>NC_060249.1:37557572-38807572 GCF_921293095.1 Ischnura elegans | reverse complement strand
CAAGAGCGGATACCTGATTCTCCCGGGTGCATCAGACCAAGAATAAACCCGGATGAAATATTACTGCAGTAAGAAAGTAATGGAGGTTTTCAGGCTTTTTTGGAATATTTGAGCGATTTCTCTTTGGGTTTCCAACCGGGTTAGAGTCTGCATGAGGGACGCTGACGTTTCGTTGAGAGTATATCCTAATATCCTTTAGGCTGATGATTCCGACTGTAAAATAACGAAGGGATTTAAGGCTTTCCCGGCACATTTAAAAGAAATCTACTCGGGTTTCCAACCGGTTTAGGGTCTGGTTGAACTGAGGTTGACGCTACGTTGAGAGAATACCCCAGTAGCCTCAGAGCTGATGATTCCGACTGTTAAATAACGAAGGGATTTAAGGCTTTCCCGGGACATATAAGTGAACTCTTCTCGGGTTTTCAACCGGGTTAGTGTCAGCATGAGCTGACGTTCACGTTTCGTTGAGAATATCTCCTAATATCCTCATGTCTGATGATTCCGACCGTAAAATAACAAAGGATCGCCATTTTTATTTAATATCGCCACGTGAGGAGCGAAATAATTAAAAGAAGCCATCACGTTTTGCCTCTCCACCTGCATCGGAAAATTCTAGAGGGGGAGAAAAATTGAAAGATATAAACAACCGGGTTGTCGTCACAAAGCTCGCCTATTAAAAAGCGACGCGTCATCCCAAGGGAAGAGGGCAGGCGGTTAGGTGACGGGAACGAACGCTCAGAGGAGACACTCACGGCATAAGTTTTGAAGTCACTGGACGGGTTCTTGAATCACTCACGGGAAAAATCGCGAAGCCAGTCGACGCGTTATTTAACTCATGGGAGAAGTCGCAGAGTCAGTAGACGAGTCATTAAGGACTCGCATAAAAAATCTCCAAGTGAAGGTTTCTAAAAAGATGGACGCTGTAGAACGCAGAAGGACGTATCCGTTGCCATTGCAGGAAAGGAGGTCGAAGTGGCATACAGCCTGCGGGATCCGACTCAGTGTCGTAACTACAAAATTGTTTTAAAGATCGGGCACCGGCCATGAACTATTTACAGTATGTTGAGCACTGTTATGATACATAATTAATACTACACCAGAAAATCCTGGGCCGAAAATTGAATGCTGGACATAGTAATTATATATGTGATTGCAATGTAACTCAAAAGTAATCCCATAAAATATTTACTGAACTAGTTATAAATATCATCACTTGGTGTGTTGATGTGGTTATATTTCATCAGCCGTAAGTAAACATAATTCTATAAATAAAAAGATGGTTTCATGATCTAGTAGCCTGAGTCTAGCTGGCGCCCAAGTAGGATATATAAAAGAGGTAAGGATATCAAAGATTATTTTGTTACACGATTTATGTTGTGGCAAGTAGTAATTAAGTAACCTGAGGAAATTTCCCCCCAGAATAGGTGAGTAAAATCAAAGTGGAACACAAGAGTTTTCACTGAATCTTCCATAAAAACTCTGCTTGCGCAGAAGCAGCGAATGAATATAATTTAGTTCTTCGATACTGAAAACTGCAAATTCATGAAAACTTTGTCGCGAGGAATCTAAGGTAGAATAATTAACGTACCCAGTAATGACAGAGTAATTTTGAAACCGTTCTTACAAATTGATCAATTTGAAAAGGAAATTAGAATACAAATTTAGCAAGCTTCAATAATAAATAATAATATTTACTTAGTTATTAAGTAATTATTCAATTATTTTTTTAAATATAAACAGCGATTTTTCTTCGATAGTACCAAACTCTACCGCACCTGACTAAGAACAGCGCGAAATCCTATTTGGCTCTGAGCGAACCTCGACATCCAAGACCTTCCGATGACGTCACCACTTTTATTCCAGATTTGAAGAAGCACATATTAAATTCAATAAACATCGACAAAGAATATCTACCTTTTCCTAATATGGCCTTGCTATTAGTAGAATGCCTGGACACTGAAAACTATTTTTATTCAGAAACAGATAATTACAGTATTTTAATAGCTGATAAAATGCAACACGTCTCTCCAATAAAATAGACTTATATAATCAAAAAGTACTGCCACTAAAGGCAAGAAAGTCGATAAAATTTACATAATTTATCGACAGGTCATAAAGTTCACTATGCGAGAGAAAATTTTCCACGTGTACCACGTTTGCAGCGAGGTCAAGTCCTAGAACTTATGACTGAATCGATATTAACGGAATAGAGGGGAATGAAGTCCATCGAAACTTAGACGTAGAACTACTGTTAAAAAATTAAGCGTACAGATAAAAAGAAAACGAGGAATAATTAAAAACAAGAGAAATGATAAACCCACTCAACACAACCAGAAAGAAATATAAAAGTTAGATACACTAATACTTTATTTTAAGAAGAAATACGAAGAGATCATTTTAAGAAACCATTGAATGTGAAGGGAGGGCCTATGAGAAAGATCGAAGGTAAAATACTGAATATAAATGGAGAAACGATAAGTATTGAAAGGCGTAAGTACCAACCCAAAATGTTCAAAGAAAAGTTAAAAAAAAATACTAACCAGTTTCACGAGTAATTCCACCAAATGTTGAATCCATAGTTTACCGGACGAACTAAGAGGTGTTTCCTATTCTTTTTAAAGATATAATTTCATAGCTGATTAAATAAATACAACGATGACATGTAGCTTAGAGGAAGCTACATCGGCTACGAACAGAGAATATGAAAGAAGAAAAAAGATAGTGCACTCCGTTATGCTACATTGACAGTTACCCAAAGGCTCGCACGGAGGTTCAACATAGGAATGTCCCAACGAGATACTTACAGATATATACTCATCATATTGTTTCATTTTCATCCCATTATAACCACGAACGCAGTAAAAAGATATTTTCAAGAAAATATTTCATCACTCGCGTAGTTTTCAATGAAGTTATCACGTGAGATACCAGATTATTATCAACCCAACTCGAAGCTGAATAATTTTTAAATTCATCCATTTTTTAGATAGGTCAACTGCTGAAGGTGAAAAATTATTTTCTACCACTTAGACACTATGATTATTCCAGTTGTTTTAACCAACTTGCCTTGGTCAAATATTGGTATACTGCGGTTCCAGTGAACTTCTGAAAGGTCGATCTGTCGAAGAGGAGGGTGGTGGTCTACTAGGTTTAAAAATAGGGGTTTGCAAATAAACCCAAGGCTTCTTAGTAGAAATCGTATCCTCAAGCTATGAGGCCAGTTGAACTTCCACCGCAAAAATCCTTACGGTGAGGAAAGCCTCCGGGAAAGGTACTGGCCTTAAATATGTGTGAATTTTACTCGCCTGACTGATTTTGGGGTGAGCTCTACCCTTCCCTATCCTTTCCCTTATCCCTTTCATTACACTTACCCTCTTCCCTTATTTAGCCAAGCCAACCTTCGGATTATATCACCGAATGAGAAAGTGGCAACCTTCCGGCAGCTTATTTAGACGTGGAAAAGAAATATGAGACACACCCATGAAAGACAGGGCTGTTGGGGGCACATCAGCATACAATGCAGAGGATGGGATGGTAAAGGACAGGAACTGGGGTTCAAGGGCCAATAGGCCTAGTCGCCACCCCCCACTGACCAGACGGGAAGTTCTTCGGCGCTTTCGCTCTCCACGGCCCGCCCCGTCCACTCAGTCAGCGCCGGGATGGACTCCATGGAGAGGCTATGGATCGCCCAAGCCAAGTTATTCGAGGAGAAAGGAGGTAAGAAATATTATAATTTCATTACCTGGCGTTCCACACCTTTTCATTACTGCAGTCTTAGGTGCAGTCGACATTTTTATGGTAATTTTGTCCATTAACCTAAATACTGTGAACAATGCACGTCTATGGACAAAGCATACGCTTCCCGCTACTAAGCTTTGAGTCTCATCATATTTTCAGAAATTGTTCTCCGTAAGGTAAAATGAGAAATATAATTTTCCACCACTTTGGATATTCCGGTTATCACACCAAACTCTACGTGGCCAAAAGTTTGATCGCTCTCAGGTAGCGAAGAATCTTTGAAAGAGTTCTTGCCTTTTAAGCGTTAATTTAGACGGGGAAAAGAAATTTAAAAAAACACTGCTGAAAGGAAAAAACGACATTTAGAGCTATTGGTGGAACATCTGCATACGCAAAGCGGGGAGTACAGAGACCAATTTAGTAAAATTAGGTAACCTTCAAGTCTTAATGAATATGAAGCGAATGCATCTTTAATTAAATTGTGTTTTAAGATATACAGTTCCAAATAACACCAGTGGAGTGCGTGCAACTCACAGAAATGCTTTGTTCTACTATACAACGCATTACAGCTCTCAAGAGTAGGTAGATGAATTCATTCACTTCCTTTTTGTGATCGCTGCTTTTTTGGATTGCCAAGGAAAAATACGCAAACATACAAGTCAGCCTTTTTAAGTGGAAATCGTAGCAGCAAAGCTAAGTGTTTAACTTTGACCTCACGAGGCTAGCAGAAATGATAGCAAAATGTCGCCCTTGAATGTCAAAGAACAAGAGTATCACCCGGAGGAAATGAAGACCTCAATGTTGAACAAGTTCACATGCAGATAAAATACTATATATGAGCTTCAGGAACCACGGCTAGTTGAGTCGTTCAGGTTCTTCCTTGTGAGACCAACTAAACAATTTAACCCATTACATTTCAAAGAACAGTAAATGTAGATGTAGTAAATTTTAAGAAATTTTTAAATAACAGTAATAAGTGCATCGCTAGGTCCAAGGTCCATTTTGTATAAAAATTAGTTAAGAGGTCTCGTCTGCGGTCGCTTGGCTTGAAGCTAATAACGTCATAATAAAGGAAAATTCGGTAGCAATTATTCAAAATTTCCGTAAACAGCCCTTATCAGCTAGCTTAAAAGTGGTGGATTGACATTGAATAATATAAATTTGACTGCATAAAACTCAAGTCACTCACGAATATACCTTATACACTATAAACTCTACGATAACAATGTATTTTGACCACACCGCTCGAGTCAAATAGCATTAGGAAAAAACTCACAAATTTTGAATCACTTCAAACACAAATGTAACACACACTGATGTTTTTCCCGGGCTTGCTGTGAAGATCCGAGGGTGAAGCACTGGCCACTGATGAAGGACCCTTGGCATCTTGTCACTCTTCTTGTACTATACCTCATATTTGTGCTATGGCTGGGACCAAGGATAATGAAACGCCGGAAACCGAAGTCCCTGAAATTGCCAATCGCTCTCTACAACGTCTTCCAAGTATGGGCGAACTACAAGATAACGATGGGGGTGAGTAAACGTACCTTGCTGGTAAAATACCCGAACCAACACAGAATAAAACTAGATCTGCCAACTACTAGAATATATATTTTTCATATATGTACGCTTTCCACTCCTGAGCTTGGAGATGGAAAAAGGATACACTGGCGTTTCAGAAGAACCAATATCCTAGCCGCGGGATTCAACTGCTCTCTGGCGCACGTTTCATGAGTGTCGTCTCCCGTAGCTCATTGTTGTCAAGCTCGATTGTAGTTGTAATCGCTCTTGAAGCCGCAACAAGGATACAGGTTCGCAACTGCGCGATCCAAAACAAACAGCTTTCGTGTATGATATTGAAAAAAAATTCCATCATAGACGACAATCATCGAGTTTAAAAAAACAAATTAGGGCACACAGCACGCTAATAATGCATACCTAATAATTTTAAGTTTTTAATATTACCTTCAAATGAAGCTGATCGTAGTGCTATTTTCATGTACATAACGTGTTCCGGCTTCCATTACTGCATCCATTTACTGGTACTTACTTTGTTTTGGCTCCTTCTTCTTCTTTTGCAAGTTAATTTTCGTTCAATAAAGTTTTCAATGAACTTTGATGTAAACAGATTTGTTGTAACGACTCTATCCAACAACCTTACACGGTTCTTCACTCTATCATTCTCGTTCCTTTAAATGATCGTAGCGTCGCCATCGTATTTTTCTGGCCATTTTTCGAAATAATCTCCATATTTAATTTTAAATTCTTAATAAAAAACGAGATACAGTTAAAATCATAATAAAAGTGATATCCTATTGCATTGTCATCTGGTTCCGAGTTATCTGGAAATTTTCATCTTGATAACTAATCGGCAAGTAGGTCAAAATTGAGTTTCAAGATTTCACCTACACAAGATGACAAAAAACAAAGCGAGTTTATGAAAATGCTATAAAAAGAAATAAAAACCATACAGCCCACGAATTCTCTCCACGGGATTTTGAAAATGGCTATTAAGAAAATTGTATTACCTTCGAAGGACAAGCCACAACGCCATTTTAAACAATGTCATGTAAGAACTATTATACAAATTTCAACTCGGGAGACTTATCTCGTCTGACAAATGAGCGAGAATTTATCTCACTACGAACTGAGAGTTACGCTACATCTATTTTTGCTATTTCTCTGTGCTCGGAATTAGAAATTTAACGACAGGAAACTATTTTCGACCACGTATGATCTTAGGTTTTCCCGGCGTATCAGTTGCAGAAAAGTTTCTCGGGTTTTCCACCGGTTGATGTCTTTCATGTCTCCCGACGTTTCGATCCGCGACTTGCTGATCATCCTCAGGGGATCTTCCGAATGAGTTGATGCTTTTTCACTTTTCGGAAGATCCCCTGAGGATGATCAGCAAGTCGCGGATCGATACGTCGGGAGACATGGAAGACATCAACCGGAGGAAAACCCGAGAAACTTTTCTGCAATTTCGATCACCTCGACGTCATAGAATACCGTCACCGTCATTTCATAGATAAAATTTAAAGATTGAGACGGAATGGACGATTTAAAAAAAGAGTACCGCACACTGCGGGCCGAAGCAAGGCTTTAGACTAGTGCTCTTTGAGGCTTCAGCGATCACGTCTACCTAGCCCAAGGCATTCGAATATGCTGACATTTTCCATTCCAGTGGAAACTGAATACCCAATTACAGAGAACTTTGCTCATTCAAGAGATGGATTTCAATCTATGCAGCATGCGGAATTTAAGCGAGCAAGCAAACTTAGCGCCTGTGTGACTCACCGTCTGCATTATTTTTCTATTTTCACCGCAAAGTTTTTAATAGAAATGCATAAAAAATACGCGGCCGAAATGAGTGAAATAAAATACCTATGTATTTGCATTGATTTAAGGCTTTATTAATACTTCAACGAGCTCGACGTCTATCCCTGCGGAATCAGGAGGATACTATAACAATTTAAAGTAGAATTGTCCAACTTTCCTGTGAAAGTGACAAACTTCGATCGTTATCTAAAATTAACCGAAGGGGAATAAAACAGTCAAAATAAATCCATATTTAAAGTTTACGCATTTTTATTCAACTTCAGTTAATTTCAAAATTAATGAAGGAAATTATTTTCTGACGAGTTTCATGAAAAGTGTTTGAGTAAATTTGATTACAATTAATTTTTAGTTCAGACCAACTACTTGACCAACTTCTTGAGAGATTGGCTTGAAAGAAATGACTGCTCTTAAGAATGGTGTACTGGAACAGTCTGAACCTTGTAGCTGCCTTTAACATATTTTTAGTGGCTAATTAAAATGTTTCGAGTAGTTATTAAGAACTTTCACTAAATCTACTAAATTGATATTCAGAAATTCTAGCATAAAATAATGATAACCTAGGTGTACACTTAGCTAGAATACTAGTATACCCTCTGCTTTTTTAGCTGCAGATATATTTCATAAAAATAGCAATAGCCGTCGGGTATAGAATATATTGATATTTCAAGGTAAAGTCCTCCCCAGATAATTATATTGCGGAGTAGGAACAGGCGGAGAGAAACCTGGATCTGAGTAGGCGAAACATAAAATATACCTTAGAATCGATGTTTTAATGACCTGCAGGGGGACATAATGTTCTAGGAAACACCACTGACTTGGAACACTATGAGGAAAACATATACTCAAATAAATATTCAGGAATTCGAACTTAACCCCAGGTACAGTAACAGTTAACTTAAAAATCACAAGAGTTACCCGGCCCACGGCTACATTTCTCCCATAGTAATAGATAAAATTAAACTTATTTGTCATTTACATAAATACGAGAAATAAATGGATGATAATCATTACCCACAGCAAACGCCAAAGATACATCAATACTTATCCATAATTTCCCTTTTATCGAAGGTTCTGGATGCAGGTTGGAAAACTCACTATACGTTTGGGTGCCAACCCGTGGACTACTCGGACAACCCAGACGCTGTGCGGGTAAGTACGTAGAACATGCAGAGTATATACCCGAATCATTGGGGTCCAAAACATATTAAACCGTGATAAATCTAACTTTGGGTGATGAGTATTCTTTAAAAAAATATAAGTAGACCAGTATTTCATCAGGTAAAGTACAGAAGCTCCCCATCACGTAACTATGAAAAATGAATTAACGTTATAATATCTAACTACTAGTCCCAGTTTGAATGCGAACACAGCATCGGCTTAAGTGGAGCAATTCAGATGCTATGATTTCAGGAGCAAAAGTGACATGAATTCCACCACAATTTGAACCGCGAAAAGACTACAGTCGCCGCAACGAGGAAGCATCCGACTTTTAAAAAGCATCACGTTGTAAAAAATAAATCGAGTCAGTTACTTACAACCCCAATCCGACCAATCAGTGAAATAATCCGCATAATTAAAGCTAGCTGGGTAACTAGGGAGGGGAGGAAGGTTACCAAGAGGAAAACGGTATGACGGACAGAAAAGATTTGACCAAATTTGATAATAATATATGAAGTTCACATGATTCCCATGTCATCCAAACTGTTTGGTAAAATGTGAAAAGTTCGTATCAAAAACATAAAATCGTTATCCTGGACTGGGATTAAGGACGCACCTTTTAAATTGAGTAATAATTTCATAGTTCCCACCAATCAAAATTATGCAATGAAATATTGCCCTAATTACACAGAACCGTTCGGATATGAAAATAAAATGCATCGAGACATTAGACGAGGCCCACACCTTCCGCAGTGGGCAAAGCTAACAACTTGCATACAACGTGCACGAAGTTTCGCGCACTTAAACGGCACCACGATGAAAATACCAATTTGAAAACTGTGCTTATGACAACGTAATACGATAGCAATACGAAGATGTTTACAATTAAGGTCTCCTTTTTCACTGTTTAGCTGTACAGTTCGGTTTACAAAAACACAAAATGCCAAAATCATTTTCCAACCCTATTACCGCCCACGTTCTATATTCATGGCTACAACTAAAAAAATGGCATATTTAATAAAAATAGAGAAGTTTTAGAGATTTCTAATAAGCCACCCAGGTTTTAAAAGTTTTATAATCATTAAAATTCACTAATTCATTACCATTAATAATTTAAAATCATTATCATAAACATTGATAATGTCTTCACGACAAAACTTTATTTACTTATAATGTTTTATATTATTGAAACGACATTATTAAAAAATTCTACAGGCAATATCAAGGATCTATTTAACTCTTAAACCTTGCTAGTGAATGTGGGATAAAATTCTAGAAACTTACAGTCATACGCATATTTAAAACGATCGGTTAGGCTAGGCGATCTTATAGCAACAGCTGAAAAAGATGGTTTGAATTCCAGATTAAATTGTTTAAAAAATTATAATTGATCAGGAAAATCGTTCTAGATTAAAGTAAAAAAACAGGGATGTTACCAAGAGTTTTCCATTATAATAAAGTATTACCTCCACCAAGTGATATCTTCAAGTTCTGATTTTACTCTAGAAAAAGTTAAAACTTGGATCCGTTACTTAGGACGGGTAGACATTACAAAACTGAAAATCTTCAATTTATCTGACATGGATTGTCTCAAATTAGCCTGACATCAGCGAGTTGAAAAAACTTGGTCTTACTCTAGTTCAAATCCAATGGCACAGATTTGCGCAATGATTCCATCTTTGGGGAGGCGACCGAAGATACAGTTCAAACTATGCAATGATATGTGACCCAATTAACCCGAATAAATAGCGCTCAGTCGTTTGATCAGGTTACTATCCACGTCATATTACCTAACGCGCGCCATCATCGATGCTGAATGTATCACACGCTCCGGCAGAGGCACACGTTTACACAGCCGAGGTGCATTGAACGGAGGGTGTTCTGGGTAAGGTGGGACATTCGGTTCATTTTTAGGATTCGGTTCACAGAAATTGATTCAAGACAACTACTCCAATCTTCAAATCGTTCGTAATGAACGAAATCATAGAAATACAATATTCTTTGGATTGAGCCAAATCCACGAATCCATGACGCAGCCATAGATGCTCAAAGTGAATTTGATTTCAAACATACATGAGATAAAGGAAACCTGTATATTTTATTACAATCAACGTCGAATATATAACTAACTTTAAAAAATCAGTCCGCAGCGATAAAAATTGATTCCTTTCGGAATTCCTGCATTTCCAACTTCCAACCCGCCTTAAAAAGATGTTAAACAAAGATAAACCTCTAATCTGCCCAGTTATTTCCTGTTTACGATTCTCACTAAATCCAAGACTGTACAACCTGAATCTGCTGAATATATATATGATTCATTAAGGTTGCTTTATGCTCGGTGGATTCGGCTAGCAGCTTACCTAGTAACGCAACCAACCACAACCAACTCAACTTGATATCGATTAATCGTTCCTTAAGGCCTGGTTACACGGTACATTAACACGTACAAGTTAATGTGAGAACATGAACGATATAGGTGTACTGGAACGGATCATGTACGAATGCATGAACCAAATTAGAACAGGGTCTATTTTCTGTTCATGCGTTCGCACAAGTTGGAAGGTTGCAGGGTACATCTTAGTGTTCATTCACGTGTTCATACATTAACACGTGCAAGTCAATGTATGGTGTAGTCAGGCCTTAACAGTGTGCCCAGTCAATCAAAGTAGAAAAATTCAAGCATACCTAATTCCCGGTTTTCAAAGGAAATTTTACAAAATTACAGGTGAATCTTACGTGATTACTGCGAAATTTCGAATCTGTTGTATTTTCCAACACTCCACGTCTCTATGCGTCTATAAAAATTCTACTCAGCTACTGCACTCTCGATTACGACAAACATATTTTTGGCGAGAAAATGGGTGTGGCTGGCTGGGTGAACTGGCGAAATTTCATTCGAAATGAATTTGACATAAAAAAAATTTGAAATTCCAAGTTGGAGCAATAATTCATGACTAATTCATGCAGGTACAAAAAATTCACGTACAATTCCCGATTTTCCCGGTCGCTCAGCACACTACTTTTTCGCTCACCTTTAACAAATTCACCAGATAGTAGCGATTCAATCCATTCGGTTCATTCCGATGAATCTTCTATTTTGAACGACTCATTCATGAACGACACATCTTCGGTGCCAAGTACCCCGAAGGAAGCGAGGGCGGTGGCTGGCGCTGCAGTGGGGGACCGCAAAGGGGGGGGAGGGGGGCAAGGCCGAATCTTCGCTCGCCCTGATGAGCACATCCTCCCAACGGCAGCCTCCTCTCTGCTCTCGGCGGATCGCATCGCCCCGCTGGGAGAACACAAAAAAAGTTTCCTCCGCAGCTCGGTGTTTTACGGGAGCAAGCACACGTGAATAATTACCCATAACACTTCAATTAAACATGCGGTGGAACTGAAATGCGACATACGGATGCGCCATCACGCTTGAGACCGTCGCATGAGATACAAATGGAACGGTACGAAAGATTCCACTCCTCAATTCCATGCAAAGCCTCCATTGAATCGAAATGGTACTTACCTCGGTTGCCGATATACAAATACGAACCAAAACTAGCAAAAAAAGAGGTAAAGAAACTACTGAACAAATTATATGAATTTGAGATAAGTCATAAAATTTAAAGTATTCATCGAATCCATAGTATTTTAGTAATGACTAGGGGCAGTTTCCAGAATAACAAAGACGTCGCAGCTCTGAACATCGTTAAAAATAAAATTAACTTAATGCCTCTATCATAGAAAACACTTGATATCCTTAAATAGATTTATGCTAGTTGCCTGTATTAGTATGGATAACTTATGGACACACTTTACACTTGGAACGCCAATGTACTTTTAGTCGTAGAAAGAGAGAGGCAGCAACAAGGCTACCCGAGAAAATTCCTAAGAAATTCAACCTTATGGTAAAAACGCTACCGATCGTCAATAATTCCGCTTAAATTCTCACATCATGGGATTCGACTTATTTATATGCTGAGTAAAGTACTAAATTTATCACACCGATACATACATCATTCGCATCTAAAAATCCTGCTAAAATAACACGAGACAAACTGAATAACTTTTCTTTTCCCCAACTAATTCACATCGCCTCATAAATTTACTATTGAAATTGATATCCAGAAATCCTATCAACATTTCGGGGGTACTTTTTATTTAAATATTTCAGTAAGATACATTTCTTCACTTAGCTTAAAAGATAAGTACGATGTATTTTGTCCGTAATACCAAATAAAAGAACATGAAAATATATTCATTTGACCAAAACACGAACCCATACCATGTAAGAATATGTTTATCGTACTTTAATTTAAGACTTAACTGACGAAAAACTCTCCAAATATTGACGAAAGCCAATTATCATCGATGTTTTCCTCCGTAATAACTATTATTATTTAATGAATAATAATAGCCTGCCTATCTCATAATTAAGTTAATGGTACGGTAATTAATGAATATAACACTATATGACATTTTGACAAAATATGACACGCCAACTCCATTTCAAAGTTGGAATTTCAAGGTTGAAATCCAAAGGTAACATCCAGCATCAATAACGCACTCAAATAAATTATTATTGTTATTGTTCAATGACCCACTGATATCGGGATTAATGTAAAATTATTATTACAGGACCCCATGATATATTTAAATTCACATCATGTAACTGCACTCCTAGTGTCGCCTATTCCTTCGAATTTGGACGAAGACGATCTACCTATGAAAGGTTAAAAGCCTCAAAATCGTGAAATATTCCAACCTCCTAATAAGAGTCCTCCATGCGAAAATAAATGTCAAAATGTTTTCATATTTCATAAACGCATTCGTAAAAGCCATCCATAGAATGATGTACAATTTCACGTTAGGGTACACACATGTAGGAAATCATCATGAAGGAAAAAATTCGCATAAAATTTTTGAATGATTTTCTTCTCCAGCGCGATTAATGGCTCACCTGCCTGTCTCATAATTAAGGTGATGGTACGGTAATTAATCGATTTCAGCGTCGCACAAGGCGGTATCCCACCTTGGCTCACGCCCAACAAGGACCAGAAGGCGCGCACGAACTTGTTGGAAATGACAACAAGCGACACGATTCGTTGAAAGCAGGCGACAACTCAAGTCACACCGAATTTTAATTTTCCACCGCATAGAATAAATTGCACTGATAGCAGCACTGATTGGTAAAATACCTGGTTGAATGATGAGAATAAATTACAAAATAAGACTTTGGTAAATACTTTGGCTATATTTCTAAATGCCATTTATAATACAAAAAAGTTTGAAATATTTTAATCTTAGATTACAGGTATTAACTTACAATAAGATCCCAATTAATCATAAAATTGATTGATGCATAAAAAAGACATAAAATAACATATTTAAATTAATGTTTATAATTTTTTCTTCAAATTTCAAACACTTTCACCATCTGACAATAAGACCGAATCAGGTATCTCATCAACTGTCGACAACGGCTGCTGCGCCAAATTTATAACTATAATAAATCATCATTCACAAAATTACTGTTTCCAACCAATTACCGTGGCTAGTCCCGGTATACTTAAATTAGCAACTTGTCCATCAAAATAACACTTTCCAAAACATTCTAATTATGACACACTTGTTGTAATCAAACTAGGATTCGCCGTAGACTAATAATATCATATTTTCTCTCATTACACGCTGTAAATGACGAGATGGCTGAACTGTGCTGGTGGACCTTATTCATCAAAATCCTTGAGCTACTGGAAACGGTAAGCATAAATGGCATGAATAATACCGTTATCGGGATGATTTTTCAAATTTGCTTTCGGTCTTCCTCCTTCCTGAGTCCATAATAAAACCAACGCCTAGGAGTTCTGGGAACGGGCTCGTGGAAACCAAGACGAGATTCCCCATAACCAGAGGACCAAATGGACGCAGGTTTAATCCTCGCAGAAACAAACATTCGGGCCCCACGGCAAGGTTTGCTGACTGACCGCAGAGCAGACCCAATCGGATTCCCCGACGATGTATCTCCCATTGGAGGCTGAGAGGGAAAACGTATATTTTGACCCTTTCCAGCAAAAGGAAAAAAGTAAATATTTACGTATGCTCCAGTTTGGAGAATTCATGCACAATAAAATGGGGAGAAAATAAATTTTCAACACTTTATCTCCATTTACCCAAAGTAGGAAGCTAACATTGCAACGGACTAAATTCTTGTGAAAATAATATCTGACGCTCCTACAAGGATTACAGAATTACAATAAGTCAGAACTGAATACCAGAGTAACGAAAGAAATGGGAATTTAAGAAATTTGGTAAATATTTTTATCCCTATCGAATTATATATTCGAACTCGAAGCTTGGTTAACCACAGCTAACTACTAAGAGTGACATTCTCCATACGAAATTACATTCACTTTGCTTTAACACAGCGATTTACCAGACGTTTTATTCTTTAACTACAAGGACCAGAAGGCGCGCACGAACTTGTAGGAAAGGGCAACAAGCGACAAGATTCATTGAAAGCAAACAGCATTCAGCAAATAACAACAGCATTTTCCAAGCCGAGACATTCATCTCGACAAAATAAAAGCGAGAAAATTAGTTAATACAGAAAGAATTCATAGATGCATAATATATTACGTGAGTATCTAAACTGCATGTTTATCCTTGAAACCTGAAAATTGACCAATGATGACCATTTTATCCCTATGGATGAGGCAGCTGCTCAGTTCGAGGTTAGAAGCAGATACAAGATTACCTATTCCCCAAGCGGTAGCGAATATATTCATTACAAAATTCGAAACGACAGCTTTGCAACTCCTTAATGTAGGGGATCCTTCAGCTAGCACTACTAGTAGTACCAAGTAGCAGCTAGCACAACTAGCTGCCATTTGGTACTACTAGTGGCCATAAAAAAAACCGACGTGAACTAGAAAAAGCCCTAAGGTAGTGAGACATCGCTGTATTATGAACGAGTCCGAAAGGAGCTAGATGAGTTTTATCATTACCTGGATCGCATAAATGGCCATATTTTAATTTCACATTGCAAATGGAAAAAGAGTAAACTTTTCAATTTGGCATAGAATAATGCAAAATAATGTGTATGGAACCCTTGGGCATGCGGTGCCGGGGAAATCCTCTTCTGCGAACCGATATTTTACCTATGCAAATGCAATCCATCAGCCAGCAAAGCTGATCCTCAACCTCAGTAGTAGTCCTCAACACTATTACCTCACGTTTTATGGAGTTGGTGGCGAGACCAACTTTCCGGCCGAATGACAGCGAGGGGAAGCCATTCTACAGCAGAATGGACATGAGAGGAGATTCATCACCAGATGATTTCATAAAATCGTGACAAAGGACAAAGAAGCCTCAAAGAAGAAATCGCGAAAGCAGACATTTACATTAGACAGCCTAGGAGCCACGAAAATCTTTCGTCCTCACGTCCATGGCACTAATACGAAATATACTCTGAAGAAGCCGCATCAGAACTGTGATAAAGCCACATTTACATTTTAAAAATATCCTATGGAGAGAGAAGTTACAGTAACCATTTCAAGTGGAAAAACTGTTCGAGATATCAAGCCAAACATGCGAGAAGAAATGTATCAACGAAAAAGTACCCGTCGTAAAAACACGTTCTAAAAAACAAAACCGAGCTATTCGACCCCAAGGTTAGCGGTGGTGGAACATGCAACTCGAGACACGCAATAGATTTTAAACAAGCCATGGTAATCGCGAAGGTGATAACTTTAAAAGCGTGGGAGATAAGAAAATGCAAACAAAACTTAAACATGTGCCTTAAAATC
The DNA here is from genome assembly GCF_921293095.1 of Ischnura elegans. Classification (NCBI taxonomy): domain Eukaryota; kingdom Metazoa; phylum Arthropoda; class Insecta; order Odonata; family Coenagrionidae; genus Ischnura; species Ischnura elegans. The sequence goes on along the minus strand of NC_060249.1, from coordinate 38,791,538 downwards.
AACCGCACATGAGATCTTGTTTGAAAATTAAAATAAAATTACTACTCCTTCCACATGGTACGTGCATGACCTCGTATGTAAATCTCCAAAATCGATAGATGTGTCATTTTCTGAGAGAAAGTGATCAGCGACGGTCATGCAGTATTTGGTTACAAACCTAAACAAATAGGGAAAACCCGAATAACATAACATCCAGGCAATAATCTATTACGAACTACGAAAGCTTCATCCAAGAATCGCGAGGCTCCAACGGAAAGGAACACCGTCGCGGATCGAAAAAAACCGAATATCTTTGAAGCAAAACGTCATCCCTCCTCAACCAACTGGATTTCTAAGCTATCGAGATGAAAAATAAGTGTCTGCTTCATTTCCTAACACTACATCATCACTTCCACTCGTGCCGTACTAGTATTCCTTCAACAAGCCAGTTTTCCATTTAAATGTGCCAGTCAACTCTTGAAGACACTTGGCGTCAACTTGATAGGACATGGGAATCCATCGATTGAGTTTTGTCATCGAATGCCAACAGCGAAAACTGGCCGTCGTTTATCATGAACAAAGAGTTTCAATCGAAGTCAAACACTATCCGAAATTTTAGGACTAATAGATACACAATCGAAGAATGTCATGCGAATGATATACAAGGCAAAAAAGGGCTACGATTTCCAACAAAACGTAAATAATTAAATGTGCATCGGAAATGGCAAGCAATGTTAGTGACGCGCAACCCCACTTTTTAAGCTTTCGCTGAGTGCACAGTCAAGGATAGCAACATTCTCGGCGACCGTGACTGAGGCCGCGGCATGCGACAATACTGCCATGTCGCCGGCACGCTAGAACGGTGACACTCAGACCGCTGCGCGTGCCAGACGAATGAACATCGATCACCAGTTGGACCCGAGGAAACGCACCGGTCACCTGAGAATTCGATCGCGCCGCAGCCACCCAGTCAACCCGTCATGTGAGTACACCCCCGATATTCGACATCTCAACCGAGGTATCACGTCATTGCCGACCAAATAAGCAGGATGAGAGTGATAAAACCGTAGCAGTATCCCGAAACATTTTATTAACACACAAGGTGTCAGCGTATACTACACCATTATCAAGGGTATACTTCTGTTTGTATTGTACTTTTAGTGGCGCGTAAACAGATTGGATTGATATTTTTTTATATTACAAAGGTTTAATTTTTAATGAAACGTCAGGCAGCCTCGTGCTACTTTACTCACAAAGAAGAGTGCATTCATTCATTGTACATCTTATGCAAAGGATACATTCAGAATTGATGGTGAGGAAAGAAAAATGCTTATGAACCTAAATATAAATTAGCTAGCTCAGTAGCAAAAAATTTCCAAATAAAACAAAATGAAAATATTTTTATAACACCGCAAATGAAAACGAAATATGGCACACACATTAATTTTTAAAAAAGACGGTAACATTACCATTACGAAGAAATTCTACCAAATGGAGCCGGAAGCTGCAGCATTAATACAAATACATAGGGCTTATTTGAATTAATGCCCACCCATAACTGATACAAATATGTTCAGCATAACAGGCGCGTGTCAAGGGGATAAAAACGCACGGGTGCCCGAATCATAAACATAAGAATAGCAATAAAGATTAAGTTTTTCAGAGTTTACAAAGGAGAGGAAACTGCAAGGAAAAATTAGGAAACAAGTACTTCTAAATGTATCACAAACACCAGAGGGAAGAATTTTGGGTGCACGAGGAAGAAAACAGAGGTCAAGGCAGAAAAAACAGCGATAGGCTTTCTATTGAACTGAAGAAGGAAGTCAATATGGGGTTCAGGCCAGGGTGCAAAATTAAAGTTATCGCAGTTGTTAAATATACGGTTTTAAGTAACTATTTTTGAATAATAAATTAAGACGGCTGCCTTTTATAATTAAAATGTTGCTTCTTTACTGGGGGGACAGGCCGGGGTAATTCGTAAAATGCTTCCTTTAAACCTACTTTAATCTGATAATAGGGACTATATTAATAACAAGAAATAGTAAAGGGTAGCGAACTGAAAATACTCTAAAAACTTGTTAAATTTCGCGGGTATGTTGAACCCTTTTCATCTTTAAGATTCTCGCTAATGCGAACACACACGATGGCGGAAAGGCGAAATATCGATCACGAAGTTCAAGATTGGCACTTCCAGGAAAAAAACAGAAGGCTATCACGATTCAATATGTAAAAATACAGAAGGCTGAAAGAATTTTGTAGCAAAATAAATTGATAAAATGTATTACTCCGTGTTGTTCAACCAATGGGATTGATACAGCGGAAATTCATCTAAATAAATGTGTTTTTTTAAATACAGATTTGGATCTCACGATGAAATATACTATAATTACTAATACGTTGAACTAGAAACCAATCATTGCAAAAAATACGAAGCTTAGAAGGTCGTAGACTAAACGCGGCAGATACTTTCTTCGTCAATTTTTCACACGAGGAAAGCAGACGTCAGTTATCGTGCATTAACTGCATCACGTAAAGGGTGGGAAAAAATATAGTTATCTTCCATTCTCGTACGACAAGTGGAGGAAAACCAGTTTTCGAGACAGAATGTGTCCTGGTGGCGAAGTGAAGGCAATGCCCGCGCGACACGATACAGCGGAACAGAGCTGGGAGAACTTGGTACACGATTTGCAATTGATGAAAGCAGGAATACGTACATGTGACCAATACCAAACGTATTCCAACTTTGACAAGAAAAATTTCAGTAAAACAGATCTATAGTTTTGAAAAGTAATTCCAAAGTTAAAAGCAGTTCACGATACTAGTATAATAAGCTACTTAAAAGTGTAACGTTCTTGGAAATCGCTATTTTTCCGTTCCATAAACTTAGGCACTGAGATATTTTAATTATTAAATTCTCTTAATCGCTTTCTAAATTGATTATTCAAAAATAGTTTGATTGACCGTATACTTAACAACTGCAATAACGTGAATTCTACTATCATCAGACAACAAAACGCTGTTCAAATAAATAAACTTCTGTACATATATTCTAAGCGCAAGTGTAGAATTTACGGTAAGTTGTAATTTATTCGAAATTTAAAGACTCTCAGTGCGACCATATCCCACGTATTTGGCGACAGAAAATACCAAGGCTAATTTATTATCCCCTTGATGAGGGCAGAGGACTAAAAAAAGTAAAAGGGTGAATAGCACACGGAAATACGCGAAATGTCACAAAAATAGAGGAGATCAGCAAACTCATAAAATCAGAATCCAATTTCCAAGCGATAGATGGTATACTGCGAGTACAATACACATCACTGGAGGATTCACTGAGTAAAATATTTGATGATTATGAAGGAGTTCAGTGTTTACGTAAGACTGAGGTAATAACTAAGTTTCTTTCCCTCCGCACAGGTCTTCTTCGTGCTCCGCAAGAAATATGAGCAGGCCTCCTTTCTTCACCTTTATCACCATGTGTCCACACTGCTCTTTGCTTGGGTTTTGGTCAAGTTTATTCCGGGTAAGTTTAAAAAAATATATACACCAACGTAACCGGATTAATGAATTCATGAACTAACTCACAAAAACCCAAGCACAAAGTTTTGTTGCGCAAAACACCCGAATAAGAACATTTCTATTCCAGTATATACTTCCATGTCGTCACTCATGCTCACTTACTGACTCAATTTGCATATCGTGCTTTATTTTTGTTTGCCACACGATAGACTTGACTTAACACGCATTCTTAGAATAAATATACATTGGTACTACAACAAATAATTCATATTTTGTACCACAGCTTTTTTTCAACAGTTAACTCCGAACTCACATAAAGCGATCAATAGATGAAATGTTGGCCTAAGTGAGAGAGAATTAACGAAAAAACAAGTACCAATGTCATAATGAAATCGATACGTAAAACCTCTCTCTACAATGTAGTAAATATTGTTACTCCACACGTTTTACCGGCTGTATCGACTTAGCACCAAGCTATAAAAACATTATTACATCCTTTGAATATGTATCTCACTGTTTACAAATATTAAGAGAGCTATATTTTTTCATACGATTCCAGTGAAATTTTCCGCAACTTCAATCTAAGTAATAGCAATATTAGAGCCTAATATTCAAAAGAGGATCACATACACTGTCGAGACGGAATATTCGGCTAAAAACTCTATAAAATAGAAAAAAGAAATATTAAAATCATTTCCACAAAGTTATTTCTATCCAACTGCAGCCGAAGAAATTTGGCCAAAACAAATACTGACAAATTTTATCCATGAATTTACCTTTATGTTTCAGGTGGGATGCCAACCATGTATGTATTGCTCAACTGCAGCGTACATGTCGTCATGTACACGTATTACCTGCTGACTGGACTTAGTACCAAACTAAGGACATTACTAAATCCTTGGAAGAAATATCTCACCATCATACAAATGGTAAGAGTATAAAAACACCTCCCAGCCCGGATTCGATATCAAGAGCCAATTGTATCCTCACATCCTAACCCCAGAAATCCACAAATGACCGTAGGAAATGAATTCCTAATCGATACTTCCTTTTTCTTCTACACGGCCAATTAAGTGAAGGAAGCTATTAGGGACTCCGTAGAAGATGATTTCTTCACAGAATCGGGGCCGCAGAACTAATTCATTAGCGCCCCTTTATCAGATAGCAGGGAAATCCTCTTACAAGAGGGGCCCTCCTCCATGACCTTTTACCTCCAAAAGGGCAACCACGAGTGGAGAAGGGACAGGAAAGGGCGAAGGGCTGGGGGAAAGATTGCGGGGGAAAAAATTAAGGCAGCCTCGCCGGAATTCTGGGTGTAATAAAGATGAAAACAAGAGGAGTCTGCCAAGGAGAAATGCCACTTATTGCTTCAAATCCACAGCGCAGAAGAAATGAAGATCAAAGAATTAATGGATCGAATAATTCGTATAATCGAACAATAAAACTATTACAATATCAAAATTCATATCGACCACAAAAAGAAATTACTCCAGCTTTATAGTAGGAAATATCTCCATGGTTGAACTGTGGGGAGCTATATGATAAATAGGGACTAATTAGCATTTTTTAAATATTTAAATTCCACTGAAGGTTTGCTACGAATCGTATGATATCTATGGAAATCCGATAATCCATATGAAACCTAAACCGGCTTAAGGTAAAACACATTTTTTTAATACTCTAGCTTTGTTATTACCACGGAAAAAGAAGAGCAAAATCTCGAAGAGGATAGTTTTAGTATGGATTTCGAAGACAAAAAATACGAAGTAAAACTTAAAAATTCTTCATCGTCGGCTAGAGAGATATTGTAATGAATATCGTGGTTTGATCTTATGTTTGAATATTGATACAAACCTAAAGTAGGACTCTGAATATAGTCCATGAATTACCAACTTATCAATAAAATATCTAACATAGTTTATGTCGTACGTCTTTAACTATTAATGTTACTACTAATAACATATTTTGGTCATATATGCAGGCTTGGAAATTAGTGGTTTAGTGCACGTAGTTAATATTGAAAGAGGTTCGTTTCATATAAAATTGTCACTCGGAGAAACTTCTTCTTGACAATTATTTTTGATTCTAATAAATATACTCAAAATATGTACTGAGTATCCCCGGGATACATGAACAAAACACTTAAAAAATATAACCGAGTTACAAGCGATCAGTTTCCATGGAAAAAAATAAATTTAGAAAGAAATTCATGAGGAATAAAAATCACATTACTTCGACAATATGTCACTATTACTATAGCCAAAATTTCTAATAAGGCCGAAATAAGTAATGGCTTCCAGGACTGAAAAGCTCCAATGTCATGGGCCAAAGATTCATCGACACTTTAAAACACTCTGTCTGTTATAATGACGATAGAAGTAAATAAATATTCAATAATTCCCTCTAAATTAATTCTTAAGCTTTCAAAAATTTCAGATGAATATAAATACTTATCGTAAAAATATTCCACAGTCTTTTGAAGACAACCTCTGTGATAGACAAGCGCTGAAAACAGCAGAGCTGAATTATTCTGACCTAGTTTTCCGCCATTGACTAGCACATGAGCAAATACACGCGTTCAATCTTCTGACCATTTTATCCGAATGAGCTGGATCAGATAATAACTCAGATAATAACTTGGGAGGTAAAAAATTTAATTGGCGATTTTGCCTGTTCCACGAGTGCATACAAACTTTTTTGTCGTTCAATTATTTCCTATAATTTCACATAACAAATGGTATTTTCAAATACCTTATTGCGCGTTGATAAAAATCACATTTACCCAAGGGCATAAATTATGCCTGACCCATTCTATTAGGGATAACGTTATGCTCATTGTAACCGTTATTCAGTTTCTCATTAATCGAAATGAATGAAATAAGTATTAATATTAAAATGGTGCACTCAAATTAGCTCATCTCTACGAGGCACATTGTCCTCTATTGGAATTTTCCAGGATGAAGCTATCACCATTTTTAGTTCAACAAAAGCTATCATAACACAAAAAATACCATTTGATGATGACTATAAATCAGAAAATTTTGAATCGTCCACTGGTAAGCCATTGCTTCAAAATATTCTACAGGAAGGTTTTTAATGGTCCAAAATACAGCAATCGGTAGCACAAATTTTCATAAAATGTCTATTAACAAATAGATCGAATAGGACCCATGTAAACACTGCATGATCCATTCACAAACACAACATATCACTTCGCTTTGAAGGGCATATTCTTGGGAGGGATCACAGTCCCTTACTTTTCATAATTTCCCACTCGTCCTGCAGATCAAAGCCACCCCTGCTTACCGTTTCCCTCCTATATATTTGCCTGCCAACATCAAAGAGACCAGCTTTCTATCACACCGCCACCACCAAGGACGAAAATTCCAAGGCTCTAGCACACATGAACCAGCCTGAATGCGGTCGCAAGTAAAATCGAGTTACACAAAAATCATGGAGCCATGAATAACAAACAATTAATACTTTCGAGTGCTGAACCCTGTGGTAATAAGGGAGAGGAGATTCCAGTAAGACGATTCCCCAGGGTCTAGCGGACGCACAACTCCCGCTCGACCGAACTATTTTGGATGTTTAAAACTTGCTCCATAACCTTGAACTGTTAAGGTTTAAGAAGTCCTATTCATTATTTACCTACAACTCAAACATGGAAAAAATTTGACTAAAAGGAAATGGAAAAGTTTACAAATTTAAGATACTGGTAAATGTTGAAAAAGGCCGATCCTATTTAAACTGAAAATTTCAACAAGATATCTCACATTTAAAATACGTAATAACACAGTTGCTTTGGGGCGAATTAAATAATTTAATTTACCACGTCAAGAAAGTTCACTTTGCGGACTCATCATCCGTGTCGTGAGGTTCGGGTTTTATTCGAAACATTTCCCCCATAGATAGCTTCTCAAGTTACAAAAAATGCTTTCAGAGAACTACTCTGCGATGTACTGTGTACGACGAACTCGAAAAATTCTAAATTGAAAAATGATATAAAGGATGGAATTACGTGATAAAGTAATTGTTTAATCGCGACAGGCATTATTGTTCTGAAGTGCGTATTTTTAAGTTTATGATTTTCAATTGAAAGATGGCAATTTACGTGACTCACAAGAATAAACCACTAAACCAGAAGCATCTAAAAGACATTACCGGAAATTTGGAGGATTTAGTGTCAATCGAATACTACATTACGAGAACAATGTTTTAAATACTAATACAAACAAATAAATAGCTTAAAATGCAGTACTTTTATGTAAAATTGCAGCATTAGTAGTCAAGGAAAAAACATTTTTCGAGAATTCAAAGGTATTCAATGTCCATTTCAATTTAATATCAAGGATTAAAGCATACTTTCGAACTTGAGTAACAAGCACATAAAAATTTAGCACGATCAGGAAATTAAATGAAATGAAAAGAGGGAAAATACGATAATTTACCCTCTATAACCCTAAGGTTAAATAAAAACTAAGTCTAGTCTATAACGTTGCCTTTTATCAAAGTTATCTGAAGAAGCGAGAGAGTGCCAGTGTGTGATTTCTCATCCACTACAGTCCAAGCTAATGTGTATCACCTCAGAGCACTCGAAAATTTCGAGAGTCATGAGCGTTTTCATACAAAAGGCTCACAGCGACAGATAAGCTGACGTAATTTTTACTCCGGACACTCACGGCTCACGCACCTTTTGTGTCACTGAATGAACCGCTTTATTATATCTGACAAACTAGACGATGCCGTCGTTGATGAAGCTGCTATCTTGAAAAACAGGATGCAAAGATTATAAGCTCGAGTGCAGCGGTATCAGATTCTGAGATAAAATCATAATAACAATCAATTCATCTCAATTTGTTTAATTTATGAATTGTACACTGCACATGAGAATTCATGGTTACTTCCTCTTTAAATGGACGGAGAATAATTAAAGAGAACATTTTTCAATCCGCGATTCACATCAGAATCAGTCCTTAAAATCTTCTGACGAGAAACCATAGTACAAGCAGACAAAAAAGAGAAGGCGATGGAACAATTCCCAAATCGATTGTGGCAATGAGAGATCGCATTCCATTAGCCAGCATACTTCAGGCAACTCACTTCACATTTTCAAGCAGCTTTTGCCTAAGAGGGCACACACTTTTATCTCACATAATGGCCGTCTCAACTCCTCCACTAACAATACAACCTACATCAATGAAACGCGTACAGAAGGGTCCTTAAGTTCACCATTACCGTAAAAGAAAGCAAGTCGAAGAGTAGAAACCTTCATTGAAACCAAGACAGTAGAATACCAATACGACATAAGCTAACAAAAGCAAACATAAAGCGACTACGACGCAATTAGGTAAGCCAATTCGGGCGACCAAGGTTTGAGTGATAAATTATTCGCCTAGATCCCATTTAGAAAGCAATCAAAATTTTAACCCAAATAAAACCACAATTAGTAAGGGATGATCAATTTCTAATCTAAGAAAAAAGGCTTATTTTTTACGCAATTCGAGCAAAATTCATGTAAATATCGAGTTTAACTTTTAAATCCCTTGAATTTAAACCTTTTCCATGATTACAATTACAAAAATTTCAGAGCAATATTTTTCAGACTAAAAAATAACCATATAGTTATATTCGTTACACGTGCACATTCACAAAGTCGACATTGTAGTTTGAAATATAAATACCAAGTTAAACCCTTATTACTGCTTCCGAACGGATAGATCGGCCATTGTCGGATGTGCAACAACTTTCACGACCCCATTTATCGGCTTAAATTTTAACATTATAACGATTTCTCCGGACATCACACACAAAATGGAGAAGCCGTGAAATGGTAAGCCCTTTCTGGCTACAATTGGATATTTTTGGGAAAAATAAAACTTGAATAGCAAATTTTCAACCAAATCTCAAAAATCATATACTTATCTGTTTAATTTTGCAACATAAAATTACAAGTAGCTCAGATCTACATTTAATTTACCTAAAAATGTAGATTAAAAAAAAATGAAGGATCTTCAAATGAGCTTAAAAGCAACATTGGGTTAAAAGGGTTAAGAGTGCGATATCTTTTGAACTCCCCGCGGATAGGTGCAGTTCGTGTTGATGGTGGCGCACGCGTCGCAGGCCCTGTCCCCGGACTGCCCACTCCACGCCTGTCTCCCGCTCTCCTTCATCCCCAACGTGCTGCTCGTGTGCTGCCTCTTCCGCAGATTCTACACGCGGGCCTACAATCCACAGGCAGCGCGACCCTCACCGGGACGGAGCAAGAGGAAAGACACCAAGTGATTCGCGACTACGCATCTCCTTCCAGCATCTTAAGATCGAGTTACAGGATACACTAACATGTACGAGTTAATGTTTGAATGTATGAACGCGATAATGAACAATGCACCACGTAACCACCCAACTTGTGAGAACGCTTGTGCAAAAAATAGCACCTGTTCTAATTTGGTTCATCCATCCGTAAATGGTCCTTTCCGGCCCACCAAAATAATTCATGCAATCAGACATTAACTCGTAAGCGTTAATGGATATGTAACTAAGCCTTTAGGCTAGTACAGTGACGCCACCAGGTTCAGTTTTCCCCAGCGCGGTGACCCATGATGCCACCCCAACAAATAAGACTGGTGTTACCCATCGCCCTTCTGGAGAATTTATTCCACACGAAAAACTGCAACACGTGTTTGTGCTCATAACTAATACAATAGCGACCATTTTATGTTTCAATAAAAAATTTTTATGACTTGGTTGAAAAAATTAATAACAATAAAATGTTAAAATTTTGGCGGTCCATACGTGACTTGCTAATGTTAACGGGGATACCCGCGCCTTGATGTCGAAATAGAACAAACGTTTCTTATCCTTTGCCGGAGACCATTCAGGGCCAGAGATCTCTGAAGAATACTCACACAAAGGAGAAGATACGCTGCTTTTATTTTGACACCAAGACGAGGGAAACCATAAACACATTGGCAGGTAAATAATAATCTCACGAATGGCGTAGAATTATGGACAGTTATACTATATGTGTTGATCCATTCCACGTGATAATTATCACCCGGTTTCGCCTGAAATCCTAATATCACCCAACTGACGCCACTGGGCTAGAAGTGCATGTTTTCGATTCCAAGATAATGTATCTTCTATGAAAAGCTCGGCGAAAATTTGACATCACAGCAGCACATATTTATGCCCACCAGCCACCAGCACCTGTGATCTGAAAACTTAATAATTGAATAGACATAGAATGTGGTGAAACTGACTTGCATAAAAATCAGACTTTCTAAAAAAACTGATTTTTTACCACCACACTAATAGTGAAAGTCCCAATGATAAAATAAATTAATATAACCTTCAATAGTATGAGAGGAGTTTTCGATTTAAGTAAAGACTAATGCAATTACTTTTTACTTACATTAATTTGACCCAAAATACATACTTAAGGTTGATAAGCAGATACCAACGGTGCAAAAATTCCAAATATTCCTGAGCTAAAACCATTATGAATCGACTAAAATAAAAAAATAAAGACTGTGTAAAAATAATTAATTGGGTAATTTCCAATGAAATTTAACCGCAAAACCATACTAAGCATCTGCATATAATCTGCATCTTAAAACATTTGTTACGACACTGATTGTTGAGACATGCCTGCCGAAACAGCAAGAAAAAATCCGCCCTAGGTAAGTATACAAACTTTTACTGGTATTTTTGAAACATTCAAGGAAATAACCGCGAGATAGAGAGAGGCGTACCTTTACGGAGTCACTCACTAGTGGACACAAGGTGCGAAAATTCAACACAGTTTAAGCGAAAAGGTATTGTAGAAGTGTATCATTTGGAAGCACTTGTTCAATTTTCCCGAGCCTAAATAAGCTAAAGAATATATTAAATACATTACAATTAGAATGACGCATACCTCCCTCTTAAACGGCATTTTTTCCAGACGAATTTTTCGCGTAAAACGTTTTGAAATTTTCAAGGTACTCAGAGTCGACCCTGTTTAACGTTTAACTTAATTTCAAATATTTTAAAACAACATCTAAGAAAATAAGTATAAGGGAAAAGGTAAAATTCAAATTGGAGATAAAAGCAAATATTAAAAACGGTTTTCTCCAAAAATCCTGAAAATTTTAAAGTTAATAGCATAAGTTTTACACAATCCGTCACAAAAAAACCGATGCAGGCATGCCTTCTATTAACCGCGATCTTTCCCCTTTATTGGGATGCAAAATAATATTGACCAATAAATCCTCAAATTATGGACCATGCCTAACAATTATTTCACGGAATATTCTAAAATAAAACGTTCATCTGTAATGGTGATGAAGTAGTGACGCGTCGGACCGACCCGAAGGACAATACGCCAGGGGGAAGGCGAAAGGTGAGGGCCGGAGGGTCTTTCCCACACCGCCACCCCCGGATCTCGCCCACCACGCGTCACCTCGCGACGGAACACAGGACACCAGCATCCCCCACGGGGCTTTCACATGACCAGCCCCTCATGACAAGACACTCTCGTCATTGTAACTTCATACGCTCTGCACGGACGGACAGGGCTCCAGGGAATACGGTCGTGGGAACGGTGGACGTCAAAAAATGTAGCTGAAATAAATTCCCGAAAAAATAATATTCAGGGAGCTTTCGACATGAGAGAATTAATTTTCCGAGCAAGGTGACCGAAGGCCTCACATAAACCAACGATTCATTTCTGCGTCTAAGGTCACGGAGTATATATGGTGTCACCAAGGGAAAAATCCATTTACTCTTGAACATTTCAACTAGTAAGTGATTGGTGGAACAAGAAATTGAATAAAACTAATATAAAATCAATGTCAATCGAAATCTGACTCCGTGTAACACAAATTCTTACGCACTTTGCGTATGAGCGTCTTACAAAGAGAAGGTAGCAGTCAGTCATGATCACCTGAACCTATATTTATATACGAGGATGTCGGTCTGTCTGTCCGCTATGCGTTTTCATAGGGCTGACTGGATTGTTAGTACATAGGTACTACATCTCATGCTCTCGAACCCCGTATGGCTGCTTTCGGTTGCGTCCTCTGCGTCACTCACGTCGTTTTCTCATTACCGTTTGTTTCGTCACGTCATACAACTTCGGTGGTTAGACATCCAGCCGGGAAGGCACACCTCTTCACAAGATCAAAGAGAAAATAAAAGTCCTATATGACCATGAAATCCGAGTTCCAAATTTCTCACATCTATGGGTATTATCCTTCCCGAGCTACTCCGGGTGGCCTTCTAGTATGGAAAAAAGAAAAAGTGGACAAGAAATTATTTGAATAAAACTCTTGGTAACTTGGTGAACGAAGTCCGGGTGAAGCCTATTAGGGCACCCAAACGGAATTCCACTGTAAGGAAATGTTCCACGCTGAATACATGAAATTCGCACACTACTGGCTTAGCACAGAATGAGCTCTAGCCTCAACAAGCAAAACTATTCTTCGGTTTGAAGCAATGGTAGATTAAAAAGAAAAAAATCTATTTCAGTTGATTATATTGACAGGCATACATATAACTTCGTGAAGAACGGTGCTCATAAAAAATACACATGATGAATGCTATGCTTGAACCTGAGGCCCTTCTTTTAGTCCAACAATTACATGTTACAAGCATTTTTTTCTAGAGATTAATCTTTGCACATCGACAGCGACAACCAAAAATTGATATAAGGAATTACTTAACGAAAAATCCATGGTGAAAAAAAAAGCAAGACTAAAAATTTAACGATTACTATCGAGAGATAATTGGGAGTTTTATGCCAGATAATCGGAATGCAATTTATGAAAATAAAACTAACTTCTCCAGCACCGGTACTGTCTCTATAACTTTTCATTTCCCCAGTTCGAAAATCTATTAGATTCTTAGCAGGAAGATCTATTATCAACAAAATGCTACGTGGACTGCCAAAATCGAAACTGATTAACTTTATCTAAAGCGATGCAAATTCACAGCAAATAATGCAAAATTTAAGAACAGAAAAAATATGCCCACAAACATGCTTCACCTTTGTTACCTAATTGGAACAGCTGTGAAATTTACATACTACTCGAAATACTGAATGAATATCAAGGCTAGGCCTTGTGAGATCAAGAAGACGATTTTGTATTTAAATACAACAGCGAGACTAAAAACTGCAAGACATGGAGGAAGTATGCGATACACAAATACCGCCAAAAAGAGGAAATGACTCTGCTGTTAGTTGGTTACTTCTTCATTTGCTGTTTAATAAGAAATCTGAGGATGCAGCTAATGCAAACACTCTCTATTTCATTTTTCTTAGAATCCCCATAAGAGTCTTGAGATAACAGGTTCGATGGTATTTCATTCTATTTCTACTTCTAAATAATACCCCGCAAGCCGCCTAAAAGGCGTGAGGCAGTGAGGCGTGTTAGGACACCAGCCGTTTACAGCTAGAAAAAAAATGAAGTGCTCTAACGAGGTTGGGACTAGCGTTTATTAAAGTCCTTTATAGTTCGGGGGAAAAAAGAATTCCCATATCTATCCGTTCGGCAAAACATCTCTCTTAATTTATCGCTTCTTTCGGACCTGGAAATATAGTGTGGCTCAAATATTATGTTCTCTGTGTCGCTCTTAAAGATATCCATTCTCAATTGTTCAAAGAATCTAAGCCTAGCGCGCAGCCTCCGAGTCTCCAATGGCTCCCAGCCTAATTCGCTTAACATCTGGGTAACACTGTCTGTACGCCCGTATCCGTTTTTGACGAAACGCGCAGCCTTCCTTTGTATTTTATTCAGTTCGCGGATTAAGTCTTTCTGCGCCGGAAATTATTATGACAGGTCGAAATATTAGGAATATCTCCGAACAAAAATACGCAGAATACAACTCAAACTACATCCTATGTAGATTTATCTCGTGAATTAAGTATAACAGCCAAGAGAAATTCGAAGATCAGCTAACAAGCGCTGACGAAACAAATTAAAAATGGTAAACATAAATTTCCAGAGAGCATGGGATTATACCACGTTCAATTCAAAGTAAAAATAAAGTCAGAACTTGTTCATGATTGTCCGGAAACGTGAATTTTATCAATTAAGAGGAAACATCACTGCATCTCAACCAGTCTTTTATCGAGACGCATTACTTGTTGAAAACCTTATCTATCCCCTTGAAAATTTCAGGAAGGATTCAATTGACCTTTGTCTACATTTTCCAGTGCCTAAAATTGTAAAATTTTACCGGAGGCATTTTCTGAACCGAAATTTGTACTTTTATATGATGAGAGTAAATGAAAACAAGGTCTACCCTCTAAAACCTGAAAATTTCGAGATGATAGCTAGAGTTCTGAAACAGGAACACGTGCCTAGAGAGACAAAATACGCCCGTTTAAGTGATAGTGATGCGTATTCTAGGGGCGTGATGATAATATGGATTTTCTGAAAAAATTTTAAGGCCTCAGCGGCCTGTGTGCCTGCGTTCCTTTCACATCCAACAATGGAAGTAGTAGGTATTGAAGATAGGGAAAAGCTGTTTTTAATAACGCTTTCCTCTCATCTGATTTTTTGAGAAATATTTTCTCGAAATTTGGCTTCGCTGGGTCCCTCACAAGCGATATTAGAATATTTTATTAAGTTGCCGCTACATTATTTGCATACTTGGTTCTGCACATTATAATCGGTAATACTTACATTATATGGCAGTTGGCCTTTAAACCGCGGACCCTCGTCGGTCTAAAAACATATCCATCAACTAAATCAACGGCAAGAGTCGCCATCCAAAAATGTTAATTCTGTAGTTGCCTCGTGAATACGATATTGACGAAATAAGATAAAAATCAGTAAGTTTTGAATATAAATTGCCATTAGCGATGAAATAAGTACATTGCAAGAAAAAGATTTCCAGAATAATATACGTCCCCGTATTTGTAAAAATTATAATCGCATTCTATCATCCTCCAATTAGGAACAATTATAATGAAATATATCACGAAAGTGTCAAGTAAAAGAGCAAATAAATGAACCCCTTCAATTTTCCGATTATTTTCGCTGGGGATACCCAGTATTAGCCCAAATATCAATGTAGTGATTTCATTTATTCTTTTAAATTACCTATTGTACAATTGTAACTATCATAGACGATCAAATTTGTGTGTAACTAAAACTATTACGGAGAGGACCTTTAGCATTTTCACACAAGATTACTTGCTGGCAATGATTTTAATTTAAAATCTAAATTAAAAAGATCTCTTTGAGAAATGAATATCTTCCCCTTCGATTTTCTTCGACGTAAATTTCAGATCAAAAGTAGTTAATTATTCACGATTAAAAAAAAGAGAAAATGAAGCTATCAACAGTAAAATGAGCACAATTTCGGTAAAAAAAATTCTCATTTTATTTAATTAAACCGCATTTTTCTCTATCCATAAGAAAATTGGTAGTAGGAATCTATATCTAGCCTATATTGAGCCCACACTTGAGAGACAAATAACAGCTATGAAAACAAAACCGCATAGTTAACATGTTCCCACAACTCATTGCCTATATGCAGGCACACAATGACAGTTCTATGTCCTCCACAAAGACAGAAGACCTAAAATGGATTTTTGCGATGAAATCGACCTAGCCTCTCTGACGCTATTCTTAGTTCTCCAAGGACGTGAATCGGGAAAATCCACCATCTGTTGATTTTCCTCAGCCCCATTATCTGTCATAGCCTAAGAAGAAAGCAAGTGACGACGCCAGACGTCCTATCTCATCAGATACGGACAACAAGGTGACGAGCGTCGGCGTGGGCGGCCAGAAGTTCGATAGAATGTGAAAATATGTGACGGACTACAGATAACAACTGTCTCCGTCCATTCACTTTTGAAGATCGAAGCACATTTTCCTCATGCCTCGTCTTCAAATAATCTCAGTAACTTCCCCCATCCATTATCTCGAAGTTATTTGTCTCACTCATACGAAGCTGCTATGCAACACCAACGAAGTGCAGTGAGTTGCTTCCATATGATTGATATTCAATAAATTAAAAGAAATTGGAAGTTAAGCGTTTCTACCAACTGCCATTTACATTTTTCTTTCACAAAAATTTAACTTCCACTGTCAAATGTCAGCTTCCTGAGGCCAATTTTATTTAACTTCAGATATCCTGAATAGCAGATCACAGTATCCTTCATAAAATAACTACAATGTCCATTCCATAATATTACACCGATACGGATATACATCAAAGACACTTTCTAGAATATATTTTATATGGATGGATAAGAAAAAATAATTTTCATAAATGCAGATTAAGTTTCCAAATACATTCAAAGAAGATTTGTGGACGACTAAATTTTTATGCAAACAATTCTTGTCGACAGACTAAGTAGCATAACAAAATTTGAGTTGAAAAGTTAAAGTTGAAAGGTTTTCAGTAGGTACGAGTCTTCCAAGAAAAAAAGGTTCGGCATCAAAAAGATTTATATCACATGGACGAGTGAATAAACAAGTAGAGCTGACACCTTATCGATGAAATTATTTTCCTGATGATTTATCGACAAAACGACCACATTTTAAAATGCGCAGAGATCGCCTGAGAATCAATCGCCAACATTTGATAGTGATCGAACTAAGAATCAGAATTCGCATTTTCGGTGCAAAAAGCTGTAATATCGGTCATGTGCGAAGTAAGAGAGAAATATCAACAGAATGACTTTCCTTATTTCCTTGAAATTGAGGGAGGAAAGTTGCCGGCAAATAGGAAACCAGTCGTGTGAGAAGAATATGACCCAAAACGAACGATGCCAACCACAATGAACGCACTACAAATCATTCCAGACAAATACAACTTAAAAGTGATAAGATGCTATTTGTGAATCATGTCTATGACTGATCTCAAGTATTTTGCACCTAACGAGATAAAATCCGGAGACAAGTAGGTCACATCAGTAGAATAGCATTAATATGAAATAAAATAGGGAATAAAACAAGGAAATGGATAACCTACCGTCGTGATCCTTGTCTATTCCATTTATAACTCGCCATGTGAAGTCCTACAAACTAATCGGACTTGATTCAATAAAGATACAGAATCCAACGCTGCTACGCCGAAAATATACCAGATTCTGAGCGAAAAGTCTTACAATACAGTTGGAAACGTACTGAGAGATTCACTATTATGTCGGAATACAGAAACAAAAGGTCAAGATCAGAATTACATCTAATTTCGAAAAATTGACATAAGTGAAATATTTTTTATGATAAATCATTTTTACTAGTTTTATTTTCGTTACAATATTGTCTGCTCACTACAAAACAGTGGATTGCTGAAATCTTGTTCCAGGGATTCAAAATTATCGCGTCCCTAAATGTAGATAACGAAGCATCAAATAAAGAGTAGAGGCATAAAAAAATTAACCACATGAAGGATAGATAGTCATTAACACGTGTTTCCTCCACCAAAAATAAAACTTGAGCTAAAACGTTATCGAAAAAGCGCAACCTAAATGATAAGTCATTTATTGCGATGAAAGTGAAGAAGAACCGCCATGGCCGCCAGGACTTTTAATGCGCAGTAAAAGCTTCATTGTGATTTCGAAGGGATAAGCTTCAAATAAGTTATAACTTGCCCATCTGGCACTAGTAGCACCAAAAGCTTACCTCCGCCTATAATTAATGCCAGGTGCACCGTGAAGGCGTAAGCGAAACCTTGGGTACCTCATTAACCACGAAACGATCACGGCTATCGGGAAGCTGCAACTTCTTTGAAATACAATGCATATCTCAAGCATGGTGCAACATTTTTTTTAACCACCATCGTTCCTCATATAGTTTCCCTTGTATACTCTAGAAGAAATTTACGCACACCTGACGTCATACTAAGTATTTTATTAAAGTAAAGAGGAAATATCATTGCTTTTCACTTCATTCAAACATGCACAATATTTGCAAAAAGTTTGTTCGTGCCGGTAATAACTCATTTGAATTCGTCTGCTGACATTATGTGCTGTAGGATCAAGGAAATGGTCATAACGTTGTATTAGCAACCTATCGCTGCCTAATTGTCATTTAACATAAGAGCAGACTGATTTTATTTCCTCTGATACTTTGCGAATGTTCTCAGGGCCATTATTTCCAACAACTATAATACATATAAGATATGAACATAATGTAATATAATAATAAATGAAGATAATGCAAGATATGCAGCTTTTCGGCGCACCAAATGAAGGTTTACCTCTAAGGTATTACACCGATTAAGGTCGTTTTTTCAAACGAATAATGAAGACTTTACGGGGTGAATTTATTGCCATAAAGGTATAGGCTTCATTCCAACATCAAATCTGTCCAACGTTTGTTGCGGATGAGAGTGGTTGCTCTGCGTAGGGGTGGAACGGGTCATAACTTTTCTGTGGACCAGGAAGGTAAGCAAAACCTCTCAACGAAACAAAACAAATAAATAACCCTTCGAAATTTCAGAGACAATAAATCTGAAGGCGAAGTGACCCAGCTCAGTACACAGAACGGGTGAACTGTCTACTGGTGTTGTGAATGATTACCATTTTTCCATTTCCTCAGGAATTGAGGGGTATAAAGGTAAAATCTTTTCCCTACCCTATTCTTCTCCCTAATCAGCTTAAGATCAGTCGACCTAAAACATCACACACAAGGACGTATCTGCATTCCTTCAGCAGCACTATGCGTCCAAGCAACCTTTCAGATGAAGCGAAAGCTATTTTTTACGGCACTGGTTAGGACAAAAATGAAAATAGGAAAAAAAACAATTAACCATAACCTGAGATAAGTCCGCCAAGCTTAGACGGGAGACTAAATAAAATTTAAGAAGAATTAAATCATCAAACTTTAGCAGACGCTACATGTGGAGTATGTTTCTTTATGGGAGGGAGGCTTGGGTGCTAACTGCTGCAGAAAAGTCGAGAGTGGAAGCAATCGAAACGTGGTACTAGCGAAGAATGATAAAATGGATCGACTAAGTAAGAAACGAGGAAGTGCTATGAAGAGTGGGAGAAGACAGGAGTCTAAAAAAATAAGGGGAAACTTAATTGGAAACATTATGAGGTATGGTGGTCTGATGAAAACAACCGTAAAACGAAAGGTGGACGGGAAGGAGGGCAAGGGACGGCCCCGAATGAATTGCATAGGACAGGTCATTAAGGATGTAAAAGAGAAGAAATACGTCACGACGGAAAGTCTATGAGATAGGAGAGCGGAATGGAGAGCTGCATCAAACCGACCCTAGGATTGATGGCTTACGATGATGAATGGAAGATGATAGCAATTCGTCAGGTGTGATCAATTTTTGCAAAAAAAGACTGAAAATTTAAACGGTTAAAAAGGCGCGGGGTAACTCATGAAATATCCCTCATAACATGATCTTTGACAATAACACCACACAGATCCATAAACGAACGGTCACGGTACCGAAAGGCAATCGTAATTGAGCGTTTAAAAGCTCTAAAATTTAATATTTTCCTAGTACGGAAATAGGAAAAATGAAAGGATCAAAACATCAGAACATGGATATTTTGCGTCACGGAAAGAAAACACAAACATCACATAGCATTTACATAGAATAGCATTTACAAAGGACATATATAACATAGAATACCATTTACAAAGGACGTAAACCATTTAATCTAAATATTAATACGTACCAAAGTATTCATTAAGACTAGAGAGAAATGACGAATTAAAATGCATCGAATACAACTTCACTTTGGTGGAAGCATTCAACTTTTCGTCTTTCGTAGTCACAATCAAAAGGTTAATAAATGAATTAAAATTTTTAATGGATTTCATTTGGATGAATTTAAATTAAAATCTATTGGATTATAGAACGTGAACGTTAAAAATTGTATGCCTTACTTCCTTTGGACAACGAAAATTCCACATGGTGAAAAAAAACTAGTTTCCTTCCTTATGCGGTAATCTCATATTTGCCAAGATATAGAGTCCACGATATTTCGTGAGTTCACTTTCCTTGACCTGTTAACTCGCTTTTTATGCCACTGCGGCATGATATTTTTAAATGGCGAGAATCGTAGGTGATAAGCCACACGAACTCGAGTGATTCTAATCGTTTCGCGGAATTTAAAAAATAAGAAGAGAGTGTTTTCCATTTATTATTAAAACGACCCTTAAACACTGCCTCGATCGAAAATCCTCAATAAAATTAGTAACTCTGTTTCAAACCAGCGCGTGGCATTTACACGGGCGATGGTGAATTTGACTCCGTGATCAGCCCACCCAAGAGGTTAGTGACAAAGGAAATAAGAAACATTTTTGGATATCACGGTGCATATTACCCTACGACCTTTCATCGCGCATCAATATAAACCTTAGGAGAATGCTTGATAATTCTTTCATGTCACCTTCAGGTATCAAATCCTAGCGCCTTATTGTGGACATTCCATGACTCTGCCATTAAATGACAATCCTGATCGCACCAAATGCATGGAAAAGCCTTATCATCATCCAGATTCTCTACAAATTTATCTACAATTGTTACCACAAAAACAAGTTTTACCACAAAAAAATATTATTAATCTCTTTAAATCCAGGAGAATGCAAAATTGAAGACAATTTCATGATAAAGCTAACTCAGTAAGATCCCACATCAAAGCTAAGTTTGATCAAGACCTTAAAAAGGATTTGCCTCGCTAATTCTCAAAACAGTACTAAAAAAGTTGTTACTCCAATAAATTTTATACTAGGGTTAAGAATATTTTTCGTCGGAAAGGAAGTAACTAATGGCAACCAAGGTGATAATTTTCCCGTAAAAACTTTTGAGATCGTCCAACAATATCATGGCCCTACAACGAAAGAATTCATAAGCAATTCATTACATCGTACCGTTTTCCCATAAATATGAACGTGATCGGAAATCGAACACAGAATTTAATACTAACCTTGACGCTGCTGCAACCAGAACACATCCGCAAGCAAGATAACCGTTTTCAGACAAATTTCAGTAAGCGAACGTAAAAGAGAATTTTTTGCCAGGAACCGGAAGGTTTATCAGCGATCTCTGCCAGGAATTTGAACCATTACCCAAACCCTACGCATGGATGGCCAACATAACCTTCTAATAAACTCAGCTTACCGACAAATTCATGAAAAGGAACTATTTACCACGCAAGAAAGCCCTTTAAATAGCAATACAAAATTACTCTCGGAATAAAATGGAGGGAAAGAAAGAGACGTTGCCATTTTTTTATTGGGGTCCGAGGAAAAGAAGCATCGCGGTAACCTAACACCGAGCAAGGAAAACTCCGATAAGATGAAGTCTGAGGAAGAGGAAAAAGAAACTCCTTTTGGGCGATGATGAGGTGAGATTAGGTTGGACGGGAAGAAGTAAAATTAATTGTGAAGGACTTGATCGATGGAAGGGTGGAAGGTGAAATACCGGGACGGGGAAGATATGAAAGGAGATGCTACAAGGCGACAGACTGTTGGCTGATGTGACGCAGAAAAAAATCGGGTATCCCACGCTACAGAAGACGATTCATTTTCTATTTTCTACGACTACGATTTCAACTTGACGGTATTGACTAAAAGAGGTGTAACAGATAATGACCCGATGAAAAACCCACCGTCGAAAACAATATTAGAAGTTCAATACTTAATTACAATTTCCCGAGTCACCCTGATAAAGGTTTGGCTACACAATACATGAACACATACGACGAGAATTCATGAACGATTTCCATTGAACGGAACAAACATAAATTCAAAAATGAAATTAGAACAATTTCTATTTTCTAATATTGATTTAATACATGTACGATGTGGCAACACGGTGCATTTTTGCCTTCATTCCCTCGTACTATGCCTATGTTCATGGATTTTACATAGCTCGTACATGATAATTCATAGCCCGGCCAGGCCTTAAACTAAGCGTACATATGATACTCTTGATTTCGTAAGCTGAAAGTTCGGAGCATGGATGAGGGGTGTGGGGCAAATTTAAGAACGCAGAACTCTTGAAGATAACGAGGCTTAAGGAGACATGATGGAAAGTATGGGCTGGATAAGCCCCAATTTATTTTGATCCGTAGGGTTGAATCGTTTTCCGTTCATCTGAGAGTGACTGGACCTTGAGAGTAACGGGAAAAATCAGTTTCACCCTGGTAATCATAAGAGGTAATTTTATCAAGAGGTAATCATAAGAGGTAATTTCAACGAGGAGAAAAGTTATTACTTCTAAATTATTTGATTATCACAATTTACCATTCATCCGAAAACTTGCCGTTGGCTGCCTTACTTGTATTGCATTACCAGCTGATTTTTATTTTCATCAAGAGACCGTACAAGTCTGCTACATATATTGAAATTACGGCAGGGATTTACGCTGTTCGATCGTATGACACATCGAAGCTTTCATTAAATTAATTAATCTTTAAGTCCCAGAGATGGCCAAAGTGAGTGAGGTTTGGTTAGGTCGTATAAAAATATTCTTATGACTACGAAAAATCTTCAAAGATGGCATTAAAACATTAAATACGTTTACATGAAAAAAGTTGATAAAGAAATTAAGCCTACAAAATTAAATTCTTAACCAATATACATGCTCCTCTGGCTGGTACACATAAGCCTCCTTCAGCAACCGGATGAACAAAAGAATATAAAAATAACGAGGACTTCCAATCCCAAAGGCTACCTACCTATTACGATACTAATATATCTCCTCCATAAATTCGAAAATTCCGTACAAATCTTTGTATTACCGGCTTCGCCGGAAGATTAATTTTACGAGATATACTTCGGTTTTCATCGGAAGGAGCAGCTTAAGCTCATCATGAGGATCTTAGATTTACCCTATTGATGCGTCCTATTATGGCCGCAGGTGTAGAAACAAATGTCCAACATCAAGAAATAGGGTGCCTTACTTTCCTCCGGTTACCCAGACCAAATTGAAACAACCGGTAAAAGTGACCAAATTACATTTTTATTGCGGACGTTTTTATAACAGATCGGGTAATACATTCCTTCAAGACTTCAATTCCGCATTTCGAAAATAAAAACAAAATAGTCAACTATTTTTTTCGGTCAGTGACCATATTTGGGTAATACGCATCAAAATAATGGCATTAACACTTCAAAATGGAATTATATGTCCATTTTTCAACAATTAATTGACAACATGCGGTGACCCTTAAGGGTTCCGCATACGATATAGGCAACACACAAAACATATTAATTACCCCTCCCCTCTAATGGTGCAGTAACTGAACCTATAAAGGAACATTTCCCAGGCAAATTCGCGGAACTCACTAAAGAAACTGAAGAGGAAATCTAAAGAAATGGGAATATTTCTCCTTATGAATTTGCTGAATAAACCATGAATCGACAGAAATTTCAAAATATTCACAAATTTCCAAATTTATGCAGATAAATGGTTTACCTAGGACGTACTCAAGAATGTATCCATCTCACTGACTTCCGTAGGTAATTTCCCATCAAGATTTCTTTGGCATCAACTGCAAAAAAGATTCCCAATTGCATGGCCAATTACACAGCAACACAATAAAGGTGAACATGTGTTTCAGAGTACCCATAACCTAACACGATTGCCTTGCGGACCACCAAATAAAGTAAAATACCAACGAAAAATGAATATAAAACTGGCATATTGAGATTCATACGCAAATATTAATCCTGAATGATGCCTATTTACCACAAAATAAGAACACCCAGAATGAAAAAAACTATTGACAATTTAGGCATTTTCGCACAAATGTAACATATTTTTGGTTAAGATAAGTACACAGAAATAAAATTGATATTATGGATAACCAACCGTTTCAATGTAAGTAATGGACCTGGCAGCAATCCTAATGCAGAATCACTGAACAATTTGGCTTAGTTTGCTTGAAAAATTTATCTCCTCTTAAGGGCTACAGGGACACGAGAAATGACAGTCATAGGAAAGAAGTAATGTAGCTTCAACTATATGACTTTTTGGAGAAAGTGACCATCAACTACGGCTTTCTGGGCCACAGAATTTAGTCAAAAGGGGAAGATAAATTGCAAAACAACATAGGAAATTAGCAAATTCACATCAAACACATTACAGAGACATGCAATCAGGGGCGGATCCAGGATTTTTTTCTGGGAGGGGCACAAGCAAGGCCTTATCCAGGATTTTGTTCTGGGTGGGGCACAAGGATACCTCGTAATACAAAACGAATGCAACGATAATGGGACCGTATTAAATATCATGCATATTTTTGAGGGTCTGGGGGGGGCACGTGCCCCCGTGCCCCCCCCCTGGATCCGCCTATGCATGCAATAATAATAATTTATAAAATGTACAATGCATACTAAATATAGGTTGATGTCTTTAAATTGGCTGTCATTTGTACTGAGCCTACAGTGTTTCAAAACGGAATACTTCATTAAGGTCACTACATTTGATGATGGGCTATTTGTAATCCGTATCTTAATTAGCAACCTGTCTTGGATAATTGCTGGCCAACACTTGAAATGCCCTCCACAAAAAACAAATGGGCATCAAGCGTGGTTACAAAAATCAAGCCAAGATTTGAACACAGGGCCAATAGAATACCAGCAATCTAGTGGAACTGACCTTAACTCTAGGGATAATATATCACGGTCACTTCCATTCTGATACACTTAGGTTCAAACTTGGTGACTTTTTTTAGTTGCGTTAAGTGAGTATTTCAAATGAAATTAAGCATAGGAGATTGATAGTCAGCAAAAATTCTGATATGATATGACGAGTGAAGTTATTTTTATCATGCAACAAAAGACCATTTCTATCCCATGCATTCCACTGATAAACATAAATACCACACAAAATCTGACTATAATACACTAGTAACTCAATACTAACAGCAACAAGAATTAAGTGTACCACATTTTTGGAATGGATTGCAGTGACAGACCTTTAATTTAAACCACTGACAAAGTAGTTGAATGAGTGAAAGGGTTTTGAACTAAAATATGTACCATAAAATTTAGTTAATATACTGTTTTATGATAAACTTTGTATGGAAACTATGAATCACGACAAATAAAATGAACCAATAATTGACTGAATTTATTTTAAAATCTAAAATTTTACACGATCAAAAAAACTTATAATTGGGTGCAGAACAGACTGCATCACTCGCCATACCTCATACTTCAATGCTAAGAACGGCATCATAAATTTGAACACTACCAATCTATAATGTCTCCCATCGCAAAATTAATTTCCTGAAGATGGCTTCCTTTATAAAAACCTTTCAGAACATTGAAAAATACAGGCATTTTTTTTAATCACACTTGAAACAACATAAGAACTAATCAATTAGAAATTACTATTGCAACTTTGAAGCTTCCGCGGCTTCTAAATTAAGCAATATTTTACTATGTATTCAATCCATATGAATTCTATCAGGGATGCCAATTACACAGAAAATTATAATATTTAATGGGGTATGAATAAATAAGAAGTCTAAAAAATCATCACAGAAGATATCAAAAACTTTCAATGGCACTGCAATGGTCATGTTTTGTCAATGGGTAATGGAACATTTTATAGAGAGTGTTACCCTAACAATTCAATGAAGAATTCACCATGTTCTTTGCACATCTCGTAGATTAAAAATTGTAATACTATGAAATAATATGCAGGTTAAAAATAAACTGATTGTATTCATTAGGTATTCAATTTATTTAAAGATTAAAAACTTTCCAATGCAACCTGTTGTAGTGAAATTCTAACAAAGTATGCCTCTAAGAACTGCTTCAAACATGTTCACACTTTAAAAGCTCTTCACTAAGCAAGGGTATTTAAATTTGCAAGAATATTGAGAAACAGCATGTCACCTATATTCATGTCCGGTTCCTCCTCTTAATTAATACAGAAGCTTTTGAGTTTTTAAACCTACAATAATCACAAAAACTCAGGTACTCTAATTCACTATCCACAATAAACAAAGAAAATTGATACCATTAGATTAGAGTACATTAGAAATACAAACAGTGATCAATAAGGATGAATAGGGTAGTTTCCTTCATCAAAGAAAACGAAAGGCATTGATTAAGATTCGTTACCCACCATTAGTGTATCCATACTATACAAATTATTTGGTTTTAGAAATACCGGTTTAGACGAATGGCAATGGTTATCCTCATTTGAAAAAGGCCAGATTGGCACCCATGCGATTCCACTCCACGTAACGTCACCGGGACCTAGTTTCTATACGAGTAGATAGGAGTTTTACATTGTCTGAGATTACCAATGCATGCATGAGTCACAGAGCTCAGGGAAACATCTCTTAATAATCACACATTAAAAATACCTAAATTCGGAAAGTTTCCTTCGTTTGATAGGGGAATAATAATCCTTATTTAAGCCAAGCGCTACCTGCTAGCAGGGTACTCAGCTAACTGCTAGCAGCCTGCGTCGTATCAGCGCTCAAGCCTCGCCCTCACTCGCCCAGGTCACCTCACATGCCGACAGCTGGAACCAGAAATACGTCACACGGAGTTCTCCCGGCATTCATACTTTGCCGTCGCGTTTTCACTCGCTTGAAAATTTTCACTTTTCATTTAATCGCGAAAAATAGATCTAAAAGCGTAAAATACGTACTCCAGGAGTAATAATCTTTCGATTTTGGCAATAAAAAATAATAGCAAACCACCCTATCAAGTGGATACCACCACCAAAAATCATAAAATGTACAGTACAATTGGAGTATGAGCAAAACGGCACGTATTTTCTGACTCAGGAAATGGGATGTAAAAAGAACTTACAATTTTCTGGCGAATAGCCCAAACTAAACTTAAGACACTGGTAATAATGATTCTTGATGGACGATGGCACAGCAGTTGAATTACAAGGAGAGAAATTTATACAGGTTTCTAGGAAAATTACATTTGTTAGATAATGCAGTTTCTTTTTTTCGAGGATTAGAGAATCATAGGTAAGTCAACATTTTTTCAAAATTGTTGATTGCGATAGACTTTGAAAAATAAATAGGCCTGTGTTTTTCTATTTTCTCATCCAACACCTA
Organism: Ischnura elegans; assembly: GCF_921293095.1. Taxonomy (NCBI): domain Eukaryota; kingdom Metazoa; phylum Arthropoda; class Insecta; order Odonata; family Coenagrionidae; genus Ischnura; species Ischnura elegans. Next base: position 38,764,030 of record NC_060249.1, on the reverse strand, counting down.
CTACAACAGCTATTTTCCACAGCCCCTTTCGGATATAAAGAGATGACATCATGATCTTATTTTGAACCAGTCAATGCATCTCAGCTACTCAAGTCCTGTACATGGGCCTCTTGTGGCTAGTTGTTGTTTAAACTCTTGTGGGTAATTCCTTGTTTCTATAGAAGGTTCTTCCCAACAGAATAAATGAGCCAACACCCTAGATGTCACCGACCTATGAAAAGTGGGCATCAACATCCACCTACTTTAATTTTAAACTTAGAAGAAAATGACTAAATGAGAAATATTGTATCTCAATGTTACTCATCTTTCACTTCCCATCAACCGAATTCTTTCCATGAATTGTGATTTTGAATCTGACTGAATGACCCCATCGTATCCTTACAGTTTTTAACTTGTACCTCGCAATGAATCCAGGAATCAACTCCCTAAGATAAAAGATGACCACAAAAGAAATCACACAGCAATCATGTTCTTAAAGTTCAGCAATCATAATGATTAGAGACTGTAAGCAGGAGTAGCTGAATTAAATTCTCATTTGCACAATCAAAAAACACCATTGTAAGGCTGCTCATTCAGGAATTGAATATGTATTTATCAATCCACAAATATCAGGTATAAATATCTGACTCAGCTGTATAGTGGCTATTAATGGCTTTGTCATTCTTAAGAAAATAATTACACATTCTTCTAATACATGATATGAGTAAAACTCTCAAGGAGTCAAATAAGAGATTCCAATTTGGTTGAATAGCTTAGATCATCATTTAAGACATGTGTATTATTCTCAGCGGCACCAACTCTATGGGGCCTGAGCCCCCTCAAAAATTCGTTATGGGTGTGAGGAAAAAATGTATCAGTTATCAGGGTTCTAATGTTGATCATATGACTCTTCTAAAATGCTTAAAAAACTTAGAACTAAAAACTTATAAAATTTTCCAGGGAAAGATCCCTGGTTTTTGCCCTCCCAATATTTGTTGTAAGTCAGCAGACCTGATTATTCCCAAAATCACAGATAACTTGTCGCTAATATATAACCATGTATTCCAGGAAAATTCATTATAAAAAATCAAACAACCAGCATTCGCCAAAGAGAACTAAGTTCAAACTGAGCACCATTTAGTGATTGTAATCACAATTTTCCTAACTATACAATCTCAATTTCACATATCCATGCTAAAACTGAGAATGAAATTTCAACAAATAAAAATAACAAGTTGAGATACGGAAAAACGGATATCCTAATAAAGGTCCAGACAAAAAATAAAATTTGAAAAGATTAAAAGAGTCTAACATAGATACACGAAAAATGAGTCAATCGCCTCGAGGAAACAAGCGGAGCAATAAACTTTACAATAAAAAACAGGCTGAGGAATATATATTTTCCAGATTATTCTTAGACCTAAAAGTAACCAGCCTTTATGAGCGTTAGAGGGAATGGTAAACATTACGTCATGTTGCACTACGAAGGTTTCTTTTCCCAATTTTTAAATCAAACTTGTAAACAGATATGTAATGAAAAAACATAACCAATGCATTGTAAACACATCCCACGATGTAAATGCACTAAATACAAACATACATCGGAAACGCGATACTTTTGGTAATATTGACACACGTACTTTCTTTCGTTCTTACACATAATTCCCTCAGCTTCCTTTCAAAATGTCTCGCATTATAATGAGGAGAGGTTGAGAAAAACAAGATAGAAATCCTCATCATAACCAAAGGATATTCATTATGAAGACGCTTACGCCCAGCAAACTGTTGAGCAATAAGTTCGTGGAAGGGGAAACGACAATAGTTGACAAAAAGTTTCACGCCACCCTTTCCACTTTTTCCAGTCACACTAGGATTAACGATTCATAATACAGTGAGGCGAATCCAAGAAGAACGAGAAATGGGCAACATAGGGAAGGGTAAACACATAGTCAGTCTTTTAGAAGCATAACTGGGATTCAGGCGAATACTATCATTCGATTACGAGACACGTCAATAACAAACGCACTGAAACAAATCCGTAGGCGGTACTGTCTCTTATGGTGACAAGGGCAAAAGAGCTTAGCAAAATTGACGCAAGGCAGCAAATTTTCCTCTAAAAACGCTGAAAATGCTGTTATTAATGTCATAACTACATCAGTAGATACACATTGACCGTCAAAGATAATCCTCACATGACACAACGACTACTTCTAAATGATTTCGTTGGCCATGACACTGACATAACTACATTCTGCATGCTTGAAACGAAAACAAAGCGGGGGCATTAGGATGTAAACCATTTCTTTCCTTCGAGAACTAGAGCCGTCTGCTACGCAAGATGTTGGTATCGCCGACTGTACGTTAGGAACACACGCAGACCTCCAAATAAAAAATGGTTTACTTACCGTATAGTAGGAGAGGAGCCCGGCGTTGTCGTCCAGCACGAACCAGCGGTTTTGCCATCCTTTCATAACATTTGTCCACTTGCTCAACGTACCCTCCATCGCTGCCATTCTGATTTATGGCGGAAGTCAAACCGTCCTTGTTATGTTATTCGCAAGTGGAACAAATACTCCTCCTGCCCCCGGTAGATGTCTCATCTCCTTCGCGCAGCGAAGTGAAACTGAGAAAAATAAGGAGAAAGGAAGATCTAGTATTACCAACATATCCGAGTTATAATCCCGCAAAACTAATCGGGAAGGTAATAAAAACATGTAGAATATATTAAACTGTCAATGCTATCTCATTAAATAGAATTGTAAAATTTTGATAGAATATTTTGAACCGTTTGAAAATTCTATCCAGTGATTAGTTCTTTCTCTGCAAAATATTATGATGGAACAATACTTAAATATTTATCGAGTGATGCTGAAAAGTGCTAGCTAAAACTGAACCCAGATATTACTACTTTTGAGAATGGTTATAACAGTTATAACTCAAACTGCATCATTCACGACAGATGATCGTTCGTGCGACAAGGATTACAACCAAATAATTGATATGGAATTGTCATTTATACAGCCGGAAAACTTGATGTTAGACGGTTTCACCTGAAAATGTTCAGTACTATAAAAAATTTTAAAGCAAATTCTACAGACAAATACCAATAAATACACCGAAGTGTAATTAATTACTACATCTGCAAGCACTGTAACGTTACGCAGTGAATATGGAGCATTTATGGGGCGGTAATTGATCGATTAATCAATCAAAAAGAATTTTGGTCATACTTCTCAAATCATTACATTTTAATGCCTACCTCTTATCATGTTCTCTCATAACTCGGCTGCCTTGCGGTAATTCTGTAAATTTGATTTGTTTCATGGGGCACTAATTTTCCCGCGACTTCCACAATAGTACTCAAATTGGATCTTAAAAGTTGATTGTCACCAAATAGGAGTAAATATTTTAAATTCTATAAAAAATTACTTTTTTATTTGTTCCTCAAAAAGTTTTCTTTAGCGTTGGTAAATAGTGCTTGAATAATTTTGAACGACTCATTTTTGTTTTGAAATGTAATGGCGGTAACAAAGGGTTTCATGAGACGCGCGCGCTTTACAATTAACCAAGAACCCCAATTAACATTGGAGTTTGACACAAATAACTGGTTGGTGAAAGCAATATAATGTAATATTTAACTGTGGGCATATGTTCATTACTTAAATTCATTGTGATCCCTCGATCAAATCATCGATGTAATATATTTAGGAATACTCATTTTATTTCACGTCGTCCCTATAACATTAATCAGCGGTCACTTTTATTGCTATATTTATTCTGTGTTTAATGGGTTTATATTAATATACTGGGAATCATCTGCAGCTATCTATGTCACTAAAATTGCGGCCATATCCTAACTTAACTATGAAAGCGTTGTACATACTTATATTTTAAATGAGCATATGTTTTATGTGATCACTTGTTTCTGAGACAATTTTCAGTGATTATGATAGAAGTTTAAGCTATCATTTCTTTACCTATTTATGGGTTTTTCTTATGTATATAGGCATCGATTGTATGTCTTTAACTTGATATATCAAAAGGAATTTTAATGGGTATTTTCAATGGGGAATTTTTTAACAGGAATATATTTGTCGATTACCCTGATCGGTGAGTGTACATGTTAATATTATATATATGGACTTGCTTCTTTTGATTTTGTGATTTGCTAATGAAATATAGAATATTATATAGCATGTATCTACATTTTCATCATGAATATTGCTGACATTTATAGTGATGGTTTCTGTCATGCAATTGTATCCCTTGATTTGGTCGATTAAATTGTTTAGTCTTTTACCCAAGACTTTCAAAAGACTTCTCTCCTGTCGTACTCTTAGAATTTTCAAATTACTCACATGATCTTTCCATTTCACCTTCACTGTTCTTCTGTTACAACACATTTTGAATGCTTCCAACCTTGAATTCTCTGCTGTCTTCATTGTCCACCCTTCACAAACACGAGAATGCTCCAAATGTGAATCCTAATAAATTGCTATCGTATTTCAAAGCTTGTTTTCCTAATTGTTAAGAGGTTCTTTCTTTCGAAGAATGTCCTCTTCATTTGGGCTATTCTAGTGATTATTTCCTTTTTAGCATTGTCCATCTCTGGTCATTCATCTACCCAAGTAGCAGAGCTCTACCTTCTCAAGTTTATGGTTTCCTATTTTCAGATTGGCTCTCACTTTTCTGCTACTGCAGACAAATACCTTTGCTACCCAAAATATTGTCATAGTTCAGGTAGATTAGAACGTCCCTGGTAAAAATGGCCACTGACGGCCACATGAAATTAATGTGGCCATCCTGTGGCTGTCTGTAGTCATCCTGTGGGCTATGTGTCCAGTCTATAATCTCTGTGGCCATGGATACAGCAACCTGTGACCATGGCCGCAGAACTTACGGAAAACACTGCACTACTGACCTCTCATATTCATTTGTTTGTAGTTTCAGATGCTGTTGGAGAGAGCACATGTGAGCACAGTTAGTCTGGGCAACTTTTTCAATTTTCGAAGTATAGGAATCTAGTTGTGTTAGTCACAAGTTCAAAAGATTACAATGGAATGTCCCATTTCCTTTAAGTAGTAGTCCAAAACAAATATCATTATCAGTTTCACCATATTTTAAGTAGTCTTCAGATATTTCTGTGGACGTTAAGGGTTATAGGTCCCTAATGGCCGAATTACAGTTTCTAATTTTCCTACACAGGACTGTTTGTGTATATGATAGTATTTCAGTCCAAACTATGGGGATATGAGTTAGACAAGGTATAACCACTGGCCACGTAGGGATTTAGGTGGTTACAGATGGCCGCAGGTGGCCATACACAGCTGCAGATGGCCACACATTATGACCAAATAACTACAGACGGCCACACAATTTTGTGTGGCCACATGTGGCCGTGGTCTCAAACTTGTTTGGCTTTATGTAGCCATGGCCACATAGATTTCCTGTGGCCATTTTCACTGGGCACATCCAAGGGCACGTTCCAAAATTCACTGGCACTACTGACAGTGCTGCCAAACCATTCCAAAATCAACTGGCAGTACAGCACAGTCACCATTGACTTCAGTCTATAGTTGATTTACTCCATCGGAACTACTGCAAGTTGAGTGCAGTACTAGTGGCATTAAGAAGCCATAGTTTGCTTGTTTGTAAAACCGTGACCGCTTTGTTTAATAGAAGACAACTGGCGGTAAAATTTAGTATTTGTAAAGTCATTGTGAGCACAATAGAGACAGTGCAAGTTATGATAAATGTGTCAGGTGAGGATTACTCAATCACTGCCACAATAGAAGTAGTGGAAAGGTAATGGCAGGTTATAAAGCTTTATATCTACTTAGACCAATTAAGTTATCCGAATATGTACTTTTTGAAAGTGAAGTGTTTCATAAATGTTAATCATGATCATCCACATAATTGTCATGCAATTGTCGTGACAGAGGAAGTGAATGGTGGAATGAAAGGCAGGACAAGGTTATTGATTTAGCCCTTTCCTGCTGGCGCCTACCCAAGGAAAACGTTTTCTGAGCTACAGATAGCATAAGAATATTTTAAACCTTTATGTGCGGAGCTCTTTTTTGGGATGGAGTTGCCCTGGTATTCTCGTCCCTCCTATTTGGGACCCCACTCAATGAGGTTCCCAGCCTCAGGATTAGATGCTCTGACCCTATCTTAGCATGAGTCCACGGTCAACCTACTGTGTTACCAGTGTTTTTTAAAAGTAAATATTGCATTTGGTTTTCAATAATGTACTCTTCTATATGAATTACTAACATTTTTTTTAGCATTGTGGAATTTTAAATGGATTTCCAGTGTTAGTAATGTTAGTGAACACGAGGTACTAAGACTATAAGTTCCAAATTCTCATATTTGTAATGCTTAAATTTTGTTTAAAAATTGCTTATCCACCGAACAAAACGAAAATCATTTCAAATAATAAAAAAATTGTAGCATGCAACAAAATGTATCATTGCAAAAACTATTGACAATATAACCACTTCACAATGGATTCCTGCAGCGAGGATGATCATGCATGAGTGGGAGGGTCGGTCTTAATTGCAGAGGAGTGGCCCAAAGATCTCGCTTAGCTGGGGCTCAGCCGGGGCCCTAATGCATCTAACAATTGCTACCTCAACAGTCACTTTCCTTCCCCTGCATCGGCTATAGCTGACATCCAGTTGTATGCATCGAAAAATCCATGACAGCTATACCTGACGTTAGGTCCTTTCAGTATGAAAATGCTCGTTGGTTCCACCCTATGTTTGATACAAAAGGATTAAAATAAAATAATTTTTTATGTAATGTTCTTTAGCGTTAAAAAACCAAGTATGAGTATCCATCTCATTCTTGCAAAAGGGCCAATTTAATGGACAGATGAATACAATTATTGAAACCTTTTTAGGTTTTATTTCTTGTATAGATGTATCAAACATCATCGTTTTCTTTTTATCTTATGCATATACCTTAATTTGCACATGTCCTTCAGATTCTCTGTATGCAAGACAGTTGGCTCTCTCTAGGAGGGAGGGGCAGAAAATCCTGGCACAACAACACATAAAGAGGAAAGTTTGTATTTATTGAATATGAGTTATGTCTGCTAAGTGGTTAAATTATAATTTTCTGTTCTCATTTCCTTGCTTTAAAGAATTTCTTATTTCTTTGCATTTGAAACCAACAATGTCTTTTGCGATGCAAATACTAAGTGGGAAAGGGTATCTTTCCTTGCCCTTTTAACTGTCATTAAGGATAAGCATGATGAAAAAAGGGTGAAACACTTGTTTACCAAAATCACATCCGAACTTCTGGGAATGGAGTATAAGTACTCCATCCAGCAGGTTTAGAGCAAGGTCAATGAATTGAAGGGAAGGTACAAAAGTATTAAAGACAATAGTAGGACAAGTAGAAATGGTGTTGCTCCACTTTGGGAGTTTTCTAATGCATTTATCCATGCATTTCAATTCCTTTGTCATTTTGTAGATGTTCCACTCCAACATATTTAACCCTTTCACTGCTGTTCAATCTTGGAAAACCTCCTCATATGCGGCGAAAAGGTTAAAATGATTTTCGTTGGGCCATGGAGCATGGAGGTACTTGCAGGATGGGCGTGGTACACCCTCGAAGGGTCGCAAATCCGGAACCCTTTCCTCGACGAGCTCACCCTTGCTGGCCCATCTCTTGGACCCTCCGAGAGGGGGGTCTCCCTCCCGAAAAGTGACTGCTCTGACTGTAATTTGAAAATCAATCCGATCATCAAAAAATGATTGCTTGCATCGCACTTCTGCCAATCAAGTATGTCTTTGAACCATGTTTCTGCGATGAAAAATAACGATTTTATTAACGTTGCTAAATTGGCCATTTTAGCAAAGTTAACAAAATCGTTATCTATCATCATGGAAACATGTTTCAAAGACGTACTCGATTGCCTGATTGGTAGGAGTGTGATGCAAACAATCTTTTTTTGATGATCGCATTGATTGATAGATTTTCAAAATGCAGTCGGAGCGGTCACTTTTGGGGAGGGAGGCCCCCCACTCGGAGGAGGGTCAAAGAGAGGGTCCAGCAAGGGTGAGCTTGTCGAGGAAAGGGTCCCGGATTAGGGACCCTTCGAAGTGCTTCGACGAAAGTGCATGGCAGGGAGGAAGAAAAAGTATGTTCACAGCAGTGAAAGGGTTAAAAATATATGTTGTTACTTTTAATGGGCAGTGGAGTTTTGTGTAGTACACACTAGGAATATTTTAGGATTAGTTTTTTTTTACTGTTTTTATGGTAGTAATTAAATGAAAAGATATATCGATGGAATTCTGCACTAGGTACTTCTAAGAATTTGGGGTAGAAGACAAGAGAGAGACAAAACTTTGAATGAAAATTTCATGATCTTTGAATATTAACAATATCTTGATGCTGTTGCTTCGATTTTTCCAGACTATGGATGAGATTTTTGGGAGGCAGTCCTGGGTTGCTCCAAGAGCAACAGTCTCTAGCACGCACGGCCCGTCAACAAGTGCTGGAGCCATTGAATCAACCCATAATGGCAGAAAAGGTTTTGTAAATTAATCTTCAACCTCTTTTTTTGATACTCTAATTGTTACTACATCCATGGAACATAGAAGTTTGTACTTATGGCTGATAAGATCTAAAATATGGGGGAGTTTCATGATCCTCATCCAGGGAATAATATTATGTTTTCTGGCCATGATATGTACAAGATGCAATAGACCTCAACAGAAGCAGGCAAAATTCAGTGCAAATACCGTATTTGCCTGGATATAGTCCCCCCTTTTTTTCCAAAAATGCCTGTGGTAAATGCTAAGGGGGGACTATATTCAGATCCATTTTTTTAATTTTTCCCCGAAACTCAAGCCTTAAAATTAGAGGGGGGACTATATTCGGAGGAATACGGTACATGTCAGAAAATGTTGATTAATACAGTGGGTTCCACCCTCACTCTCTCTCCTGATGATTAAAATATCCCTGTTAGTGAATGACTTGCTCTATTTTAATGAAAAAATTAGGATACATAATTTGGTATCAAATATGTACATATAGCTATAAAAAGAGATATGTGGTTATGTTGTGGGGAAGACATTTGGCTGACTTTGTTGTTAAAGTTAGTTCTTTGGTGTTATTCCCTGGGAGACTTACCTTCCATGATAAACGAGACTTTCTTTGTTGTATACTATAACTAGCTGACCCAGCAAACTTCATACCATCTAATTATCAATGAACAGTTTAGTTACATCAGTGGTGGATCCAGAGCAGGGACAAGAGGGGAATAAAATTACGATTCTATCCAGTGTAAATTGAATACACAAGTGGGGGGCTATAGCCCCACCTAGCCCCTCCTGGATCTACCACTGAATTGTAACATACCAAAATCATATAAAATAGGCCCTAAGTTTAGAGCTATGTATTTTGTATTTCAATTCCTTAAAGTAGGTAAATACATCGGAAAATATAACTTAATACTTTAGTATGTGCAAAGTTGTAACCCCCAAACACTTTGATTTTATCTAGTGTGAGTTTCAACCTTATGTTGGCTATAAAGCCTTTTTAGATCGATAGATCCACCACTCAGTTACACTATTTATAAATCAAGAGAGGCTGTACTGATTTTGATTATTTTTGACTTATTATAATGAATTAAGAAAAAAATCAATGAAACTACAAAAATAAGCATTTTAATGGCTTGTTAGATACGTATTTTCTTTATTCAATCTACATAGGGTCACGCATGCGCAAATTTATTTCAATGAATTTTTTTATTTTTATGTCTTAACTGAGGAAATTGTAGACGTTGTGGTTTTATAAAGTAGTTAATAAAGTCAAAATTTTATGCATTCAGTTGTTGGCCCATTTTCATTTTCAACAGTTAAAAATGTTTTTGAGTCCAAATCTTACCCCGTTGTTGGGGCAAGTTTACCCAATGGTACACCGATGCTTGAGTGATGCTCAATATCTCATGATAACCGCCCTTAGAGAGTAGCATTAATATGTCAGGACTTGTGACGCACTAGACATAATTTGGTTCGGAAAAGTGAACTGCATAAACCTGCCCCAGCACCCGATGTGTAAATATACCGAGATCTACCCAACATGTTCGGCTTAATTCATTTGAGTCAAGTACCTTCTGATGTACAACAGTTTTTGTTTTGTTATCAGGCAGAAAAACAAATGCAAAGGATGGTTTACCAACACGAGAACATGCAACATATATTTGACCAAGAGAAATACATGGTGTTCCTAGCTTCAGAGCACAAACAAACGCCTTGACATTTGATAATCGTCATCACAAATGCTACATGACTTGGAAATTGAATTCATTTTCACTCAAAGGGCTTAACAGTTGAGATCAAGGGAATCCTCAGAATGAGAACTTCCTCATCTTTGAATTTTCCGTTGAGTGTAGTCGTGTGAATCACATTGATTATCATTTTTTTAAATCACTAAACTCATTCTATTGCATAGTTTTGGTTGGCATAGGTTTCGAAGCATTGTGTACACTGAATCTACCTTCAAATGTAATTTGTGCCATGGTAAGCCACGCACATCTAAGGACTTTAAAAATTCAGATGAATAGTTGGTGACTTCTTTTTTGGTTGTTACACAGTCAATAGATTTGAATTTAATGCAGAGTGCGAACTATTTGATCCAGATTTACCATGTTTCAGTCATCCACATGTTTATTTGTCGCCACCAAAATTGCTTGCACAATCAACCATTTGTGATTTTGTAGTTATCAGTCATGTTCATGAACACTTTGTTGATAAGCTCATCTTTTGATGATATGAAATTGCAAAGCTTCCAAGGAAATTAATTATGTGTTACAAATCTGTCATTAAACAGTTTTTTACTGATGGAAATCATTTATTACATTTTCTGTTTCCTGTAGAGCCAACAAGAAAGCGAAAAAGACCAGAGGAGGTACTAGAGGACCTATACAATAGTATGAAGGATAATAGATGGCACGGAAAGAGGCAAGGATTAGAGCAGACGAAAAGGAGAGGAAGAAGCAGGAGAGACATGAGGAGAAAATGGCTCTCATGCGACAATTCTTAAAACTAATGGCCAGAATGATCCCCATAGAGGAAAACGGGAATTAAATATAATGTTTTGGAAATGTATAGTTTTATTTAACTAGGGCATGGGGGCTCAACAATTGTATCTCACTTAGCATTTCCATTATGCATATGTGCTGCATTGTCAATATGTTGATGTTCAGCATGGAGGTGAACCTCTTGCTGTGGTTGATCATCTTCAAATGGATCTTTCATCGTTTCACAAATGTTATGCAGCATGGTGCCAGCTAAAATGTATTTTGGTATGACTGTTATACATGCCATTGGAAGGCAGTTCAATGGGCTCCTCCATCTCCCCCTTTAATAGATCAAATGCCCTTTCAATACACATCCTCAGATGCAATAAGCATTTGTTAATATTCTTCTGTTGCTCAGTCATGTGCCCATCATCTTTGTGAGGCACTATTAATTGTGGGCATTTGGCTTATGCTGCATCAGCCACGAGGTGTGAATTCCTGGGGAAGTCATGAAATGAACCAGCATGTCCAACATAAATATGTGTAAAGACACACTTGTGATCAGAAATTCCGTGTGAAGATAATAGATAGATGTGATAGAAAATAGATAGGTACACTGGTACCACAGACATGAAAGGAAAAAATAAATAACTGAATATCAACAAGCACACTGTTACCAACCTATGAAATACAGGTAGGAGCCTAATTGTTTATTGTAAAAGTGTAGCAGCAACACTGCTGCAACTCCTCAAATGTTTCACAGGGACAATTGTACTCCTTGACCTCTCTGCTAGCTTCTGCCTTAAAAATATCTGAAGGGAGGAATATTGTAATGCCAATCATGGTTGGAAATAATAAATTCCTCTGAAGCCAGTCATTTTTATAGCACATAAAATCTAGCACTATGAACCTCAGATGGGTATCAAGGAACTTAGATAGAGTGGTGGTCATTCCAGTGGCTTGAAAAGCCAATGCTTTGTGGTTCAATTCCTTGTCCAGGGAATTTTTTGTGATGGCAATTGTTCTGAATTTTCTCCGCCATGAATGCGGCGTGTTAGAAATGTATCAAACTTGTTTCTACTTAACCAGTAAAATGAGGTCTTTAAAGTCCTCTCGTACACTAGTGTAGGCATGCGCACACAGCCAATTTCATCCTCCATAAAGAAGCATTTGAGTGAATTCATGATTTCAGTTATAGGAGAAGCTGTTGTGATGAAGGACAGGAAGGACTAAGATGACTGGGAGAAATCTGTGAACTCTCCTCTTTGAACACATTATCTACCATGTCCCATACAGAGACAGTTTGTTTTCTTGACTTCCCAACAGACCACAGAATTGACAAGTAGAGAAGATTGAAATAACCGGCCGTAAATGTATATCTCCTGTATCGTCTCCATTACTGATAAACATACACTGTGGAGGTCTAGAGGCTACAAAGTCCTTTTTAGATAACCATTCAATTTGGAGCATGGATGGATGAAGGTAAATTTCTTGATTATTCAATAAAATGGAATATTCAAAGAGAAAAGATGAAAAGGTCTGAAATATAGAAAAGATGAATAGGTCAGGCTATCCAAACCAATAAAGTATTGTTTTTCTCTTCGATTAAATTATCATTCTGTTTGATGGCCCTCTGTGGGAAGAATATACAGTCACCGCAGAAAGTCTTGTAACATGGATAATAATACCATCAAAGCAAAAACACAAGTTTGTCTGGCTTTACTGGTTCAAAGGCAAAGGAAAAAGAAAAGTGCATTTGAGCTCGATGTAGTGATATAAGAGGACTGCTGTGGTCCCATCGAATTTTGGGGCTGTCTTCAGTGCACACGTCCCTAATTGTGCAGGAAATTTTCGGTTGACATTGGGCGATTCAATGTCCTCCTATCGCCAGCAAGATCTCCAAATTTAAATCCGGGGAATGATGATCCAGTAATGAGAGAGAAATGAAGGGAGGTTTAGTAAACATTAGAAAATCAATTCAGTGTGTCCAGCAACCAGGAATAACTGGAATTGGGCGTGAATTTTTAGTCCCTGGAATTATGTCTTCATGATTTTTTGCTCTAACCTGGAATTTCAAAATCTTTTGCATATTTCAAATTCATTTCACATAACATTTTTCCTGTTCACCAGCCATTTTCTGGCCTAAAACGTTTTTTGTCGTAATTTTATATGCATTAGCATAGTAGAATTTTTACTGCCACATCAAAAAGTGGAATGTCTGACAAGACAACGGAATCGAAATGTCTAGCACTCTTGACTCCAGCAGGATTCAAAAACATGAAGAATAAAGTTCCAGGTGATGCCAACATCTACTTCGGAGGTCAAATTTGCTTAAGCATTGTCAAAGCTGCTTAAGCAGCTTCTTAGCTTGCTTTGACAATGACTTAAATTTTACATACAATCTGTGTTAACTAGCATATTACTTGTCCTTTTACATACATAAATATAACCCTTTTACTGCCAGTCCATTTCAGGTGGGATGTACGAAGACTGCCAAGACTATTTTCCAGAATTAGCAACATTTCAGATTTAAAAATTTTTCAGCTACTTAATTTTATTTAATATGTCTACATTTTTTTCCCAATTCTTAAGATGTAAATGTATCTTATAACCATAGATAGATTATGGGGGTTTGCATAAATTGCAGCCGTTGAAAAGGCCACATTCACGAAAAAAAAGTGAAATAATTCGGGCCCTGGCAGTTTTCGCTCAACCAGCGAGGGCCGATATATTGGCCCGGTGGCGGTAAAGGGGCTAATATTATTTAAAAATATTGAAGTACATAATTTTGGGTGATAGAAAATTCTTATCCATCACAGTAATGACATAAGATTAACCTGGAATTTTGTGAAATTTCCTTGGAAAACTGGGTGTCATGCATGAATTTTTCTGCTTTGATTGGCTTGACACCCTGCAATTGCTGAAGGGAATGAGTTATGTGGGAATCAGTTTGGCAAAAGCGTCATTTTTTGAAAATCTTGTAAAGTCCTTGAGATAAGGCTGTAAGGGATGATTGACATTGGAGTAGAAGCCTTAAAATTATTTATTAAAGATTAAAGCCATAAAATCTTTAATAAATAATTTTATACAATTGAATGGAGCTGTTGCCTTATTTTTTAAATTAAAACCTGTACTCTGGAGAAATTTTAATTTCAATGCATTTTGATGCAAGTAAATGTTCTCATTCCAATTAATTTGAAAAATTATTGTTAATGTATAGATACTAACTAAGTACTACCAGTGTTCTGCTCTGAGTACTAAGTGTTCTATGTATTCATCAGTTGTTCACTTAAAATATTTTTTAATGGCTATAACTCATTAACAAGACAGTCAGTTGTGAAAAGCTTGAGGTAAGCTATTGATATACATTGACATCAGGGGCGGATCCTGGATTTCCTTTTTGGGGAGGTCAAGCAAGGTCGTATCCAAGATTTTGTTCAAGGGGTGATACCTCATAATACAAAACGAACACAATGATAATGGTAAGTACCGTATTAAAAATCTTGTATTTTTTAAGGGTCTGAGGGGGCACATGCCCCCCACCCCTCCCCGTTCCCTCTAGATCCGCCTATGATTGACATTAACATAGGCAGATTTAGCGGTGGGGGGGGCACATGCCCCTCCCATTAAAATCCCCCCCCAGTAGCTTAAAAAATGTACAAAATTTTTAATACTGTTATCATTACATTTGTTTTGTTTTGTGAAATAAGGAGCCTCAATCATTTAATTTCATATTAATTACTCTTATATTAAAATAAAAAGAATATTTTGTATAGTAATTATTGTATCTATTTTTTAATCTCTAGTATGAAACAATCGTTTGCCTATTAGACCCTTGCCCCCCCACCCAAAAAAAAATTCTGGATCCACCCTTGGATATTAATATGAATGATATTGATCTGAAATATGAAGGTTGATTTGGATAGGTGATAGTTAAGTTCACTCTGCAAGCATGCTTGTCATGAATTTGGGGTAGAGGGGCCAGTTCTTTTTCCTTGCTCACAAGGCACTGTAAGAATTTTGGTTTTGAATTATCCAAAGACTTCTCCTGGGACACATTATCTATATCCTTATTTCTATTTGCTTTTCCCAAGACTCGTCTTATAATCAGAGAATATTCTGAGCAACTGGCAGCATGTGTTGAAAGTAGATACATAACATGTTTTGGTGTGAAATGAATAACTCTAAAAGGGTAGAATAACATTCACCTGATGGAGCATTTAATTGTGTAACTCGTTGGAGCCAGTCACTTATGATGTCATAATGGCAGCATTGTATTTCAATCCATCCTTTATCCTTCTTTCAATTCATAACCTACATCATTGGTTAATCCTTAAAAGGCTGTGTCAGCTCTTGCTTGGCACCAAGAGTTTTATTGACACTCTACTATTAAAAATTATAACTTTTTCTGTCAATTAACTAATTTATTAAACTAAATACCAAGTGAAGTGAGATAAAAATTCATTAAATAAATAGAAAAAAAAGTAAAAACTTCTTCGGCAACTAATCTTTTCTTCCACAGTCTTATACCAACTCTGAGCTACTACAACCACTGAAAATAGAGGAATATCTTTGGCTTCTGTATGTGAAGTCATTAGAGACAAAGCGATATGCAAGTATATGGTGACCTGATGTTCAGATTTTTCTGGACATGTCCTCTTTACAACTTATCCTGTAGCACTGTAGTGTGTGGAATAAATAATTTCTTTAGCTCTTGCTGGTGGATTGCGTGGAATATTCCTCTGCCATTGCTGGTTTCAGTGATCGTGTCGATGAAAAAATTAGTGAGTGTGTATTGATTTTGGCCATTTTCTTGTATAATCGCTATCATTGAACTATTTTTGTCACCCACCATCACTGCATTATCTCTTTTGCCAAAGAAGACTGTCTGTCCCCACTTGAAAATTTCAAGAAGGATGACCCTGAATTTCATTTTTATCCCGATCTGTGTGTAGTTTCTTCCATGCAGGGCATTAGAATTACTTTTTACTTAAAAATTAGCTCACCAAAGGTTATAACACATATATTGTAGGCTTTCCCGTGAACTAGTTCGAGGAATTCTTCTTGGGTCCTCCACTGTGTCAAATTATCCATGTGCAACATGTTTTGATGCTTGATATTGGGCATCCTTTTGCCATCTTCTTGGAAACATAGCAAGGAGGGAAGCTTTAGAGCTTCAGCCCCTGGCCCTCTTGAAATTTTTTCCCTTATGGTGACTACCCGCAATACATACCCACAATAGGTAGGCAACCCGAATATCGAAAGCAATGTTCTAGCAACGTGTCTACGTCCTTTCCCCTTCCTTTCATAAAATGATATAATACTGCGATGCATTTAACTTATCTGAGTTCATACTTGTGTGTGACCTAATGTTAGAGATGCATAGATGGCAACCAAGGAGAAGTTTTAAGTTTGTTATGAATAGCAAGTGGTAACATATGCCTGTGGCACATGCCTGTGTAAATCGCCCATGTTTGTTTTAAGATCATCATCATCACTGGTCAACAATCCTAAGATTGGTTGGAAGCAGTTCTCCACTCGATTCTCCTATCAGCTAATCTTTTCACGCCTACGTATTTCTTATCTTCCATATCATTCTTTACCTGTTCTGTATATTTCATTTGAGGTCCTCCTTTTGTATTCTTGCCATCAACTTGTCCCTCACCGGTTGTATTCATCAGGCCATCAAGTCTCAAGAGAGTGGCATAACTAGGAAAATGCCGTGGGGGGGGATGAGATGGCTTGGGGTGGCGACCCCTACCCCCCAGGCAAAATCTGGTAAATATTTTGAAAAATGACATGCCTGGAAATACATTTTACATTATTTTGGCACTAAAAATTTAACTTTAAGCAGATGCCGTTATTATACATCAAAAGTAGACCATAGTTTTAAATATGCATTTGTTTTATTTCTCTGAGGCTTTGGGAGTGGGGTCTATCCTCGTATACTCCCCACCACTGATTCATTATTCAAGATATGGCCTATAAGGTTGTTCTGTATTCTTTTCAATGTTTTTATGAGGCTTCTTTTCTATCCAAGTCTTTTGCGGATTTCCTCATTACTTAATCATTCCATCCATTTGATCATTATCATTCTTTTGTAGCACCACATTTCATAGGCCCCTACCCTTGATTTCTCCGCAGCTGTCATTGTCCATGCCTCACTTCTGTAGAGAAGCGTTCTCCAACTGTAAGTTCTTATTAACTATTTCTTTACTTCTATGTTTTAATTTCCCGCTGTAAGTACCAAGATCCTTCTTTTGGTGAAATGCTCAACTCATTTTGGCTATTCTGCCAATAATTTCTTTCTTGCTTCTCTCATTACTAATTATCCTGCTTCCCAAATAACAGAATTCATCATTCAGAACACATGTTTTAAGATAGTACTTTCAAAATGTGGCTGGAAATAATCTCTGCACAGGATTGGTTCGGTGTGGTGGCCAGAGTGTTGGTTTCACACCCCATGGGCACAGGTTCAAATCCCGATGGTGGTCGAGAATTTTTAGGGACTGCCCAATCCATGCTTGGTGTTGTCCGTCGGATGGGTCGCCTTTCGCTGCGAGCACGCTAATGTCGATGCAGGGTTTCTCTCCACCCTTCCTTCCCAACTCTTCCCTCGTGGCGCACATGACCTTAACGCGGTCGCCTCCTCATAACACCTTACCAATAACCTCAGCAATAACATTTTATGATCGACTTTTATTTTTATTCGGCGTTTTTTCACGATTGCATTACATTATATAACAAAGAAACCAGGTAAGAAATTTTACAGTTCTGGTTATGGTGGATTTTTACAAAGGATGGTACCTAACCTCACATTACCTATTATCTTTTGCGACGATGCACATTTCTCACTAATTAAGCGTTCAATAAACTTGCACATCGAAAAAGAAGGAACTTTCACATCAAAGAAGTACACACGTAGCCTTCTGGGTGAACATATTTCCTAAAAATGGTCATCAGCACTATTCCGCATACTTCGCCGAGTAAAATAGCGCCCGAAATAGCACAGGCCAAGTTGAAATCAAGGCGTTGGTGGAGGACAAAAGGCAGGGTCAATGCTAACACGGCAGTTTCGAGGTAAAACAGAAAGTGATCGACGCTGTCCATCCTCCACAAACCTATCCTGTATGGAATGGTGAACATCCTGTGCAATGGCCAGAATACCGTGGCTTTGTATCTATGCAGTCCTTTGTACATTATTTTCCTCTCGCTGATGAATGCCAGTGAGAGGTAAAGCAGCAGCAAATACACGGTAGCACCAGCGAAGAACCACACATGGTGAACTGCCGTGAAGGAGCATATTGACAGCACTCGGGAACCTGGGAAAGAAAAATGGAAGACTGAATTTCATGGTGAAACATAATTTTTGGTACAACCGGCCCTCGCTTTGAGATATTATCACGTTCTGGAGAACCGATCTTAAAGCGAATTCGAATCGAATGTTGCGCAATAGCTGGTAATGGCCAAGGATCGAAGGAAAAAAAGTACGAGAAGTTTAAAACTTAAGAGGCCTGAGGTATTTCCATGTGCGGGTTGCGCGAAACCCAGGGCTTTTGCTGTTTTTTATGAAATCATTTCCTAATCTGAAAAAGTAAATTTAGGAGCCGCTAAATTACAGCATCTACCATACAAGAAGACCACATAGCTAAATAAAGGGGCTAAATAGCTCGGACCCGAGAAAAATGAAAGGAATACTTTTCCATGGAATCGAATACTATAGTCCGTGCCCTACTCGGGTTTCTGGCAGAAAATGTACATCCCGAGTTATACTCGGGGTCAGGTTTCAAAGTGTTTAGCTGTTTCTGTATAATTTACTTACGTAATTTATCCCTCAACGATATTTTACTTCAAGATATGTATTTCTCTATTTCTGCTCAAATATTTACATAAGCAGTGGCATAACTAGGAATATGTTTTAGCGAGGATGGGATGGCCTGAGAGGGCGACCTTCCCCCCCCCAGGTAACGGGAGTTCCGGGAAAAATTTTGAAAAATGACATGCCTGGAAATACATTTCGCGTCATTTTGGCTCTAAAAATTATATTAAAACAGTTATAATAAGTCAAAACTAGACAATAGTTTAAAATATTTTTTATATTTCTCTGTGGCTTTGGGGGGATCTATCCCCTCATCCCCCCTATAGTTACGCAACTGTATTTAAGAGGATGTGATTGTGCTTGCGCCTAGCCTCTCCACGAGACCACCAACTGGGACGCTGCTGATTCAGGCACTATGATTCATTTGGGGCCATAATATTTTGATTCTCAAAAATACTTCGCAATCGATCTATTGTCGGTAAAATTTAATAATTGACTTCATTAACACCTAGGTTTTGTTTCGAACAATTTATTAATGACTAAAAGTAAAGGATCCACAAGTAAGAAAGAGGGAACATCCTGCTGTTATAACGTAAAGCTTTTATCTTAAAGGGAACAGTGGCGCAGCGAGGGGGGGGATTTTGGGGGATAAACCCCCCCTCCCAGAGCTCAGAGAAATTTTTTAGTTTAATCCATTTTACTTAATTGGATCAGTATTACTTGTAGAATAGTGTTAGGATTTATCAAATATCCCTCAGGAAGCCGTAAAACTCGCCATTTTGAACCATTATTCTTAATTTTTTTCTGGAGGAGGGCCCCTGCAACTCGTGCTTACCCTGGTTGTTATGCAATACCCCAACACCCGTAAGTATTAGTTGCGCCTAAAACCCCCCCCTAGGCTTAATTCCAGGCTGCGCCACTGAAATGGAATGATAAGGTTTTTCATCTTTTGACGCCCGAATACTTACTGTAGACTAAGCTGTTTCCGAAGAACTCAACCACCCTCGCTTTCATGCCGTAGGCGTTGTCAAGAACTCTTCCTCCAGTGTTGTAGTGTCGATTGTAATGTGCCTGGTGCATTGTCCATGAGAGACTGACGATCGAGAAAAATATGCTGGCCCAGCTTTGCAAACCTATTGAAAATCGTAAAAAAACAGTTATTCAAATCAGATAGCTTCAAAATCTCTCATCTCAAGCTGCACGTCTCAGGAATGACATGTACTAAACACAAGTTACTCCACGAAAATTCTCCTTGTATGGCTCTCTCTTCCTAGGGTTACCAGATGCTTTATGGGAAATATGCGGTATACAGGGGCGGATCCAGGATTTTTTTCTGGGAGGGGCACAAGCAAGGCCGTATCCAGGATTTTGTTCTGGGTGGGGCACAAGGATACCTCGTAATACAAAACGAACGCAATGATAATGGGACCGTATTAAAAATCATGCATATTTTTGAGGGTCTGGGGGGGTCACGTGCCCCCCACCCCCCCCTGGATCCGCCTATGGCGGTATACATTTATAAAATATTGATATTTTGATAAAATTTTGCACAAGGAGAAATAAAAGCATGAAAGTCAAAATGTACAAAACTTTGTTTGTGCATGAATTTTTCACTGTCTCACAATTGAGAAAATATTGATTTGGTGTGTTACGATAACAATCATTTTGATGTGTAAGTGATTTATATAAAATATCAACCCATTCCATGCTTAGAAATAGAACTCGAGGAAGTACGTATTAAGTTTCAAAATTTATGTTAGGGTAAATAGCGCAAGTTTTTCGATTTCATGAAAAAAGAAGGCCTCAAGAATACCTCTCGAGATCCAGATTAATGTTGAAATTTGAGGGTACACCCGGGATTTTTCTAACGTCTGATTATCCTGTCTTTATAGCGTCTCACAATCAGTTATACCGATTCCATCTGCATCAATATTTGAAAATCGGTATTTGTGCTGGAGGCGTCAGCCGTGTGATAGAAGGTCAACAGACAATAGGGTGGTTTCCATTTATTTTTTTATTGCCTAAATAGAAAGATTATTACTCCTGGAGTGCGCGTTTCACGCTCTTAGATTTTCGAATGATGATATCTATTTTTCGCGATTAAACGAAAAGTGAAAATTTTCAAGCGCGCGAAAACACGACGGCTGAGTAGGAATGATGGGAAAAGCCCGTGTGACGCATTTCTGGTTCCAGCTGTCGGCGTGTGAGGTGACCTTAGGTCGAGGCTTGAGCGCTGATACGACGCAGGCTGCTAGCAGTTAGCTGAGTACCCTGCTAGCAGGTAGCGCTTGGCTTAAATAAGGATAATATTCCCCTATCAAACGAAGGAAACTTTCCGAATTTAGGTATTTTTAATGTGTGATTATTAAGAGATGCTTCCCTGAGCTCTGTGACTCATGCATGCATTAGTAATCTCAGACAATGTAAAACTCCTATCTACTCGTATGGAAACTAGGTCCCTGTGACGTCACGTGGAGTGGAATCGCATGGGCGCCAATCTCGCCTTTTACAAATGAGGTTAATATTGACCATTGCCATTCGTCTAAACTGGGATTTCTAAAACGAAATAATTTGTCTATTATGAATACACTAATGGTGGGTAAGGTATCGCAATCAATGCCTTTCGTTTTCTTTGATGAAGGAAACTACCCTATGGTGGGGGCCTTAGATCTTTCAAATAAGTTATGCATGGGTTTTTTATTCACCTCAAACTAAGCGTCACAAATAAAAAAAAGGAGTATAAGTCTTTCTCTAAATACCTTACGTCAGGGCGCCAGCAGGATTGTTGGGGATGCTGTCGTGGACTAACGCGGTCGCTATCTACAGGAAGCCTGTCTCATTGTCTCAGCGCTCCCGAATCGTTCAAGGGAAGGAAATTCTAATTTTATGCGAACTTTTAATTTTACACAATTATGAGAAATTGCTGCGCTTAGATATATGGTTTCAATGAAAACTAATATTTACTAAAATAGTGGCACTAATTTAGACCCTAGTGGCCTAGATAACTATTTATCTCATGATTCATTGATTTTCATATATAAAATTTATTTCAGTTATTATTGATTTGTAGAAAAATCTTATGTATTCAAAACGCTGATAACCTTTCAGGGAAAAAATAATTCACCATTCACAAAAAATACTTTTATTTAGTTAAATATTTTCATTTTTCTTCCACGAGGTGTGTCGGCTCCCATATCTATTCATGCTTTAGCGGAAAAATAAGTCGAGAAGGAAAATGGAATCCCACCAGATATCACGGTTTCCATCCATAATCAAGAAATTTTTAACGGTAGACTTAAATTACAGCAGAAATTTCTTCTTTAAAAAACCTAAATTAAATTATGCACCTATTATAATTTATAATTTGATTAGTACTCACTTATGTCGTTGTGCTCCAGACATTCCCTCGTCGCGATTGATAACTGAAGCAAAAGCTGCGGTGCAGATTCGTTGAGCACTTCGGTAATTTTCGTTTGCAGTATGAACCTCTCGTTCCATGTCTGCATGGCGAGGAATACAGCTTGTATGTGACTAGAATCCTCTTTGACTGGTTCCCTTTGATAGTGCTTTTTCCCCTTGTTACAGCGGTTACAGTTTAATTCGCTGTAAAATGTGGCCACACTCTTGTGACTCCTTATAGAGTTGATGGCAAACTGCGTGCTCCTCACCATTCTAAGAAAAGAATTCATCTCTATTAATGATTATATGGAATATATATTTAAGGGCAGTATAGCGTAATATCAGAATTTATCGTTATTGAAATAAGCAATCGACAACTGAGGTCATGCTAACTACCGATGGGATGGATGAATTATATCCGCCGCCAAGGGTGATAGAGTGTAATAGCTTTCTTTATCGATGAATATAGTGTCGTACTTGATATTTCCTTCACGTAGCACCGGAAAAAGGTTTCGGGTTTCTTCTTAAAATCATCGCTGTGTAGATACAAACTTATTAATCCAACTTGAACCCCAAGACTCTCGGGATGGAAATCCAGTATTCTAGCTACCACAATTAGTTCTCTTATGCACTTAATAGTTATTAATTTAAAATACATCTTAAGACACAAGTCTTACCTAAAGTCTTTCCTAATTAAGCTGAAGTTTTTGTAATATTCGGAGGAAAGAACAGGTACACTGTCGGGCTGGCATTTTCAGAGGCTGCGATGTCATAAAAACGGTAACCAAAGAGTGAATATGAGGTAAATATGGGTTATATAGAGAAAGAGTTGACGGTCTAGATCAGTAGAAGGTATGATGAGGTATTTGGAGAAGGAGACCGACAGCTGAGGTCATTTGCGCCTGGAGATAAACCTGGCGACGGCTGTAGCATGCTGTTAACCCTTAGCTACACGCCCCCGCGAGGATAGCGCCAGTGCACGCTTGTGGCTTTTTTGCCGCACTTAAATATTTTTCGTTTTCCTAAATATAAATTAAACTTTTGGATAACTTCTAAGAATTCTAAGCACTAATTATTTTTCTCTTTCATTTATAAACAAAAATAAAGCATATTAGTATGCAAATTTTGTAATAAATACTTTGAATCATTTTTCTTAAGGTATTGCTGACGACAATGTTCTTGGTCGAGGAAAAATTACAGAAATAGAATACCAAAGTGTGCCACCAGTGATCTATACGCAGTAAACGCGCTGTTTCGAATGTTCGAAAAATGCGGCAAAATCCCCGCTTAGCGTGTAACTAAGGGTTAACGAAAAACGCCTAAGAGACCACGGCTTAACGACCATGTAGTGCTGTACAATGAGTGGTCTCCACAAATTTCTCTGGCAGGGACCGGATATTATCTGAAAATCTCCGCCACCGCCAGGATTTGAACCCAGACCCGCAAGATCATAAGTCAGAAGTCCTGCCTCTACATCAACTCGATCCTCCGATCAGTAGCACTTACTAAGATGAAATCAGTTGTTCACAAAGTTGGCGCTACTGCCCCCCTGGAGGCGTGCTGTAATGGTGAGTGGGGGGAGCGACAATAAGCCAACAAATGGGGTAACAGGGGCTGGATCTTTACTTGGGATTAATTGGTGGAAAGGAGTTTGGTTTTTTACCATTGGAACTTAAATTTGGAAACTTTTCCCTGATAGAGGGCTTAAGGACATGTTGTAGCTTTTACCCTTATGTGTCATTGAGAATGCCTTTACATACATTTTGTGTGTTAATTACGACCTTTGATTGAATAGGTCTTTTAGCGTGACAAAAAGGAAAAATTGTATTACTCACTTCTGCATTTGATTGGACATTTACAAACCTTTTGAAAATTTTCAAGTCGTTGAGGGTGAATATGTCTTTCCACCTCAATGCCACGTATTCTTTGTCCTTTCCCAGTACCTTCCTGGATGAATAAAAGCAAAACATTATTTTAAAACCAGGAATTGTCGTCATAATATTCAACATTAGAGAATTTGATTAGGTATTTACAGTATTAGCTTGCTTGCGGTTTCCGCGATTAATGGAAGAAAGACGAACAGCAGAGTCAGTGACCCGTAAGTGTAATGGTCGTTTGTATAATGTTCCCTTGCGACCATGAGATCTGAAACAAAATCTCCCGTGTACAAAAATATCATCATAAGCAGCAATACTGCCTTTCCAGCCTTCCTTTTTGTGCTCTTGAACGGATTCTCCGTGAACTCCACCGTTTGGAGCGATATGCCGAGCAGGTTTTTCTTCTTTATCCCGTAGAACGTTGAGCAAGTATCGTTTTTGAACGAATCGTAAGGGATAGGATAGGCTATGCCGCTGATATGATCCAGTGGGTCCTCCTGTCTGCTCTCCAGGACCTCAATTCGCCACCTTTCCTTGCGGAATAGAAGAAACGGCATGCAAGGCATAGAATTCGTCGAGGTTGTTTGCCGCATCTTGGCCTTGATTTGGTTTGTGTGGTGCCTTATGGATTCAAGTTCTCTTTCCATTTCCTTGCCGGCAGTAATGTTCTTGAACGTTAATCCTGAAAGTTCGTTAGTAAGGATCACCTTCCTATTGATGGATTTTACATTCTCGGATACTTCCTCGCTTATCCGCAGGTCAGTCAGAGGTGGAATTGTCAGGGGCGATTCACTTTCGTGTTCACGAGGGTCCACGTTGAACTCGTCTCCCATCTTTGGTATCAATGAGTCCAACAGTTGGGTGCAGCTATTGATCTCCTCGATGAAGTTTGTGTACCAGTCCACGTCCCTATCCAAGAATACTTTCCCTTCGCTCAAATTTGGTGTAAAAGGCTCAACTCCCGAATCGAGTAGCATCGAATTGATGGAGTTGACTTTGTTGTTGATGTTCCAGAAGAAGTCGTTCATAATGTTTTTATTGTTGAGGAATGTCTTTTTGGAATTTGTCTCGCCCGTATCCTTCACAATGGCGTTGACCTGGATAGCCTTCTCGTTATAACGGCGTATTATTTCCGAGAAGAGGTGAATTTTTCCGATATAAATGAGTGTTTTCAGCCTCGGATAATCGGGACTCTTCCCGTTTGTTTTTACATTGCAGTCCTTATTGCCTTTCCCCATTTTGGACACCATTATTTTGATTGACAAATTCAACAGATAGTCAACATATTTGAGTTCCTTCTGGATATCGTCTTCCGGATACGGATGCTTCCTGAGAAATAAAAATAAAATGATCTTGACAAGCTTTCTAAATCGGATTTTTTAAATGTTACAATTATTTATTTCTGGGGTAATTCTCATTAATAGTAGAGATGTTAGCTAATGTTATATACTTCAGTATATTTTGCGCGTTAGTGGTGGAAAAATAGTTAACTTCTCCTGCTAAATCCATTCCCTTTTTAAGATCTCTTGTCATGAATTATGGTTATTACGTCCATGCCCTTTGCTATTGATATGTACCTACTTCCATCGTTGACCGCAGCCTTTACATTGATGAGAATTCATAATTGGAAACTGAAGCATTTTACCGTTTGAAAAATTGGTTGCAGTGAATGAAATGAAATAAAATCGTTTGCTATCAAATACTTAAAAGTTGTAAAGCATTGAAGTGTCGATATACGCCAAAGCATCTTTCCGAATCGCGATAGATGCCGTAGTTGGTATCCAGTATTGCTCTATCCTTTTACATATGCGATGACAGGCGCAGAGTCCTATTTGACCAAGTTTCTGATATTAAATCCAAATAATTATTCCATGGTATTACAATAAGAGCAACCTTTTCCCGTAGTAGGGGAGGCAAATTGATGGTTATAAATGAAGTATTCTCGTCTTAGGTCATTATACATCAGTGCAAGTAAAAATAAAGTTGGTGGTTGGCTTCTATTGTTGAATTTTTTACTCGATTGCGTTTTTATTGGAACATTGTTATTCTAAACTTAAGCGAATGATATGCTAATGTATCGGAATAATTTTTCCTAGGACTATAAAGAGGAAACATTACCTTTATTTCTATTTACTAGTTAGATCGATACAAAGTCTTCGCACACAAAAAATAGGATATCTGCTTATCCTTGAAATGTATATTTTTTCCGAAATTAAGAACAGTACGCGGGAGTACTTGCCTAACTATGATGAGGCTTATCCCGTCAATATTCTAAAAGTCTAGGTAAAATTTGGTATGAAATATTCAGTATTATTCTATACCTATCAGTTTTTTCGGCTGATTTTGTGAACCCAATTATTCAACCCGTGGTTATTTTGATCCAAAGTGGGATGATCACGGAAGGGCTTTATGCGGTAATTCTTTCTGAAATTACGCCGCATTAGGTCATCCGATGTTGCCTGGAAACCTCTGCAGAAGAGGAAGTGCTTGGGGCTATCGTTCTTTTGCACGCAACAGCTCGGAGTGGGTGATAGTGTGACGAAAATAAGTGGTGGATTTTGCTGATATTTGAGCGCGCTAGTGCTTGTTTTTAAACCTGAAGCTAAAACATTCTACACGGCGTAGCCTCTTCATTCACCTACTCACAAATGGTGTGATTCCTTTAGAGAGCTTCATCGTTCCTAATTATGTGCGTAACTAAAGAGCAAGTAGGTGATGAAATTCTCTCACCATTCTGATTTCAGATTAAGGGTCGATTAATGAAAAGAATCAGTTTTGAATGGAAACTCATAATACGGTTCAGAATCCATAATTGGTTACTGTAACCACAATGGCTTGATAGCCAAGGTTGTAGACAGAAAAATTGTAATTTTAAATCCTCAGATGTTGTTGATGGAGATGATGTTGAAGATCTGTTGTAAAGCTTCTTGTCGCAAATGTGACGAAAACATTAACTTAAAATAAAATAGAAATTAGATGTGGAAAAATGGGTGAAGGTTATGCTCATTGGCAGTATACTCGATGAAAGATGAATAATGTGAGGAAAGGGTCATGAAGTGGAACAGACCACAAGAGGAAGCAATGGGGTAAAGACTTCAAATGGCTATTTAAATCTATCACGCAGCTCGTATCTGCAGTTGTGATTGTCTCTACGAACCTTACTCAATCGTTTGAAGGCACACATTTTATATTGCGCTCAGTCAGCCTAGCCAAAGCTTGGGGATATGAGTTGTCAAATCCATCAAATAAATTCTAAAAAAGATTGTTGGTATTCTCACCCAAGGTTCTGGTTGACGTGAAATGATTTACAGTATTTTTAATTATAGCGCGAAATGGCTCTAATGGGGGCGTCAGTTAACTACGTGAGGTGATTTTTGGCGATTTTTTAAACCCCACTCTTCCCCCTGGTGAGAATTTGTGAGATTTGGCTCAACCTCTTTCTCCCACCCTCTAATACCACGTGAGATTGTTCATAATGCGAATTTTCAGTGTAAATACGTAATCTATGATTTATGGCGTTGTGTTTATTAAAGAAACACAATTTTTAATTGAAATTTAATAATTTGAAGCAATGTCACAATACAATGTTGCAAATGTGGACCCACCTTTTGGCTGGCCGGTAACTAAACAATTGAAGAGCTACTGCGCTATTTTGTGGCGTTCGCATAACCGCGATAAATATTATTTCGCAGAGTTT
The DNA here is from genome assembly GCF_921293095.1 of Ischnura elegans. Classification (NCBI taxonomy): domain Eukaryota; kingdom Metazoa; phylum Arthropoda; class Insecta; order Odonata; family Coenagrionidae; genus Ischnura; species Ischnura elegans. The sequence continues at coordinate 38,736,227 of NC_060249.1, read as the reverse complement.
AGTCATATTTCAATAGAGAAACACGTTTGCTCAATTCAAACAAGTTTTTTCACAATTTTACTCTGTTTCTTGCAGAAAAAACACGTGATACTTGCCAGGACCCCACCTCTCCCTCAAGTGAGATTGGGTGAGAATCTGCTTGACCCCTCTCCTCCTAAACGCCTCACGTAATTAATGGATGTCCCCAATTGTCTCCTAGTATCTCGAAAGCGATAGTATGATTCATGGAATTTTGCTGCGTTTATAATCGTCCCCAAAGAAGAATGTGTTTTTAACTTTCTGCCTTGGTCGATGCTTTGCGAGTGCGGGAGTTTAGTAGTAATATTACAATATCTTTCTGTAGCTCAAATTTTCTTTCTGCAACGATGTTCCGCCGTCACTCGTTATTCTGTTTTGAGGTTGTGTCCAACAAATTCGGTGTCTTTTTCTGACGATTTTTCTTGGCCACTCCATTGATTAAAATAACTATCGTTTGTTTTTTAGTACATGTCATGTCTTGCACATCCATATGTGTAAGAAAATCAGCTGTCGAAGTAGAAGGAAAAAACTTGATTTTTCAGAAGTTTCTACCAGAATTACGTTAGAGTTTAATCAATATCGTTGATATTACCTATTGATAACTTCAAGCTCAGACTGGAAGACTGATTACTTATTTCGTTGACGGCCTGTATTGCTCAATCGACTACTGAGGTAATCAACTCTTGAAGTGGCCTTCATCATAGAAGAGAAATTAATAATTTTTTGTTGGTGGTATTCTAAGCTAGCTAAGCTATCAAGTATGATAATATTACTAATGGAAAGAGTCGATTAATATTCTATAATATTACTTGGTTCATTTTTTCCATTGCAATGGATGCATCAGCATTAGGTACTTACTTTTTCTTGGCCAGCTTAAAGCTGCAGGAAGTTGGTGTTGATTCAGCATCCTCGAAATTTTGACGTTCTTGCATGAAGATATTCATGCACCAGATGCAGTCTTTCAGAGTATGAAGTATATGAGTGAGGTTACCAATGTCAATCCTGCAACAAGTGATTTATAATTTGTCAGACTCGTCATTAAACGATTTTTCCTTGAGTGAAATATTTAGTATAGAATCATAGTGAAAATATTCACTTTCATAATTTCCGTCTGAGGGCAGAGATGGAAAATGGGACTTTCTAGTCCCAATATCTTCCAATAAAGACGAATTATTATTATTATATTCGTTCGCTATTTGTTGATTAGATTGAAAAAGTGCACCTCATTACAGAAATAATTGAGGCTTTTTGAGGAAATTAGAACCTATTAGCAATCCATATTTTGCGCAGCAAAAATAGGTGGGCTATTTTGCCCGCAATATTAAGTGTAAACATCGATAATCCATCAAATTTTGAAATGCGTCATCCAAAAAAATTATAAAACTTTACGGCGTACGAACAACATAAGCTTGTGTGGGGACCTTCTTGCAGCATTCTCTTGTATATTAATCCTGAGCATCCTAATGCAAAGGTGTCGAAGCCAGATCTTTGTGACACATGTTGACATAAAAAAAATATGATGAAAATTTGTAGCAAATATTTTTACTGTATCCATAGTTAAAAAAACATCAAAAATAAGTAGTACTAACATCAGTAAAAAGATAGGCATCCATTATAAATAGTAGCCTATTAATAATGAAATAATACTAATGCATAAGTACGCTTAAAGAAAGAAGACTTGTGAACGATTGCAGGATTATTTTTCCCTCTCCAATATCAAACGTTAACTATCTCAGGTGCTTCTGAATACAGCTGTTAGCCTTCTTTGACTATTAAACCCGATTGTTTATATTTAAAATTTCGCTGGGGGAGCAGGGTGGCCCTGAAATTTGGGTGAAAACTCTGGTGGTGGGAGATTTGTGCACTTATTGTCTTACAGGGATTGCTATTATGCTTTGGTCTGGATCGACAGCTGCAATACTATTCTCATCTCCTTCGCGGTTGATGGGTAATCTTACCGATCGCTGCTACTTCCAGCGTCGCTCTCGGCTCCAGGAAACGTTTCTTTATGTTGTTTGTCTGGGCATTTTAAGAGGCAATCACCGCTCCAGTCTTCGGTTTCCTTTAACTCGAGGTCTTCGATCAATTCCCCTTGGCACTCATTCCTGGCGCCCTCCTTGCTCTTGAAGATTCTGCCGGATTCGACATCCGTAAATCGCTCATTTTCCATAGCCTGCTGGAATTTAGGGTATTATTATTATTAACGAAGTATTCTACCGTTTAAAGTATGTTTACGTGAAACATTTTGTGAATCGCCCCGATCCTTCCTACCCCTAAAATGAACTTCCACACAATTGCATCGAATTCGGTAAGTGAGAAATTAATTAAAAAATATAACCTAAAATTCACCGATCATGCACTATTGTGCGAGCTATTGATTGAGCTATCATTATCTATGTACTGGCTATGCACTATTGTATGCTATTTGGAAGAGGATTAAGACATTTGCCCCAAAGGAAAGGGTAGGGGACGAAGGGTGGAGAGAATTCGTCGGTATTAGCCTGCTCGCTGCGAAAGGCGCCAATGGGACCACGACCCAACATTCCATACGAAGAGCACTGCGCTTGATGTGTCATCCCCACAAATCCAAACAGTGATCAGGCAACCTCTGAAAAATCTCCACCGGGATTCAAACTCGGACCCACGGGATGTGAAGCTTAAGTATGAAGCCATTGCCACCGAACCGACCCGATCTCGACCATTAATTACTATCAAGGTATTAAATTTACCTATATTATTGACAACTGGTTAATTGGCTGTTAAACTATCCAAACAGGTGAAAATGCGTCTACCTTTTCAGCGCGGATGGAAGATCTATCTGCCGTAAGATAACAATGAGATCATTGCGTGCATCCATAGCTTTTTAATCCCCGAGGGCTCTTACTTATACTCTATACGACGAGGAAGTGAACGAATTAGATGGAGGTCAATGGAGCTCGTTAGTTTTCCGTCAAGTCCAGGCGGGCTGTAGATTTAAGCCGATCAGCCAAGGCAAGGACTGATACTGAAGGTTAATTTGAATTCAATTCAGGTATAACTGAGACCGAAAAGGTGTAACAGAGAGTGATATATTTTTGACTGACGTAGGAATATATTTACCACTAGAGGATACCGCTAGAGGGTATTGAAACTTTACTTGGGCTTGATAAAACTAAATAATTCAAGTACAATTATAGTGAAGAACTAACTTCTATCATTTAATGATTCAATGTGAAGACTGGTTTGATTTTTTGAGAATTGAGCTCTCCTTTAATGAAGCCACAGGTTCAGACATTCGTTGTTAAGGGGGCACCTCGCACCTAGAGGATTTTAGTTTGACTAGTCCTAAGGCTTCACCCGGAATTTGAAACCTAGGCCCTTCGATATGTAGTCCAACGTACTACCCACTGGGCCACCACGCCCTATGATAACTACCTTAGTGACTCGGGAAAAATAATTACAGTGTTGCATTATAAGTCCTCCAGAAGTAGGAAATAGAAGTATTGCCGAAGGTTGACGCTGGGAATATTTTTTCCTGTTACAATGATTGAACATGTTCAAAATTGAGCTGCAGAGTATTTTCCAGTTTTCACCACCCATTAAATGCCTATTTAGGATGTGAAGATACCACACTTACTCTTTACCAAACCCCATTGAGTTTTTTCGCGCCGTAGAATGTAAAAAAAACACGGCTCTGGTTGATGGGAAAGAAACCATGGCGAGAGAAAGGTGGGTGGTTTTTGAAGACTAATCCAACTATTTAGTTCATATAAATTTGATAATTAAGGACGTGAGTCTTCTTTGGGTTGAAAATTACCCTTCACCATCGCAAGTTGCTGCCAGGAGACTCTTGAAAAAATATTTATATAAATTAATAAAATTTCATGTTACTTTTACTCACAGCGTCCATTGCTCATGACGGTCAGCCTTTCAATCAATTTTCTCAGTATAATTTGCAGAAGTCAAGCTCTGCTTTTCATATTGATAGATTAACTTATTTTGTATAAATTTGACACTCCTTATGCCCTGTGTAACATCATTGGCCTCCATTTCGCATTGGTTAGTTTTCTCAGATAGCATGTTTTTTTTCATAAAAATTAGCTAACCAACAGATTTTCAAATACAAAATTTCAGGGAATTTTAGAGTTTTCTTTTCCGGAATAATTGGTTTGGGCTCACTTCATTGCAACTTACTACGGTTGAAAACTTATCGTTGCTCTACGTAACTAAAAATATCTGCGATGAATTTTATGTGGTAAATTTGAATTTTGCCGTATTCCTTTCTTTTAATGTTGCACCAACTGATTTAATGTTTTTTTTATTTTGTACCTCGGAGGTGAAGGACCTCCTGGAAGGAAGGAGAAGCGTGATTCTTTATCATGGAAGATAAAACTTCTGAGTAAAACAGAATGAGACTGAGAGTCCCTCCCCGTAGCCAAAATAAATTTCCCACAGTAAATGGATCTTCCGATGGTGTTCAAGGAAAAAAACAGAGATAATCCCATGGCCGTGACTGTTCATTTCTTAACAAATAGTATCGACGAAATACTAGAAAGTTAGGTAACAAGTTATCAGCATCTTTATATCACAATGTTATTGGTATGGTAACCTAACCGTCAAGTAATTACTGGTTAAATTTTTATAAAAGGTTAAAACTGCTCTCCTGAAAATTAGGAAAATGGACATAGTGTCCTTTACCTCCCAGGTACAGAATTATATGCATAATAAAAAGCTGTTAACATTTTCTTAATTACCTCGTCAGATATCTCCTAATGACGCAATTCTGATTAAATGCAGAGAATCCTAGCATTGTTCTGGTTTTCTCATTAAAGCATGTGAATTTCCGCATTTGGCATACGGTTCACAATATTTTAGGCTAAACTCATGTATAATATTATATGAGTGCGGATATTATTCGGTGGGAAAATTCTGTTCATAAAAGCGATACTATTCGCTAAGTAATGAGCCATGGGATTATTCGAGTTTTTTTTCCTTTAACATCATCGGAAGATCCATTTACTGCAGGCAATTTATTGTGGCTATGGGGAGGGACTCTCAGTCCTATTCTGTTTTACTCAGAAGTTTTATCTTCCATGATAAAGGATCACGATGATCCCCCACTCCAGTTCCCCTTAATGATATTTGCTCTACCGGCCGCAGAGTCACCTTTCTACACATTTCTCTATGCTGAAGTGGGGTTGCGTTGCTATCAGTGGCAATCTCTATTGAACGTCAAAATTATCTCATAAGGCTCGATATTACCCTTCTCTAAATTTCATTAGAGCGAGCTAATGCTCAGAGGAACTTTTCTTCGAATCTATTGTTTGAGATAATATTATGTTTCATTAGCTCATTCACCTTCGTAGGCATCTCTAAGGAATATCGTTGACCAATAGTTATTTTGTCAATGCAATGCAACCGATTACGTACTCTTTACCTAATCGATTAAATCGTAAACAAGCTATATTTTTATGGACGATGTGGTATATTTTCCAGCTCTTTCTGTCATTGTGACATTTTTGTTCAAAATTATGTTGAAATGCATAGTACATCTTGGCTGAGCAGTGCATGCCTTGCTTGCATTAATATGCTTGAATGTTATTCCATAATACGACGTTTATGCCTACTGACAGAATGATCAGGATTTTTTTAATAGAAGCTTAAAGTTTATGGCTTAATTGTGCAATTTTTAGGACTTAACCGCATTTAAAAAGAGTGAGAAACCACAGTTAATCGAGTGTTAGGAATGCCAACATTTAATGAGTATTAGCATACTTTTCATACTTCCTCTACCTTTTTTCATACTTCCTTTCGTTGGATAGTTATTTTATTTTTGAATGTAATTTCTCAATCCTCTCATACGTTATGCAACTTCTTTTGTCACTAGAATATCAATTCACTCGACCCTTAAGTTTTTGAAATGCCAATTCGCGAGGATGGAGAGCTTACTAATAGCGTTTCATGTTCTACAAAGTTTCGTCGTAGATACAGTATAAACGGACGACTATAGATTACCCTATGTGAAGCTATGCAAATTCTACGCCAATTAAAGTGCCTTAACGATACTTATTCTCAACGATTTTGGTGTGTCCACCTTCTATCCCTCCACTTGCATCCAAATTCGCTGTATCAACAGTATACAAACACCCTATCTTGGCGATAGGAGTTATTTTGGATACCGTTAATTTGGTAAGCTTTAGAATCAAACAGTTCATTTCTTACTCCTTGGACGTGAATTTAAATGGGTTTACCCCACTGCTATGCATAAAAAGTTCATGGTAAGCATTATCATGTGCCTCATTAACCACAAAAAATACAAAGACATTGGATGACGCATGGCATTTCCTGTTCGCTCATCCGCAAAATCATTTCATGGGATGTGCGCGGGATATTCTGTTTTTTTTAAATTGTATTTTGGCGCCAAAATGTTAGAGTATCAAGCTTATTTACACAAACGTCATATAATTAACCGAGAAGATTTTCTCAAAACCTTGGAACCACCAGATCCTCCGCTGAAAGAGTTTTTTGTCACCTCTCTGCTGCGGCAGACTTTGTTTATAGCCGCTGCATGACAGTTTGTGATTGACACGTTGAAGAGTTGGGTTGAGAGGCCTGATTCGGTGAGTAATCAAGCTCTCGCCCACAGAGTTACAATTTAGGATCAAGTTTCGATATGTGGTTAACGAAGGCGTATGTGAATACGTTAGCTGCCGTAGAACAAATTCCAATTCCTTCCGCAAATGCTGTAAGTATTTAATTTAACTGAAAAAGATGCCCTAGCTACGTTCACTAAATACGTGTTCATGTGTTGTAACATTGAGTTTTGGCCAATAGTTTTAAATAGCGAAGTGTTCTATTGCATTTGTGCAGACATGATGCACGAGCTGAAATTAGAGGCGGGTCTGAGAAGGGTGGGGTAGTAGTGGGGCTGTAATAAGCCCTACAATCCAGTGGATAAGCTAGAATAAATAGAATGACTACTACATCTACATAATACCCCACAATCCTCCTTTAAGGCGTGTGGCATGGGGTGTTAGGACACTAACCGTTTGCACATAATAGGATATGCGAAATTACGATTAGCATTTATTAAAGTCCTTCATGGATCGGGGGAAAAACAAATTCCCATGTCTATCCGTTCGGCTAAATATTTCGATTTATTTATCGCTTTTGTCGGACTTGGAAATGTAATGAGGATCTAATATTATGTTCTCTGTGTCGCTCTTAAATATATCTATTCTCAATTGTTCAAGCAATCTAAGCCTAGCGCGCAGCCTCCGAGTCTCCAGCGCCTCCCAGCCTAATTCGCTTAACATCTGGGTAACGCTGTCTGTACGTCCGATGCAGTTTTTGACGAACCGCGCAACCTTACTTTGTATTTTATTCAGTTCACGGATTAAGTCTTTCTGCACCGGATCCCATGTGATATCGCTGCATATTCAAGGTGCGGTCGGACGAGTGCGAAATAGCACCTTTCTTTTACTTTCTCATCCGAAAATCTTGGACGCTTGACGAATCCTAATTTCTTCAGGGCTATGCCGCAAATATTCCTTGCATGTGTTCCCCGCGAGAGGCTCGAGGATATCGTAACTCCTAGGTACGTCAATTCGTCTGTTGCCTTTATTTTAATACCACCCACAGCATATACATGGCTATAGTTGGACAAACTCTGCAAAAAATGTACCGCCATGTATTTGCTCGGATTAAGTTCGAGTTCCCACTCTTGGCTCACCGATGAACGTTGTTTAAATCCGATGCTAGAACTTCATAGTGAGTGTGATCACTAATTTCATGATAGATGACAGCGTCGTCAGCAAATAAACGTATTTTACTGCTAATTCGGGAGCAGAATGTGGAGGTTGAGGATTGAGGTGGAGTCTCCTTATCTTCGTAAGTATATGCGTACTTGGGGCTATTTCTTACTCCTCGATAGCCTCTCTTCGCTCATGGAATACTTCCGGAGTTTTTCACGAGAACTACTCCTCACTTCAGTAATAAGTAGCATGAGGATCATCTTTGAATCGGTTGACATGTGTGTAGGTGATTGAATTAAAATATATGTTTTCATATTTGACGTATCCTATCGTCGGAGTTTCTGAAGTTAGCTGCCTACGCCTACAAGTTGCTGGTAGTTAAATATGACTTTGAGGATGCAACGGTTGTTTAACCCTAATGTTCCATGAATTACTCACTCAGTTATCATCTGTGGGTGGAACTGAAATGCAATGATGGAGATCATTTCTTGTTAATTCATTCTCGCATGACTATCATTCTAACAGGTTGCTAGCGAGGTGGTTTCCCCTGAGATATCTTCCTTCCATTTCGATAATCACCAAAATTTTTCGACAATTCCCACCTGATTGGTTGTCGATAGGGGTTCAATCTGCGATTTGAAATCACCCTTTTTTATGTGTTCCCAGTGCTCTCTTCAGTAGCATCTACCTCAATCTCTATTGGATGCAACTTTATCGTAACTATAACACTTTCCCCATGTGCCTGAGCACTATCATTGACCAAAATATCATCTGAATAACAGCTATTGAAAGAATAGTAACAGAGCAAATTTTGTGAAAATTTTCAGTGGTGGAAATGATAAAATTTTGTAAAAGATTTATCGACGACACGAATTTCGACAAATTATGTCAACCTCAGGACCTCGATGATAAAAATTAACTATAGTCGAAACTCATCTGTAACGTAGATTTATACAGTGATGGATTGCGCCGCGAAACGGAGTAGGTTGAAATCGTTTGCCATGAAATTTCAAAATATACCCTTTTATTGTGCTCGTCCTTTTAAAGAAGTTTCCATCTTACGTTATTTATATTAAAAATTCTCTAAACAATCAAATACGTGTAGGAATTTTGTATCAGAGCAAATCTATGTCAATAAAAAATTAAAAATGCCGGAATGGAGTAGAAATTCCGTTTTGATAAAATTTTATAAAAGGTGCGGTTTTACATGACAATCATGGTAGAAATATAGCTTGGGCTCCTCATCATTCTTCTTACTAAACTGCCAGCATGATAATACTCTAATGTATGCTGTATTACGTTGGCTGAAGGGAATAACTCGGTGGCTACAGTCGACTGAAACTGATGGGAAAAAGCATTAATTGAAAAATACATTCGTTTACTTATTTGCGTATCAATGTATCCTAATGTTCTTTTTGTGATATGTAAGGAATTTACACCTTAAAGCACTGTTTTAGCAGATTTGATAGAACATGTGAATTGGAGCTCAACCCGGATTGAACCAGAGACGTGGGAACTAGTGTGAACTTCACTTCGGATGGGCGGGCGAGTTCCTTCCCTGTTCCTGCTCGCACAGCGGAAAGTTCTTATGGTGCGTCGTCCAATTTGAACCAGAGAACCTTCGTCAGTATGACCAATGGGCTATCCAGTAAGGCACTAAGCTTTCCCTTTAAATACAATCCTTACTTTAAACATAAGACTTGGATACGACATTATGAGACCGAAGTCCTTAGGATACCCTTAACCCTTTAAAACCCAGAATTGATTCTAGGAGAAATCAAATTTCAAGATTTTTCACTTTGAAAACTTGAAAATTTTACACTCAATGATAATTATCGTGGCAGCTAACTATTTCATCGTTAAAATTTACACTGCAATGTAAAGGGTAGTTTAGATAATTCCTGAATAGAGCTGAAAGTTTAAACATTTTTGATGTTGCTTAGAAGCAACAATGGGTTATAAAGGGTTAATACAGAGGGAGACGTTGGACGATAGTTAACAAGTTCTTCATTTCGTTGTCTCGGGAGTGTCGCCATGGAATTTAATTATTATTTTAAAACAGCAACCTACTGACGAGCCAGTAGCTCAGGAGTAATTATATTGTAAAAAATTATAACATTTCTATGTTCAAATTGCACAACATGCCATTTATATTGTAAAATTTACATGATTTTGTTATTTATTTAATGAATAACTACCTAGTGACTAGATTTCATAACTTATAATGCCTTTTTATAGGCTGCATGGGTAGGTATTAACATCGATGCATCATATATATATTGTATATATAATGTAAAATGGTTTTTGTACCAATAAAAAATTTCGATTATTATAAAAAAAAAATTTTTCCACATAGTTGTATTACCAAACGATCTATGTTTTCCCTGATGATGGCGATCCTTGTCGAAGCTTCTCTGATCTTTTTTTCATAAAGCTAAATGTAAAAACTAAGTCATTCTTACTATTTTCAAATTAACAAGTGTTGTTCTTATTCGACCAACACTCAATCCCAGATTCAAAAGAGTGTTGAAGAAAAAGAAAACATTTTGAATACAATAGGAACGGAAGGTTGAAAGAACCAAGTTATAAAAAAAAGTGGAATTGGAGTTGAGTTGCAACGTCCGTGACACCAGGGCATAGGACAAACTTCACTCACCCGAGATGCGAGTTTTCCTCGGCGTCCAGACAATCGCCTTGGGAGTCGAACTCTTTTTTTTCCACGCGCTCGGATCCTTAGATGAGATACGCACCGCGAATATGTGATATCAAAAAAGTTATGTCCACTGCCTGAGCGTCGGCTTGACTGGTCGTGTACAGGGGAAGTTCGCAGATAAGAACTAGACGGAAGGATGGATGTGGAGGGGTGTTGAAGAGGGGCAGGACCCGGGAAGTACTGTGGAGCTGATGCAGTAGGAGCCGGAAGGCGCTCAGACATTTTCCCTTCCGGGACTATCCTCGCAAGGTTGTAGGAAAATTCCGCAAAGCAAAGTCATTCGCCTCGAGTTGGGCTCTAACTATGATACCCTGAATCCGCGCTTATAAAACTATTCTTTTTTTCAGAAAAATATTCAAATAGTAAAAGAAAAAAAGTCCCAAATATTCCAATCCTCTTCAGTAGTTTCAGTTCAGTTAACGATTCGTTTGGGCACCCCGTTAATTCGATGGGGAGTGGGGTGTAAGAATAGGGTAGTGTCCTTCATCAAAGAAAACGAAAGGCATTGATTGCGATTCGGTACCCACCATTAGTGTATTCATAATATACAAATTATTTGGTTTTAGAAATCCCAGTTTAGACGAATGGCAATGGTGAATTTTGACTGCATTTGAAAAAGGCCAGATTGGCGCCCATGCGATGCCACTCCACGTGACGTCACAGGGACCTAGTTTCTATACGAGTAGATAGGAGTTTTGTCTGAAATTACCAATGCATGCATGAGGCAGAGAGCACAGGGAAACATGTCTTAATAATCACCAATTAAAATTGCCTAAGGTCGGAAAGTTTCCTTCGTTTGATAGGGTAATAATAATCCTTATTTAAGCCAAGCGCTATTCGCCTCGAGTTGGGCTCTAACTAAGATACCCTGAATCCGCGCTCATAAAACTATTCTTTTTTCAGAAAAATATTTAAATAGTAAAACAAAAAAATCCCAAATATTCCAGACCCCTTCAGTAGTTAACGAATCTTATGGGCACCTCGTTAATTCAATGGAGAGTGAGGTGTAAGAATTGATACGCTGACCCATGGTAATTCGATGAGAGTAAGGAGTGGCTGGGTACTTACCATATTGGAGAAAGTCATACGAACTTCTTTTTTTCCACCTATAAAAACGATAAAACAAACAGAATAAAATGGATCTTTTCATTTTTTAAATCGAATTAAAAATTGGTATTTTATAATATTTGCTCAACGAATCCATGAAGGTGCGAATTCATCATTCTCCCGAATATATTTTTCTGGCCAAATGCAATTATATTATGCTGTTTTGGTGGATACATTACATCCGATGAAAAGTAACACATATGCGAGCGTACTTTGCTGCAGTTTCGTGGCTGAAGCTGAGCGTGGAACGCGAGAGGTGTTTATTATTGTGCGAAATATTCATATCATTCAGAAAATATCAGAGCAGTATTTAATGATTCAAATAGGATATTGATTCTAGAGCAACCGCTTCTTGTATTCGGTATTTGACTTTATCCTTGGGACTGTAACACATGCGCATGATCATGTTACCTTTTGGGCGAATATTTCCGGAAGCGTAGCATCATTTTGCTTACCAAAACAAAGTCCAAAAAAGATTCACAGAGAAAGAGGATTATTGGGTGCCTTGATTTATAGGTATCACTTGGTACAAATTCTGGGGATCGTGTTCCGAATCCTGTTCAACGTTAGCCTATATCTCATTGTCAGTTATAAAAGGAAATACGAAAAAAATAAATAAAAGGCAAAATGACCAAATATGAGATACAGAGAGATGTTGGCGGCGGTGTACTTTGTATTTTTAATTTAAAAATACCAATATGTCAGCGAAAGTTTTAATCGAGTAATCCGTCACCAAAGTATGACTGATCGAGGAGGATGTATACGTCACAAACATTTCTAGGGAAAAGTGAGGTGAGGGGTTTGAACCCTTAGACCTATCACTGCCTTGTCTCAACAGTAGTGAGGGTATTACCATATAGTAAGTATATTCTATTAAGTATACTTACTCTATGGTATTACGTAAGCGAATATTTGGACTTTTTTTATCCCTTTCTGCTCAGATAAGCAAAAATAAGTATTTGCCAAACCTCAAAACTAAGTTAACTCGCTACCCCTATCCCCAAAGAGTGGTTATATAATATTTGAACATCCCCTTGAGTGCGAACGCTGAAGTTATATTAGTACTTCTTCTTTAGTTTTTTTTTTGTTTTTCCGTTTATATATTTTCCTTGTTTATACTTGTTCACTGTGTGTTTTCTATCTCATATTTTTATAGTATGACCTTTAATTGACCCCGCGGTAAGCCCTTTGCTTGATTCCAATCTTGCATGGATAGACTTATCGAATACAAATACTGGCTTTTCCCATTACATAATACTCCTTGGGGATGGAGGTAGCGAGTTAGCTTACTATGTTAAGGTTTGGCATATGCTTATCTTTGCTTATATCAGCGGAAAAGAGTACAAAAATATCTGGTATTCTCTTAGTAAAGCATATTATTCAAAATTCCTCAAATTACGTCTGATACGGGTTTCGAATGAGTGGCTAACTTATTTTCCGCTTTTGTGAGTCGACTCTTCATTTCACCGCGCCCAGAACTGCGGCTGTGGTCGGGCATGCGTCATCGCGGAAGGTCATGAACGTGTGAGTTGCTCGTCACAGACATAAATATATTCGACCGAAACATGCTGGGGGAATTGACCTTCATATTCGTATGTTTCGAGTCCTCTCTACCAAAAGAATGTGATCAGAAAATGCTTCAGTCTCGTTTGCTTTCGAACCATGTGCCTCATTGATTGCATCTTGCAGCGAAATAATCGCTGCACTCGCTAGAACGACTTCTTGTTTATTTTTATTTGTTTTTCCGTTATTATATTATTATTGTTTATGCATGTTACTGTATGGTTTCTATCTCACATTTTTTACATACTTTGGCTTTTAATTGACCCCGCGGTAAACCCGTTGTTTGATACTAATCTTGCATGGATAGACTTATGTTAATTACTAACCGATAAGGAATATTGGCCTTTTCCATTTGTGCATTTCTGATATAGTTTGTTTGCAAGTGGCGAATCGTGCTCGGCGAGATATCACTCCAACTGCTCATATGCGTGCCTGTTATTTAATGAGTGCATGTCAGTGAATATCCTCATCTGACTAATTTCATGGTTATATTCTCATGAATATCATATCACTAATGCATTTTGTGTAGGCCATTTAGTTTGGTTTAACCAGTACCTTTTTTATCCATCTTTCTGAAGGGTTGGATTTTCCTCAATTTGAATATTTCGCTATGGCGCACTCTACGGAAACCTACCCGTCACATGCGGCGAAAGCGCTAAGCGCACGGCAGGCAGGAAGAAAAGGTACGTTCACAGCAGCCTGCCATGCGAACGTACAACGTACGTTCACAGCAGTGAAAGGGTTAAGTACCATAATTTGTAAATTTTCTTTTGAAGGAGGCAAATGCCGTTCGTGATTAACTACCGTAATTTGTAAACTTGAATGGTGGTTTGGAATTATTCTTATATCACATCTATGTATGGAAACAGTATTCATGAATTATGATTCATTCTATTCTTTCCTGTTAATATAAAATATTTAACGCCGTGTTTTCCCTTCTTTTCCTTTTTTGACCTTTTTCCGTTTCTGACTAAGTTCATGAACGGATTCTCGTGAATATCTTGTCACCCGTGCATTTTGTGGCCCTTCAGTTTGGTTCAACCAATGCCTTTTTTTCCAAATTTCTGAGGTTTTGGGTGTATTTCTTTGGATTTATCTTCATTTTACTCATAACTATGGCAAAATTCCTCCTCTTAGTTTTGTCGCTATGGGCATTATAAAAATCCCTCTGATATATTCTCGCCAGTAGTTTATAGAATTTTAGGTATTTAGATGTATTTTTACCCAGTTTTCCAATTACCCAGTTTCGCATGCTAAATGCTTTAATCCTCTAAGCTTTTGGCAAATATGTGAGCTTTGGAAGTAATTTCTTCTTAGGTATAGTTTGAAGATTGTGAATAAAAGCAATTGAAGTGTTTCACGATCAGAGATGTAGCCAATATTCTTGACTTGCATAAGATGACGATACTCTGCCTGAATAGTCACCAAACTTTTCTCGAATAGTATTTACTTTAGGGTTTCATTATATCGTTACTAATAATTTAATATACCATTACTCTAAATCATAATTGCGTAAAATTCCTTAAATGAATTAGCTTATTGTGTTTTAAACATTTTTCTGGTCAGACGATCTAGAATTTTTCCCAGTGATTCAATGGGTTAGCTCAATTATTTTTTTCCTCAACCCTGGGTTTGAATGTGAAATTATGGTCGCTGCTCAAAGATAATCTTCGGCCTACTAATCAGTTCTTGGTTGCGCTTTTGAACTTCGCGGACCGTATTTTATTGATATTCTCCATGTTTAATCAATATTTACAATGGAATTCAAGAAACTTTGAGAAAATTGAAAATTCTAATCGAATTTTAGTACGCTTTGACATTTCTATTGGAATTGATGAAAATTAAACTGAAAGATCTGATGTTTGTGGAGTTTTTTCTAGGATACTTATAGACATAAGAAAATAAATGGCACTTCCCATAAGGCATCCTCAGATAGTGCTCGTATTAATGCCTTGAAAGGCGTATGATCTCCTGGTTTTGGGAAAAATCCATTATGAGATATGAAGTGAAACACTTTGCACTTTCCACATAAATTTTTTTTTAATGTGGAAAATGCAAAATGTTTCACTTCATATCTCATAATGGATCTCCACAAAGTATCTGCCTCATCCATCCAATTAAAAAAATCCATTAATTATAATAAGTAGTAGAAGGCCTCTTGGGGGTACGGAGAGAATAATGAGCTACGATAATGATGAATTATGTATCGTCAACTTACAATTAATTCAAGGTAAATGTGGAGAGAATGGGAACCCATATCAATTGACTCGAAATGAAGCTGGGAAAAAAGTAACATAATTCATAAATTCATTCAATTCATAATGAAAAGTAACTTATCATTCAAAGGTACGTGGTATCTGCTGCCTATTCAATGTTTTATTGCAATAACGCCCAAATGCAAAATGTATCAGAACTGTCTCCAGGTTATCATTTGCGATCCCTCTAAAATGAAGGCATTTTTATTATAGCGAGGCATATATGATTAATTTTCATTCATTTTATGCATTATTACATCATTAACATATAATTGCTTACTTTTTTCCTCGAAGTATGCATAATTTCCAGCTGTATGAGTTAAGCTGTGGATTGAGAAAATCTCTAAAGAATTCTTCATCGGCATTTGGTTCTCGTTAACACAGCGTTGTTATAATGCAATGCTCATACATCGACCGTTTCACCCGATATTATGTCTCCGTATATCGTGCGAAATACAGATGGAGAAATTCCCGCACAAAAAATCGTACCTTATTAGGTTAACTCTCGCCATTTTTTCCGAAAAACACAAAAAGATGATCAGATTGCATTCTGTGGTCAATTCTCCGAAAAGGTATTTTTTCGAGTACATACCATCTGCTGCTTTTTTATCTAGAGTTGTGGGCATTCAATGATAACCTTACTAACGTCCCAGGAGTCAATCTCGTTGAGCATTTATATTATTAATGTGGAAAATGGCAGATAGGTAGATTCATCCTTATGAATACATGATGATTGACATTAATGTAAGTACTGTACACTAAGGTATAACGTACAATGGGCGCTGCTTCAATGATGTTTGACATAAGATTTTAAGTGAGCATAAACTGCAGTGTTTTAACCTTGTCGATTACGGGTATTTATGTAGGTGCAGTTATGTGTACAAAGCGAGTTCGCATGGTTTTCACCGCGTATGCACGGCTCTTTGCGGCACAAAAGGTTAAGAGACTTTGAAAGTCAGATGGATAGATAAAACGTTGGATAACGCCGCAGGTTTATGAAGCGGTGAACGGCGGGAGAGGAGAGGCTGACCCAGAAAGTCGTGGGTGAACGCGATAGAAGAGATAGCGACGATGGAAATATTATGGCTCTCGAACAAGATAGTTTGTTGGAAACAAAAACCGAACCAGGTAGAATCAAAAATTCTCCTATTTCAAGATAGCAAATTTTTGAAGTAATAACTGGAACACAGATTCCTCCTCAGACAAGCATCAAACGTGCGTAGTTTGACTGTCCTGATCATTGTAATGTTTTTGTAATGTCATAGCGACCCAAAGCAGCAGATTTCATACGTGCATACTCTCTCATTACGCATAAAATGTTTTTGCTTGTAATAGCATTCATTAAATTTGCTTCAATTGCCTGATCAAACAAAATATTACTCGCACAATAATTATTGTTGGCCCCACAATAAGGCCAATTTTTTGTGACTTAACAAGTAAAATATTCAATTTTTATCCTCTCTGATTCAGTAAAAATTCGAAATTAATTATGGAAAACTTTAGCTATTTTCATATCAAATAATAAAATGATTGAATTCAGAAGGCACTATCCCCATACGACGGAATACAATGAATTAAGGAATGAGAGAGCAGAAACAGGAAACTATTACCCATTTCACTGATATTGATGTTCGTCAACGTTTGTTGTCTTTCCTCTCTCCCACAGCAATTCTTTCTTTCCAGTCATCAGTAATTAGTTTCATCCATAATCAAATTATTCCATTTCTTTTTATTTAAAAATTAACTGGAAAATCAATTTTGTGCTGAAATAATCACAGAATAAACAACGTTCCTCCGAAAAACCAATTTCTGACATTCTCGAGAAATTTTCAAAGTATGCTCTTGTTTTACTTGTTTAACTACTGTAGTTCTAAAACATTGGACCTTTTCTGATACAGCTTCCTGGATTCCATTCAAAAACCAAAATATGCATTGGTTCTAATGATTTTGCCTGTTTGCGTAAGCAATGAATGAATACAAATTACGATTTAACATGTCTTTTGTCAAAGAATATTTATTTTGCAAAAATACTCTTTTTTAATGTATATTCGAATAATAATAAGGGTTGTAAATTCGATCCGTAGCATTTATGGTCCAGATGTCTTTATGAAACTTGGTATATCATGTTCTCAAATGTGCGATATCAGACAAAATAGAACGGCCGTGGTAAATAGAACTATGAGCTAAAAATTTATGGAAGTTAAGACGTTATGATTAATTTTTGTGTGCTAATGACATGCGCATAAACGAAAAATCAACTCCGATTAAATTATGGTGTCTAATTGATTTTTGACTGCAATATCAGCCGTGTTTTAATAATGAGCCATTAAACTCGAAGGAGTTCAAAGCCTAAAATAATTCAGAAAGGAATATTATGTAATGTTTTAATTTCATAATGAGGGAAATGTTTAGCTATATTTTTATGTCCGGGGAATACCTCCTCGACGACGGAGGAGTTGGGTGAACGTGATTCAAATTCTTTAATCTTAAGTTTTTAAAGACATTAAAATAGATACATTGTTAGGTAGATGATGGAACTTATTAATACTGAAGCCGATTTCAAAATCGTTTTTCGTAATGAATCGATTCTGGCTTTGGTTTGCCGATTTTCATTGACGGGTGAATCAAACATGGTTTGCGCGCCCTGAACTTAGTATTCTCTCCTCTCCTATTCAGAGCGAACAAATTTGATGCCAAAGTTTTATTTTTGGCATGTTTCATCTTAAAATCAAAGTTAGGTGTTTTCACTGCTGATTTCTTAGCATTAATTTGTCCGATTCGCTCTTCTCGGATCTACGCTAAAAGTTTTGCCGCGAATACTCATTTTTTTGGTGTGGTTCACGTTACGATTAAAAATTGAGGATGTTTCGACGAATTTCGCGCAGTATGTGAGACTAAATTTGTGCGGTGTTGCTGTTAGAGTATCGCTAGCATGGAATGCGAAAGGCTAAAAATAGAATTAAATGGGCCAAAACTTGAGCAAATAGAACAACTCACCTATCTCGATAGCCCACCAGGGAAAAAGGGATACAGTGTACGGATATCAGGAATTGAATAGCGTCAGCAAAGTACACGTTCATGAACAGGAAAGAGCTGATGAGAGGATAGCTTTGTAAGAGTTTTAAAAAAAGACTAGTTAAGAGTGTAATACCTCGAACAAAATATATGGAACAAGTAAAGAGAGATGTGAAAGAGAAGAAATACGTAGGTGTGAAAAGATTAGCTGATAGGAGAACTGAGTGGAGAGCTGCGTCAAACCAATCCTAGGATTGTTGACCAATGATGATGATGAAGAGTGTAACTGGAGTGTAGCGCTTTACGGTGTTGAAATATAGACCCTCAAGAAGGAGGAAGAGAAAATAGTTAAGGCTTTCGAGATGTGGGTTTGGAGAAGAACGGAGAGGTTGAAGCGGAAGGAGAGGATGGAGAAGGGCGATGTACTGGATATGGTGGGTGGATAGAGGCAGAGGCAGCAGCTATATGAGCTACGAAGGAGATATAAGAATTGGATGGAGCGAGTTTTAAGTGGGGAGGGGATGCTGAAAACAGAGTTAGAGGGAAGAAATTCAATTAATGAGGGAGGGGAAGAGAGGGAATAGGTGTTTTAGATACGTAGGATGAAAGGTCTATTGTGTAAATTGATGAGAGGAATCCAAGTTGGCCGGGTAGACAGGCTGGGGTGTTCGAAAAAATGATCCATGTAAATATACGATGACCGGTAGGATAAGTTATTAATAATAATATGAGAGTCCCTGAATGGAAAATATTTTTGGCCATGACTTGGGGTCAACTACTCCACTATGCGCCGTCGCGAAGGAGCGTCATCTAGAAATTTTTATTCTGCGGGATTCTATTTTTATTTTACCGCGGGAAACGAGAGGGGAAGTCTCCATGCGTGGGAGAGACACACAGAAGGCGGAATTTGAAGAATTGAGACCGCGGACAAGGACCGTTCTCCCTCGCTTATCTCCTTCCCAGCCGGCGCGGCGGCCAGCTCTCCTCCGTCGTATATGCATTGAAGGTATGATCAACAGATGCCCTTGTTTACATCAGGGAAATATATTTATTATGCAGTATATCGGAAAAAATAGTGCGACGTGGAGAAATATATCTATTAGCTCGAAATGGAGGAAAAATTGTGACCTTGTGCATTTTTTAATTTTCTTATCCCATCCACGTTCACAAAAAAATTAATTTTAGTCACATACATGGTCAGTCGCTTAGTGATTCAACCCTGCAGGCCTATTTACACGGTACATTAACCCGTATAAGTTAATGTCGAAATATATGAACTCGAGAATGACCGCCAAAACGCACTGTGTAACCACACAACTTGTGCGAATGCATGAACAGAAAATAGAACCTGTTCTAATTTGGTTCATGCATTCGTACATGTTCCGTTTCGGTCCGCCAAAATCGATAATGCATTCAAAACTTAGCTCGTAGGTACACTTTACATGGTACATTAAGGCGCTAATGTACCGTGTAAACTGTCCTTAAGGTTTTGCTTGGATAGGTGAGGGTAAAGATAACCCCAGACTAATCTGCAGACGTGTGATAACGCACTTCCAGCTCCTTTCCCTGGGCCACATCTCACTTCAAGGCTTTTTGTTTTAGGGATGCCCAAAGGCTTTGCACCGGGTTAGGGACACGGACCCTCGGATCAAAAGGCCAGCGCTTAACCCACAAGGCCGCCACAATTTCACTCAATTTCTGTTGAATGATTGATGATTACTTGCGTTGACATAGTCATAGGAAATCGTTCATGCTACTACTTTTGTAAAAATGAGTGCCAAAAGTTTGAATGAAGTGCATTTGGTTTATCTTTCCCACACCAGTGACGTCATGGCAAAATTATCAGTGCCGGAACGCACTTTCCTTAATTTTTTAGAAGTGAAATGTTACTGCGTTTTTTTATTATAAGTTATTATTTACGTTTTATTACATTTTTTTTTGTTTTGGTGCGACTATGCATGTTAGAAATTTTGAGGCTACAAAACTGATAAAGTTTTATCTGACTTATGCCTTTTATTAGCCAGAGCCGGAACGGCGTTCCGTCGCGTTCCGGCACCATGACACCACTGGCCCGCACCATTACGACGGAGCGTCACAAAAGAACTTGAATTCAGTGGGCAAAGTGGGATTCCGCACGGAATTATCTGATCGAACTTGATAACTTATGATCAGGAATGAAATAAAGTCTGATTTATGAATATTAAATCTGATCCAATTTGATAAGGTCTGGTCAGGAATTAAATCAAACCTTATCAGGTCTCATCGAGAATTCAATAATTAAATAAAGGCTGTCATGAATATACCACACCTGAATAAGTCAGATCAGGTACCTACTATGAAAAATGTCTGATCATGGTTAGAACTTGGTAATAATCTTGATTAGATCTTAATTAGGTCTGATCAGGAGATGCATCTCTTCCGATCTAATTTTAGCAGACCTAATCTAATTTGATTCGAATTTTAATTTCGGAATAGACGTGATCAGGTTGATTTAAAACTTGATCAGGATTTCAATCAGCTTATTTCCTGATCCAAATTTAAAATCAGATGTGCTCTAAAATTTTCGTGTGGAATGCGAGAGGTTTTTGTCTCCATGTGTGGGGTAGATTCGTCGAAGGCGGAATTCGAGGAATGGAAGCAAGGAGACCGCGGATATGGCTCTTTCTTCCTCGCTATCTCCTTCCTTACCCAAACTCCTTCCCGGCCGGCTGTCCTCCGTCGCATCAACAATGGGCGTCGTTGAGCG
Source organism: Ischnura elegans (assembly GCF_921293095.1). Lineage (NCBI taxonomy): Eukaryota > Metazoa > Arthropoda > Insecta > Odonata > Coenagrionidae > Ischnura > Ischnura elegans. The sequence goes on along the minus strand of NC_060249.1, from coordinate 38,715,077 downwards.
CGTTGCGTTGCTGCGATGACGCCAAGGAAAGCGCGCCTTTCGCCGCAGAAGGGAATTTGGAACGGTGCCCGACCTCACCCCCTCCGTGGTCACGACCGTTAGGACTCCCGAAACCGCTGCTGTTATGATCCAGGTAGCGGCGGACGAATTAGCTTCATCCTCCTGCAGCGCAGCTGCTTCCATGGAGTCGACTACCGTGACGAGCGGTCAATTTGCTTTGTTTCTTAATCCTACTGTTAATTCGCATGTGGACGTATAAGCCTTCTCGATGGATTACGCTTATTTATTTATCTCGCACACCACCGAAAACAGCACTGTACGGCTTTTTACATTGGGGTTGAGAACATTTAATAATCAAGCGTTCACTAACATCCATGCCCCGGATAAGGGTAACTTACCCAGGCGGGACTCGAACCCGCGACCTTTGGTTTGGCAGGCGAGAACTTTACCCCGCCGCCACCGAGGCCGCCACCGTAGTAATTATAAGCAGGTTTTTCCCTTTGGCTTCGTTGGCTGCATTAAAATATGCCATTTACGAAATATCATAATTCGGTATATGAAGTTGATACCATCTACCCTAAGTTAGTTGGTTAACCCATCAGCTTCTTAATTATTCATGGAATTCCTGGACCTAAACTTCTCTATAATTTCTTTAATTTTTCATGTATGCGTTATTTTAATCTGAATAAAATTTCACTGAATGATTCATGTCTTGCTTTTTTATGGAATGAATGTAGTTTTTTCGGTATAATATAATATTTATACATTACTTATGAAGAATTTTTTTAAATGCAACAAAAACAACGCAGCCAGCAATTTGACGGCTCGGGAAAATCGAGGCAGGCGGGAAAATCGCCAGCTTTTTACCCGAATGGGTTAAACTGGAGTACAACTCGTCATCTAAATCCACAAATTCAGCGAGTGGGGGAGGTTCGCTTTCCCGAGGCCACCTGAGATTTGCAATGGCGTTCAACAATCAGATAGTAGCAACGTAAGTCGGATTTTAAAAGGGGTTGTCGAAAGGCTTTCATGCGAATTTGAATTCTGAGCCCTTCGCTTCAAAGACAAGCACTGTATTAGCTATCCCTTTAGGCTGCCTCACGTCTTCATAAAATTTGTTAGGCCTCGGGTACGATACGAGCGGCGAGCGGCAGCGGTGGCTACCATACGAGCGGCAATTTTCTAACCGCTCAGGTTTCTCACCTTTTCTAACTTCAGTCTTCCTTTGCTTGGCCGTATTCTCACTACTTTGATGTTTCTCCGCTTACATTTCCAACTACACTGAAGGATGAGTCTACTGAGCGGCGAGCGGCAGTTGAAAAGAAATCGGTCTGGACTTGGAACCATGAGCGGCACTGGGCGGCCCCGCTCACTGTCGCTCGCCGCTCAAACGTATCGTAACCACCCTCAATAGATTTACACGCAACTAAATGAGGACCGATATCAGAGCGGCGCCGCTCACGCCGCTTGCCGCTCGCCGCCCGCCGCTCGTATCGTACCCGGGGCCTTAATATGAAAAATGTGGAAGAAATTTTTTTAATAGTCGAATATTTCATTAGAAGTACTTATCTTCAGTAATTACGTTAATACAAACATAATTTTACGCGAAAGGAACCATTTGCGATGTCAAATATAATAGTATTGGGTTCCTACTCAAAGACGGAAGAGATTTCATCCATTAATTTCAGAATTAAAAACATAATATGGCCGACGAAAATGATGTCCATGTGGCTTTTTAAAGTAAATACGGCAAAATACGGTAGGGCGATAACGCTGCTTGCTAGAACTCCATAAGGTGAACTGCCTCATACTACTGATACTACTGATTCCCAGCGCTTGAAGTATATTTAACGCTATTTAGAAGATGGCTTTATGCATGGAGAAGAATTCATCCATAGAATTGTGTATTAAAATGGCAGTGATAGCAAGTTGTAAATTTTTCTTAGATTAGTGAAATGATCGTTAATGCCTGCTAACAACATCATAATTGTACAATATCGTTTAGAGTTTTTTTGATACCAGAATCAAGTTGTTTGTTGAGAATATTTGCTTTTTTATTTAGAAAAATTGCTATCATTATGTTCGCTGATCTCATAATTTGTGATATTCATCCAATATTTTATGTTTACTGTCCAATGCATGAGGAAAAAATAAAGGTACCCTAAAAACAGGCATGATGTTTAGTGGAGCTCTTTGCCTCCTAATCTCCGAATTAAATATATGGATCCAATTTTTGGTAGAATATATTGCATATTATATCATGATGGAACGTATGATTAAACTATGTCCGAGGCATGAGTAGCGCAGCTGGCCGCTCTGTGAAACTCGCGTTAACCGGAGAGGGGATATCTTTATGGGCAAAGGTGAGGTACGGGTGGGATCGGGTCGGTGTACCCCGTGTAATCCTAGCTTCCAATCCCTAGGGCTCGATTTCGGATCACGGGGATTGTGGCATTGTTTGCAGTAGCACCACGATCCATATTTGGGCGCCATGTTGGGCGAACATCCAGAGTATTGGTCTCTCCGTGGTACGAGACGAGACATTTCCTCTGGAGCTTATTTTTTCTGATGCTAACGTCCAGTTTTTATCCATTTTTACTAAGTTGATAATACTGTGAAAACTAGGAGAAGAAAACGGGAAAGCTTACTCGGCCACTCAAAGACAATGGTTTGATGAGGGCAATCGGAGAGGAAGGGTGGAAGAGAAGAACTACACGGGAAGGCCTCAGATGATATGTATGGAGCAGGGGTGTAAAACAAAAAAGGGGTGGGTAGGATATTACTTACTGGAGTAGAGATACTTCCTTACAGATTCTTCTCTAACCAAAGTACAAATGCGTGATGATTTCATTGCCACTTTTGGAGGGCGAATAAAAGTCAATGCATTGTGAATTGCAATACATTCATCTTGGCCGGGAATCGAACCACTGTCCTTGACTTTATAGGCGATTTGTGGAACATTACGCACACTTCGAGAGCATTGGGATGAAACGTGTTGGTTTTTGCGGGTAAGGAACGAGAAGAGAGTTGTTTGGAAAGGGATAGCAGTTGTCAATGATCACCATGCTTTGTAAGGGTCCTTGCAAACGTCTATACTTCCACACTTTTTCCCATACTGAACGGAATAAGATGAATAGCATTCATTTTTTCATTATATTATATAAGCTATATTTCTTTTCGTAAAAACCAAACAATTGTAAATAGCAGCGTACGCACCGTAAATTTATCATTATACGTGGAAAGAAATGCGACCCGTCTTCCAAGTATTTGCGGTTCATTCATGTTCCAAATGCATGGAAAATGATATTGTGGTAGTTTTTATTCATAGAAAATGAAATGTATTGTTGTAAATGCATAGTGAATTTCATTTAGACAACCCAAGCTTTGACTTTTTCGAACTGAAAGAAAAAAACTCTCTGAGAAAGACAATGCAAAATTAATAAGATGATATAGCTAAGGTGTTTTCTTGAGAGTACCCTAGTAAGGGTCTGAGTAATGCGTTGAAATTTAGATTGGAATTGACGAGATATCTACCACGAGGCCCCGCGTTGTAAGCCAGAACCTCAGTCACCGTACTAATCCACAACAAGATGATGATCTTCCAGTTGATAGAATGGATCTGGTGCGAGGGAATAAGAGAGGAGCACAAAATAACAATAAACAAACCAAGTGACAATAATGAGTAATTTTTTTTGGGAAAGATGGAGGCAAGAGGAAAAGACTTGCATCATTAGAAGTCGGATAACTCAATGAAGTTGAATTGGGATAGGTAATTTAACAATCGCACAGAGAGGTAAAGAGATTGTCCGATTTTGGTTATCTTACCCAATCCACCTTAATACGAAGCTAAACAAAGGAAAACAGATACTCAATCGTAAAAAAATCTTCTGTTGGATATTATGACATTTTCAGAGTTGGGATGGAACGTAATTTAATTCAGTCTGGTGCTTCCACGGGCAGCGCAATAGTACAAGAGCAGCAACAGTTATGCAGCCTAATCAAGTTTACGCTGAGTGTGACGCTATTGTGACGCTAAGGAGCAAATATGTCCTCTGATTTTTCATTCCTATCACATGACTAATCTATCGCATCAGCAGGGACATTGATTTACTTAAAATCTTTCCTCGTTTACTTAAAATTCATCTCGAACTAAATTGAAATTTGGTCTAGAAAGATCACTTTTTTGAGGCCATCATATTTAAATTTCACTAATAATGGCTTAAATTAAAAGTATTTTGGTAATATAAAATTTTACCGTCGATACCTACTTAATATTTTACGGTTTTAGGTACTTTATGATAGGATACGATGAAATACCAATTGAGGCCCAAGCCAAAGATTATTTCTTTCGCTTTCAGAAGCAAACATGAGATTTTCGCATTCTCCATTTGTTTTTAATATGCGGGGCTGACGAGTCAGAAATATAGAATCATTCGCTCTAAAAAAACCTAAAAACACATCCACTTACAATTTCTTTTCTCATTCCTTCGCCAATCTCAAACAGTGCTCATGTTTGGGATAACACATTTAGAGGCCAAACTTGGGTCAAATGGATCTGGAACATAAATATTAGTGCTCTAGGCTTCACTCCTCTTAGATTCTATTTTTGTCCTCGGTCTAGGATCCGGCCTATCCCCCTTCGTTTCATTCAGAAATACATTTCTCTTCCCTCATCTCCTGCGCTTATCATGCTCACTTCTTTCTATTAAAGGGAAAACTTTGGAATTCCGTATATGATTATTTAAAGAAACCACAGTCTCTTTTCTTATTAAAAATGTCTAAAATATGTTAGCAAAGCAATATGTTTCTTTATACACTCGCATTTCTTAAATTTTATGTATCCTTATGATTTTTCATAATTTTTACTGTCGCTGTGAAATTACGTAATTTAATTCCAAATGTCATTATTTTTTAGAATGGAACCTTGATATACCCAACTCCTATTACAGAAGAATTTAGTTGTTTCCGTGTATCCGTTTCCTAGTACAAATGAACTATATCGTGGAATCCGTCATATTATCTGTAAAGGAAAGAAAAACCATTTTTATGTTTGTTTTTATTTAAGTTCTCTAGAAATCAGAAATGGGATGAAAAAAATGAAAACAAGTAATTACCAGGGAATAAAACGATATAATGCTTTGGGATTATCTCGAGGATGAAAAATAAAGTTTTTAAAGAATATGCCTACGGATTAGTTAAATGCTGATTGTGGAGGATAATTAATTTGACGCAGTGATTAGATAAAATAAACTGACCTAATGATCTATTTCAATTTCAAACACCTTATCGAGTTTTGGGGGCCCGGACTGATGTTTAAATGCTGGTATATTTTGGTGGCCTATAATAGGAAAATACTTCCTATCAAAAACCCTGGTGTTAGATGGATATAATTTAGGTGTCGATATCACTTTTATTAGTCATTTTCACAATAAATAATTGAATCATGATATAATAATGTATTACCATAAGCGTTGAACGGAAATAATGGCGGTGTAGTCTTTTGGGACAAATTAATTGCATGGTGAGATGGAAGTGGTCCATTGGTTAGGTATTGAAAATATATGGCATCTTAAATATGGCAATAACTCTCGGTATAATTAAAAATTAAAGCTACACTATTATTTGTATAGCATTTTCCCGACACGGCCAGTGAAAATGTTATTCGCACTACTTATGAAAATGGTTTGGGGTAAAATTTCTCTTAGTCGTAGGATATTTTGATTTAACGAAGCATTGCCTCTGGTAGATGTGATGGGGGATTCATCAGAGGACGATGTGGGCTGTAGAATAATATGTCGAAACTAAAGCGTGCACAAGTCGTCCATATGATGAGAAACTGCAGGCGTCCCAGTTGCTCAAGGGAAAGGTATAGTCAACACGAAGAAGCCCACGATGGCGTCATAGGGCCAATGCTATCGCCCTTGAACACACCTTCTGGGGAAGGAGAGTCACAAATATTCGCACGGGAATGTCCGCTTAGGAGTTAACAGCGTTATGACCACATGGCTTAGGATTTCCGCTAGAAAATACCTACGTTTAGGTAATCTGGTGGCGCTCCCCGAAAAATGTGGATAATAAGCCTAAATTTTGGTTTGAGGAGTCAATTCTATCTCGGTAGGATGGTCATCCCATCTCTACAATCGCGCGTTGTGGAGTAAATTCCCGGGTAATATTTAGTTGGTAATTTATCGCAGTGGTTATAATTCATAATAATATACCCCATGCGATATACTTCCTGAGTTTCGTGAATCATGCGATTTGCATGTACGATTATAGCCTACTTCATCACGCACATTTCCTTGTATCATTTCCCGTTGCGTCAATAACGTCGTGAATGTGATTCATCTAGCTCGAGGTTTATTTCCAAAATAACAATTCGCGAGAGAACCAGAAATAGCGTCTAAACTGAATATGTATTGTTTTTACGAAAAAATTATTATTCGTTATTCTTTCCGAAAACTTGGTGCTTTGATCCACAACAGAGGATTTAATTACGATTAGTGTTTTTTTTACCTCAGGACAATTTTTTGAGGAAATCCACTACCTTGTTATTCTAAATAGATTTGTGTTTAGATATATTGGGCAATATTGATTGCATGACAATTACATTCCTGCTTTTCATCAGAGAGTGTTTTTAGGTGTTTTTTGTGCTAAACATTGCTGTTCATTGTAGTCATTGACAAGGGCGTACCCAGGATCATAACTAGGGGGGTGTCAAGCCATGATCTAAGGGAAGGGGGCAAGCCAAGTTGTGACATTTTAGCATGGAAAAGGTGAATGAAACCAACATTTTAAGAAAATTATGACAGCGCTTTATTATTTTATGATATTATTTCCTTGAAAAATAGTTTTATTTTAGTTACATATCTTATACTAATACATATCATTTTTCGTGGGTTTAAAGAAAATTTGTTGAATACTTTCGTTTCAATTCAGTACTGATTTTTCTTAAAGACTTTCGCAATTTTTGCTTATAGCATCCTGCTCCCCCATGCCCCTCGTTGGGTACGCCTATGGTCATTGACTGTAGTATAGGCAAGCTAGCAATGAGAGAGTATCGTCAGAATGTATAGGCTGACTTTATAATTGACTCGTCGAATGAGGGTGCTTAGTTGGTTTTTTCATGAGAAAAGGTTGAATGAGCTTCGCATAAATAAAAGCGTTCACAGCTATATTATACAAAACACTAGATGCTGGTTCGGGAAGCAGTTAATCTACACCACGCTTAACATACTTTGACAATAATTGCCACCGGAAAAAATTCCCCTCGATCGGGAATGGAACCATGGAACTTTGGAATCAAAGAACCTGAATAGCGTAATGGCCTGCTTAGTGACCCAGAGATCTGTGGCTCGAATCCCGGTCAAGGGTTTTTCCCCAAACAATATTGTGAATTTCACCGCCATTTATGCGGCAGATTAGAAATACATCACACTTAACACAAAAGACGAGATGTTTTTCTTCGAACTTACCTGTAGCCGGGTATATTTCCCAGCTTGATTTTTTGGAGTCACTCATAATTAATCTAATCACTCAATTACTAACGAAAATACGGAAGCAATCGAGTTAAACACATTGTCTGTTGATATAATCAGTGCTGCGACAAAATACGATAGTTACGATGTATCATTACAGGTATCATATATAGGCCGAATGTAGAAAACACGAGGTGACTCATGACCCGCCCCCTAAGTGTTAACACACGTGCTGGAAGAAAAACAATATCAACTCTCTGAATTGGCAGTGTTTAGAAAATTAGGAAATTTGGAGGGACAAGTCAATTTGCATTCTCCATTCCAAAAGTACAATGGGGACTTGTTGATAAACTGCCCAGTGGTATTAGTAGCTCATAATTCTAAATAATCAATACAGATGAAAAATAAGCAAAACATATCCTGCAATATCGTCGAAATCAGTCAAATAATAATAAGTTGAAAATATTCAATAAAAAAAAACTCGCAATATGATTTATTCTTAATTGAGCACATATAATTTAATTCTTCCATCATCTTAACCGTCCGGTATACTTCCAAAATGACCAACGTATGACTACCCACAAAGGACTGTGATACGAGGGAGTTTATTGGGAGGCTGATCTCCTTATCGAGCCATTACATTTGCTTCTTAGAAAAAAATAGTAATTCCAAGAAGATGAATGCTTCATAGTCTTAACTTAGTAATTGATACCACCCAAAAATGTCTTAATTTCCAAATCTAGTTCGGTGTATCTTACGACTTATCTTTCAATGCGGTCTCTCAAACAGAATCCTCATAAGTAGCTGATTTTCAAGCCATCACCCTAATGGCCATTTTATCCCTTTTAAAAAAATTGCGAATAAACTACTGCCGAGGACAATTTCGTGATAGAAACATGTTGCAGTGCAAGAATACATTTTCTGAATGTTTCAAAATTTATTTTTGAAAATAATTTTGGTCGTAACTTCGGATGGTCATGAATTCCTGAATCTCCTGATTTGGGATCATCGGAATGAAACGAAATATTTCTCGTGTCCATCCAGAAAGAGAGAGTGAATGTGTGCGTCTCGGACGCAACACGCATCTTTGCTGCGGGACTACCTGCCTGACTGCCTGCGGGATTCCTCCGCGACAGGAATGTTTACCACGCTACCTCCGCCGCCGCCGCCACGCCGTTGCGTGTGCTTCGATGGAATTCCTCGATGGCTCAGCACGTGCCACGGAAGAAGATGAGGGAGGAATTTTGATTTTAATTGTTTGAGAAATGGTCGGGCGAATGTCCTGACTCTATTTTCTCATATTCTATGGACCATGAATCGGGGTATTTTACCAAAGCGTTGGCATTTCAAATGATTCTCAAGGAAGTTCCGCTACGAATGGACAAACAAACTACCTAACAAAAATACGCTCCTCGTATGTTCCTAAAATAAAGTTTTGCTTCCATAGATTAAATGCATAAAAATAAAAATGGAAAATGAGGAAACACAGAATGTGAAAATAATCAATACTTTTAATCGATTTTAATTTTTTTCATTAGAGTAATTATTTGAGCGTCTTTTTTCTCATGTATCTGCATAATGTATCTAATGATTTGACTTCGATTTGATCATTTCATCTCCTGCAACAGTCAGCAATCCGAAGATTGACTCTAATTGTAAGCATATCAGCTCTCAATTCTGCTTCTAGGTATTCGTTGAACTCTTATTATTCGTTGAATTATTATTCTGCTGTGGATTCTTCATCACCTGCAACGTGTATCCCATAAAAGGCCTTCCTTTTCTATTCTTGCCTTCAGTTTGCCTTTCAAAGATTGTATTCTTTAGTTCAATGTGTCTCGTAATATGGTCGAGTAAGTCCACTCAATCTAAAGTAGTCTGGAGATGCGCTCCCTTCATTTTACACTTATGATACACTCTGCCATGTTTTTTCCACAAAGCAAGATTTATGCTCTACTTCTAATCAATGTTATTACTATTCCAAGACGCTAGTATTGCCCTGTCAAGAGTAGTTATTGTAATGCGGATTTTCGCACGCGATTGCAAGTTGCATAGATTAGGTACAACAATATTTTCGATCATAACTCATTAAGGAACAAACAAAGAGAATATGATTCTTTGAAATCTAAATGAAAAGAAAATATTATTCTATCCTTTCTCGGTCGGACCTTCTTTACAGTATTCTCTCGCTCATAGTCACAGCTCGCTGCCTCTTAAAGACTAGAATTAAGCTTAAATTCTCGGGGAAACAGGCGCCATAACAGCCTATTTCCCTGCTTGTTAGGCATAACGCCAAACATACATTCTCGGCCAAGAGGCTGAGTTCATCGCGGGTATGCGGGCTTCCCTTGCACGTCTATCCTCGAATGCCGAAGTTAAGCTACAAGGACATATCTGCTTTTAGTTTGACGAGTTGGAATCGCCGATTGTTCAAAACAAAAATTTTTAAATCAAGTCTTCACGTTCTCCATGATGATAGTTTCTTTATTTCTTATTCAAATACGGCTATGTAAAAATATTCAGCCTCTTTGTCTACCATTCATTTATTTCTGGAGGATTATGAGCTTCTAAGTCTCTGCTAATAATTAATTTGCGTATTAATCTCGTCTAAAATTTAGTATTACATAGTGTAATGGAAGTTATGTTTACTTTATATTATTTTGTGTAGCTGGAAAATGATTGGTTGCGTTCTTCGTTGTACCAACGCGAATGAGTATTGTAGGTTGATGCATGAACGTATCGTATTGATTTTTTATTTGATGATCACTCTTGTTTATTTATTTATTTACGAACCACCGGATACAGATCTTATTGGCCATTTTACACCGTGGTGTTCAACAAATGTAACAATTAAACGTACACGAACAACCATTCCCTGGACAGGGGAAATTTACCCAGGTGGGACTCAAACCCGCGACCTCTTGTTTGGCAGGCGAGGACGTTACCCCGCCGCCACCGAATTCGTAATAAATTATCGAAGTACTCAGCCTTTCCGTCCCAAAAAATTTACGTGTATTTTTCTAACCTAAAATTTGTAGCGGATGCCACTGTTCTTCCATTTTTAGTTATTATCTGCGTTAATTTTTATTTATGTATCTTATAAAAATATAGTTTTACGGGTACTCTCTCTAATCCCCATTTTTTTACTTTTCGTTATCAAGCTCCCACCCCGAGGCCACCCCTGGTATGGGGAAATAATTGATATGGTAGATTTTCGAGTATTGTTAGCTTTTTCAACGGAGATATGGTTCTATTTTTTATGTCGAACAGGATTTTTCAGTCAAAATCAATGGAATATGGAGTTAATGCAATTAAACTAATTTTGAATCACTTCTTATTCTTCTTAGTTATTATCAGCTGTAAAGACTTAGAAAGAATAATTAATTTGCTGACTGCCCAATGAAACTATAGGCACTGTAATCGTGCTTTGTGTCATACATCGTACCTTGTCGTATAGGGAGCATTCCACCGTTACATACGGGACATTTTTTTGTACAAAATTTTCTTTTATGTAATTTATTTTCTAACTAATGATGAAATATAAGTTAATCACTTGTACTTGGATACATAGCAATTTTATTCTAAAATTTCTCACTACATGTAAATACCTATTCCCTGTGTGGTTTGCGTGTAATATATGATACTGACCCTGTTAGGTTCGGGACATGTTGAGTCAACCACATACTGGTTCAAGGCAATATAAACAGAAAACAGAGTTCAATTTAAAAAAACATCACACTCTACTATTGTTTATTTGAAAGTAAAGGTGTAAAATTTAAAAAAAATATGATAACCCCCCAACTATTCAGGGTTATTAAGCAAAAATTTATTTCATACGTGTTACGCACACAGGACTCGACGCTTTACGCACACGTGGGACAAAGACTTACATAAGGGACTCGTGCGAATTCTGAAATACAAATTAAGTATTCTGATGCAAGTTGGACAGAAAAAAACCTTCATGCCAGCGATTTCGGTCACGGGAATCTTCATTTATATCAATTCGACATTCCTAAGTTTTGGGCCCGGAAGTCACGTGCTTCGCGCTCAACAACACGCATAGTTTTTCGTGTAAATAATGCTTAGGATCACAAAATCTGTCACTTTTCGTGTATTTTTCCGCATGCGTTCAATTCTGATATGTGCTGTCGAAAGTAAATTTTACGCTATAACTTATCATGTAACTCGAACTCAGATTGAATGAATATTAAAGCGTCATATCATTTCAGTGAACAGCCAACTTTATAAAGTACGTCATTTTTAAATATGCCATCAAGGTGTGTTTGGATTGGGAACTAAGTCACTGATACACGTTTAAAGTCATTAATCCAATAAAAGTGCCATAAAAGGAGCAAACTGTAAATGAATGCCTTTTCTTAAATGGCTTTTTCCCGCTCTTCGTTTGTATTCATCCTTTTTTTACACTACTGAAATGTAATGAAATGCCTTATAGATGTCGCCTGCTTACACTTATTAGTATGAGTTCCCAGAGCTTCCGCATGGGGGACCAGTGTCGGTCAGTATGTTTTGAATTTGTATTCTTCATGAGAAATCCCCCAGCGTGTTTTGAATTTTGTCCGTTGGGGGCAGTAATGTTGTTAAGGGTTGACGAATCGTGATGTGCCTATGTTGCTCCCGTTAAGATTACATTCTGTAAATGTTGAAAGGTATGTTTAACTTTTACAATTAGTTTCATTCGCCTTCACAATGCTTTTGAATTACCTTCAACCTCCAAAAGATGTGGTCTCCTGCCAGAAGTGGTCTGCAGTCATTGATTTAGTTTGATTTATAGTGACCGCCATGATGTTAAAGTTGACCCTTTTTTAGCAATAAGTTTTGAACTTCAAGACACTTTAGTGATTTTATCGGCTTAAGAAACGGTCAGTGTTTGCATTGGAATTTCGCAAGTATGCGGTTATGCCTTTATGAGTCTTGTATCAGTGTTTACTCATTGTCATCATAACCGGTGTTTTCCGTTTTCCATCGCTGTAGTAGTGGCGATATTTGTATTATGACTCATTTTTTCCCTAAAGCGCTGTTGGAGTGATACTTCTTTCATCATTAATGTGCTGCTAAGTTGATATAAGTGTTGTCAGTTAGATTTTGGTGCAATACGTTCGTTGATGTTATTTTCTCATGCTATACTGTCGACCTTATTAACATCGGTTGTGCACTGCCTATGATGAATGTGAAGAACGAAATAAATGGTGGTAAATTTTGTTAGTTTCATGAAACAGTGACTTCTGCATCCTCTACGCCCGCAGTCTGGGATCATGCTATATCGCACGAGAAATAGCCGATGAAAGTTTCTGCAAACGTGGATGACTATTCGCGAGAAGTGACTCAAGGCTACTAAGAACTGGCTCTGTCTGCATACCTGTGTTGTGATTATTATTATAGGAATACTTGGCAGGACAATGAAGGTGTCCCTAACTAGGAAACACTGTCATGGGATTCTAATGAAAGGAATTTGAAAGCTACTTTTGTTTTTTTTGTGATCATTAGTGGTGGCGAGTGTGTACCTTTCAGCGTGTCTCTTACTGTCGTAAGTAGGTGCTTCACTAATGTAACAACCATGCCGATATTCTGAAGGATTCACGTATTCAGCCCACGCCCTCTTGGCCCATCCCGTCTCCCCACCCTTCCATCCGCCCACTCGTAATTCTGGCTAAATCTCTCACTCCGGAGTAAACTATTGAAGCAGGATGCTGGAACCCATACTTGTCGGTGGCTCATGATCACGGGGAATTGCTTTTTCCTCGCCTTAAATTGGAGCGTATATATATTTGTGTCAATGGTAACGAATATGTTAATGGCAGCATGGTCATATCTTGTTTTGTATTTTTCCTAATCTTGAATATATCTATGTCGGCCTGTGTGTCTCGTTTTGCCGTGGTTTTGTTAGAAATCAAAGTTTAAGCATACGTGGTGGGTGTAACCCGCGGCGAGTTTTGTTAGCCATTCTTAGGAATCCTTACGGAAAACCTCAAGTTGATGGGAAGTTGATGTGGGGAAAGTAAGCCTTTTGCGATGAAATTCGTTGACGCATGTAACGTGGTGTAGAAAAAATCTACTTCTCGTTTCTACGAAAAGCTGTCATTTGCCGTTTATCAGAGCGCGTTTTATCTCTTTATAAGCCAGCTATGCGGATGACACTAGATATCAGATAAGTACCACCGACAGGTCGTGTGGCTTCATTATTAGGTTATTAATGTGCCTTGGTACGATTACTAGTGGTCTTCTTTTCATTCGGTTTGCATATTTCAAGTATTTACTTATTCATACTGTACAACGGCGACCAGTGTTGTAAATGCCGGCAGCCCTGCGACCGTGTGATAGATTCAGGATGTGGCCTTGGTTGTTCAATTCGAACGCAAATTGGCAGGGACATTATAAATAGCTCCCTCGTAAAGCAGATGATTCGTTGCCCTCAATGCTCGCTGCCCTCAAGTTTGGTTTACATTATCTGTGATCTACTTTATGACCTTTATGTATGTCTTTGTTTTGAAGTAAGTTACATCTTCCAAGTGATGAGGATTTCAAGCCCTACACAAATTAAAAAGTCGGCATTTGGTGGCTTGTGTTTTCTCCTTTATGACCTTCCTCATAAAAACTGTCTGATATTCATGACGATTGCTTAATATTATTCATTGAAAACTGCTTGAAGTGCATTTTCAGTGTGTATTTGTTTATCCAAATTAAATATTCGAATGCTCTGACAGGATTGATGGATGGTGTTCCAACCTTCAATTAGTTCTAGGTCTGCCAGAGTAGTTTATCTTATAATAACTTGCTGACCAAATAGTATCATCTGAAGTATTGTTTTCATTGTAACATTTCTGCTTCTTAGTGGTGATTAATGTCTATGCTATCTAGCACATTAAAATTGGTTGTTCCTGAATATGTACTTAAATTTCTCATAGACCAGGGAACCTTAAATCAGTACCAGCCTTTGAAGTACACACTTTTATTAACATGTCAGCCAGTAATGCTAATTCAAATTACAGCATCTTACTCAGGTGGTGTAATGCTGCTATGTTTCATGAAATTTCACTTGCCTCAGCAAGAGAAAGCAGAATAAAGTTTAGCTGCAACAAATGGATTAATAGTTCAATTTATTATTCAAATACAGCAACCATTAATGTAATTTATTTTCCATTGTGATATTTGAAATTTGAGTTTGTATGTTAAATTAAACAATTTTGATATATGAAACTTACAAAGTATATATACTCTTTTGTTCTAGGTGTTGAAAGGGAAGTTGAGAGATGGGGAAGTTGCTCTCCAAAATCTTTGGCAACAAGGAGATGAGAATACTAATGCTCGGATTAGATGCAGCTGGAAAAACTAGTATCCTTTTCAGCAGTCTCTTGAATTAATTATTTATTTTAGTTCGAAGATACATGGAAAAATTCCTTATAGTTGTATCGTCAATTAATCATTCTGATTGGAATACATCGTGTCAGTTTAGCTCCTAATTCAAGTAACCTCTCACGGTGCTGGTTACTCAAAATGGTCTTAATGTTTATATTCGTAAATTGTGGTTTTAAAGAATTTTGGGATCTTTTGCATGTTTGCGCATCATTGAAATATTGACATTATTATGGCACGCATAGCGCTGGCTTGCATAGCACTTTGAAGTTGTTTATGGGCATAGAGTAACGTGACACCACGGTGAAAGTTCAACTTTTTAATATGAATTGTCTAATACTCAACACCTCAAATTAACTACAACTGTTGATGCAAATTTTTAAGGCCTTACATGGTTAATTTTATATAATGTTTATTATTTAACTTATCTGGTTGAGTAATGACACTAAGTATCGTAATAAGTTCTTATATTCGCTCTGATAAATCTTAATGACTGCAATGTGGGTTTACTGTTGATTATAATGAAATATTCTTTTGTCAAAAATTTAAAGCTTGAAAGAGGAACCAATAAACCATCAAATGACACCGATTGCTTAAATTATTTATTGTGATACTCTTGTGTGAAAGCTGTTTCATCAAGAAATTAGCAAATATATAGAGGCATATCTCTGATAATGGCTAATGGTATTTCTTGGTAAATTGATGTGATTGTTAAATTATGTATTAGCACCTTAACAGTTTTCAGCAATATTATACAAATTAAAACTTGGGCAGTCTGTAACGACAATACCAACAGTTGGATTCAATGTTGAAACTGTCACTTACAAAAATGTCAAATTTAATGTTTGGGTGAGTAAGCATTTCTCTCTATGACATTTAATTCTGCAACTCATTTAATATTTTTACTTTTGAAGTTTATTCTTGTTAAATTTGCAAACGTTAATTAAATCACCTGCTACACATACCTGACTAAAACTACACTTTCTGTCCATGTCTTAGTCAAGGACAGAATGCATACTTTCAGTCAAGCAAATTAAAGTGGGACCATTTCAAATTATTATTGCCTTCCACATTTTCTACCCTGAAAATAATTTCAGAATTTTAATTGATTGGTATTATTATTGTATAAATTTCAAATGACTTCGAATCAATGTGCAATTTGATGAGAAGGATCTGTTATTACTGCATTTATGTCGTGCTGTAGATTCCATGGTACATAATTAATTGTGCCAAGCATGATGTGGTATGTGTCTCTGGTATTCATTTGGCCTACTGGTGCTTTATGATGTTATCAGATGTTATTATCTACTTCATTTAAATTACTTGAGGTATTATTTTTTCCCTGTTACTTAGATGTTGATAAATTTTGAAAGTGAGATAAATTTTCAAAATTTATTAAATTTCATAACAGTTACTGAGGAAGTCAGAATTTTGTTGGTGGTACATTGTTGATTGATCTTGGTTGTTGTAACTTACATTTGTATTAAGAATGGCTGCCATGTAGGAAGTTTAATGGAATGAAATTTTGATACAAATTTTTCGTGAGAAGGCCAAGCTTTACGCATTTCTGGGGTGTGGAAGAAATAAAAGATCACTTGATGACTTTAAGAATAGCTTTAGGGTGTGTATCTGAGGCTTTTGGGATAAGCTGCTTATTACATTTTGTCTCATTGCCTGATGATCGGCCATGCAGTGGCTGCATAAGCTCACTTGAGAAAGCATAATATGCAGCTGCTGCCGAAAGCCTCTGATACAAATGACTCTTGCTGCAAAAGCATGCGTTTCAAGGTTTGGGGTCTATTGCATTTCATGATTGCCTGAAGTAAATCATATGAATTTATGAAAGCCAAACACCAAAATGTATGCAACGGGCAAAGTTTCTGAGAATGTTTGTGTATTCATTAATTCTGGTAACTCTTAGTAGGAGAAAATGGTGTAGAAGTGATATTCCATACAAAACTGGTCTAAATAAATTTAAATTAGCTTATAGCTAAGAGTTAACTCTCTCAATTCTTGGAGTTAACTCTTTAAGTATATGCTAATGAGAATATTTGACTGGACATTAAATCTGTATGTATCAGGTGTTAAAAATGTGGACAAATACGAAAAGCAGGAATAGTATTTGACATTATTTGAATTAATTGTATTTGCATATCACTAACTTGTGAAAAGGTTGAATTCACTGGCACCATTTGCTGTATTTGGGTGTTGTGAGTCGGTTGATTTTATGTTAGCAAATTGTGGGTTCTAATTTTTCCCAGTTTTACAGAAACAGATTTGACATTAGTTGTCTTTGATTATATTTAATTAGCTGGTAATTATGAATTACCCACTATTATGATAGCTTTTTTCTGTATTAATTGTTGATCTTTCTCTCAACTTTTAGGATGTTGGAGGTCAAGATAAGATCCGTCCACTTTGGAGGCATTACTATACAGGAACGCAAGGTCTCATTTTCGTAGTTGACTGTGCTGACCGGGATCGAATAGATGAGGCCCGTCAAGAATTGCATCGCATCATCAACGACAGGGAAATGCGTGATGCTATAATTCTTATATTTGCAAACAAACAAGACCTTCCTGATGGTAAGTGTTCACTTTCCTGACTTGCAGCACTATTTTATGTACTGAAATGGTTATATTACAAAAGGAAGAGACTCGATGATGTGACAGAATGGTAGAATAATTGAAAATGATACTCTCTAAGGTTATTGAGTTGTAATAAAGATGTTCGAACAAGGCTTAAATGGTTTGTAAACCTTAAGCTTAGGAACAGCTTAAAATTGTGATCTATTTACCATTTTGATATTCAAAAAATTCTTATAGCATATTGTGTTATCTTGTTTGTATGCTCAAGGACAGCATAGGCAAAGATTTAATGCTTAAGTGGGAAACATTTTTCCTGGAAAGAGGCAAGGACATATTTACTTGGGGAATGGATCTGGCAAAAACGTTTAAATTGTCACTATGCCAAAGTTGCACATGGTGAATGGTTTTGTCTTCATTACTTAGTCTCAAAATTTGTATTGTACTATTTGTTTTTTTTAAATCTTCTTTTGAAGTGCCCTTTGACACTCCCCTCAACTGAGGGAATTTCATAGCTCACACATCTACGTTTGTTTTGTCATCCAAGCGACTCCATTTTCCCCCATATCCATCCCTGTGGAGGCATAAAACAAGTCTGTGATAATTTTCATTGTACGCTTTTGCAAATATGCATTTATCGACCATAGTTATACTTACTGATGAATTAGATATTATCATTTGTAGAGCTGTGAAAGTTTTTGTAAGTATTTGCCATATTCATCTGCCTTAAGAATTTTAGGGTTTTTCAGAGTATCTAATGAGTTGTGTTTTAGTGAATAGAACTACCCTGAAATTGCATTTAAGGTTTAAAAAAATGAAATTGTGATGCTTAGAGTGTAGTGTTTGTTGAAAATGTAGTGTCTTTAAGATGATGATCCATACTTGTTTCTCTACATTGCGTTTTTAATTTAGCTCATGTCTGTGGTTATTCAACAAGTATTCAGGATTTTTTCAAACCTTGTTGAAGGGATAAAATGCACCACATTCAGTCAAAATCTGAGTCAGTGGGTGCTATGATACGGTTGATTTGGTTAGTAGCGTAACCAAGGATTTAAAAATGAGGAGGTTTACCCTGCACTCTTTGAAGAACATCTCGTGGAAATTGCACTATTGTAAGGAGTAGCACATGTATACTGCTTCTTGGCGGGAACCTCTCTTGTATTTTTCCTTTTTCATAAACTTCGAATCATGAGAATTGTAGCATGAAATCAGTCATATTTGTTTCCTTTTCTCTTGGGATACATTTGTGCCTTGAATTTAATTATGACTGGATTATAGGCTGTTATTTACTTTTGTTCCATAAGGGTTGCGTGCATTTGTAATTGACATATTTTCCTTTGTTTTATGCAAAATTTAAACAGCAAGTGAGCATTTTTGAAACTGTTTATTTTGGGTAAATCACAAATCATTTACATCCATGGTTTCAACCACTTTTATTGAGTAATAAAAGTAAAAATGAGATGGTAGAGTCCAACAAAAATAAACTTGAGTAACATAACTTTTACACTTAAATATCAAAGCGTATACCCATTATCTCTTGGCAAATGCATTTCTCTGTGCCAGAATTACAGCCCATTTATAGATGTGAGTTTACCCAAGTGTTTGGACCTGGGCTCATACTGTCTTATGGAAATATTGTGCATGGGGAATTAGATGAGCCAAATGTAAGTTCTACTTCTTGAGAATTTTATTCCAAACTTGTCTCATAACTTTGTAGCTTAGGTACACATTTTCAGGAACAGACTCTTCTGAAAGTATACGACTGCCTCTGCTAATAGTAAAGCATCTCACATTAAGCACTTTGAGCACCTCGCGCAACTCTTTCTGAAGGCTTATAATTTTACAATTTATAATCTGTTATCGGACATCTTACTATCTTATTGGTGGGACTAACCTTGAAGATGGAGCGCTACTTCAATAAATCATCTATTCGATTTTTTATTAATTTGTTGGTGCCTATTTTGGTGCTATTAGAATTGTCTCTGGTGCTAATTTATGTTATTTCATAAAAAGATATATTTGAATGTTCTTTAATGCTGGATCTTGTCTTTGGAAGGAGTTATGTTTCATGTTATACTTTCCTGTTGTCTCTTTTATTTGTTGTTTCTAAGTCAAGCGAGACTTTACAGTGTGAAACCCTTTATTATCAATGCATATTGCAATCATTTTATTGCTGTGTTAAGTAAATGATTGTTTTGGAATATATGCCCACTGAAGGAGACTAAAGTTTCTTCTTCTTTCTTCAATGTTTCTGTTGTTTCATATTACTGCTTCAACGTATTAACCACTATGCCACACCAGATTTTCTAGCCCCAAATTTAGTTTTCTAAGTTATGTGTAGCATATAAAAGCTAGCTAGCTACAGTGGAACCTCGTTAAAGCGAGTACGGGCTATAGCGACACACCCGCTATTACGAGAGATAGCCGATGCACCGTCAATTGACCCTATAATAAGCGTGTTAAAGAATTCGTTTTTACGAGACCCTTACGGTGTTGGCTCTCGCCATAGTGAGGGTTTTACCACCGGAAGACTTTCATGAAGACTCCTTAACCTCTGTAATTGCTAGCGATCTGTTAGAAATGAAGTTAATGGAGTGCTCAGTCTCAAATTTATGTGGTAAACTGTCGTTCGATAAATATAATGATTGACGAATCAATGCTTTGCATGATTTTTATTCAGTGCGGCACTTATAAATTGTTTGAATAGTTAGTCGTTATTTGAGTAAGGAAATTTAGTGATGCAAAAAAAATCGCCTTTCGTCTGGATTTATGCTTAAGTTTATCGGATAGATGTTTATCTGTCGCCGCACCACTCCTGTTCCTGTATATCTGTTCGCAACAGGTATATTGGCTATTATTTGCTCCACCTCCGGTAAAGCGACAATTCGCTATAGCGAGTGTTTATTAGTGCACCGTGGGGTGTCGTTATATCGAGGTTTCACTGTACGTATGATTTTATAAAGGCTTTTATGAGTGCTATTGTGACAGCTAGTTGAGAGTGGCTCTTTCCTGTTTTTTTAGGGAACAGAAGTTTATAGTATGGGAGTTGGGAAAATGATTAAAGATTTTGGGTGTAAAAACTTTGAAAGGGAAGGTTTCTTTTGAGGGAGCATACACTTCCAGAAGGCTTGGATTGTCAGAGAATTTCACTGTGAAATGTGGGAAGTCATAGTGCAATGGAGTCGTTTAAAATTGATAGAAATTATTCTGATAGGCTAGGTTAGTTGTAAATTTTTCATTCCAGTGACAAGATGAGCTTTCATACGGAGTCATCAAAATGAAAAATTTCAAAGAACCAAGATGGGATTGTATTGCTAACCACTCTGAATCAACCTCTCATAATGACAAGTGATCATAATAATTCTAATCAGTTTGAAAAATATGTCTGTGGGAAAATAATTGATGTAGAAAAATCATAGTTGTTGAAAAAATGGAGGCATTAAAGATTAAGGTAGGTTTACAGCTAACATTTTGCCAATCGCCTAGGTCTGACCCATCCCCCACTAAGAGCTTCCCCGAAACTGCATTGAATTCGAAAATTGAGAAATTAATTAACAAATAGAATCTAAAATTCACCAGTCACTCACTTTAGTGCAGGCTGTTATTTAGGTTTGAATTATCTATGTATTGAATGTGAATAACTGTATGGTATTTGGAGGAGGCGACTGCCAGTTTAGGTATTTGTCCCGCAAGGAAGGGTGGAGAGAAACCCAATATAGGCTTTTGCCTTCTTTAACATAAGAGACCAAAGGGTAATGTCCCATCTGACGGATGTATTGTTGTGCTTGAAGTGCTCCCCATGCAGCACTAAAGCAGGCAGAAGGCAGTCTCTGAAAATTCTCTTCCACCGCCAGCATTGGAACCTGGGCTCACAGGGTGTGAAGCCAAAGCACTAGCCTCCACACCAACTGGATCCCCCATCACCGCCGTTCTTGACTTTATTCATTACAGCCATTGTTGCATTTTTCCATTAAATTCCCAGGCAAAACTACTTTGTGATGCTGTAATGTCAGGAAAATTAAAAAAAAATATCGTATCAGAAATCGTAGAATAGTCAGCAAATTAAAAATGGAAAGTTGGAATGAAGCTTGCAGATCAGAATTCTTTTTATCATCTTTAAGCCGTCATCGGAGATCCAGTGATTATATTCCTGCCTTAGCTTCCTCATCATGTGGCTGTCTCTACTCTCCAATGCGAGCTCACTGTGTTTACCACTTGTCTTGACGCATGACGACGACAGCGTCACCTGCCTTGGGCTTTGCGGGTGGTTTCAGTCACGCCCGGCTGGAGCCGGCCCGTCCCGGGTCCCCTGCTAGAAGGTCTTCTGCCTTCCTCTCGCAACCTTGCCCCGGTGAAATCAAGTAGGACATGCCTCCTCAGCGAAGGGTCGCTTGAATCTCTTGCACCCCGCCGCATTCCTTATTACGAGCTGTCCTCTTCGCTTGATCTTTGTGATAGAAGATTTAGGGCGATTGCGTTGACTAGTATCGTGATGTTTATGTTGTAGTAATCGTTTTTATCATTGACAGCTTTTTCCTGAGATGACGATAAGTCTCTAGTATTTGTACAACGTGCAAATAATCTTTATTTCTGCAGTGAAGGAAACCGTTTGAGATACGGCGTCTCTCTCGTGGCCGTGGAAACAGTGCGCTTTGAGAGATAGGGATAGGCTGCACTGATGTGACGAGTGAAGCTTTTACTCATTACTTTCGAATCTAAACCTATATACAACCTCGAAAGCCTCCTCACTGGGCGTATGGCGGGGGTGTTAGGACACCAGCCGTTTACTCATAAAAAGAAAATGCTCTTGCGTAATTCGCAACATTTATTAAAGTTCTTTTTCGTGCGGGGGAAACAACGAATTCCCGTACCTATCCGTTCGGCAAAATATCTCTCTTACTTTATCGTTTCTGTTGGTTTTGGAAATGTAACGTGGTTCTTATGTGATGATCTCCGTGTCGCTTTTAAATAAATCAGTTCTCAATTGCTCAAGCAATCTAAACCTAGCGCATAGCCTCCGAGTCTCTTGTGACTCCCAACCTAATTCGAATCGTGATGATGATTAATAGTTAGATGCATTTAATCTCCTCGTATTGACACCGCTTTCACCGAACATGTTTAGTGCTCTTCGTGTTAAGATAGTGCTTGATCCTCTGCTTCGATAAAGGAATTTTTGCGAACCAAGTGACGCTCGACATCGAAATGCATTATCATTAGGCGTTTGAACGATACTTGTTCAAATACTCCTCTGTGGACATGCTTTTCAAAACATATACCGTTAAAATGCTTTTTAGGATGGCTTGTGGCGATATTCGTTGGATTATAAAATATTCTTTTCGCGTTTGGTCTCTTACACCGATTCCACCAATCAAAGCTTTGGCAACATGAATATGGTGGAATTTTGTTAAACGGCATTTACGGTTTGTTTTACCTTCTTTTCTGCAATCTGTGTTTGCGGAAATAGCTTGGTCGTACATGCTTTTGATGCGTCCGTACTGAGAGTCTTCATATCTCTGTTTGCTTTTTCTTGCTATCGTACTCTGCCAGCGCGCTGCAGCGAGTGTTACGTGGGTGGTAGAATCTGTGACTCTTGAATTAGACCTTTTACGGATTAACTGGGTGTCTGCTAGTCGCAAAAATTCTGGAAGACTCGGCAGTAGCAGTCTATAACTAACCCTAATTTAGGAATAGTTCAGTGCATTGTAATAGTTGAAAATAAACTTTGTGTGCGATGTTACCTTTTTTCGTTGAATATTTTTTCGAGTCAATAATGTTTTAAAAGTGCCAGGTATTCGTTGATACTTTTGGACTAGAAATTCGATTTCTTATTTTGAAAAGTAATGAAAAGTTTTGGAGCTTATTTCCAACCTGATTGATGACGTTCTGGAAGACGCGTCATCCAGATATCGTCGTTGTGTGGCGACACTACGCTAGCGGCCAGGGTTCTTCGTCAGTTCTGTGAAATTGATTGGTAATTAAACTGAAATCCAGCGTCATCCATCGGACATTGGCTTTGATGTACCTCGGCTCGTCATCAAATATTTTTCTCGCATGTGCCGTAGATACGTGCGCCTTTTTTCCGCATTAATCGCAGCTGAAGATACGAGAGCGTTCCTTACACAAAATAACTGCCCTTCTCATCGTGGCACATGGGCGGCATTAGTGGTCGTTTTGAGCCATCAGAGGAAAAGTATCGTTAGCTCTCTTGCATACCCGCGTAAATTGTGAAACACGAGAGGAATGCCTAGGTAATGGCTGAATTTACATGTTAAGATCTCAAGAACCTTACGATAGGATTTAAAAGAAAACTTTATTGTTAAAAAAAAAAAAATTCACTAACTCTTGGTTAACTTTGAAAAGTAATGAAAAGTTTTGGAGCTTATTTCCAACCTGATTGATGACGTTCTGGAAGACGCGTCGTCCAGATATCGTCGTTGTGTGGCGACACTACGCTAGCGGCCAGGGTTCTTCGTCAGTTCTGTGAAATTGATTGGTAATTAAACTGAAATCCAGCGTCATCCATCGGACATTGGCTTTGATGTACCTCGGCGTCCTTAATTTTTTTGTTTAAGCTAGGAACAGGGGTGCATCTCCTACGCCGCGGCGTAGACTATTGAGTACTGTATTTAGCTTTCCTCTTTAATTTATTTCGATGCGCTAGTAAAAAAACTTGTCTTTATCGCTTGAGGTTCTAGAAACCTTCCAAGGCGAACTTGTATTTTAGTTAATTTTAAATTGTCTAATTTTTTATCTTCGGGAGATATTAATTTTAATCAAATTTAATTCATATTTATTCAAAACATTATATTTTAGGAATGTAGAAGTATCTCTTGAAAGGCCTATATTTGATTTACGTATGTAATTCATATCCTTTGAGGTTAATGTCAAGTGAACGACTTTCTACTTCAATCAAGATTTCCGGAATAAAAACAGCTGTCGATAAACACCACATTAGCGTGACGTCCGTGTCAACTTCCTGACAACGTAAAATGTATGTTATGTAAACGCTTAGATGTGAGTCACATTTTTAGGAACCCTCGTCTCAGAGATTTAAAGATAACAGTCTTCCTGGCGGTCGCGTTTGCCGACGACGTCCGTGAAATATTTATGACGTATGCGATGGTGGTTGGCGTAACATGGTGAAACTCCTTCATGATGCACAAAGGTTAAGAAAAGACTTAGCTGTTTCACAAAATAAAATATATTTGCGACCTTCTAAGTCTTTTCTTTACCTTTGTGCATCATTTATGACGTATTTTTTCAGTAGATCCTTTTTTTTGAGAATTCACCCTTACTCAGCAATGCGAATTTTCTGGAGTGAACGAGATACGCCTCACCCCCACAATCTAATAGCTAAAGTTCTTTGTGGGGTTATTATGTGACTATTTGGAACCTTTTGCCGTCTGTAGATGACAACCATCTCTTAGTTTTTTCGCAGAGACAAAAATTTCGTAATTGAAATATAGGCGAAACACGATAAAGTTCCAGTCTAATTACACTGATATTACTGATTACAAGTTTCAGCATTATGGCGCTTATTAATTAGTGATTGCTGAGCTAATGATTGTATCTATCAGTGTGTTAATTCCTATGAAGAATAAAAAAAATGAATTAGTTTTGCTTGAATGAAAAGTTATGAAAATAGACAAAATAGAACCAGTCCACCGAAATTGATACTCCTTTTATCGAGTGAAGCCATGATTTTCAGCTGCCAATAAGAGTTTACAGTCATGTAAATTTCATAGGCGCCCTTCAATGCTCTGTATTGAATCAAAGGTAAATGAGGTATGAATCGTAAGTTTGTTCAAGGGGTTCGGAAAGGACTGGCTGTTACGAAGGTGTGACGCTAAGACCTGGATTTATTAATCCTTCACCGCCTATGTTACGTTGGTAACACCCAAAATAATACTTTTTTGGTAACTTCTGCATGGTATTAAAAGTTTTTTTTTATTATTTTTTTTGTGAATTTTTTGGTCCATCAATGCTCTGGTAGAGGCTATCTGTTAGGAAGCAATAAGAAGTCAATTTTTAAAACAGGATAATTTCAACCACAAAGGCTAAAATATCATCATTGTGTACAAATTATTTCCCAATTTAGCATTGTCCACTGACTACTCTTCGTGAAAGTTTATGATCCTAATCCTTTTTATGCTTGGATCCACCTCTGGGGCATATTGATGTTCTTTGCTTCTCCTGGAGGCCCTTCTTATACTGTGCCTCCAGCTTCTCCTTTCGGTTCTTGTAATCATGGGAATCCGCAGGATCTTCCTTCGCGGCTGCCAAAGGTTGCTGGTTTGTTGAAGCCCGTCGTCTTTACCACAATGTGCGGTGACAAAACGCGGAGGAAAGGAGTAATTGCATCCTTGTGAAAATGCCTCTCTCTCTCTCTCTCTGCTTGAGTATAGGTTTTGGCAACGAAGTCGCCGAAAGGAGTTGCATCTGTGCGCATAACAACGGCGTTTTGGCACCATTGTGTCTCGATGCAATTTTATTGAATGGGTGGAAGTGTGCTAGCTAGCTAGCTCTATTTGGCGTCGCCTCGGTCCAGATTTTAAGGCACTTTCCAAATGGGACGTGAAATCCGCCGCCATAAGTATTTTTCTCCCCTTCCTATTTGAATAAACTACCATTGCAAACAAGGAATTTTATTTTCGAAAAAATGTGCCCCCAATAATTTTAAACTGTTGGTAATCATCTCATAGACATCTACCATCTAATTCGATGACTGTAATATTGCTTAAGTGTTCGTCATGGCTTACAAGTGGTTGATAAGTAGCCGTTGAAAACGTTGAAAAGTGTTAAAACTGATGAAAAGATTCATGAATGAAATGTCGTCTTTTCTTGCCTTGCCTACCCCGCAGTATTGTATTTTCTAAGAGGTGCTAGCCATGGATACGTACAATTAAGTGGTGTGCTTTTACCTCTACTATTGCAATTACCCGGCCACCTATGACTGAAGTTACTTCTAACTAAGTAACGATGAAAAATTTGGTTTCCGTCTTGTATTCCTATTTCAAGAGACATCTTATTGTGCTGTATGAGGTAAAAAATGTCCGTATTCTTTTTTCTATATCCATTTGGTTATTTCCTGTGGCCAAAATTATTGCCGATAGCATAATTTCTCGGAGGCCAAAAATCGGAAACGGACCATTTGTTATTATTTGAATATCATCGTCCGTTAAAATGGAACTATTTCAAATATCGCATTTCCTTAACTAAAATTCGTTTGGTTTTTTAAAATTGGTTTTTAAGTCGACAACTTCAAGGAAAGACGTAAACTTGTTTGTCCTCAAATTTGACTTATCGATATTTCATCCGCATGACCATGAATCAATTCCCAAGAATGCGCAGCGAATGTTTTAAACTATATAGCAATCATGGCGTCTGTTTTCACTGTCTTTTTCATATCGGCTTTTAAGGATAGATGTTCTTCCCTGTATCTTCCTAGCAGTTGGAAAAAAATCCCGTTTGTACTCAGTGCCGCAGCGGAATTTAAGTGCGATTCTCCGTGTTATGTATATTTCGTGTACTATTGAGTGCACTTTTCAAGGAAAAAATGCCATTGAGGTGTTCTGTGTCTGTTTAATCGTGTACTAGAGGGCCATACATTGTTAAATGTCTGCGACCTTAGAGTCAGTGGTGTAAATGGGAATAGCTCTCGCAAGTTACCTAGATAATATGTAATAACGATGTCTGTTCATTATATGCAATAGATGATAATAATAATAGGGTATAATTTATTTGGAGCTATGCTTTTATTATTTTGTGTAGCTGGAAAATGATTGTTTGCGTTCTTCGTTGTACCAACGCGAAGGAGTATTGTAGGTTGATGCATGAACGTATCGTATTGATTTTTTATTTGATGATCACTCTTGTAATAAACTTAATGGGCTAGCGTAAGGTTAAAGCATAGGACTTTAAACTGAAATGGCATTTCTGTCTCTCTGGCTAGTGCTCTTACTCACCATCACCTTTAGGTGGTTATTAAGACGTTTTTTACGTCCGTTGTGCATCGCGAGATACTCAACTCAAAACTTCGAGCGCGACTCTCAAGGGCATCCGTCACCTTCATTCATTAGAGTGGGACTGAGATAGCGCGATATTGCTCCGTTAATTATCTTGTTATTCCGACTACGTCACTTCTCGCAGCTGGAATGCTCCCATGCAGATATGCCCAAGTGAAAGTTTTTGATTACGTAGTGCCATTCAATAAAAAGTGTAGTATATATAAATTGTTCTTCGTTTTAAGTAGATATCTCTGATCACTTGGTGACGATAAAGTTACTTCATTAGGTTTTTTTAACGAGACAATACCTTTATTTTCATTTATATAAACTTGGTCCAAAGCCATACGGCTAGTCAGAAGGTTCTAATTTTATATTGAATAGTGACATATTAGAAGCACAACATTTAATATTCTGAGTAAAAATTACCCTACTGGTACATTGTTTACATAGGTAACATTTATAATTTTTGTTTCATAAATAATTTCCATCACAGTAATATGGCATTAACAATTCTAAGGAATATTGAAACCAAAATCGGAGAATGTATAATTGGATTTATATAAGTTATTTATAAATATCCGGTTGTTGGAACAGGTCCGGTATTAGTCTGTCTTGTCTAATGGTGTTAAAGACGGCCAATTTTATGAGATCATAGTGGTAATTTCCCAAAAAGTATGAAATTCGGGATAAGAAAAGGATGAAAGGTTGTATCAGTGATAATAATGATAATGTCTAATTTTAGTGTGGCTGGCTCTGACCAATTTTCTTACTTAATTTTAACTGCTTGTGTCTGATCTTGCGGATTAAAAGAAATTTTTTATCGATTTCTCGATTACAAAATAACATTTTGCCGGTGTTTACGCGTATGTACCGATACATTTTGAACTAAATTTCGGCTGGTATGTTACCGATTCCACTTTGGTGGAAGAATTTTGTGGAAATATTGCTATGATAATTCACGAAAGGTACCGTTTCTGATACTTTAAATCTCTCTAAGTGTTATCACGAGTGAAATTTTAGTTGTTATCACTCTTCGGCGTATTATCAAAGATTAAAAGCGAGGAAAAGTACGTAAGATATAGTGTATCACATACACCCTGCGTTATGTATTTTGTGTTATTTTATTTATTGTATATTACATTATTTTATGTGCATTAAATTTATGCGTGTATACATTGTTATTATCATATCAGCATCACTCACGCTTGCAATATGGAATTTTTTGGTGTAAAGTATAATGATGAAATGCCGGCCGCTAAGGACTGACGTAAAGAAATTCTCGTCACTCAACAGGACGATTACGGAATGGAATAGACTCCCTGCAGAACTGTTTAAGCCCTACCCTAACAACGTAAGGATTTTCAAGAAGAGGTGTAGAGGATTAATATTGGAAAATTAATATCACTGAATTTTAAATGTTCACTTTTCTAGTTTCATTTTGGTAATGTATTTCTCATTTGCAATATTTTTGTTTTTCTTTTTATTTTTTGTATAAACTGTTACCACCTGGCAAATAGCCAACTTGTAACTTGTACAATATAATAATAATAATAATAACATTCTTATATATCTTGTGAGAAGGACGATTTATTCTTAGACTCCATTTGGAATTCATGTTGAGATATGCGTGACATTCAGCAAACCTTTTCTAAGTACTTAGGTTTTGTGTACACCAGTAATTTCGAAGGGTCTTTACCGAGAAAAGGAACTGGTAGAAGGCTGAGAACAAAGTAAATTACTGGTCAATTTCATTTATTATTATGCAGCTAGCTGTTTTATGACCAATTATGGCGCGTGGGAAGAAGATTATTATTTCAAGTCGCAGAAATTAGTCGTTCGGGAGCGTAATTGTTTATGTCATCGTGTACTATATGTAAGGCTTCCGTTAAAAAAAACTTCATTTACATTAATTTTTTACTGTTCTCTCGGTATGTTTCCTTTTATAATTTTGTTGTTGTAAATTTCCTTTCATAAATGAATTTAGTGTGTATTGAGCGATTTACCGCCTTCTTTTAAACATTAATAGCCTTACCTGTTTGGTTTGCGACGTTGAAAAGTTATTTAAAAAGTTTTGAATATCGCTTTTGCCTCAACAGCGCCCTCAAGAAACGATTGTTTTGTAATGCGTTCGACTTCGTCGAATCCCATCGTTGTCGTGCGGGAAGGGCTTGTCGAGCCGCCATTTCCTAGTTCCTATTATCTCGTCTTGGGGTTGGCATCATAGTTAAACTGTCTCGGCGGATGCGCTTAAGCCTGTAGGAATGCGACGAGACGGCTCGAATGCTTGTTGTTCTGCCAGACCTGCTGAAATGAAGTGAGAGTCGACAGTGGATGTGCCAGTCAAGAAGATTTTCACGGCCAACCGGGTACTAATCCGTGATTAACAGCCAAGGTTCGAAAATAGCTCATTTGGTTGTTTAGCATATTAGTACAGGTGATCTCATATAGCTACCGGTGACGGTTTTTCACACATTTCACCATGTTATGTGTGTGTTTCTATCCTCAGAAAATATTAATGCGTCTCTAAATCTTGCTTTTCAATTCTGCCTCAGGAGCCGTGCGACAGAATAAATGCCCGCCCTTGGGCGATTGAAGATGGGCAGTCAGTCGAACTCAAGTTTTTTTTTCATTTTTTAATTTTTTTAGGAAGCCCAGTGTTGTGTTGTGCCTTGATCCGGAAAGATAGCGGTGCACCGCTCGTCATAATGGGCCTTTGAGGTTTCTTAAGAGATCGTTCTTCCGTGGTTTTCGCATCATAAAATGCTCATGTCTCGGGTGGGGGCTGAGCGGTACCTACTTTCTTTCGGAAATATCGCATACTTTTACAAAATATTATGATTTCCAATTGTATTATTTCTTTTTATGCTTGCGGGTTTAATGCACTGTCGTGCGTAACATTCATATATATATATATATATATATATACACACGTTTGAAATAAACTCACACGAGCATTATAAATAATGTAAAGGAACTTCTTCTTGCCCTAGGGTGGGCACACAAAAAAACTTAGAAATTGACAGAAAAACGAAAAATAAAATAAAAGTGAGGAACTTACGGGGAAAGGTTGTTTTTACAAATTTTCGATGGGACGCAGCCCATCTTTCTCAAGTGAGAAGAGGAGGGAAAGTGAGGAAAGGGCATAAGGAAGGGTGCAAGGGAGAGGGCTAAGATGGAGGGAGGAAAAACGGTGGACGGGGATTGGTTGTTCTTTCTAATGGGCGCGGTTGATTCCTGGACCAGAAAACGCACGGAAAGCCCATATGCATGCCTGTTCCAAGTCCTTCAGCTCTAGGGGGGTGGTAGATGGGGGGAGGGAGGCTAATATTCCCACCCCCATCTACCACCCCCCTAGAGCTGAAGGACTTGGAACAGGCATGCATATGGGCTTTCCGTGCGTTTTCTGGTCCAGGAATCAACCGCGCCCATTAGAAAGAACAACCAATCCCCGTCCACCGTTTTTCCTCCCTCCATCTTAGCCCTCTCCCTTGCACCCTTCCTTATGCCCTTTCCTCACTTTCCCTCCTCTTCTCACTTGAGAAAGATGGGCTGCGTCCCATCGAAAATTTGTAAAAACAACCTTTCCCCGTAAGTTCCTCACTTTTATTTTATTTTTCGTTTTTCTGTCAATTTCTAAGTTTTTTTGTGTGCCCACCCTAGGGCAAGAAGAAGTTCCTTTACATTATTTATATATATATATATATACGTATAAGAGACCACCTAACCTCAGCACCATCTTCAAAGCCACCCGCCCCCTTCAAAAATTGAATTCAGCCCCCACTACCCCACCCTCACCGTGCAACCGTCCTAGATGTAAAACCTGTAAAATTCTCTCTCCACCCCCAGCCTCTTTCCTCTCCAAACTAAAATTCCTCCCGATATCTCCTTCCACCACCTGTACCTCCACCAACATCATATACCTCCTTCAATGCAACTTCTGCCCCGCTTTTTATATAGGCCTATGCACTACCCCTCTCAATCTCAGAATTAACAATCATCGCGCCTCCTGTTGTCCATCTTCCCCCCACTCCTCTCTACCAGTTCCCACACATTGTCTTTCACATGATTCCATTTTCAATCAATGCTACAAAGTATCCATTATTGCCTCCCTCCCTCCCACCGACTCCGCCCTCAACCTCCACACCCTCGAATTGGCGTGCATTTGGCACTTTCAAGCCAATAGTTTCCCGGGTTTGAACGTTGCATCCTAACCCCTATTCCTAACTCCCCCCTCCCCATACACCTCTCCCCTTACCCCTCTTTTTCCTTTTTCCAACCCTCTCCTTTCCTCACCATTCATTCTTCAGCTGACGAAGAAGCCGGAAGTGCTTCGATAGCTTCAAGTTTATTTATCCAATGTGAGTGTTTCTTTTTTGTGTCTCTATGTGTATTGACATTAACTTAAATTATTTATATATATATATATATATATATATATATATATATATGTAGACGTATATGGTGCATATAATGCATGCTAAGGAGCTTTGCTAGCTTAAGATAACGTATGTATTTTTTATGTTAAATAGTCTTGCTTACGCCATCAAAAATCAACACATCTTGAAACTCATAGAAAGAAGATTCCGAAAGAGTGTTGCGGAAGATTTAAGAGGACAGGGAACATCTTCTGGGTTCTCTCAAGTGTTGGTTTATATTTGATGGCTACATAGGTTTCCAAGGCATCAGAGTCTGCGTATTCACGTCAGAAGTACTCGTCGCTGTTTTTACTTTACTGTGAGCGGGGCCCAGTAATTTTTTGTTTTCTGACAATAGAATTAGGAGAGAACACAAGGTTTTCCCTCAAATTATTATTAGCTACTCATTGAATGTTTTAACCTTACGTAAATGATTCTGTTGCCTTACAACTTTCTTAGATACTAGAAGAAGTATTAAACTGTCAGCAAGTAAAATATTATTTGTAGAGATGGGTCGAATAGCAGATTTCTCGAACTCGAATATCGAATTCGAATATTAAATCATTGCTCGAATATACGAATACCTCGAATTTCGAATAACTCGAATACTAGAGTTGCGCAAAGCATGTTAAACGTATGTTTCTTCTTCTATTTCCCTGGACGAATGTATAAATAAAAAAGTATCCAGTGCAACCTCGATCTAAGGGTATGGACGAAAAAAACGATGAATGCGGGAATGTGACTAGGTTGCCTATGCATCAGAAAACTCAGGATTTTGGTGAGTAATTGTGATTTCCTTTAAATGATTCAAACAGGAATTTAGCTGATTAATAGAATATTTTCATTATATGAAAACAATTTGGGCATATAGTTGATTCAACTAACATCTCTTTCAAATATCCGAAGGGTACACACGACCTCGCGAAAAAATGATTTCATGCCGTCTCGGAATTTACACTGCTATGATGGATTTCTGTCTGATGAATACATTCTTATCTACCAAACGACATTTCAGCGGCACGCCCATCTGATACTCGGCTTCGTCCAACTTCTTATTTTCAACAGGCATCTCACTTTACCCCCACTCCTACTGTCAAGTGCTAGCGGACAATCCGAGGCGTTTTGCAAAATACACGCGCTTCTCCACCGGATTTTCTTCAATTATTTTCAGTCCATCTTTGGAAGTTCTCACGAAATAAGCAGATGAATTCGAATTGCTATCAAGGAGAAACCAAATATCCTGAGAAAATAACCCTTCGTCTGTGACTGTGACAATAGAGATTTATAGCATAACTCATAAATTGTAACTTGATATATGTTTTTGGAAAAAAATACCGCATCAACTTCCGAGAAGCTCAGCTGCGAGGATATCGAGCTTCGCCAGAATTCTAAGTCTCCGTCGTATTTTAACATTTATTTCCTGCGTAAAATGCTTAAATAAAGTCAGAAATACGCCGTGTTTGGTCTTATTCTTTTTTAATTACGCTCACATTACTAATATTTCAATCTAATAAAGGTGTAATATCAATTGCCGAAAGTCATTTTTTAGACACCTTTCGGGCTAATAGATGACTCATGCAGCAGTTGACCTCCAGCAATGGGGAACTTTGAAGCAGGCAGGCAGAAATGGTCAGTGGGGAAGGAAGAGGGAAGGTTGAAACACGATTCTGTTATTTTCCTGTAACTTGATATTTTCTTTTGAAGCATGTGATTTATGGTCTTCGTAATACGAACCCTGCGCGAGCTAGGGCCTTTTGTTTGATTTCTGAGAGGAGGAAAGCGTCGGAGGAGGGCCCGAGTGATGATGGATGGAGGTGGTAGCGGATTTTGGGAATTGTGCTACGTAGTTACTGTCCCACGGCACGGAAGTTCTCCTGGTGGGGGAAACCGGGGATTTTCGGATTTTTTCACCCGATCATTTTCGGTTCCCCGCGTTGAACTCTTTTCACCGCTCTAATCCGCGTTCGTCAACTTGCCTAAAACGGCGCTGCATGCACTAAACGACTAGAGTTCTCTACGTTTTTCCGAGTGAACTACCAACGATGTGCGTGCGACAGTGTGTGACTCGAAGTTCAAAGTATTCGAGGTATTCGAGATGGTACCTTTAGCATAATTATTCGAGATCTCGAATATCGAATACTTTCTAGTATTCGAGTATTCGCAGATACTACTCGCACATCTCTAATAAATATCCACCGGTACTTCTGTGCGGAAGAAGCAGTTTATGAATCCTGCAAAACCTGTCGTCATCAAAGATAAGGCAACTTGTTAAAGAACCCCTAAGACTTAACATGTCTTCTTAAATTGCGGATCACTTTTCAGTAGTTGTTGACGTCATTAAATTTTTGTCCATGTAATCTGTCAGGAAGAGCATTTTAAGGGGGGAGGAATCGCTAGCGAAAGTATAATTATCAAAGATCCATGCGGAAGACCGAGAATTATGTGACTCGCGGTGACAAGTTGGTCATAAGCCCGCGTGATCATCAACTGGTGTCAAAAGATTTAGGGCCGTCGATTTTCCGTGGCGGATTGCACGAGAAGTAAGCGTAGAATTGAAAATCGTAAAAAAGTACGGGTCTGCGTCTGCAGGTCTCGGGTACACCGGGTTTCTAAATCCATTTTGCCTAAGTTTCAACCTGTCACTCACCTCTACCTTGAGGACGGCTATCAACTAGAGTGTTGAAACGTTGAAAAAAAAAAACTATTTCTTAACCTGATGTGCCTGAGATCCTGCGGGCACGCACAATCATCGGAAGAGTCTGAAATCAAAATGAGGGTCACTGTATTTTTAAACCTCTTATCACAATCAATGAATTTGGTGATCTAGCCCATTCCCCCTGCTGTGCCAGCGCTCACCGAGAAGTCTGGGAAGATAAGAACTAAAATTGACGGCAGCACTTGGGATGGTCTGTACGTCGGCAGAGCAAACGGGGCGATCGGGAAGTACCTGTTCATTATAATGATCCCGAGCGGGGAACCGGAGCCTGAGCCACTTGTGAAGGAGCTGCAAGGCGATTACGCATAGCGTGAAGCCCTGTGCAAAGTGAGAGGCTTCTTCGGGGTAGTGACCTTCTGTCTTTCTGTGGCGCGGAAGAGTTTAGTCCACTTCTTTTACGCTCAATGCGGTTTACGTATTCTGTGCTGTCGGCGGAGAAAATTCTCGCGCGCTGGAGCGATAGCCTCGTGCACAGAAGATGCGACTACGTGGGCAGCGTTTCCCTCGGTGCTGTGCATCATTCACTATGTTAGGGCTGTTTCTTTCATCTTAAGTCTCAGGGAAACCGCCAGTATGATAGGGAACTTTCGCTGTCCCTCCCCACTATGAGCATATTAGCTATCCATTCAATGTATATGATGCATTCATCTGTAACAGGTATGATAAAAGTTGTATTATGCATTTAGTTTCTTTCTGGTATATTGCAAATGTACTTTTTACTCTCTTGATGACAAGTTCTTACCTTCAAGACCATTAAAATTACCTTTTTGTTTTGGAAAACTTGGGTTAATACCGTCTGTAAGTCTTTAGTACTATTAAATTATGCTTAATAGTTTATCATCCTCGCTACTTATTCAACAACGGCCATGGTTTTAAATCTTTGTGTAATCCACGAGTAAATAAAATTTGTGGCAAAGAGCCTGCTATTTGTTTATCATGTCAAAGATCACACAATATCCTCCAGATGCAGCCGAAGGTGTTGTCTTATATTAGAATCGATGGTTGTTACTCGTTGACATTTTTAGTTTTTTAATGTGCGAAGGAAACGTAAAAATTGTCAAAATCCTTATCATCTGTTTTCGTCTGGTATTCTGACAAAGAGAGATTATTCCAAGAGAGGGTATACAAGAACAAGGTATTTTTTGGGATGGATAAGGGGCAATGCCGTAAAAAACCCCTTTTTATATTTTCATCATGAATCTAGAAATCAGTTTTTAACATTTATTGGAAGGATAATATAAAATGGCGGTGGCGTTCTCTGGCTTAACAACTGCTTCTCAATATTTTGATAATAAAATAAAGTTTATTCATTACGAATGAGTGATTCATCCCTTATGTTAATTGACTGCAGTCCTTCATTATACCCTTCCTATTAGTAATACAAGCATGTATTTTTAGCTATTGTTTCATATCTCCGTACCGGTTGAATGTCTAGCCACGAATGACAGTCATGACTCGATGTTGCATAAAATTATAATTTTTGGAGACGAAATGCGAAGATCCCAAGAGATGGTAGTAGGTAGGATAGAATTACTCCAGCTCATTGCATAGAACATCGATTGTTATCTACTTACCGTTGGTGCGGAGGATTCTGATTCCGCTGTGGCTTTTGCCAACGAGCTATCTCTGTTTAGCCGTTAGAGAAGGAATCACGAAAGAAATATGCATCCATAACCGTTAGGTTATTGTCAAGGTTGGGTAAATATGCACCGCGAACGGAGGAGTAAGGAAGCCTGTGGTTTTTAAAGCCTCACATTTATTAAGGTTGAACTATTGAAGGTGTGACGGTTGCCTAGTTGCTCTCTTATGATTTATGAGACGTTATTCATGGCGAAAAACGATAAAGTGAATAAAGGTATGGAAGTGATGATTAAAGATTTATTAAACCATCTAATGGAATATAAATTTGTTAGTAATGATGTATGCGCATTGGAAAAAGTACTGAAACCGTTTCCTGTGGGAGTGACAGTGTTAAAGATTATTTTTTTGACGTACATGCGCGTAGGAAAAGGTAAGGCAGGAGAGTTGAAGTTAATATTACGTTACATATAAACAGGTGATGTATAAAGATATAATACATGCTGTTGTAAACATTATGCTGTTGTAGTTTTTTTGTGCAGCTGAGAATTCCGGTCGAGGATTTTTTTGTAAATTTACAATTGTAATATAGATGTAGATGCTCAAACTTGAAGGATGAATTAACGAAGTTATTTGGGAAATATCAGTTATGTTAGACAATGAATAATCATGCCATCTTAGACTATTGTAGCGAACTTTCTTCTGTATATTTCAAGTATATAGAGGGTTAGTAGTTTGACCACTCTTTTGAATTATTTTTATAGTTATCGTTTATTATTAAATAACTAAAGGTTTACTGGAGAAATAAAAAAGAGGGAATGAATTTGGAGTTGAGAAGTAGGAGTGGGGTTAATTATATTGCTGTGTATTTGAAGATCGTGCGACGGGATATGGATGAAACCTTTGGGCTCCCCATGCAAGATAATTTTAGTGCGACTTTTCGGCTCTCAGAACGTCATGTAAAACAGTGTTTTCCTGGGAAACCTTCGTTGAAATTCTGATCTGCTTACGTCATTGGCATTGTGCAATACGCTGCCCTTTAAGACAGGGCCGGATATGGATGAAAAGAGCTGTTTCGCTTTCCCCTCACACCTCTCATTTTTAAGTTTGTATGATCTTAACCTATAAATCTTTGTTTATTAGTCATATGCGTGGAATTTCTTCTTGTTTTTGGGTCAGTGTTTTAGTGTTAACTTTTTTTAGAATAGTGTAATTTTAATTTTGTTAACAATTTCAATGTAGGCCACTCTTGATCTTGAGGCCTTTTTAGTCTGTAGGAAAATCCGGCCCTGCTGATAGAGTTCTTGGAGTAGTCGTTGATCTCTTTCTTCGCCTATCGGTTTCGGTTTGAAACACCAGCCGTTGTGGCCAAATAAAAGAAGAGAGGCGACCTTAATGGTATTTGCCGGCCGAAAACATGGAAATTAGGTGCTATAGGATGCAGTAAAATGTTGGTATCGACTTATGGGGACGCATCTCTCACTTCGGTCACATTTTTGTATTTTGTCGTGACTTATTTCTTGTTTTAAAGTAACTGCCATCGTAAAAATTTCCGAGTGTATTGAGTTGATCTGTGTTAACATTTTCCTTTTTCTTATATGTGAAAACTTTACACCAGAGAAATGACCGAGGTGAAAATTTCAAATTTGAGATGCAGAAAATGGCGACTAGGATTCTTTCTGAAGACCTTTAAATTTTCAATACGATTGCTTGAATTTAAAACATTTCAAACGTCTCGAAACAAGACTGGTGTCCAAGCGATGCGCACTCATTAAGTATTGCGTCAAATGCTTAATTTATTTTGTTGAAATCAAGGTCAGTGATCGTATTTAGTCGAGGATGTCTGATTTCTGTAGCGAAAAAGATTGCGGAACGGCGGAGCGCGCTTCCAAAATTAACGAACTGTCTAGTATTAACGTTTTTAAGAGAGAATACACAAGTATGATTATCTATCAGTTTAAATAGTCAAATTCTTGCACCTGCCGGTGTCTCGATGATACGTTATCAGGCATTGGAATATGTTGAATAGGAATCGAGGTGTGAATATGTGTTATGGTGAGGTTCGTAGTATTTGGGAACTATGATCATTATGCTTAGTTTTTAAAGCAGCTTCTAAGCCTAACGATTCAATCTTGGATATTATTTTAGTGTAACTAAGAAATTAGAGAACTCAAAAGTATTTCGAGATTACTTTGGGAAATTAGATCAAACAAAATTTTAAATATATAAATTTTGGGGATGAATCTGTGGCTCACACAATTAACCTTTTTGGAAAACGGGAAACGGATAGTGGAAAGGAAAAAATTAACATACACTTGGGGTAATGATATATGAATTTGAATCTATGGCATGCTGTTTGTGGAAGTGAAAGATTGTAATCTTCTCTGTGAGGACAGTTAAGTAGGTTGAATGTACATAGAAGTAATCCCAAGGTCCAGGAATGATTGATTAACAAGGTGGACGGTATTGATGGAGTTTTATTATGTAATGAGTAGATAACGTTTGTTGATCACGATTTTATTTTAGGTACCTATATAATTAATACTAGTTCATAAACCGTAGAAATTTTTTAACTGAACACCAGGATGTTTATCTTGGATGATAATGAAGTTAACTACAGAGTATGGAGACTGATAAGGTCGTGCCTGCGCACCTGCCAAGAATCGGGCGTAATCGGGATCAGTCACAATGTCAACACGATAAATGCAGCCTTGAGATCCAAAGTAAAATGACAAGTTAGGATTAGATTATTCGTCGCATCGAAAGGATCTCGCAAAAAATAATTCCCACTTGGCATTTCGGTTTCGATCTTTGTTGTGGAAGCTAATAAAAGGTTCACTTAATAGTGGATTGAGTATCGTAAGAGTCGAAGGAGGCTGCCTGCTATGCTGTGATGATATTGAATTTTGACCGAGAAGGGTATAAAGTCGTGCGAAGGCATTTGAATTGTAATTCAAAAGGCAAATTTCAATTCAGTGGAAGATAAATAATATGTAAGCCTGTGCGTATTGAGCGTGATATTACGATAAGGATTGCTATGTGAGTTATGCACAAGGAGAATGAAACTAGGTCATTTTGATACGCATAGAGATTCTTCGTCGGGCACTGGCGGCTTTCTGGCTCTCTGTGTCACCGTACAGCGGACTGAGCCAAGGTTAAAACGAAAGAATTGCAAGATATTTGATGGTGGGCATTTGGTGGAATGTTAAATTTTTTTGATACCATTAGCGTATAGAAATAATTTGCCGTAGGATTTTCGTCATGAATTGATTTACTATTGTTATTTTTAATTTATATTTCTTATGCAAACCATTTGGCTGTTCAATATCATGCTTTATTGTATTCATTAATTATAGAAGGCGTCCTAAATGGAAAGAACGCGTGGGTTTTCGGGGCTAATGGGATATGCGAATAACTTTTGCAATCGGACACAATCGTTGGAAAAAAATGGTGAATGGGCGATCATTGTATCAGGTAAGCAATTGTCGTGGGGAATCAAAGCCTTAGTTAAGAAGCTCTCGCATGTTAGATGAAAATGTACACCTATGGATTATGCCGTTGCAGCGTCGGCATTATCTGGGATGAGACAGCAAAGGTAGAAAAGGCGTTTGCATTGATTCGCAGTTTTTAGTAGCCACCCTGAGCTTATCTGTCCTGAAACTTCATTCCTTGAACAAAG
Source organism: Ischnura elegans (assembly GCF_921293095.1). Taxonomy (NCBI): domain Eukaryota; kingdom Metazoa; phylum Arthropoda; class Insecta; order Odonata; family Coenagrionidae; genus Ischnura; species Ischnura elegans. The sequence continues at coordinate 38,675,254 of NC_060249.1, read as the reverse complement.
TAGGAAAACTTAAATACAACAGGAAGGAGTATTTCATAAGCGAGTTTCAACGACGTTAATTTTTGGCAATTCTTATATTTGGTCATTCCGGCTGTTTTTCAGATTTCTTCTAGGTGTATGTTTGAGTATCCTAAAGCTTCGACAATTTTACATGTACCACAAGTCACATCCCGGTTAATGCTCAAATACCCTGGTTAACACAAATCTAATGCGAGCTCAGCTGTACTTACGGATCGGCCGATTCAAGACCGACGGCTGGCTTTAGCCTTTCATAGCTGGTGCGCGATGAAAAATATCAGTTTGAGTTAGTTTTCGAAGAAAATTCTTATTGAAGCCGATCTTTTTTTAAGCTATCGACTGAGTTTGAATGTTGGTTGGTTGGCAATTTTTCCTGCATTTTTGGCTAATTTGACGGGCTGTATGAAATGCGTGGTCAATGCATTTTGCCAATCTTTAAGGCGTTGGTGTTTATAGTTACCGGCGTGGAAGGAGAGAGGAGACCTCTCGTACTCAATCCAAAGAATACATCTTAGGACCGAATCGTTGTTAGTCCAAATATTCTACCATTTATCAGTGTTTACATGAAATTTGTTGAATTTTATCCATTTTTTATAATCGAAGTTGCCTCTTATTTTTTTACTCTAGGTTGTGATTTGATGATACGTTCGATTTTTCTCCCACTTTATTCTCACGTAGTTTGATCCGAATACGGCTGTCGTTTGAGAAAACCTGGAAATTTTTGGGTTTATTTAGTTTTTCGGAAAAAGTCAGCGACTCTTAGTCTGGGCTAGATATTTAATGAGAAAATCCATATTTTATGCTACATAGTTTATAGGTTACTTTGGTCAAAATAGAAATGCCTTTTTAGGATGTGCATGATGTAGATTATGATGTGATTGATCAAGTTTTCTTGTATTTATATTTTTTTTACGTATATATTTTCATGTGTTGATTGCAAAGCTTTAGAATTGACGGAAATGAAATAATAGAAGACCGTTTTTCGATCTTTCGATTAGGTAAACCATCGGATTCAGTTAGGTAGAGGAAGGGAATTTCATAAGTGAACATCAAGAGCCATACTGCAATATGACTCATCGTGAATGTTAATCTTTTCTTGCCACACCTTTTCTTATAAATCATCGTCACAGCACTTGAAACTGTAATGATGGCCAGCATTATGATTGTGTATTATGGTACTCAGCCGATCGTGCTACCGAAATGTGAGCAACGAACTTTGCCTTGGGCATGGTGTAATTAGATAGCCCCTGTACCAAGGTTTGAAAATGAGGGAATCACAACGGCTTCATAAATTATGCTCCTGTATTTCTCCGATCAGAAAGAGTGATTCCTCTTAAGTGCAGAGGCATTGTATTTAATGGAACAGGGCACTCTTTTTTCAGTTTAAACAGTTTTTTTCAACTTCCTTTAAACTCTTTCTGTATATTCAATTCCTATATCCTTAATTGTGTCCTCTTTCGTAATCGTAATTTTATATGGCATACATTACCAAGTAGCGGCAGATCTATGGGGGGGGGGGGGGGGGGATATAGCTCTCCCCCTTGGGTATCCAATTAATACGAGATAGAATGGTAATTTTTCCGACCCCTCACTTCTGCTGGAATTGTAACCCCTACTTAGCCCCCCCCCTTGTCCCTATCCAGGATCCGCCACTGTTACCAAGGTTATTTCGTTATTGTAAATTTGTCGCATTTTTTTCTCGGGGGTATGCAATTAAAAAAAACACGAAGTTTAAAAATTTTCTTGTTCCATCATGTATTCAATACGTGCAAGATAACTTTCTAATTTATTGGCTGAAAATAACCCAAGAAATGAAGTACGCTTTTGTAAAAGTTAATGAGTATTTGATTAGACGAAAATATGATTTTTGTTTCCTTTCTGGCAACTGAACCACTTAGGGCGGAGGTTAGGAGGAGGGCGGAGTCTTAAATGAAATTTCTTCGTTAATGAAGTGAAGTTAGCTTGCGTAAAGTAACGTGACCTCTCCTTTGATTATCAACTTCGGACACATCTTACCTCTTCAGTCTGCATTTGATGTTTTTTTTATGTTGTGATCGTTTATTTGTTATTACGGAGGCTTATTTGTGTTTACATGATTTTTTTAGTTCTATGCATACTTTATTATTGAGATTGCCTCGAAGTCCATTTCTTTTACTTTGAGTTGTGGTTTAATGTTACGTTCGATTGTTCGCTTTTCCATCTTATTCTCTCGTTTGGTCCGAATATGGCTATGGTCTGAGAAAACCTCGAACTTAAGGGATTTTTGTAGTTCTGGATATGTTTCCTCATTAATGGAAACTTGCGTGATGGACTGACTTCTTAAGATGCGTTGTGTGTTGGAAGTATCTCGTCTGAAATTGCCGCACGGTTGAGTTGGGGAATACCTTTGGTTGGAGGCTCTCTGGCTGGTGGCATTGAATCGTCCGACGAGAATTACGCAAGTGATGGAGTATCCCGCGTGGATGACGTCACGGGAGGGAAAAAAAATCACGCGGCGTATCATCACGTTCGAAAACGGGCGGAAAGAAGCGGATGGGACGGGACTTCGCAGTCGCTCTACCGTATACAGGAAATATGCGATGGTTAATGGGGAAATAGGTTAATTCTACTCCAATGTGGACCTTCCCAAGGACGCTTGGTATTGTTTCGTCTCTACTCACGTCTTTACTACCTCGGCGAATAAAAATAAAGCCTCGCTATAAATATAGCGTTCGATGCAAGGCGGCTGCAAAGAGGTGACATTTTTCATCGATTAAACCCGACGAAACTCGCCCATGAGGAAGGAAGTGGCTTTTTTATTATCATGTTCGTAGGTGGGGCATCCTTCGCCTCATTTAAGCTCGATATTTTAATTTCGTTTGTGGAAGTCTTTCCTCTAGCGTCGCAACGGCAGTTGATGCGAACAGTTGGCATTATTCGATATTCTACCACGTACACCATCAAAAATTAGCCTTCATGAGTTCTATTTCACCTCCCAGTAAAAGACTCCTCCTTCCGGTATTTCTTCAGGAGTCCAAAAATGTGGAAATGTATGAAGTACTTCATGCCTTACGTTTTGAAATTTTTTAAGTATTATAGTTTTATGGAACAGTATAATTGAAGCTTTAATTTATATTTGAAATCTTATATTCTTATGACCTTCCCTATTTCCTGTTTTATGTTTCCTCATCATTTTCTTGTGAGATTACAGGATTTATTTGAATCTTACTTGAAAAATTGTTTGATTGTGTTTGTTCCTATATAAATCATGAGGCAGTAAATTTAATTAAAGAAGAATTGAATTAAACTTAGTGAATATTGGGATGGTAATTTCTTAGGTGTGCATATGATATCAAATAAAGATTTTATAGGATCTTGGAATAAAATTTTTTCAGTAGCAAGTAATAAAACCAGGTTGTGTATTTATATTTTTTATACTATTTGGGGTGTTGTAGAAGTTAATATTTTACTCGGTGTAAGTGTTTTATGGAGGAAATTCAATGTTCAACCAAATTATTCACATATATAATGAAAATGAATTGCTCCGTATTAGTCTCGCGAAAACTCAAGAACTGCTGGACCGATTTGGCTAATTTTGGTTTTAAAATGTTAGTGAAAGTTAATGGAAGGTTTAAATGGTGAGAATATTATGGTACTGGGCCCATTAGACCCTGGAATGGGCTCTGACTCATTTCTATTAGAAATACATGAAAAGTTTTCACTTAAGTAAGTGACTTCACTCATACCTATAAAAATAAAAAATAACCATGCTCAAACTCACTTGCCTCACAGATATGCTCTTAAAAACCCACTCAGGTTTACATTACTACTGCTAGTGACACATTGGGGTAAGTAAAAGGGGGGGGGGTTGTATAAGTGCCCAACAATTATCTTCTGACATGAAGCATTTAACTTACTGTACAGACCTTCTTCAGGGAGAATGTTCTTCCCCTCTTACCTTATTGCATTCTGCATACTTATGTACTTATTTTGCCTCCCTTCAGCCTAGTCCCTCCCTTACCCAATACGTAAATGTGAAGGACAAAGAGTATGACGCTAGGGAATTTTATTTCATTCAGAGGGCATGGTTTTTAGGGCATTGATTAATTGAATTTTTATTGTTACGTATTTTTTCCTTAAGAGTGCAGATTGTGGTGCAGTGCAATCCATGAGTCTTTTTATGTGTGCAATCCATTAGTATTTTCATGTTTGATCTTTTGTTGAATCCTGGGTCCTTGAAACTAATCCCTTTTTTTTATTATTCCTTACAGCAATGAAACCACATGAGATTCAGGAGAAGCTGGGGTTGACTCGAATTCGAGATCGAAACTGGTACGTGCAGCCATCATGTGCGACGACTGGGGATGGCCTCTATGAGGGTCTTACCTGGTTAACGTCAAACCACAAATTGTGAAGTGCAGAGGAGGCAGGGTGGCAGTCAGCTCAAGAGGGTGGATCAGGGAACAGCGCTGGGCGCTGAGCCCTAGGTCCATTTTTTTAATCCGTCCCCACAAAGGCGGTTAAAAAAGGGGGAGGTGCAAAGCGTGCCCAATCATACTGCGGCCACCTCCTCTCATGAGAAGAGACTGACAAACTTGCCAATCCTGCCTCCTCCACCCAATTAAGTGAAGTAAAAAAATTCTCTGCCCTTTCTTCCTCTTAATGGCCTCTTAAAATTCATCATGTCACTTGAGCTGTGTTAGTGTTTCATGTTCTTGAAGCCAGCACATTTAATTTATCTTCCTTGAAGAACACCACGTGGAAGATTACGTTCAGACATGTAAAACTGCTACGGAATCCTGAGACATTATTACCTGTTTATTGGCACTAAAGTTTATATTCAGTTAGGTGAACCTGCACATAGTTTTGAAGATGGACTGGTAGTCATGCACCTGTGTCAAGTTTGTAGATGAAGAGTGACCTAAGTGGAAGTGAAAAAAACAGGACTGCATAAGGATACAATGAGGTAATTGCTTGAAAATGAATATGTAGAGCCGTGGTTGGACTTAAAGAAATGAAAGGTATATTAAGTGATGCAGAAAGTAGCAGTTAATGGGTGCTTTTGGATTTGGACGACTCCGTGGTTGCTATTCAGATCAAAGGTCCATATTCTAATGGGTTCCTCATCTTTCATGGTGCCACTTTCATCAAGGAACTTGTTTGTATATAAATTTTTGGCTGAATGTAAAAAGTAATGAAATTTTTTGTTGCATTATCATTGTGCATAATATGCTCATGTATATTTCATAAGAAACAATATCCCGCCATTCATTTCCACTGTTATAGAAAGTTTCTCATTATGCATATTTCGGTCAAGTTCCACTGTATCAATAAGATGTTGCCTCTACCCAATCAAAAGTGGGCCAGCTACCTGATGTGGTGACATTGGATATCATTATCCCCAAAAGACAGGTTTAGTTCCTTTAATTTAATATTTGTTGACCATATTCACTGTCATTGCCATGCATGTACTTTAGTACATCATTAAATTCATTTGAACAGTGTAAGTGATTGGTAGGATTAAGAGGACTTGCCCATTTTAAATTCATTGATAACATTTTCATTTGCCATTCAGCTTTAGTGAAATTTGTAAAGTATTCTTGTTATTGTATTTTATTTATCATGATTTATGGTAAAAGTTTAGAACTCATAGTTAAATTAAAAATGAAACTGAATTTGTTTCCTTGATTGTGATTCTGTTTGGAGAATTGCTGGAAGTTATGATAGCATGCATTGGTTTTATTGATGTTAAGCACTTAAGAATTACTTCTATTCGAGGTCTAACTGTTACCAAGGTAACTACAAAATGTTAATGTCTTTTTAATTTTGTTTCTTATCTCACTTCCTGATATCTTTAAATTCCTTCATTTTTTAGAATCTCTTGGTAAAAGAGGATTAAAAGGACTTCCATTGCAACTTCCCATTAATATATGTGCTTGTATCATACTGTCTCTTGTGTTTTTGTGAATTGCGTGTGCCTTGAAAATTGGTGGCAGTGATGGCTCTCTTTATCAGTGGTTTCCCATGTTTATGTAAATAGTTCTTGAAGACCATTCTTTTTTCATTGAGTGTGTCAAAGCTATGTCTTTGTACTCGTTTTATATTGATTGGAATATTCAAATGATGGTGCTCTGTGGAAGTTTTCAATCCCAAATTTTGTATTTATTGTGACAAAAAGTCATCTTCTGTGGCACTTACATAAATATGACATTTGTGTACTATATCCATTCATAAAATTTATTTCTATTAGTGTTATTGGCACTGTTCATTTCATTAAAACTTTATGGCCATTACATTAATTGTGCATGGAATTTGAAAATCTAGCTGTTGAGATGTCTAACTTCCAGCTGAATTTTACCAGTGTACTTTCAAGAAGCGTGGCTGACTTTTTAACGTTTAATTATTTTTCAATCTTTCATAGTAGATACGCATAAAAGCAATACAAAATTGGAAGATGATGAGGCATTTTTCATGATGAATGGAAATATATTCCAACTTAGCAAAATATTTTGATGAGCCAAGAATTGTGAATGGTGTGGCACTTAAGGGTTTTTAGAGCACAAATTATGTCATTTAAAGTATCTCAGTAAATATCTTTTGGGTTGCATCATCTTGTATAGAATGGTTTTTCTTTAGGCAAAGTTATTTTAACGTGCCTTCTTTTATTACCCAATCTGACTGTTGCCTTTTATAACCTGTTTTATTTTTCAACACAAACTATATTTAAAGTAAATTGTTTCCGTGAACCACCTTTTGCTTTTAGAATTGGCATTCAGTATTTAATCAACAAGTGCAGTTAACTAGCTAAATCTTTTAGATTGAGCATCTGTGGTTCTTAAAAATGTCTGTATAAATATCAATTGCTCAGCAAAAAATAGACTGTCCATAGTCAAAACCATGCTTAGATATTATTTTTCAGAGTGATGGAAGATAGCTAGGCTTGTAATAATTATGATGGGACTTTGGGTTATGAAGAACTGAGAAGCTCAAACTTTTTTTTAATGATTTTTGTTTGTATAATCATCTTGATTGATACTACTGGCATGACTGTGATGAACAATATTGCTTTATTGTTCCAGTTTGATTTTTGTCATGTTAGTGTTTTTGTGAATATCTGTAACATTCTTACCATTTAGATTGGGCTTGAAAAAGTTTATTTAATTTTAATTTAATTTTTGTGGGACTTTCCTGATTGGTTATCAAAAAATTTGTGATATTCTTTCTCTCTTTGAGATTGCACAGTGTCAAAAAATAAAAATGATGATATTTCATTTCTCAAAGAGAGAAAATAGGCCTTACGCACATTCCATGAACTGTTCCAGGGATAACCCATCATAAATTTATTGTCATCTTGATTTTTTTTTTAGTGTTTCCTTTGATTATCCATTCATTGTATGTTTTTGTCTGAAAATTTACTTTCGTTCCTCATTTCCCCATTCTACATGTGCCTGCATACCTTTTATTGAGCCAGCATAGCATTGTTAAGTTTAAAAGGCATGATTTCAAGCATGCCAAGGGCAGAATGAGTTATGGAATTCTGAGATGAAAGTGCTTGTTGAGCTGACTGTATTGACTTCAGTGAAGTCAGTTCTGCTCTATAAGTTGTATTTCTTCTTGCTTGAAGGACTTGCTTCTGTGGTAAGAATTGTGATTAAAGTGTTAACTTTGTGCAAGATGTGGTTATAATTACTATGGTTGAATGAAAGGAAAGTGGGAAATTAAATTGGCCTGTATGAGAGGCAAATTTGTACAAACACCATCTAATAGGAAGTGACAAATATCACAAGTCATTGTCTTTATTATTTCATTTTGTGTTCTCCTTTTGAATGCTATATTTGATCCCATTTTCTACTCTACATTAATCTTGGTTCATTTCTTTGGGAGCAATAGAACAGTTATTTAAAGTTTTAGTGTTTACGTATGTGATTTTCCATTGTTTGAGTGCGTTATCATTTTTTATGCCATCTAGCCTCTGCTTCAAAGAGTTCTTATTGTTTGGGTACAAAAATGTGAGAAAGGAAAATATCATGGGTAAATGCAGTTTTATTTAATTAGCATGTACGTTTTGGAAAAGGAAACATTTAAGTATCTGTTGTTATTTGAGCTCCATGTAATTTCATTAGCATAAGAGTTGCAATGAGTTCATTCAGTGCTCATATATTTACTTGAATACATGAGTTGTTTTTAGAAGCTTAATTAAAAGTGGAAAATAAAAATGTACACTGCCAGAAAATTGCTATAGATTAATATAATGTTTACATTTTTGTTGGTTTTAATTTCTTTATTACTGGATGTTTGTTTTTGTAGATATTTTGTTGTAATGGATTCCTCAAAGGGGTGCCATATATTCTACATTGTAGCTAATGTATAAAGAAACAGCTTGTAATATTTTCCTAAACCCTTAAAACCAGAAGTAAAAAACTCATGTCATCCATAAATTTGTTTATTCTTAATTATAAAACGTTCCCTAGCTAAGTGATGTAGCATGGTCCTTCAGTGTATTGAAAAAAATGCCTAACTTGTAAATATGATTTTGATATACTATAAATTTCTTCCTTTCTCTTTGAAGCAAAATATTTTGGGTGGAAAACATTTTGTCTTCATTGATTGCATTTTAGTTAATCCATGGTTGTTTCTACGATAACTAATGCAAGCTCTCTTATGGTACATCCTTATGGCAGGCTCTTTCATTGCTTCTCTCCCATTCAGTAGATTCCATAGAATCTCTGTGATTAATAGTATCATACTTGACTCTTTCTTTTCGTATCCTGTTACTCTCCAATTCATGTGTACACATTTGCCATACACTTCTCTCTGCTGGTGTTGTCTCAGGAACACTGAAATAACTCCCTATTTTTGCATTTTCACCGCAAGAGATTAAGTTATTCCCTCCACATTTCTCCTCTGCTAATCTCGTTTTCACTACCTCTTGAAGACTTTTATATGGGGCCATCTCTTTATTTTCTACCACCCATGGCTCTGGGTGACAGCATTCTCGTCCAGCAGTGATCCACATTTTTGCAGGGCTCTTGCGAAGTGCTTTATGGATGCTTCTTTCTTCACCTGGTACTCTACTTGTTTGTACTATTGCTCCAGCTTCGCCCACCACCTCTGTTACTTCTGTGTCGCTGTCTTCTTGGTAGCCTTCCTCATCATAAATTGGCTCTGTACATAGGGGTTCATCTTCACCAGACCCTGTACCTCTTCTCAGGTCCTGTATGTCCAAAAATTCTTCTGATGGCTGAGCATTTTCCAACAGCACATTTTCTATGCTAGAGTCAGTTCTTGGTATTGGAGGTACAATTACCTCCAATTCTTCTTCCTTAATATTTTTCCTCATCTTATCTTTTTCATGGCATAATTCCTTCCTTGAACACCGTGGTCTTGCTGTAGCCCCTTTACCACAAGATGAATTGATGAATTTTGTGTTATTCACTGTATTTTCCTGTGTGGCTGTATTTAATTCTATGCTAAATTTCTGATTGTCTTCATTTTCCTCTCTTGGCTGTATATATCTTTGATGATTTTCTTCATCCATGCTTTTAATTGATAATTGTCCAGTCTCCCTCCCTAAATCATCCTTGCTATACTCCAGCCCCGTGATTGGTATTCCAATGATCTCTGAGTCCTCAGCTTCAATTGCTTTTGTAACTTTGTTCTTTTTGGTCAGTTCTGTTTCATTCGCTCCCCTAGAAAAGGGATAGATATGAAAAAGAGGTACATTAATGAGATGAATGAAGTTATTGCTCATCAATATGATGAATATGTAATTTTATTTTAATCTCATATTAGTTGGTGAAAGTTAATTTGAAAGCCTTGAAAGAGAGGCTTTCAATAGTACATTTATTTTATGCACTTGAAGGTCAATATGGTATTTTTGTTTCAATTTCTTTTAGCATATTATTGAGTATCTTAAAGTAGTTATCTAGGAAAGATGTCCCTGTGGGCGATGCATTCACTACCTGGGGTCAAAATTAGAAAAGAAACTGCTTATCAGAGGAGATAAAAGAGAGGCAATTCCTGATGCTGTAGTTAAAATTCTTATATAACCCTCTTATTGCCACCGGGCTGATATATCGGCCCTCGTTGGTTGAGCGAAAACTGCCAGGGGCCAATTTATCGGCCCGAATTATTTGACTTTTTTTCGTGATTGTGGCCTTTTCAACGGCTGTAATTTATGTAAACCCCCATAATCTATCTAAGGTTGTAAGATATAAATATATCTTAAGAATTGGGGAAAAAATCTAGACATATTAAATAAAACTAAGTAGCTGAAAAATTTTTAAATCTGAAATGCAGCAAATTCCGGTAAATAGCCTTGGCAGTCTTCGCAAATCCCACCTGAAATGGGCTGGCAGTAAAAGCGTTTAGTAATTTCACTGGGCCTCTCTGCCATAGATATCAAATTTAATTTTAATTCATTTTCTCATTTCATCATATCACCAAGAATATTTTTGGTGTATAAACATGTTAATAATGTCTTTGATTGGGCTCTACGAGGTTACTTGAAATGATAATGATATGAAATTTGAAGGCAACAGTTTGAGGAAATCGGTGTCTAATTTCTTTTCTCTCTATTTTAGGAATATTTAAAAAACTTAATTCATAGAATTCTCTTTTATCAGCCATCATCATCATCAGTGGTCAACAATCCTATGATTGGTTTGATACAGCTCTCCACTCCATTATCCTATCAGCTAATCTCTTCACATCTACGTATTTCTTCTCTTTCACATCTTTATTTACTGCTCCTTATGTTTTATTTGAAGTCTTCTTTTTCAATCCATGCCATCTACTTGTCCCTCAACGACTGTCCTCATCAGACCATCATGTCTCAAGGTATGGGCAATAAGCTTGTGCCATTGTCTGATCAAAGTTTTCATGAGGCTTCTGTCTTATTCTTCTTAGGATTTCCTCATTACTTACTGGGTCGATTCATTTGACCATCATCATTCTTTTGTAGCACCACATTTCAATAGCCTCTACCCTTGATTTCTTTTCTGCTGACATTATCCATGCCTCACTTCCAAGAAAAGCATACTCCAAATGTAATTTCTGGTAAATTTGTTTCCTTAAATTTCCTTGTGTAAGTATATCTTTCTTTTGGTGGAATACTCTCTCTACCTGGGCTATTCTGCTTATAATTTCTTTCCAGTGTCTCGCATTGCTGGTTATTCTACTCCCCAAAGTACAGAATTCATCCACATTTTCCAGTTTTTGTTTTCCTATTTTAATGTTAATCTTGACTTCTTTTCCTCTGCTGCATACTAATAGGTTATCTTAGTGCTATCTATTTTGTCTCTTGGGGTATTACACCTTATGCTCCTTTCCTTTGACCATGCATGGGATTGTTCTGTCGAGTCTTCAGAGATATTTTTCATCTGCACTTCTCCTGCCTTCCCCCTTTATAAATTATCTCGTTTCTTATTCTCTTGTAACTATTTTTTTCCTACCTCTGTTTTTGTATTCTGGTACTTTCCTCTTTTTACAATGAAATGTTTGGCTTCCTGCATAATCCTAGTTTTTTTTAATATGACTTTTCTACCAAGAACTTCTTCAGCTGCTGCCTATAGTACACTTCTAATGTTTTTCCAACTATCTTTCTCTGATTTGTTGGTCTTATTCTCTCCTATTTTGTTCTCAATTTGAGATTTGAGATTCTCATCAATTTGAGATTAGCAAAATTTCCTCTTTTAGCTCCTAGTCATCTGAAGAAAGAAAGATGTCCAGAAAATTCTCTGCCAGCACCTTTCACCTATAAATTGATGTTAATAAAGGCGACACGATCATTTTCCCTGATGGGGTCTTCGGCATAGGAAAGGAAATGTTAGCTATTTTTGATGTGGGTTACCCCTGAAGTCCATTATTATTGGCGGCCACAGCTGTCAATAATAATGGATTTACCTAGGTCAGGAAAAATTGGAAAGAGTAAAGGATATTTTTTTAAAAGTGGCTGAATGAAACATTGAAATAGTGGCATAAGAAACACAAACCTGTTTATTATGCTGGGAAGAAATTCTAGCTGAAATAGTTGTCTTTTATTAAATTCTTGTATTTTTTAAGGCTTTCATTTTTTCGCTATCACCCATAACTTTCCATTATTTCTTGCCATAGGTTTTTTACATTCTATGCATTGAAATTTAGGTGAACTACTATTATCAAACTGCTATCATATCAAACATAACTATTATGATTAAATTGACTAGTTAAGAAGTACATAATCATTTCCTAAGAGTACATCAGGAATGCAGCATGGAAAACTAAAATAACACCACAAATTGTATTTGCTATTACAGAGAAGATTTGAACTTAAAATAGTGATGCATCTCTGTATTTGATTGAATTGGAAATTTTATTACATCATTTGTTTGGTGTGGAAATGAACTGAATGAATGAAATGAAGAGAGTTTGATTTTCCAAGATCACAAATTTCCTGTGACAAATGTGGAGTGTCCATGTTAAATTATTTTGTTACTTTGAGTGAATAATCCAATGTTTGAATAGCATAGAGTCTGATTATTCCACATTATTGAATGGAGCTAACTCGGTGGCTTCAAGTCATGAAGAACCCATGCTCAAGAGGGAAGAAAATCAAATTTTTCAGAAGAGCTTGAATTGTGTCAAATTCAGCTATCAAAATTAGGAGTAATCCCCGGGGATATGCTCGTGCATAGTATGCAATTTCCATAAATGTTTGCATAGCTGCCGGTATCTCTCCCATTTTAGTATTTTCTTCAGAATTCGATGCAATCATATGAAAATGTTTTTATGCACCTTTAATTATTATTTATTTAGCAGGAGAAATTAATATCATCGGATACATCTGGCTTATCTCCATCTTAGAGGAGTATTAGTGGTGTAGTCTTACTCTAATTTTGATTCCCGTAGAGAAGAAATATTGTCTAGTTGGACTTCGTGTATCATTTGATGTGGTGATGTAGCCTTGGAAGTTTTCTCCTTCACTGAACAATGAAGTGACGAGCAAAATGACCCATGAAGTGTAGTATGCTCGTGAAGAAACTTCTCTATCTCTTCCTTCCTGTTGTTGGGATTAAGTGCCTGGAAATCAATAAGGTATGAATTGTTTTACTATATAATTTTGTTTCATTTGAAGTAGTACAAGTGATAAAAATGACAAGAATCACTCTGTTGTCTATGAGATAATTTTTTTTATGGTAATGATAACTCTTGCTATTGAAATCGATGTGTCTTTAGCTATCATTACTAGTTCTGTTAAAAATACCTTTTGCTATTATCAATTCTGAGTATACTGATTTGTGACTATCATATCAATATTTAGGAATACATAATTGGCCAGATGTGATAAGTGAGTTCCATCATCAATTTTAGATGTGCAAGAAAATTGCATTGGTATTTTCATATTTTAGTCTCATTGAATGGCCAGCATGTCTGCCTAAATACTATCCTAAAATTAGATTTTGATTGCAATAGGTTACCATTGCATGTTGCAGGTATACTATGGTCTTAGGTGATCTACCACTAATTCTTCTTCTTTTTTCTCTGCTTATTTTTGTAAACCTTTGAGGGCGGAGTGATTTATGCTTAATCCAATTCATTGAAAATGGATATTGTTAGTCATAATTTCTTAAATCATGATACAAACATTTTTGTTTTTTTTTGCAATTAGTTTTTCCATATCAGAGTTAAATTGATACTATATATAATTATTTGGCAAATCAAAATATTCCAGGTAGATGGCCCCCAAATCAGGTTTTCCAGGTTCAAATCACCACCTTGGCTAATTATTTTTATTAATTTAGCAAAAGGTTTGCATTTTGAATATGGCTTAAGGGTATGCTGCGCTCTGACAACAAAGTTGATTCAAATATAGTACAGGGGTCTCATGTCAAATAAACCAGCCATTTGATTATCCAAATCATTCCTTCATGCATTTCTCAGTTCTCCTCCCTAAACTCTCCCTTTTCTCATGCTAATACACTGTGGCACTGGCAGTGTCAGCTGTATTCTTACAGGATTTCTCCTCGCATTCCTTTTCCTGGTTAATCTTCTCTGAAATTTTCTTTGAAAGATCATGAACTTGGTGGTGTAATTGGTGGCAAACCTGACTAGCATTCATGAGATTCTTGTTTGAATCCGTATCAGGACCAAATGATTTTTAATAAAAATTTAATCCTTGGTTAATATGAAAGAATGTCACTTACTTTGACCCATTTCAAATTCATTAGTTCTGGATGATGCAGTGCTGGGTAGGAATTCCGTGGCTGAATTGACTTTGGGTTATGACATTGTTGGCTTGATACCAGGTTAGCTCTTGAATGTGGGTAAGCCATCCACCTGCAGCCTATTTCAATGATACACATTGATTTCTTACACAGAATGAAACTTAATAAAGAGGTGATGAGGGTTTCCTTTATGAAATATTGTGTGTAAACTGAAGTGATTGTTAATTTTTTGTTTGATGGCTATTATTTTGGTGGGAATACAATTTAAAAATTTTAACAGGTAAAAATGTTTCAGAAATATTTAGCTCTTCTTATGAACTTTGTGTCCAATAATTTTTATTTTCATGTACAGAATTAGTCAGTCATTAGAAATTACTCAGTATTTTGCTCACCACAGAGCACTTAATTATATTTCGTCTGTGTTAAGACAACTGTGTGTTTTTTTAAGTGCTGCCAACTGAGAAGATTTTATAGATACCTGTGCTGTGACTAGCTCTGTTGGAATCCTTCCAAGAATTAGCACAAGAGGTTTAAGGCCTTGGACATGTGTGTCAATTTTTTTTCTATTTTTTTTGTTATTTATGGGCAAGTGAAAATTTGTGAAATAGTTACCTTGTGAGAATCTTTGATACTGTGGCTGATGTTTTATTGAAATAGCTGAAAAACCAGCTTTTACTAGGTTGGCATTTAGCTGCAGATCCTCTCCGGCATATTTTGGATTTGGAATAGGAATTTTGTCATATGACTTATTTGATTTTGCTTCTTGCCGCTGCCATTCTCTCTCTCCATGATAATTATCAAATATTGACTGATGCTTGAATTTTACCTTCTCTTCCAGTTCTTCACAAGATAATGTTTCAGCCATAGAAGATGTCTTTAAGATTTCTGCTCATATCCTAATGTGAAGCAACACAATATATGAGATATACTTTGCAAAACAATGAGGTAGACAGTTTTCTTTATATTTTCTGGTTAGTTTTAGATATTCATTTCAGTGTGTTGGTATAGGTAACATTCATGTGGTAGGATTCTGGCAAATATCTAACAGAAATATGCGTGGAAATCAAATGAGAGAACTTAGAGTTAAAATTGGTAATCCTATTTTATATTCAAGCCTATTGGTGAAAAATTGACAATTTGTAGAGCGATGTCAAAGGCCTTTGCTACATAGTTTGATGTAAGGTGGTTTGTGTATTATTTACCTTAAAATAGTTTGAAACAACAATTTAGCCTTTCACTTCTGTAATGTCAAGTTTGTAAACATATGGTGAAAAGCCAAAAGGTGTGCCTTGGTTGCCTATAAACATTGTTGTCATGGAGATTCATGCTTATTTATGGTGTTTTCCAATGCATAAGTCTTTTATGTTGTACCCAGATCCACCTAATTGAATCGGATTGAGAAGATAATGAATTCTATGTTTGCATTCCAGTGCATTTCCAGATGCAGTGTCAGTATTTTATTTTTTTGTGAGCAGAATATGAGTTGATCAATTGTGTTAATAGTGAAAATTTTAAAATTATTGGTTGTTTTTAAAAATTTTTCCTCCAGTAGCTACTTCTATTTATACTAAGTTTTCACATTAAGTTTCATTGGTGCACATATAAATTTTTTGAAGTATCTATTTTTTTGTTACAATTCTATTTATAGTTGTCTGTTTTAAGTGGAAAAATACAGTTTCTAATCTTAAATAATTTTCAAACTGAATTTGAAACTTGGGTGAATAACAATCAGAAGTTTCATTCTCTGAAGTTCGCCTGGAGTAAATACATGCATATGGAAAGTCACTAAATTGTAAGACCTTCAGTTGTATGCATTTCCCAGTTGTATGCAAGAAACCTTACTATGGTAATCTATTTACTCATACATATATCAGTCTTAGCTTATGATGCTGCTAATCTGCTGACAAATGTTATGCATCCCATGGAGTAAGCCTTAGGAGAACTGACTCAAGTCTCATTTAAAATTAAATAGGACCGTGTTAATTAGATGGCAAGCAATACAGTCTTATCAGTCCCTCAATGCACTCTGGTCTGTGGGAGGAAGTCCTCTCTCGGTCGCTGTTTTATGTCTATCTTTCATGGTGGAGTCCTGGTGCTAGGCTCCACGTACCCTGATGACATCGACAGGAGCCTCAGGACCTTAGCCAGGGAGCTGTCTCTGTTTATGGTGCTTCAAACCAAAAGCTCCGCCACACTTGTTGTCAGAGTTTTTTTTTAAATTATGATAATTAGGTCTCATACAGCAAAAATTCTCACTTGTACGGCCCACTCACACAAACAAATTGTTTTTCTTTAGATCTGGAGTTTTGTATAACTAAGGTTTCACAGTTCCCGTAATTTAAATAAACCAATAATCACACCCACCTATTGAAATGGCTTGCGAGGTAGTGTGTACACATGGATGTAAACTAGTTAATAATTAATATTCTACATAAAAAATGCCTATGTGACCTTAAAAACATATGCAAATTTCCTCAATTAAAGATATTGTAGATTATTTTCAACATCAGATAGTGATTATGGCTTTATAGAAGTACATATTTACCAAGAGAAATATTTCTATTAATAATGGGAGGACAGTTTTTCCCTATGGGATGACAAGGAGTCATGCTACTCCTCTCCCATTATATAATTTTTTAGTAGTTTTTTCTTATTTGAAAGAGTTTACAGAAAAAAGTTTTTGTTTATAAACATATATCATCAATTAGAAGGTATTCAGATTAAAAATATGATTGAAATTAGCTCAATGTTGACACATTTATAATTCATACGGTTATTGTAAGCACAAAATACATTATTTTACTTACCTCGTGCAAAAGAACTGTCCATGGTCTTAAATCAAAGCATAAATTTTTCATTTAATCAGGATTTTACATTCATATCATCATACATATTATTTTACTTATCTTTTACAAAAGATCTCCCCCAAAATTTTACAATGAATGTGATTACCTAGTTTTTCCAATTCCAAATACATAGGCAAAACTCTCTGCCTTTAGTGTTCCTTCATTAAAGTATACAATTTTCATTAAAATCATGAATGTGTGAATTTTTCTCTTCTTGCTACAATTACGATACGCTAATATACTTTTGAGAGGCTAATGTTATGTGTTTCCAAAAACTCTCTTGTGACCTTTGTCCCACCCCTTTTAGAAGAACTCAAAAGCTGCTGATAATATCTGTTCATGAAATCTTGGTTTGCTATGAAAAATTCTGCTGAGACATTCAATGTCTTAACCGTCATTTGAAGCTTTCAGTGATTTTATTGGAATCTTATCACTTTAGATATTGAGTAAAAACAAAATGCAGGTCAAATGACCCATAGCCAGTCTGTCAATAACCCCTAGCCAGTCTTTAAGCTGCTGTCTCTTGTAAAAGTTAAAAAAAGGCATTTGAGTGTGTAAAAAAATAAAAAAATTACATTGAGATAAATTAAGTACATAATTGGAATTATGGAAATGGATCTGATAACTTTGGTAACCTTCTGGTTTTAGTGGAATAAAATATGTGGTTGCTGAAACAAATAGATTTGAAATACCTAGCCTCATCTGAATCATTACGAGCTGCAATGAATCGTAATGTTTGAGTTAAAACTTTGACATTTTTTTGATTTCAAAAGAATTCTTATGTTTTTCAAAGGTATTCACTATAGCACTCATTATAATTTTAAAACCTATTTCATGCTTAGCTTGGAATGATATTGGATCCCATTTTATATACATGGTGAGACATATTTCCAGTGAGTTTTAGGATCCCATAGACTATCATCCATCACCATCGCATCCCTATCACCATCCCTACTATCATGTAGATTTTGATGAGGGAGCATTCAGGTATTATGTAAGACCCCTTTCCCATGTATTTATGACCCCTTTCCCACCATGTTAGTAAAAATAAGCATATTCCGAACTCCTATTGTAAGAAAACTTGCTATTCCCCCTTTGATTGCTTAGACTTAATTCTTGAATGTCCACTAATACATATATGGAAAAAGAGATACAAGGATCTTCTACTAGACAAATGATTACCTACCTGTGGAAGCCAGCACTTCTCATACTGACATTAAATACAATATATTTGACCAGTTTTGTCAGTACCTGTTCTAATAATGTTTTTTTTTCTATCATGCGAGGTCCATCCTTAATAAAATATTTGTTAAAACCCTTTCTCAACACCATTCCCAATGACAAATTTGATTTTTAATTCGATTCAATTTGATTCGATTCAAGTTTTTTTCGATTAAAGTAAATATTATGAATTGCTTAGATATTCCTTTGATCTCCTTCAACACAAAATGATTTCAAGATTACCATAAAAAGGTAGATCATTTATTTACTTATTTATCATTTATTGACGTCATAGTACATCAGCTATCATAACTTGGCTTGACATTTGTGTTCATTTTCTCCTGCTTGTTAATGTTCTCTATGTTCTTTATGGGAGGGTAAGCCTTGAAATTATCTTCCATAAGCTTTCTCAGTAAGGACTTATTGAGTTATGCTTTCCATGCCCATGAAGAGCATAGCTGTGGCATCAAATGCAAAGCTTTTGTATTCACTGTTTATGAAAAATACTCCTTGTATCGCTTGTGAAACTATGTTTTTAAGTAGGCATATTAAGGAATTAGAGAATTAAGTTAAGACGCGTGCTTAATCATAATATTTATTTGTATCAGACCATACCGTTATATATTATGTATGGCTATGTTTGCATGGGAAACGTATATATATTTGCTACGTAGGCTTCCACAGTGATCAAATTGGTGATCGTTTTTCAGGTTAATTCCGCGTTAAAAAAATAAAGAGTCGACACGGAATTAACCCGAAAAACAATAACCGATACATATATTTGATATCCTAGTGAATCTTAAGGCATTCATTAAAGTATTTGGCGACTGTATCCAATCATATATTTATCTAGAAAGGTCTCAGAAATATTTTCTTTAGATTAACATACATATAATAATTATGCATTTGAATCTAAGTATCCCCTGTAAATATAAACAGTTGTAAATAATATATCCATACTTTTAGCTTGAGATGAAAAGTATCTCTAAATGAAAATATTTCTTACTTTTAGTATTTTGGAGCTGTTAAGAGTGATATCAGTGAAGATCTTTGAAAAAATTAGTCATGTGGTAAGGATAAGATTTTAAATATATTTATGGGAGTCAAATTGTTTGCCTGAAAATAGCATCTCTCACAATTCTTACAATTATTTTCAGATTTTTAACAATATTTATGTAGTTCAGAAGAGGTGATTGCTAGGCAAGGGGAAATGAGGTAGTGGAAAATTCAAGAGATAGGATGAGATAGAAAGAGGATGCTACCTTTTGCTACACAACCATTAGGTTCACATTCAGTACCGTAGGGAGAGTGTCAGTCCTCAGACACCTCGTTCTTTTTTCATATCAGTCACTCTCGAAGTTCAAGACTCTCAAATTTTACTTTATCTGGCATAAAAGCTGCCTGGTTAATTTTTCATTTTTTATGATTCAATTGTATCATCTCCCTTGGAATAATGCTCAAATCTATCACAGCTTCTTTTGTTTGATGGCATTTCCTCCAAAAACATTTCATAGACAAGATAGATTTTGAATCTGTTTTTATTCTTTATTTTTTTGGAACAGCTGTATGACACTACAATAAAGAATGCATCATTTAATTTTATGACTGTGCATTTAATTTTACCTTTTCGATATCAACATTGGCTGAATGGTGCATAATTACTCATCTTATTAATCCTATTCATCTAAGACGGATGATCGTCGTTGTTTGAAGCAACATCTTGCTGAACGACTTACAGGTCTTGTACGAACTTTGATCTAGGAGATAAAAAGTATGAACAGTTGACATAAATTGGTGAATAATTGCTATTTTCAAAGTTATCAGTAAATATGTAGCATAAAATATGTAGATAAAAGTTAACCTAGGCCATAACCACTGCACACATCCATGGTACATAGCTGTTTAACCTTAGGCAGCGAAGTCAAACTGTTATACATGAGACTTTATTAAGCCCATGTTAGAGCAATTTTTAGTCACATGCATTGCGCAGCTTTATCTTTTGGGGTTCTACATATTAGTATTTTAAAAACTTATGGTTAAAGAATAAAGCAGTTGGACTTCTATGATAGTTATACATTGTCAAATTCTGAGGAATGTTTTAGATCACCTTGTAAACCAGTATACATGGGCGTACCCAGCGAGGGGCAGAGGGGGCAGCTGCCCCCCTCTAGAAGCAAAAATCGCTGAAGTCTTGAAGCAAAATCATTGCTGAATTGAAACGAAAGTATTCAACAAATTTTCTTTAAACCCAGGAAAAATGATACGTATTAGTGTAAGATATGCAACTACAATAAAATTATTTTTTCTGGGAAATAATTTCATAAACTAATAAAGTGCTGTTGTAATTTTCTTAAAATGTTGGTTTCCATGCTAAAATGTCACAACTTGGCTTGCCACCCCCCTAGACCAGCTTGGCTTGCCCCCCAGACTACCCCCCTAGACCACCACAACTTGGCTTGCCCCCCCCCCCCCCCAGTTATGATCCTGAGTACGCCCTTGCCATATAAATTAGAATTTAAAACTTCTTCCCATACTTTGAATTCATATATTCCTGAGTATCATGTATGTGAAAAAGAAACTGTTTCATTTTGAAGTTAACGCTGTATTTCACCATCACCTCACAAGAACTAAAAATGACACCTGTATGAGCGCACAAAAATTTTAAAAATGGGTCCAAAAGAAATGGGTTCAATAAATTTCCACCTTTTGCAAAAGAAATCAAATACGTCAATGCCTTTTAATCAAAATTGAAGATATTCCTTCATAGATAGCTGTTTTCCTCCATCGAGGAATATCTCGACGATTCTGTGAGTACACAAAAGTGTACATAGTTTATATAGTTTTCATGTTCCTGTATGTTTTACGTGCCCATATCTTGTTTTTCTTTATGTTACCAGATTTTTAGGGAAATAAAATTTATAACTAATCCCTGTCTGGACTACCAATGCTGCTTAGGGTGCTTCTAAAATTAAAAATATTCTTTAAAGTATTATTTCAACATCAAATGGATAGTCAGGAATGAATTATCTCATTACATAGACATTTGCATACTTACTTTATAGTGTGCTGACCAATAGGAGTACAAGATAATATTCAGAAGTGAACTGGCAACCCATTCCAGATCCTCCATCATTGAAACATATTCCAACCCATGGTTCTTAATACTTTCAGTGACATGATTGACTATTTCTGGCATGGTGATTGCTAAAATAACAGATATTATTAATTTATTTCAGAATGTATGTGATAGGTATGCCTTGTTAAAAAGATGATTGGAAAGGCCGTTTCGTCAAGACCAACGATTTGCTTACATATGTATTATAGATTGGTGAAAAAATGGATCACATTATTGATATCTTTACATGTAAATTTTGTGCTATTTACCTGTTTTTGATTTTATAATTTACATAATTATCAAAGGAATTGCTTCATAGTTTGCTCAGGTAATGATAGGAAATAATCATTTTAAATAGGTTAGCTTAGAATAAAATTGTTTGGAAGTTACCAAGTTTTTTTTTCACTATGCCAATCAATATTCTGGAAAATAACTATCAACTTCTTCTGTCATTTTTCAAGATATTGATAAGTTGATACCCTAAGTATTTGTATTTCAAAAATGTGACAGAGAGGATATCTACTTCCTTGCTCTGTGATCATGATTTGGTGGTAGTGATTGTGTGTGAAATTTTCAGCGGTAGCAAATTTTGAATTTTCAGTTTTATATCCCATAATATAGAATGTATGTTATTCTTCTTTCTTTTGCCAACATTGTGTTTTGGTATTTATGTTGGGATTAGCTTACATGGTTTTCGTTGAGATGAAATGAACTTACATATTGAACGACTTTTTCTCTCACTGTGAAGGTTTAGTTCTTTCTGCAGTTTCCCGTACATATGTCGGCTGACTTCTTTAGCAATTTGGTGAATCAGTATTAAAAGATCATCCCTCTCTTCCAATTGTATAATACTGCTGTCACTTAATTTTTCATTCTTGTTTTCTTCATATCCATCAGAGGTTTGAAAGATCACCATTGCTACATCAGTTATGGAAGGCTATGCAAAAAAAATGGGTATTAATAACAGAAAACTCTTATACCTTTTGGGATTTGGGATCACATGTTTTAATGCTTTATGTATTTTTCAGAAGGGAAATTCTAACTGCACAAACTACCTAATGGAGTGAATGTCTTAATATTTTTTTCAAGCTATTCTAAGAAACAGGAGGATTGGGCTGGTGAGATAGCTACTATGGATGCTTTCCATTCATTGACACACGTCGACACAAGTTGACTTGCGTCACGGTTTTCGTGTTCCATTCTGTGTGTGTCGTCGACTGTTGTGACACAAGTCAACAAACGGTAACGCACAGGAATAGGAGAGTTAAAAAAAGTTACCGCGAGTCGACACAAGTCAATGTGTGAGTCGCATGAATGGAAAGCACCCCATGTTGGCTTCGCGCATAGTCAGTCTGGGTTAAAATCCAAGGGTTGACAGGGATTTTTCAGAGATTTCCCGATACCTGCTTGAGTGTTATGTTTAGGACACTTCAAATACAACTCTCTGTTCGTTGGATGCCACCGTTAGTTAAGAGCAGGCTAATACTGATCCTGGGTTTCCCTCCATCCTTCCCTCATTGCACAAATGACTGCAGCTGTTGGTCACTTCCTCCTAATGCTAATCCAAACCATCTAGGAAATGAATAATTCATCTTGGTTCCTAGGTTCGATCTTTTTTGTCGTTTCTCGTTTCTCTTGTTAATGTATCATAGTACAAAAATTTGGTCCAATGAAATTTTTGTTCATCCAACTGTGTATGATGTATTACTTCATTAAATATCTCCTAAAATGAATGCTGAGCTTACAAAACTCTTGTTGGTACTGCCGAGAGAAAAATCACATTTTGCAGTGGAAGTTACTATAAGTATTTTATAATATTTCGTAGAGTTTAAGTCAATGTAAAACAAGTTATAGCCAACGTTTCGATTTATTTTAAATCATCCTCAGGGCTATGAAAGAGAAAAATGAACAGTATAAAATACAAAGATAACAACGATATACAATATTTTTACATAAAAATGTTACGATTGCATTTTTCATACAATAATATAATTTAAAGTTTACACATATATATATTATATATAGGTATATGTATATATAAGAACAGAATAGAATACACAAAAAATTTTGACGTAAAAAGATGTCAAAAACAATGTCAATTATTTTTTGACATTATGTCAAAATTTTTTGTATATTCTATTCTGTTCTATTATACATATGTATATATATGTGTATTCTTTAAATTATACTATTGTATAAAAAACGCGATTGTAACATTTTTATGTAAAAATATTGTACATATATCGTTGTTATCTTTGTATTTTATATTGTTCATGTTTTTTCTTTCATAGCCCTGAGGATGATTTAAAATAAATCGAAACGTTGACTATAACTTGTTTTACATTGACCTAAACTCCAAGAAATATTATAAAATATATTAAACAAGGTCAAGAATAGAAGAGAAAAAAAAATAATAATAGTTACTATAAGTGCAATTCAAAGGCATTATTTGTACCAACTTGTGCAGGGAGACTTGTAGTCACTTAGTAGACCTGTGACTTTAGAGTTAATTGAATCATAGATAAGGAAAGCCTCTCATTTAAAATTTCAGACATCTGGTTATTTTTTCTGATCTTGGCTCAGTAGTCAAAGAAATCACATTAACTATAATAGCCAATGGTTCATCAGTGTCTCAATATTTTATGATTCTTAATATTTAATGATTTTTGCCCTCTATCACCGAATTATGTAAAGTCTTCTTACATCGCACCTATCCACTTGTGAATTAGATCATTGACCTTTTCTCTCTTCAGTATCTTATGAAAAAAACACTGGTAACGAAATAAGTTGACCGTGGATTTGTGCTATGATGGGGTTAGATGGGGTGTAGTCCAGCGGCCGGGGTAAGGGTTGAGCCGGGTCCCAAATCTGAGGGACGAAAATACCCAGGCAACTCACCCCCAAAAAAGAGCTCCGTACTCAGAGGTTTAAAATATTCTTATGCTACTCGTAGCATGAAAACGTTTTTCTATTGTAGGCACCGGCAGGAAAGGTTTAACTCTACTTATCCCATAACGCTACCTCCTCTTCCTCCTGAAATGTCATTCTTTCTCAGTATTTCGTCTCACCTTTGCTGAAATCGGTCCCATCACCCAAATCATTATTGCATATGTAGCACTATATGTATAGCACTATGTGGTCATTATGTAATACATACATACTACTGTGCTGCAATCAGAATGTTGGCGGTGATAAATTGTTCAACAAAAGTAGACTGATTAGAATTTGTGTATTTTTAATCGAAAATAACTTATTACTTACTATTGGTGTGGGTGGTCTATCTTTTGAACGTTTCAGTTCAGGAACTGTTATTTCTTGAGATGACATGCCAATTGTCTGGGCTGTACCAAAACTGCAATTGTTTTTGGAGAAATAAAATTTTTCTTTAGCTAGTTGAAGTAGTTGGACATGATTTTTTGTAAAACATGTTATTCACATACTTTTATTGTACGTTGAAATGTTTATGATGGGCAATTCTTAGAGGCTCAGTCAGCTTTAATATAAGGATTTCATTACTTTACTCACCTCAATCGTTTCATATAACTTGGTTGGGTGCTCCTCCTCTGAAAAATAAAATGCCAATGAAAAAGTTTACGTTGCATTGCTTTTTTTTGTCTTGTAACTAGCATTTGTGGATGAGGACAAATTAAAGAATTCGTAGCTTTGTGAACCTTATTTTGGTTGCAATATTTAGTTTCTGAGTTTAGTATTTAATTAATGATCCAGGTTTTGAGGTTCCCATTTTATGAATGCTTGCATTACCTGCTTCATATATTTCATCCTAGGGCTCTATTTGCCATTTCTCCCTTCCACTGGAGCCTTGAAAATTGTTTTCATCTGGACAGCATGTCTCATGGTGTGGCTGAATAAGTTTTTATGAAGCAGATAAGGTCACATCTTCTTGTATTTTTGAGCAGAATGTAAGTAGTAAAGTAAACTGTACATAGGTTTGTTTTGCTCTTATTGGTTTCCCAGAGCATCAATAAATCATTCATTTTATTCTACTGACTATTTCCATCTCGCTTCATCCATTGCAGGTCACTCGACAGCTCGACCCTAGGAAAAATCAGCTCACAAACAACAGCAAGGCCTTAGCCTGGATTAAGAGTAGATGAGCGTGCTGCGCCCACTCCCAGCGAGCTTCCCCCGCTCTTTTCAATGCAGGTCTACAGAGGGATAGGCACGTTTCTAATTTTAAAATGTAGAAAAAAAGGCAGGGTCTTATGTACAAATTTAATTGGATGATAATAGGAAATGAAAAAGCAGATGCAGCTGCAAAGGTGGCACTCATGCTGCCGGCGTAGGCTTCGACATTTGTGACCTATCAAGACTAACAGATTGCTCTGCGCAGAATAGTCCTGTGGCAGTGGAGTGAGGTAAGGATGAATGTAACGAACAACAAACTTAGAATGATCAAACCGGTTACGTCAATGTGGCCCTCTTCTGTTGGGAGGAATTGTAGGGAGGAGGTCATCATTGAAAGACTGAGAATCGGTCATTGCGCCATGTCCCATTCCTATCTCTTCACTGAAGGGAAGACTCTTCCGCAATGTGGCTATTGTGACTGCCCTCTGACTGTGAAACACCTCCTGACGGAGAGCGATGAGTACCAGCTTACGCGAGACAGGATAGGCGTCAGGGGCAACCTAGAATGTATTCTGGGCGATGACCCTGGCCACCTAAGCCGTGTCATAGAATTCATTGGGAAAACTGGTCTTATAAATTCGATTTGATTAGCTTAACTTTTACATCAATATTCTCATAAGTGCCGCACTTAACTGAAATTATAGTATATGCTTTTGTCGCAATTTGATTGCGCGTGGTGCTAATGACTGTAGCTGTCGATGCACCTGTAACCCCAAACCTACTGCTACTAGATGAAGCAACAAGGAAATATTCAGTAAAATGTGGGGTTTAGAGGTAATTTACAGAGAAGTACCCCTATCAATGATTATTTTTTGTATGCCATGCCCCAATTGCTTTCAATCCTTTAGGAATTATATGCCCTCACTTAAAAATTGTTAATATTTGCCTCTCCCTATGTGACATACTGTTTTTTTGCTTGCAGAGGTTTGTTGTGCTTGGTGGCCATCTTTTCACTGATATTATGTATGTTTTGTTTCTGTTTCAACGGGTGCATGTCTATGTCTCATTTTGTCAGTCTGACATTGACTTGAAACAGTTGTGAATCGGAAATCCAGATGAGCAAGCCAATCCTCATGTGATGAATGAGTGTTGTTGGTGTTGGCCAATGAATCCATTCCATCCATCATAAGGTTTGGTCTAATTACCATATTTCTCTGAAATAAAGTCCCCCTCTGAATATAGTTCCCCCCCAAATTTTGAGGCTTCAGTTTCGGGAAAAATATTAAAAAATGCCTTTGAATATAGTCCCCCCCCTTTACGTTTATTACGGGCATTTTTGAAAAAAAAAAGGGGAACTATATTCAGATAAATAAGGTATTCTGTACATAACACACGTATTGTGTGAAAAACACAGCGGAAAAATAATTCGCCTTGACCGGGATCCGGGTTCAAATTCCGGTCAAGGCGAATTATTTTTCCTTTGTGGATTTTTCGCACAATTTGTGCATTGTGGGTGACCTGCGTAAAAGTTATCACCGTGGCTAGTCCAGGTATACTGAAATAACACACCTATTCCCTGATCCTATGATTATAATAGTCGGTCGTTCTTTTTAATAACATACCTACCATTAATCCATAATATACATCCTCGATTAGGCTTTTCCTGATACTGCTGCTTCGCTGCTGTTCGATGAGGCTTTCATTTTTGCTCTTAACAATTGGCATAGGTTGACAGCATGAAACTTTATCATTTCCTTTTGAAACTGGGCAAGGCAGAAAATTTGCTGTACTGGGTCTTCCATTTTCTGGTGTTGCCTTCTTGGGTGCCACTATTTCAATTGTCTGAAATGTGGATCCAATGTAGATCAGTTTTTAGCTTTTATTTCTTTTATAATCCTAGAATATCTTTTAAAAAAGATATATTTATGATGAATATACTATGATGATGTTTACCTGAAGTCCTCGACCAATTATCTGTTTCAGTTCTAAGTCCACTTTATTTCTGACAACCTGATATAAAGTATCATCTAATATCTGTTCAAATGCACTTTTAATCTCCAATGGCTGAAAGGAAAAAACATTTTTAAATAAAGGCACTCCATGTTTGAGCTCCTCCACCTTAATAATTTTCCCTGGAATATGCAAACTGCTTGAATACTCAAAACTCCATTGTTATATTTTTCTTTCATTGGCTTAAAAGGATCAACTTTACAGGTGTAGAACAAAAAAGGGATATTTAAAGAGTGAAAAAACATGAACATTTGATATAAGGGCAAAAATGTTCTGGCATCAGTTGAGATTAGGGTCACTTACCTTATGTGCTATTCTGTGCTCTGCCAAGTATAAATTTTGGTTTGAAACTTACTGTATTCATGAAACTGCTGTATTTGCATGTATCTAAGATGAAGTTCATTCTAAGATGACTCACTACTTGAGGAAATACTTGAAAGAAATCATTACCTCTTATGTTTGACTAGTGTAAAGTCACCATTAAAATTAATCATAGAGAGAAAACCAAAAAGCATTGTAGCCAAATTAAATAGCTATAGCTAACTGTTCACAGCTAAGTATGCCTTGATCTTATGTAGTCCATTCTTATTTTACTTTCCCTGGATCCTTGTTTCTGCCTTATTC
Organism: Ischnura elegans; assembly: GCF_921293095.1. Classification (NCBI taxonomy): domain Eukaryota; kingdom Metazoa; phylum Arthropoda; class Insecta; order Odonata; family Coenagrionidae; genus Ischnura; species Ischnura elegans. Next base: position 38,647,151 of record NC_060249.1, on the reverse strand, counting down.
TTAGTCACCCTCACGATGCAGAATCATATTTAATTTTTTTATATAAAATATTTTATTTTATATCACCAATGTCACTTTTGAGCCTAAATCCCTAGGTGATTTAAAAGTGATGTTATTTAAGTATCACTTTGGGTATTAGAATTTGTCGATGCCGTTCAATGATGAAAAAGTCATGTCAAAGAAATTACCCAAGGAACAACGTATCCTGAAAATTTCATGGTGATATTGTATATAGGTACCCAGCTAGTACATTATAAGTCATTGAGATAAGGTGAAAGGAAAAAAGTAAGGAAGGTGCTTATGAGGTAGCAGGTTGACCATAAGAAATGGATAAATCTCTCTCTCTCTGTGTTATCTGGGTAGTTTGGGCATTGCATTGTGCATAGATGACAATATGAATCACTTATTCAATCACTTACTCAGGATTCACACTTTATGGGAAAGATAATGGAAAAAATAATTTTGATTTAGGTATTTTAGTAACATATATACATACCTACTTTCATTTTCAGTGTACCTATAGGTACACTGAAAATGAAATTTACCAATATTGAGAATTGTATCATAAATGATTGAAAATATAGGATGAATGTTCACTTGTTTTCAGTGCATATACCTAGATGGTAGTAGGTATCTAGAGTTGGAAGAGCCATAGACTATCCTTTCAATTGTGTGATGACTTCACATATTCTAGAATATCCGGAAGGGAAAAAGATGCATTTGCCTTAGATTCATGTGAATAAGGTGTGAATGAAAAAGAAATCAAATGCTGCATCCGAATTAAAAATGATAATCAATTAAACTTTATTTACAAATTAGTCATCCCACTGCTTAGTATGTGCATTCAAAGATCACCTTGCGAGACATAGAAAAGTGGCCACTCATAGTGACTTGTGGATGCAGGCCATGGGTCTAAGCTTTAGGGTTAGGAGTAGCCATGTGATAGGCACATTATAATTTTTGAAAAGCAATTACATAATATGTGAGGCAATTTTCATTTTACCATGATAAAAATAACCTTTCATCTACTTATTTTTTGTTTTGGATTTGTATTTTTTGCACACAATGGTCGATCAAAGTAATCTTGTTTCTTCCATTTTTGAAGGACTTTTTTCCAAAGATTTTACGGAGGTGTTTTGGTAGGATTCTTTGGCATTTAAATTTAGACGAAAAAATTGACGTTCAGGTGACATTAGTTATCTGTTCAATCAACCAAGTGACAAGGATTTTTTAAACTTAACTGTTCTTGTGGGTGGCTATTAAAGTCTCATCATCATCATCACTGGTCAACAATCCTAGGATTGGTTTGACGCAGCTCCTCACTCAGTTCTCCTATCAGCTAATCTTTTCACTCCTACTTATTTCTTCTCTTTCACATCTCTCTTTACTTGTTCCATATATTTTGTTTGAGGTCTTCCTTTTCCATTCTTGCCTTCCAGCTGTCCTTCGACGATTGTCTTCATCAGGCCATCATGTCTCAAGATGTGGCCTATAAGGTTGTTCCGTCTTCTTATTAAGGTTTTCATGAGGCTTCTCTTCTCTCCTACCCTTCTTAGGACTTCCTCGTTACTAACTTGGTCGATCCATTTGATTTTCATCATTCTTCTGTAGCACCACATTTCAAAGGCCTCTATCCTTGCTTTCTCCGCTGCGGTCATTGTCCATGCCTCACTTCCGTATAGGAGCATACTCCAGATGTAGGTTCTTATAAATTGTTTCTTTACATCCATATTTAAGTTTCCCGCTGTAAGCAGGTCTCTCTTTTGGTGGAATGCTCTCTTTGCCTGGGCTATTCTGCTGATAATTTCTTTCTTGCTTCTCCCGTCACTAGTTATCTTGCTTCCCAAATAACAGAATTCATCCACTTCTATCAGTTTTTGCCTCCCTACTTTAATGTTGGTCTTGACTTCTTCTCTTCTGCTGCATACTTAGATCTTGGTTTTCTTCGTGCTTATTTTCAGTTGATATCTACTCATTACCCTACCCATATTAATCAGAATATTTTTCAAATCCTTCTCTGTTTCTGCTATAACGGCTATGTCATCGGCAAATCTTAGCATGCTTATTTTTTCTCCATGGATATTCACTCCCAATGCCTTTAGCCATTAAAGTCTCACCTTAGGTTAAACTGTATGTTCGAGGGTGGTTTGAAAAGCTCTCGGAATCACCACAAGTTGTCAGCGCTAGTGCAACGAACTTTTCACGCGATATCCATAGGACTGTTCTCTGTAAACACATGCCACGTCAATGCTCGTGGAAAGAACTGTGGGGGTGACGCACTTTTTTGTTGTTCCCGCATAGTGATTTGCGAAGATGGAAAAAAGATGGTGAAAAGATGGAGGTTCGTGCAGTGATTAAGTACTTCGTAAAAATAGGTATGAATGCAAAGGACATTCATGCCGATTACCAGAATACAATAGGGGACTCTGCTCCTTTATAGTCAACTGTTGCCAAGAGGACAAATGAATTTAAATTTGGTCGGGAGAGCATAGATGATATTCTGTGCAAAGCTCGGCCAAGAAGTGTCACTACTCCAGAAATCATTACAAAAGTGCAAAAAATGGAAATGGAGGATTGCCGATTAGAAATGGGTGAAATTGCTCTTGCTTGCCAGATGTCATATAAAAGGGTATATTATATTTCACCTGAAAAATTAGAAATGAAAACATTTTCTGCTAGATGAGTGCCTCGACTCTTGATGCTGGATCAAAAACGCATGGGAATGGACATATCGGAACAGTTCTTGACCCGTTTTAGGGAAAACGAGCAAGTTTTTTTGGACCAGTTTGTGACCAAAGATGAAACTTGGGTCCATTACTATTCCCCAGAGACAAAAACATAGCCAAAGCTGTGGAAACATGATGATTATCCACCACCAAAGAAACGAAAGACAATTGTTTCGACTGGAAAGGTCATGGCATCAGTGTTCTGGTATGTGAAGGAGATTCTGTTTATGGATTGTCTCCTCACTAGACAAAAAATTACTAGAGATTACTATGCTAACCTCTTGGACTAATTGCAACAAAATACACACGAAAATAGGCCAGGTTTAGCAAGGAAGATAGTCATGTTCCACTAATACAATGCGTACCAGCACGCATGTGCTGTCGTCATGGCAAAATAACACAAACTATGGTATTAATTGTTGCCACTTCCGCTTTATTCACCTGATGTGCCTCCATCAGACTTCCATCTCATCCCAAAACTGAAATTATTTCATGATGGACCTGATGGATAAAATGATTCACTTCAAATGAAGAACTGATAGCCGGAGTTGACAACTATTTTGCAGGCCTAGAGAAATCCCATTTTCTAGATGGGATCAAGGCACTAGAATATCATTGGACCAAATGTAGTAATCTACAAGGAGACTATATTGAAAAATAAATAAGTTTCTATGATGTAAGAAAATTTTTTCTATTCCATTCCGAGAACTTTTCAAACCAACCTCATAGCTTCCTCAGAAAATTAGTTATTTTTAATGCATTTATGGGTCCTTGATATGGAACCATCATATCCCACTCTGCACTTATGTATGCATATTTGTCTAAAAATGAGTACATTTGTGCATTGTTAGGGTTGCTCTCCAATTTAAAAATAATCCTTGTTAAATTACATTATCAACAATAAATTACATTATTACATTACCATAAAGAGGATGTTCTGCTAATATCTGTGATTTTATGTTGGTATTGGAAAGCCTACTTACCATTTGGGATTGTCTGGATAGTAAGCTTCTAGTCTCTTCCAAAAGTTCTGCTACAGAAGCTGAAATTGAAAATTTCAGTCATACTTAGCTATGTTCTGATTTCATGGAAAGTTCTGAAGTTGCAGTCAGCTTAAACCCTCTTATTTTTAAAGATTTTAATGAACTTTACCCGATGGGGTTCTATAATGTCACTTTGTGGGAGACAACATAGATTCCCCAAGGTTGATTCTGTAAGCTGATTACTATGTAATTCAAGCAAATTTAGGATCTTAGATGAAGTTAATGTAATGGAGTTATTGTTTCAGATATTTTTACACTGTATTTTATTTTAATTGATTTGGTTGATAACTTGGCTCACCAGAAAGAAGAAATAATGCCAATAAATCTTTGTTATGATATTTACATGACTGAATCATGAGCATGTCCTTTTCAAAGGGTCACATCATTAAATCAGGTACATCTTTAAATTAGAACTTAGGATGCATGCACAGTTTATTGATTCGATTACAAAACTTTTGTTATTATGAAAGTTGAAGTCCACTCTTATAAGTCATTTTTTAAATTGGTTTATTAGGTTTTGATTCTCCCTTCACAAATTAAAAGTCAGGTATTATTAAAATTTTGAGGCTGATAACAAGTAAAACCTGCCTCATGAAGAGATACAGTGGCTCTGTCACTCTTATGTCTACAAGAATCTTAAGTGTTTTTGGTTAAAAATTCTGTATAGAATTTAATGAAACTGCAGTATGGAATAGAGTGAGGCTCCTGAGCATACATGTTACTTAAGCATGCATGCATAGTCCAGAACATTTGCATAAGTTTGGGAACCATGTAATTAAGCTGAATATGTGAATTGTTATGCTGTATTTTTGTTTACAAAAACTTCCGTTTTTATATGAAGTTATTGGTGGATATTAAACATTTTTGGTCGATGCAGCTGTGGATGTCCAAATGTCAAAATTTGGTTGATGATGCTATTTTTAGAAGTATGTATGTATCTGGATTGAACTAAGGCATATTGATGAATATATCAACACTATACCTTCACGTTTTTCTGTTGCACTGAATGACTGCATGGCTTGATTCACTGTTTCTTCAACAGATTTCCTATTCAGTTGCATATCTGATACCTAGTTAGAAAGCAAAATAAAGTGGTGGATTAATTTGAGGCACAGGCATGACATTTAGCAACGATTTTTCTTTCAATACCTTAATGACATCATTGATACAAAAATGCTGATGTCCTTGGGATTCCATGAGGTTTCTTTTAAACCTGGTTTGGTTGATAACTTGATTCACTCATGATTTCCAATCAAGGTTCCTGACACCCCAGCAAAATGAATACGATTCACACTATTTAACATAGAATATATGTATCTACAATTTGAAATATTATTCACTAGCCCATGAAAACCCTGCCTCTAATTTAGCACAAACTCAGGAGCATTAGGCTCCGAGACAACTGGGGTTGTGGGACTTCCCATGTGAGTAAAGCTGGGGCAAAAGTGATGCAAATGATTTGAAGCTTTTTTTTTAGCCAGCAAGGGTAAAATATGAGGATACATTTTATATTGTTACCAAAATTTCTAATTTAGAAAGTTGTAGCCACAATAAATGTGGTTTGGAGAAAAATTCGTCCCAGGATATTGAATGATATGATAATCCCCTTTGAGGCCACTATATACAAAGGTGTTTTACAATATGAGCCTAAGGCTTTTGGGGTGTCATTTGAATGAAAATATATTACACTCCCAACTACTGATGAGCAGTGGCAGATCCAGTATAGAGACAAGGGACATCCCAATATTCATAAAGGTCTCTCATGAGCAAATATTGCCTATGGTGATTTTGAGATTTGTAATTCGTTCTACATTTTACGAGGTGCCTTTCCATTGAGAAATGTGAGAGAACAAGCTGGAACATGTCCCATTATTTTCTGTTTTTCCCATAAACAATACACAAAGCCCAACTCATTCATCTTTAACGGCGTCAGTAAGTACGTGTTTCCTTGAAAAAATTTGGAACTTACTGTTCAAATTTTTGACTTAGTAAACGAAAGTGAAATGTGCATCAACCAGATGGACTTCCTAAGAACAAAAACATTGCATATTCTCCAAAAGTTCAGGATTTTTCTATGCCCTTTTGAGTAACCTCTGGCATTTGATAGAGATGTTTTTTGTTGTGTATTGGATACAGGGCTAGAGAAATGTAGGAATCATATCCATGCAATGCACAAGAACTTCTTTTCTAGCACTTTATATTAGTCAGAACCATGCCCGAATGACAGAGTATTTTTGGAATTAAGTTGAGAATTATGTTTTCGTTGGTCAGGTGATGTATACATTCTATTAAGTGCATTCAATGCTGAAATTTTAATCTTATTATAAGTAATTTTTCCATGTAGAAATTAACTACTTATCAAATCAACCACCATGTTTAAAAAAACATAAGTGGTGTCCATTAGGAACTTACAACTGGTACTATGTTGTCACATATGACATGTGTGACTAGCTTTGACATTTTCCTTCGCTTTTCCATTTTGATTTTTTCCTCTCTTCTGTGCTTGATTCTCTGGAAGAGGTCTATTTGGTGAAATTTTTTTATCATTAAGTGAATCACATGATATCAAATTTAATTAATCACACCATTCAGCTATAGTAGTCCATGCTTACCATTCATCCTCTCTCTTTCTTTCATAAACCTTAAATTCCTCTCCAGTATAGATCTTTCTCTCTCTTCTTCTTCAAGTTTCAAAAGACTATTGATTAAATTAATTTTTTGAAGCTGAAACTCTGCCTTTTGGTGGAACCACTTCTCCACCTGAAATGGGAATGCAGTTTTAGAGACGAAAATTATCCTATTCTTACCCCTAAATTTATTTGACCTGCCCCTGACTTAAACATAAAAAAATGTTTGTATTTTATTGCCAAGCTTAGTGAGAATATTTGTTTTTCACCAGTGAAGTAAGGTATGAAATCGAAAGTACTCAACTCACTAGAATCCTCAGAAAAATATACACCACAAAGGAGCCTTTGGTATTCTACTTATTATTTAAATTTCAGGTGTTCACTTGAGTGCCACCATCAAATATATCAAATTCAACACATTAATGCAATAACATTGAAATTAATTGAGTCACTTTTAAATTCATAGAGTTCAATTGTGTCAGTGTTATGAATATCTGAAAATAAGACACTCCACGTTGCACTCTTGCCGTGTTTGTTGAATGAAGTTTCTGCCATGGATAATATTCACAGAGTTTTTTATTGCTCAAAAATATATGAGAAAGGTTGATAGTAGCGTGGTTACTTAGCTACATATCTGTTTTGGATGAAGACAGCTTAAATAACTCTGTTGAATCTTAAAAAAACATTCTGTAAAAGACTCTTCACTTAGATTTCAGTTTCAACTTTTTTTTATTCCCCTGTGTCATGATTGTGGCAAAGATATTGATTGAATCCAATAACTTCAAATATTGAGAAAGCATAAGTGATCACAAGCAACTGTTACTCTAAAAACATTGATATTTATATTATTGCAAGATCAAAATAGATTGCATTAGTCTCAAATGAATTGCTGAGAAGTAAGAAACTTTCATTACTTCTTGGTATGGTATGGTATTTGGAGGAGGCGGCCAACAGCTAAAGTCATTTGTGCCATGAGGGAAGGGTATGGGGGGAAGGGTGGAGAGAAACCTGGCGTCAGCATTAGCCTGCTCTTAATGAAAGGCACCAAGGGGACCGCAGCTTAACATCCCATCCGATGGACGGAGTATTGCACTTGAAATGCCCTCCACGCAACAATCAAGCAGGGATCCGGCAGTCTCTGAAAATTCTCTGCCACTGCTGGGATTTGAACCGGAGCCTACAGTGTGGGAAGCCAACACTTCATTGCTTCTTTCTTTATCAATTTCCATGGGTTGGGTTTATTAAATGCAACCGAAGAAAAAATATTTTAGGGTCAAATATTGGGACATAACTGTTACTCCTCTGCAATGACGGATCCAGGATAGGCACAAGGGGGCATGGGCGCAGCCAAAAATTAAGGCTAGGGGGGGTTTTAGGCACAACTAATACTTTGGGGTGTTGGGGTATTGCATACCTGCCAGGGTAAGTGGGAGTGCCGGGGCCGTCCTCCAGAAAATTTTTAAGAATAATGGTTCCAAATGGCGAGTTATATGGCTTTCTGAGTGATATTTGATTAATCATAAGACTTTTATATAAGTAATTAAGTAAAATGGATTAAATTAAAAAATTTCTCTGAGAGCTGGGGGTTTTAACCCTCAAAACCCCCCCCCTTGCTGCGCCACTGCAAGGGGGGGGTAAGTGGGGTTAAAATTCCAGCAGTAGTGGGGATCGGTAAAAAATTACCATTCTATCTAGTGTAAATTGGATACCAACAAGGGGGGGTATTGCCCCCAGTCCCCCCTCATAGATCCGTCTCTGCTCTTCTGATTTCTCAGCCATTCTATTTCGGTAAAAGGTTTTAGTTAGAAACATATAAGGGGTGTATGTAGTGAGGGCCCTTTGTCCCCAAATGGCTAGTGTCTTTTAGAAATTCATCAATTATTTTTATATATTGTATGTTCAGCTGGTGAAATGAAAACTTTCAAGGGAGAGCCATCTTTAATGATACCATCTTTGTAATGTTGCCAGAAATTACGGGGTAGGGGTGGTTGACCCCCCTAATCAGTCACAGTCTTGTGGGTTAGCTTGTAGTTTCAGATGGAAGTAATATGAAAATCTCACCTCCTGTTCCTTCTTTGCCTTCCTCTTCTTCTTTTCCCTTTGTTGCTTCCTCAAAAATATTTCCTCCCTCTGCCATTTCCTAATTGTTCTTATTGTCCTCTGTCTGACATTAAGGGTTGACTTCACCTTGCACTCTCGAATTTTTTTATCTAGAGCTTGTGACCATGCCATCATTTCATTTTTTTGTGCTCTCCTATATTCTGCCAGTGCCTGTTCATGTTGTTGATGCTGCTGCAAACTTTTGTTCAATCTACCTCAGGGTGAACAAGGAGAGTGGTGCATATTAAATATATGTAGTTCAATAAGAATTTTTCTTCACATTAATTTATGACATAAAATATGAACATGATGCCAAATTTTCTACTTTCATCCATAGATTGGAATGGCTAATGTTGGTTATTTAAAAGGAAATAAAAATGTTTGCTAAAAGAATTAATGTTCATTTAAATTAAGGTTAGAATAAATGAAGGTGGGAGATAGGCATCGCCATATTTTTCTTGTGAGCCATTAGATTTATTTAGCATCTCGTGAGTATTTAGCAAAAACGCAGTAAATGTAAATTCTTCCTGTTTGTGGCCACAATGTGAGGGACTATTGGATATTGTGAATTGGGAAAAAAGAAGACAAAATAGGCTTCATTTCTAGAGTATAAATCACTATGAATTTTTATTGAATCTCTACGTGTAGCCTTTTGAAAGGGAAAGTCTACGTCAGGTTATAACTTGGCAGTACTTAAAAAAAAGAGACATTCCATTGCCCGCCCACATGCAGGAGGATACATAATTTCAGCCGTTCAAATTTGAAAATCTCGGCTATAGAGCGATTTTTACGTTTTCAGCAGGTGGTAAGACCTCATTCCAACTCAGAATTCAGTGAGAGATCTCGAAGTCATGGTGTATTTCCACGATACTGCAAGATCGGTGGTGAAAATACAATAATTGGCACGGGAAAAATTCCCCTGGACCGGGAATTGAACCACGGACCTTGGGCTTTTCGGGCCACTGCGCTATCCAAGTTCCGTGATTCCCTCGGATATTGACCGAAGTTCACGGCGGAAAGCCGAAGGTCAGTGGTTCTATTGGTGGTTTCGTTGTTTGTGCTCCCGGTCCAGGGAGAATTGTTTGTCTTGGTATTAATGTGAATGTGTCCACTGTGGTTGATGATAACTGTATTGTTGCTGGTTTAGAAAACCGCTATTTTGATACAAGTCGAATTTTTGTAAGATGACCTTTTATAGTGTTGATGGAGGCTTCCGCGGATTGGTGCAGAAGGCGCAGCAGGATTCCACGCTGTCCTCCGGATCGATTCATTTTCATGACGACAGTTTCGCCGGCGTTGCAGCAGGCGTCATCAGGTTTGAAGTGAAACCTGATGTTTCACTTCAAACTTGAAACTTTAACAGTCGTCATGAAGATGCATCGACGCGGAGGACAACTCTGAAGCCTAGCTGCGCCTATTGAATTTTTTAGTAGTTGTTTTAGTCGCGGTACCCCACAAAAATAACTAGTTTCGTTTACTATGCTGGATGCATAGAAGTTGGTTGTGCGCACAGAATCAGAATTTACAATTTATACGTACAGATCTTTTTTCCGCTGCTCTTCCATCTGCTTTTTGGTCCGAGCCCTCTCTTTCCTGGTCACCCACATCGATGCCTTCTTGGCGTCCCTCTCTGCGGATTCTTGGGCCAACGCCAGGATTCGTTTCTCTCTGGACAAGGCCTCCTGCGAACGAAGAGTTTGGATGTGGGTGGGTGAGAATGTACTCAATGCCATGGGTCGCTCACGGGTGATAGAACATAGAAATGTACTTTGGGGAAGGGGGAAATATTCGGTCTGCGAGAAAATCGGTTTTTCTCTCTGACAGAACTTTGTTCATAGGCCAAATTCCGATGAGGGAAATTCAAACACTTAGAGGTGGTCTTCCAGTGAGTCGTTGGTTCTTTGACTCAAAGCGTTGGCGTAGCTAATGGATTTCCGGGGGGTGGAGGCGCCCTCAAGATGGCTCGTGGCACCCCGGGGAAAAATTTACCAATCGAAATTGTTGCGGCCACGCTTCGCACAGCGCTGCCAAAAATCTTTCAGTTCTATTCAGAAATGATATCAGCAATAAGGCTTAATTTAATTTATGAGTAGGTTAAATTTAAAAAAAATTCCGAGGGAGAGACACTTGAAGAGGTATTCCTCCCGAAGGGTGAGTGGTAATAGGGTGGTGCCATGCCTCGCAGCCAATTTCCCTGGTTACGCCCATGCCCGAGGGGAAGAGAAGGTGCTTGGTATAAATAATACAGGGGAAGAGGGAAAATATTGGAAATTTTCGGTGAGAACCTCAAATAGAACCTTCAAAAGGTACTGAATTAGGATTACCCAAAGCGCCACTTTATTAATGACCTGCGTGGGTTACACTAGGGACTGGAAAGCTACCGGTACTTTCTCTCTGACTTTTAAGGTCAAAAGAGAACGATGTTGTGACGTGTTTTAATTTACCAGGCATAAGGAATGATACCATCAGAAATGAAAAGAATTTCCTCTTCGACCAATAGTAGTGGCGTAAACTTGACGGCATAATTTTTTCGCCATAGTACTTTTTTCCCAAAGGGTAATTCTAAGCGTCTCTCGTAGTCCAAGTTTAAATAATGCTGGCAGAAGATTTATATCACCATAGTACTTTTTCCCAAAGGGTAATTCTAAGCGTCTTTCGTAGTCCAAGTTTAAATAATGCTGGCAGAAGATTTATACCACCAATGAATTAACATCATCAACCTATAATCATATGTATTGAATATTTCTCGTGCTTTCGCTTGATTTACAACTTCCATATATCCACAATAATAATGGCTATATGGAATCCAAAATCAGGAAAACAGTTTGCTCGGCTAATTGAAGATCAGCGAATGCTTTTCATTAACTGGCCATTTGCAAATCAACTCACCGTGTACGATAATATGAGTATTAGTGGTAAAGCTACACTTTTTGTCTTAAAATTCTGGACAAACGGAAAAAATATTAGTCTCCGAATAACTTCATTTATATCTGCAACTAAATTACAAGCGACATAGATAAAATTGGCATTTCGGAATCGGTAATTGCTCACATGTTCATGGAGTAAAATTGTTGCTCGCGAAATAACTTGTTTGTAGCTCTCTTAACCAATTTTTTAGGGTATATGCTGCCATATTTGGAGGAGGAAATATGCGGTTGTCTTGTTCTTGGGTTCGATAACAAGTCGCGGATGAACTTCTTGTCATTTTCTGCTGAAATGCAGGGTAATGTGTCGTATTTAAATCAAAAATGTCTTAATTAGTCATTTTTGGACATTTGAAATTTTAAAAAGTTTACATTAATTCTACACTAAAAAATCAAGAAAGAACGATTAGATATTCTTTGAAATTACGTGGATGGACCATATCATTCATTTTTATTTTTGTGAGTGATGGGGTAGGGATTTGAATGCCCACTAACTATTAGAATCCTGAATATTCGAATCCAAGGCATGGGTTAGGTACTCTATGACTATGGAGAATTTATGATTTATGGTTCATTAACCGCCGCATTGAAACAGATGGTTTATTTCGGTGGTAGTGGTACTTACAGGAAACCAGTTTATCATGGAAGATGCAGGAATGGATATGAAGTGGAAATGAATAAGATTTGGTATCTGTATTAGATGAATTTAAGCAATCGGGGTTCGATGGGCATTCTCTGCATCGACGCCCATTGATTAGTTTCAATGCGTCGAATATCAATGAAAGAAACTAAAAAACAAGGACGAGGTGTACTTCATGGGATTATGGTTATCCGAGATGCGAAGATGAAAGAATCCGAAGAAGCGGTCAAATCCTTTCGTATACAAGGATAAAAGGTTAAATCGACCCATGGATTATATAGGATCGATTTATCAATTATTTTAATTCGTCATTTTTGATATTTGGTGGAGCCAAAATAAACCGCAGAGTAAAATATTTACCTTTTACCTAAGAAATATCTGCGACCCCAATTCTTATCACGCCTTTCCAGACGAAGATATTTGTGTTTTGGTGACTCCAGGCCTTCAAATGCCTGTTACACAGCCGTGAATGCGCACATTTTCCTTGAGAACTAGGAACAAGAAATACTTGGCGAATTTTGCCCAAATCGAGAAATGCTATCACGAGATCAGTAGGGACTTTTAAAAACAGTACCTATGGAAAGTTATTTGCACAATATTTTCCCTCTCGGATTTTATGATAGAGTTTTACAAGGCAGTGGTTTGCGAAATTCGTGGGTTCATCGTTTCAAGGAATAATATTTCGAGTGGGAAAAAATATTTTTGCGGCTGAAAACGGGGAATGGCATGCTATTTGCATAGTGTGATTAGCTAGGCTTCTAGAAATGCAGTTCATTCGAAATAAATTCTAAAAATATCTTTTTCCAATAAATTCAATTATGGCATGAAACAACAACAACAATTATGGCAACGGACATTCACAACTCTATAGAGTAGTGAATGTCCGTGGTTTGCATCTTTTTTGTTCTTATGGCCATTTTAGGAAGCTTGGATAGTTTCTGGTTATTTTTTTTAGCAAAAATGTATTACAAGTAAGGAATTAATGGGGGATTTTTGATGTGAAAATGATTCAATATTTGGTTATTATCATGTTAATAAAGAAAATTGCCAGTGGTGACTTGGATAGGGAGTTGAGATATTACATCTCAGCTGCAGGAATTTCTTGTATTGGAGGTGGTAATAGCTCAGCAATAAAAATTAAATGGAGAGTAAGTGGTTTTCTCTACTATTAAATTTCGAGGATCCCTTCATAAGCTGTCATATCTAAAAATTAACCAAGACTTTCATTTTGAGGTATTCCTACATGGCTTTCCCTGGCGTGTGTCATTAATCTAAAAAAAAACAACCGCGGAGTGTTTTGAAAGACAACCAAATCCACGCATTTGTCAGTGGTTGTACACCTTTTCTAAGGTATGTCGAGAAAGTGGTATGTGTTTAAGGGGCCAATTTTTGAGTAAATTGTAGCCATAAATTTTTCCGTCAACTTTCTCTCCTTTAATCCCCGTCGGCGATGTTCGATCGGTCATTATTTTCGGTAAAATACGATTTTGCTTGGCCATTGTTTGAATGTGTTTAGTGATTAGTTTGTGTCGGTCCTTGTTATGCCTTATGAATGATTTGATCTATGCGACTGCGCCTCAGCATTGTATTGGCCATGCATGACACTCTTTGGATCTGTAAATATTACGGTTAAAATGATGCTGGCTATCTTTGCATGCTTTTTAAAAGTTTCCTCAAAAAGTTTTACTTATCTGTACAGTTCAGTACCGAATTATTTGGTTTAATGACCAAGACCAAAATGCACCTATTTTATGCCATCAAGCATCAACACATCATCATAGCAATTGAAAGTGAAATTTTATTATCACAGCTGTCAACAGATACATGCGAACAGATGTAGCATAATATTTATTGAGAATTTTCGTATGGATTTACGAAAAGACATTTTTCTCTGCTTCGATGAATATGCTTTCATTTACTAATTCCAGAATACGTTGAGTCTCTTGAGGCACTGAGCCAGAGAACTTTAACCATTTAACTGATAAAAACTCATTTTACCAGCAGTATTTGCGGTAATGTTGAAAAAAATGAAGAAATATTTTGTCCGCATTATTTCAAATGTGAAATCCCGATTTCAATACACAACCCTGCGATTATCTAGGTAGGCGAGTTCATTATTATTTGCCTTTCGTAATTACTGATAAATGTCTGGGATGTAACTACTGTACGTACTGGATGTAATTACTGAAAAAAACTGGGAGGGATAAAAAGCCAACGCAAAAATGTTATTTTCTTTGTTTTCTCATCCTTTTCGACGATTGTTCCTTTTTTTTAACCATTCTTCAGTGACATCTGGAAATGTATTTTCTGCTCTCTCTGGTTATTTCCGAAAAACTAGTTCCACTGACGAAATTTGATCTCGAGATAGTAAAAAGTACCCACTTTACATGAAAATTTTAGTTTTCCTTGTTATGAACAGTCACTTAGGTTATTTTATAAGTATTTCATTGAATTTTTATGTCTATTTGTCAGTTTTGATGAAAATTGTCGTAGTGAAAACGCTTATAACACGCGAGCTCGCGGCTAAAAAATTAGATATACCGTCTTTTAGCGTGAGTACGGAATTTCTCCTCTGGAATGATAAGTAACGAACAAGAGCCAACAGTGATACAACTCTCCCTCATTTTGGCATTGCCACTTGTCCTGTGATCTACAGAATTGCTCATCCTGGAGAATGTTCACTTCGGACACCTTCACTTGGCTAAAGATTTTACCTGCACAGAAAGCTCTTTTTTGCATTTTTTGGAGCGGTGAAAGTCTAAGAATAGGACTGAAAGTTTGACTGCTTAGTGGAGTAAAAGTAAAACGTGAGTAACATTTAGAGTTGATTATCGATGTTACAGCAATAGAGCTTGTTTTGAATCTCTGTAATAATGTGAAGCTAAACAATACCTTCGCTTTGGAAAATCTGCGTGTCTATGTAATTTGTATTTTAAATTACAGCCTATGAATTAATGTATAATATTTCGAGCCTGCCGCGTGAAATTACATGAATTGCCATGAGAAAAAATTTTCCTGGAGCGGGCATTGAATCGCGGACCTTTGGCTTTCCCTGTCGAAAAGGAAGCGTTCGGGGAAGTGTCCGGGTAGTGTTGCGGGAGTGTTCAGGAAGCGTTTAACGGTACGTGAACGCTTCCCGGCAGCTTCCCGAACACTTCCTCAACACTACCTGACTGTCGACCCTTCGCTTGCCGAACACTTCCTCGCCACTTCGTGGTTGAAACACTTCCCGGACGTTTCCCCGACACTCCCGGAACGCTTCCGAAGCGTGGGAAACACTTCCTCGACGCTCGCTGGACGTTTCCCCGACACTCGACCGCGACCGTTGTCGACACTCCCCGAACGCTTCCGAAACACTTCCGCGGAAGCGTTCCAAGTGGGCCATAATCTGCTTCCCGAACACTTCCGCGACACCTCCTCAACGCTACCCCAACACTTGCCCGCCACTTCCCGAACACTCCGTCCGACGCTTCCCCAACACTTCCTCAACACTTCCGTTTCGCCTGGGTTCCCGGGAACTATGCAGACCACTACGCTATGCAGGTTCTTGAATTCCCGAAATCAAAGGTCTGCGATTCGATTCCCGTCCCAGGAAATTTTTTCCTAACGGCTATGAATTAATATCTTCAAAATTTTCATCCAACCAAATTTTGCAGCCCGTGATGAATGAGATCTTTTGGCATTACTAAATACTGTATCCAACAAAGGTTCGTTCGCTAAACAGTAGGCATTATTCGTTTCAGTGGAAGTAATTCGAGACTTTCGGATTTTTAAGGTGGTGATTCAAGGAAATCTGTAATCTTCGGTCTAATCCGATGCTGCTTTGTTTCTGGCGTCTCTGGTCAACTCCAAAACGCTGCCTTGAGTGGTGCGCCCATCAGTTTTCTACGTACATCCCTCTATTATGTTTCTCAGTACGTAATATTCTTGGCTTGGGCTCAGTTCACCGATCATTGATGAAAACCTTCACGATGGACGTCGGGCACTGACGTGAGGAGAATCTTTTTTTGGAGACGGAGTGCCTCCGTGGACGGGTTTTGACTGCCGTGGTCGAAAGACACCATGTCTACGACGTGTGGATCAACACTGTAACCTCTTATTCTCCATGACAGTAGCTTTACTTTTGATAGTTACACCGATCGATTACTAACATGATAGCTGTGAAATTTATTTTATGTAACATTTTTGCTTTCGGGTGTACATACTTTTACGTTTCTTAGAAGTAACATCTCATCGTGATTAATTTTAAACTACAGAAATATAAATATATATTAAAAATATTATTTGATGGATGAGAAAAATGGAGAAAGGGGTACTTTTACATCTGTTTAGAAACCTATTAACGTGTGTAGTGGCTCCCATATAAATGCAAAAATGAAGATGAACATATTGGCGACGGATTTTCATCATGAAATCACTTGAAAATCTTCATCGCTAATTCCTCTCGAATTTACAGCTGACGATAGTCAACCTGGTAAGGATTTTGATTTTGACCGTTCCCCACGCAAGAATGAAAATTTGAGCTGAGTCACACTACTTATGCTTCTTACATATTTTCAATTCTACGCACATGCTAGAAAATCCCTTTTTAGATGCCTTTGGACGTCATGTTCATCATTATTGAACAAGCTTCCTCCGATCGAATGATTCTCGTTGCGGTCTCTATTTTAATTTGTATGTTCGGGGAAAACTGAGTGGGTTGTGACGGTCTTTAAAGTTAGCACTCGAGTTGGTATAAATCTCTCGCAGTTTAGATTCGAATCTAGGTTCAAATGGTCGGTAATCATAGTCACCGCATCGATTCATCACCTTCATTCTAATGGACGAGGCTCTATTTTACCCCTCGCAACGGGCGACTCGTCTGGGTCTGGAATCCTAGCGGTGGCCGACCACCTGGGTTGTTCCTCTTCTTCCCAGCCACGGCACGTCCTGAGACTTATTTTTACTAGCACGTCCCATTACCTGTCATCATAAAGAAGTCGCGTCATATTCGTGTTCCTTTCCGCCTGTGTGCCGAGGTGGGATATTTTTAGGCGCAGAGGGATTTAGGAGCGTGCCTTACATCATATTGTTTGCTGCCGAGCCTGAAGCTTCTCGGATAGGACAGATATTTGGTAGTTCTTGACCATCTTTCCACGCACAACAAAAATGAAAACATTAAAAAACTCATAATACATGATTCAACGGCAATAATTTGCTTTCCCATACTCGCTGCTGTTTTATTTTCACGTTTAACATTCATTAAATTATTATATTTAGTGGATAGTTTATCGCTCGATTGCTTGGGAGTATGTATTATAAATCATGCAGTACGTTTCATCAGTATTTTCTGACCTCAGCTGGTGTCAGCTGTTTTCTATGATCTAGTTTCGCCAATGCACGTATTGTGGAGACAAATGTATGAATATTTGTTCGATTGAAATTTCACTCTTTAAGGTCAGTATTCCGCACGATTTTATGAAAATAATGCCATGAAGAGATAATAATACTATTCCAATAATTAAATGGAATAATCGGCTATAATGAATTGTATTAAGTTTAAAAAATAAGGCCTTGTGTAACCGGACACTGAGGAAGATTTTGTTCGCTTTGGTAGTATTCTTGCTTCTAACCCGGAGTATCATAAAATGATTGTGTTTAACCTTTAAAAGTTCTATTGTTGCGGTTTTATAGATCTTAAGATGCATTCATGAGGAGGTGGATGGCAAATTTAATAATAACTCGCTTTTTAAGATTGCAACGGTTAGTTCCCACTTCCAACGATATTTCAATTGATTGAATGCTTGGTATACATTCGCATTACTTTAAGAAATTGGACGAATAATTTCGTAAGGTGTTCATTCCTTCCTGTAAATAAACTTCCACCCTGTAAATTTTTCACGGATATCAAAAGTTAATCAGTTGAAATGCGCAGGAAAGAAGTCAATGGCCGATTTCAACATCTCTGCCGGAAGATAAGTCAGTACATGAGAAACAATTTTCTTTGTCTTAAAATATCGTAGCAGTAGAGGATAATAAATCATATTGTGTTCATATTATGCGCAGTCGGTTCATTATAAAGCAGTTATCTTAGTCGTTCAATTGTAAAGTTTGCGCGTTAATATGTTATTTTCAGTCTTGTAACGTTTTAAAGCTAAAAAATGCAATATTGTTATTACATTTAAATATAGTATCTGACATGAAACTGAGCAATTAAATTTTCACTCGCATGCAATCATTTGCTGTCGTGTTCGTTTAAATGTGTCCATGATCACAGAAAAGGAATTGGGAGTTGAGTTTCCTTTCCCAAGTTTAAAATTTCGATTGTTCTTAACGTAGCTCCAAATTTCAATTCAGAATCCCCACGGCCATTTTGTTATTTAACTTGTTATTTAAATCGAATAATCAAAAATTATTGTAGATTATGTTATAACCAAAATTATGGTGATAATTGCGAAACCTAAAGCAGAGTCGCGATAGTTTCCTCTTTAATAAAATTTTTATAAACACGTTTCATGTCGTGTCTTAGGATTAACAAATAATTTATAAATAGAACCCGTAATTTTTGAGGTGAATGAATGTGTAAAAAATGAAATAAAAGCGAAAATTATAACGTTTAAAAATGACTTATTCTCTTGAAATATGATCAAAAATCAATTTCAAATTGTGAGTTATTCTCTTTTATGAGCGCCTGAACTGTTTTGTCATCGCTGTCGCCAGTGTTGTATATCTGCCTGAGAGTGTATGGCGGAACGAGTTATGAACTTGCAGCTTTGGAAAACCGGACTGCGCTCGGAGTGAGCGAATGAATTGGAAAGTGCAAATTGGAATCTGGGCGTGTGCAGTGCCAATGCATAGGCCACGCTTCAGCCCTTTGCCCGTGATTAATGAAATGCAGACGCCGCCGCTTGGCATTTTATACGAACGGACCATTTAAGACCACGCCAATTTTTATGAGGCGCCCATTTCTCGTGAACCAAGCATCCTCGCTGACGCTTCCTAAGACTAGGAATGGCAATGAGCCGTGGAGGATCGGCATAATTTTGCGACGGCGAGAAATCCTGGAATCGGCAATTTAATAATCTTGTCCGAACACCTTTCTCCCGTCGTAACTTCGATTTGGAGCAAAGCCAAGGTGCCATCCGACGCCAGGGAAAGTGTCAGTATTTATTATAATGTTGGTAAGTATAGAATGTTCTGCGTTTCCTCCACGTTGAATGTTCTGCTGAGTCATGAAAATTTCTCTTTCCTGTAGTTTAGTTCCAAATGCTCAGGGATTTTTGGTGATTGAATATTAAGGCTTAAGCAAATATTTACTACATCATTGAAGGTTCATACTTCTTTTAAGGTGCATGCTCAGAAAAGTGATGCGTGGTAATAGGTGATTTAAAACTAAATATTATTTTCAAGTTCAAGGTACAAGGGAGTACATCACACCTTTCTTTAGCAGTAAACACTCCTGAATGAGATAGGTACTATTCTAGTATGCGTGAAGCTTTAATAGCAACAAGACTTTCATTATGCCTGTATAGTGAACTTAATACACTAATTGGAATGGCAAAAAATCGTGGTCTGCATCACCTAGGTTTTGATTTTTTATTTATAATATCCTTTACTTTGATGAAGATTAATTTTCATCTTAACCAGTTCACTATTAATCGTACTCGCACTCGTAATTCTACTCTTACATATAATTTTCTGGTTATCCTTTTATCAGCTGCCTGTTAAGACTCTATTACCTTTCAAATTTGTTCCTTTTTAGGTCTCTGTAAATATCAACTATCAATTATTAATAGGTTGTTGTTTTAACTACGAATATCTGCTGTGATTATAGGTTGTAATATTTATGAATTTTTGCGTATTTAAAAAAATTATTCCTAATTAAATCATAACATTTTTCATTAAATTGATTTTTAAAATTCCGAAAAGTTATCTGAAGTATTATAATCGGCAATATGGACTAAAATCGGCCAATCATCATGTGAAAACACAGCTTAAACAAGGTTTCGGTATGGTATGGTATTTGGAGGAGGCGACCGACAGCTGAGATCATTTTCACCGCGAGGGAAATGTTTAGGGGGAAGAGTGCAGAGAAACCCAGTGTCGGCATAAGCCTCCTCTTAACTTATGATGATAAGGGGACTAAGGCTTCGGGCGGAGTGTGTACTAGAATTTTCATCCACAAATAACTTAAAAACTGGTTTAATTCACTGTCTCGGACGTGACTTCATGGAATCGACTCAACATAATGAAATGTAAAAAAATTATTATACTATAAATATAAACAAATTAAATTAATTATAATAATAATTAAATAAAGTTAATTAAAAACTTTACAATGACACATAAATTATGAAAATTTATGTGGAATTATATATTTTTTCACTATTCATTATTATCAAGCAGGTCCCTTAAAAATCTCCACCACTATCAGAATTTGAACCCCGGACTCACGGAGTGGGGAGCAAACACTGTTACCCCACTTACTCGATCCAAATAATGAGGATTTAAATAGGCGTTGCCTTGAGATGGAATTGATTTTTTAACAACTCACCAGTCGTGCTCGTTCTTTGTCCACTAGCTCCCCGTGGACGCTGCGGAGATAGAGCCTGTATTCGTTGAAGACGTCGATCGTACAGATCTCCTCTCCGTCTTCCGTCATCTGACCTGTCTTCCTCAGGTGCTTCCGAGTTACTTTGCTATCGAAAAATCTCTTCAAGTGATGATCGTGCATTGGCTCGTACCACATGGTCGTGCTGCCCGAGTTGGGCGGCACGAAGTCATCTCTCTGGATTTTCACCATTAACTTAGGAGAGAAAAATTATTTATGAACTTAAGAGAATCCTTAACATAGCATAAGGCTCAATTATTGTGGTGTGATATAAGTTACTCCCACTTCCGGCTGATGCCAATTACGCTATCTCTTACTACCTACGAAGCATGATAGGCATTAATTTAAAGTCACAATTTCTTGTGTCAGGAAAGTTAGTGACCGGTAAAAAGATTTTTCTCCAAAATTAAATTTATTATTCACAAGAAAGCAAAATTATTTTCAAAAATATGTTTTTAATGCTATTAAAAATGAAATTATTTTTTAAATGTTGCACAAATACCTTACGAAAAGATAGTGGTCGAAGATTATCATGAATGTGATTTAATATTATTGCCCAGTGCAATACTAATGGTCCTTCTTTTTTGTAACAATCGCATTACAGAATTAAACGTCTGTAATATTATCGATTAAAATAATGAAGAATGAATTATTCTTTCAGGAAAATTTATCGAAAAATATACAATGAGTAAATATAAGTAAATTTATCGCACTATTTTTACGGAGTTGTATCTTCTCTCCTTAATATTAATTCAGTGATAAGATTTCAGAGTTGGAAAAATGCTGCGTATGGCCGGTATCCCCTTTCCTCCTTCTCTATCAATACTACTTCAGTTTTGACGTGAAAATGGTGTTTCCATGTTTCAAAATGCCTAGGTATTCCATTGTGTTTGCCTTTAAATCCAAGAACAGAGCATTGGTCGGCATTCGTTGAGGCAGATGATAGCTCAGGTGTTTTTTTTCGAGAAAATCTGATATTGCGAGGATGAATGGGATAATCACAGATATGCTTATGTTTACAGAATAGGCGCATTAATTGGCGTATTATTCATAGTGATGATATGGGATCTCCATTTTTGTACTTAAACAGTCTATTAAGGTAGTTTGAGCGAAAAATCGATCAGCATAGAATTCTATGAATTTTATCTCATTACAAAGTGGACGTCTTCAACTTTCTAATGATACCATAATATATACCCCTTACCGGGCAAAATTCAGAGAAATGTGTGTGTAAAGAGAAGCTGATTTACACGGCATAGATAGGAGCCATGCGCTTTGGCGGCAGAATGTATTTAAAAAGAGGTATTATTTTCATGACGACACTCACGGCAGAGTTAAATGCTTATAATACAAGGAGGAATATTTCTCGGGTTTCCCACCGGGTGTCGTATCGGGTTGTAGTTCCCAACGTTTCCATGACTAAGTCCGTCATCGTCATCAGGGGTTAGTGAACTCAGATTCTACATTGCTTATAATACAAGGTTAAGATAGAAAGCAGATTCATAAAAACAAAACTCAGATTCTACATTGCTTATAATACAAGGTTAAGATAGAAAGCAGATTCATAAAAACAAAGCCATTTAAGTCAATATAAGTGAGCCCATTGAAGTCACAGTGCAACCATGGGCCCAACGGTCACTCTAGTGAATTTTTAGGGAGAGAAATGATAAATTTTTTATATTGCAAGGTTCAGTTAGAAAGCAGGTTCAAAATAACAAAGCCATTGAAGTTAACATACCTGAGGACACTAAAAGCACAGTTCAACCATGGGCTTAGTAAGAAAAAAGTTTATGGAGAAACCAGGTTCAAAAGAAGGAATCTGAAGGGAATTATGGAAACGGAGTTCAGACTTCAGGGTTCAATAAGCCCACCGAATAACATCGAGAAACGAAAAATTTCTCCTCGTCGTCATTTTTGTTGCCAAGACCATCCCTCGTTACTATTTTCAGAGGCACTTTACAAATTGAAACATTACGATACAGTCATAAAATGAAGCTCATAATGAACCAACGTAATAGATAAATGTGCACCAACGTAATGGAATATGGTTTTAAAAAGAACGATACATGTATATTGAATGATAAAGTTCACTACCTACATACGAAAGATCCAGGTTACTGTGAGGTGCAAATACGATACTTATGCAATCGATGGATATTAAGGAAAAATATAACAGATAATGGAGCAAATAAACCATATGCAGCTCGTGTCGGTCAAATCTAGTCGTTTAGTAAACATAACAAAACACACTTTCACACTTCATCACTGATGTTTCGGCCATTTTGTAAAATCACGTCACCGACGCTAGCGCCGCTAGTGGCCTAGTGGCGCAGAAACTTCGGAAACAGATTTAATACGTATTTAAAAAGGATTTGGAAATCTAGATTTGATGTATTATGAAATCTCCCTAAAATACAGATTTGATCCTTTTTGTGTTTGTAGGGTAGTACATAGATATCGGCAAAAAACTAAGTGAGTGCAGTCAACTTCAATTATGAATGTTTGGTCGCATTAAATTTACAGGTCACCGGTAGTATAAGATTAAAATATTTAAAAAACTTTTCGTCGAGCAGGCATTTCCTGCAGACGACCGGATGTCGGAAGATTCGGTTTGGCAACGCTGCATAAGAATTATTTGTAAACAAACATAATCGCATACGAAAAATAAAGTATTGAAAACTATCGAAAGTTCTTATATAAGGGTCGATTTTCCACTTCCAAACGATGAGAGTATCATTTTTCGGAAATAGAATTCATTCAACCAAACATCCATTGTATCTAAACAAAAGTCCGTCCTAATATGGTATGATTGTTATATGGAAGCAAAATACCTACTATGAGTAATTCACTTTCCTTATGGTATTTACTTGAGCTATTTTGTGAATCGCACAAATTGATCAGACTTCAGAACTGACACTCCTTAAAAATCCTTATTTAAGAAGGAATACATCTATTTTGGTCTCCAAAACCTCTCCGGTTTTTGCGGATGGCCGTCTTTTTAAAGTACTCATGAAACTATTTCATTTAAAATATTCGATATAATATCATCAAATAAAGATCTCGGAAAAAAGTAAATACCTACCGGCTTTCCTACAGTTCCACGGGTGTACACGATGCGGCCCTTTGGAGCTGGCACACGTGGAATCTTATGCTCAAGGGACATAAATTCCCACATTGGTAGTCCATTTCTCGGTACATATCCTCTCGGTTTAGGAATTGACGAAAATAATTTTTGTGTCCTGCTCGGGCGTTTTACGGTAAGTAGCTCACTCATTTTTAACTCTGAATTTTGCAATCCGTCTTAAACAACAAGACATTACACCTTTCCTCTTCCTGTCCGTCGGAAGTTTTCTTCGTGAGTGTATTTTTACCGACTCGCACAGTCAAATAAATGAACGTTGTTTATTAGCAGTTATGGTCGACATCTCCATAGATACTATTATATATTTTCGTTGCATGAAGATGCATGGCCGCCACTAGTCGTCTTCGGTGACATTCTGTCATTCAATATGGCGATTCTTATGGTATTTTATTGAGGAAATAGGATGTAATGGACCGCATCTAGTCTGTATTGTAATTTTTTAGAAAAGTACTCGTATTTTTATTTCTGTAGCTCTCGAAGTGTCTTTGGTTACTCTCTGCTATATCATTACCGTTCGTATAATTTGTATAGTTTTGGAGGACTTGGTACTTTATCTTTCCTAGTAAGTGGTGGATAAATCAATCTTGTATCAATCCTGTCCACAATCATAACTGGCAACCTTGAAATTGCAGTCTCCTGCTTCGAAAATAAATCTTTTTAATGAAGAAGAAAATTATTTCGTGTTTGGCTATTGGGAGGAAACATGGCGTTCATTTCTGAAATATAAGTAAGAATTGAAATGTTCCTTCTTAATTATATTTACCTGTATGCTTGCATTTTTAGTATACCTACTTGCTCTCTTGTTTTTCGCGAGATCAGTTTGCTATAATCGACTGAAAGATTTAAAATTGAAATATCTCCAACACATTTACTAATTGCTACATATAATGGCGGCTGCAAGGGGAGGACATTTGGCACGATTCTCCCGAGACAGGAGCTCTATAACTTGTAGGCTTGGAAGAAAGAAAGTTTCTGGCGTAAAAAATGGGGTACTTGACGCAGTCAACCCAAATTCTCGGGGAAAGCAAATTCTACGATAATTCAAAACGAATTTACGTAAAAGCAATATTCCAAAAATATGCATCCATTTATTGTTTTTGTTGGGTGAGGAGGAGGTAATTGTAGGGTAAGGCGTAGTGATCCGCACACCTGATGTCAAAAAATCGTTTGGATCTAATGATAATTATCCTGATCTAACCACACCTACCGTCTATCGTCAGGATCCTTTCTAGGAAGACAGTTGATAAGTGATCATTGTTGATCGATTAACAGGTGAAATGCATCCATCTAAACTGGGTGTGTACTGTATTATAGCTTTCTGGGTATTATCTTATTTTAATTATGATTATCCATCTAAAAGTTATTATTTGACTGCTTTTCGCGAGCTATTACTGAAAAAATGCGTTCACGCTAAATAAAAGAGATAACCATAATTAATGTAATTTATTAAAATTGACGAATGGACAATCGTCCAAAATATATTTTAGGAAAGCTCAAAGATTTCTGCTGGAGGAATTTTCCAATCTACAATCATTCTATCGAGGAAAGGAAATAATTTTAATTAAACAGCTAAACTGTGGTCTCCCGTAAACTTCATACACTTCCATGCGCGGGAATCGAACTCGCAATTTCGTGGTCTGCTTACGCGCACCCGGAATGAGGCCGGAAGTGTCCTGGTTGGGCTCCACTTCGCGTAGACCTTTGCCCTTTCATTTTCATAACCAACCGCGAGAAATAGGTTGTGAAGAAGACTTGTCGAAGGGACCTCAACGCGTCTAGACAAATTTTCTTTTTCTTCCTGAAGAATGCCACGTGGTATGACCCCCTTGAAATTGCGAAGAATACACTGGTAAAAAATCGTTAACGTGAGTGTATTTTTATGGAGTCAGGATAACTAGAGCGACTTTTTCTGTTTATGCGTCGAGTCCAATGCCCTTTTCAACATAACTGAGGTCCGACCACGTGTAGAAAAAATTAGCGTAACTTTCGGCGTAGTAAGCGGATTTTTAATCACCTCCATATTTATATACGAAACGCTTCAATTATTCCCTAAAATGAATTTGTCGAAGTAAATATTTTCTGAGCACTAACGTTTCACCATTTTATATCGAAAATCGTGTAAAAAGAGCCCATACTTTGACGTAGGGGCACCCAAATATTGCTCAAAATCTTTGAGTTTTAGTTAAAATAAGAAAACGAGTAATAATTATAAATTATATTAATTTTTATGCGATAAAATGTAATAGCGTCAGCAGATTCTTACCGTGTAAGATTTTCTAAGAAAACGATAAAAACACCTTTGATTAGAAAGTTTAGTAATGTTTGCATACCCATAGCTAGACAACGGATAATGAACATTGAAATTGATCTCTCGTTCGTTGATTGAAAACCGTTGTAAATATTGCTGCAAAGTTTTGGGCACCTACCTCAATAAGAGTCATTTTAATATGTTGCTCCCTTTTTTTCTATTTCAACCCACTATGTAACGCAATAAGTCGGACCATTGTGAAAACTCTTATTCTTTTAAACTCCTATGCTGAGTGTGATAACTCCACAGTGCGACCCTTATCGGATCTTCGCACGTACACGACCTTGTTATGGCACGATAAATTACCGATAGAGGCGAATTTTGGATTTTGTTCTTTTCACGATCTTTTCAATGAAGAATAGTAAGTCTTACTCGCTCAATGAACGTTTTCAGTAGAGATGGGCCATTCGAATCCGCGAATCCTCGAATCCTTCGAATCTTAGAAAATATTCGAGATTCGAAAACTCGAATCTTTCATGCTTTGTTCGTGATTCGAATCTTTCGAATCTTCGTCAAACTAGCGGCCAATAATTGCGACTCAAAAACGAAACGCGAAGGAGAAGTACGGTGAATGTTGAATTTATTTGCCGGAATATGTTGTAATTGCACTGTAGTTCAGTCACGTCACATCAATTAATCATATTTATACGTCATATAAATTAATAATGAAACACTCTTTAATCTAAAATTTTGAATACGAGAATTAGCTGAGTCACTGCTGCAGAAGCTTCTCCGAATGTAGCAGCTCTATTTGTGACTGAGGTTCTATAATGAAAAATTACCATTATTTCAGAATGGTTTTTGTCTCTCGAATTTTCAAATTACGATCATCTGCGTTTTTATGAATATATTTGTCTTAATTAATGATTCACAAAGAACTATTTACGAGTTTACGAGAGAAACAATTGACTGCGCCAACCGCTTCTCTGCTACAGTTCGTAGAAGTTGTGTCGTGAATATTAGAACTTCTCATGGGAGTAAACTCCGCCTAAGTATTTTAGTTCGCTAAAAACCTCTAATAAAACTTTTAAAACACTGAAGCAACAGCTGGACCCTAGAATCAAAACGACTGCTCGCTCATCGGGCCAATTACCTACGCACCAGTGTCAAAACCTGTGGTGATCGTTCATTCCTCAAGCAGAAGGTAAGTCGTTTTCACAAGAAATTTGCAAACAAAGGAAATGATTTTTTATTTATTCAAACTAGTGATGGATAAAATAATCGAGCACTAACGCATAGTATTGATCAAGTATAATAGACCTACGGTCATATGGATGCATAGCCATGAAAAATAAGGAAGACATCGATTCTTTATTTTCAGCCCAAGGTTGGAGTTCACCGAATGCGCACAGCATTATCATCTTTGACCAGCAGCTCTTCATATAATCCCATTACATGGCATCGCCTCGAGCATCGAATATTTGGAAATATTACCAAATTTCAACCAGTGAAAATTATGCTATATGTAATCTGTGTTCAGTAAAAATATCTAGAGGAAAAGAATCGCACACTACTTCTGCCATGTGGAAACATCTGAAAGCTAAACATTCATCCAGGTTTCAAGAACTGAAAGGGTCAAGTGCATTAGCACCAGTGCTGACTCCAGCTTCCCCAACCAAAGGTATTGGTGAACCCACTGCTGATGGTAGTCCTACATCGATTAGCTAAATTCCTTGTCCAGATTCTGCTGCTTCCTCCTGTGGAGAACTCAGCCCTTTCAGACAACCTCCAGGGAAACGCAAGTTATTGCCTACCAACCAACCAACTCTGAGATCATTTGTTGATAAAATGCAAAGTTTTAAGCCTGGAGACAAAAGAACTAAAACAATTACCAAATTAGTAGCTGAAATGATCTGCAAAGATAACCAACCACTGTCCATAGTGGAACATGAAGGTTTTAAAAAGCTGATTAACCACCTTGAACCGAGATATATAATGCCAAGCAGGAAATTTATTTCCCAGAAGGTAATTCCAGATATGTATGTGGAAGAAAAAGTAAAAGTTGAAGAGAGTTAAAAAAAATTGACTCTCTTGCAGTCACAACAGATATATGGACTTCAACGTCTTCTGATGATTACCTTAGTTTGACTGTTCATTTTTTAGATGAAAACTTTGAGTACCATCACTTGTGCTTGGAATGTATTCCTTTTGCAGAAGTTTCACACACAGCCATAGCAATAGAAACTTTCATCACAAGTACTATGAAGGAATGGAATATTATGAGGAAAGTTGTGTGCTTCATAAGAGACAATACTCCTAATATGGTTGCAGGTTTAGAGCGCAGTACCTTTGATCACTTACCGTGCTTGGCTCATACGTTTCAACTAGTCGTTAAGGATGGTTTACTGAATAAGAGTGAAATTAAGACAATTTTGACATCCTGCCGAAGTGTAGTGGGACATTTTAAGCATTCTTCTAAAGCCATGAAAGTGTTACGAGCTTCTCAAGCCACACTAAATCTCAAACCTCATCGTTTGCTACAAGATGAACCTACAAGGTGGAACTCACAGCTTCACATGCTCCGTCGTCTTGTGTAACGAAAGCAAGCTGTTTTATTATCTGCTTCAGATTTAAACATTCAAATTGATCTTTGTGCTCGACAGTGGACGACAATAGAGGAAGTGATACAAATACTGGATGTATTTGAAAGAGCTACTTTAGTTGCCAGTTCAAGCCAAGT
Source organism: Ischnura elegans (assembly GCF_921293095.1). Taxonomy (NCBI): domain Eukaryota; kingdom Metazoa; phylum Arthropoda; class Insecta; order Odonata; family Coenagrionidae; genus Ischnura; species Ischnura elegans. Next base: position 38,618,371 of record NC_060249.1, on the reverse strand, counting down.
GACAATTTCAGAAGTTATTCCTTTAGTGAATAGCACTATTTATGCGCTGCAAAACTTCAAATCAACTTTAGATTCTGTTCAAGGCTTTAGAAATGATTTACTTTCATCTCTAAAAAGGCGTTATCAATGTGTTGAGACAGAAAAATTGTATGCTCTTGGTACAGTACTTGATCCTAGATTCAAGGGCATTGTATTTTTGAGAAAAGAAAACCTTGAACAAGCTCAATCAGCACTGATTGCTGAAATTTCAGATATTAACATCCAATTAAATTGTAATGACATGCCATTATCGGACCATAGTGAAGGAAACACCACTGAACTAGCACATGAACAGAAAGGAGTTACTATTCTCAATTAATGATACCGTCTAATAGCAGAGAGATGAATCACGCTATGTCCCCTGAAGAAGAAATAAATGCCTACATGGCAGAAGCATTACTTCCGCCATCTGCAAACATCTTTAAATATTGGAAGGTCAATGATAAGTACAATAATTTGAGGAAACTCGCAAGGAAGTTTTTAATTTCACCAATGTCAACAGCATTCTCCGAAAGACTATTCAGCACATCAGGAATCATAGTCGATAAAAAACGGAGTAGGCTGGACCCAGAGAGAGTCCGCATGCTAGTTTTCCTGAATAAAAATCTCCATTGAAGTTTTTAAATTTTTTGTGGCCCAAAACGATTGTTTTAATTATTCTTAACCTTTGATTGTATCTTCTAAAAAATACATATTTCATGTAAAAGTGTGTGTTCACAAATTCATTTCTTGCCACATGAAGGTATGAAATTCAGCAACAGTTTAAAGCTCCCTCTTTTTAAGCATTGCTTCTCTTTTCTTTGAATTAATAATCAATTTATTTGGTGGATTCGAAAGATTCGAGATTCGAAATATTCGAGATATTCGAGAACCTTCTGAGATTCGGATTTGGATTCGGATTCGAGAAAATATAGGATTCGTCCCATCTCTAGTTTTCAGTCTTGCGTCATCGAATCCATCAGTCAGGTCTTCGCAATCACAACTACTCTGATCTCTATCTTTCGTGTTTGCATTGATGGTTAAAAGAATATTAAGTAGCGTACTTGCTGAAGTGTTGGCTAGCATAAATATTAAAAAGTATTGCTTGAATAACTTATAAATCGTTACTTAATCCTCAATGGACTTTTACCGGAAACTTAATTTTCTTTTTACGTGGCTGCCATTGTTTTTTAATAATAGAGTCAGTACGTGTGCCTTCGGTTGAGAATCCGATCCCATGAACTACTTGGTTATCGATTTATTGAAGCATATTTTTTCTTAATTACCTCACGGAAGGTTCTAATAATTTGAAAACACGAGATTTTTTGTATTTTATAAAATAATTAATCATAATCTGGTATTTTTTAATCCGCTCATTACTGTATATTTTATGGATATGAATTTAATAAAAATTATTTCTATTTTTATTTTGTTTGAAACTGATATTTTTGATTTTCATGACTTTTACATTTTTTATTAGCCTTGACGACTTTCTGTGGATCAAAAGCTGACAGCAATCGCCATATGGGCATTGATTGTCAGAGTAGTATAGCTTGACAGTTAGCAATCATATAAATATATTCGTGGAATTTTCCGAACACATGAAAAGTTAATGATTCCAGCTTCTGTGCCTTGTTCGCTCGTTGTGAAGTGGGAAATTATTCTATGAAGCGGGCTAGATTACTAGACGGAATCTGCGGGTGACATCACCTGTCTTAAATATCTCTTTCCCTGATAGGGTTATGAGATTCGGTATCACATTTTCAACGATACGAAGATTGACTGCAAATTAAGCAGCCGAAAAATATTTATCTTTAGAAGCTTTCGGATGGCGTCAATAAAAACTTTAGCAAATGACACCAATGACGCATTCATTTAAATTAAAGGACGGAATTATTGAAGAGAATAACCACGGAATAGCTAGTGGCATACTTTTACGGAATCGCCCCCAAGTGCATATCAAGTGCGACTAATCCAAAGGGGAAAATAATTTGTCATGGCCGGGATTTGAGCTCGGAAATCTCGAAATCGCGCCAGGTGTTCAAGTCTTGAAAATATGAACCGAAGCAGCTTTTTCCTTCCGCAAAACTCCGCAGAGGAAGAGAATGTCTTGATAGTTAAGTAGTAGAACACCTGGCGCGATATCGTGATTTCCCGGTTCGAATCCCGGGCTTGGTAAATTATCATCCCTCTCTGGAATTTACGCGCATAACTGGCGCAGAGTCGGAAGCAGAATGACAAGAGCTAGTTTGATTAATCTTTGGACTGAATTCTACTGGTGTCCACTCTCATTAAACCCTTTCCTTCGTCCACTAAACCGTCCGGTCCAGCCTGCGATCTGCGTAAATTAGGAATTTTCTTCTCCTCACGAGGGACTTCCTTGCACGTCAAGACTCAACAATCGAACAAAGCATTCCTTCCGGCCGCCCTGAAAAGTCGTGGAGGCATAAAGAGGAAAACACTGAGGTGAGGAGGATGGTGGGTGGGTGGAGGAGGTGGGGAGGCAGAGACGGGGTGGGGGAGTGGTTCGTGAGTGTGTTGGGGACGGAGGAGACGGCGACGTGCATCTCCCTCGGAATGAGTCGCGCTTGCTCTCCCTTATTTTCACCCCCTATTAAGGGCGATCTGCACTTTCCAGGGGATCAGGTTGGCGAGTGGAGAACATTCGAAAGACATGCGGAATAGGTTACGCATTTGGGATCAGGCTGAGAAGCCTGCGCTGCCGACACCGAATACGAGTCCATGCCGTGCCACCGCCGCAGACATAGCTGAAATAAGATACTTTAACATAAAATCTCGAAGAAAATGTTTGGTACGACGATAAGTAGTCGATATTCTTTCTTACTTTTGTAATTATTTCTCTTTGGAACTCCATTTTTAGTCATTAAAGAACGTTATTTTAATTCGTAATCATTAATTTGCGCCGTTTAAATCGTTAATTTTCACCGTAAGGTAAAAAGTAAGGTAAGTAGTATAATGTTTTAAGGAGAAGACGGACACCTAAAATGATTTGCGCAATGAGGTAAGGTAAGGGATGAGTAGTATAAAAATCTGCCTGGAGTTTAGACATATCTTAACGATGGGCGCTGAGTGGACAAATGGCTTAAGTTTGATCTGGCGGGCACAGTACTGTACTTGAAGTGCCCTCCACATAGCAACCAATAAGGGATTCAGCTATATGTGAGAAGTCTCAGGCTCTGCCGGGACTTGAACCCTTGAACTTTGGTTAGAAAGTCAACAATATCCACTCAGCAACCCGATCGCCGTGGAGATTAGGGAGGTGAGCTTTTGGTCCATAGAAACATGTTGCATGGGTCTTCGCATCAATCTAAAATTCTTAGATCGAGTACCCTTGCAGCGCAACTGCATCCGTTGGCATCAGGAAAGAAAATCGTTCTTACTATGTACACGCAGGCCATAGCAACGGCTGATGCTCAGAGAAAGTCGAAAAATATGAAAACAGTGAAAATAAATGGATATTTATCAATAAAATCGATTTATTATTATTAAAAATTGAATTCTGAAATTAACATATCAGCCAACAGAAGTTTATATCTGCCACTTGGACATTTCATCAAAAACTTGGCAAACTCACTGACACTACCAATGCAGGCGGCGACCCATGTTAATGGAGAGCTCAGAAATGAAAGAAATATGTTAAAATGCAATTTTCATTTAATTTAATTTTATCATTAATAATTTTAGGCTAAAATTATAATGATTCGGTACTCATAAATTACAAGGCTTACATGCATAAATGTAAAATGTGGCTATCGGATCTACTCGACACAGGCTGCCATGCGTAACACTTTAAGACTCAGTAAACAAGTAAGTCATTTCTTATTTTCTGCGTGTATTCACTGTTTTACTATTCATTAAAAGGAGTTAAATTTTGTTGCTATCCTGTATCGATCTTAAATATACACACAATTAAAATTAAATACGTAGGTAGTAGGATGGTCGGTAATGGACTTCTAATTTAAAGAGTGGAATTTACGATTTGTTGTTTATATTTTATCATGGACGGAATTAAAATTTAAAATTTCCTGAGCTCCCATAAATTCCATAATGCATTTTCGCTTTTATATGGGGATTAGTTTTCTTCAACACGATGTCATAGAGTACGTTTCTTATGGGCAGGATGTTCGTCTAGCGGAGAGGGCTTCTATTACCTCAATAGCAACTAAACGAGAAATTTACTACAGAGTAAATGCACGGCATGTTTTTTTTTGGTAGCAGTTGATTTTTTCCACCATGCGTTAGTACAGAATGTGTATTTTGTCAAGAGATACTACGCCGTCACTTGCATCCTGACTTGACTCACACCAAACTTCTTTTGCTTCGAAGGAGTGACATTTTGATATTACAATGATTTACGTATTTTAGTTAAACCGGTTCGTTCGCTTTCATTTTATTGATTGCATAAAAAATTAAACCCTGGCATCTGGGAAGCTAATTTTTCTGTCGTAATCTACAGTATCGACATTTGGCATTTATAAATAGCGTTGAAAATTGAAATGTTAAAAAAAACGACTTCTTGCCGATTTTTTTGTTTCTTCATTTTTTTCGACGGTGAAACATTTTCGACAATGCTCTAGATCAGGAGTCTTTAACCTTTTTTAATTTAAGGGCCAACAATCGATTTCAAATCGCCCGGGGAGGCCAGATTGCTCCACGTCACTTTACCACCACATCATTAAAATAAAAAACTCATAATTTCAAAGTGCAATAATCTTTATTTGTTAAAAAGTTCCATCAAACAATGCGATTTTTGACATTGCTTATTTTTGAGGAGTGCGTCGATATTTAGTTTTATTTTTGCAGTTTCGATACAATATTTTTCTAAGCCGCTAGGGGCCACAAGAAATTAGTCGGTGGGCCGTATGCGGCCGGGGGGCCGCAAGTTGAAGTTGACCGACAGTTACCGATAGTAATGAGGAAGAAAATTATAAATAAAACAATCGTCAATTTTGACTGTGGCTAAATTTGTTTATTAAAGGGGAAATGTTCCTAGCATTCGCATTCTTTTGGTTATCGTATGATTCAAATCACTTTTTTCATATATACGCCCCTTTATCACTAACCCCCTCCTCAATACGCCTATGGTCATCTCTTGATGACGCGCCGAATTCACTCTCGGGTGAATGATTAGCTCAGATTTCACGTTGGTTTAAGAGGACTTTGCATAGAGCAAACAACATCTTCCATTACCAAGGATCATTGCACGCAGTGCAGCGCATTCGTCCTCTGCTCTTTTCTCCCGCCTCTTTTCTTTCTCTTTCTCCGTGCTCATCCCTCCGCGGGCGGGAATCCGTGTCGCGAGCTTTCTTTCTAGTGACCCACTCTCCTCCACAACTCGATGGCCGCATTGGTTGGAGAGACCTCCGCGCGGATTTCCCCGGCGCCACCGACAATGTGCGTGGACCGCGGTGCGCAGTGGGAAGCCTCCGTCAAATGCAGCAGAGGAGAAGAGGGGGAGGTGTGGCGGCCGGTCGCGGGAGAAAAGGGTAGTGGTTGTGTGTAGTGCTCAGTTTGTTCCGTGAAGGGAAGTGTGCTAGTTCGTCCGGGAGGGGTGGAATTTTATCTCCTGAATACATACACTATAGATCGCGGTGCATCTAACTTTCAGGCGGCGGAGGCCCGCCGGTTTTGAGTGATCCTTTTCCCCTACAACTGTGTTCGGCTGTTGTTTACACCTGCCAGCGGGAGAAGGAGCCGTAATATTGGATCTCTCTACAAGAAGGTTAGTCGTGGATGTCTCTACGTTTGTGTGATGCACGTTGCCCTCTGTCCTAGGATATTTGAATGCCGCCTGCAGGAACTGATTTAAATTGGTAGCCTCAGGAGTATAATTTAGGACTCTCTCTCTGTCGCGGGAAATCTGCGTAAACAATATAATCTCCCTTTTAATGAGTTGAAACCACGTTCCCACAATTCCGCTCCTATTGTATGGATCCTTATACCAATAAATATCTTTCCCCCGCATGATAAGAGTGCACGGCTAAATTTATTGGTAAAGCATTCTTTGCGAGATCTTGTTCCAGGTTCAGGTAAATGTAGAAGATGTATGTTTCTGTGACATTTCCATCTAATCTGAGAGGGAATTTAACTATGTGATTTTGCTTAAGGGTTAAAAAAGGACAGGACTTGAAGGGATTTAAACATTTCCAAAGTAACGTACTATCAGTGGTGTAAATGTTTTGGACTGAAGTGTCATCTTGATCGTATATGGTTGCTGTCCTGTTGGGTGTTCCGAAAGTAGAGATTCTGGAGCAACAATGAACTGAATACTTGAACTGGACTTTACTAGGATTTTTTCGTTATTTCTTCCTTAACGTATAACCTAATTGTGTGTGTGTGTGATTCTATGAAATTATCATTTCGACTTAAAGTCCCATGAACTTTTACCGTGAGTCTTTACTTTAGAGTCTTTTACCGTGACCCTACCGTACCTTGTATCGTCGAGTACATCTTAGCGGGGTTGGTGTACCGATGCGATAGCACGCGTGCGCAGGTTGGGAAAACTTGCACATAGAAATGCCTTAGGCATTCATGCATGAGGAGTTAATTTTTTTAATACCTAAAAATGCTGGAGATAGCTGGAAATAATCTAAGTGGCAGATCGGGAATGAACTGAGTGATTTTCCGTAGTATTTTGAGAATTTCTCAAAATAAAACTCATTTTCATTGAAAATGACTGTCCTTAATTTTTTTACTTTCACATTTAAATTGATTTTTTACCAAATTTTTCTTTTATCGCACTCAAAAAATTATTTGCGGCGTTAATCGTATGCATTTAACACGAATAAAGGAATTCCTTGGCATAATATCTTATTAATACCCCACCTCACACATCTTTTATTTTAAATTATAATTATTTCATCCTGCATGCATATAGGTAAATCTTAGTCGGATTGTGTATTGTTTTTTTATTTTATCGTATTTGAGGCGCAGTCAGCGGGGGGTCATGAATTAATTCTGTCTTCCCTGATTTTGATTTGTAGATCATTCGCGTGTTTTGTGAATATAATTTTACGGCACCCATAAACGTAGCCGACTGAAAAATGCAGGCATGCGGGCAAGGGCCTGTAGGGTCAATGGGTGTCATCACTCGAGTGGGGTATCGACCATTGGCATATTCCGTTCTGCCTATGAAGCATTTTCTCAAATATGGAAAAATATTAGCGATATGGGTTAAAACTACTCATGAAAATACGAATAGGACATAGTATTCTCAAGGTGTTATTTTTTTGAATTAATATTTGTTTTTTATTCGAATATTTATGTAGGGGATTGGGTAACTTGATTGTGAATCCTCTACGTTGTATTAAATTGATTTTTAAGTCAGCATCTGGTATTAAAATATTGCGTGTATTTTTCTATTTAGTTTCCTAGAAATTGAAATTTATAATACTTTTTCTTATCGATGGAACGAAATGACATTCAGAAAATGTCTTCCTCCTATATTCCATATGTTATATGATACAGTGGTTCATGCAATCAATCTGGAAATAAGGTTGAGTAAGGTAAAAGTCCTATCCCTCATGCAGTGATACTATTTCACTTCAGTATTTTATCTTTATATCCCATTCCAATTCGTTCTAGATCTTTAAATTCTTAATAGGTACCTTTGAGATATTGGTACATCTAAAACACCTAGGTATACCTTGATCCCCTGGGGAACTAGGGGTTGGCTTGGATGCTTACAAATATTTTATCCCTGATACGACAGATGAAGGGAAACAATTACGATTGTCTTTATTACATAAACTTAATTTGTCTGCAAGCGAAGACCGCATCCTATTGTTGCAATCGATTGATAACCCTACGTATTTTTTGATCTTTCGATTTTTTTCATTCAAGAAGATACATGAAAATGCTTTCCTTTTAAAGAGTACAGCAATCGCCTCGCAATATGTATGCTGCTCGTTATTTATCGATTCACGATAATTTTTCTGGTTGAACAGGTTTTTGGGAGTGAAAGGGAAAGGCCACTTTAGCAAATTTGGATCACCGCGGAATGTAGGGGGAAGGATTTTTGTCGAAGTCAAATTTAAACTCACTTTTATTACCATCGCGCCGGGGTTAATAATTTACCAATAAAATTTACTGTGATAATGTAAAAAGTAGAAAATTAGATATTATCAACCGTGAAGCATGTATTTTACCAGTTAATGTTCTTTATTAATATGAAACTTATTGTTAAACAAGTTGATTAGATTTTTACTCAAAGATTAATTATTTTGTCAAATTCATCCCAAAAATCTTATTATTTCTACATTCCGTTTTTAAGTTCTTCTGAATGCTATAAAAGACTATTTTATTCCCAGGCGTCGTTTCGGCTAGATATGTGGGAATTTGTAAAAACTGATTAAATCAGAATTTTTTTATTTTCCATAAATATTTGTTGACTTCCGATAAGAAGCTCTTTTAATTTTTCCACTTGTTAAAGTTGTGAGCACTACTTAACGCGTCTCGAAGAGATAATAATTTTCACGGAAAAAAGCCAATGTCTCATGTCATGAGTAATTTTTATTTTGTTTGATCGGTACAAGTATGTAGTTGTATTTCCATTACATTCGTGAAGTTAAATAATAATTTCATTTTTTAATACTTTTTACATATATTCCTGTTAGTTGTTGATAATGTTTTGCTTCCAACAAAGTAAAACTAAACCCTTAAAGGAAACACTTTCCCACGAAGATCTTCCTACTTTGCCAACTGGCGCCAGGTAGTACGAATTTTAGCTTTCTCCATTTCTGATTGATAGACTGCTTTTGTATCGTTTTTTTCTTGCCATACGTTCACGTCTGTCTTGGATAATTCCAATTAGATATTTTTTATAAATAAAATCACTTAGGCTATTATCGGCATGTAAACAATTTACCAGAGGATGTTATAGATTTTGTGTATTTTAATGATTTATTTAAGTTTTGTATCTCATAAGTAATAAATGGGTTATTGTTAATTAAATGCATTGGAAAGCCGTAATTGAGTGAAGAATCATCCGAAAAAAATCGCTTTCTCTCCACGCTTTCCATTTCTTGTTAAAGTTTGGTCTTTTTGCTATTAGTATTTCCTGTTGACCTACCAATCATTAGTCTTTCCGCTATCACTTTAGTTACTGAACAAACCACACTCAGCCGTCGTTATATTCCAAGCAAAAATTTAGATTGTTATGATAGATAAAAATTTCTCTTGGGGTAACAATGATGAAAAGTCTGATTGGATATATTGCATTAATGCATGATGATGATGAAACATTTATTGGTAAAATTATTTAGGACATAAAGTTTTAGATATGGTTTCCGAAAACAGAATGCCTATTTATTAAACATATATTTAATAATAAAATACATAAGTTTTACGGTTTAACATTACTTATTTCATTTGACGCGCTCATTTGAACTACGTTGAGGTCCTGTTTTGTTATTGAACTTCTCCCAGGTTTGCGCACGTGTCAGAAAAGATAGAGCAGCCGCTGTAGTGAGGTTGAGATTCTGTTTTATGCTTTGGAGTCGTATATTTTACTAATATTTACCATTTGTTACTTCACTATGTGTAGCTATGCCCACGGAGTTTGGGGTGAGCTTCTCTGTACACTATCCAAATCAATCTTCACATAGCAGTGAGTGAGTAATATGTTTGTCTCAAAATATTCTCGCATTATTCTAGATTTAAAATACAGATAAACGTAAATAAGAATTTACTTTACGTCTCTGAAAAATACAAGATGATAGCCAAGTTTTAAACCAGCACCACGCCGCTGAAAGCAAATGCGATAGGTCGAGCGGGAGTGGTGCATCCTTTTAACGATACGAGTATCTTTTATTAGTATTCTAACTTGCGGCTCAATTTTCGACCTAAATCCACGATTTAAGAACTCGGATGGTGCTGAGTACATTTATATTCCCCGTATATGCTGAGGGACATACGATGCGGTGTAGTTATCTTAAAAATGTCCTTCGCCTATTAACATCATCTGCGGTGTTCGCCTGAACGATACTGTAAAATGCGACCAATTGAGAGGGATTGATTATCCCTCCTTACAAAGTATCTAGCTTTTATTATTGCTTAAACTTATGACTAAATATAAAACCTAAAAGTGCGATTTAAAAATCGGATGATATCCACTACTTGGATATACCCGGGACTTGCGAAGGGACATATGGAAGGGTGAATCTCAAAATTTTCCTTACCCTAAAAAATAGAACACCTGTGGTTTTTTCACCCATGTTTGCCTTAACGATATGTGCCCCCGTGCGTGGAGAACCGCACCGATGTTTACAGTGCAGCATCACGTCGAGGCTTCGTTTCGGGAAAATCGCTCTGGAAAACCTCAGGAATGCCTCCGCCGCCGCCCCAGAGTTCCGGGTCCGTTTTCAGAAATCCAGTACACACACTTGCAGCTCTCTCTCTCCTATCCGCATGCGCTCAGCCCGCAAACGAACCTCCGCTCCTCCCGACCACGCGGATGCATATTCACCCCGAGGTGCGTGAGCGCGCATGGAGTAAAGAAAAGCACGAGCGATTATCGGTTTCTGCTCATGCGACCAAGATCGAAATGGAATAAATGGTACGTGATGGGTTTGATAGGCTGACTAGGACGATAGAATTTTTTCACAAACTGTTTATTTAGATTGAAAATTTTATTGCCATTAAATTTAATATTCAATAAGTGGTATAAGTATTTGTATTTATATAAAATTTTTATTACATTTTGTCCTTGCCTAGTAAACCGAAGGTCGCGGATTCGAGTCCCGCCAGGGTAGGAAATATTCACCTCCATGGGCATGCTTAGGTTCGTGCCCATTCAAAAAAATATCAAGTAATGGCATAGATTATTTGGTATTCATAAATTAATTGGATTTAGTATTAATAAATAGTTCAAAGGAATATTACTATCTTTTCATTAAATTTTATTCTGTGTTTGCTGAGTTTATTTTTCTAAAGAGTACGGCTTTTCACTAAAGTAACACTTTAAATTCGTGTTGAGTTGATAAATTTTCTCGTGATGTGGCAAGTTGAGATTTGTATGGTCTTTTGCAGTTTTATGTGTGTATATGGATTATGATTGAGTATTGTAAACCTATTTTGTATTTAGTTTGAGACGATACCGCTAGTATAGATGACAATATGCGTTAAAAATGTCCTATATTCCATATCATTATTGTCATTAGTGTTACATCTTTCTTGTTGTATTTCATTTTCTCAGTATTACCTTTCCTCACAATAACACCGAAAATGGGATTTGAATGTTGGATTCAGTTTTTAGTTAGTGTGCAGTCATGTGCTTTTGAATAAATTTACTTTGAATATTTACCCCGAGTTTTGTGTCAGCGTCGCGCCGTGGGAGCCCGCTAGCCATTCCGGCCGTGTCTTGGCGAAGTCATCCCTGCGGTCACTGCTCCTGGCGAGTCACCAAAACATACGGACACGATTCTCGGGCCTTCAGGCAGAAGGCTCGGGTAAACTTTTAGCGGATTATTTTGTTCGTGATTTGAGTCTTGGATTTAAAAACTGGGTTCCAGTGTGGTCACAGAAGAGACATCGGTCATAAAACATGATTTTTCCATTTTTCCATACCTCAGGGAGTTTTGTGTTGCCGTACCGAATTCCAAATAGCGATGGAATGCTTTTATCTTCAAATGAATTTTGCGTAATCACTTTCCAATACTTTAATTTAACCACTATCCAAAATCTAATGCAAAAACATTTGATGCGTAGTTATGTGTGTAGGTATATGGATTAAGATTGAGTATTGTAAATCTATTTTGTATTTAGTTTGAAACGATACCGCTAGTATAGATGACAATACGCGTAAAAAAATGTCCTATATTCCATATCATTATTATTATTAGTATTAAATCTTTCTTGTTGTATTTCATTTTCTCAGTATTACCTTTCATCACAATAACACCGAAAATTTACATAATTCTTATTCGCAATTTTTTGCTGAAGCCATGAGGGGTGAATGCTTTATCTACGTAGGTCAAATTGTTCCGTATAATTTTATGCATTGCTAAGTTGGTGGGACTTACAAATTATCTCCACGATCTTACGACTACCAGTTATGTACTGCTTAAAGAATACGGACCATGGTGGGTTAATAATGACAGCCAACCTAATGGCGAGTTGAGTCTTTTTGTGCTTCTTCATTCCACCCTTTTGGGCACTTTGAAGATGTTGCAGAGTTAGTGTCCTGTCTTCCAGGACTGGGAATGTTTAATTCCGGGGTTGTGGTATGTTTTCAGCGTCTCCCGTGGAAGACACCGGTCGACGGTAGCGGTCCTATGGGTTGAGAGTCGCTGCCAACCTAATTTTCGATTATCACTGCCGATTATATCTGCCGCAGGCTAGGAAGGGGATTTGGAAATGAAAATAAAGTTTTGAATTTTGTCTCTTCGAGTAAATTACAATTTCAGAAAATGCCTAAGAAATGTAAATTTCATAAATTTAATAGCTTATTCAGAGGAAGGCCGTAGCGAGCGAGGAGGTCAAGGGGTTTAACCTCCCCCTTACCAATGTTTTTGTAATACATGGTCATGAGTGCCCCCTATATAAATAAATTCAACTAAATGCTCCCCATCTTCAAATGAACCCCCGAATATTTTTTTCTGGCTGCGGATTTGGGGCAATGATTGCAAAATATACGGTGCTAGCGTCTTAGCAATTATTTTTTTCTGCATTTATGAGTTCGACCCACATTACTTCAAAGTAGATACAGACACGGTACTGCCATAGTTATTTAGCGATTCCATCCCCATGAATTATTTAGTGTGTATGTTACGAGTTATGACTCGTCAAAGTTTCCAAATTTTGATTCCTTTCTTTACAAATACTAATTGTAATTATCAAAGATACTTTTTCAGTTTATGTGATATTCGGCCAGAGCATGAGAAATAAAATGGGTATACTATTTGTACAATAATTTATTTTATTAATCTAAGTAAATAAAATTTGATTTTTTATGTGGAGTAACGCGTTATGACAGACAGCATTCCTAATAAACTAGGTCTCAGCATTACTGTTAGGTATCGTCTTACGTGTAAAATATAACTTAGAATCTGCATAAAATTCTTTAATCTTCTATTATCAATCAATCCATGCATTCTATTTTTTCTCTCCACTACTTTCTGTTCTTCGACCTTGAGCTTTTTAATCCAGCGATCTCTTTATTATCCGTATGTTTTTTTAACTCTGGAATTAATGAAAGTGCCTACTTTCGACGCTATCAGGAAATTATTCCCATAGATCATGGGAAAAAAAGTAGTCGGGGAATGGAATACTCTGCATACTCCACCGTCGGCTTAAAATTATTTCTCCCATTGTTCAATGCTTCTTATTAGCGACCCGACTCGAAAGGATGCTATCAATTCACCCGTGCTCAGATTAGACAATGAGTGGTTTATTGTGAGTGGAAGAGAAAATTGGTAGCGGTGAATTTAATTGGCGAAGCGTGGAATACCTGTCCCTCGGTATCTTCTTGGCGATCGACCTTGAGCGGTAAATAAGGAAATGTGTGCAATCTCGGCCGTTGGAAAGGCGAGCGTCCCGCCGGATGTTCCGCATTGCCTTCGGAAGTAGGTATGTACTCCCCTCCTGGGTTACGCCTTACATCGTGTGGCCGAGTGAGGTACATTTGGGCACGTGTCATAAAAAATACGCGATATAATCTACTATGCTATTCTCCTCTCTGCTCTTAAGCATAAATTTACCAGCGCTGCATGAAAAAAGTGACTTTTTACGCAATGACGCTCAAGGGTGAAAAGTTAAATACACCAAAGGATGATGCTCGCCGTGTTAAAATATTTGGCTTTGCCGGGATTCGAACCTGGATCTCCTAATTGCCTGGCTAACACGCCTGACCGGCAATTGTGAGATCTGGGTTCGAATACCGGCTAAGTCAAATATTTTTAATGGAAAACATTATACTTTGGTGTGTATAAGTTCACCAGTTTAGTTTACTTCTTTCTTTCTCTCCGTCCACGACTACCAATAGCGCAGGTAAAACTTCTGGTCTGGCAATAATAGGGAATCGATCTCTCCATTTCTCTCGGGTTTTCTTTCGCGTCAGTTAGATTGTGGACAACAGTTTCGAAGGCTATGCTGCCAGGTCTTCAGGTCGAAGGTGAAACTGTTGTCCGCAAGCCAACTGACGCGGAAGATAACCCGAGAAAAAATGCAGAGATTAAACCATCACCGAGAGAAGCTTCGATCTACCAAAATGGAATTGACTTTCAATCTATAAGTTAAGACTTAGTAATTTGGAAACAAAGAAAAACATGGACAAAAAGCATTGCTATGGAATATAATACATCATCGGTAGTGATGAAAGCTGCATCATGTGGAATATCCGCAAAGTACCGGAATACGTTGTGCTTCGACGTTGTTACTGAGGATCGATTTGTTACATTTTTGGGTGTTCAACTACCCCTCTTTCTCCTAAGCTTTATTTTCTCCCATAATTTCTATTTCCTCTTAAATGGCCACATTGCTAAAGAATTTTGGCTATGAAACTCATTTTTAAAATATTAACTTTATATCAAATCTTAGTTTTTTCATAATAAAATTTCAATTTAATAGTTATAGCACAATGGTTTGAATATTTAAGATGTACTAGCATGTACACGCGAATTATCTCCACGGATGTCTGTGGATTTCTAATATATGGCCCTTTGACGTAATCGGTCGGATGGGATTCGTGTTTTCGAGTCACGCGGCAGCGGATAGATTCAAATGCTGTCCGTTCTGCTTTCATTATGTCTCAGTGGCTGTCAGCGTCGAAACATGGAACAGAAGCCAACTAGTTCCACAAGGCAGCTGGCTTTAAATTCTCCTCCGGCATCTATTCAACACTTTTTCTGATATATTCACTCGATCACGCAACGCATTACAATTGTTTACATGTATTTGTGCCATCAAAGCCTTCCAGACGTGCCAGGTATTCCTGCATAATGTAACAACATTAAGACAGTGTGTTTGAGTGCCAATCCTGAGTATATGCTAAGTAAGTATAAAAAAGAGCATTCGATTATTTGAAAGCATGATGGCTATTTAGAGGCCTTATAGTGGAGTGGGTTAGTAATACGGAAATATCTATAGCAACAACATTAAGACTGTGTTTGAATACCAATCCTAATTATTTATTAAGTAGGTATAAAAGAGATCATTTGATTATTTGAAAGCATGACGACGATTTAGAGGCCTTATGATGGAGTAGGTTAGTGATACGGAAATATCTAGAGATAAATTAGGAATTTTTTACTGCCATCATTAATAATTTTAAATGTTTTTATTAGTTTACTTGAGGTAACTTTAATCACTTTATCATATTAAGTGGAAATGTAAATTTCCATCCATCGAGTTTACGTGGTAATTATTAGGTTTCTATTTTCGTGAATTGCCACTTCTGGGAGTTTTTAACCTTATAACTTACTTAAAAGTTTTTCATTTAAACTTGAATTTAAGGTGGCTTCTCTCGAATATTATATTTTGTATTATTGTGATATGAGGGCAAGCTACAAGGGATTTTATGGTTGTAAAAGTGATATCATATTTATCGCCATTGGTAGAGTATAATAACACTTCATGGATGCATTGATGCCATCCGTGGGTAGCCAACAATAACTGAGGGAGAAAGAAAGTCTTTTGGCCCGGGAATGGCTATGTTCCACACGGACCACTCGGCTTTCCAGGTTCTATCAAATGCGTCAGTATAGAAATTATCACATTCAGGAAGGCCGTTGGATAATCTCTTGCGTCACGAATACGCGAATAAGGATGGTAGGCTTTTGCATTTAGAGACGCGTTTTATTTTTAAGTCAATAGTGGGGCGAGTCGTTAAGCATTCAAAGTAAAGCTTTTTCTGTCTGCCACTTGCCCTCGGTAATGACTCGAAGTGAGTGCTCTATTCAACCACGCGACGAATAAAAAGCCGCTCGTTGAATCGAATGCAGCTACACGCTAGTTGGTTTCCGCATTCCTATACCGTGCCAATGACTCATTGTCCCAAAAATTATTCGCGATTCACCTACATCTCAAACGGAAAGATTCCAGCGTGGTCGTCACGTAGCAATTATGCCAATGATAGTTTCCGTTGTGATCTTTTTTCGAATTCAGTTCAGTCCCTCGCTTCACGCTTAAATCATTTTAAACCTTCTCGAACGAGATCATATAAGAATAGAATTTGAATAAAAATATGTAAAAACTTTTTTATGCTGGGCATATTTACATCGAATATGGCATAGTTTCTTTGCAGCGGGATAAATTTGTTTGGTATTTTATACATTTGCGGGCGAATTAGATAGTTTTGTTCGAACAATTTTTTCACAAGTTATTTTGCTAATTATTTCATCTAGGCAAACAAAAGTCATTCCTCGTAATATACAAAGCCAATGTTATCAAATTTAAATCTTTTGTTGTAGCTTGATTTATGGCATTGCCATGTAAGTCCATCCATGTGAAGTTTTACCTTAAATACATTATAAATTAACGTTTGTTTAGAAGGCCATTGTCAATTTTTGAGCGTATAAAATGGGCTTTGTATCCCAAGTGAATTGTCGTGGTGATTCGCTTTTTCACTCTTGGTTTTAACTTTGCTTAGGGCCGAAAGGAAAGTGTGAAAGATGCCGTGAGATCTGATAATCATAATTATTGTGAGAAATTAACTATTTACTTTTAGACGCGAGAAAGAGGAGCAAGATTCTATGCTGTTTTCACTTTTCTCTGCTTTAGTTAAAGCACCTTGTATTGTGCGTCGGTGTCTTTTCTTCCCGAAGAACTTTCCTCCCCATAACGTGGGATTTTTTTCGTGGAATTTCAAGCGTTTTCCTGCTACCGTGGTAATTTTTCCCACCTCGAGGGAGAAGACACGCAATAAAATTTGAAAGCTGGGTCCATGACGCGAGGATGAAACGAAAGTAATTACAAAGGGAAAATTAGCCGCTCTCGCTAGTGTTGTGAAATGAAAAAAAAGCTTTAGTTTCAGAAGTTTACGTGCTCTCTTAGGTTCATACTCTGTTTTTTTCTGATTTAAAATTGTCTCAGCACACATAATTCCTTAAACAATCAGGAAACAGCGAAGCTTCTGCTAATCTCACTTTATTATTTTAAAATTCTCTTGCGTAATTAAATGGAAATTGTAAAAAAGGAAAATTCAGTCCAATTTTACCGGTAATAAAAATTAAATAGCCCGCAAATTTAATAGCATTAAGATTTATCTTTTGAGGATTTTAGAATGTGAATAGAAGTACCACGAGCATATGTGAGTTTTATCTAATGTATAAAAACAATGATATTTTTTCCATACAAATGACACTTATAAGCTCCCAAAAACTTCTTTAGAAAATTAGCTTTCTGTCCTGAAGATTATACTTCCAGTTTTTTGATCATGCCTCTCCTTCAATACTTTTACCTCTGCCATACGTGCCTTAACCTTAGGAATTTACATAAGGATGCCCGAAGAATTAATATACCTTTTTCGTAATTGTACTTTTGATTACTCACTGGGATTACTATTGCGTTAGCACCCACTTCTGTTGATTTCTCTTGCGATTTTTTTTCATTTCAGGGCAGTAGTCACGTAGGAGAATTGGAAACTTTGGAACTATGGGCTGTATTATGAAAAACAAGGTACGAGGCTAGTCCACTCTTCCGGGTTGATTTGAGCTCTTGCTAATTTGAGTGAATTTTTATGCCTGGATTTCAGCCTTTATGAAATATGCGCATAGGCTGTGTGCTTGGCAGTAACCGAAGTCATAAGTCGTTCTCCACAGATATCTCACCTCTAAAAATTCAATTTTTACAGCCAGCGCACCGTCCGCTTTCTTTTTCACCAGTCTTAATAATTAGGGAATACATATACGTAAATAAACTGACGTTATTTATTGCTAAACACCTGGAAAAGCTACTTTCAATGCCAAATGATAACTTTTTGCGTCCAAAAGCTATGAGACGAGACGTTATAATGTATGTGTCGGGCGTTGCAGGTGAAGAAACTTTAACACTTAAAGTGTTCAACTCGAAGGGTAGTTTGAATGGGTGAGATTAGAGCTCAGTGCGGAATTACCCGCAGGGTGTTCCTTTCTCTGGGCCATTTTGAACTTCGAGAATTTAATTTGGGGGTTTTCGAAGGCTTTAACCGGGATTTGAACCTGGGACTTTTCGATGAACATCCTAGCGCTCTACCCACTAGGCTACCAAGGTTAAAGATGTCATAGTGATCTCGACGGAGAGCAATTTTAATGTCTCATCCAGACAGGCTGCTAATATTTTCCATCTAGTCCTATGGCCGTAGTGTGACAGCAGTGATTCTACCATGCTATAAAAGTGCATCGGGTAATGAGGTCATGTAATAACGTAGGTCTGACACCTGCAGACATGCCAGGAAGTGAAGAGTGATCACCGCCACCAAACTGAAGTCCACCCACGAGTGCCTTAGTACGTGGCTGAGTGGGAACCGGTGTTACCGCCGCTGTTATTATGGCGAAAAAAAACTTCACGTCAACGCTTTGGTTGTTGTAGTTGCTCACTTAGTACCCGGCTATTTCATTTCTTCATGAGTACTTACATATGAGTGAATCCTGTCTTCTTCCGCTTGGGATGATGGAATGGCATCTTGATTAATAGAAACACCGTTACCGTCGCCCACTTGGTTATTCCGTTGTACTAAAAACACGTTTCCAAGCCTGGGTTTCATGCTCATCGTCCATCTTTAATGCCTGCTCATTTACTTCGACGGACAGCGTATTTTTATGCCGTAACGCGTCTTGTCACATTTGAATTATCGTGCCGGGACTGGAAGATAACCTCCATAACTTCCCTTGCAAAGTGAGTGTACATTTGGGTTGTTGTAAATATTGCCTGTACGCTTTATTTTTTTCATCTATCCGCTGGTATAAAATAACGTTCGTACCCTGAGTTCTTTTATGTAACCCTTTCCGTGTGGGAATGAATGTAGATTTTTTAAATAGTTTCAGAGGGTTCGGGTCCTTATGTGTGCAGATTAACGTTGATACAAATCACTATATGGAAAAAATCCTCGCGAAATATGTCTGAACATAACTTCTATATGTTTCCCGTCTTCTGTTTTGAATATATGCATTAATATAACTCTTTTCACATATTTTTTTAATTCTCATAAATGGTTCCTAAGTAGAGTTTTTCTTCTTTAAATCTCTCAGAGTTTTGCAACAAATTTCTCCAAGCTTTCATTCTTCCTCATGTTCTGTAGAACTCAGATTTTCATGGCATCGTTCTTTATCTCCTTGTATGGCATTTAAATTAATTTTTTGTGCCACAAGGAAGGTTTGGAGAATATATTTGAATTGCAAATTTTCACAGTAAAATATTGCACTCAAAGAATTTTTGCTATTAATATAAATTTTCCTTAAGTGAGTAATATTTTGTTTCATCGGCTAATTTAATTATTGACTGTAAGGAACTTGATGATGTGAAGATTATTAGAATTTCAACAGTGTAATGCTTTATAGTAAAATTTCTTATTTTTATATACTTTTCTTAGAGGTCCCTGATATCGTTTTGTCCATGGTTTGATACTGATCTGAGTCAGGAAAAATTGTCGCAGGAATGTGTTCAAGCCTTAAGCGGAGTATCATAGCGGAATATACAGTGTCATTACTGCTCTGAAATCGATTTATTTTGCGTGCATAGTTCAAAAACATAAAAGGCAAAATTGAGGAATTGGATTCATTAAAATTACTCTGTTATCAGCTATTGGTCAAATTCTCTGTTTCTCTCTCACTGCACAGTCGTAGTTTTGGAGTGGTTTAAACATTGTATTTTCACGATTACAGAGGTCCACAGGAATGAGTCCATAGCGTATGCTGACCCGTGGAAAGAACGTAGAAATTGTCCTAGATCTTTATCGCCTTCATTGGAATTACCAATCATGATGCTGCTATCTCTGCTCGAAATCTCTTAAATTCAGAATTCGAATTTCGGTGCAAAAGACGATGAAAGTAAATTGAATTCCATTTCTCACGGTAGAATATGCATTGAGTTCGAGAATGTAAATTTTATCGATACTCGTATTTGAATTCAACACCCTTGCTATCTCCAGCAATTAACAACATCTTTTGGGATTGTATCGTTCAATCCATGATATAGTGTATTCTAAGATTTTTTTACGTTTGTTTTGTCTTCGGTATCTCGTTGTTTTTCATTTAAGAGTGGTCGGTCTACCGAAATGGCATACTTGTGAGTCCGTGGCTTACTGGAGAGTACGCTTGGCTGTTGAAGTCTCTATCTCATCTCTCCCTTTCCATCTTTCTTTCTCCGACGGTCTGGTGCTTGCGTCTCAATCCACCGCGCATCCTTGAACCTCAGATGAGGAGCGTCACATACCTACCCCGGGTGTATCCACGGTCAAGAAAATAAAATTTTCGCCGAGCTCATCGGCTCAAGGAACTTACGAATTTCTGCTTGAGACCTTCGCAGCGCTGGGTTGCAGTTTTTCTCATGGTTTTCTGGTTAGCTGCGTCGAAGTTGTTTTCAAGATGACGTTTCTTGGCTTATGCTGGCCACATCTACACACCATATCTGAGTGCCGACGGATGGAAATGGCCCTTTATATATACCGTCCTCAATGAGGTCTTCCGCTGGCGCGACCAATCAGCGTTTTTGTATGTTCGAAGTTGGTATGAAAATGAGTTATGCATGTTGCTCTCAGTAGATATCTGTAGTAAGAATGGGACTAGATGGCATAGTTTATAGCAACTAGATGGGAACAGTAGCAATGAGGAACACAGTATGCCTTCGCCGAATGTTGCACTTCCCCATTTTTGCGTGCTTTGGCTTATGAGTCTTTTTCAAGTGGTATTCAGACCATTCTCATCATCTCTATAGAAAATAACTTCGACACAGCTAACCCGAAAACCACGGAGAGAACATGTTGAACTTGTAAATGAAACAATTTTAAATGGTGCAAATGGTTGTTGGGTAACTATTGGCTAAAGTCTAAGATTTTATTTCTTAAAAATTTCACTTAATTATTGTGCGCTATGAATCCATCTAGCCCTCTGTAACAGAATCAAGGTCCAATTCAACAAGGCCCATTTGTCATTTCGTTTTTTAAACAATTGTACTTTATCGTTATTTCTTCTCAAATAGCGCTACCGAGGGTTTTTTTCTTTGCTATCGTGTGATCTATGGTGATCGATTCTCGGCACTATCGATATTTCCGTCGATAAGTCTCCACGGTTAGTTCTCTCCATATCTTTTCCTCTTTCTTGACATTTATGTGGTCTCGTGTTCGTCTAATATCTCGATAAGGTTCTGATTTCACCAACCTTCCCAGTGGTCGAACCGATCCATAGGTTACGTTACTTCCGTGTGCCGAAGTGACATCAAAAGCCAAAACTATGATTGACCCATTAATCTCACCCATAATTTTATCTTATAAAAATCTTTGCGAAATATTTAGTCATCGATTTCCTGAAATTTCATTTTTGAGCGAAAGAGGTAATTTAGTACCGCGGGTGTCTTCGCGTAATGGGACTCTAGAGTCTCACCGGCCGTTAATATTAATTTTTGTCGAGGAGATAATCAATCCAATGAGTTTAAATATTTTGTTTTGCTTGGAATAGTATTATGGTCACTGATGATGATATTTTTTAATTTTTATTGTGAACCATGTGTTATTTTGATACTTGATTTATGCAAGTGACAAATGTTGAACTTTTGGACATATGTGAACCTTGAAAATCATTTCAACTCTTGTATATTCCTTGAATATCATGATAGTCGTAGTTTGACGTAAACTCATGCAGGAATTTTTTACATACTCAGAATAGTGCCCCATTTTTTGTATGTACGAAGGTGGTATGAAAATGAGTTATGCAAGTTGCTCTCAGTAGATATCTGTACTAAGAATGGGACTAGATGGCATAGGTTATGGCAACTAGATGGGAACGGTAGCAATATGAAACAGTATGCCTTCGCCGATTGTTGCACTCCCCAAGATAGCTAGGCGATCTTTTCCATTATTGCTTAGCCTTACCGTTTAGTGTCATAGCTCACCTTCTTATACACGGGGACAATCGCATTCAAGAGTGGGTCTATGCAGTGTGCAGAATTGAGGCTCGTTTACCGTGACCTTTGGCTGAGTTTCTGAGGACCTTGCTTGCCGCTAGTGCAGCCTGCATGCATTTGAATAAACCGTTGTGACCTTCGGGCGGAATCGTTTGAAAATAATGTGGAACACTTGCGGTCACTTCCAGATTCTAAATTTGTCATTTCACCGTGTTTAACCGTTTTGTTTCCGGCTGGTTGATTTGGATTTCTGTGCCTTGCTCTCTCGCTGGCTTGTTAATCTCTGCCACAGCAACATGGGGATGTTTTTGTACCGGCTTTAACTTCTCCGTTGCTTTTCTTTGGAAGCATGTTAAATTGATGAGAGGAATTGTGACAGTTAATAAAAATATTGCTCTTAATTAACAGCTACGCATGAAATGTGCCTGATTTTTTTGGAATTTGAATTAAAATATTTTCAGTCGCAAGAAAAATATTGTTTCTATGTCTGAAATAAGAATTCAGATATTTTACAGGTACTATTAAAATATAGATAGTATATTTCAATTAGATAAATTATAAATCACCGTCGAACAAAAATTATCGATGGGCGAGGTTGCCCCAAGAATTAAACTGCCCCTTGCCCTGAATGCCCTGTGGATTAGTCTCCGGCGAGCCCTTGGTATTGAGTGATTTTAGATTTTTCTCTTTAAGGGGAGTTGCAAAATTTCATTTTAGAGACTGAACATGCATCAGGAAATTTTCCTAATTTTTTTGTAAAAGTGGATGAAAATAATTAAAGTAACAAAGTCTTACTTTTCACTTAAATGAGTTTTTATTCCATATTATAATTTTTTAGCCTTCAACTTTTTCCCATTTTGGTGTCTTTCTGCAAGACCTTATGGTTTTACGTTGTTAAATTCGTCACTGCCTCATAAGTTGGAAAATTTGTCAAATATTCTCGATTAAAAATAGCCATAACTATAGTATATGAATGAGAGAATAATTTTTAGGAATGTATACATACGTGTATTTCTTTCTAATGCAACCATTTGGAATTCCACCTCATCCAGAGGAAGGAACGCTGATCTTGAGCTGCGGAAGCCAGGAAAATTCGATCAGCTTTCCGCATAGTATAACCATCCATTAACAGTTCCATCAATTTAATGCCTTTGGACGTGGTAGGTATTCTGTTTGCGGTACACGAAAATACTGTCGGATATTCCCTACTTAATTGCAATGGGAGAGAAAAGAAAAGCGAAAAAAAATTCGTGAACTTTTTTACGCATCCTTAAGCACCCCGTTCGTACTTCCGCCTATCCTGCCGGCTTGCCTCGCAGCAGTTTCACTTTCCCCCTCCCTCTCCCAACGCTTCTCACTCTAATAGCCACTCCACTCCGCTCCCAAATGATGGAACGTTGGAATCCGTTCGGTTGGTGCACTTGTGTGCGTAAGCGTGCGTGTCTGTGTATTGATGGAGATTCGCAGGTGCGTGTTTTGGCCGCCTGCGTGCTAATAATCGAGCCGAGGAATCCGCAAACGAGTATCTAATGACGTTTTTCTTATTTGTAGCCTCGGGTGATCACATAACTGGAAGCGAAGGGTTGATGCAAACACCTTCCTAGGTCAAAAAGTTTTTATCTCTACCCGCCGTGTTATTTTGTTGCGGGATTACCTTGCATCACGCATTCATGTTTAAGTTTAGGGTTGGGGAAGGGAAGGGAAGTTATTTGTGTTAACAAGAGAATCATGGTCGCTGATGGTGAGGGAAAATGTTAAGCTTAAAATGTGAAAATTGTTTTACATTCGACATCAATTCTCACGTGTTGAAGTTGTATGCGTAAAAGCTTTTTCTGAGACGTGTTTGGGAAACAAATCTGAACATTGCTGACCATCTTAAATGACAGCTATTCCCAATATTCCTGCATTAAAACTCTGATCTTAAAATTTTTTAATGATTTACGTTTTTAATGGAGTAGGATTAGCAGTGGCGCAGCGAGGGGGGTTTTGGGGGATAAAATCCCCCCTCAGAGCTCAGAGAAATTTTCAAGTTTCATCTATTTTACTTAATTGGATTGATATTACTAACAGAATATTGTAATTATATATGAAATGTCCCTCAGAAAGCCGTAAAACTCACCAATTTGAACCATTTATCTTAAAATTCCGCTGTTTATTTATCTCGCACCTACCGCTTATCCTGGTGGGTATTCCAAACCCCCGCACACCCCGGTATTAGTTGCACCTTAACCCCCCAGCCTTAATTCCTACCTGCGCCCCTGAGGATTAGTATATACCAGTATATACCGATTTTGATAAATTACAATTGAATTGACAAACAATTGGCGCGAGATGATTTTTCACACAATTTTTCTTAACAAAGCATCTTTCATCGTCAAAGTTTTTCGAATTTAATATTTGTTTTAAATTTAACCTGTAGTTTCAACTCATAAAAAATCGTTACAGGAATTGTTTTGTCTCTTTACGCTCTTTTATATCGCGTCTTTTATCTATTTTTTTATATCTAATAATGTTTTTCTAGTTGTTATTCGGTAGCAGTATTAGTCAATCAATTGTTTACAATACTTGGTTGGCATTTCTTGGTATTTTATCCACTACACATTTTTCTCCTCCTGTGGCCCTTTTAGAAATGTAGCCTTGGGGATTTCACTGCATATATCACACACACTTCAAGTAAGAGTTTATAGGGTGGTTCTTTTATTTTCATCTGCGTTTAGGGCAAACAATCAACTTATATCAAGGCTGAAAGTTCTTCGCTCTTTTATGCTAGAAACTTAGCTCAAGAGGGGGTAATTTGGATAGGTCATGCCCTGTGAGAAGGTGATCCTATGAGGCTCTCTCTAGTGGTGATTTGCATGGAAAACTCATTCAAGCCGAAAATAGTTTTCTTCTGAAGTTCCAGGAACTTTCTATCGAGTTCTAATAGAGCTTGAATTGGATGAGGTAGGTGCATCGAGAAAGTTAGAAGCTACCCTTTCGCTATTCGGTTTTTGCGGTTCATTCTCGCTGCCACAAAATAATTTTCCTACATGCCCAATATAGGCTTTCTACTCAATGTTTAACTTTCCTTCTCCTTATAACACTTATATATTTTATGTCTTTAATTATTTTTTCGTGATTGGTAATTTTATAAAGATTCATCCATTAAATTCCTCCTAAACATTTTGACTAACGTTGCAAGGATGAACATTCTGTTGCGGTTGGAATTTGAGTACAATCTCAACTAAAATGAATTCTATACCTACCCATCCGTCTAAATTTAATATATATTGGCATGTTCTTGATAATGTTCAGCCGTAAAATGACTTTTATGTTTATTTTATTGGTATAATATTCTCGGGAGGAAAGTCAGGATAAATGAGCTTATATATTGGTCAAATATTCTTTTTTTTTAATACGAAAACTTTTTAGAGTGACGAAACACTTGCGATTCGCTGTACACGAAATTGACATCAGAAAGCTATAATCATATCTGAATTGCTTCTCGCCAGCTATAGATTATTGATGACATTAAAATTTGAGGCTTATCCTCTTTTGAATTTCAAACTATTACCCGTCCATAAAGCTGGCGCGGCCGAAGAAAGTTAATGACATTTGTAGCCTCCCCTTGACATAAACATGCCGCAAATAGCTGCGTAATGGGATTGACATTTTATGATGATTTATGAAGTTTTGTAATGGTGAAATCATGGTATTTTCCTTTCTTTTCACATTTGTTTATACTATATTTTAAGTGATGAGGCAAAGTAATAGTGACTATGAAAGAAACGCCTGAGGCTTTCGTGTATCAACATTTCGTCATATTCATTCTAATAAATCTTCGATTTTTGAACCTAATCGTTAGTTTAAAGAAGTCATCATGCTCTTTTCTTGTTGCGGCAAATAATTAATCAACGTGAATGTTTTGTATGTCATAAACAAGACATACTGCTCCGAAAAAAGGGCAGAATTTGGCTGTCTCTGGAAAACTTATGAGGAAGATGTCTACTTTTCTCCCGCTTTTCCATATCGCATGGTTAAACAGAAAAAGGAGGTGCATAAAATAAATATTATACCAATAAGTATAATAGTTTACGAATTGAATATGTCGTAGTAAAATAATATTATAAAAGGAGTGATTGAAACTCAGTCAAAATTTGCCAATTTCTATGAGCTCATTAGAAACCTGATTAACGCATGGTTTTGCTACGCAGAATAATTGGAATTTAAAAATATTTTAACGCCCATAAATTGTACAATTTTTCCAACTAAAAGTGTTCATTATTGGCTATGAGAAAAAAGAATACCTGGAGTGTAAGCAACCTGGGAATTTGATTGTTCATTTTCAATTTATTAAGCTTTTAAACTCAAGTCTACAATATTTTTGCTCAGATATTTGCTTAACGAGAATCACCGATTTATTATTGTGCTCTTAGATGAGGAAGCTTTATTTGGTGGCAGTGTATGAGCGCAAATCATTAAGATTTCCATGTAGCGGTTTGGGAAATAATAAGGATAAAATCAGGGACGAAGAGAAAGCAAAATAGTGCGACAGATGGTGACGGAAGAATGTAAATTGTTCGGAAAATTGTTTAAAGAAACTATGATCGTCGGTCAGCTGAGGATTTCTGATTTATGGAGAATGGCCGAGCAACCAAGCATAACTCATCGAAAGATTCACCCTCTTGACATATTTTTCCGATGAATCGTGAAATTCTTGCACGCTTCGAAGGCTCTTTTCATAGCAATGTCGTATTCGTTTAACGATTCTTATTAAAACGCCACAAAATCAATGACTTTGACAATACAGTTAGTCTAGTTGTCGGTGGTTTGGCATTTACTTATTTGATTTGCATTGCTTACTCGTGATTACTGCGTGTATTTTCTTGAAACTCCGACGTTGAAACTGAATCTTTGCCCTTAGCTCCTTGGGTGCGGTTGATTTTCGTATTGCGTTTTTCACCGAAAAGCTGTTTCTCCTAACATTAGCGTTTATGGCAGATGTACGAATTTTAGATGATGAAGTCTACTATCTTATGAAACTTTGAATCTCTCCTGAAATTACCAAGAAGATTATGCCAGATATATAAAAGTCACGACGCAACAGCACAGTTCACAATTATCATCCTGATAGAAACCCAAAATTCTTACGTTTCAAAAGTGCAATTTCAGTGGCACATAGACAACAATGGGAAAACCGTAAGACGATGATAGAGTTCAGTTTTGAGTTGAAAGTGGAGCTCCTTAAAACATATCACCCCTATTGTTCCGGTATTCTGTTTTTTTTCGGGAATTTTCACTGGTTTAAGTCTCGCATGTTGAAAATTTAGGGTTACATTGTACAGAACTTTGTAAATATTTGCCTGGTCGTAACTGAAATATCGAATTTTTACCATCCAGAAAATACTCCTGTAAAATTTTCATGCATGAGAAACAAGCAAATGTTGGCAAGGGTCCACTCTATATGCCCTCAGAATTTCGGAAAGATAGCGTGAGATTTAATGAGGTTATAAGTCACGAATAAAGCTGGTCACTTGTCAAGTGGGAGTGATACGATGTACAGTATCACTGATGCATCCTGTAAATTACGTAGGCTGGCGTTTTATGAGTAATTGGGAGGAATCGGTCAAATGGAGCGCATCTTAATCACGAGCTAAGTCAATGCAGAGTTTTTTTTTATGTTAGACAATAAATGAAATAAAGTGTATCATCTACGTGGTTGAATAGCTTTCCATAGCACGTTTCTCTTCGCATTGGTGACATATAAATTAAGGGAAATCACTCAGAACACGTGGAGGATCGTCGGGTATGGTTCATTTTCCGCATTGTCTGACAATTTTCCAGCTTTAGCTAATTGATCATCAGCGTAATAATTAAGATCCTCAATGAGGTCAAATCGAAGGGAATGGTATAAAAAGAAATCGTCCACATGAAGCTCGTCCTTGGGGTATTTGTTCAGTGCGCACTAGAATTTCGCCTCCCGTCATTAGACGCGTTGATGAAAAGCTTTAGTGCTCGGTCATGCAATTATATTTACGCCATTTCTCCCGGAATATCTACTGCCGTGTCCGTTTTAAAGTCTCGCTATTTTTTTTCTCCGTCTGCATTCGTTCGAAAGAAATCACTTTGCAAGTACAAACGATCCGCGAAAATTAGGTCAAACAGTCTGTTGTTGAATAGCAATCGAAAAAGTATGCTGGGGAAGAGGAAAATCCGGGCGGTTAATAAAATGCCTCTCTTGTATTACTTCAGAGGTGAATGGCATACTTGGTTGGAAAGCCCTGCGAACGTGAGGATAACCGGCGCCGGAGAAATTGCTTCACGAGAAAGCATCCCTTTGAATCTTTTCCGTGAGAACTCGTGCAGGGTGCATACGTTTGCGGCAGCACGACTTCTGTTACGGAGCGGGGTGAAAGCTATCATGTGGTTATTTAATCGTTGCTTGATAATGATAATTATTTACATTATTTCATTTGACTTTAATTTTACAAAAAATAGTCTTGAATCTCTTCCTGTTGTCCATGCCAAATTAATTTTCCAAAAATAGCATAGGTAGTTGAATCTACAATGCGTTCAAAGTTGTAAATTTCATAGTTATTTGTAATAAGTGGCTGAAAAATTCAAAGAAATTATCATGACATCTCAAAACATTAAAACTACATATTTGTACCTATATTTTAATAAACAGCAGTCATGTAGGCACAAGATGAGAAAAATTAAACGTCATTAAGGAGTTAAAACTCTCGTGCTGTTAATTTTAATAAACCCGTTAAGAAACTATTTATAATATAGGTGATTGTTTGATAACAATAAAGATGGATCGGTTACGTTTGCGGCGTATTCAGTGTACTTATTACCCTATTTTCTGTACGTAGACTTATGAAGCCACAGGAAAAAAAAACAAACTCAGAGTGTGAGAAACTGTAGAGTATCACGCTGGAACAGAACATTAAGCGTTTTTTGGGAAAAGAAAAATCCATATCTTCTTTATAGTGTTATTTTACTTTAGTTTTTCACTGCACTACTGTAATTACTCGACAAATTTAGTAAATAATTGTAATAAGGTTTATGTGGCCGCAAGAAAAAATAGCCTTATAATCAGAAATTCTCCGAAAAATGTGCTGGAATGGAACAGTGAGGGATTTAGGGGAAATTAGATGTAAATTTCTCCTTTATTATAAGTTTAGTTTAGTTTTATTCATCCCTCAGATTTTACTCGAATCATTATATATTATTTATATTAGTCATACATACAGGGATTTTTTAATTTATTCACAACGTTAATATGTATGCCATGCATACTCTGCAGACATGCATAACATTCTTTCCAGAACGCATGATATTGTGTGGCATAATTTATGCACCACGACCCACATGATAGTAGCCTGGACAAAAGCTATTGTTTCTCCTAAAGACGAGAATACTTGTTTGGAAAAATCACCATGCTGATGAGGTTGATGCTCGGGCGTGTGAGGTAACCCGTCTCACATGTCTAGAGAAAGCCATCAGGCCAGTCACATTTCGTAAGGCGGCAATTCTTTGGAAAGTTGGACTTCCCTCATTTTCGGTGGTTTAATTACGGAGAAGTCGTAATTGTTGGTGAAAATTTTTATAGTTCGATTTTATTAAGCATTGCTTGGATTGAGATAGACTTATCGAAAGTTTTCATTTGAAAATTTTCAAATAATTTAAAGCAACTCTTTTATGCAACAAGGTATTTTGGTTGTCGATAAAGTCTATTTTATGATTGATTTGGGTGTCGAGGGGATAATCTCCTTTGTAATGATAAGAATATTGTTGCTTTACCAACGTTTTGACGTATTAAACGTCCTCCTTAGGGCAGAGGCAAAACCATCCATAAAATCGATTGATTTTCATCGATTCGATTATTTTATGTAATGTTTTGGCCAATGCCCAGAGGTCTACGTATAAATGAGACGAAACTTTGGCAAATCAAAAATAATCTTACCATTTCAACGGAGAATAATCCCCGACACCCAAAGATATTATAAGCTACTTGGCTGTCCTCAAGATCGGTCCCTAAGATTAGTAGATCATTGCTTTATTTGATAAATTTTGGTTGTCATTTGGTCATTTTGAATCTATCTCAATGGTTTTTCCTTTTTTATCTCCTGAATGACTTGGTTCAAAAATAAAAATTCTTAAAATTTATTGGTATTTTATATTTAGTAACTTGCATTTCAAAATTGTTTTGATAATTTACGCTCTGGTACAAGTTGATTCCTAAAAGCATTAAATATTGAACGAAAAAAAATCCTTAAGAATCAAAGAGATCACAATTAAAAATAATTAATTCACGATGTATAAGAAAAAATTTTGCATTTCATTATGTAGATGGCATTTTTTTACAATGCCTATACCGTGGCATTCCGTTACCAGTGGTTATTTGAATACAAAATTTTAAAATGTTCTCGGTAGGCAAATTGCTATAATTTTAAGTGAATCATTTAGTAATGCTAGTGATGGCAAAGAATTTCGTCCATTTTAAATACTAAAATCGACAGGTTTGATTTACGATGGTGACTCACCCTCAATATTGAGACGAAAAGGGAACACGACAGAGCATGGTCGCTCGTGCCCCACGACAGATAGAGGGGTATTGTTTCCCCCCACTGATTCACGGTTTTTAGTGTGCTTAAATCGGCCGAACTGAGTTCGAAAGGAGTTAGAAAAAAGTCTATGGTCATTTACAATTTTTTTCCGAAGTTCTTAGAAATTTGAATAGGGAGTGGTACACCGTAACTATTAGCATTACTCTTCCCACTTGAAACGGATACTCAAAAGTACTTGATGTATCACAATTCATCGGACGTGTCATTCAGGTGAAAATATTCGAAAAGAAAATCACATCCTGTGGAAGAAAAAAATGATTTTAGGTCATTGGATGGGGTCAGCACTTTTCGCTGTAATTCATAAGTACACTTTTTTCCTCTTTGAATACGGTTTTATAAGCAAGCTATTTATGATGTTGGCCGTGATCTGTGGTCACTTGAGACTGCATGAAATAAGGAAAGGATTATTTTGGGACGGTAGGAGTGGTGGAGTGAAATTACAAAAACCGCCCCGTGGGATTGAATATATGGACGGGATATGGCACGTTCTCTGCGCTAAATACCCGAATCCGAATCGGGATAAAAGCTTATACTTCCGCTAATAGTCAAACTCAGGCCTGTGGATAAAGTGCTGAATCAATGTTTCCCCATATTCGCTGTCCTGAAGTCAAAACGCAGAGAAATTAGTGCTTATATGTCTCGATCTTTACTACCTCTCAAATACCGCCAAAAATTATAGAAACATTAATTTTTCTCGGCCTACTGTATCAAGAAACAGTAGTTATTAAATACTCGCGTGAAAATGCATTTGCATTGGAATGAATGAGGAGGTATATTTTTAATCTCTTGCCATGATTGTGCTTCTTTAGATTGCTCGGCGAGATGAGTTTTCACAAACTTTCCAAGTGACTCAGTACAGAGAATATACTGTTATCAATTGTTTTCAGGATTAAAGAATTTGCAAATACATCTGTTTTTGGCCCAAATAATTATTTCTAAAATATTGTGTAAATTCCATTTTTAGTTACTTTCATTTTTTAAAGGTAATTTTTACTGAGTTCTACTGGGAGTCATTGTGGTATGACTGATCTTATCCCTTAAATAATTGCTGAGTTGTAGATGTTATTTCAGTCATAGGGCCCGTGGACGTGAAAATCTCTCATATTGATTTTAAATATTCTTTCCCATCGGCCACTTAATGGAGAATCGCGGTTGTGTTTTGTCCCCAATTGGTCTACTCTCATATATTGGATTTATTCTTGACGAAATGATAGGGATACTTTGAAAAATTATGTGATGCGGAACTTTTGTGCCGTGGGCATGATATAAACAGCGTTTTTGGTGTGATGGACTTGAGGCTCGATTTTCAATGCTTGAAAATTTTTCATCGCAAATGGGTGACCATTACAAACGTATGAAAAAAAGAAAATACAAAATCGGAGACCAGTAAAAGGAAAAAAAAATATCGCGCCTCGTTTTGATATCGTGTTGATTAAATTGGTAAATGTTTCACTCATAACTCACTAAAAATTAAAGCTATGAGTAATACGTTCTTACTCTGAAAGGCATTCTCAACGAATATTTTATAGTTTCTAGCTTCATCCAACGTACATGTACACAACATTACGGAGCTCTTTTAGATATTGCCGGCAATCTTAAGGACTGTTAAATTGGAGGCGTTGTGTACGTTTCTCGTTGCGTTGGGAGTGATGGAGCTGGTTCCCACATTTATACCCGTCTCCGTTCAATGGCTATTTAAATTCGAAAGTTGTGCTGTGACTTTGAAGGCGAGCTCTCCTCAAATCACCTGTTTGAGAAGCTTAAAATTTACAAAGCGTTCTGGCTATTATTTCCTATGAGTTTTTTTTTTTCGTGAGTTGCTCAACACTTCCTCTTGGAATCTCAGGGTCACCCTCCGGTCACGATTGGAGCTCATATATTTCCCACACCTCTCCATATTCAACCGAAGGTCGCGTTTGTTCTCGCGTAATTGACGTGCCTGAGAGATTTCATATTATTGGCCATGGGTCATTTGCGCCTTTTTTTAGGTTCTCAGAAGTATTTTTTTACCATTATAATGGTATTTTTGTATCCAGTTCTGCGTTATAATACTTTTTATTACTTAAAATTGCATGTCATATTCTTACGTAAACATTGAAAAAAATTATGGCCACGCACGTCTTGAGATCGACGTGGTGTGAGCGCCATTTATTACCCAGAAATCAAGTCTATTTTCTCATTAATAGTTTTCAATTTTATTAAAAGATATTTCCTCTCTTTTTGTATGGGTATTGTTCGACACTATTTTTTACCCAAAATCATAAATAGTTAACATTGGGTTCTTAAGGTGCATATATTTCCATCAAGTGAGCTTCTCAGTATCTTGCAGTAGTTCATACGTCGGATAGGTTTGTGGTGTGAATTTTCCTCATCTTCAGAGATGGAATGGGACGGCCTTGGAGAGAGATGAAGGTACAATTTGGCGATGATATTCCAAAGAAAACTCCGGGACGCTATTTTCACTAAGCATCGGAAATCGCAAGGGATAAAAGAAGATAGGAACTGAGCTGAGCAAGAACTCAGATTTAAGAGTTGTTATTTAATGCTTATTTTAATGCCTTTTTATCGCCGAATACTAAAACAGTGCTGTTATATATCAATCGGGAAGAAGAAAAAAAACTCCGCACAGTGAAAATGTGCGACAAAAAATTTTTTTTTGCGTAGATTAATAATTTTACTATTAGAAGTCGATTGCCACCTTGGGATGATACGCTAAATTTACCCATTTCCAAGTAGGAGTACTCAAATAGGGAAATTTTCGATTATGCCTACTCTCCCTGGCATTAACCTCATTTATTAGGATTCACCCCCGTACCAGTAAAATCTTTTATTTCAAGACAAATTAATTTTTTTCTCATAGAGATTGACTATTTAATAATAGTATTCATGAAAGGGTTCTAGCTTATAAAGCCAAAAATAGTTATTTTATAAAAACTATTCTCATGCTACGACGAGAAAGGAATATGTCTGAAAACGGATTCCCAGGCGTTGTACTAACACCTCTTGAAATAGGAGAAGCCTTTCTAATTATCCCTTAGCCTAAGGGCATTTTTCTCATGCACGACTTTATTCTAGAGCGTGAATTAGAACTACCTTCGTCCTATCTAGAGAACCTCCGATTTTCTTGCACCTTTCGAACTATCACAGACTTCGGCATCCTTTCGTGTCAATATGTAACCGCTACCTCTGCTTCGCCACCTCCTCCAATCGCTCCCTTTCCTCATGCAACGTGCTTAGCACTTCACTTTGTTGGATGACAACATTTGCTTGGATTATTTATTGGTTATAAATTTCCAGCAAGACCGGAAAATATTTTTAATGATATTAGAGAGAGTGTTTCCGCGTTTCTTTGCATAATTCAAAACGCATCATCATTATGAGTCTTGAGACTTTCGCATGTCGTTAACGTGAAACATTTCACGCAATATAACTTAAAAGGCCTTTTTATTCAATCAGTTTGACTGCCTTAAACCCGCTCAAATTTCTTGCCCTTTCAATAAGTTATTTCTTGCCTCATGGCGCATTAACAAATTTTCTCGCGTTTTATATTTCCTTCTTTACAAAGCTCTATCTTTTTGTTGATTCCTGTTCAGAGAAACATGAATCATGACAATAAAGCACCAGACAAAATTAAATCTATTCATTTATTTTTGCTTGAAAATGTTATTTTTAATTCCTAATATGTTTATTTCGCACAAATTATTGTATTGCATCGAAGATAGCCTAGACATGAACATTTTCATTTGCTGGCCTTTCAAGCGTCTATGGCATGTAAGAATAGTTACTTTCCACTTAAATTATTCTTTATTTTCATTTGCTACCTTAAAATAATGCAATGCAAAGTAAAATAATTATGTACCTCGTTCGTTATTGCAAAGGCAAACGTTGAGATAACTATGGCCATTAATTTATGATATTTCGACATAATTTTATAATTGCACAAGCTCATATTACTTATCTCTCTTTATTTACAGCAATATCAGTTTATACTCTTTTACTATTAATTTTGATAAGTTTATTTGCGTCTTTAGCCGCTAATAACTGGCTTCTGACTAATGTAAACTTTGAATAAGATTAACTAATAGTGGTAGCCAAGTAAAATAATTATTAAATGCCTTCTTTAAAATGATAATTGATAGTTTTCCTATAATTTATGAATATAATATTATTATATTTATATAATTATATACTACAAATGAATGATAAAGGATAATTGTAGCGTTTACATGGGAAAGGTAAGTCAGAAAAAATCGCAATTTCGTTTTTTTCATGGAGAAGGTTGTACAAGCACATGCCAATGCCATGGACAAGATAGAAAGTCAATAGGGTAGTTTCCTTCATCAAAGAAAACGAAAGGCATTGATTGCTATTTGTTACCCACCATTAGTGTATTCATAAAATACAAATTATTTGGTTTTAGAAATCCCAGTTTAGACTAATGTTAATGGTCAATTTTAACCTCATTTGAAAAAGGCAAGATTGGCGGCCACACGATGCCACTCCACATGACATAACAGGGGCCCAGATGCTATACGAGTAGTCAGGAGTTTTACGTCATCTGAGATTACCAATGCATGCATGAGGCACAGAGCTCAGGGAAACATATCTTAATAATCACCAAATAAAATTGCCTATGGTCGGTTAGTTTCCTTCGTTGGATTAGGCATTAAATTCCTTATTTAAGCCAAGCGCTACCAGCTACCAGGGTACTCTACTACCTACTAGCAGCCTGCATCGTAGCGGCGTTCATAGCCTCACACCAACATGGCCTCACTAGGTGGCAGCCAGAACCAGAATGACGGGCTTTTCCCAGCATTCATACTTAGCCGTCGCGTTTTCGCGCACTTGAAAATTTTCACTTTTAATTTAATCGCGAAAAATAGATATTGTCATTTAAAAATCAAAAAGCTTGAAATACATACTCCAGAAGTAATTTTCGATTTAGGCAAAAGAGGAAAGAATAGAAAACCACTCTATTGGTGCAGTATATCACTTGCTACGATTGACGAAGTTTGTACACTAATATAAGCTTTACAATGTTGGCAAACCTCCTCCGTCCTCTCCGGTAAAATTCACATCCAGTGAGTTATTAACTTTCCCATGTCAACAATTGAATTATTATACCAAGTTGAAGGTATTGGTACTATTTTATCAAAATCATGAATATCTTCAGACGACTCGATGAGTCATTGGAAGGTTTTTTCTTTCGTTTTGAGCTTGATCATGTTTCTGTCCCTTGAGTTGATAGTCCAAACTTGTCTCTCGAAGGTCAACCTTCAACTTTCCCACGGGTCGCAAAACCTTCCGGGAACTGTAAATTCAGAATATCATCGGGAGGGGCTGCTCGAAAAGAAAGTGTCTGAATGGAAACTGCAGCGACCCGTTTCTGCGTTCAGGATTTTTTTAAAGGAGCACGAAAGATCTCTTGGGATGGATCTCACCGACCGGAGGGGCTTTTGACCTTTCCGGCCGTGTTGAGGGTCGAATGGGCTCGTCCGTGCCGGATTTGGTAGCACGCGCGAGGCGCCTCGAGGAACTGCGTGCTGACTTTCGCATCGTCAACACCACAGTTGAACAGCTGAACCTGTATACATTCAGTCCTTATCGTGCTCGAAATTTGATTCAAATTGCGGTGGAGTGCTAAGTGGGGGTCGTGAGTTCTTCGGTTTCGATAATTATGCCATCCATCAATCATTGTCTCCTTAAATTTGCATGAATTCCTCTCAGATGTCTACATCTAGAAGGAAGCATGGACCGTATCTCCTCAAGGAAAACAGTTAAATGCGAAAGATGAACTCAATAGCCCACCTATGAGCTCTAACTATCGGTCGAAATAATCATATTCGATCAAATGAAACTTTTGGTAAATAAAGCAAATAGAATAACTTCAACCCTGACATAGTGAATCTCCATGGCCAATTCAAAAAGGCTCACTAGATTTACACTTAAATTTGTCTTTAACAAGTTACATGTTTCATGGAACTGTGGAAATAGTCAGATCTATGGTGATAGGTTTGAATATGTCCGCTGTTGAATGAAACATGTGGCCAAGAAAATTGTTTTAAAAATCGTGCATTAATTTGGCGTTTGATTACTGGCTCATTTGGCCCGAAGTCGACTCTTTACACCCGAATTATATTCTTATTGTTGCACGAAATATTTTATTTTGACAATAATATGTTTGTCAATAATAATATAAATGTTATTATTGACAAATTTGAATGATTTTTTTCTATTATTTATGATCGATTATCAATCAAATGAGGACAGAACGTTAATGCCTTTCAGGAGCATCCAGAAACACCGCGCAGGTTTGACGAGCCGAAAACCTTATCTCAGTATTTTTAACTTTCGATCGTCCCAGCCAAGATATGAACCCGGCTGAACCGCAGCTGAGCGATTTATCCACTTGATTTCGTGTGATTTTTTGCAGCCAAATTAAATATGGATGTTCAGATAATTATGGGAGACCGGAGTACATTTACATGGATTTAGATAGTTGATTTTCGGTATTTTTAAATATACATAAACACAAATTTACGCCACCATACAGAGCTTTTCCTTGCCTACTTTTTTCGGTACATTCATGTGTTATCACTAGTCCCTAGCATTTTAATTTTGAGACCTACCCAAGTGTGTTAAACCTGCAATCTTGACGATTGTTTAAGTTGGAAGAAATTCCGTCCGGAGACAAAATGGTCTAAATCAGATGATCTGAGCTCTGCTAACAATTTCGAACTATGACCTGCGTGTAAACATACTCCGGTCTCCCCAACAATTCCAAAATATCTTTGAAATTTCCGGAGTTGGACAATTTTTGCTTCTGTTGGATTCCATTGAAGGATTTTAAAGTAATCGGATTAGTACGCCTCAGAATCGTGCTATTCGAGATCGCGGATTTCGATAACAGTTTTTGGTACAATAGGCTGGTTTCCTATTATTTTTTTATTGCCTAAATCGAAAGATTATTACTCCTGGAGTACGAATTTAACCGTTTTAGATTTTTAAATGACGATATATATTTTTCGCGATTAAATGACTAGCTGATGGCGCTTGGCTTAAATAAGGATTATTATTCCCATATCAAACGAAGGAAACTTTCCGAACTTAGGTATTTTTAATGTGTGATTATTAACAGAAGTTTCCCTGAGCTCTGTGCCTCATGCATGCATTAGTAACCTCAGACGATGTAAAACTCCTATCTACTCGTATAGAAACTAGGTCCCTGTGACGTCACGTGGAGCGGAATCGCATTGGCGCCAATCTGGCCTTTTTCAAAGGAGGTTAAAATTGACCGTTACCATTCGTCTAAACTGGGATTTCTAAAACCAAATAATTTGTATATTATGAATACACTAATGGTGGGTAAGGAATCGCAATCATTGCATTTCGTTTTCTTCGATGGAGGAAACTACCCTATTGGAGGACTTGGTGCTGCTAATTCACGTTGGATTGAAGATGTCACTCGCAATAGAAGGGAATTGCTACAGTGAACGAAGTCGCTTCCCGTGGGAATCACTACCTCACTAGCCTTCCTTGATGGACCGTAAGAGCACGAATTTCTTGTTCCGTTAAAATTTCCCGAAGCTGTCATGGGAATCGGGAACTATGTGGCATTACGTTCTGTGCATCGGCCCGGCAAGCGAAATATCGGTGCTTCTGAGTACCTGCTGCCAGAGTACCCACGACTAACGGAAGTAGCTTCGAATTTTGCGATCTTGCCCAATGTTAAACATTCGTCTTTGCATTGCTGTCTTACAAAACTTTAACTCAATAATATGCTTAGCTGATTTCATGCTGCAAGATAATAGAAAAACGTTGGGTCCTTGTAACATAAATAAAAATTACAATTGTGAAGATACATACGTTACTGCATATTCCAGTTTTATTTACAGCATACAGAATACGCATTAAATAATTATGCAGAGTACGCATTAAATAATAGTGGAAAATGTCAACTACCTTTTATTTCAACATGTCGAACTTCCACTATATCAAGTCTGAATCGGTTGAACTTACGAAAAAAAAGAGTTAATGTCGGGCGGAAGCATTAGTTTTACGAGAACCTAACGTGGCGTTCCAAATCTCTTCAGCTTACCCGCGATAGGCAAGCCTCGGGGTCGGCTGGAAAGCATTAGCTCCTTCTTGCCCGACCCACCTTTCACGGTTAAAAACTATAAGGACACGCTCCGCCTCGGCCTCAGGCCATCCCGGGTGATGCCTACCACAATTAATGGATGAAACTTTTGTCCTGCAGGTAGGCAGGAGGCGCGGCGGACGAAAAACCTGTGATTGGCTTGTTGTGTAGAAAGCAGCGGCCGCTCTCTCGCTGAGTAAGCCCAGGTGAAAATCAAGAAGATTCAACACTCATCCGTCATCCCGGTCAAATGAGCCACATGGCCCGCACCTTGCTCCCTTTTCGATTCTTTTTTTCATTCGCGGAAATTTGGACGAATTTCGCGGATATGGGTCAGGTCGTGTCTGGCAGACGTCTGCGTCGGCGTCCGGTCACATCACGTGAGACATTAATGAGCCCTCCATTCAATCAATCGCGATTTCTCCATGTTTGATCTCTTTCACGCACTTTCAATAGCCTCTCTTTACCTTTTGAAAAGAGGCTAATTTTGGATCAGTAATGAAATTCGCTCCAAGCAGAAACCTATTTCGTGATCCTTCCAGTATGTTATTAATTTTGTGAAAAGATCTGTAGGTTTTACCGTATATATTTGAAAGTGGGCGTTACTTTCAGGAAGATTTACGCAAAGGATTAATTTGACGAGTGGATCTAGATTGAACGAATTAACATAGTTTGTACTTCTAAAACCTCCATGGAATTATAATTTATGTGGTGGTTTTTCTTAAAGGTTCATTTAACTTTGTGAGAAATTTTCAGCATCCCATAACGATTACAGTCAATTGAGGTGCACATAAATTCTTGAAAAAAGGTTACTCTGTGATAATACTCACTATATTTTTTTAATTTTGTGGAGGTGCTGCCTTTGAGTAGATATGATGTGCTAAAATTTAATGGTCCCTTTTTCCAGGAAAGGATTTCAAATTCTAATGTAGGCGGAAAAAAATATACTAGATACTACCTACCTATAATATGCATAGAAGTTAAGCAGTTAATTGCGTATTTCGATGTTTATTTTGATGCACTCAGTCGTCATAAAACTTGTACTCAAATTTACATTTCGTCGGTTGTTTCTGTTTAGTAGAAGTTAAAACTCGATGTCTATATCAATTGACAGTTTAACTGCTGTCTATATGAATTGACAGTTTGACAGCGATCTCTTTTCGGGGTCTGCACACTGTTACTGCCGTGACACAGCAATTAGCACACTAAAGATGTGAATAGATACTCTCGCCACATGAGGCCAGACGGATGTCACCTAAAGCAAAGACCAACTTTGACGCGAGTGTGAATGAGGACCAGCAGTGAAGTAGCAGCACCAAAGTGACCTCTGAAAACGGTGATAGTATATTTTGTAAAAATATTTTCGGTCCATGTTATATTTCGTGCCGAATTTTACTTCTCAATGTGTCCATATTCCGTAACCTTTTTTGTTCGTATGAACAATATAATACCCCTCGACCTTCTGCTGAGGCGATGCATTTGTTAGCACGTTATTCAATGCGTTTAGACTTTCTCAAAATATGATTAGGAATGTTGTCTGTTTTGTACTAAGGTCCACGTCAGTTAATGTGGTAATCCGACCTCCTATTATTTAATTCGTTCTACTTGTATTAGATATTCATTTACTGATCTGGGCGTCCTTTGATAAAATCTACTAATTGCTTAGCCTGGATTAGTGAGTTATTGTCATATGAACCCTCAAAGCTGTTAGGATAGTGCTAAAATAAGAGTAATTTTCGTAAATTGTTTGAAATTGCTCATAATTTTGACCTTAACTTACAGTATCCGTGTAAACTTTCATTGAAATACTTATAAAATTTCAAAAATCATAACAGCATCGCTCTAAGAGCTCAGTGAATCGTCTGTAAATACACTTTTATGAACTCAGATCACATTTCCCTTCACCATTTATTGCGGGCTGCACCTCTCAATGGCTCAATGCAATACCTTCTCGGTAAAATAACGAGAGCATCTTTTCTCTGACTGTAAAACTGGAAATAATAGGATTATAAAAACTTCTTCTACATGCCGGAACAGAACGGGACATGATATTTTGGTCTCAACATTTGCCACGAAAGATAAAGGCTCGTTATATGGTTCCCGTTAACTGTGAGTTTTATCCGCGTTAATTAATGCGAATTTCGTCGAGTTTCAGGCGGAATATTTTAAATAACCACTAGATGGTAAAAAACAAAGAAAATTGTCTCTGCAGAACATACCGGAGAAAACACATTCATTGTGAAATCCGCTCTCGGCATCATCACCATAAAATATCCAACTGCGAACTCTCACCATTGAAAATAGTGAAATCCGCAAGCAAATCCAAGATCAATGAATTCCCGAACCCATTACCACTAAACGAAAACTCCGGAGTAATCTCAGTGTGTTTGCGTTTATGAGATGGCTCAATCGGAGAAGCCACTGCCATTGGTGGTATTATGGTTAGAAAAACCTTCCTAATTTCACATAAATTGAAAATGGAATTTTTTGTCCCTAAATCGCCGGGTGAGGTAATAATTTATACCCCATATATCTTTTATGTACCACCAATTCACACTTTTTGGAATAGTTTCCATAAAATATAATCATCACTATGCATTAAATTTATATTTGGAAAGTAGCTAAATGTTGTTCATCTTGCCCCTATCCATCACATAAAGTAATACTTTTATTATATAGCCTTGATTGTTTTTTATTCACCTGTGGTAAGCTATCTTACATATCCTGATCCGCGTAAAAATAGTAATTTTTTTATTTGACTTCAAAGTAAAAAACGTTACTTTTCAACTTCCTGTTTGTTCAATGTGAGAATGAGGACGGAGCAGGCAGGAAGCTGAAAGAACGTCGTCTGCTATTAGGAACACGCACAATTTGCGCGCGTCTTCTTCCCTGAAGGCTCAGGTGAAACCGTTGAATCTATAATCCAAGCGATGAGAGCCCGATTCAATGCAGGGGGAACTGAGTTCTCGTATTCACCGAATGACGATTCCGGAAGCGATAGTCGCGGGGACTGTGCTTGTCTCTCCCCTTCACTGAAGCTGTGTAGATCAAACAATCTCTATTTTTGTGCGTGAAAAATCTCTGTTCTATCTGTGCCAGTCATGACACTTGGGCTGATTCCACATGCGTCGGCATTCGCGGTAGCAAGTTTAATGTCGGGGATGATACAAGCTTGATGTTGTTTATGTATGTAACCTCTTTTCTGCAACCGGAAAATTTGGTATGCATGTGAAAGTATGTATAATAAAGGTTATACCGACTGGTGGTGTCAGTACCGGCATCCGA
The DNA here is from genome assembly GCF_921293095.1 of Ischnura elegans. Taxonomy (NCBI): domain Eukaryota; kingdom Metazoa; phylum Arthropoda; class Insecta; order Odonata; family Coenagrionidae; genus Ischnura; species Ischnura elegans. The sequence continues at coordinate 38,576,266 of NC_060249.1, read as the reverse complement.
CTCGCCGGCTGTTCTCCACCAGCATTTTCCAGTTCTGGTGCCTGCACTGGTCTCATCTAAAAGTCTCCACTTGATAGCATTGCATCTTGCGTAGGTGCCAGTACTGGCAGTGGAATCCGGTACACAGGACTGAACCGCGAGGATTTAGTCTCGAGGGCCGGGAATCAAGTCCGAGATTTTTACACCGGATCACATCAGGAGGGAGAAGGACAGAAGAAGTAAAAAGGAACGGAGGCGCCGCAATGAGAGCCCGACGGCACCCAGGAAGGATTTGAGATGGAAGAATCCCGACGCCGTCATAAAGGCGACGCGGGCTACCACTAGCGAAACAGATTTGCTGTTCCTAGAGAAATGGAAAATTATCCTATGAGGAGAATAATCCAGACATTTTTCTCTGTATTACATTAGGCAATGCCGGAGTGTATAAAAAGACCGGCCGGCCGGCCGGCAAGGCCTTGGCTCTCACTGATCTACTGCTCTTTTGTTGCTTCCCTTGTCCCCTAAGCTCCACTGATTTTGCTCTCTAGCGAGGGCGAGTATTGTCGGCGGGGGTAAGAGGAAGATCCCCGAATATTATAGGGACCCCATAATGAGGAAGGTTTTTAAAATTTCATCTGTTTAGTGCCCGCAGCATAGACCTATCCTAGTTCTTTCTATCCATATAATAGAACTTACAGTTTTTTTATTTGACATTTATGGTATGGTATTTGGGGGAGGAGGCCGAGTGGTGAGGTCACTAACGCCGTGAGGAAAGGGCTGGAAAGGAAGGGTTGAGTTGCCGTCATAGCGTGAACTGAACGTAAGGCGCCGTGGGGATCATAGTTTAACGTTCCATTCGACGGACTGAGCGCTGTACTCAAAGTAATCTTCTCAAAGCATTCATGTAGGTAATGGTCAGTCTCTGAAAACTCTCTGCCAACGCTTGGATTTGAACCCGTACCCACAGGAGGGGAAGCCAACACTCTGCCTACCTCGCCAACCCTTTCACATGTATTTCACAATAAAAATTACATGGGGTGATTTTGAGAATCAAGTGGATCGACCGAGGTAGTAAGTCACAAGAAGAGTAGGAGGAGAAGTCTCATGAAAACCTAAATAAGAAGACAAAACTACCTTATACGCCACATCTTGAGACGTAATGGCCTGATAAAGACAATCGTCGAGGGACAAGTGGACGGCAAGAACGGAAAAAAAGACCTCGAACGAAATATATGGAAAAGGTAAAGGAGGATGTGAAAAGAAGAAATACGTCGGTGTGAAAAGATTAGCTGATGGGAGAATTGAGTGTGGAGCTGCGTCAAATCAATCTTAGGATCGTTGACTAGTGATAATGATGATGATGGAGTGATCCTATTAAGATTAGTGAATCTAACCTTACATAGGTCTTGTTCCCTTAAGATATAACCTATATTCCGCTGCGATCGTATGAGGCGACTCGAGGTTCAACCGTCAACGACCTCTCCGCCACCGGCGGAGCATCTTCGACCCATCTCCCGTGGTCCATCCACCACACACTGGCTCGTCCGGCATCCCTTTCTTTCTCTCTCCCTCCGTCCTTGCATCAACCTCCCACCTGTTCATTCCCGCTATTCCCCCACAGGGAGAGGAGGCGGCCGTATAAAGGGGAGCCTCGCCACTTTCCATTCGCCTCTCCCTCCCCCAATCAGCCGGCCCTCGAAATGCAGGTGAAAGCGGCGGCACATATAACGTGGAACGGGTGTGGAGAGGTCGGATGCGAGAGTGACTGAGCGTACGCGAGAGCTGGACGCCTTTTTTTTCTCTCTTTTCCATTCCTCCTCACACCACACACACTGTTTTTTTTTCTACGGAGGAAACAGAGATGACTCGGGAGGTTTTTGAGCGATAGGAGATGAGGTTTCGAAGCGATCTCTCATCGGGGAAAGGGGGGGGGGGTTGGGGAGGAACGTAAACAAGTTCCCCGCAACCCTTCGCGCGTGTGTGTGTGTGCTTGGAGTCCACGTTGAGGTCACCCGTGGAGCGTCTTTCTCCTCCCCCCCCCCCCTCCTATCTCTATCCCCTCTCCTCACCCTCCCCCTCCATTCAGGCGCCCATTCATTCAGCGAGGATATCCTCCCAAGCGGAAGGATGGGTGCGGGCCATTTTGACGAAACGCTCTCATGCCTTCGAGGAACTATTAGTTGGCTATTTAGGAGAGGCAAACTCGAAAGTTAAATATGCTAGAGAGCTCAAGGTAGATGCGCAGTAGCCAGAAGCTGGGGTCAACATGGAAACCTCCAGCATCAGTATAATCAGAGAGGCAACAACGGGGGAGGAGGTACTTTGATATAGATGAGAGTATTTGAATTTAAAAGTTGCAGCTTAAAAATCTCATATTGTTATTTCGGGTGTATAAAAAAGTAAATGGGATATAATACTGAATTTTCAATCTCTGCGCTTTAGTATTGTTTACATTTATAGGCAATATCTAAGGAAAAAGTTTACGCGGATAGGGTTAGTACTACGGACAGGTGGGCTAAGCCACCACCAGAAATCGTGAGCTATGGCCCATTTTTTGTGGACACTACCCGATTTTCATAATTATTTGCGCCTCCTTCCCTAGCGACTTCACTCTGATATTTAATGCTACGCAGAATTTTGTGTGGAGAAGATGAAACTCCCCACTGGAGAAATGAACAGTGTTCAGGAAATGTCTTTATTTTCGAAGACATGATGCAGAAGTACAACCACGGACGGCAGGAGGGGCCTGTCACTTATCTAGTTAGCACGAGAGTTTACCCCCCACGATTCGGGAGGTTATTGTGATCCTGAAAGTATGTATGGGAAACGGCGGAAGATAGAAAATTAAATTATTACACATTGATAGTATCAAAAACCTAATTCTTATACTTCTTAGTGAATATTTCATTAAAGGATAAAAAATATAAAATCGGAGAATAAAACATGGAAGCAAATGCAATCGTAATGATCGGGCGATTAATATCTCCGGGAAATATTTATGAACAGATCAGTAGCCACTCATATGTATCTACTATTTATGTTATCCTACTCCACGTACAACTACCTACCAGAAATCATTTCTAGTAACGGCATCTAAATTTTGGAATTCTCTCCCTGAGGATCTAAAACAAAAGGGCTCCAACCATGCATTTCAATATAAATTATACATGACTTTACTCAATGGAGAGCGAAAATAAACTCCTACATAATATAAAGCCAACATATTCCGTGTGTTGTCAAATTTTAATCCTTGTTTACGTGTCATTTCTTTATTATTTGTGTATCAAACAACTTTATTGTTATTACTTGATATTTTCATGAACTTTGTGCTTTTGATGAGCTAATTATTGTAAATTGTGTTTTGCTCCAAGGGTATACCCAGAGCATGAATAAATATCTATTCTATTCTATTAATAATCACGCGGTCTCGGATTTTGCCATTTCAGTCTTGGTCTCACACGGGGATGCCTTGAGCATAGCAACATTGCTATTGCATATGTATGCTTGCACTGAGGGGGCGATTCTACCAGGGGATTCACGCCTTCGACGGAAGTGGCAATCGAAAGGGCTATGATGCCGTGAGCGGACTTCTCAATGAATACGTTTTCTCCGGTATGCTCTGCAGAGACAATTTTCTTTGGTTTTAAAATGAGGTGGTTATTTCAAATATTCCGCCTGATACTCGGCGTTATACTTACGACGGATGTAATTCACAATTACCAGGAATCATATCTCGAGCCATTTCCTTTCGTGGCTATAACTAAGACCAAAATACCAACCAGGTCCTGTTCTGTTACACCAATCGCGAAGTAAAAAATCGTCATTGTAAAATACGAAGAGAAACCTGGAGATGACATCAGTCTGATCTTGCATTACTCGCCGATGGTACCAAGGCTTAAGGTCCCACCCGACGGACGGACGTTGAGGCGAAGAGGTCTCAATGAAATGTTTCAGCAAAATGAAAATATTCGATTATAAAATTTACAGCAACAAAATTTCTCATAGATATTTCGGATATATAACAAAGCATATGGGAAAAAATACAAAATTTTCAATCCCTTAACTTTCATATCCTTGCTATTTACATGCACTACCTAGGGATAACTTTTACACAGTTGTGCTACGGACCTCAGTCGTTTCTTATAGAATACCCACTTTAGAACATACAGGAACTGTATATCTATAAGTCTCATTCTAATTCAATTTCCTTCATTTCACATTTTCCAGAAAATTTGTCCTTAAATATTCTTCCCTTAAGTGTTCAGCGGTGTCTATGATTTCTGTTATTTCCCCATTTCTCGAGCGATCAACCTATGAGAAGAAAATAAAGTTAGCCATGCGGAAACTTCTCCGGAAAATTCCAGTAATTTGTTTTTTTTGTTTACCGACCACATTGAAAAAGGCGAGACAATGGAGAGAAGTTTAAGAGAAAATACTTCGGTGAAATTTATGGTAAACATTTCTTAAATTCTACTGTGAGTCTATTTGTTTTAGTAATGGCTCCAGTAATTGTTTTATCCTTATCGATTTTGCAATGTATTTCCACACATTTTTTTACTGTAAAATTAACCATTCCAAGGCGGCATCGTATATCAATATTTTCGCTGTTTATGCTGAGTGATTACTAACATTCCACCCGAAGCAAGCATTGTTTATATGTATCAAGGTGTAGTTTCGTAATTCTCTCGTTTCGGGCCATAATGTTTTTCGGTGAGATTTATAAGTTTTTGTTACATCATATTTAACAGCCTTGAATAACACAAAAATACAAAGTGATCATTCGGGAGTTATATTTTAATTTAAATTAATTTCCACTGAAGACACTGGTAATATGTGGAAAACGTTTGCTTAAGAATCATAAGTTTTTCAGTATTTCTTTCATGTAATCAGTAGTCTCTGAACACTTTTTGTGAGTAAGCAAAACGGAAAAATACAATGTAAAGGGGAAATACGATGATGGCACACATAAGAGGAGGTTTATGAAATTTATAGCCACTAAAACTCATTTTATATGCCGGAACAACATTAACCTCCTTATTTATTGGCTTTTATTCCCCTAAATGAGTCCTTTATCTCGAGACGACGGCGAACGTCTGCGCAGACGGGTGGTCTGGTCCAAATTCGGTGGCAGGTTTTTCACCACGTTTTAATAATGTTGGTAGGAAACTTTCAATTTGCCTCAAGATCTTTATTGCGAATTAATATTTTAGATTACCCTTGAAGACTATGATGATTTTTTTATTACTCTTTAACTATGTCAACCGTCGAAATCCAGGTCGTTCATCATATCGCGAATTTGAAAGTAGATATCCGTTTTTTTAGGAGCAAAACAAATTCATTTGTGGGTTTTGTGAATTATTTATCCTTGAGAACGAAGTTTCAACAGTTACCGTTTGGGTTCAGATAGCTTATCCTTAATACATTTCTGTAATTACTTAGTCCCTTGAGCAGACCTTCCTCGCATATCTGGTTATGTTTTGGTATTATAAAGGTACTTTTTCAACGATTTTGCCTGGATATTAACCGAAGCTGTGGGAAACAGCTATAATATAAAGTAATGCAAATTAATCCTTTCTCTGAGCTAATCTCTTGCACTGACATTCCTAGGATAAATCGGTTACTAGACCATAATCTAATCAGTTATCAGCCGTTTTTAATTTACAAGCTGCAATTCTCTTATAAAGAAACGTTAGATAGTCTGTTGTGCAATTTGGATTCTCAGAAGCATTTTAGTTGCCTTTAAATTTGCATGCAATAATTGAATAATCCTTCCAAAAATGATAAAATTTCTTTTTGAATCATAAAGTGGAGATAATATCAATTAGAAGATGCATTTCTTTGGCAGGAATATCACAAGGTTGCACCGCGAGCAGTTCCAGGATCGAAATTGATTATTGGATAAGGATGACATTCCCTTTAGTGCTTAACAATGGCGATCAAATTGAGCAAAGATTTCGCCAAAGCGGAAGTATCACCGGTCCAGAAGTCAAATGAGTCACTTTTCTTCGGAAGAGGGCGCAGTATGTGAGCGCAGTTCCTACGACCCACCTCTTGCGGATTTCTCTGACTATTCACTGGCCTCCGGCTTTTCATGCTATTCGTTAAAACAAGATTTTTCCAGTGGGAAGAAAAAAATATAGAACATCTTTGAGAAAACTGGGTATCTTCGGGGTTCCTAATTTAATGAATTTTTTTGGTAATATAAGTACCCAGGGCCGACGTTTTTGAGTAACGGACACCAAGGAAAGGATATCAGGAAGGTAATATCTCTGGAGAAGTAAGAGTCTATTAATTTATTTGAGCTGATGACATGATAAATGGCTGATAGTGTGAAGGAAAGGCTGGTGAAGAGTCAAATATGGACTTTGGAACTGCGTTGAAGCGTGGGCACTGGACAGTATCGGCTGGACACTTCGGAAAGTGTATGAAAAAATAATTAACCATTGGAAATTCACAATAGAACTTGTTCACCGTCCTCTAGAAACTCCGGAAGATGTTTGAGAAAAGAATTCTGGCGTTTTAGGTGCATGTATGGAGAAGAAATTAGAGAGTGAGATGAGCGAAGAGGAAATGGAACAAGGAAGTTCTTGTGCTGAAGTGGACGACGAGAAGAAACTTCAAGAGGAGATATGGAGAAGAAAAAGTGTCGGGATGGAGCGCATAAAGAGTGAGGATGGGATTCTGGGAACAGTGTTAGAGGAAAAATGTCGGGCAAGCGATGTAGGGGGAGGAAGAAATTGGATTTGTGAATAGAGTGAAAGGGAATGAACCTTATTGCGAAATGGAGAGGGAAGTTCAATGGTGGAGTGGAATAGACCTTGGGTGATTTGCAAAATGCTCCATGTGAGCGTACGTTAACCGGTGGAATACTTAATAACTGTAGTTTGCGGAGTAGCAATCGCAATGATGTGATTTTATTACGTTAGAATGGGAATTTTAGGAATCGTTAGAGATGCGTGAAAATCGCAATTGCGATAAATGCGACAAAGATGCGATGACTGGACTTTCATGATATTTTTACGCTAATTTGCCTTTTCGACGGAAAAATTCGTACATTTCGTGCCGAGCGCAGTTTAAATGCTCCGCCGACACTCACCGCTTAAAGCATGTGAGCGACTGGCCAGCTGCTAGTTGGCTGGGACTATACTTGGCCGCGAACTACAAGTGGGCGCGGCCAAGCTACACCTCCGCCACTATCTGTGTTATTCCTTAATTTATTATTGTTCTACAATATAATTATTTAAAATATTCTGTATTTTCTCAGATTACTGTATTTTACTACATTTTATCGTCATCTACCTCATTATGAAAATAAAAAATAAACGCTACAAAATGCGATAAACTGTTATTGAAAGTGCGAAAAAATGAAAATGAAAGTGCGATTTTCATGTATCTCTAGGAATCGTGTTTGAGCGGACGTCAAAAGTCCAGTGTCCATATTCGCGATCGAGAGAATAATCGACACTACGAGATGGGTGACTTTGCTCTCCAAAATTTAATATTCAGGTCTCGATTTAAAATTTATAGCGTGATCACAAAACCGGATCGTCCTCCACAAATCAATTAAAAAAACTCAAGTTCGGAAGAACTCGAAACTGAAGCGATAGAAAAAGATTTGATTTAAGAAATCGGCGATTATACTTCATTAGGAGTAATTCAGAGTGTAAAAGGAGTAATTGAGTGGGAAATAAATACAAATATTTTTACTAATAGGAAATGGTTTATCTCTCAAAGCTTTAAATTCTAGGATCGGAAGGAGTAGCTCGCGCCTCACCAATGACGACGCCACATTCTCCCTCCCCTAAGCTTCTGAATACATCTTATCCCGTTGCATATATCGGGATCGTTTAGGTTGGCCGAAAAATGGCTGTTTTTTTAGAGAAAGTTGTGTAACCATATCAGGGTCTCAGATTCTAATTTATTTTCAAAATTTGATTCATAATAACCACTGTCTCGTGGTAAAAGCAAAAAATTACGAATATTCAGGAGTCATTTGGAGACAAACGATTATGGAGAAGAAACCACTATAACCAAGCCCAATTTGGTGATTAAAAATGATGATTATAATTTTCAACTTTATATTTACGGAATTTTAAGTTTTTTTGAAGATTCCTTTTGTTGTGCGATGTGTGAAAATGATCAAAAACGAAGAGTCTTGGATAGTGTAGTGGTGATTAGGATAGGGGAAGAAAAGAAGCCAAAAGAAATGATGGAGGCAAGGCCAGAAGTAAGGCTAAGAGGAGGACGGTCAATGCTGGAGAGTGAGGAATATGTGGAGAGATTGTTAGCCTGGCTTAGAAAGAGCATAAATGAAGTGAAACGATTCGCTGAGAATAGGGCGAGATTTAGAAAGTGGCTGAGGGACCCCGAAAGGGTGGCGAGTAGATAATCCGTTACAATCTAGAATCCTTCACCACTGCATCACCGATGAGTCCTTTAAATGCATTGATCTCCTCTTATTGTTTTCACTCCACATTCCTGCCCGCACCGCAATACAGAAACTTTACTCTAGCCCAAATTTCGACTGTCAATTTTCCAAAGATAACTTTTCAGCAGCTTACCTTCCCTTTTAAATTCTCTCTCGTATTCTTCTTCTTCTCTTGACCTTTACCTCCCGCACCAGTTTCAGCAGACAACTGCAAAACCTTTCATTCTGATACACCCCTTTTGTATATTTTTCATTTTTTAAACATCATTGTTATTTATGAGATGATTTTTATACATGTTTTAATCATATTTACGCAATTTATGTTTTTACATAACCCGGTGTAAAATACCTACTGCTGTTTATGGTTTTAAATAATTAACAAAGCCTAACGACATAAGGAAACTAAAGAAAGAAAGAAGAATAAAATGATTGTCATCGCGCCGCTCATCTCATTCCGTTTATACATTCCAAAACGCACGGTTTCGTTACCAGAGACTTATAAGGACACAGGGTTGAAAAGTCGTTGACTCGTGTACCCGGGCAGTGTAGTGTGTGCTGTGGCTACGGGAGGTCATAAGCCTTCGATTCCGATGTCCATAATCGTGCTATCGATTTGCTTTCGCTTGTGGTGTCGACCCTTACGGTCCATTTTCCAATACGGCGTGCGTCTCATCTTCTCGATCGACGGGCGTGAGAGTTTTTCCCACGCCTCCTCGTTGCCCACTTAGGGGAAACCCGTCGACAAGTAGGCTCGGCGGACTCCTTTCCGTCGCGAGCCACTTGACCCCCCGCGCTCCTTGGCACACTTTCGGAATCTCGTCCGATTTGCCGGGTTTCTCTCCGCAGCAGCCTCCTTCTGCTTCCGTCGACTTCCTTCCGGCATGAGCGCCTCGATCATTTGACTTTCATGATGAGAAAATTCGAAATATTTGGTTCACTGCCTCTCATCAGGATGCCGCCCGGCAAAGATCGTCTCGGTACCGAAGGATATCACCCTTTCATTGTTCCCATCGTTTATTCATGCCAGGTGTATCAGTTATCTCGATAATCTATTGGCGACATTTTTTCGAGAATTTCAATTTTGACTTTTTCACTCCAGTTTTCCTTATTGTTGATTCATAATCACTAAGTTATTAATGTCTGCTCAGGACCGAGTAGTGAAGTTTATTTTTAATAAAACAATATACATCTAAAAATGGTGTAGAAAAGTAATTCAACTGAGCCACTAAGCCACTAGGAGTGTTAATTTGTACAAAAAATTTTTGCGCACACATTCACAATTCTATTTTTACACAGAATAGCGATACACATTATGATAACTTTCATTGGTTCTCCAGTCTATGAAAAATATGAGTGAGGAATATTTGCCTTCTTAGCGTTATCCAAAGAAATTATTTTCTTATTGCTCTGACTATTTTAAGAAATACTACCAGGAAGGTAGCTTGATACGGCGTCGATTTTATGTATTATATTTGCATTGCAAGATCTTGCAGCAAATTTAAAATTTTCATTGAAATATCGGCTCAGTTTATTTAGGTGACGATATGGTATCCCATTGAAAAATTTCTGCCAGTCAATATTCCTTATTTGCTAGGTTTAATTTTGATTTGCGTTTGAAATGTATCTGTTGCTGTCTGGGTGTTTACAGCCTTAAAGAATATCTAAGATGCATGAAAATTGGTCGCGATAGATATGCTATCATTATTCAATTTTCATTTCCATTGTAGTCTGTCAGTTAGGAGAAGTACCTGCTACGGATGACTGAAATAATACTAAAATGTACATTTTTTATGCCTTATATTCCTATTAATATTAGTTCGATTTCATTTTGTCGCTAATATGAATAAATATTTTTGCTTGACAACGAATAATTATTATGAATCGCTGATTCCAACTTCCTATTCATAGAAACTCACGTTAATTGGTGTGAAAAATGATGAGAATAGTTTGCTTCAGTGGCTTCCGGACGGAGAAATATTTTCAGAGAGTGGAACGAATTGGAGTTTTTATCGAGATAATTACAATTTAAATCCGAAAGCTGCAGGGTTTTCTACGATTCTTTGCCAAGGTATAAAGTCATTGCGACAAAAAAGCTCGATCTAGTTTACATGATACGATAATTCGATATGTTTCACTCTATCTGCTTAATCACGTGATTTTATTAAATTGATAGAGGTAAAATAATTAATTAAATTAATTAATTGAAATTATAATTTGATTTCCATTGTAAGTTTTGGATCGTCATGGTTCTGATACATGCAAAGCTATTATTTATCACACTCGCCTTCAGTTATGTAAACAGTAAATGCGTTGCTAGAGAAAAATATGAAAACATTTTGTCTGGGAGTCATGAGGAGTTTACCCTGATCCACTAGCGTTACTCGCCCATTGAGTGGTACAGCGCGTACGTAACTCTAAACAACTACCTGAAAATCATGCCATGAATGGGCTTCTCAGTTGCTGATAATAACATTGTAACATCATTAGTTCGCTTTGATGATGGGACCAATGTCTCAATGGTGAGGTGTCTAAAAGAACTTACCTGATTACGTACATGATGTGAGACAATACCATTCCTCTTATCTGGTAAACCCCTCTTTAACAAAGTGATAGTTCGATTAAATGTGTTGAATTAAAAAATAAATGCTTTATGTAATTATTATGACTATGATTGGCTGGCCCATACTTCCGTCCAGTGACATTAATATTGTTGAATTTTCAAATTATTTATTACACTATTCAAATTTTACAGAGATGGTTTACTTGGTAGCACACATTATAGCATATCAGTTATATAGTATGTTCCAATTTTTCCACTGCATGTCAGTGGAAATATTGCAATGTGTAATTTAACTAATATTAATAAAGTCCACCTCATCGTGCCACATATCATGCAAGATATTGTGAAGTATGATTTGAAAGGAGTGACTAGGTGTGCTAATAAACCTGAAGGGTTCAATAAATATGGCTATAGTTAAAAAAACTGGTCCTTCGTTGGAATTATTGTAATTAAATGCGCAAATTATTTATTTCACTAATCAAACCGTATAAAGAAGTATCATACGGTAGTACTGAGAAGTGTGATTTGACGTTTCGTGTGATTAATCTAAATCCGAATCTCTGTCCAGCAGCTCCACGGGTCTGCTTCTTCTCGTATATTACAATAGGGAATCCTAAAGCCGGCCTCATAATGGGTTGTCGCCCACCGCGAATTCAAATGGGTTTACAGAAGTCGCCACTCGCGTCACCGACGGACAAATTGATCCTAGTTTCATGGGGAAATAAGGTATATTTAGGGGTGTCAACCGAAATTTACATTCACGATGACGTTGTTTATCAAATTTGTAACTATATTCGCTAATCCTTGCAATTAAAAATATGATACTGCAAAATATTGGAAAAAAGTGGATCGCATTGAGCTCATCACCGCGCTGCGGACATTTTTGAAAGCCGATTGAAATGCGACCGAAGTGGCAACAGAAATCAACCTTTATGTGGGATGGAAATGGGCCTCCTCTATGCAGACCCCTTGGCACTGTCTCTCGTCTGCATGGATTCCGAAAGTTGGTCTCGATTTGCGTTCGGTTCATTGAGCCTGGCTCGCCGTAATTGAAGGAATGAAAGTGCGGCGGTGGTGGCCTTTCACACTCCGCGCCCGATCTTCCATTATAATTCTCCGCGGCTGCTTTGGTGAAAGGCCTTGAGTTGCATTGCACCGGAAAAGCATTTAAAGCAGGACACATGTTTATCAGAGCTTACATAATCGTTGTGTGGTTACCACTAACATATTAAATCGTTTTTCATGTTTATGATCGCTGTGGTACCCATATCAAGTGATAATGACCAAGTTCTCGATAAATTCCTTCGACTCGATTAGTTGTACATTAAAGTACTCTCATATTTTATCTACGATATCATCGAGCAATTTATAAATGATGTACCAAACGAGAAACCGTATGCGATGCATTCCAATCAATGGCCGTATATATTTTTCAACGGAAGGAAAGAAATCAATAAATTATTCAGAGGAAAGCTTAGTTTTTGCATATAATTTCTATCCTCAATATATAATATCGCAAATCGGCTTCAGTCTCTCGTCGAATTAATATTTATCACAACATGTAATTCGATAGGTTTCTTGAATCGGAAAGTTTATTTGAACTATTGAATATCATTTAATCTCTATCCTGCTTTTTTGAGGCATTTTTCGCTCACTATCATCGCTATAGTACAAATTCACAGTGAGGTAGTTGGAGTGTTAACAATATAAAGCTGCTTCCAAATGAACGTTTTATTTCATTTTTATGCGTCGTAATTTTGTAGATATGAGATGAATGTTGCAGCAAAATAATTTACTTAAGAATTGATGGATTTTTGCTCTCTGTGTAAGAAAATTTATGATTGACACTTTTACATATGCCCCGGCGTCAATGCAACTGCTCTATAGTTAATTCCAAGACCTTGGTACGTGTTTTATAAAGCAGTGCATTATAATGGATAAAGGCAATCGTCATATTTTAAATGCCCGAGCAATATATTGAGCAAATCCTTTCTGAAAAGGTGAAAAGTGTTAAATACCAAAGAGTTCCCATCGAAGCATTTTTATGACTCCATCCACATGGTTATTCTTACCTGGGATCAATTTCTCCTTGACTACCTTACGTTGAATTGATTGCATGAACCTTTAAGTCTCATGGAATTATTTTCATGCTCGATCACCGGCTGGAAAAACATGGACGCCTTCAACCGAACGCAAGGATCAAAATGGGAGAGAAATCGGATCTCACCATATGAAGCCTCTTCATGTCTATTTACATGGCAATTGGTGTAAATAGTCTTAGTTTTTGTCAATATATTTCCACCATTATCCCAGAATGAATGCGATTCGAATTTTATGATGAGGATAGTTATTAGAATATGGAGTATAATTAGTGATCATTTGGTCCGCTGTGAAGAGATAGAGAGAGGTAATCAACGGGCTATCTTGATTCGTGCCACGGGTTAATTGACCGTTCGTATTCCTATATGTTTGCTCAAGCGCACCTGACCTCGCTTTCTTCAGACTTTCCCCAGCGAACCGACAGAGAGCAGCATAAAATACTGCTAAAATGTACTTTATGTTTCGATAAATACATTCATCTCGAAGATTACTTCTTCGGTGGATCTTAATCTTCCTATATCGCCTGTTCGAGTGTAGCCGTTTAGAAAGCTGAGAACCGTACAATATCTGCACGTTTCCTAGGAAGTCGTCAGCACTGCAGCCGTAGGGTTAATGGAATGGATGATTAATCCCGGGTGACTCAGGGAAATATTTTACGTGAACGAGAGATAAGCATTAGTAGTCGAAATAATTAAGTCATTAAGGAATTCATCAATCATGTGTGCTGTTGCGGAGAATGCAACCGCGGCCAACTTTTCAAATCGTCTTTCACCGCGATGGAAAAATCTAAATGGAGTGGAATGCTTTTATGATCATCCTTTCGGAGGATGAAAAATGCGTGATCCTGGGGCTAACAACTTTCCCCGCTGTATTCGTGGCGGGCGGAAAAATTCGTCTTCTGACAGCAAAGATTCTCTTTTTTCCCTTTCATCATGACTTCCTTACATGCGGTTACTACAAACGAACCTTCACCAACACCATTGTTGCTTTGGTGTGCACTGGTGAAAGCTAACCTTTCAAGTGGGTAAACATAATTTTTAAGAGGAAGAGACTCGTAAGAGGTTTTTCCTTACGAGGTTCATAAAATACGAATGTTTTGGGGAGTGCGAGTTTGAAAAAGAAATTTCTTCTGCGGTTTTAACTGGTTTATTGTCTTGTAAGAGTATTTATCCGATAACTGAGTGCGATTGGTTACAAAAAATGACCACAAGATAAAAACTGAAAGCGTAAAAAGGTGGATATCGTATTTGGCTTACACATAAAGATGTTAATATTTGGGACTACAGGGTTTCTGTCATACTTATTCTGCATGAATTTTTATGATTATTTTTTAAAATTTATGTAAGTTATTAATTGATTATTTGAAATGAGGAGTGAAGAGTGTGTTCTTTTCTTCAGTCTATATTTTACCATCTCATAGTCCCCCTAGTCACTATGCAAAGGTGTAAAACAGACTTAATTTTTTCGTTCTGTTAATGTGCAGATGGAAATTCCTGGCTAATTATTTTTATTTCCGCGTATGGAAATCTTACCTCAAGGATGAATAAAATAAATAATTAATGTGATTTTTACATAACCAACTACGTATAAAACTTTTCCGTTGCCGTAATTATACTTCACGGATTAACTAAAGTGAAAGGTATTCTTAATTATTCATGTATAAACCAATAAAAGTGAGCGTGGGTATTTTGTGAATAGTAATTTCATGTTATTACTATAACCCACTAAAAGTTTTCGGGTACCTCCCAAATAATAATCCTCGAAATAAATAAGGAGAGGAGCTGGCTCCCTGCCCTGAATGTGTGATTTCACGCTCCTGTGGCTCTGTATGGAATGAATTCTATACTCATTTATCCAAACCAATTTTCTGGTTCTAGCACAGAGTGATCAAAGGACTTATTTATGCCACATTCGGCTCAAAATTTTCACGAATGTGGTTAATCATCATGGTTGGTCAAATGTCGAATAGAATTTTAAGCACAGGATAGAAAAAAAACAATCTTATAAATATTGTATGCTTTCATTCTGTTACGAGAATGTTCTCCTTGTCGAGAAATTCTCATTTTATGCATATCATTATTATTTTTTTCCAAAGAATTAATCCTGCCATTATAGTAACTTCTACTTACTATGAAATTTGTTGCATGTACTATATACGTATCGATTCGATCTTCTCTCATAACAAAGAGGGTATAAATATGCATTACCAGTTGTCCTTTAATTGATCGTGATCACTGGACAAGGCTTCTTCAACGACAGCAACTTCACATGTCAGTCACGTTCTGTGTCTTATCCGTCTTTAGCTATGCGAACTAATATTTGCTACAGTCGTAAGCGCATCTGCCTGTCTAAATTAATTAATTTATATAGCCAAAAAAGGTTGTTAGAATTGTAGGAGTATTTTTTTTGCAACTGCATGTTTTGACTTACGTTTCATCCATGTTCACGGGAAAGGTTGGATTTTGAATTTTCATTTCTGACAAATTTACGTTTTTTTCTTTGTTTACTTTCGTTGTGATGATAGGGAATCGTAAAGGGCATTAGTTTTCAGTCGTCTTGGATGCCTCTACTTCGCTTGTTGAGATTTTTTTTAGCTATCTAATCTTTCATTGGTGAGAAGTATCCATCGAAATGTCATAGTAAAAAACTCGACTCGATGATGGCAAAATATTCATAAAAGTCTTTCCGCGAATTAGTGCGTGACTGCCATGAGGAGTGGTTGAAGGACGGTTTCAGTGGATATCGTGACATACGGTATTGGAATCTCAAATTTTATGCTCGTTTTTTTTACTGCCACGTGATCCCAACTCGTTTGTAGCACCACGATCACCTGCCGTCACCCAAGCGAGACCCAACATCCACATAGGCGGCGAGGTGGAGCCCTTTTGGCTAACCCGGTTAACTTCGCAAATAGCACGCTCTGTAGTTAAACCCATAGGTAGATAGCCGTTTCGAATCCCCTCTTTGGTTTGGGAGCTGAATCGGATGCCGTCTTTCCACTTGGCGGATTTCCATCGCTTGAGCCCGTGGCATATTGCGAAATAATTTATCCAATCGCTTATGGAGTCACCTACCGTTTGTGCGGAGAACCAGACAGAAAACTCAACCAAATATTGCCACATCGGGCGATTTTTTCGTATTTGTTTTATGTGACTTCAAATAGTGTAGAAATTTTTGCTTTTTTTGCAAGCGATTCTGATTTTTTATATTTTGATCTATTATTAAACATCATTTTTGGTATTTCATCAGAACCTTACCCTTAAAACCCGCAATTTTCCTCTACAGGAATGGATAGTAGTAAGAATAATGGAGAAGTAAACAAAAAAACCGAAAATACTTGAAAAAAAATCAATCTTCGTTGTAATGATAGGGAATGGTAAAGGGCATTAGGCTTACGTGACACAGACTTGTTATATGGAGAAAAAGGAAATAATAATACTAATGGCGGCATTAATTTCAATTATTACAATTTCTTAAAATATACATTTAGGTGGAATATATTTATATTTTTTTAAATGATAGAGTTCAATGGAGAGAATTTTCGATTCTTTGATCAAAAAATATGGGTAAATTTTTTTCTGTACTTCATTTAACTCTCCTTCCTCGAATCTAAGAATGCTTTACATCAAGTTGCCATGAAAGTTAACTGCTTTGATGCTACTGGAATCAAAAATGTCACAAAATGTCCAACGTAGTCTTCCATTCCCTTAGTATGCATTTTGAGGGAGCTTGAATGGTTGTATGTAGTTGAAGAAGGCGGTGGAGATCTAGAATCCTAGGGGTAATTATTTTGCATTCCTTGTAGCATGAATTACATTGGCGAAACCATGATAAATTCGGCAAAGGACTTAGTTATTTCTATCACGTTGGGTTATTGTATCATTATAACGGCTTGAAATTCTCCAGGACACGAAAAATTTCTATACCGAAGGGTGCATGGGATCAGGCGCATCTAGGAATTAAGGGTAGTGGGGTTTAGGCACAAAACATTGGGGTGTCTGAGAGTGTGGAATATCCGCTAGAGTAAGCGGGAGGAGCGCGGGCCCTCCCCTAGAAAAAATTTCATATAAATAGTTCAAAATGGTGAGTTATTCGGCCTTCTGGGGGATATTTTTATTAATATTTACACCATTCCATAAGTAGCATTAGCGAATTAAGTGAAATGGTTTAAACTTAAAAATTTCTCTGAGCTCTAGGGGGGGGGGGGGGGAAGGGAAGTTATCCCCCAAACCCCCCCCCCCCCTCGCTGCGCCACTGCATGGGATGAAGAGTAGTTTCCACGTGGCTTTCTACCCGGAAAAGCCCCCTTGAAAGCTGGTAGGTATCTTACTAGAGATTAAATCTAACTAAACCTTTGCGGCTTGACCATTTCTGCCTCGCCTAAGCCTATCTTATCTACCACACTCTGGAACGAGTAACTGAGAACAAAATATCTACCCGAGGTAACCCATTCGTTAACCTGTCCTAACCACCGGGGCTTCGGTGCAGGAGTGGCTGGCTTATCGTTGCTGGATCGGGCCCCGCGGGTGAGAGGTTGTGTTTTGAGTCTTCGGGAGCTTGGTGAATGGCGCTCGGAGGGAATTTTGAGTCCGCGGAGTCGTTAGAAACATTCCATACGGGCTCGCGGGGCTTTTCCGAAACGCCAAGTTTCCCTTCGAGAGCTCGGCACTTTCGTTTCGGCCCCGCCTGAGGGGCCTCTGCGTTATCGAGCGAGCGACACGGCGGTGATTTTTCGTGGCCTCCGTGAGAATGGGGAGTGGTCCAGGAATGAGGCGTGGGGAAGGAAGCTGCGAAAGAGGGAAAGGTGCGTCTCTCCACCAAGGAGGTACGCAAACATTTCATCTTTCTGAATGATGAAACTCGGTAATTTTCCTCTCAGTTTTATTTTAATGATATATTTCCTAGTTTTACGCGCGTCATAATCAAATATAATCTTTGATAATTCGTTGCAACGTGCATTCTTTTTAAGCATTACCTGATGATTATGTGTATGTTGCCTCAATGTAAATATAGCTTCGAAAAAAAAACCGCTGAAGTTTGAATACGATTTATTGAAAGTGTTCCTATCGTCTGGTAAATCACGAGAAAACCCTGGATAAACCCTGGACGAAACAATAGAAAAGCAACATTAAAAATAATAAAACAGCAAGGGTGGTGGGGAAAACGTAGTTAGTTGATAGATTTGCAAAGGAAAAGCTTATAAAGGATTTACCTGGAAGTGCAAAGGGATGTGTGTGGGGGGGATTTATAAATAGAGGGGAGAGGCGGAAGAAAAGAGAACGGTTAGTTGAAGGAGTTCATCTCGGGTTCTCCACCGGCTGAGATTCTACATGGACTACGTTTCAAAACTCGAGTCGAGAATTGAAACGTGGATCGCGGAGACTCAAATGGTGTAGGACACGATAAGAATTCCTTCAACTTGTTCTCCAGGAAAACTTAAGATCTTATGCAGTTAAAATTTTCTCGGGATTCCCACCGGATTGAAAACTTTATATCTTCTGATGTTGAGGGCTCCAACATGGGGCTCTTCCTCAGGACTGCTGAAGGTCGTTTTATTTAATAAAAACAACGAAATGTAGCAGCCCTGAAGATTAGCCCCGAGTAGGAGCTCGAAACGTCGGAAGAAATGAAGTTTTTAACTCGGTGGGAATCCCGATAAAAGGTTATCCACGCAATTCGCCGGGAAAGCATCATATCTTATTTTTTACTATCTTATTTCAGAACACTTAGTATTCGTAATTCTGGGATTTTGGGGTTAAGAATGAGATCGGGGGGGGCGGTATGGAAGTATGAGAGCTAATGCTTGTCATCCAAAATGTTGTTATATGGTTGGTGCTGACAAAAAAACCTCTAAAAGGTTACTCACAAATATGCTTTTCTCTTTATTCTCAATTAAGTACGATCCGTACGATCACTCTTTTAAAATTCAACAATGAATAACATGTATACATGTGCTTTAAAAAAAAAACAAGAAAAACGAAACGAAAAACAATTTCCGGCAAATAAAAATAATGAAAAACTCACGCAGTTTAACCATAACGACACAAAAAAATTATTTTTACCAATAAATTCTACTCGTCCAACATTCGCAGCTCCTTCTCTTAGAGTGGGCACTTTTTTCTCAAATACATTGGCTTCATTTTATTCGTTTCCTCGACTCTCGAACATTGAACCGTCCCGTCCCTTCCTCCTCTCAACCGAAGAATGCAAAAATGGTAAGTTTCTCTCTCTCCTCATATTTGCATACGCTGCCCCACCGCATGGGAACCCAGCGGCGTGAAGGAAGAGTTCCGCTGAAAAAGTGTTTCCGCGCCACCATATTGGGTTGGGACTGGTCCGATAAAAGGAAGATTGTTTTCCGTTGTGAAGTGTTTGATGGCCCTTGAATGTAGGGGTCGTTTATTTTATATTTTTCTGATGCGAATGGAAAGTTAGATTTAGCTTCTATCCGGTTGAATTAAAAAATTCAGGTCAAAGCATGAGATATTTTGAGAAAGCTATTAAAATGGAAGGTTTGGACTCTGATGGAATACATATGATGTGGATTCCGATTTACTTTAACAGTGATGGAAGCTTAGGATCATAAAAAGCCCTCGAAGTGTGACAGACATATATTTTACTTTCATCGCCTCAAAAAGAGTCAGCAAAGTTCAGCATGAGGTTAAGTACGATTTGAGAGTCCTTGCTAGAGGTCATACAAATTTTTTCGTCCTAAGCGACAAGTAACCTTAAAATCGTGAGTGATCACGTAGGAAAATTATAGTGATATATGCCTCATGCTGTAACGTATGAACATGAATTGCCATTAAAAAATATTCATGTCGACCGGGAGCTTTAGCTTTTCGGGCCACTGAGCAGAGCACTACGGTTCTGGTTCCTTACAGTTGCCATGGGAATTCAGCCAAAGGTCCATGGTTCGACTCCCAGCCCAGGGGAATTTTTTCTCATGGTACTTTATGTATATTTCACCGCCATTCACGCAGAAGACTTCCAAGTTTTTCACTGTAACTTATAACTTATAAAATTCCCATGGTGCTTCTTTTTTGTCTAATGATATCCCTAAAGTTGGTGAAATATTTTTCTCGCTTTTTTCGCCCCATATTTTTCAGTTTCGGCTGCAAAATCTGTTTTTTTTATTCTGATGTATTTTACAAACCATGTGCATCAAAATATTGCCAGATGGTGTCAATTTTTCAAAACTCTCCCTGCAGCAGCATATTTTTCATAGTAGATATTTCGCTCTCACGATATCAAATATTTCGTTTCTCACGATATTTTTACTGTGGGCAGATAAACATATGATATCCTAAGCATTAATACTAAATATTGTGTTACGTAACGTAAAGCCTGGCAAAAAGGGCCATGCTTCTTGAACTGAAGCACAAATTTTTTTAAAGAGTATCTTCCAACAAAAATTTGAGTCGTATTGAAAAGCAGCTTACTCGTGACCCGCCTGTGAGAGTGGTGGCACGCCAAGCATGAGAAACTCGTGAACCGTCTGCGTTGCGATATGCTCTAGATCTACCATCTACTTCATTAGAACATAGCTAGCCAATATATTAACCAACACAAACGAATTAGAAATGAAAAATTTTGCCCTTACTACCGAGCACCATGTACGAAAAGCCGCTTGCGCTCTGGTTCATAGAACTAGGCTCGTAATGTTTTCTATAATTTTTTTATTCGACCTAACTAATTTGGTTATTACGTTGGCGTATATGAAGGAGCTCGAAAAATAATAGCCTTGATTGAATATTTATTTTAATGTTGAAACTGTGTGAAATAATGCATAAATATTTAAAAATACAGATAAAAATATGGGTAGGTAGTAACAAGTGTGTCAAGTTTTTCGCCCAAGCCGTATATTCGACGTACACGTCCGCACGTTGTATGCTGTAGTTATATGCTGATGAAAAAATGCAGTTTCACATACCATTTTCACACGAAGATGAAAGACCAATGTTTTTCGCTATTTCGTGGTATATTTCTGTTTGTGGCAAGACAATGCATGAGAGCGCGTTGAAAAGTATTTTTTTAAATCATTAGTCGGAAGCCTGTTTTTCCTTAACTTAAACGCTAAAATGAATAACAGAATAGATCAATTCGTAGAATTTATTGAAAACGATCCTTACTACATTGTCGACGATAATCTACGACAAGAGATAGGGTGATGACTAGCAGCGACGCAATTCACTGAGGTAGTGAAACCCATCAGAAGTAACGAGAGGCAAAAAGGTCAATTGAGGGATAGATGAAAATAAGTATTCGAAAATTTTTTGGAAATCTTTCTAAAATAACGTATTGGTTGAAACATGGCCTTCATGGTCTTAGGTTCCCCTCCAAATTTTCATCAGCATATTTCTCTCACAACTTCTCTCGCCTCTTTTATGAGCCTGCTTTTCAGTCGCAATTAGCTCCTCGTGTAGTCGTGGAGGCATCTCTCCCGAAAACAGGACGTGGATGAGGTCCACCTTGTCGGAAGATTGGCTCTCTCGCATCGGAATCCGTCCGTGTTGTCTCAGCGATTGTTTGAACAGCGGCGGCGAACATCTCACGAGGTTTCCCCATGATCCTCCGAGGCTACGCTCTTGCTTTTGACGATGAGAGGCTGGTTGTCGAGTCACGATTTGTACATCTCGGCTAAACATTTCATCCTTACCTTTTCACCTCGTGGGTAATTGAAATTTCGGATAGGGAAATTACGAGAGAAAATTTTAAGGGATAAATAACGGGGAAGAAACATCACGACAGAGCAGATATGCCCATGTTCATGCATGTTCGTTTTTTATTCTGTTATTTGGATAATATCTGTGTTTGTGGAGGCAGACGACGACAGGTGATGATTGGGTTAGCATATCGCTTCGTGGTTTCTATTTACGAGTCTTGCCGCCTATTTAAGGAGTCGTCACCGAGTTATGTAACGCGAAGTGGTATGCCTCTTTGCGTAAACCGCCTTGCTGTGGATTACTCATTTATTTATTTTTGCATATTTTTTCGTTGATTAAAAAGTTGTACTGAATATTGGTGTGTAGAATTTTGCGTTTCATTTACAATTTAGGTTGCCTCAACGCTGAAAAATGGAAATAAATTTTACGTTTTTTCATGTGATGAAGATGGCAAGAATTATTTGGTGTCCTCTGATTGCATGATATATTTCAATTAGAATTATGTTGACGCTTTTCATCTGCTTCCTGTTGCGGGGTTGAGGTGGTTAGATGTAATACGTAGAAATTAAAACTGAAGTTAATGAACTCTTATAATGATTAACAGAGCATTCTATAAAGGATTTAAACATACTTCCTGATTGGATTGAATAAGTAAGCTTATTTTTGTCTTGCATTTTTTTTTACAGTTTTTGTCACTTTTTATTTTTCTCGGTGCTTTTATTTTCACGTTAATGGAATTTGATTTTAATTGGAGAAATAACTATCCAGTATAGAACTCCGTCGTAATTGGTCCATAATTCTTTTTCAAGAAATTAAATTTTAATAACCTTTAGATAAGTCTCAATCGATATCTCAAATGCATGCAGTTCTATTCTTGTCCTTAATCATGTGAAATCACCATTCGAGAGCGGTTGGACTAGAAAATCACAGAACTTTAATTATCGATTGATGCCTCGAAGCTGTATCAATTCA
Source organism: Ischnura elegans (assembly GCF_921293095.1). Taxonomy (NCBI): domain Eukaryota; kingdom Metazoa; phylum Arthropoda; class Insecta; order Odonata; family Coenagrionidae; genus Ischnura; species Ischnura elegans. Next base: position 38,553,561 of record NC_060249.1, on the reverse strand, counting down.
GCTTTAGAACTTAATATTTATCATAAAAAATCTTATTCAAGATTCTTTTCCCTGAGGCAGTTCTGAAATAGGTTTCTAAAATCAATTCTTTCAGCCTTAAGGGCTCATTTTTGATCTTCCATAGTGAAAGTAATACTTAAAGGTTGAACTATTATGACGGTGGACAACCATAGATCTGTTGTATAAGGCACTTTGAAATGGAAAGCTCAAACTTTCTTCCTTTAGAAAATGATAAGGTTTCTCTAAAATAGTCCCTCATTATTTCCAAGGTGTAGATGGTGGAAACATCAATTAGGCAAGAATATGTAGATAACTGCAGTGTAGACATTTTACTGCTAAATACGAACTTTCGCCACGCCCGGCGATTGATTAGGTGCAGGAGCTGAAAGAGAAATTTTAGAATTCTTATTGAATGAGGGTATTTTGGATCCCAATGCCCAAACGTAAAATAATTACGTGCAATAGGAGTTTCTTGTATATGGAACCAAAACTGTGCCATATCCTACCTAATACAACTAAAGAAACTAAATGTTTTGGTAGGTAAAATGGCTTGATAAAAAAAAAACTAATAATAATTTTGATGATATTGTAACGTTATTCTTAAGGGTCTGTGTGTATTTCATGCTTGACTTTGCACGTGTTGTACGTTCTACGTTGTAATTCATTATACAGTCACTTCAGTTTTGAACTTATTTTCACGCACAAAATTCCTTTCAGTCTTTGTCTTAAAGTAATGAGCACTTTTGGTTCTATGTTTTTTATTTACGCATTTATGAATTTTGAAGGTAGTGTAATTACAGGCTTATTGCCCTCCAAACCACCTTACTTCCCGGGCTGGAAAAAAATGACCTTCATAAACAGCTCAATTTTACATGTTATGCGTAGTAAAATGATTTAATACAATGCAGTCTGTCAAGGCCAAGTTTCCAGAATGTGGAAATGACATAAATGCCATTGGAGTTCGGTAGGTTTTTAGATCGCTGTTTTTTAGATGGTAAGGCAGCCTATGAATACTCTCTATGTTATATCCTATCGTTACTTACAATTTAATGTACTCAGAAAATGCAACGCTGAATGTGTACTTGTACTCCAATCCTCTGACGGTATGATTTCTAATCGGCGTATTTACCTTTGATTTCTCCAGATTGCTCCGTTGTGATGGATACAATGGTGTGGGAATCTTCCTACGGCTGATGGAGTCAATCAGCTCACCAGGCCACGCGGACACCCGCCACACAGCTCTTGAGAGGCCTCAATGTAAGTCTTCCATTCATCCCTTTTCCTCCTTTCAAGAATTTCCTGCTGCTCCTGAACCGTGAAATTTGTGACCAATTCCCTCTAGGTAAATGCGAGGATAGTGAACGTTGCTGAATTTATCTTCCTACTGCTTGTCGTCCTCATTTCACCGAAAATGGTGGACACTGCCCTCTTTGAATATATCTACATTGTTCTGTAGGCATCCTCAACTTGAGATTTCCTTTCCCTCCCTGGTGGATAACTTAGAACGAGAAGCCTACTGGACATTCGAAGGATACAGGTCCCTTTCATTTTACCTCCTCAGATAGAAATGGGTTTATTTCAGAGTGTAAGTCGTAGTGTCTGATTTTATTTTGCCGATAAACTTTTAGCTTTTTAATCAAACCATAGGTGTCCATTACTAAATAGGTATTTCTTATTCCTTGCTTTGACCCTAGAGCTGGCAGAAAGTAGTTGATTGTGGTTGAAATTTTATCGTAGCTTCAAGTTTTATTGTTGTGAAACTCAATTGCTTCATCATTATGCCAATACCAATGGTTCACTTACTTATTTTATTATTTATTGGCGAAAGTATGCTTATTCCGCGTTTTAGGAAAGTTTTTAAGTGTGAAAATTGTTATTCTATGAGAAATAATGTCGGGCAAACCGGTTTAATGACATTTTCATGTAAACCTATCGAGTAAATCATCCACTAGGAGGGGAATTCGTGATGGTTGACGAATAATAGGTGACAGCGCTGTACAGCGATGAATTCTTCAGTGGTAGTTATGCAAGATTATGTTTGTCTGATCGATGTTTTTTTGTAGCGCGATGGTGCGAAGCAAGGTTACAAGGAGGCCATCCGCCTGCTTCTTTGTAATATTCACTAACATCTAATACGACATGCACGTGATCAGGATGGGGATAAATAAATCACTCTCATAATGTGAAACTATTAACTTTTAGGAGAGTTTATTAGAGAGCTGTATCTAACCAATTCCTGAATCCCTAATCTTTCATGATAAAATTCTTAATTTTATATTGTCATCAAGGCTATTTATATAAAGTACAGTTGAATTCATTTATTTGTATCGATAATTTGTTCTTAAAGGTGTCTGTACGTGCCGTTTACTCAAATAATAGTTTTTTTAAATAACAACAGGTAAAACTTAAACGTAATGCCTATTTAAAGAAAGGTTGGCTGTTAGAGGCGCGTGTGAATTTTATTAGTGCATCATAAATGGGTAATGATGATAGAATCATTATATTTGTGGCCAGGAAACATCCTTCGACCAGTTCCATTCTGTGCTTCTCTAGTTCTGTCTCACAACGATGTTGACTTTGTAATGTTGCAGGTATTACCAAAGATTACACTTGAGTGTGTTCTAAGACGTTCCCAACAGTCAAGGTGACCCAAATACCCTCTTTAGCTTTCATTTGATTCTGACTGAAATTTCCACGTTTATCGAAAGCCTAACTTAATTGGGTCAAATATCTGCTACATCTTCACGTAAGATTATCTCCGGTGGACATAACCATTATTTTTCACGCTCATTGAAAGTTCCTTCGCGTAGGAGAAACTCGAAGGCCGGAGAACGTTTTCATGAATGTACAAAACGGTTGTAATGCGGGGAAAAATTAACCTCGTGGTTACGCCGTAGTGAAAGACTCATCTGAACCTTTCCAGTGGAGGTCTCTGGGGCTCGGGCCGCGTTTACGTGTTCAGTGCCTGACAACTAGAGCATGAATGAATTTTTCGCTCAGTGCTTTACGATCATCAAAATGAATTGTGTTTGCCAGCAATTAAAGCGGTGCTAAGTACAGTTACCCCGACGATTTATTTTTAACGGAAGGCAATAAAAATATAGCTACAATGCATTCATGCTTTCCAGTTGAGCAACTCGTTGGCCTTTATTTTTTGACCGTGACTTAAAATTTCATCTCCCGTTTGAAATTATTTTTGTCCTTTATAAAATATGATTTAACTGCTGACAGAAGTGTTGAAGGAAAGGATCTTAAAAATAATTTTATTTTAAAATTTGGGTAAGATATCGTTAATTTTCTGCATTAACAACACGTTTCAACGAGACCCGTTAAAAAAGTTCAGAAATCGTTCTCCAAAGAATCATTCTTGTGTAAAACTTACCAATGAAAATTGCAACTGCGCATTTTAGTGCGTGAATAATTTATATTTTTTTAAAGAAACGATTTAATCGACTACACTTAATATAATAATAATATAATAATAATATATAATTTATTCCATTTACAATCAAATATTACATTTTAGAACATACTTAAATATTTTGGAATATATAGGTACCCCTTTTAGTAGTTTTGGGGCTACCATCATAAACTTTTTACATAGGTCTGGTGCTAGCACACATGAGAAGTAAAATTTCTTTGTATTCAGTTATTTGTTCTATTGCCGATTGCATTCATTATTACAAAACGTATTTCAAATATTTGGACAAGGATAACTATTTTTCTTATTTTTCTTATATAAACGCATAATTACATACATAGAATATACAATATACCTTTTATTGTAAACTTTTTTAACCCACCTTTCTTAGTAGAAACTCTACTTCCTCACACATCATAAGCCATTTTTTAACGGCGGATTTAAATCCCCATCTTTTTTCCGAGTTTGCTACATTACTCGGCAACATGCTAAACAATTTAGGCCCTAAGTAATTGTATGACTGTCGATAAATTTCGGTCGTCGGCCTAGGTATATGGAAGTTTCTCCAAGCTCTAATGCAATAATTTGTCTATTTTTGCCATTCCACGATGTATACTTAAAACTGCCATTGCCTTTCATCGGTTTCCCACGATGCTTATGCGTGCTTTCGATAAAGACGGGATACGAGGACTCATTAAAGTGGGAGCAAACTTTTTCCGAGGCGAACGCTGGTTATTCTTAGCAATCTAAGGGACATAACATTACCCATTTATCCTTGAAAGGTGGTTCGTGTCGGTATTTTTCCACCATGATGACAAAGCATTCGTGTTTCGAACGGCGAATTCCACGAATGGGTCCGTTGAATTTTTGGACTATTTTTTCGTCAGATTATAGCTGATTTCCAGCCTACGTTTTTCCATCGGTTTCCTCTTCGCGCCGTTGCTCAGTACTTCTTGCTTCTGCGACGGAAATTTTCTTGCTCATCATCGTGTAAAACCACCCCGGAAAATTTTTTGATACTTGATCCTGCAAATAAAAGGCCACCTCATGATAATAAATACTGGCTAGCATCTATTGCAATAAATGGTGGGTAGGAATTTGAAGGAGACTATCGACAGCTGAGGTGATTTGCGCCATAGGAAAGGGTAGGGAAGGATACCCTGTGTCAAAATTAGCCTGCTATTAGGAAAATCGCTGAAGGTTTTACTAGAATGAATACCCTTCGAATTTGACCCCTGAAAATTTTATATCTCAGCAAAGTTAAATTATGTTATACGATATTACTTTGTTTTATGCACCGGTCTTTATTTATTTTTGATATTTTACTCCCTAACACTCTTCTTTGGTGTTTTATTCGCTTAATCTAATAGTTGTCCTTAAAAGAAATTTAAATGATGTAACTCGCAAGCAACCATTCTATCCTATTGTGGGCCGCCGCATCCAAACTCTTTTGGTTTGTAGCTAGTTAGTTTAAATGTTTACAACATCTTATGTGCCTCACACTCGGCTAATAATGACGATTGGGCCTTAATTACACTAAATTTGTAAAAAAAACTCTTAGGCTCAAGGAGGTAAATATTTAGGGCTTTTTTCATCGACAACCATTCATCATTCAGCCCCCACTCCTTATTAGACATACTGATACATTTCTCGAGTTGTCTTCCGCGTGAAAGGATTTATATCCGATATGTCGACATGTTTCGGCTGCATAATCCAATACCATGTTCAGGGATGAAGAAGGGTGGTGGAATTAGTAGCTGAAATACATCGTACGTAACAACTTTGACCCTAATTTAAACCCAAAAAAATTATCTGTACCTATAGCATTCACTGGAAAAGCCTCATATCATTCATATTACTTTCATTGACGCGAACCCACGTGACCATGATCAGGGTTAATTTCCTCTTAACTGGTTCAATGAAGCAAGCCTAAAAATAATATGTTCCATGTTCATTCGAATGGTCACTGTTAACCCCTTAAGGCCTATACGAGCTGTGCGATTTTGCTCTTCGCTCGCTCCGTATCCATCGGCATGGGAAGGAGAACAAATGTAATGGTTGAGCGAGATGGAAAGAGCCCTTTCGTGAGGATCGCCATCCCACTTGCAAGTCGTGCAGTCGCGTCCGAGTGGACCACCTCCCTTCCCCCTCCTCCGCGGCGGTTTCAATTGTTGGGATGACCGCCTCAGGCGTCCACTCAGCCTCGATTCCAGCGACAGCACGCAAAATATTGACTCGGCCTGGAACGTTTTATCCCTCCCACTTAAATGAGGGGAGATTAGATTAGCGTGGTGATGGCTAGGGAACCAGGCTTCCCGTTCCAAAGGCGAAGTTTCGTGTTTAGTATTTTACAGAGGAATATTTGTGTACCAAATGTGCAGTACTGTGGAATTTTTATGGGCTGTCGGCCATGCTGACCTCCAGTGCCTTGCGTTAAGGGCAAGTATACACTATTAGCCATTTACCTGCTTATATATCGATTTGTTTTATTTCTTAAGCATCATCTATGCTATAAAATTCATAATGCAAAGAGATAAAAATGGCCAGTGTAAGTGTGTGTAATTCGAATTTTCCTTTTCTGTTCCTCAGTGATTTATTGATTATTTCTATCTTGATACGATATTTATTTCTCACTTAATTAATCAGAGTCTGACGGTAGGGCGTGGAAATCTCGCATGAGATTTCATTTAAGGAACCAAGTTGTACTTCAAGAGCGTCCTTCAGAGATATCGTTTCTCCACGCGGCCGTCTGATTTATCTTCCTAATCTTAATACTTTGGCCTGTTGAGGGAAGTACCGAAAATTCATCGTCTCTACCAATTTTAGATGCTCCCTTACCTCTTTTATTTTTCAATCAAATCCCAAAGGTAGGGAGGCTGGGGACCTGGAAACCCCGAAATCATGAAAAGAAAGAAAACTTACTATCGTAATGGGAATGTTTTGATTACTCATTCATATACATGTAATATCTTTATTCTTTAATTTTTTAAAAATTTTGTGGTAAATTTTAAATATCTTGGGGTGTAAGAATTCAAAATTACTTAGCCCAATTTGAAACTGATCCTCCCCTTTCCTCCCCCGAAAGATATATCCTAAATTCGCGTCGGACTCCGCTAGCCCACACGCCAGTTGGAATCTCCTCCGCGCGTTGGAATCTCTCTCCCGCCAATTTTTCCCCACTAGCGCCACAGCCGCGCCGCGAGACTCGACCTACTTCCGCCGTGCGACCCAAGGCCAAAGACAGGGAGGGCTCGGGGAGGGGCCGGGGAAAGGCTGGCAGGGGGGGAGGGAGAGAGAGAGAGAGTGGGGTAGGTGATGAGAACAATGGACCCGCCGAACCTTTGGAATATTTTCCCTTTCATTCTCCTGTCTTTCAGCCGGCTCACGAAATAAAACGGTGCATTTCCTCGTTAGAACAATCCTCCTTTATTCCGTGTTATTGTTTACGGTGCGTCTTGCGACGGGGCACGAGGCGGGCGCGACGATAAAAATTCGCTTCCCACCTTTCCCTAACGGCAGCGCTGATGATTTTTCTGGCTGCTTTATTTTAAAATCTAAGTCTCAAGTTTCGACATAAGTGTTGACTTCCCACCTCCAGCGTGTTGGTATCTCCAAAATAAAAGAATGCCACCTTTGCTTCGGCTAATGAATGAGCTTCGCGTGTCAACCATTGTCGCCGGAGACTCCCGCAGTTTCCCCACTTTTGTGGGCTCGCTTCTTTCGGCAATATTTTGCTCGCCATTCGCTGGATACGTTGATGCTGTTCGCGATAGTGCGAAACGGAAAGTATGTGGATCGACGAACTGCGAATGGGTGCCTTGCGTGCGACACGACCAACGTCGGGCCATCATGAAAAAGCTCGCAGAGTGAGGTGAGAATCCTTTAATGACTGGCGCCCTGGTTCAGGGTTCTATAGCCTCGAGGGCGACCGGGTCAAAGCCCCGCTGACTCTGAGCGAAAGGAGCTTCATAATGATGGTTTATTTATTTACATTAATTAAGTAAATATACCTCACTCTAATATCTGCAATATTTCTAGAGTAGTAACTAGTCATGGGCAATACCTAACAAGGGCTGGCCCCTCCAATCCCTTGGTTCTTTAGTGGTTATGAAGCTTTGAACAAGTTTTTTTAAGCCTAAGAAAAACGAGCTTAGAACAAGACATTACTAAAATATATATTAAAAAATTTGAAACATAATTGTAACGGAGTAGAAACTAAATAAGCTCCGCTTATTAAATATGTTTTTATAAATATTTTTGTCTTATTTGTCTTTTTCATGCCGAAATGTCACCATTTGAATCGGCATGGCTTGCTACCTCCTTCCCTTAGATTTGGTTCTGGGTTCGCCCTAGTTACTTGTCTGAAGAAAATGCAAGTGCCAGCTAAATAAACTCTTAGCTATTAGCACTGCAATATGGCAGGTAGCTCACTCGTTAACTTTGTCATTGTCTGGGGCTCATCGTGAGTCTGATTGAGTAGGTGGTCAAGTTTTATTGTGAAATTTGTAGCAACACGATGCATAGTTATACGCATTAACGGAAGAGGAGGCACATTAATGTATTTGTGCATTTTTGCACGCTAATTTTAGAAGTTACAAAGTAATCAAGGCACAGTGGGCGAGACAAGATGCAGCTGTAAGGTGGAGCTAGCTGGATTCTATTTTGATGCTTATCTGAATGGAGAATTCATCATTTTTATGTTTGACTATGAATTTTGCCATGAATCCGTTCATTGAAAATTCCATAGGTGGATATAATCTTAGGTGATAATCTCATAAAAATTCCACAGTATTCCATTCTTAAAGGTCGAGCATGTTTCCAATCTCAAGCATAGGAGGTCATCATTAATGATTTTTGGATTCATCACCTCAACCATTTTCTTGACGTTAATAGAATGTTTTGGTTTAGATGGCTATAGTGCCTTAAGGTATTAATTTTATGCAGCCATAGTGTTAACATCCGCGCTCCGAGGCTTGAGCAGAACTAGCGATCTTTGTCTTTATCAGCCAAAGCAATATTTCCTCAATCCTGGTCGAAAGAGGCGAAGTGGCCATTAATTAAGTTTTGATTGTTTCTTACGCTTTTGTCTGATTATCTTTTTCCTGGTCATAAAATTTGCTCGCGCTGAAATCAAGATATGGTTAAGTGGTTGTGAAAAAAATCTTATCATTAAAAATTTAATTATCAGAATATTGTGTGAGTTTTTGTCTCGAAAGTTTACTTTTGTGTTTGAATAATCACTGGAAATCATATGAAATTTTAACAGACCTCGGGTACCAGTTTTTAGATGGATAAACGGAGGTAGTTGCCGTTAGAATATTGATCTTCTAAATTACAGTCTATGATAAATAATTCTTCTTAATGGATGATTCATTAGATTCTTTGTTTTGGTACACGTGTATCTTTTGGCATAATTACTTAAAAGTGTTAAATGAATCTTAGCAGTAAGCTAGTTTATATTTTTTATTAATCAATATTTTTGTCATTTCTACGTATCTACAATTATCCTATGCTCCTAAAAATTGTGCTCCCAGAATAAACTTATTCAATCTCATGCCTTTGGCGCTGAGTGTTCGAAAAAAATTATCAGCGATAATCATTAAAATGAATTCCATGAATCCGCTCGTCAACATTTGTATACCTTTTTGAAAGTTATCATCTTTACTTATTTATCATCAAATTTGTTGTACAAAATTGGCAATATTCACTTACAAATTGAGAAATTCCGCCTTTTAAGCATTATCGTTTCAATCTAATGGCATTGATTATCATGCAAGAGAAAACTTAAACCTAAAATCAAAAAAATAGAACCTGTCAAAAATTTGGACTCTGATTGCGATGGAAAAGAAATTGAAAACGATAAGTGAAAAATGAATTCCCTCTGGAAGCTTGTCGGCTTTCGTTTAACCTTTTGAGATACTTACGTGACTCTTGCAAGGGCCGGATTAAAGGCGTTGTTTTTTTTGGGGGGGTTCACTACTTTTCGTGGCGTCTTGCTTGTATGCAATTCCTTTTTTTCCTTTAATGAGCCTGCTCAGACAAGTGGTTTTGGACATTTCCCAAGTACCTTCAAGTATTGTTTGTTGATCTGCCAACATATCTTGCGTCTTAGAAGCCACCTTACTAACCGCTATCTTTCAATTTTTCTAGAAATTCTGAGGGGGGGCTTGAACGCCCCTATCCCCAACTTAATCCACCACTGAATCTAACTTTTATTTCACCAAATACATTGAATTTTTCGTTTCGACCGATTTGATAAAGATGAGTGAGAAATGAATTTATCCCGGAGCTAATCGGCTTTCGTTTAGCTTCCATAGTCCTGGGACATATGCCGTTATTTTTTTCTGAATTTCAAGTTTTCTCGTTAATTAGATGTTAGCAACCAAGCGAATCACATGCTTTTCTACATTGCTATCATCCATCAGGAAGTTCTGAAAAAGTTGCAATAACGAAATTTCACTTAGTCAAGCGATATGAAATTCAAACTTTGATGTACTGTATACAATACGCCAGGACCCAGGAGGTTAAGCTTTTTAAATACGTCACTCTAACTCATATTCCACCAAATTCGTTGAACTAGTCTCCTCGATCGCAGTCATCATGATGGTGGTCAGTCTTGTAGTGATCGGCGATCCAGAATCGATTGCTGGAACCGGTCCCGAAACTTGAGCCCGGGTTCCCAAGAGCATCCATCGCGTCTTGCATGTCCGGCAAAACTAGTCCCTCGTCCACTTTCCCGCGTTCATAATCGCCCGCGAGAAGACCCTCCGATACTCTCTCCTCCGACCGGGTCAGTTCCTTGACACGTGTCCGCGGCGTCACCTTTGCGGATGAGTGGTGGATTGTAGAAAGAGAGAGAGAGAAAAAAATGAATACGCGCATAAATAAAAAAGATGAAAAAAAAAGAACGAGGGTTTGGCGAAAGAAGTCTCGCCCGAGGGATGGGATGAATTTGAAGAGGTCGGGAAAAGGCACAAGGCGGAAAGGTGTATCCGAAGTGGAGAAAGTGGACTCTTCGGAAGATGTGAAAGATAATTAAGTCTGCCGGGAGGCTGAAAGGGTGGAGAGGGTGTGGTTGTGGAAAACGAGGCATCTTCGAGAGTGTTTGTCTGTGTGCGTCACGGCGGGAATACCAAGGAAAAGTTGACCCCAGAAGTGGTCAAAGAAAACTCTTTAAAGGTTCAACTCTTTCGCCTCGTATTTCCATCCGGAAGTCATTGACCTTACTGGTTCCGGCAGACACCTGCGTTCCTCGGAGCTTATCGGATGGCTGATCTATCTTCAAGGGCATTAATTCGTTGTTTTCCTCATCTGCGTCGAAAAGGAAGCTGTGAAGAGGTTTGGGTTGGTTTGATGACTGAAAGAATCGAGATACCTTTAGGGTATAAGTAGGCGGAAGAAAACTAGCTTATATCACTTGATTGTCATAAATTAATCTCATGAATATTATATCGACACTGATATTTATGAGGTTATTTGTGTACGTTGGTCACCTTGACCTTATTGATCTCCATTTTTGATCTCTAAGTATCATTCTTCGTTATGAAAGTGTAGTACTGCTATCAACGCGGAAAAAAGGGCTTTATATCCTTTTTCTGGGTTTAGAATAGAGGGTGGGAATTAAAGAGTCACACCTGAATTTCCCATTCTTTTACGTCCATAAATTAGTTCGAGCGATTCCATAGAATACTAAGGACTATCTCCTCTGCACCCTCCAAATTAGTTTATACTTGAGAATGTGATGAAAATATTAGGGTTCACTTTTTTAATCAAGAAACTTTTAGGCATTTTCATTTATTATTACGCTAACACTTTCTGATGCTAATTTTATCCATTTCATGGTTTAGTCTAAGGTGGGTAATCTCTAGCGCGATCTGAAATTTTATCCATTTTGTGAGTGTGGGTGGAGAACTGGAGATGTTAATTTCAATGTGCTTTAAATGTTTCTAACCTAAGCAAATATTGTATACCTGGTGCAGCTAATTAGTTTTATTGCTAGTGCTACTTTATGATCCCTAGATATCGCGACAAACTGGTCAGAATAGAAAGCATCGTCTACTAGTATCGCAGATCCTTGGAAATCAGGATATGGACATCGCGTTCTTTAGTCAGGGATTCTAGGACGAGAATATTAGGAATGACAACAAGAATAACTTATACCTTCGTTATTTTACTTCGTAATTTTTTGAACATTACAAAATATAACTCGGCAACTATTCGCACATTATATCTAAACTTAATTGATATATCATCTTTATTCATTTGTCTTAATATTTGTCAATCCTGTTCACAACAGTGACTTGATATAAGTATTTGGGGTGAATATACTTTCAAAAATACTTGCTTTTCAATTTAAATTTACGAAAAGAGAATGGACTGATTGTGGCTCATATATTGTATGAACGGTTGAAAAGAAAAGCTTAGAAACATGAAACGGCTTTCAAATGACAGGGGAAAGGAAATGCGCTGTACGTAACGAGTTTAATTGAGGTATTCTTTGATTGCTCAGTTATCTGCCATCATTATTCAATAATGGCCTTACACATTGTCTTCCGGTTAGATCTGTTGGATACACAGGAATTAACGTCTCGGTCCGTCAATCAGTCGTAGACGTGTCTCTTTTGTTTTTTTCCCGTCTGGGAATGTGAAAGCTGTCTCTTCCGTGGTCTGTTTAATTGTCTCCGAGACACATCCTGCAAGGCATGAAATTGTAGTTATTAAAAATGAATGCGTCAGAATGTCGTGCTTCCCTCAATGATACAAAAGAAAATTTCCGGTTTCGAATAAAAAAGCGAATTCGATGTCGTGGATGAGAAGCATTTCGTTGACGAAAAAGTTTAAAGGGAACAAATCTTTATAAATAGTGATGTGAGTTTTGGCTTGGATAAATTAAACAAGTATTCTGAAAGCAAAGCTTAAATCAAGTGACTTCGTAAAAACTCGCGTGAACGGGTGCATTTCACTGTTTATGTAGTATTCTGAGTTTTGAAAATATTTTATCTAACGTGATTTGTTGAGAAAAATATTATTATCCATTCTGAAAGTCAATTTCTTTATAGAACAATACTCTAATCATATTATTACTGGTATATAAAAAATTTTCCCAAATAGTAATTATACTCGCAGTATTTTGAGGCAAATTTCGTTCATTAAATACGGTATGGCATTAAAATGAAATATAAAACGCAATAGGTTTCGAAACTTTCATGTAATACGAGGAGAAGGCTATGAAAAACGTGTTTGTGGTCGCTTCTAATTTTCCTATATAATCTTGTACCTCCAGGTTCGACTGTCACACCACCATCACATACACGCATTTATATCAGAATTGCATCAGAGAATTATAATTAATTCAAAAGTAATCATTTATCGAGAGAAGGAGAATTTATCCCTTGTGGTGTCACATCGTATTTTTAATATTTAGGCAAGTTAGTGCGTGAATTGAATTAGCCTCTAGAATTCCTCGAGATAAAATTAACGTACTTACATGAGAATACCTGAGTTATTATCATTGCTTGTATTGAAATGTATAGCGAATTGTATTATTGTGTCGTCATTTACCCTGGCCTGCTGAGTTAGCAAAAACGAAACTCGTTTTGATATTTTGTGTGAAAAATTGCTGTATCGTTTGACTCAGTCACGTATACTTAAAGGGATGGGCAATTAAAAAACTCGAAAACGAATGAATACTAAATGAATCTGATCGGATAGAAACTCTTAATGGTGATAGCAGGAAGCTGTGGACAAAACCAATTCCTTTTTGTGGAAATAGACATGAAAATAACCATGGCTGATGAATTGGTATAGTTTTTTTGCCTGAGATCTTCATGGAAATACGCTTCATAATTAATGATGAATAAAGCATGATTTATACGCTATGAGAGTTCTACTTCACGTTGAAACCGAGAAGCGCCTTCAAGCGGTTCTTAGCTGCTAGGGAGAGGCTAGAACACGTAAAAAAATAGACCTTCCGGTCATTCCTTAAGGCAAGGAGGTGAAGGAGGAAACGAAAGAGTTTCATACGAATCTGGTAAAAATTGCCCTCTCGCTCCATGTTGAAATCGGAGCCGGCGATGCGTGCCCTCCGGTCTTTTGGGCATCTCCTCCTGCTGTCCATCCAAAACTCTTTCCACTCTTTCCTTCCTTCACCATCGCGTTCCCCGCCACGATTATTTCGGCGGCGCCTCTGGGCTGGAGATTAACCTCCTCAGTCGATAGCCACCGTTACGTAGGTTCCGCAACGCTTGCCACAAACGGTGTTGTGTTGCTTTCCGGCGGGTCCGATTCAGCCGGCGCTCTCTTCGAGGATGAGGGGGAGGGTAAGGAAGGGGTTTCCTTCGCTTCCCTCTATAGACCCCTTTCCTCCCCCTACTATACTTTCCTAGCTGCCCCCTCTCCCCCGCCCTCGCTTCACCTGTTTCTCGTTCCGAAACGCCGACCAAGAGAGTTGAATGTTGTGTTGCACTCCTCTTCTGTGAGGGCTCCGGAGATTGATGGGGAATGGCATGTGAAAGGAGTGTGTGGTCCGGGAGACGAATTGCCGTGTTTACTCATAGAAGCCGCGCACATTTTTTCCGGAAATGCCGGGCAAAAAAAAGGGGTGCGCGGCATACACGAATTCTCCATATTTTCATGTAAGCCGCGCACAATTTTCCCTCAAATTCCTATCGTTTATTTCTCCGGAGTTTAGCATTCGTAAGTAATGTCAGAATGACATTTCTGACATTATTGAACTTTAATAATCATGGTATAACTTCAATTTATCAATTCACCTTCAATTATACTTGTGATTACTTGTGAATACCGTGACGTCGTTTTCAAGAAAATTTCAAAATACGCCCCTCTAACGGTACCTCATCGGTTAAAAACTACAAAAATAGACCCTCGGTTCCGTATTTTATTGATATTGCACTAAGAAATTGCATTTTTTATGTATCATATCTGTTGATAAATTCAGTAATATGTATGCCATTGAGGCAAAAATTGAAATTATATTCTTTGAACCTAGAAGTTAATGAGGGAAAGAAAACTATAGAGTTATTATCAAATGGAGGCTATAATTAAAGTCAAATCACATTATTTACATGAAACTGCTGATGGGTCAAATAGTGTCACCTTTAAATTATAATAATTGAAATATCCGCATACAATTTACTCCCATATTGCTCCGTGCTATTTACTGTGTAATTATTTGTTTAGGATCGTGGAGTTGCGTTCCTACCTTCGTAGGGGAGCATATCACTCCCGATCGACGAGAGGAATTTTGTCTTCTGGCGATATATCACTTGCTGAAAACTTACTCTGTCCTCTTGAATTCAAGTAATTTTTGCCATTTTTGGGGTATGATAAGAAATTCCAGGGTATAATAATAAAGATAGGAATTTTGATTAATGTGAACATATTAAAATTTAAACTCGTAGATAATTGTAAATTTTTACGAATGATATCCATCATCACATCTTTGATAGAAAATGTACCCTTTCCTCTCGGAGGGATGAAGATTGCTTTTATCATAGCTTTTAAACCATAGGTGATTGCACCTCTTAGGTAGACTAGAACTGATATTTTACTTCTGTGAATTCTAGACTGAATATTCGTGGCGGTTTCATTCCTTCTACATGGAGTTTTATTCCAATTTTTTTCTATTCACCAAATACAGATATAAGAAATCCACGAAATACCTTTTTCAAAAACTTTTATTGAAAAACTTGCAAATAAAAATATCTTTAGTACGGACTGCCACTCATGTGGCTCAATTACTCCATATGTCTGATAACTACTAAATATATAATAACACGTCCAAGTTATAAGTAAAAATGGCACCAATGGTACAAGTTTCAAGTACCAAAACTTTAGTCCAAGTATTCCCGATAGGAATAATAAAACATATTTTTCGTATCTGTATTATTCCTTGCGATAATGAGTTTAGAATAATTATTGTCAATACAGATTGACCTCCATGCTGACGACGTCATGAGTCCAAGGGGACATATTTTGGGAATAAGATCCGGGGGGAAGATGCGCCCTCTAGATGAAAAAGTCTTTAAGCAAAATCAGTACTGAATTGAAAAGAAAGCATTCAACAAATTTTCTTTAAACCCACGAAAAATTATATGTGCTAGTATAAGATATGTAACTAAAATAAAACTATTTTTTCTTGGGAATAATCTCATAAACTAATGTCACAACTTGGTTTGCCCTCACTAGACCATGGCTTGCCCCCCCCCCCCCCTAGTTATGATCCTGAGTACGCCCTTAAGATCATGTATTTTAATGGAAACTTTGTCATCAAATGCATTGTTGTCGCCTGTAGACCCCCGACTGAAAGAGAATGAAATATCCTTTTGTGCGGGTTGGAAGCGGTTTGTCTTTGGGTCATGTATCGGCATTGATGCGTGTGTGTCGTTCTCCGTCTTGCTCCCATTTTTAGTCTTCCCCTCCTCCTCCTCCACCTTCTCCCCCCTACCCATAATTCCCTCGCCTCCGTCCACCTTGCGTCGTCTCGCGTGTTTGTCCTTGAGGAACTGGATATGCGCACGCATTCCGATCGAACTCATTGGCCATCAGCCTCCCGATGGGACGATCGAGATGACGGGGAACGTGTGGACGCAGTTTTAAAAGTTGGTGCAATTGGCTGCTTTCATGAGATTTTTAAGACAATGTGGTACGTTTTCACCCATTTTTTAGCCTAAGAAAACAAATAATAAAAATTATCATCATTGGTACTAAGAATACAATTTACTAGTAATTATCAATGAGACAGCCGTAATATACTGTATGGAGTAAATTATTAATATAAATCGTCGCTTCGATTCAAGATGCGGAAATATGAGATATTTACGTCCATAGTAGAAAGAAGAAGCCTGATTCAGTTTAATTTCCAAACAAGCTTAAGCATTGATTTGGGAAGATTCATGTCTCGAAATTTTATCTTATCCTTTAATATTAAAAAAATAATCAGAAATCCTCAGTAAAGGCATCTATTCAGAGGATAGAAAATAGATAAATATTGAATATTGGAGAGATAAATGCGAATTTAATATGAGATGAAACACAGCGTCAATGGTACATTATGGACCAAGGAATTACTCAAATTCTTGAGCAATTTTGATATCTAATAAATTTTTTTAACCTCTATTTATAATGTTTGAGAATTTTCTGTTTTGTCTCTTCAACGGAAATTTATGAAGGATGAAAATAATTGCTTTGGAATGGTATTTCTACAATAAAATTTTAAAATCTACTGCACTGTGTTACCAATTTCCAAACAAATTTGCTGAGTCAAGACAAATAAAAATGTGCCAATTTATACCATAAGTTTTAAACTGGTAATACGCCACTATTAACTACCGGTCGTGCGGAAGTGATGCCTCGTCCTCATTTCTCAATCTTGCACAAGTTTGATGCCTAAATGAAGAATGAGAAGCGCAAAATACTGATGCATTCAATGGAAGAATTAGATATCACTGCGATGCGTCGATTTGAAATAGCGGAAGAGCGTTTCTAGACGAAATGATATTTCGCATCTCGATCCACAACTCAGTGACCATAACAACTATTATATAAATCGAGTGTCGGGGTGCTCTTGAACTGGGTCACAGGACATAACGCTCGAGGAAAACTGCAGTGAATGACCTTGATATACTTCTGGCTCAGACGAGGGAGGTTATTGGGGTATGAGCGCTACCCGTAAATGCACCGCTTTCAATTCGCTTGGGCTTTCGGGAACATCTTTGCCTCAGAGTTCTTATTCTCTTCTCGGTCCTTGCTCATATATTCTCTTTTTAGAGACTTAGTGTATATGGAGCACTTTATTACACTGTATTAGCTTTTAATTGGTAAATAAATATGAAATATAAAATGATGCGATTTAGTTATTGCTTTGCCTTCCGTATTAAACCATTATATCATTTACTTATTCTCTTTTATGGGAATTACCTGAGGATGAGAAAGATTAGGAAAATCGATACGAAGAGTACATGTAACCTTTAAGGCCAATCAATAAGCCACTTTCAACATCCATGATTCAACGACGTTAAATACCTCAAATATATCGTGATTTCCTCCGTGCGCCCGAACTTTTACTTTAATTTTTTTTTAATATCAAAGTAACAAAATTATTTTTTTAACGCCTTTAATGAACTACAACGGCAGTTTTGTTGTATTTTAAGTGACCTTTATTTTATAAAATATTTTGAGGTATGTTGGTCTATTTGAAGAAAAACTTCTTCCATACTTCATTCTATCCACCTAATTCATCATAGTAACTCTGCAAACGCGAGGAAAAAGTTCTCACCCTGATGATGCCCGTGGCAGCGAAAGGGAAATTTGGTGACGCAGTTCTCCGGAAAAGCACGAATACTGGGCTTATATCATCAGCATGGATGGCTAAATTTTTGATTAGTTTATTTAATGTGTTCATCGTAGACTGTTATGGAACACAATTTTTTTATATTTCCTAATAACATCTGACGAGCGAGCGCGTGTTTCCATACCCATGTGACTTCATGTTTTATAATGCTAGCTTTTTTGTGTCTACTATTCCATATGTTACGGGAGACCACGAGTGTTTACGAATGGATGTTTGTATGTTCTGAATGAGCCCATGCTAAGCCAACGGGCACGCGAGGCAAAGCCTGAGAATGGGCGCTGATTTTTATTTGCGGTGTGCGTGGCGCGAGACGACGTCGATCGCTTACTACGGTGGATGGCGACATCAAGGTCTTTGGCATCACACAGACACCGTGTCGATTATCATTACGTGATCATGTCTCCTCGCTTTAGTCGGCGCGGCCGTTTCTAAGGATTTCGTTTGACCCTTTGAGCGAATGTGGTCGATGTAGACTTAACAATGAGCTCTTAATTTGTGTGCCTTGTCAGTGGGGCTATAGGCGACCACAAAGAGAAGAGTGCTGCTGCTCAGATGCGTCTTTTCGCTCAGGATATTTCCATTCGTGCAATACCTGTGTTGAAAATGAATTCAGTGTTTTATACCTAACGACCGCTTTACTGATGGAAAGAAATATTGTCTAGAATGAAATGGAAATGGAGTTCTCATTCATTTTTCATTGCCAGTGTTTAAACTTATTTTAGAACTGATTAAATTTTACATTGAAGAGCATTACTATGTTTCAAGTTTCAATTAAAAGGTACTGATTCTTTACTTCATGAGTTGTGCGCAGCTTCTCTGATGTGGTTACCATGAATCTGCTTAATTTTTCCCTTGAATCTGATCGAAGGGATTTAATGTGAAGGTGACTTTGGAAGTAAAACTAATCTAGCAATTTTCTTGTTTTTTACTCTACCTAAGTACCTAACTACAAATCGCACGTCGCCATAAGTGAGACGAGTGGCAACAAAGTAGTATTGTAAGATATGCCTTTTGAATTAATAAAATTAAACTATAATTAGAGAGCTTTTCATGTTGGGTGATAACATTGAATCGCAATTATTAAAAAAAATAACCCTCATAATTTGAGTGTCATTTTTAGGATATCATTTTGGTTTTTAGTATTCCTCTATGGTGTTGGTATTATCTTCATTTGGGATACTTGACCATCTGTTAACTTTCGTCGACCAGACCTCACCTCACCGCGTCATTTCCTCCATAAAACCCTAATGTACGGTTCGCTGCTGTTCCAGCCTCTTGCCTCCAAGAGACTCAGGCCCCACGGGCTACGAGCCATATGTTAACCGCTGTTCTTCCTTCAGGATTCAAAACCTTTTGTTCTCTCGGAGCCACGCCGCGCAGATAGGAGAGAGAGATTTGATGTTCGGGGTGAAAATCGTTTTGATCGATCGCATCGAATGTCTCGGGGCGGAATTGGAGGACGTGAATTGGGTGAAATCAAACAAATTGGTGGGGCGGATTTGTGTGTACGTGCGGGGAAATTTTGAGGAGAAAGCGATCGAGGGGGTAACTTTCCACGGCCAGAGAGGACAGATTCGTCCATCATGAGGAGTGCTTTTGGGCCACTTGGCGAAATGTTCTTCATCGGACCCCTTGCTTGCGGTTATCGATAAAAGGAACAAACAAAACTACCCGGGTTATCCACAAATTTTTGTATTCAAACTCAACTGAGGTTGGAGACCATTAAAAAGGGTCATGCTATATTTCATATCGATGGCTAAGTTCTAACAACACGTATCTCAAAAATAGAAACTTTTCAGGAGAGCAAAAAAACCATTATTTTTTTACTTGTACACTGAAATTAAAAGCCAAAAGTTCATAAAACTGAAAAAGAAGCATTCATTTGAAAAAAGGTTTGTTTTTTTGTTTGTATTTTATTTTTTTATGCTATTACAATTTCTTTAAGGTACCTGTATCAAACTGGCCAAATTTGAGGTCCGTGTTGTTAGAACTTAGCCATCGATATGCTTTATTGGAATACTAAAGTTCTTGAAATTTGGATTTCAAGGGGGTTTGGGGGGTTACTTTCCACGGCCAGAGAGCTTTAGGACCACTTTGAAAACGTTTTATAATGGGCCCCTGGCTGGCGGTGGGCGAAAAAAGGAGCTAACAGAACTTACCGGGTTATCCACAGATTTTTGCATTCAAACTCAACTGAGGTTGGAGACCGCCACCAAGGGTCATGCTATAATACATATTTTTTGTTGGAATACCAAAATTCTTGAAAGTTGGATTTCAATTGAGAAAGCGAGATCGAGGGTCTTAGGGGCAACTTTCTGCGGCCAGAGAGCTTCAAGGCCAATTCGAAAACGTTTTTTTGAACGGGCCCCTGGCTTGCGGTTGGCGAAAAAAGGAGCGAGCAAATCTACCCGGGTTATCCACTATTTTTTTTATTCAAACTTAACTGAGGTTGGGGACCGTCACCGAGGTTCATGCTTTGAGACTTAGTTTTGATTGCGATACAAAAGGTCTTGCAATTTGGGTATCAGAGAGGATCGTTGTATAAGAGTTTAAAAGCAGAGGTTAGTGAAGAGTCTGATCTGGAGTGTAGCGCTTTACGGTGCGGAAATATGGACACTTAAGAAAGAGGATGAGAAAAGACTGGATGCGTTCGAGATGTGGGTGTGGCGAAGAATGGAGAAGGTGAAGTGGACGGAAAGAAGGAGGGACGACGGAGTGCTGGATATGGTGGGTGAGGAGAGGCAGCTTTTAGATGAGATACGCAGGAGACAGATGGTAGCGATGAAGAAAGTACTTAGTGGGAAGGGGATGTTAACAACCGTGTTAGAGGGTAGAATGTTGGGTAAAAGAGGGAGAGGAAGGAAGATAATAGGATTTTTGGATGGAATGAAACGGAGTAGGCCTTATTGTGAATTGAAGAGGGAAGTCCATGAATGTAGGGGAGACTGCCAGAATACTTCTTAAATACTACATAAAAACCTACCTTAATCGGTAGAATACTTTTATAACATTAATGTTTTATAATTGGAGTTCAACACCCTAACGTCTGTATGTACTCAGCAAGGACGGCCACCAGTGGGCTATACGAAATGCACAAATCGCCCGTTTCTGTCATAATTAAGTCATGTCGGGACGATATTATGAAACTCGAGGAAATTTTACTAAAAACTTATGTAGTTATTTTTTTAGTTAGCATTTCTTTGGCTTTAGCACCAATTCTTCAATGAGGAGAAAGCGGTCGAGGGCCTTGGGGCGGGGGGGGGGGGGGGTAAATTTCAACGGTCAGAGAGGGTAGGTTCTTCCGTCATTAGGATTGCTTTCGGGCCACTTGGCCAAATGTTCTTAAACGGGCCCATTGCTTGTGGTTGGCAAAAAAAGGTGCAAATGCAACCATCCAGTTTTTCCACTTATTTTTTAATTCAAACCATACCGCGATTGGGGGCCGCCGCCGCAGGTCACACAAAAAAAACCTGGGGTTATTTTTTTCAGCTTCACTTTGTAGAATCACGGAATAGGTGGAGGAAATTCGCTTTTACTTAGTACATCTTCATTTCACTTGTCCTGGTTTCAATAAAATGTGCCATTATCCATATCATTATCGTGAAAGTGATAATTGGTGGTGAAATTATGGTCGGTAAAAATAAATGTTGAATGTACGATGCGAAGTTTCTTTTGATAATTTTATTTGAAACTTGAAACAGGAAATCATAAAAGGAGCTGGATATATCGTGTTAATGCATCCAATTGCAAAAGCAACCACCAATTATCATGCAATTCTGGGTTAATATCACCTCATAATTCTGATGATTTGTACATTAATTTATATTTGTATATTAAATTTGTATATTTTTAATCATGATTTCAGGAGCTAATATACCTACTACGTCGACAATTATTCCGTGGCATTTTTTTCGCCTCGATGCTGCAGAAGGTGTATAAATATCGATATTTCATATCAATTCCAAGTGACATTGCCCATTGATGCAGTTTTTGTGGCAAGGGCTTCGTTAACATCTTCCGACCGCACATCTTTGGAACCTTCGAGGCTTTGAAGTGGAACTTCAATCTGGATATCAAGATTTGCTCCCCGGTCTCGGTGGTACTGTTTCAGGTTCGATGATTTCTTGACATTTGATAACTTGTCGATCAGTGATGCGAATTAAGGCTTGACATTTGGCTACTGCAACGTTAAAAAACAGGCACTCTCATAAAATATCGATGGTTTACTTAAAACGACCACGGTAAATGTCATGCGTGCAGACATGATACTGTCATTTGTAGTACCGGTTCGACTAGGAACAGAACGCATGTAGTTTTTCTCCAATGATCGTTTGCGCTTTGTTTTTTTTTGAGAATATAACCGCTTCAGACTGGGCGAGAACTCGCGTAGCAATTTTAATTGGATAATATGAATTATTATTAATGATGAATTTACGAGTCCGCACATCGTTCAATTATATTTGAATATGGTTTACCAAGGAAAATGGGCATTATGGGTGAATAATTAACATTCTTTTTTCCACTGCTACCTTAGTTAGGGATATTTTTTCGTTTTAATATAATAAATTGAGGAAAATTAATTGCTTTAAATTGATAATTTGATGATTCGAAACTGATAAAAGACATAATTCAGAACATCCTAGGTGTTCTTATCAAAATATCGGTGAAGTACTGATTTGGAGTGACGAGATTTGACCATAGTCCCTTAAAATTGCAATGAGCTTTGTTTTTATATCTTGATTATTTTCTCAGCCATGGTTTTTTCAAGAATTCATTTGTTCAATATTGCATCCAATGTCACAGTGCTTTAGCTTATTGAAGTTTCTTGACGGTCTATTTCAAATATGTATTTAGAAAGTATAACAGAATGCTAGTGTTTTTCATTAATCTGACTTTTCTTCGATGATATGTTCACAATAGTTTGGCAAGATTTTGATTGTACGATTTCACACAATCATCAAAATGAAAGGGTTTGCCCAGAACCGTGAAAGGTGTGGCTAAGAATCGAAATTTCGTGATGAAAAAAATGGGTGTTTTTTTTCAGTTTCCTTCGGAAATTACGTCTTTCCAGGCGTTGTTTATATCCTTTCCCCATGACTTATCACGCTAATCACAATTTGGGTGGCACTGAAAAATCCCT
The DNA here is from genome assembly GCF_921293095.1 of Ischnura elegans. Classification (NCBI taxonomy): domain Eukaryota; kingdom Metazoa; phylum Arthropoda; class Insecta; order Odonata; family Coenagrionidae; genus Ischnura; species Ischnura elegans. Next base: position 38,530,629 of record NC_060249.1, on the reverse strand, counting down.
CTGCATTTGACTCCTCCTCGGTTCGCTGAATATTAGTCGAGAAAGGACTCGTTGGGGAAAAATTCGATGGGTGTATTCAGCCGTGCCTAATCACACTGGGATTTAGAACTCAGACGCCGCTCACCATATTTTCAAGAATTTTCAGTATCCTTGGATGGCAGTTTCCTGCACTATTTCATCGGAAATGAATATCATTGAACTGGTTATTTAAAATCGGAAAATATTTCAAATTTTGCCTTATTGCAATAAGCTAAAAATATTGTACGAAAGTAAATTGATAATGTAACTAATGATGGATTACAGTGCAGTGATAAATATTTAGAAGATAATGGCTATTCTAATAGTTATAATTATCTCTTGGGAATATTTAAAAATCCTCAAAGGTATCCATCGATGTGAATGAAAACTAGGAATATTGTCATTAATAGAAAATGTCCGTGATTTTGAAAAATATGGCATTTATATGATAATAAAATATAGTTCATATTTATTGCAAAATGTTAAAGAATCTTACCGACAGTAATAATCACTCTTATTCAAATCTTAGGTCAATATACATCATATTGGCTCAAAATATATTGATAAAAACTATTTTGTTTTTCATTGTTTTGTTTATCGCTTCAAAATGCATTTCTTGCACGATGATTTACGTATTTATTTTAAGATCGTAGGTAATTGGATGAACAGCTATCCATTTTTGTGGGAACAGAGCATCGATGAGTATTTTCTGGTGTATCGGCGGCTGAGAAAATGATTCTGATTACGCGTCCAACCCACTAATTTCGGATTTTCATTTTTTCGATTAGGAATTTATAGACAAAATTTATTGGGGTATTCAAACGGTACCGTGTAAATATTAACTTGTTTTATAAGTAGCGTTTTTCAACTTTTATTTAGTCAGGTATCTGAGAAGCGGGCTTTATATTGGTAAGAATTTGTTTGAATTGATGAAAGGGCATTTGGGTAAAGAACTAGCACGCTAGGCCAAAGGGTTAAGGTTCGACTTCCGCACGGATAAGATTTTCCTCTCAGCGATTGTTTCATTCGACGATTCATTTTTAATACTTTTGAAATAGAGGTGAGTGCCGCCGCTCCGGTGACAACGAAGGCACTCTCGACCATTCTACGTCCTTGACGTCCAGTCTGCTGAAAATAAAATCGTGAATCACCCTGAACATACTCAATATTAGCATGCATTCTCGGTACTCATCCTTCCTTTACCACTTATAAATTTGGGACTCGGGTGCAGTTCAATCGCTACTGACAAATTCGCTCTGTTTAAATCACCAGCATGGACTCCAGCGCGCGCCGAAAGCCGCAAAAAATACGCTCAGACGCTGGCACCACCAAATTTTTATGGTCATTGCGTACATTTAGATTCAAATATTTAATGCTAAATAGCTTTTTAAGGGCAATTTTCGAAGTTTTTACTTTGTTAGTAAATTATGAAAATTTTTACCTATTTACGCCGCGAAGTATTTCATCACGACGGTTCTTGGCCTTTTTTTCACCATTACTTAATCTGTCGCCAAGTGTGTCTCATAACTTAGATATGATGCGTGAAAGAACGTTCTCGCCTGTAGTAAACACGCCTGACATAATTTCCAACGCGACGGGCGGTCGGTATTATCAGTTTAAAAAAGGTCAATGTTCCACATAGCTGAGTGGTTAATGCATTTTAATGGAATGTGGTCGCATTTATCTCACTCCCATTGTCGCATTGTTTGACCTACATGGGAGGGAATCGACTCCTAGATTTCTTTTGAGCAAAAGAACAATCGCATTATTGGTTTACGGTCGCTGGGTGTGTCATTTGAAGAAAGTTTTTCTCAGTAACCATCCATTCGATAGATCCTTCTACCATCGCCTTTGCTTTTATGGGCGAAGGACGTAAAATGTGGCTGGTGATACGTGATAAGAAAAACTAACCTTGGCGTAGTTTGCCATTTTTCGCTATTCCGCTTGGAGCAGCGATTGTATTCTGCCTCATCTTCCTGAGAAATTTTTGGTTTTACGGGCAGCCAATTAAAAGTATTTGAACGTACGCTCAATTCGGTAATGATGCTCTTTTATTCTGTAGTAAGTAACTTATTTCTTATATACATTACAAGATTAGATTGTTGTACTATGACAAACACGTTTTACTTGTTCGCAGTTATATTTTTCAACTTTTATTACACAAGAAACTGTGACACTTAGATGTCAGCCAATGCAGGTCTGTGATAGTAGTGAATATCGAATAGCGATATTTGTTTTAGGTATTTTGCTGTGAAACCCTCGGTGTTTAATATAAGCATTAAATGCGCAAATATTTTAAATTGGCATGCATGAGTAATTTTGACGATGTTCCTTCGAAAGATTATACAATGAATTTCAAAGTTCGGTCTTTCAAAATTAATTTATATCGTTTTTAAGTGAATTAGAAATAACGACAATAAATGCCAGCCAGAGTTAGAGAGGAGTGGAAACATATGAACCTTGCGTCGTTTTGTCCACGATTTTACCGTTTTTGACGATCGTGTGACTGAGCGAATGAAGAAGAAGAAGTCATAAGAAATTTCTCCAAATTATTCTCAATGAATCACTTCAATGCTCACAGAATCATATCCTGTACTCACAGTTATGAGCCTTTTTATATCTGTATTGTAATCGGAACTCTATGTTCCTGGGAAAAAACAATATCCGAATAAGATGGTGACTTCTTGTTTGAGAAACCGGCTGCGCTCATTAAGGGAAATCGGTGATTTGGCTGCTCACCCTACTTAGTTTATTGCTGTATAGTGATGTTGCGAACTCTTGTCACTTTGTAGATCGTTGAACTCAAAAAGCAGTGTTGATGTTCACGTTTCCCACGGCAAGTTATATTCGATATCCGGTGACGTGTATTCGATGTTATGGTATTTTTTCCAGGTATTACCTCTCAAGTGGGCATTCATTTTTATCTCGACCACAGGCATTAAGAATAATATGATTGCTCATCTGCACTTTATTCAGAGAAATGTATGACCCATTCACACTGGAATGCTACGTATTTTTGAGCTAATTTTCTCCTTTTTACAATAAATGCCTCGTTTACCACAATCACATCTAAGAGCATGTGTAGCTGCATTGACCATAAAATATGTGTGCGAGGATCTGTTTACTTAAAAATAAACTATGGCAATTTATTTATTTTTAAATGCCAAACCAGAAGTAATACCACTCCAGTCATATCGGCGCATATGATCTTATCCTGTGTTTCAATAATCTGGTAGTTTTCACTGGCAATGGAAATTCTGCTGAAGTTTAAGTCACGAACTATTGCTTCAAATCATTATATATCAAAGAAATATCCCACCGGGGAACGTCAGTAACAACCCTTAGTTTCATTTATGACATAAAAACTTTCGGTTTCTCTCTGCCTCCAATTTCAGAATTGTATTTTCCCTGAAGTATGATGTAATAAAAACGAGGACGATGCATAGCAATCGTATTATTTAATTGAACAGAGTATTCAATGAATTTTCGTTACGATCACCTTTCATTTTATGGAGTCAAATTCATTTATGTCGTCCATAAATATCATTATACCATATTAGTTCTCGGTTCTTCGATTTTGAATGGATTGAATTTATGGCCAAATTTTCTTGAAGAGTTGATAGCGCGATGTGAAATAAACTTCTTAATTCATTATTTAAGTCGATCGTTACGTTATTTAGCTCTGTGGCTCTTCAAAAAAACCTACTACTCATTCACTTGGATTTATTGGCAATGTGTTCTCTCTGCTTCATTTTTTATGAGCACCGATTGTGTGCCGCGGAGACCGAAGGAATTTGGAGCGGAAAATTGCGCGTGTAAAATATGATCGAAACCCGTGTACACAGTCACGGGATTATATTGGATATTGTTTGGAATTCGCTCCTGAGCCATTGTGATTCTTACATCTTTTTGTGGAGGGCGTTATTAAGAGCCCACCATCGCATCCATGGCCGTCAACCGGGCCTGGGGCTCGTGTTTCCTGCCTTGTGTAAAATGTTGGCAAAAAATCCTTCGAATGTGTCTTGGTCGGAAACCACTCTCCCATAAACGACGGTGACGTATAACTCTTTTTTAGCATCTTCGCACGGCATCCGCTTCGGTGCCTTTCTGAGGAATGCAAATGTCAAATGAAAAAATTCACAGTTATTGCTCAGTTGAGTATTGCGAAACTGCTCATGTCCCTGATTACTGGTATGTATGGAAAAAGGAGGAGTGAAATATCATGCACAAGGAGACATTACAGCGTCGCTGACGACTGCCAAATTCAAAGCGTACACCCTTATTCTTCCTTTATTAATTTCTGATTCTGTGTATTTTTGTATTTGATTGGATGGTTAATTCTCTGATTCCCCTAAGAAATCGCGAAAGATAGGTTGACCGAAATAATTTGCCACAGTAATCACGCAGCAGAATCCGTTGGCTAGAACGCTGGTGCACCAGTGTTTTTGATTCCAGATTTATTTCAGCATATTATCACAAGTTTGCGCACATTATTTCAGGTGCCTGCTTACAACTCACATTATATGGTGGAAACTGTTTGAGATCAAAATTTGAAGGGCCAGCACAGGTAATTGTTCCGACAAATGATATTATATCGTTTCACCAATGTGGAATATTCAACTACTCTCGACAGGTACTCGTAGTTCGTCTTATAAGATCATATTCTTGAAGTATTTAATCAGAATTTCTTAACGTTTAAATTGTCTCTTATCCCTGTGCAAATAATATTGCTATTGGAAAATGCTTTTTTGCTATTAAGTTTCTCGTTATTTTGGCGTCTGAGATTCAATGTTAATGTTATGCTTTCAAATTAAGGGCTAGTGGGCCTTGTTGTGAGAAACATCGAAGCAAACTAAAATGAAAAGTGATGGTTTTATGATCCAACGAATAAAAGGTGATAAGATGATTTCCTTAAATTCGATTTTCGATTGCCTTGTCACTGACGTTGGCAGGATAAAAGACCGTGAAATGCAAGCCAACCATGAACCTCTTGTGACCGTAAAAAAGGTCCAACCGTCACTGATACCATCTTTATAAAAGTTACTCACGGATTTCAGCATTAACGGATTAAAACTGTGGAAACTCAAGTTTAAGGAATAAATAAGTCTACTGGCTCTAGTATTAATAATGAGAGCGATTGATTTAGGTTATTCAAGTAAAATGTATCAATTTTCACGCTCTTCTGGCCGAATGAATTATTTTCTCTAAAGAACATGTTTTAGGTACACACAAATCAAATAAAAGTTATATTTTGTGTACCTTGCCGATTGAAATTATTTACGTACACTATCCATGCATACTCAGAATATTTAAAAAGGTAATTTATTTTATCGTTTTCCGGTATTTAAATAGATTAAATTTAAGTTATAGCTGTCAGTTCTGGGTATTTAAGAAAACAATTTTGAGATCGTTTATTTTCACCCCATAAAATTCCCAGTAAACTTAATGGAGCTTAAGAATGATGTTCTCACATTTTACGGCTAGATAGTGATTATTTCGCTTTCTGTTGACTGTGAACACTTATAGGCCTCTTTTTTCACGTGAATCATTACCATTCAAGCGTCAATGAAACAAGTACTTGCTTCGTTTCAAGCCCGTCACAATGGGACGTCCAGGGGTTTACCCCCTTCGAAATTTACTGCTACCTCAAAGTAAACCCTACGAAATAATTTCCTGCATACGGCCTTGTTCGTGCTCATCATAACTCTTTGGAATCCCTTTCCCTGTACTGACTGGGTCACCTCTATAAATAAACTACAAAACTGCCAATTGGTATGGAATGGTATTTGGAGGAGGCGACCGACAGCTGAGGTCATTTGCGCCATGAGGGAAGGGTAGGTAAGGAAGGGTGGAGGGAAACCTGGCGTCGGCATTAGCGTGCTCTTAACGAAAGGCGCCAAGGGGAACACGGCTTAACGTCCCATCCGACGGACGGAGTGTTACGCTTGAAATGTCCTCCACACAACATTCAAGCAGGGATCGGGCAGTCTCTGAAAATTCTCTGCCGCTGCCGGGATTTGAACCCGGGCCCACCGGGTGGGAAGCCAACACTCTAGCAACCACACCAACCCGATCCCCCTGCCAATTGGTTCTGGATACTGATGCACCCCCTAATTTTTGTGTCTGTAGAGGTGATAGATGATACTCCGCATATTTCATTTCAGTTTGTTAACTCGAAGGAACTTATAGTGAAAATACGTAACGCACTTGTCTCCTCAAGAGTGTTTATATAAATGAAATCTGAGTATGTGCGTCTAATTATTATCAGTGGATTCTACTAACGTGTGCGTGAGGAGAATGGTTAAGATTTAAATAAGTATATTTATACAGGAAAAATAGCATAAATGGCGATTTTATTCGTTGTACAGTATCAGTAGGTAGACATGAAACGGAAAATGCGAATAAGCGCATGCATGCGACCGTCTTCGTCAAGCGAATCCTGAAGATGCGGCAATGAATACGGGCCAAGTGCTGCCGGCGTTCGTATGGGGAGTAGATTTTGAAGGTTTTGAATAGTGGATATTGGGATATTGAGTTAGTGCAGTTTGTAATTTTGTGATTAAATCGCCTGATCCAAAAAGGTATTCCGCGGATGTGGTCAGAACACCAAGGAATTGGAACATTTACTCATAGAAAGTAACCACCTAATTCAATTTGACGTATTGTTAAAACTATCAATCCATTAAATAACCGATTAGTAATGCGGGTGCATAATATCAGATAAATCAACTGGTGATGTTTGTATTTCTTGGAAACGTGTCGCAATAAACACCTTGGATTACGGAGGATACAATTGTGTACTTTACGAAATAAAGCTTCCAACACATGTAATGGTATTTAAAAAGGAATCATGGGCTACCGTTCTCCAAGCATTAAACTTCTTTGTTGATCTAGTGAGAAAATACAAACTTGACAATGGGAAAAGGTTTTCTCGAACTCGAGCAAGCATGCTGTTCCATGAGATAACATGGAAGAGATTCCTAGAAACTATCCTGCTGGGCTATTTTCTGGCGCTAGAAAGGTGGACAGGAAATCTCCCCTGGACTTTTATGGTGGCATTGTTCATAAAGTGGGGAAATTACGGGTGAGCCGCGGCGCTGTCCGTGACTCCCGGTCGCAACCATCACTTTGTTGTGAGGTCAGTCGTTCCACTCCCAGAGTTCCATCATCTTCCTCCCATCCCCCCACCCTCTCACCCTCAGATCTCTTCCACCAGAAAGAACTTCCTTGTTATGTTTGACCGACGTTATCCCCAGCTCTTTTCTCTCCGAAAATCTGGAAAATCTGATGCGTATTACCAAAGGAATGTACTGAATCGCCACTAGACACGGACTCCAACAATAAGAACTCGACGGTGGCGGCGTCCAGAGCATTTCTACCCGTCTCTACGGGGCGAATTAGTCGCTAAAGCCTGAATCACACGATCATTTTTTTCGTCGCGAAAAGCGATCGCTCTGGTGTTCATTTTTCTGAATCACTCCCAGTCACTCCCGCCGTCGCTTTTCGCATCATTTCCGATATCACAGCTTGTTGTCATAGGACCTACATCACGAAAATATATAGCGTGTTTGCTTATCTATGTCGTTCCCACAATTGTCAAACGTTGCGCTGCAATCGCTCCATACGGGCATGCGTTCCGATTGGCTGATATGGGGTTTTAGTGACGGTTTTAGCGACGGAAAAAGCGACCAGACTAGTGATGAAAAATAGCGATGAGAATCCTCATCGCAATCGCGAACGCGAAAAACAATTGCCGGCGACGATCATTTTGCCCAGTGATCGCGATAGTGATCACTTTCGCGACGAAAAAAAATGATCGTGTGATTCAGGCTTAACGATTAAAAATTGAGTTCAGTGAGGATTAATAAATGCAAAAATAAAATTGAATATTGAGTATTTATCATAGTACCAAGTATTTTATGGGAAATAGGTATCACATTTTTATTTACGATGGGGCTGTTCTATAAGATGGGCAAAAACTTACACACAGCACTTCAAACATGAAGCTGCCTGCTGCAATGCCGGCGAAACTGTCGTCACGAAGATAAATCAACGTGGAAGCAACCCAGAAGGCCAGGTGCGTCTACTGAAACACTCCACCGGAGCCTCAATCAACATCCCCCTTCATACTCTGGAATACAAATTCTTATTACGATTTGAGTCCTAATTTTTGGTCTTATGTCATTTTATACTATTCTTTATGTAAAAAATATTCCGTCTCCGCATTTCATAATGATTTCTGTTTATCGTAGGCAGATTTAATTATAAAAGAGTGATCTATGGAAGGACATTAGACATATCGTTTTTCAAAGCTAGTATTATTTTCATTAATGCGTGGCAATCAGTTAGAGGTCATTATTCTCACTGTGCGCTTTCTAGACCTAACAAATAAGAGAATGGATTTGTTAATCGCTGTTTCAAATGTTCCTTTTTTATCTTTATAATTTTTAGATTTAAAATTAATTTGAGGTCCTTAGCAATAATTCTAGTAAATCTTATCGCATTCATGTTTCTCGTAGCTCAAATAACTTCGAATCCATACCTCAATTTCAGGAATGTATTGGTGTATATGAAGATGATTATTATTGACTTTATTCCCAGGAAATAAATTAATTACGATATCTCGTATTTTCTCTATTTTAGAATTCCGATTGTATCTTCGAGGCGGCCGAGAATTTGTGCAAGCCTCTCTCTACAGAGTGAAATTTTCATGTAAGGCCTTTCTTCGCACCTCCGTTGCATGGGCAGACTTTCATTAACGGAGCTTCCGATGGATTCGGAAATGGCTTCATGCCTCTCCGCTGTCATTGACACCGTCAAAGTCAAATGGGTTTGCCTTATTCGTCTTATTACCTTCAGTACTTACTTTCTCTCTCTTTCTCTTTGCTTTCCGTCGGTCCCGCCACTTCGGCAGGTGCGGACACCACTTTCACAAATGAGCCTAAATTTTATGTAAAGACTGAGAACGACCAGTTTGTGGACAGAGTACCTTTAAACCGGACATCATTAAAAAAAATATTGATTCATTTTAGTTTTCAATGGTGGTTTTCTCTCGAAATTTCTCGTTAGCAAGCATTTTAAACATACGGAATTGGTTTGGGAATGGCTCACAAATTGTTGAACACTGTAGTAGGTTAAATTTATCACCAATTAAATGGGTGAGCTACGGTTATTTAATTCAAATTAGAGGTTATTGATTCCATACTCACGTAGGACGGTGCACTTATACCCAAAGTATGTTGAAATACATCTGGGGTCGTGAGTAAATTAATGAGTTCTGAATTAACTTTACAATATCTTACCAGAGAAATCGATTATATTTAGCCTCACATATTTCGAATGATATTTCATTACCAATTTACATGTTTTCCGAATGCTTGTATTTTCACCATTCCGCTCTCGACGAGTGATAATATCTCTACGTTGTTTAAATAGAGGTGTTTAGTAAATGGTAGTTCTCTGATTAATTTAGCGACAGTTTTTTGAAAATCCACAATGAAGATACGCTATGTGTGAATGTCACTCGCCGTTAGTTCATTAACTCTCCAATTCTTTCCTTCACTTCCTCACCTTCCAAAAGGACCTAATTTTTTCAATTAGTCGTAAGGAAATGTAACGGTGTATTCGTGAGCATGTATTTTTTGAGGAGGCGTGAAAACCAACTCGAGGTGATTAACTATGAGACTGGTAGCTAAATATTTCTCCGACGCAAATTTCGGCCTTCATTTTCGAATTAAGCAATTCTGGTTAGTAAGGAAGGACGCTGCTTCCATCCCAGCCTAATACCTACATCACTCTGTCATGAATGTCTCCGGAAAATTATATTGCTTGTTTGAAGTAAAAAAAAACAGATTCTCAGGCTACGAAGCCATAAAAAATCTTCTGCTTCATCTGCTGAGCGATTTGAGTTCTGTTTTTTTTTGGGAGGGGGTAGGCTAAGTGTTAATTGTGTGACGCCAGTTGACTTTTAAATTTTTCTCATATTTTATGAATAAGTATTTTTCATGGCTCTTGTGTTACGTTCAATGAGCCTGTGGAACGTATTAATTTTCAAATTCTTGAAATAGAAATTATCTTATATTAATTCTATAAGTTGTTTCATTTTGCGCGGACATTTTGCGCTATTTCAACTATAGCTGGACTCTATGTTAAAGGTTATCCAGTTGTTTTAATATGATACCCATTTAAATTTAAAGCATTCTGAACATGATGTTTAGTAAGAAATTGAAGGACCCTTATTGCAGGTCAATCTGACCTCCGTGATAGTGTAACAAAGACGCATTTACACTTAATACGTATTTTCGGATTATTTTTTATATATTTCAGTGGTGTATACATTAAACTGCTTTGCTTTGTAACTTTGAAAATTGTGTGGTTTAAATTAACGTAAAGTAATCAAATACTTAATTATTATTACAGAAAGGTCTTTTTCTGTTATTCCGTATATACTACGTTAATACTGCACCTACCGTGATTAATGAGATATCATATTGAACGCTGAATCACAGGCTTTTGACGAAAAATAAAATCTCAAATTTCACTATTTATCCATTAATTTGGCTTAAAAGTTTCGATTTTTCCATTTCGAGCAGTGGCTCAAGGTACATTGACTCCACAATTTTTTTAAATCCTAAACTTCAAGAAACCGGACATGCCTTTCCAAATGTCAAGAAAACAAATTTACTCTCCACTCTTTATTTAAGCGTTCCTTGAAAACTATCTTACCCAAATAGAAGATTTTGTATTGAGCTCTCCTAGGGGGGTAAGTTTTAGGAAGGATTTTGATAGGAGTTTTTCTTACTTGTTCCACAACTCAGCATGATGGGGAAATCATTTTATTTTTTCTCCTGCCAGCGCCAAAATATTCTGGAATTCGATTCCACCGGCTGTATTCCATCGCCAGCAAACACTCAAGTTCCGCAATTCCCTTCCAATCCCGGAATCGCTTTGTCATTCCTGTCACACGATAAAGTTCGCATACCTTTCCTCTCGGCGTTAACTCTCTGGCATCTCTCCCCATCTTAACTCTCTCCTCACTTGCCACTTATTAATTCGAATTCCAGCTTCCAGAGGATGGCCCCTCCACAGTCACTTTTCACCTGTTGGTTTACTCAGGGAACCAATTCCATTGTTCGCCGGCCGCCCCGTGATTGAACTAGCTTCGGAACGGTTGCCAAAAGATGAAAATCGATCCAGCAACGGTTAGCAGCCAGCGGTTTCAACGCGTGGTGCGAAAATTCCCATAGGAACGCCTTCTCCAAATTTTATGGTGCTCCAAGGTCATTAAGAGTTCGTATATCTCAAGAAAATAAATGAAATCACCTTCAAAACAAAACAAAAGTACTTAAAGTAGTAAACTATAAAAGTTCAAACAAAAGTAATTCGTACGAGGCGTAATACCTTGAGTTGTTGATCAACTTTTGAGTTTATATTTAAACAATATATTAATATATCATAATATATCAATATATTTACCTATGAATATTTTTCATCTTATCTATTTATCATCACATGTCACTTTTCGTCGGGTTTAATCACTGAGCGAGTGAGTTAACAAGGAAAAATAATCTCTATTGGTGAGGTTGGCTATAATTTGCAATCTAGTAGTCACACAATACAAATAAAATAGTCATTTCATTAATAAGTGCTGAAATTAAAGTATTATTTTCAGTTTTCACAGAAATTCACAAGGAAATCGTTGGGATGTATTCCAAAGTAATACAGCTAAGTTCTCATTTTATTTACAAAGTCGTGGCATGAACATGGAATTACTAGCGCCGCAAAAAGACTTGACATGACAGCGTGGTATTTGCTATGGTTATTTCGTAGCACATATTACACAGTTATAATTAAAGGCAGTGCGCCATTTTCAAACTATTGCCGAGCTTCACAGCGTAATTTTTAGATCATAGTGTGACTTTTTCCCAACCTTTATTTGGAGAGGTTTAATTATTCAGCCACTTAGTTTCACTTTCTCGGGAGAAATTTAAGCAGAGTTGGTTTTCCTCCTCTTTATCGAATTTTCATTTCTTAATCTTCCTTCATCCAGAAAATAATTGCCCGCTTGAAAAAGTTTGTAATACATTTTAAAGTGTAAATAAAATTGCTGTCATCAATGCAAAGTGATTCTATGAAGCGGAAGGATGAATTGAAAACTTATTGGCGTGAATGTGCTTCTAGTTTCATGATACAAACTAGAATCATTTCTTTAGTGTATGTGGTTTCCGAAAGATCCGAATTTTTTTAATACGATAATTCTATCTCATTTTGTGCATTTGCTTTTTAAGGTAGACTTTATTGAAGAAAAAAATGCGTATTTGACACCACAATAATATTTTCTCTGATTAGGACCCAATAATATCGAATTTTAAGAAGAACATAATTAAAAGCTGACGTAAAATATCATTTAATCGGAAGGTTGGAGGTAAAAATTCTTTTCACCGATAAAAGAATGTGCCACTCACATCGAATTTAACTAGAAGCTGGTGTAAAATAACATTTAATCAGAAGATTAGAAGTAGGTATTTCTTTTTCCGATAAAATAATACGTATTTCATCGTCACTACAACACTTTCCGTGGCAATGACCCACTTATATCGCAACATTGTAAGAAGTTTATCAAAATTCGTCGTAAAAATATCTCTTAATCGGACAACTTCAAGGTACACTTTCTTTCGTCGATAGAAAAACTATGCCATCCACTTCACGGGTGAAAATCAAAAAGCGGCAGTGAAATTTGTGAGAGGATATATAAATATGCGGCGACATAAAATGTCACGTCTCGGAACTGGTTGTTCCGACTGAGCACTTTAAATATTCATCGGCCTCTTCCTTTCGCGGCCACGCCTGATAATTTTCCTCTTGACTCCCTATCACGAGGCTGAGACGGAGAAGGGATAAACCTGCTGGGCAACGAATCGCCAGCAACTCGAGTTCGGTTTCACTCCGTCTCGGTGACATCCGTAATCGTGATTTGAGACTAAACTTGACCTTGCGAATGGGTGAGCCGGCGAGGATAGTTTTTTTTTTATTCCGTGTTTCAAGGGATAATTTATCGGTCGCATCAGGCATTCTGGAGTTTCCCTTTCGTTTCTAGGGCAGTCGCCTGCTCATATGTTTTCTTTGCGCTTACTCACCTGCGTGTTGGAGTTTGCATAAGTCAAAACTAATGTAACATCCCATCCTTTCCATTCGTGCTGTCTTGAAGAATAGTTAAGCCCTCAATCTTTGAAATGGCCTGGTAACTGGAAAGTGAAAGTAGGGCGATGAAGATGTAGTTTGATCTAAAAATATGTCCCTAATTCGGAATCGTACTTTTATAGGTCGAAGCTGAAGCATATTTTAAAGTTATTTTTCTCTTCTCTAACTCTTTCGAAGTGGATAAATATATTTTCATCTCTCTTTAGAAAAGAAGGTTAATTTTCACAGCCATTTGGGATAAATTTTACCTATTTTTGGACGAAATTTTAAAAAAAGGCTAGACTTCCTTATTCCTTAGTGAGTGTTGGAAAAACATTTTGTGACCCGCGAGCCTGCTCGAAATATCTTGTAAGAGGAGAAATTACTAGGTATTTCCAAAATGTAATATCAAGTATTATCTGCTGATGTTTGATTGCGTCAGCTTGTTTTTTTTTGTACCCTGTTTTTATAGCCTTTCAGCGCTTCTCATGGCGGACTAACTCAGTGATACAACCTGATGGTTGGTTTGGTTAGGTGAGGATAGAGCTCACTCCGGACTAGACAACAGACATGTGAATTTCACATATAAGCCTGATGACTCGTATTCCATGGAAGGAAAATCAAATGTGATTAAAATATTGGCTGCAGTAACTTAACATACCTTTTCTCATTAATTAGACAATTTAATCGTTAACGTTATAGAAACTTCCCTCATATTATATATTATAACTCTATGATTTGAGTTATTCTGCCCGATCAATGATAATCTAGCTGTTTCATGTAACTTGTGGACATTAACATTCTTGGTTTTTGTCGTACCTAGCCCCACATCGTAAGAAATAATGAATAACAAATATTAAATGAATACCCAATGTATCACTTTATATTCGTTGTCAATACATATCTTTATGAGTAGTTGTCTTCAAATGCCTTTGTTTTTGCTTCCTAGGTGAGAGATTTTCAAATAATGTTTTATTCACCTAATCGGAGCGGCCCAATTTATTTTCATTATCAGAACATCATAACTAGCTCTATTTGCTACATTAGCGAGTTATGGTAAATTTTTAAATTTATTTTTGCGATTTATTATGTTGCTAGCCTTATATTTAAACATATTTATTCATATACAGCCTTATTTAATCACATACATTTTTTACTGGAAAGCTATTGAAATATCTATCGTTGTGAAAGCGAACAAATCTGCCTAGTTGAATATTTAAAATCAATTGCGGATTTTTTGGCGTAGCAAACGGGAAGTGGAGGAAATATTCTCGGTTGACGGAGTCCAGTGACGCTTTCCGATCTTCAGCTTTCTTTGTCACTCAGTCTTGACTTGGCTCCTCGGTGAAATTCCTTTCCTCCTTGTATTTCCGGATACTTCACTTTTACTTTTGCCAGATTTTCTCTTTCTTTTAAATGAATTGGTGGTTTACTCCCTTATTTTGGCCTCCTGAAAACTTTGTGATTTAAAAAAAATCTGTATGTATTGTCTCTTTGATTCTCTGCTTGATAATAATAATAATAATAATGATATAATAATAATAATAATAATTAACTCATTTATTGCTCTAGAAGTTTTAACTCCTTTGGAACATAGAAATTGTTAAAGTGGTGAGCAGTACAATTAAATAGTAAACAGGAATTAACATAGTAAAACTGGAAAAGAATAGTTTGGAAAATAGAAAAGAATAATGAGTGACTTTGATGATGATCCTGGCATAAATACGTGTTTAAGAGGTGGTTGGTAGATCTAAGGTAAAAGTCACTGCAGCATTTCGGGCAAACAATAGGAAATCACAGATTATTTTCACTGCGACAATTTTTTAGGAGGTGGGATTCACGACTGCATTTTAGTGACTAGTGATTAATTGTGTAGGTATATCACTGTAAAGTGTCCAGGTAATGGGGCGAAATCTTAATTTCCCTAATGATCAGAGAAATTGCTTGTAAAATGTTTACAAGGCCGTAGGTTGGTGGATCATGGTGTCTAAATCCACTCACCATCAGAGCGAGTAATGTCATTTGAAATAAGAAAGTAAATAAATAACCAGTATGTAAATGTGAATGTTACACCTCATTAAATTCATAGATATCTTCTTCCGGAAGAAAAAATTTCTTCGCCCCAGATTATTAGATGGGCCTGATATCACTCGAACAAGGTCATTTTGTGCCATCAAGCATGGCGATGGTAACTACTATTTGAGAGATTGTGAAAAGACATATCAGAAGTTAACAGAAAAAAAACTAGCAACGGTCTCTCTTCACTTTAGCGGAATGTTCCAACCGTGAAGAAGAGCGACTTCTAAAAAAATGAGCTACTTTTGACTGTCAAACTAGTGTACTCGGTTAGTTATATTGAGATTCATTATTTTGACTGTTATTTCCCAAGTTTTTGTTTCATTTTAATACCGTTTCACAAATTCAATATATTATATGATATTTCCGCTAAGGGGAGCCGATTTTGGTTGAAAACATTCAGTTTCTGGAATAATGAAGTTCTGTGGGTTCTTTACCATCTTGCCTGCTAATACGATTGCAAAACTTACGATGTATGAATGAATTTTGTCTTACAAAGATAAGGAAAATGTGCTCTAATTAGTTTAGATTGATATTGATCCACATTTTGCTTCTACTATGGTGGTGGTGGTATTGGGAGTCGGCGACCAAGAGCTAAGGTCATTTGCGCCATGAGCGAAGGGCAGGAAGGAAAGAGTGGAGTTGCCGGCGTTGGCATCAGCCTTCTCTCAATGTGAGGCGCCAAGGGGACCACGGCTTAGCGTCCCATCCGACGGACATAGTGCTGTACTTGAAGCGCCCTGCAAATCACTCAGTCAGGGATCGGGTAGCCTCTGAAAAATATTTGACACCGCCAGGATTTGAATCAGGACCACCTGGGTGGGAAGCCAGCACTCAAGCCATCACACCAACTCAATCCCTGCTTTCACCTCACTCTAGGAATAATAACTGTACAAAAACCGCAGCATGCCGCGTTATTGAATATTTCCGTCTGTAATCATCCTTCATGACATTTTTCCCAGTTGCAATGAAAAAATATAATTAGATTCTCGAAACAAATGATTTGTAATCCCTTGAGATCTGAGAAACGAGCCAGCCGAGCTGCCTCACAGGGTGCAGCATTGTGTGCGGTAAACTCGTCTAATCAACTTTGTTCTCTCGTGAAACACGAATATTGTTGGAACAATGGACCCCTATGCAATTTAAATTCCGTGTTAACATTTCCCTAGATCAAACTAAACGGAGGCGGCTTAATCCGTTTGAGATAAAAAGAGATTGTTACGGGAGGAGGATTTTGAATGGCATTTTCAATCCCTCCCTTATCTACGGGAGATTCTTCGCACGGACGGGTTGAGAGTGCGAATAAAATCAGGTTTTTGAGTTCGGGCGTCGAGGAATCACGCCTTCTCGCCAGGGCGGACTCAGTTCACTGATAAACGCCGATGGCGCGTGGTTTGTGACAGGGCCGAGAAAGTTTAGAATCCCCGGACGCATGTAAAGGAGAGGTAGAGGCAAAAGGGAAACCGTTTTGACCATTCATAATATGCGACCCCGCTAGACGTCTCCAGGGTTTTGGTTTGGGTTACTGGGGCATCAGGCGAGATAGGAAACGGGTTTAGGAGTCTGTATATGGCAATGGCTTGGTCGATTCTCTTTGCTTCGATTATTATAATCGATTATTTGTTTAAAATCTAAAATTTTTAAATTTGGCTCATTCTTGTTCAACTCAGTGTACTCATAGGTACCTAAAAATGTTGATTTATTAGGATAAAAAGATACTGGGCGGAGAAACATTGTGTCGCGAAATTTTAAACCTGGGTATCTGATGCGAATAGGAACCAAAATTACCTATGATGATTAGGCCGAAAACGCAATATTTTTAAACTACAGAAAATTTGAGTCAAGCGCTCCGAGAACATGCTAGCGTAGTGGGTGGAGCTCGTTGCACCTGATTTAAGGGTCCTGGGTTCAACTCTTGGGTGAAGCCCTCCTACGCCACTGAAACAAAGTCCTCCTGCGACGTGTCCAAGGGAAAGGAACTGACCCCTTTACGCTGAATATCTTACACGCCAGTAGCTTAGGCCACAGTGAGCTCTACCTTCACCAATTTAAACCAACCTTTGAGTTGAATTCATTAGTGAAATATTTAAGGTACATAAGGATGATTTAATTGATGGTATGTATGGTCGAAGGACATTAAATTCTCTCCAGCGTAGACTTATGAGCTTCCATTGGGCTTTACTCTTTTATTCCTCTCTGTGGCACAATTTTGCACGTTGTCTAACTTTTTAGATCACAGTGTCAATTTTACAGGACATATAGTTGCCTGTCCTGGTGCTATGTACTCTTCATTAACTACCAGTTTGCAGATTATATTCACTAATTCTCTATCTCGAACGAGTTGTTTCCTGCAACTATCTACCTTAATGAAAAACAATGAGGAGAAAAAACAGCAATTTTATGTCTTAATCTTTAAGAAAGTCATAAATATTTTGTTTTTAACTGTACAAACTTTTGTCTTGGTAAAAAGAAATCCAAGAGTGAATATTAACTTAATTTTTTCACAACTCTTTTATTTTAACCGTAGACTATTCAACTGTTCAAGTATGTTCTCCTTTATCACTCAAAGCATTAAAATGTTTGTTTTTCAATCGTTTATGGAAGGGTATATGCTTAAAGAGCCTTTTTAATGTGTAAAGGCGCTCAAGGGTGCGAAGTGATTGTATTTTGTGTTGAGAAAGCCCAATCTGAATATATCAATATTTCTTTTGGGTTGGCAGTGGAGGATGAACTTCCTTGAAGCAGGCGAGAAGGAATGCCAAAGCGTTGTATCTATGCACCTCTACAAAACTAAAAGGGGGTATTACATGTTGATGAATGTCTTACCGGGGCTATGTCTGATCCGATTTCTCCGCTATGGTCTGCCCGAAGGTATCATTTTATTTGCTGCTGAATATCAAACAGTGCCCTGTCAGGATCCTAGTAGCCCATATATTTTCTCACCTCGCCGTTCATCATTTTCGCTTGCCTGCCTAATAACCCCTCTATTTGGCATCAGACTTTTCCAGAGATCGTAGAAATTCCTTTAAACGTCCAGTTTCGTCATCTATACGTCTGTGTGTATTTCTTTCTTCTTGCTTTCACTGCTACATACAACAATGGATCATCCTCGTCCACTATAAAAGTAAAAGACGGCCTTCTGTTATGACACAATGAATTTTAGTGAACACTCGATTCATTTTATTCTTGCATGTACAACAATAAAATACAGTGCGGAAATAAAATAATTTTAAACACAATGTGTCAAGTGAGAAATATAAAGCACATAACTCACATATATTTTGCACTTACTACGTCAAGATAGACAATTACTTGAAAAAATGGGAGCAATAGAGGTGTAATTTTAATAATAATAATATATTAATTTTTGGAAAAAATATAAAAAAGTTGTCGGATCTGATATACCGAGGTAAGTTTCCGTAAAAATGTACTTTTTTAGTTTTATTTTAGAATTGTACCATGTGAGAACTCATTATAGCGAATTAAAATAAATTGTTGGCATACTTGATGTCAGCACATCCCTGGTGTGCCTATAAAAAGTAAGTCGAAATTTGTGATTGCATTGAACGTGAAGGATAAATATGAATTCAAATCCTTGAACAGTGACCAATGTAATAAAATATAAGGAAGAAAATGAAAGGATTATTTACGTACTTACAGTTTCTCTTACAATCGGCTTCTTAGGTGTGGAAAGAAATTTAATTTACCTTTCGCCATTACCAGTTACCTCTTGAAATGGTGGCGTATATATCATTGGGTATAATATTTTGGTACATTCTGGAAAATGATTGCAGCTATTTTTGAAATAGCATGTTATAGCTCTGTATTCCTTTTGAGAAAAAACATGTAAACATGAATGAAAGTAATCACCCTTTACTAAGCCTTTTGTCGCATTACTTAGTTGAAACTTATTTGGTTTCAATGTGGTATTTGGCTAGTTTGACTTTATCAAACATGAGCAACACGAAAAGATAGAAATGGTACCAGAGCTGCACTCAATTGGTGTTTTCTCTGTTTTTGTGATATGAACCAGGTTTCAGGTCATTGCCTGGCCTAAAGCGGAAACGTTTTTGCCTCTCCAATGATAATGATCCTCTTCATCAATCTTTATTTCTTACAATTGACTTCCTGTTCCGTAAAATCCCATTTACAGCGCCGATCGACATTTTTTAGTTCCTAGGAGGGCGTGTGTCAAATATTTTTGTTCGTCTTCCATTTTTTCTGTGTACAGGAATGTGTACGAATTCTCTCATAGGTACATACACTGTCAGCAACCATCGATTAACATGTAACGTTGTCGATTATGAAAAAAATGGTTGTGAAAAGAGCTTGTATTGAGACGCGAGCGACACACTTCCCATGAAGCCGGTACTGACAAAAGAAATAAAGTTGTTCGCGCAGAGAATAATGATTATAAACTCATCCCGCATTCATAATTGGTGAAGATCTTTTTACACGTGGTTTATGCCTTCCCTGCATGTAATATCCCACTTTGCTTCGCGGAAAGAATTGCATAACGTTCTGGGGTAATGGCCGACATGTTGGATTGCGTCGAGCTGTGGTCTGCGTCCCAAAGACTCACCCTGGACGGGAAGTGTAGACATGAAAACATCAAGTAATAGCATTCCGTACACGACCCAACTTCATTCCACAGGGAAACAGTACGGTGAGTGAATATTAAGGCTTCATACCTCCATTCTGGGATCGTTTTACGGGCTAATGCTTTTCTTTGTAGGGAAGCAATGGCATTCCGGTTGACCGTAAACATAGTGTGTCCCATCTTTTTCGCTTGGTCAATTTTACCTCATGGTATGGTTGATAAACTATAAAAACTAGTTTTGCGCCTGCTAAAAACTTTTCTACTGAATAGCAAAACGGTAGCAGGAATAGAAAAATGTATGAGGAATTAGCTTAGAGGAGCGAAACCTTTAAAAACATTACAAATCAATACGACTTTGGAAAATATTCGCAAAAAAATTTTCTCCATATATATATATATATAATTTTCTGTTTTTATTCGATTATTTTTATTTGATACAAAGTACCGTTTAAGGTATAATCATTACCCCAATACGATCAAATGTAACAAGGAGTCTTGCTAAGAAAATGAATATAGCTCCAATGGTAATGCTTGTAGCAAACAGTGTAACATCTGGTTCTAATTTTTTCTCTACCCCGGCGCATTTCCCATCCCACACACCTCCTCATAAATGAGAATCAATACTAGCTAACACGCGTGTGTCTCAATATGTAGAGAAACTAAAGAAATGCCTTCAAATGGATGATTTTGGAAGGTTTATGGTTGATTGATAGGCACAGCCTTATTAGTCGCAACTTTCTTGGTAAGTTATTAGAAATTTTAAGTTTTCTTTGCTTCTAGTAAATATTATTTTGTATACTATTGGTCATTAATTTTTGTTTGTCTTATTTCCATAACATATGCATGGTCCTTTATGGTGATAAGCAAAAGAAAAGAGTGGAGATGATTATTTTGCTGTTTACTTGCTATGATTTCCTACCCAATGCTAGTTTTATTCAAAATATAAAAAATACTGAAAATGAGTAAATTGGAAATATTCCTATTAAAATATTTTGAATTAATTCAAAATTGTGATTGGTATTCGGGAAACTTAACTACAATGATTAAAGCAAAACATTCTCCAATTTCCACCTTTTATTTCATCTACTACCATCCAGAATGCGTTAGGCATTGAAGTTTCTTTTGAGATACGCAGGAATAGGCATCGAGAAGACAGCCGCAGTACTGACAGACATAATTATTGCGTAGAAGCCCGAAAAAAATGCGGTCATGCATGTGTGAATATATCTTCATTGAAGTAACATATCTGTCCCATAGGGTAAGAGGAAATGATTATGGCCTTCAAACACCAAAAGGGAGAACGCGAAAAACTAAATTTAATAAACGAGGAAGTATGCAGAAGTGTTGACGGGTAGAAGGCCATGTAGATCACGCCGCGGGAAAGAAATAGATTTATCGGGATGACCTTGAGACATTACGGAATCATGCGAAACTTATAAGTTAAGGTCCAAGTGGGCTGGTATGGGTAACTGTAAAGTAAAAGATCCCAAACTTAAGGAAAATTTAAAAAATATTGCACCCTTACTACTGTTAGTTGAATATAAATATAATATATATTGATACTATTGTTAGTTGAAATTAAGATTAAGAAAGAGCAGGTTTGTGAGATTACCAATTAATGTGAATGATTTTGAAAAGCTTTTCTGTACGAAGTTTGCTATCTTTAAGAGAATGCGCGAATTTAGAGATGTTGTATTTAACATAAACATGATTAAAAATTAAATGAAATAATGATTAGTTTCAATGGTTGCTTAAAATATCGCATACAGTTTAATTTTAAACAGGAAAGTAAAGCCTCATTGAATTAATTGATGCATATTTTGAACTCGTTTCAATTGAATCGTGACCTTGTGAGCCTATCTCAGCAAAATTGGTTCAACTATTTAGCGTATATTATGAATGTGATGTACGAAGCATTTCTGTTTGCATGACAATAAGCAGTCGCCTGTTCATGTGGCTAGCCATATTCTTCGCCGGCCTTAATCCATTGGGAAAGAGTTACGCTCACTGAATATTCTGAAGGTCGCGTGTTCGCATTCCAGTTCGGTCATAGCTATACACCTTGCGGGTTATCTAAATTATTTTTGGATGAGCCTCAACCGTATGAGATAGTAAAACTGCAAAATCTAAACATTCTAATGACTTTACAGGTCTTGGTTCAGTAATAAATAGGGGTGAAAACCCTATCATAAGAATCACCCCGGTAAATTAAAACAGTATTATCTGCAAATATTATGTCTGAGTAAAAATAGTATGTCTCTCAGTTTTGAAAAAGATTAGGTCAGGAGCTATTTGTGACACGCAGGCTAACGCTGGATTACATTGCTGTTAATGATTCAGAAATGAGTGCATTTAAGTGTGAAAAAGAGAAAATTACGTGGAAGCCGCTCTCTATTTCTAGGTTTGACAGAGCGATAAATCGATGAGATACTTTCTGAATATATTATGCATTGTAATTCGTTTTTTTCTCGTCAAAATAGAAGACCAAAGTAAAAAATTGCACTCAACTTTAGACCTTTCCGATATCCTATACACTTCGTCAGCTATCGTTTTCGCTCGATTAAGTTTCTTCTCGATGTTACCCGAATAGATGATAATGATGGAACGCTATGAATCTTACTACTAATAACGTTTACTCACCTATCTGGGCTACATGCAACCCAGGCATTCTGAGATACGTACGTTCAAAATCTACCATGACCCTCGGCCTTGAGTGCATGATTAGATCATGGACAAGGTGGCTACTACAAATTAATGGTTAATTTATTTAACTTATTTGAGTACAATTGGGATATTTTACTGCTGCTTGGTTGATTGTAATGTCGTCGGAATCAGAGCCTAAAATTAGGGGACATGATTGTTTATTTGGGTGAACTATCTAGGCTCTAATGGAAATGACCCAGCTTTCTCCTGGTAAGGTCACCCACGCCATATAAGCTGAAGAAGTCAAGCAAGAAAGGAAGATGTGCAGTGGTCTGTTGGTTAGTGTGACAGCTGTCTAGGCACCGAACCCAAGTGCAATGGTGTCTCAACGCTGAGCTTATGCTACTAATTCTTGAGAGTAAGGCGATGGGTCACTACCTTAATTATCAGTGTGTAACGTATGAAATTTTACCGACGAGAACGATGGAAATTAGCGGACACTTATCAAGGCTCCCATGATGAATGGTCATTTTAAATTCTTTTTAGATTTTCTACCGGGTTAAATTCTCCACATTGGCACATTTTTCGTTGAAATACTTTTCCTAAATTCCCATTAGTGATTTAAGTTGCCATGTTCCTGTCTTATCTGATATTTATTTCATTCGCTTTTGCCTGGGTTGCCAAGGATTGGTTGACGACTCTTCGTCCCCCCCGCCTTCTTTTAGGACAGGGTAAAAATTCTTTCTAACGGCGGGGGCGGGGAAACATTTGGCGGGGAAAATGCCGACGCGGCTACTAATCAGCGCCGACGTAGGTGATGAGAAATTGTATAAATAACTGAACCTTTGAGGATGTTTACGAAAACGCTTAAGATGATTGCGAGGGTTATCAAATGCTGAGACCAACATTTAAGCAAATAAAATACTCTTGACTAGATTTTATTTAAATCAGAATACTTCTCCTTATTCTTGAATATTGGATTGATTGGAATCAAAATTTCCAATCGAAATAGGTAGAATGATAGCAAACTCTATCGTAGTAGTCAATCAATCACATTGATCTCATGATATCTGATTTCGCCTTTTTAGTCTTGGTCCCTTGTGCAGAAGCCGAAAGAAACCTTTCATTACATTTACTTTGAGATAGGAGCATGCAGACCAATGCCATTTTAAGTAATTTCTGAGGATTTTTGGGAAAGTATTCGTTCAATACTTCGGCAAACATGGAGACTGGGGTGAAAACTGAGAAATAATTTAATAGCGGACACAATTTCGATCACAATCTAGGGCAGTTGCCTGCCAGAAGTCGGCCGGCAGGCCTCTTCATGCAATGTCACGCGAACGGAACAAATGATAATAGCCTCAAGAGCATTTAACTGCGATTGTGCAATTAATTGTTTGGCCTATAATCCTCCGTGAAGCAACCGAGAGTGCATAAAGAGTCTCCGAATGACGAAAGTAGGGGAGACCAGTCGGAGAGACCGCGAGCCCATGTTGTGGCGACGGCGTTTCTCTTCTTGCCGAGATCTTTTCCCGCTACTTCCCAGAATGGCACGCGCTATGCTTAACTCACTACCCCACCCCCTCTCCTCTCCTTTCATCCCATCCCACCAAAGCATAAGCTGTTCCCTGGTCCTCCTTCCCCGCGGATCGGTGTTGGAGGGTCTGCCATTACCTATAATGCTAGTTATATTGAAATTGTTATTGACCACCGGGTAATTTGCTTACAGTTAATGGATCGTTGGTCAAATGAATAATCTTTATCCACGGTTTTCCTCTTCTACGCGACCATCATGAGGGAATCAGGCTAACTAAGACATCCTTATATAAAACTAGTCTTACCTGAATCCTCTGTTATTCTCATATTAAAGAGCGAAGCGTTGGCTTAAGATGATTAGATGATTCCTTTGATCAATAATTATTATGAACTACATTTTCAAATAGCAGAAAAATTATTTTTCTATACTGAATTTTTTATTTCTGTTGTTTGTGAAAACAGTGTCGAATTTGCGCCCTACCATTTGTGTCACAAGATCAGTTATGTTTACCGTCATTTACCATTGCTTGTATGTTTTATTTCCTTTTCAACGTACTGTGATTATTTTATAAATAAATATCGATTCAATTTCTAAAAGACCATTTCCCTATTTTCAGATGGAGTGATCTAAAGAAAGCAGTGATATCATTAGTTACACAGGGTGATTATGTTTTTTTATTAAAACCAAAGTATAACTGAGCATTAGAAAGCAATGAAATTATGGTGAATTGACTTGTTAAAAGAAATTGACTTTAGCATTGAGTGCCACTCTCAGAGTAAACATGAACATTAGCGCTGAAGGTGGATGGATGGTATCCCAAAGCTGAGGCTAACATTTAAACCTCTTAATTAGCAATTGATGAGAAATGGGAAAAGTTATAAAATAATTCCGAAGATTCAAGCGTGATGTAATGGAATTTTTCCATATTGAAATAAATACCATAATCATCGTTGAAAGTTGCAATTGTTTATTTCAATATGGAACAATGTTGACAGTGAAATAATGTGATGTTACCTTTTTCCTAAGCCGGGAACTTCTCCATGATCGTTGTATTTAATGGCAACAAAAATTCCAGTCGAAACAAAAACATGTAACTAAACACTTTCTTCTGAATCAGTATATCAGAACCATTACCTTATCTCGGATTTTGCCCTTTCGATCTAGGTCCCATACGCTTAAAGCTATTATCGCTCTTAATTCATATTCACTCTGAGGTGTCAGTGTACAAAATACTATTTTTTGCGGCCAGTAGCGCTAAACTAGTGGGCAGCACACACTTTTATCTACGTCACTGTCCCATCCCCTTCGACGCGACGACCAGCGATCTTCTTCATTTCCCCTCGAAGTCGCGAACCTCCGCCTTGTGCCCCCACCGCTCCCGCGGTAGCCGCGTCGCTGTCGCAGGAGGTAGGTAGCAGAAAAAAAAAGAACGTCTAATGGACGGTGAGATGCCCCATTCAAGTGTCCGTCCTTTAGATCGTCTAGTTTGTGAATGTGAGTCATGTGCGTGACACACTTTTTTCGAATCGAATGAACTTGCTCGCTGCTTCCATCCTTCCACGGTCGCCTTGTTACCTACTCTAGCCTTGTTATGGTGGGATGCCTTCTCGATGCTTCCATTGCTCCTTCGACTTCTGATCGCCTTCTCCATTCCTCTGTGAACCCCCTGATCTTCAAGAACCATCTTTACCACCCTATACCCCCGTTAAAATCTCCCGCAGGCATCACGTATTTAAATGGACGGATCGCTCCCAATCGATCGGTGGCATATTGTCTTTTACTCTACATACTACTCATTTAAAACTTATGCTGTCGTTTTGAAAGTTTCTGAAAGCATAGAGTAATTCCTTTTCAACGTATGCTAGTATTTCAAGTGTAAGAATTAAGCACTTTGAAGGCATAATTGAAGTGAAATTTTCAAAATTTGAATGCATCCAAATGTTAAATACCGGCTACTCTATGAAGCCGAAAAATATTGTTAGTGTTAATAGAACTTGATTCCTTCAATTCTGGGCTCAAAATTACAATAATGTATGTGAGAAAACGGGGAAAAACTTTAGTTTTAAGTCTAATTTTCTACTACGTCAACGCTAGAATGAACAATGCCCCGTGACGACAGCAAAAATGCATCCTCAAATAATACCATCCTTAACTGAAATATTTGAATTCTCCATGGCCAGGGTTAAGTAGCAAAATGAAAAACCGCAGTTGTTTTCAGCGACGCTTTTCGCCAAGGTACTTACGCCCCTTAAGCTGGAAAATAGCCACGAAAAGGCCCGAACGAGGTAAAATTTTATGTTACGCGTTCGTTGAATTTTTGTCTTGCATCGGAGCTCAGACAACACCATACTTCTTAAGATATCGGTTGGCTGTTGTCGTTCTGACATGCTATGTTTGGCGCAAAAGCGCGATTTTTTCATTATCCAGGATTCTGTGACATCCCTTTAAAATCAATTCCCCTCTTCGGGTTAGTTTTGGTTTTTGCCGCGCCTGAAATAGAACGGATGTGAGCATTAAATCGGGTCGTTAGTTGAAGAGCAGAGGGGGACTAGTCTGGGACAGGCTGCGTGTGAACTTTTCTAATGCTGAACAGGACACGAGTTCCGTATACAAGACTGAAAAGAGGCAAATCACTTTCCGCGGGTTCTGCGCGAAAGCGTCGCGAAAAATTATTTGAGCGCGTTTACCTTTTTTCTCGAGGTCGGGCATTGATTGGGAGGGTGGAGCCAAGGTCGACGGTGAAATATTGGACACGCCCCTCGATCGCTAATTTGGGGATGGCTGAAGTGAATCTACGGAACCTGTTTTCATTCCTTTGCTTGACATATCGGATGAGGTAAAATTTTATGTTACGCGTTCGTCGAGCTTTTGTCTTGCATCGGAGCTCGGACAACACCATACTTCCGACGAAACCGGTAGGCTATTTTCGTTCTGCTGTACTATATACAGCGCAAAATCGCTTTTTTATTGTTCAAGATTCAAGGGAGTACAAATTTCGATTGCAATACAAGGATCACCCTCACCTTCCGTGATTTGGTGATATCCATTTTTTTTAACCCTACCCTGGCGCAGTTGTTACAATTTGTGAATCAGAAAAATTGTTTTGATCCCTTCATTCTCTACGGATTATTTAATTTGGTCCAGATTTTCTACTTTGTATGTGTCGTGCTAAGCAGTTTATTTTTTTGCTATTTATTCCCTTTTTAAACTCCCTTTTATTTCCCATCCAATTTGAGGTTCTATTTTCAAATCCTAGATATCGTAGAATTTTTCAAATAAATCCTTTTCGATCAATTCCCTGGAAAATAAACAACGCGGGAAGGAATTCCTATTTCTTATACCACTATGCTTTTTGATGTTGAAAGATAGATTTGTTTTATAAATGTTGATTCTGAGATGAAAATGAAACATGCATTCTTACATCAGGCTTGGGACTGATAATTTCTGGTGGTGAAGAAGGTTATGTTACACTAACTCTTTAATTTAGTTAAATATTTTCGTTAGATATCCTTAGTTATAGTATTTTCCTTAGAATTTCCTTAAAAGGGCAAAGTTATTCTTGTCCAAGAGATTCACACCCAACAACCGACTGATATTCAGACCGAGGCCGTCATTGTTAAATCATGATAAAGAGACGGTGTTACATAATATGAGTTAACTCATTACTGCATCGTGACGGCCAAATTTGAGCTGCAATATATTGCTATGTACTCGAATGTGATTTTTATTGATAGCGTACTTTTAGAGCGCTGATATTTCGCTATGGGATGAAGCAGTTGCAATGGGATGAAATATTTTCTGTGGGATGAAAACTGCTTTTATTGATTTATGGTAGCTTATTAGTTTTAGGCTTGTGTTACTTTCTAGCCCGTGGGACCCAAACTTTCGACCTTTGTATCAGAAAGTACATCCCTCCTCAGGCTGTCTGATTGCATGGCTCTAAAACAATTATGGTAGATTTCATTTCTCTGGAAACCAGGTGCTCTCGTGGAAATCAATCGTTTTTCACTCACAATCATAATGCTGCCTAAATTACTGCTACAGCTTTCATGTTACTATTCACATATTAATTAAAAATTTCCTTGACCAGTTTCTAACCTTATTTTCTGTCATTATTAGTAGAATACTTAAAATTTAGGCCACGAAATCTCGAGGCTGTACTTGTGCTTGAGCTTATAATCGCTTTAACTAAGATGTATAAACTATTTTAGTAGCCCATTTTAAGATTTAGTATGCACTACATATGATGTTTTTCATGAAAAAATGAAAATTATTTCTGCCTTTGAATCTGGGTGGGCATGTTGTCAGACACATTACTTACATGAAATATACAAGGTGTTTCAGGCGGAATCTCGGAGCGTTGCCGTAGTTCAGTATAGTTCAGTTCAGTTGCGACCTCATGCTTGTGGACAAAAAAATGCTTACAATTGTCTCCCCTTCCACCTCCTGAAGTATTGCTGATTCCTTCTGAAATACCCTGTATAATGGAAGGAAATTTCCCCACGTACGGCCCAGAGAAATTTACTTGGGGCAAGTACAGAAGAACGAAAAGAAAACGACCATTAGGGAACTTAAGGAACAAGTTTATGGATGGGGGACATGGATGGCTTTGGTATTTCAATATCAGGACTGCAGTGGATTCCATGAATGAATAAAGTAGCTGTTTGAGTTAACGTTTTGAAGAGAAATATTTTATGATATTTCAATACCATTCTACCGTAATACTTGCATGTTATTACTACAAACGGTTACATTTTGCGAGTATTTCTATGATCCCCGACCATTTCTGTTTCGGGTTTGAGTGCATTGTAGGGGTCAATGTAATTTAAGCAAGATGATGGGTCTGACACTTGAGGATAATGATTTCCATTTTCAATGAGACTCCGTTTTTCTAAGGGAGACACTTTTCACGGGCTGCCGAACGCAGAAACCGTTCCGTGGAATATGGGACAAAATAATCTCACCTAGTTTTTTAGTGTAAATACGCCAAAATGTCAGAAAGTTCGCTTGAGTCGGTCGAAGCTTCAGTGACGCCGGGTGAGGAAACTGTGGAGGCAACAAAACGATATATTGTTCTCCTATGACGCAGTGGATGAGTTTATCGTGGGGAAAGTTTTCGAAACATTTGCGTTTCGAAATGGGAGTTTTTTGGAATTTCGGAAATGTCCCGTTATGATACGTCGAGCAACGCTCAGGCAAATTCTCTGTCACGCGATTCATTTATTTCTCCGAAATTTTTTTACCAAATCCTTTGCTTTGCTAGTTCGATGATACACTGGCGTAATACTGGGAAAACTTATGCAGTTTAGTAAAAATACTCAAGAAATGAATTCGAAGTCACTCAAAAAGTGACTGTAGGTGACTTGAATGAGAAACTGAAAAGAGTCTAACTTGGAAGGGTCCATCATCCCCGGGTCAACTTCATTTATCCTGTTTCATTAATAATTATGGTATAAAAAATTTTATCCGTCAAATTAACAGCCTGAAAAGTATCAGGTGTAGTGTAGTGGACGATATTTTTAAAATATTAAATGGTGATGCTGCACACTATATTGAGTTACTTATGGTTTTGTTTCAACACTAAGAAGTCACCTTTAATATCCGCATAAATCGCATAAAATTGAATAAAACACCCCAAATAAATTATAGGCTATATTATGTGGAAACAATTCACGCATACGATAATCTCATGCTCGTTAAGTGATGCTTTACAATATTTCTCACTCTTATTGCCATTAGTATTTTGAGTCTCATGGCTTTATAAAATTATTTTTTAATAATAAAACCTATTTTAGTAGCTTATGAGTTGTAAAATGCTCCGTAGATTCAGTAGTGAACATGCAACGAGCTTAATATTATGACCGTATACTCTCATCTGTGTTCCTCCGAGTTTAAAGCCCATCTTCACTGTAGAACGTCCAGTTATTAAAAAATTAATTTTCTCAGTGTTTTATTTGCTTCCAAGGGGCAAGAGAGTAGTGGGTAAGTACGTTTCGTGCTGTTTTCATGCTCAGGCGACTGCTTCATGACGAGAGCTTCATTCACGGGTGAAAAACACAAACATCCGCCATCGGGCAAGAAAGCATTTGTCCTCCTTATGGATCAGCCGCGGTGCAGGATATTCCGGTTTTCCTTCCGTCCCTGCCCAGAGAGTGCAGGTCTCGCATTATAAATATCATGCACCACGAAGCGAGCGCTCACAATTAGAAATACCTGTTCGCCCGTAACATCCGTCATTGCACATAATTGGTTCAACAATTACTTAAAACGTCGTTTGGAAAATGTGTCCGCGTCAGTTCCTAGCTTTGACGGCTCAATTATCGTTTTTTCTTTTTAATTTACATGAGTGACCCCTTTATGTTAGATATCTTCTTTGTCTCGAGTTCACCGCTTGACCCTTGGAAAGTGCAAGTCTGAAGTCGTGCTAAATAAAGCTTGCCCGATAGCAGAGGCAAAACTCAGTGGAGAATCTTTTTCCGTCGTTCATTTTGTCGTAGCTGAAGTTTTTAAAAATTATGATCCTTCAGGTCTTCCTTACATCGCGTTGATTGCAGTGAACTATTGTTTGAGAGAAAGGGTTACTGAATTATAAAATTTAAATTTAATTTGCCGACAATGGATTTCCACATTTATTACACGGTTTTGTGAACTTCAAAAGCCTTTGCAAATTTATAAGATAGTACATAAAAGTCAATAGAGATAAGGTTTGCTGGCGTATACTAAAATATTTTCGGCCAGTTCAAAAACGATTGCGTTTGAACCAGAAATTTGTGCCGTTATGAATTTCTCTCAAGTTACCCATGGTTGAGCTACTTTATTGCGCGACTAATTAACTTCCTGGCTTGTCTTAAAGGAGCACCAAAAACAACTTACAATGGCCTCAATGGAAATTTCACAGTTTTGCTATTTGTTTTACCAATTTGGTCAATTAAAATAGATTTTCACGTAATATTACCCAGCGATTCAAATATATCATCTCACACAATAATTCTTGATTTTTCTTACGTTATTGAAGGTATTATTATTACCCATATTTTTTTAATATAACGTTGATAAATCATGCCTTATGCTTGGCAGATAATATCATTCCCATCTGCAAAAAAACTTCTGCGCAGGAAAGATTATGTAATAAGGAGAAAACCGCGTTGAATAAAGTAAATAAAAATTGAAAAACCAAAATAAACCTAAAACCATTGTGCAAATGAGTTCCATTTCATTTGAAACAATTTTCATGATGATAAATCACTCAAATCATAATCGTGAGCTCATATAAAATTTATTCTAAGGCATTCCATTGTTCTGTTAGCACTCACCGTGAAGGAATTTCAAAAGCGTGATGCTAAAAACTTCTAGAAAGGAATTTTTCAGATGGAGTAATAAAAGGCAGAAGGAAGAGGTGCGGACTGACGGATAGAATAAATATGCAAGAGTACGTGTTGTGCATTTTGCATATGTTTACCACCAGCACGATTGGGTGGTTGTTAGGAGGACGTAACTATGTGTGAGTAAAAAAAAATGACTGCGGCATTAATTATCAAGTCAAGCCCATAAAGGTGAACTGCGACTCGGGTGAATATAGAGTGATGGAAAAAGGAAGATGTAATATGGTATTATTAAGGAGAAGTGAAGCAAACATTTAATGTAAATCAATTTTAACCTTTTTTCCCAACAGAAATTCACTATCTTTGAAGGTTCATAATACTCTTCTAAAGTTAAGAGAACTAGATGCTCGCATATTTTTATCTATTAATGGAACTGTTATGTTTGAATCATGAAAAAGCGACCTCATCTTATTGTTTCTCGTACCTTTCGAAGGGGGACGGTTATCTATTCGGGCCTTTTGACCACGTTGCCGCCAGAGTCCTTGAATCCACTCCTGATCCCAGAGGATGACAATTTCTGGCTTTTTCTGAATAAATTTTTGAAAACGCACCAGTGAATTTTATTGAACTTGGAAGTCTAATTGCAGTAACTATCGCACCTTTTAAATAGGCTCATGTCGATAAAATCAGTTATCTTAGCTCCCCTCGTGATATTGCCATTACCTTCGCCCTGATTTCCCTCGCTGGTCAGCCTACCATTCATTCTGAATGAAATGAACGACGTGAGCTCTCTATCTTCTCCTCTTAGCAATCAACTGATAGCGCTGCTGAGCTGGGCGTGGTGAATGCGGAAAGGAAACTACTAGTGTAAAGAAGGGAGAGGTAGGGCTGATAGATGGGCTAGTTAAAAGGAGACGATGGAACACCAAAGATAATAATGAATGGTTGGCTATTCGAGTGGTGATTAATAGAAGAAACGAAAGAACGTTCAACGGAAGAAAGATGGAATTCGCTCTCCAAATTTATAATCAATTAATTAGATGCCTCGGATGTAAGACAAAAGCCAAAGACGACGGAAACGGGTAGGAAGCACGTGGTAGTTAAAAACAGCTCTTTGAATATTACAATTGGGAAATCATCGTGTAATTTTCTACTCTAAGTATAACCACACTATTGAACTTAAAGCAACTTCCTAGATGCCCTTAATCAGTTGCGGAATTTTCTTTGGAAGATATAAAATGAAAATGAAACTGGTTATATCACTGAAAAAATTATTTACAGTCGTCAAGATTCGAGTTTTCAATGTGCCGAAAGTTATTCTTGCGATTCTTGCGATTATTATTTCCAGTTGAATTTCAATTGAAGTATAAATTCTTATCAGTAAACAGCAAGCCCTTTAGTGGATTTCTTAGCGTAATTAATTCATAAAGCCGCGTCAGTTCTTTGCTTTGACGGCTCAATTATCGTTACATGGGTGACCCCCCTTTATGTTGACAGAAATAAAATAAAAATAAAACTTGTGATATCACTGAAAACATTAATACATGGAAGTATAAAATCTTATAATTAATCAGTTAGCACTTTTCGTAGATTTTTTTACCGTAAAAAATTCATAAAGCCATCTTTAGGCGAAATCGAGTTTCGATGGTGCAATCTTTAGAACAACGGTTAAAAGATATAAAAATAAATTTAACGTTTGATCGTTTGGGTAATGATTCGGGAAATAACAGGGAGGGGAAAAATCAATATCCATGGATATGAGAAAGTAAATAGAGAAATAGAGTGAAGGGAAGGAGATGAGACTTGATCGAAATTTTTGGGATAACATCATTGCAATTTGAAACAAATGGCAAATTAAATCTTCTGTAAAACATCAAATGTTTATTTAATGAAGAATTCTTCCTCCTCCCCGAGGTTTTTTCCATTTGTCCATTAGGTTCTCAGATTATAACAATTATTGCTGCATGGATCAGTATTCACCTCAAAATAAATGCCCTAGGACGTTTTGTGAAAACATTTTGTTTGCGTTATGCGCATTTTCATTTTTTCGGACTTTTCCAAAAATGATCCTTGAATTTTATAATTCTCTATATATCTACATCAAATTGTAATAATGCAATTGTTTATAGCTCATTTTAAATCTAAGGTATTGCTTAAGACGCTTAACGTGTAAATAATTGATCAAATGTCCTTCCATATTACTTCATAAATTTTTAAAATAATACTCAAAAACTTCATTTACGTTAAAAATACGTTACTCAAAAACTCGTTCTCTGAAGTGGCCCAAACTTTTATTTTATAATGTCAGCATATCTGACTTGCCATTGGAAAACAAAAATTTAGTAACAACTGGTGAATGAATTTTCAAAAAATATTAAAGCATTAAAATTTTTCTCCCCCAATCAGAAATACATCCAGTAGGCTAATGACACAAGTCTATGGCTGTGATAACCGCTCCTGATCATAATCATTTGACCGACAGCTTTAAGTGTGGACTATCACCATCGCCTATATTTATTATAATAATTATTAACAATATGCTTTTGACGAGCCTCATGCGAGAGCTAGACTGATGACTTTTATTAGACAGCCAGCTAGCGTGACTATTATTTCCTATTATTTCATACGTAAA
Source organism: Ischnura elegans (assembly GCF_921293095.1). Lineage (NCBI taxonomy): Eukaryota > Metazoa > Arthropoda > Insecta > Odonata > Coenagrionidae > Ischnura > Ischnura elegans. The sequence continues at coordinate 38,496,622 of NC_060249.1, read as the reverse complement.
TTAAAAAAAATATCCATTCAAAAAATACAAAAAAAAGTCCGCTCAAAGACTACACCTCAGAATTGGGCCAAAATTTTATTTAATAGTGTTGGGAATGTAGGAATATCCAAATTTTATTAGAAAATAAAATTTAGTAGGTTCTAATCCTAGTTTAAGTTCTATCCTCGTGGTAAGTCGACTAACACCTATCTCGCGCCGGGAGCTCTGTGATCAATTAGCGGTTGTAAAATAGCCTGTGGGCGATGATTAGTCCATCATCGAGGTCGCGGAGCCGTTGAGCTGGGCAGGAATGGTAGTCAACCTGGCGGAGAGAACGCCGCCGAGCATTGACAAGAGACAATTTGAGGAGGCGGCAGGGAGTAATTATCGCGTGGGCACGGTAGAGCGGCTTTTCAGGGCCTTTCGAGGGACTTGTCTCCGCTCGACTGACGGTTCGTTCACCTTCCCCCTCCCCTTTTCAACCCCTGAATTTCAGAGAATCCGAAAAACCGAGTTTTCCTAACACGAGGAAATGCATGAATGTGTCCATTCTCTGTTTATAAGTACACGGAGTAATTTAAGTCTAACCAAAGGGTCGATCATTTCTCCTCGGTTGGAGTTTATATTTGTGGATCTCGGACTTCCATGGCATGTGCGTCAAACAGTTATAGTTGTGGATAGTTAGTGCTTCATGTCCTTTTTATGAGCACCCGGGATTCTTCATTTCCCTCTAATAAGGCTTAGCGTTGGGTCACAAAGAACAGGCAATAGAAATAGTTTTATTTGATCATGTCCGCCGCTCATCAGGCTCAAGAGTCTTTCCCGTCAAGTAAAAAAGTGTTTCCAATATTTTTGAATCGCCTATTTTCCACGTTACGTCCTATCACTCGTGGAAAATCCCCAGTCAAATTTATAAAAATATATGAGTTATAAAATTTCTTTAGAAAACCATTCTGTAATTCTAGCCATCGAACGAAAATTAATAATTGTGATTATCGTTTTCCGTGTAACTATTTCACTTGTCTCGTATAAAATAGACCTTTAGTATCGCTGTAGACTTCAAACGAAAGTTTGGCTTTCAGACGATTTGGTTACTTCATGGTCTTTTATTTAGAATTGTCCTAAGGCATTGCTCCAAATCAGTAATTAGCGGAGGAATTAAGTGTTTTCCCCACTATAAAAGATATTTGCTTTAACCACATCGTCTTAATTGGATAGGAAGATTGTAGATACATTTCCAGCTCCTGTAAACCAGGAAATCTTAAACCAGTAATGTTGGCTTGGTAATTAGAGAGTTGTAAAAATAATTTGAAATTTTTCAGCTTAGTAATAAGGTAATATTCTTTAAGGGTATTTGAAAATTTTCTCACATTCTCCCAATGTAGGTCAACTCTTTCTCTCCAGCGTAAAACAAAAGAAGAGGCATTAGTGTAGTCTTGTTGTCCATTTTCTAGCCCATCAACTCACTAATTATGCCTCTTCAGAGTATATTTTTAAACCTTTTGGCGTAAGTAATTAGTTTTCACGAAGATGTTTGCAAACTCGCGGAATACCTTGTGCTATTATGCGCGAGTGTCTCTCATATGCATACTAGTCCCTGACACGGCCGAGAAAATGGAGCGGAAGTTGTCGTTAGCAATTACAGTCTGTATAAGGCTAGCATTCCGTATGCTAAGCTCGTTGCAAGACTTCAAGTATGCAGGTACCTGCCGCTGGTTGGTTAACCAACTTTTACTCCGTGCCGTGAAAATCAACTCGCTCAAGGACGAAAGGAAAGGATATCGTGGAGTTCAATGGTCTATGACCAGCATCTCCTACGAATAAACTGCTATCCGCAATCGCTTCCTTCCCCTGGACTGTATTTGCTAATAGCCACTGCTCCATTATAAAAAGGTCACGCGTACGAAAAAATAGGATTTTTTTTGACGGGGCATTTCATGAAGAGATAATCTCGGGCGGTGTTGGGCAACGTTAGAGTTCAGATCACCGCCCTCGCGAGCCGCGCGTTCCATTGTCTGATGATTTATCTACGCTCTCCGAGGAATTCTTAGCCCAGTTCTTTCCATGGGTAAGCAATGGAATTGATGGTTTTGCCTCGCTATACGTTGCCAAAACCATTCAAAACAGTTTTTGCGGTGCCAGAAAATAACGATTTCGGTGATGCGGAATTGGACGAGCATTGAAGTCTCCCACTCTTACTTGGAATATTCTTTGTTAAAAACGCATTTTTTCTCCCTCAATGAAAGTAATTTCGTACTCTTATTGAAAGAGATAATTTGGTTATAAAATCATTTTCATTTTTATTTGTTCCAGTCATTGTGGTACCAATTTGTACTTTTTCTTTATTGAATCAATTCCTTACCTTTCAATATCACCGAATGTTTCATATAGTTTTGAATTATCCATTATATCTTAGATAAATTGATATGAATTTTGCAGAGGAACGATAGAAATAAAAAAAAACAAGTCAAGAAATTGAAGGAAATATTTTGGCGACAAGTATGGACTAGCTTTCATGCAATTGACTAAAACTAATTGGCCATTCAAATCACGGGGTTAATTGGAAAATAATGTATTCTTACTGAAATAATAATAGCATTTCAAACTTATTTTAAAAATAATTTAAAAAACTGACGATATTGCATTTAGCTCCGTTTTTGTCTTGATACTATGATAAAATACTTACATTAATTGAAAAAAATAAACCTCACCAATAATTTCTTCCTTTCTTTTTCTTTGCAAAACGAGAGTTCACTATTTCGCCAATGGTCCAACCAGAAAATTTGAACTCCAAACCCAAATGTCTTCATATTACTGTCTTTATTAGCCAGTTTCATTATTATTTTCTATACGTCCCGGCGAATTAAATTATTGGATGATGCTTATTCAAAATTAACTATCATGTACTTAAATATGGACATGCACTCTAATTATATAAATTTAATTTTTTAAAGCTATTATTATGCAAGCCATTGTCTTTCTATAAAATGGTGACTTCTGAGGAGACTATGTTTCACAATCGAATGACACCAGCCAACCGAAATAATTTTTTTCCAAGCGACGGGAGAATTTTTTCGACACGCTATTCGTGATTCGTTTTTCCTCTCGAAACAAATGAAATGTGACCATCTTGGGACATGGAGCGGATTAAAAACAGCATTTTTATTTAGATATCTCAGGGGAGTGGTGGGTTGGATTCTTTCTTTGACGGCAGCACCCGTTTCAATCTCGTCTCAATCGGGGAGCAAGCCGTAAGGACCCGCGACATCCCTTTCATTCCAAAGGAAGCAGTTCCGTTCTAAAGGGGAAAAAGAAGTTAATATAGAGGAAATAAAACGCCTCAGAAACTGGTCCCCACCTTTCACTGCATATCTGGGTTGCCCACGCTGGCGTGAAACAGCCAGGGCGAAGTTTGAGCGGGGTTCCACTTAGCTCTAGCGCTCACAGTCAATGCTTTCTCGTCTTGGCGCCTTTTGTCTCCAGTCTTTTGTTCCATTGACGGCGTCTTTTAGCTTAAAAATGAAGTGAGAAGGTCTTTGCACCAATAAAAAATGAATGGTTGGAATAAGGGGCCTTACTGTTTCTATATAAGACTTGTATATACCCCTCTTTTCTTTCAAGTAGAGCACGGAAAAATATTAATTATATATTTTGTTAAAATTGCATTCAAAGCCAGCTTTACGCTTGAGTTAAGGGTATTATTAATCGGCGCTCTTAAAAAAATTGCTCACTATCCTTCTCTATTGGTCTCGTTGAGCGATCGTCAAGGTATATTTTTCACGTTAAGGAAAACTTAAGAGCATTAATTTTTTCATAAAGAATTAATGCTTAATGCATCATCTGAAGCTGTCTTACGGCGAAGAAAAGGGTCTTGCATGAATACTTTATTATGTCTGAAGAAATAGTGGATCTATTTTTTATGTGAAATAACAAAGTTTTAATTCGACCATCATCATGAAGCCATTTTATCAGAAGTCATTTGCATAAACACACTGTGCTTCAAGATATTTTAAGAGCTGAATTTAAGAGGATATTTTAATACTTTTAATGATATCTCCACGATCATATATTATGTAATGGAGAAAAAAGAGACAGTACATTTCACACAGTATTTAATAACCGACTCAGGTTTCGTCCACTCCGTAGACATTATTAAGGCTTGAGTCCCTGATGCTTACAATAAGACTCTTTTATCACAGAGTCACAAAGAATGAAGTCTCACGGAGTCACGCCGGAATCTATTTTTTTAAATTCAAAGGTTAGAAATTCAATTGCTCATCTCTAATTTCCATTGATGTTCGTCTATAAATGAAAAAAAAATTAAATTTCACTCGGAAACCGTTATTTAACTGAAATTTTGGGAATTACAGAAAGAAATACTTAAACCTCTAATATCTGAAGTCTGAATAGAAAGGTAGGCTAAATCATTTGCTGGATTTCCAGGACGTAAGTCTTCGTGTTCATGGAATCCAATCATGATTAAAATGGTCGTAATCTTTCCGGAGCATCTTTCCACTTCAGTGTAAAAGTTCCTGAAACTGGATGCGATGATTGTGTCTGTGACTTAATGACATACTGTGGTGTTTAGTGACCCGTTTATTTGGGATACTAGACCATTCAAAGGTTGAGAGGCACAAAACATTGTTTCATGACATGAGCATTGGGTTCCTCGTGAACAGCCAGGTACACGCTCTCTGGCCATCGTAATCATGGCCGCGCGTTACGCTCCTCTGCTACGGACTGCTATCATATCTGGCATTTTTAAGCATCCGAAGATCAAAATTGGTGTATTGGAATAACTTTATTTTATTTGTCCCATTTGAAGCTAATATTTATAAATTATTAATTCTTAATCGTTATTAGTTGTTAAATTTTGAGATTCTAATCTTATGAATATGGAATAGAGCTATCCCAATCGTTCCTTTTTTGAAATCACTTCGCCCAAAGAGAGTGTTTTCAACTGTTTGAATGCACCTATTTTTATCGATTTCTCTTTGGAGAGTGTATTCCAACCAAAATTGCATTATAATTAATGATTTATTGAAGTTGCTATGTGTATGATAAAAAAATAGAAAATTGAAGACTAAACATATAATGCCAAAAGTTGAAATCTGATATTGCTATCGAAGTTTATTTGCTGTTGAGCAAGTGTGAATATTTCGAAAAACATCCTCAGGTCCTTGAATCAGAGAATTAGTTTTTGCTCTCTTTGACATCAATGCATTGCGTGTAACACCAATTCATCTGAAAGTATTTTTCGACGGAGTTGCATCTCCTTTGCACCATTCTTTTACTACATAATGCCCCCCAAAAACTTCTAAGACACATTTTTTTAACATCCACATTTGGTAAGAGTTGCTAGTGGTCTGATTGATTGAAGTCTGGTAAAAAGACCGAAATGGTCTTTTAGTTATATTAATTTTTATGATAGTGGTAAAATTTTAGTAAAAAAATATCATTGCCCAAGTTTCTACGTAGTGGCTGAGTAGATGATCGTACACATGTAGTCCCTTTTTGATGGAATTTTTACCCATATTCTCAGGATAAATTTTCTTTTTTCTTTCCTCATGAAAATGAACTATTTAAAAGTGCAACCGGAGTTTCAATTATTACTGACTTCAATCAACTCAAATTTTCTGAAAAGAATTTTAATTCTACAAATCCCACGTTATTATTTGTTGATATCCGGATTAACAAAATCCTACATCCCATCTCCAAATATGAATTGTGGGCTTAAAATATTCGAGGGAGTAAATCCTTTTTTATCGAACAAAGAGTTTTTTCTCCGCACAATTTTAAGTCAATGGCATACATGAAGCGACTCGGCGCATACTTTCATTTGAATAAAGTTTCACTTTGACGAAAATGTTGATTACACTAAGAAACCCCGCTTACTTTTCTCATAGATTCTTACTACTCTATATCCTTTGAAAAGCTATGGAAATTCCCATACTTACGTATAAATATATTTTAAGTTGGGTAAAGCCTGCTGAAATAAGGATAAAATATGTGATGAGCACTATAATTTGCCCTTAAGGAGGTAAAACACATCGTGGTGAACAATTCAAGATAATCGGCCCCGGTGCGAACTGTAATTGGCCGTCTAGATTCATCTTTTTACGTTAGGTGAGAACCTTTTATAAAGCCTTTTCGCGGTGTCGAAGATTGCGTTTGATTGGGGCTCATTTTCGGGCATCATTCCCCAATTTTGACGGATTGACCACCTCAACAGTTTTCTCTCCCTCCGTGGCTCGGTCGGCATGCTCATTCTGACGACCTCAGAGCACGTGAAGTTCCTCCGGGGTCTTTCTTATCTGGTCCATGGGGGGAAACAGACCGCCTGTGGCCCAGATAAAAGGAGATAAAATTGGTGAGGAAGAAGTAAGCCGCCACCGGGAGGGAGAAAAGCAGGAAAAACTCTTCGAACCCTTCGTGAAGTGGGGAAGGGCGACGAGATGAAATTGCTTTGACTCTCTTTCCCTTTCCTCCCCAAACCCACCCCACCTGCCTTCAAATCCTCCCAGACTCATCATCAATTCACCTGTTCGTCTTTCTCCTCTTCCGGCAGACACACATACCCGCCAGTCACTGAAATGTATACTTTCTCTTTGCCCGCAGGCGTATGAGGAAGAAGAGTCGCCGCCGAACCAGCTGCCGTACGAGAAGACAAGAGCTTTTCCCAGGAGGAGAGGACATAACTTTCGGCTGGACCTCTTGCATTATAAAAAAAAATAAGTGGAACCGCGGTCCTCACCCAACGAGGACAGGAAAGATATCCCACTTACGAGAATCTCTCCCCTTTCCTCCCTGTCAACAATTCTAAGCCATAGACCCTCGACCTCCCGGAATTATCCTTCCCGCCTTTTTGCATTTCGCGGCTCCTTTGTTTCTGCACATGTCGTCGCTCTTGCGGTGACCCGGAGTCGAATAGGGCTGGTTCCCCTTCAACCCGTTTGAGGCGATGGGCAACTCCACTTCTTCGGTGGCGCTGCCCGCGACGCCGGCCAACTCTTTCCCCAGACACCATCAGAGATACCATGCCGCCCCGCCGCCCGTGGTGCCGCCTGCACCAGTCACCAAGGTGAGTTGGAAAATATCTTTTTGTATTCACCTCTGAGGACGTATGCACACGAGCTTGTAATATGGCTTCTTCTATCAGTAAACTTTGAGCTATTAGCAATATAATGCTGATAGATGAACCAATGTTAAGCAAAAATGCGCCTCTGGGAATAGACCTCTAGAGCGTTACATTTAAATGGCGGGAAATTATATAAAATTTATTCTTTTTCTCAGCTCTCGCAGATGGAATGAGATTGCCACTTGGGAGACAAAGAGCTCGAATCCCATGGGACTTTTTTTGTACCTCAAAATGCACTTTCCTCGGGTCTGTTTTACACAGCGCACGTAGTTGCTCAATCTTACGAAGGCGCATTCAAAATTCGCCGTGTAAAGCGGCGACTGGCTGGAACGCGTGCGGGAATACATGGAAACAAGATGGCAAAATAGCCTATATTATAATTTCCTTCGTGCCATAGTTGGAATCTTTCATTCAGGGCCATTTTGCTCATTCCGTGATCCCTGAAATTGCCTTTTCAATGCTTCACATATGCGCAGAATCCGAAAATTCTCCCGTTTGTAATTACTACTGAGGTAGGGACTTAGCAATGGAAAATTCGATTTCGATTAAAATCGGAAAATCGAGTTTTAATTGTCGGAGAACTAGGAAATCGAGACCGAGTGATAAGCTTCGCGTTTCGATCCAACCGCGTTTTTTCAACTTCGATTTTAACCTTTCCGTTTAGTCTCAGTAGAGTAACTACCAGCCTATAATAACGTCAACCGTCCCACATAAAAGAAGTTTCCCTGAGGCCGGTAAAATAGGAAAGGCACGCCCTCAATCATCAAAAAAGCATCTCATTCAATTGATTCACTTAAAACTTTTAATGAAGGCGAATGGTTCTTAGCTGTGGTCCCAAAACTTTGCATAGTATTTGCAGTGCATAATTAATTTTTACAACTAATAATTTAAGCATGGACTCTGAGTTGATTTTTTTCTACTTCTCAAATGTATATTTGCGTGTTTTCTGAACGAATCATAAATATTATTTTGTTCATTATCAATTTATTATATTTTTGTACAAACTTGTTTTTAACTGAACCGTCAATGTTTTCAATTTGGTAATCGATTTTTTGCTTTCGATTAAAAATCGATTGCTCGAAAAATATATTCTAACCTATATTTTTCCATTACTATAGGGAGTATGATTTGGTTGATTTGTTGGGATGTTTGTGGAGCTGGCCCCCGATGAGGATAGCCAGACAGTTTGATCGCATCGGGTCGTGTCGTGGAACGTATATTGTAGCTCTCAACACTTTTCATCGAATCCTCTCGTCTACGTCGCACGGTCAAATGCACCGTGAATACCCGCCCGTTGGCGTGGCGTTCCGTGCGGCCGGCGACCGCAAGGACGCCATTCATGTGTGTGGGTGGGTGGGCGGGGAAAGCCCACGCTCCTCCCATGTATCCCACCCGCCTCTTTGATTTTTTTTTAAATTTCAAGGTTTTGAATTTTACAAATGCGGATGAAGTTGGCCAGTGTCATTATTATTCCTATTGGCATATTAACTTATGCCCACATCACTTATATCACATTTTAATTGTTGATGACCACTGAGTATCAGATGCTTGAAAAAATCCTATTTAGAAACATATTAAAAGTGAGGTCAAGATAAGAAAAAAAAGAAAACATATTAAAAATATTTAAATATAATAGGACAATAATTTTAAATTCATTCAATTTGAATTTAGGAAAAACATTAAAATCTTCTCATAGTAATCAAACGACTAGTTTTTCGGTGCTACAATTAAACAGGGGAAATAAAGATTTTCCTCTTTTATGTGAGAACAAGCTGTACTCAGTACGAATCTTCATTTATGGATTGGGGTGAGTGAAATGTATTACTTACATTTTATTCCGTACATACGCCGTTTTTTAAATTTACCCTGTGGGATACAATTATTTTATCCTGTTTGAGATGGTATGCGATGGATTAAATACCTAACAATTTCTAGTCTCATTGGATATACAATCCAAATATTATTCAAATGGCCTGTAGAAATCTGTATTAATTTGCCCATCCATCCAATTTTAATCCGTACGTGCGTCGGATGATATTATGAGAATTTATCGATTTTCACTGTCAATATATCATTCTGCACTGTGATACTGTCCTTGCATTCGTAAAACACTAAGCAAATACGAAGTCTTACGGTGGCGGAGTGGAATAGAAGCACTTCTCAGGCGTTGATACCAATTGAAGACAATTTACATCTATCGGGTAGGCCGTGACGGGGGTGCTTGTGTCCTGGTACGAGGGAAAGAGAAAGGTAAATCTGATGTCGGATTTACGGAAAAGGTAGAATGAAACTGAAAGTTATTCAAACTGAAGACTTGCATTGTTATACCAGCGATGAAGCCATCAGAATTGTATTTAATTTAATGCAATTTTGTTGATGATTTTTCATTTTTAACTTTGTATATAGTTTTCAAAAGTTTTTCGAATGTTCTACAGGCAGCTGTATAAAATTTTCTACCAAGTAAGGAATATCGAAAGTGCACCCGCCGAGCAGTGTTTAAAACGCCTACCCCTGGGGATAATCTATTTGGAGGTGGAGCTATTTCAACGGAAGTGGAGGATATCATTTCAATTTTCCGTCATGATTAGGACCCTTTGAATTACGCGAATGCAGATACTCGCGATTGAACTATTGTTTTCTAATTTTAAAGAGATTGTTTGCTGAGCATTTAAAAATGTTCATTGTGTAGCGTTATTTACTCTTAAATCTTTATAAATGGTAAAAATAGATCGTATATAGCATAGAAAATATTTTCAAAACGTATTAAAACTGCCAAACAATATGAAATCACGACAATAAATCCTTTCTAATTCAGAGCTGCTTCTGGGAGAAATTATATTTCAGAAATTCTTATTTTAAAAATGCAAAACTTTCTACTCGATCATAGTTATTGTGGCAGCCACATATTTAGCCATTAAACTTTACAGCACAAAAGAACCCGGGTTTAAAGTATTACTGAATAGAGCTGAAAATGTATAGATTTTTGACGTTAATTAGAAGCAGCATTGTGTTATAATGGGTTAAGAAGCCCTATAAATAAATCCTCCAACGCAAACATGTCCTTTGACAGAGGAGATCTGTTCAATTTAACCAATATATTCGTTAATACCAAACAGCAATATACCATTTATCAAGAACTTGAGATACTTTGACGAACCTCTAAACTCAATTATCCCGGAAGATTATATTTTTATTAATTTTATTCCTTTCTTTCACATCCAAATATAGCATCATCTGTGAAAATATTCCCTCGCACAACTGTTCCCTGTCCTGGCGTGGAATATTTCCCCCATGTAGCCGAATTATGCAATGCAATTTGCATTCTGGTAGCAATTCGTGACGCGATCGTTTTTGCCTGCTTTTCGAGAGCTAAAATAGTAAGCTGACTTGTCAGGCACGCGGATAAAACCGTTGGATCAGAAGGATGGGGTAAGTAGCGATCGAATCGATTTTATCTTGTGAAAGCATTATCTCTCGCAATACTCCCAATCGGGACTACTTTGTCAAATTGCTCCAATCAGCGGATACTGGGTTACAGCAACATAGGAGGGCACTATGTTGTCTTTGCCTCTGGGTATAGCGTTATGGTAAAAGTAATGCATGAGACAAGGAATGGAGTTAAATTCTGTGAAAAGTCACAGAATAAGACAATCAGATTTTTTTAAATGGGAGAACCGTATGATATTTTCATGTTAAGTCTATTTTATGTGCATGAGGTTTCAATGCAGGGGCCGATATCCTAAATATTTTTTTGAATTTGCATTTTTCATAACTCTTCATTATACTAATCCATGTAGGTGAAATACGATTTTTCTCGAAAAAAGGACATAGTTACCTACCCTACAGGGATACAATTTAGAAACTATTTACATGTGACTGATTTTAATAACAATTTGAAATAAATGTGAGGAGATTTCGGGTGTCTTTTTAAGAAAATAATACGGTTCACTTTTAGTATACCTCCGAGGTAGTTTTGGTGCAACGAATAATTTTCTGGAACTATATGTAACCAATTTTTAAACGTAATCCCGCAGTTAGCACGAACGTTGGTGTAAATGAGGTTGTGGATGCTTCTCCTAAATTCAATATACATTTAATTTTTATTCTTTATTTAGTGTTATATCATGTATGCGTTTACGTTGGTAAACCTCCCCTATCGTGAGGTTATTCATCTCATGGATTAAGAATGAACTAATGTAAATTATTAAAAATATTCTAGTACAATTACAAGCATATTTCAATGAGTCAAGACAGCCTTAAGTATGCATGAGAATATGTTTGAAAATCGATGGAAGTTCTAGCAATATTTGTAATTTATTTTCTGATATTAGCTATAAAGTTGTATGAGTTAGCTAACTCGTAGATTATACATATGTATGAAAAAGCTTTGTAAAGTTTTTTGATAACTCAATTAAGGCAGGGTTTTTAGCGGGAAAATATTTGAGATTAATCCAGGTGAAACCCTCCTTTTAAAGAATCCCATTTCTGAGCCAACAGTTTATTATTCACTGATCAATCTAAAGTACGACTTAGAATTAATAACTGAAATTCAAAATATTTTTTTCAAATAGGTAAATGTCTTGTAATAGGTAACGAGGAATTTCACCACGAGAACGCATGCGACGTTTGAAATCACCTATTCAAAACTATCTAAGTGATCTTAAATTTCGCCGCAGCATAACCGGGGTAAAGTAAAAACCCTATGCATTCAAATGCATATTGACCCTTAGGGATCAAAATTTGAAGCCAGAGGCATCAAATGTAGACAATTATGAGTCTAAAGAGTGAATATATTCGCGCAGTTCTGACAATATGGCATCACCTTTATGGGCTAGCATTAATCGCGATAGGTTCAAGACCTCCTACTCGTAGTCGGAGGAATAGAATCCGCGGTTTCAAATTTGGCGTGATTTTCTCCGCAGATATCGGAGCTCATATCAGATGGAAAAAGAAGAAAGGAGTTTGTTGACCTACTAATTCTAGAGCCGCTCTTGGGAGGCGAGAAAGGCAAAGAATGTTATTTGAATGGCCGGGGAGGGATAGTGGTGCCAGTGAGAGTCTTAGTTCATTCATTCGAGTGAGAGTTGGCGCGTGCAGCGTGTTTGTTTTGTTTTCCAATTTGCATGAGAACGCCAGAATTAAGCTGCATATTTTTGAACAAGGATTAATATGTGACAAAATGAAACCAATTCAGATATTTTCTTTATTTGCAATACGGTGTAATCAAAACTGCATTTTTGTGAGTCAATGGCGTAATAAAATTCGCTTCGAAATATTTAAAAAATAAATAAATAAAAAACAGACCATTTTTGTCGCATAGCATACATCCTTAGATCAGGAGATGTTTTATGTTGTTCGACGTTACAATAAAATATTACTATTGTGCTATTTGTTTTGATTTGAAACGAGTTTTGTGAAATTTAACCAAGTTTTTATCAATTAAAAATAAAATTTCATAATTGAAGATTTATAATACGCAGTATTATTAAAGATATAGTCTTTAATTTTTATTTAGTCTAATCATTTGTGGATAAATCTTGCATTGAAATTCGGGGTCTTGAATGGTCCTATTAAACGCATTTTAATTACAGCCACACGAGGATAAAAAAAATACAATTTTCCTCGAATCTGTATGGAGCAGTTAAAAATACTAGCATTTTAATGAAAATATATACCTGATTTAATATCCCATGATAATTGTCTGATTTCAATACAAATGGTCCTCCAATTTTTCGCCTCACAATGAGCTTGAATCGATAAAGGTAGACAAAATTTTCAAATGAAATATTTAGGGGTAGGAACTTAATGCTAAACAAAATCATTTTTTAAATGGTTGGCAATCAATAAAGGGATTCAATTTGGCATGTATAGTCACCGCTTTCTCCTTACAGGCGGACAAATATGTCAAAACTTCCTAAGGAACGGCGGATTTAACATTCTCTGGAATGTCTTACAGATTAAGTACCTAGTTGGATGCGCTATTGGAATACTTTAATGGAATATGAAATGGTTTCATCAACTTCTACAATTTTTCTTTATATTAGTTACAAAGTTTTGAAACTGATTTACAATCTGTCATTATACAATTTCCTACCTCGAAAAACATCATTTTCTTTCTCTTTGCCAGCGGTTGTTTCGATGTCACATCACTATACACCAGGAAATCGAGCATTTCTTTACGTTTTATCTTGCGGAATCGTTATTCCAGAACTAATGATGATTATCCATGCCCCGCACAAATCACCCGATGGTTGTGCACTATCTGGATACCTGAGCATGTCTCCTGGCATGAGGCTCTGGGCTTAAGCTGTTGCGATTGGAATCTAATTTATGTGTGCCTTCGTGCCTACCTCATACTGGCTCCGAGAACTTGTTCTCGTCGTCCCCAGAGGGAAAGACTGCAACGCTTTCCATCAGTAAGCGTGGAAACCGCCGGCTCACTTCCTTCGGGAACCATATTTCTGAATGCGTTTACCGATTATTTGAAAAGAAGGAAGTATGGCATTTTTCTCGAAAAAAAAGTGTGCACAATAGCGGACCTCCCTCGGAATGACAATTAGATTGCTGCGCCGATCAATTCACGTGACCTTTTTGAGCGGTCGAGCGCAATTGAACGCCAAATCGACTTACCATAATTTTTTTTCAGTATAGTGTAATGAAAAAATATTTTAGCCCTTCCTTTGTCAACGGAATTGGACTATATCGCGTAATGAAACCACTACACACTCAATTAAAGATCGAGCAATCTATGAAATATCTCTTCTACCACCGGGATTTGAACCTGGACCCACTTGGTTGAAGGCCATCATTCTAGCCTTCAAAGCAAACCTGAAGGATAGGTATTTGACTACCTCTCTGATTCAATAGACGTCATATTATTATTTTGCAATACCTGTTAAGTATATTAAGTATACTCTATGACAAAGTCTTTTGGCTACTTAAGCATGGGCTAATCTTGAATAAGGTGCACAGTTTTCCTACAGCTTAAAAATGGCTGAAACATTTCATTAGCTGCCGAAGTCCGAGGCTATAATTGATGAAAGGATGCTTAAATTCCGCTTGGTAAGGCTGCATTTAGTCTTCTTTGGTGACGTATTATCTGTTTAAAACTAACGCTATTATCTTGATATGTTCAGGGTATATTAGGTTCATTTTCAACATATAGCTGTTACTCAAATATAAAAATTTTACACTTGAGAAATACAAGTGTTTCAAAGTTGAGGTACTGGCAAATTTTGATATAGGTCTGCCATACAAAAACGCAAAGATAATTTCAAAATTGTATTGTAACTTTTTAACAATTTATGATGCTACATGGAAAAGTCTGGTATAGGGGCAGTGATACCTCCTCTTAAACTCCAAGCTCACGACTTGACCAAATTCTACGCGGCACTACCCCAGAGAGAGAGAGGGAGAGTAGAATTTATGCTGATTGGGGGAACTACCAGCTTTAGGTATTTAGAGTAAGCATTCCATACCTTTCCAACTTGCACGCAGATGCCCTGCGATTAAGGAGAGAGGCAAAATGAGGCTCACGAAAATTGCGTCATTTGCCTGACCATATGGTTTGGGTCAGTGGATTACATTTGCATCATACGGCTTCAGTGGTGATACTTGATTGCCTGGACTTAATCATGGCTGGATGATTGTTGTTAAACATGAGTTCGTTAAACTTTAATTTAAAAAACATGGAATACATCCTTTCACTCCTCTTAGAAATTATGGATAATTGATGCATGCATCTTCGATTGATTCGTCACTTTTTTCGTCATAATAGGTTTCTGTCACAACTTCACAGGCTATCGTTAAAAAAATTGGAAAAAATTATTATTTTGACATTTTAAGTTCCCCATTTATTCCAAAAGATTGTGGGTTCGCACTTATTATTCCAATCCTGGTAAATGAATGTATATTGAACGATTACTGATTTTTATCTCCTTTTTTTATTTTCATCGTGTAAAGTAAACCGAAGTGTACACTGATGGTGGAACAATAAAACCTAATAACTTTCAGTTTAAATTTTGTGGAAATTACAAGTTATTATCGTATTACCATGACTGTTAAACATTGCCGTCGAGTAAATCTGAAACAATCAATTTTATTAAAATTTACATGTTTTAATGCGAATCTTAGCTAAATGCAGCTTCCTCTAAATGACCCCATCAATACAGAGTCCTTTCATGCGATTGCACGTGAAAATATCTCGACGAATGTTTAGCGATAGTGTTTTTTTTGGGAAAACGTTCGCAATCTTTTGGTCTATATCTCTTCATAACCTTCTTTTCGTGTATTATTCATTTTTCAAATATTTTTTACGATTTTAGCTCACTTTAAGTTCGTGTCATGGAGGCTTGCTTCTCAGATAAAAATGATCGGGTAAATTGTACAGAAAATATTGCTATGCCGCCATTGCTATGTTTCATTGTTTCGTTCAGAGAGAACCGCTCATTGAACGAAGGAATCGATCACATGAGTGCAAGCAACCACGAGCCATCCGAGACCTTTGCTTGGAAGGGATGAGAAGCTCATAAGTGGTGACCCGCTCGGAAAAAGATTGTGACGTCATAATCATGTCTGTGAAAGCGTAAGAACCGTTGATTTTTCGCCACGAATATCTCGAGAAGAAGGAAAAGGAAAATATGAGTCATTTTCTTTCTCAAGCGCTATCAAAATTGGCAATTTATGAAAAATTGTGAACAAGTCCAATTCATTACAATAATTTCTATCGCCGCACTGTATCGTGAAAAAATTATTTATTTATTTCCATTACCCCCGAAAACGGCACAATGAGGCCTTTGCAACGGGAGTTTTTTAAAAAATCAACAGCAGACGGTCACACACACCCATGTCCTGGAATAGGCAACATATCCAGGCGGGACCCGAACCCACAACCATCGGTGTGGTAGGAATGAATATAGAAGCGAGTGGGCTTCTTCTAACAAATATTCATGATGGGTTCGTGACCATGACGACACCCTTATCTTGAGCAAGATACCAGAGACCTTGCCGAAAAAAGGGGGTCACTACCATTCTAACTCATTGGGATTCACCACACCTCGTAGCCAAAAGTAGTCGTCCCATCTTCTCTAGGTGCGTATCGCCCTTGGGCCTGACGTATATGCTGTCAATACCCACGCCGGAGCGCCCACACCTTTCAGGCCTTTATATGGTCCCAGCGAAAATGCGAGTTCGGAATTCCTTTCCCACATTCCCTTTCGAAATGGAAAACGATTTTTTTCTCATTCCCGTCGAGTCAAGAGGCGAGTGCTGAATTTTTATCTCGACCGAGCGAAGGTTGCTCCCATAGTAGTTATGAGTATATCCCGTACCTGTCGGGTGCTTGCTTTGATGTATGACTGCTACCTCAAAAATGAGGACTCTCGTTAACGCTCATTCCCTTTCACTAAACCCCCATTCACTTGAGGCTCAAAATCGGTTGCTACGGGCATGGTTCGGATATTCACGCCCTTACGCACGCCAAATTCATTCTTTATCGCTGTTATTTGTCGGAAAAATGGTCTATTTCAGAAAATTGCATCTAAAAAATGAAAAGATCGTGTATCGTTACGAATAGCTTTCAATCGTGCAGTGTATCAGCTGTATGTTAGGTCTTTCCGGAGAGGATTGAGCGTACTCCGAGCTGGGCCTCAGGCGACTTAAATTTAGTCAGGTTGGGTTGGGGATCCTATTACTTCCCTGGACCGCGAGCGATTTTCCACGAAGTAGGAGTACAAATCGGAAATTGGCACCTTAAGGTTTTATATTGTATTATCCAAAGATTTCATTCAAATTTAAAGTTCCACTTTTGAAAAATGTACCTGAAAAATGACGGTAACCCGTCTAAGCCTGGGTCGGTGTGAATTTATTTAGTGTGGATAATTACAAAAGAAGTATTTTTCTTCCATCATTACTAAGATTTGTAACGTATGTAGGATTTGATATTAAATGTGCATTCCTTTTTACTTTTTACTGGCATAACTTTAGTAAAAAATAATTCAAACAAAAAATAATTAAAGATTTTAATAATGGTAGTGTGATAGATTTAAAAAATATTTTTATACTGTTCATGAATAAAATTTAATACTATTGTTCTTCTTGAATTCGTAAATTATATCTGAAAAAACCAGTTGCTCTCCGCGTATTAATGTAAAATTTTTATTTAGCATATCTAAAATTACCAAATGATAGGTTCAAGAATAGCTAAGCCGCCGATTCATGATTTTTTGATGGGTTGGAAATGGAGATTGTCCTTGAAATTTTCATGCTGGGACAGGGCGAGGATTGTGAATAGGTTTTGTTTAATCAGTTAACGTTGCATTCTTTTTCGTGTTTTGCTTCATCCTTATGACTTGAGCACCCACTTTAATCACCAATATTTTGATTCTTTAGCAATATTTTCAATTTAAAATTATCACAAATAGCCTTTAAATTTTATTTAATGTGTAAGAATTTGATTTTTTAAATCATAAATATGAGTCGGTAATACTTTGTTTCTTCCTAATGAAATATGCTTACGTCAATCAATTATATTCTAAGAGTGACACAAACGCTACCAACACTATCATCGTAAGTACAAAAAATTAAATCAAAACATAAAATATTGTTAGTTAAAACTAAAATTCAGTTAAATACTTTTTGTGCAATGATGCGGATAGGTAAAAGATGTGGCATAGCCAGGGGCGGTCTGCCAAGGTCGGCTGGTCGGCAATCGCCAATGGCACCGAGCTTAGGGGACCCCCACAACAATCGCTCCTACCGTGTAGCGTATATGACTGGCGTAATAAGAAAAGGCTCCAATCACTCGAGCCCTTTTTTACAATTGTTAAATTTTAAGATTTCATTGATTTTGCTTTGTTTACAACACACAGTGTAAAAAGATCATACAAACATAAATTGAAAAAATGTGTCAGGAGAATAAAGACACCCTGATGATTTTTTAAAATGGTTTTTCAAAAAGCTTATTTTAGAGGTCTTTTCAGATATTCATTATAAAATTTTATAAGCGGTAAAATTCTCACTTTCCACAGCATTTTTTCGGACGAAATTGGTATATCTATAGTTTTGCCTTCCCCCTCCCCCCCCAGTTTTGATTCTGGGTACGCCCATGCCTTTAAATAATACCCCCTTAATATTCACATAAACGTGAATAGGTCTAGTCTAAGCTCTACCATCACTTATGGAAGCCAACCTGTGTGAGTGATTGTGAGTACTGATATAATATTTTACCTTATTTATTCGATCAATGAAGAATGAAAGTAAACCATCCATTTGGTTATGCCCTTAGGTCCTGCCGGTGCCGGCCCTTCCCGACCAGCGGGCCCTTCTACGCTCAACGCAAAATGGCGCCATCCTGCACCAAGGAGGCACCATCAGCGGGCGACGCTTCTCCATCGGCTCCCTGCACACCGCCAAGGAACAGATGCCCTCGCTGGACGAAGACATGGGGTCGCCGCAGCACCGGCGCCGCAACACCATGGGCTCCACTGGATCCAGGGGCTCACAGGGCCCCCAGGAGGCCAGGGGCCAGAAGAGCTACGTGCCGCTCTCGGACGGGGTGAGCCCCACTGTTCTCTTTCATTCTACTATGCTTCGTTGCAACGCATTGGTGTCATACTATTATAACAGCGAAGAATAATTGCAGGCTTTCCCGGCGTATAGAATTGTGGAAGGTTACTCGAGATTTCCACCGTGTCAGGTTCTCCAACTCCATCTCGGCCGACGTTTCGATGAACGAGTTGTCCATCGTCATTAGGGAATGACGATGATCTGATGACGATGGCAACTCGTTCATCGAAACGTCGGCCGAGATGGAGTTGGAGAACCTTACCCGGTGGAAATCCCGAGTAACATTCCACAATAACAGTCACCTTTGTTCGAAACTCCATAGATGTATGCTGGAAAGCTGGAGGAACTGTTAGTTTTTATTCTATTTTTCCTCAATTTCAGCGCTAAAACAATTGTATTGCAACTGGCACTTGCATCAGTTTTAACCTATAAATTTCCGTTCATAATTGAATGATGCTTCTAATGGGTTATTTGATTCAATGTTGACACGGTAAGATAAAAGGTCACATCGAAAATCCCGCATCAATCATGAGTAATCGGTAACACGGATTGAAATCGTGGCAAGCACTCACCACAAAAATATCTGATCCCCGCCCAGCTTTAGTATTGTGCCCGTAATTGAGAAAGCGTGTGATTCAGTTTAAGATTATTGTCAATCAATCATCTCAGCACCGGCAATTTTCTGTGACGCGTTTCACGTCTATTTGATAGCTTTTAAGGTAATGGAATACCATTTTTCATCCTGGATAACTAGAGCCTCATGGAGAATGCTCATGCTAAGTTTTAACTCCTTGAGGAAGGTCGTAGATAATTATTTTCCACGAGCCTGTAAGTACAGGTAATATCCTTTCGCATAGGCAACACTATTTGCAACGCGGAAAATGACTTAATTTTATGCCCGAAGTTTGCTAATTGCAAGACTTTATTTTATATTTTTATCACAATTTGTTATAAAAATTAAAGTTATGCACAAGGGACTGATATTCTGTTTTGTGCATCTTTAAGACGAGGATATATATTGGATATAAAATTTTCCAAAAAGAATTCCATGACTTTTAAGTTAATAATACAAAATTACTGGCAATTTTCCACAACTAGCATTATCTCACAACCGGCTTCAATACATTCTGTACTATCAGGATACATGATAAAACAAAGTGCATTTAAATCTGTTGTGAGAGTAAACTATGTGTAGAAGATCGAGAGTAATTTTTATTTTGTTAACATGTTAGAATTCCTCAAGATTGAGCCTAAAAACTCTCTTTAATACTTAAAAACAGCGGCGGCGCCAGGAGTGAGCTAGGGCTTTCCCGGTATTTTTATCGGCCCACCCTCTGGTCAACCCGAGTAAGACGGACAAATTTCAGAATCGAAGTCCAAAGTCAAACTTTATTTTATTAAATTGAAATAAATTGTATACAGTTATAGGCATATGGAAAACCACTCCGTTAATTTGATAAACAATTTTGTATTGTCAATATTCATTAATTTACGTTTCATAGTTTTTCGTTTTCTTCTCAGTAGAATCAATTTTGATGTTTTCGAGTGAATAGAAAATGAATTCACTATTGAAAACGCGTTAAGGCCTGAGGCACATTTTTTTCCTGCGTGGCGTGCCAGTAAAGGGGTTTTCATTCGTGTAATGTCAATAAATAAATGTTTTAAATTATATTTTGTCCTTCGTATTTATCCACGTCAACTCGAAGTTGGCCAACCCATTTGATAATCTGGCCCACTATTCGCTCACCCGTGTGACACATGCAGGAGCCGCTGCTGCTTAAAATACTTGTGTTCTTCACCTTCGCTATAATTGGAATTTGGAGTAAGTACTCCAATTCATCAGCTAATTTCTATAACAACTATGTAACCTCGCTTGATTAAGTAATTAGATAAAGTAACCTTGATTAAGTTATTATTTTTATTTAAAAAATTCATTTTAGCGACCCATATGACCAATTTATGTAAAGCTTCTCTTCATTTCGTAAGAAAATATAAAATAACGTTGGATTTTAATCATTTCATTATTCACCTTAGATTATATGCTTCGCTGCGAATTTAAAAATCTACCTACATGGGATATTACTCGAGCGATTCCTGCTCAATTTCCTTTTTCTACTTAAGTGTAATCCGGGATCGAACACATTTAGTTTGGGCTTGAAAACATATACTCTCCAACCTACAGAAGAAAAATGCCTGTTCGAAGTACAACTAATGCATAATGACTTTAATAATGACGTAAATTAATATGTGTACGGTAAGAAAAGTGAAATGCATTTTTATAGTTCTTAATGAAAGTTAAGTAATTGAATTCGCTGTCAGGCTTTATATTAAGAATTACGAGCTTTCTTATTCCCTATATTTTGAAAATGTAGACCTGGTATCCTTATCTATGCATGAATTTCCAAGTGGTTAAACCCTGTTTAGGGAGCCTGTACGGCAGTTTGTACAAGGTTTGTTACAGGTTCGCCAATCTTATCTAAACCGTCCCTATTTCTCTTTTTGTGTCCCATTAGTCTCCGGACGTGAAGAGACGGCACCAGAGGAAGCAGCAGCAGCAACACTTTTACGGCAGTGAGCCGGACCTGCGGGCGCCCTCTCAGCCACACTACCAACATCAACAGCCGCTGAGTAGGCCTCCACGCATGCGCAAGAAATACAAGGCGCCCGCGCCTCCTCCCACGCACCTCGACGCCAAGGGGGATGCCAGGGACTCGCCGCAGAGGGCGCGGCTATTCCGCACCCGCGCCGAGACCTCGCAGATGAACTCGGCCTCCTCCCGCGTTTTACAAGTGCGTAAAAATAAAAGTCTAATTTCCTGTTATAATATGTTAGTGATGTGTCAAAAACATCTTTATAATTACAATATTTCGAAAAAATAAGTTTTTTTTTCTAGTGAGAAAATAATTAGAAAGATTTTGGCTATCATCACTGAGGGGAGAATTTTCATGATTCACTATCAAGCGAAAACAACTGATACTGCTATCTATCCTTACCACCAGTCATGATAGTTAAAGAGCTTCCAATACGAGTAAAAAACATTTTACGCGTTTAGGGATAAAAAATTCACGTGCATATACTTATAATATAACCAGGAAAATTCTCGGACATTGTAGTACTGATCATACCTAACTATGTGCAGGAGAAAATTCCAACTGACATTGCAGCTAACTGAATAACTGACTACGGTTTTGACTCCCTTGGAGCCATTCAGAAGACGTCTGAAGGATTTTATCTCCGCAAATAATGAACTTATAGCCTGAGGAAATGGATTTTAATCGATGTTAGTATTTCTTGTATGAAAGAAAAAAAATTCACAATGTACTTATCCGCCTCCCTTTAACCGAATCATCTATTTTTTCCTCGAAAGGGGAGGATGGAATGAAATTTTTAATTATTCTTCAATCTTGAAAAATCTCATTGTTTTCTACGTGAATGATAGAAAATATTTTGATAACTTATGTTTTGGGGAGATTCGTGATGGTTACTTTTTAATACATTGTTTTTCAAATTTGAGTTTGTATAGAATATGAAAGTAATAATATAATTAACCAATACAATGAAGGAACTCAATAATATTTATCCTTTCCGGAGGACCGATCTTAAAGTGAATTCCATCATATGTTGAATAAGAATTATCCAAGGACGAGGATTCAGTGCAAAAAGCATCAAAGCTATTTAATTCAGTGTACTCGATAGATGCAAATCATATGAAGCATTGTGGATCATAATTAATAAAATATTATAACGCATAAAAATGAATAACTATTTAAAATGGGCGAATTTGAAATTTAAACAATGAGCTGAGAATGTCGAACCCGTCGCTAGTCGACTATATCGTAAAATGGGGATCTCCGATGATTAATAAATCTTCTGTCTACAACAATGTGTCATTATTTTTATGCGCCAATTTTTCCCGCAGGAGATACAGTCCAACGGACAATCGGGGATCGGAGGAGTGGAGCGGCTTCGACGAGAGAGGGACCCTTCAACGAACCGAAGAGAGAGGGACCCATCGACAGGGCGGAGGGAGAGGGACCCCTCCACGGGGCGTAAAGAGATCGACCCTCCGACCGGACGCAGAGAAAGGGACCATTCGACCGGTCGTAGAGAGAGGGACCATTCGACCGGACGCAGAGAGAGGGACCATTCGACGGGACGCAGAGAGAGGGACCTTTCGACCGGACGCGGGGAAAGGGACCCTTCGACTGGGCGCCGTGATAGGGACCCTTCGACTGGTCGGCGTGAGGCGGATCCTCCGCAGCGGCGCGAGCGCGACCCGTCCAGTGGTCGGCGGGAGGCGCCGAGGTCGGGTGAGGGCGTTCGCTCGAGTTCCCCCGCGGTGGCGGCCGCGCCTTCTGGCAGGAGGAGGAGGGAGCCTACGGGTGCGGAGGCTGTTGCAAGGGGAAGTGGCAGGAAGAGCAGGAGGGAGGAGGAGAAGGCTGCGGCGGCGGCTGTAAGCAGTGGGAAGAGGGAAGGACAAACTCATGGTGGCAAGTGGCTCTCCAGCCCCGAGTTTCAGGTAATGCATGAGCTTGCCATTTCTTTTTTTTAACTCCCAACACAGGGAGGCATGGGTTTGAGTCCTGTTAGTGGCGGAGATTTTTTTCAAGGAGCCTACTTGTGTGCCGTGCGGAGGGTACTTCAAGTTTATCATTCGCTAACGATCATATCCCTGGGAAGTGAAGGATTTTGGGCCACATAACTTTCAAAATATGGGAGTGGGGTGAATGGGGGAGTTGTTTTTGTGGAAGTTGGAATTTCATGGAAAAAAATCCTTCCTAATCCTTATGAACACTGCTATTCGAGAAAGGGGATAACTTACCAATACCTACCATTAGGTTCCCTCTTGTGTCATGCTGAGTGATAACTGAAGTTCTCCCTCAAAAGGATGAGCTATTAGCGATGGACGAATCTAATCATTTTCCACCTGGCATTTTGTGTGTGTAAACAGCGTCTTTTCATCATCAAGTTTGGTTCTTCGTCCTCCTTACATATGGATTTCCACTATTATCCTGTCTCTTCCCCTTCCAATAAATACTATCTCCTCTACTTGTTGCAGGTTTCTGTGAGAGCTACACTGCACTCTCTTCATCGAATGGGATAAAGCCATGATACCCACAATTCCTTTTCATAAGAGCAGGCTGGTGCCAATTCTGATTTTCTTTCCTCCCTTCCTTCTCTGGTTTTTCCTCATGATGCAAATGACCTTAGCTGCCTTTTGTCTTGACCTAATACCTACCAGCTACCAATTTGATAGAGGTTGAGGAAAAAACTCCTACTTTTCTATTTACTCCACAAGTTTTGGGTTGTAAAACATCAAGAATTTCAATATTAACATAAAAGAGGAGCATGAATAGTTGTCGATATTTCTCCCCACTCCCTTCCAATCACTTTTTCTTGATTGGAGGTGGAGAGCTGCGAACAATATTCCCTTTCCCTCACTTTCCCCAAGGCTTTGTTACTAACTGGTTGGTATGATAATGTTGAGAACTTTCCCATTGTGAGCTATTTTTAAACATTGCAAGACTTGAAAAAAGCCACCTCTTCAATAAGGAGTTGTTAGTTAATAGTTGTGATGCTAATGATCTTAAAATCTCATGTCTAAGGTGATTCATAGTCTCTTCCCCGAGCGTTCACATTTTCTAAATTCCTTTTCACAGATAAGATATCCTATTTATGTGTTTCTTTTTGCAAAAATTATGAAAAATAATATTTTCTAAGTAGACACTCCTGTAAAAACAGGAGGATGGATTGCCACAAATTAATTGTATTAGCAGCTGCTAGAAAATAAAGCTACTGTAGTGCTATTCCTCATAGATATTCAAATATCATCCAAAGACTTATTCTGAAATTCTTTTTCCTTTTTTTCTTTGCACAGGCGGAACTTCTGCGGGCCACAATGGACAGAGGAATCAGGAAAGCAAAATATGAGCCAGCTAATTCCTCTGTTCGAAGTACAGAAAGTAGTGGAAACAAAGATTCAGGAAGACTGGTATCTAATAAGGACCTAAAACAATCAGATATCAGGACCAATGAGAAGTTGGATCAAGAATTTAGGATGCCAAAAAATCAGCCAGAGAGGATAAAAGAGTATGTTATTCATGAATTCAACGATATATAAAAAATATAATTTTTTCTGTCACTAACCTTGCTTGAATATCTCTAAAGAGTAACTAAACTATTTAAAAAATAATTTTATTTATTTATTTATTTATTAACACATGTTATAATAGCTCTAATTGTGATAAATTGCTTAACATTTAAAATGTTACTAAATAAGGATGTGACTAAAATAATAAACTATTCTGTATTAAGTCAAATGCTCAATAAAATATTAAATGTATTTTAGTAAACCTCTTTGTTTGTTAGACCTAAAACTTAACTGCAATCCCACTGCAACGTGATGCTATGACTGGACTGATGACATTATTGCTGTATCATCTCTTTTAGTTTATAGTGTGCGACAGTGTTACTTCAGAAGTAGGATGCTGATGAATGACAATGACGTAAGATACAACATGTTTTCCACGTACTTCAATCTTTGTTTCTTAGTTGTTTCCACTTAAGACATAGGTGTTTCAAGTGCAATGTAGATTGAGAGACATTCTAAAAAAGAGACTGAAATAATGTGGTGGCATTAGGATGCTTTTCTGCTTCCTTCCATAGCTCCCAGAAGATTAAATAATTAAAGGTACATACTTTTTAAGTGATTTATTCTTACTATGTTTGTAAATTCATGCACATTAAAAGAAGACACCAATATCTCTTGAGACAGAATACTAACTGTGGAGGATTTTCAATAAGTTGTAAATAACTTTGTCTTTTGTAGCATGAAAATGGAATGATGATTATTTCCAGCAATATACTTGACAGAAGTGACTGACCTGCATGGATGAAGAATGGACATGATGACTAAATTTCACACAAAAAATTGTCTCGGCAAATGAACAATTTTTCTTCTCAGTCTGTTTGTTGTGTTTTTACTTCTAGGTCTGTGTTCTTAATTCTGTTTGCTAAAATACTTTCCATATTTCATCTTCTATTAATACATACTACATATATATCTTACTTATTGCCTTTCGCAAAACTAAAACACTCAGCTTTTTTTGTTTGCAAAACTATAAATTGGCATATTGTACTTAATTGAATGAATCAAAGCACTCTCAACTCTTTTCATTCATTAAAATATGAGAGTATAAATTTATAGAAAATTCTTATTTCTTTATCCATACAAGCCTTATATTAAATTTACTTGGTTATTCCATCTTGATTTTTCACTCAAGTTAAAGATCAAATCCAAATCATAATAAATTGCAAGTAAGTGCAGCACTAACAGAGCCCTACCTCTTTTCAGAAGCCCTCCTGCCCCAGCCCCAACTCCATTCTACTTTGGAATGGAAGGAGATATAGAGGATGAGATGAGGACAAAGGCTTTGAGTGAGGAGAGAGACAAAGTAGACAAGTTTGCAGAGAGAGTGCGGCAGGTGAAATTGGAAGAGGCCCTTATCGAAGAGGTGGAGTGGCATAGGAGGTCAGACGATGAAGAGGAAGAGGAATCTGGTATTGACCTCTGCCTACGACCTACCTTGCCTAAAAAGCAACCACAAGTGCCAAGATTCTCCCCCATTGCTGCTTGGAGACAGCTGGGCAGCCCAGCAACAATGCATTCCCCAGAACCAAGCATTGTGCTAACAGATAACCTCCTCCCTGACAAAGTCCCAGCCATCGAAAGCTCAAGAGTCATTGAAATGGAGCGACGTGGGGAAAAGTCAGCTGATTCAGGCATCTCAGGAGATGCAAGCCCTGGACCAGGTGCGCCAATCCTAAGGGGTGCACCTCCCTCACCCACAGTGTGGACTCCTCAGCAGGACCTCGCTGAGGAGGAAACCTCATCAGAGGATGGTCCTATCAATGTGCCTCACCCTCCCCATGTCCTCTACCTGTCCTTATCCCTCCCACGAGCTACGGACAGCTCAATGTGGCGATCACCGTACACGAGAGGCCGGGAGTCCAGCCTCGATAAGCTCAAACGATCGGTTTCAGGGGCAATATTCGGAAAGGGTGGCTTAGATGATTGGCATTCAGCCGGGGAGAGGCCCTTGGATGATAATTGGTCCCTGGGCCATTGTGGTGTGAAGAGGGAAGGCCCCCAACTGCCGGGAGGTGACGTTTCCGATTCTGGCTGCATCGGTAGAGTCATGTACCTTCCACAAGGCCCCCTCTCGCCATCTCAAAGGTGCCACAGTCTGGATCTGTTGGGTGGGGAAATTCTGGGAGGTGGGCGTGACTTTCCCCAAGGCCAGAAAGAAGGTTGGGAGGATATCGCCATGAGAAGGGTCGAGGAAGACTTTGAGCGAGATAGAGCCCTGGACCGAGCAAGGCTCAAGGTCCAGCTCCGAGCTCTCAACGAATCGGAAAGGGAGGCAGATCGCTCTGTTGGTTATGGTCCATCATCACTGCCCGCTGATGTGAGATATGAGCCAGATGGTGATGCAGCACCGGTGGAATTTGAGAGGAGATTAAACCCTGACGATCGCTTATCATCTTCACCACCCCCTTCATCGTCCTCTTCACCATTGCCATCTTCATCCCCTTCACCATCTCCAGCAAGGAGAAGGCGTGGGGCTCCCTCCTCTTCAACTGCTCAAAAGATAACTCGGAGGGAGTGGAGGAAGGATCCGAAGAGGGTACCACCTCCTACGAGAGTGCTCTCGGAGTTTAGGCAGCAGAGGCGTGATTACAGGGAGCCTCCAAAGGGTTCATCCAATCCAACACCGCCAGCACAGCAGCATATCAGGCATCCAAGTGTGGTCTGCGACATACCAAAAAGTGGGGATAAGAAGCCAGAATCTCCCTCAGCCGTGATGGAAGCCTCATCTAAAAGTGGTAAAGTTGTTAATCAGAATATCTTTTCCCTCGTTTCCATTTTTTCTTGACTAATTGTTAATTGCGAGTCCGTAGGGGGCCTATAAAAGTTCAAACCACTCAAAATGAAACTTAGTTGTTTCATACGAAACAATTTGAAACTTTCAAAAGATCACTTCATGGCATATTTATTGGTGTGAGCATTCATGTCATAGATTGATGGGGTGGGTTGAATGGCATGCCAACGAGGGATGGCAATCAAAACTTAACGAATTTCAAAACCAGTATATGTATATTCGTTTTTTCCAGTATATTGAAATATATTGAAATTAAATATACTAGTATATTTAATTAATTAATGAAATTAAATATACCCGTATATTTAATCTATCTATATTTATTTCTTTTTTTTCTTTATTTTCTTCTATTTAATCTATATTTATTATTTAATGAAATTAAATATACCAGTATATTTAATTTCAATATATTCATTCTCGAGAGTGAAACCTAAAAACGAAACAAAATGGATTCAAACCTGGGGAGCTAAACTCAGGGTCAAAACAAAATTGGAGTCAAAACTAAAGTAAAACTCTGGGATATAGCAAAATGCAGATAATGTTTCGCGCCGGAGAGACCACATGCTTCACCTTCGCACAGTTTAGTTTCAACCCACACATGGAGAACGAAGTATGTTTGAATGAATTAGATGTTCAGCCTCCCGCCATTAGATACAGGACACTCATATTGTTACCACTAACAGGAGAATGGTGAATGCAAACTGGCCGTTTGATTTTTAAGCTCAATGTTTGAACCTCTCTACACATGTGTCAAATGAAATGGGTCGAAACTATTCCTTCTTATCCTCTCCACTCAACTTTTGGGATTGAAACCTAGCTATGAGCAGCAAAGTTTCGATTAATTTAGTTTCGTTCCGGGAGTAAAGTTTGTCCCGGGCTGAAAATAAAACCCTTGGTGATTTTAGTTACAGGTGGGAACGAAACTAAACCTGGGCCTCATATTTTCATTTCCCTGTGGGTCGAAACGAAATATTTTAATTTAATTTCTCTTGCCATCCCTAATGTCAGTATTAAACAGGTGCCATGAATGATTCATGGAGGTGTCAAGAAATTGTAAGTGTATGAATTTCATTTCTTAGGAAAAATTAAATTTAATGTGGTGCACAAACAAGTGGAATCCTATTTTTATGGAAGACAGGTTTCCTTCTTAAATCTGACTTTTCTTTCTATTGTAATGAAATTGTTTTGATAAATAATGAAAATTTAAATTCCAGAGAGAACTTCAAGCAATGGAACATCAGGCCAAAATTCCTCAAAATCATCTGGTACAAAACTGCCATCTGATAATTACCGCAGAGATTTTGCTCATGGAAGCCTCCCAGTCCCACTTGATGTTGATTCAGCAGGAGAAAAGCAGTCGCAGAGAAATTCAAGGTAATGCTAAAAATCTTGCTTTCGACCCCTTCTCATTTGAACTTAGTAGAAAGCATTTTATCCTATGGTTGTGGTTCCTTTAGCATATTTTGTTCGCTCAGGTATCCCTATTTTCTATTCTATGACCTAGTCTGTAAAACCTCATCCCTATCCTGACACTGCTATCTTCTGTTAAAATTAAGTACATAATGGAGTACTCATGTCTTTTTTGGCGTCCAAATTTTAAAATGAAATTCAATTTTTCATAAAATGGCATCATGATTTTGGTATCGAAAGATTTTCAGCATTAAAAATGTGTTAATGATTCAGTACCAGAACCTTAGGCATTACCAAGGTTGGACTTCATGTTAAATTTCTATCTTGACCTTCAAAATGGTTTTGGCTCTTGATTCTTCTCTGTGAATAGCTTGAGAAGTGAAAGATAGATAGAAAAAAAATGGAAAAATACAGGTCTCTTTATTTTCCAGACTCTTCCACAATAGGGTAGTTTCCTTCATCAAAGAAAACGAAAGTCATTGATTGCGATTCGTTACCCACCATTACTGTATTCATAATATACAAATTATTTCGTTTTAGAAATACCAGTTTAGACGAATGGCAATGGTCCATTTGTATCCTCATTTGAAAAGGGCCAGATTGGCGCCAATGCGATGCCACTCCACGTGACGTCACAGGGACCTAGTTTCTATACGAGAAGATAGGAGTTATACGTCGTCTGAGGTTACCATTGCATGCATGAGGCGCAGAGCTCAGGGAAACATGTCTTAATAATCACTTATTAAAACTGGCTAAGGTCGGAAAGTTTTCTTCATTTGATAAGGTATTAATAATCCTTATTTAAGCCAAGCGCTACCAGCCAGCAGGGTACTCAGCTACCCGCTAGCAGCCTGCGTCTTATCAGCGCTCAACTCGCCTCAAGGTCACCCCACAGGGCGGCAGCGGGAACCAGAAATACATCACACCAAGAGATTTCCCGGCATTCGTACTTACGCGTCGCGTTTTCGCATGCTTTAAAATTTTCACTTTTCATTTAATCGAGAAAAATAGATATCGTCATTTAAAAATCTAAAAGCGTGAAATACGTACTCCAGGAGTAATAATCTTTCGATTTAGGCAATAAAAAAATAATAGGAAACCACCCTATTGGGAGATTTAAAAGAATGGTGAATGAGCCCATTCTTGCCCTTCATTACCTTTTCATTAATCTAATTGATATCATTGGTACACATTGGTATTTCATGATTAATTTTCTCCAACTTTTTGTCAGGGCATTATTTTTCATGGCATGGAAAGAAATGGTGGCGGAACTCAAGTGTAGCCCAAGTTTTTTTTATCAGCATAGGTGTATTACTCTAGTCAGTGGCGCCGACTCCATGGGGCCTGAGGGGGCCCGAGCCCCCTCAAAAATTCGTTTTGGGGTTGAGGAAAAAATGTGCCAGGCTTGTTGATTTTCCCCAGAGTGTCCAGATCTCGATATTCGAGTTAACAGGGTTTTAATGCTGATCATATGACTCTTCTAAAATGCTTAAAAAATTAAAAATCACTAATCATAAAATTTCCCGGGGCAAGATTCCCGGTTTGGGCCCCCCCAATATTTTTTGTAAGTCGGCGTCCCTGACTCTAGTTAGGATGTTTCTCTGAATAGGTAATAAACTCTATCCCAACGTGTTCTATGTGAATACAGACTTGCTTTTTGTATACATATTTGGATTAGTTTAAACGGCAGTTAGAGATACATAATTCAATGGTATCTTCTTTTCTTTATAGCCACGTTTTATTTTCAAAAGAAACTCAAGCTAGAAAAACACTGCACTTTCTGTTTTTATGTCTCTAGGTCTTTGACTCCTGTGGGCAGGAATGACATTGAGGGTGCTGATCGCAAAGCTAAGTCAAATGCATCGTCTGTGTCCAGTCTATGTTCTTTGGATGCTGTAAAGAGGGGCAAGCCAGTAGGCGGAGGAAATGTGCATGAAGGAAGTTCCAGAGAAGTAAGTGTGGTATTTTCAATTTAATTACTTTTCAGTGAAACCATGTACATATGTATGTACTGTAGTTTGCATTTGAAAGCAAGCTCACTTTATTTCCCTCTACATCATGTGGAGTATGTACATATTTTCAAGTTCATAGTAAAGTTAAATCATTCAAATAAGAATAATTTAGTTATCAATGGTCCTCTGGTATCCTGACAATACAAATGGATGCAGATTGGAGTGGGCTAAGCAATAGGCCATTGTATTTTAACATTTATTTTCTAAGAAAAATTTGGTGCATATTATGAAATTATTGCAATTAACAGATATCTACTGATAAAATTTGCAAAATGCAAATTTATTTTGAAAAAAGTGAGCTAAAGATGTCAAGGTTGTTTCTACTTGATTTCATTCTCTTTTGATTTTATGTCATATGACTTGCTCCATCAGAAGGCTAGTCTCATTAAATTGCAAGAAGAAGTAGAACCTGATCATACTCTGAGAATTAATTTATATCTTGGTCTGTTTCAGGCTTCTTCAGACTCCAAAAGGCACACTGACGGCAATGGTGCTAGTGGTAGTGGATTGAAATCAAAGGCTCCTGTATTCACTTCATTGCAGCCATATACTCCTGGGAAAGGCTACAGACCAATAAGTTTTAATCCTGGGAATCAATCTCAAAAACTTGCTCAATCTGTTAGTTAGCTATTATGTTTTATATTGTACAATTTCAATTTTGTAAGTATTGTAATTACTAAACCCTAAGCTTAACACCTCTTTATCTGAGTACCCTTGATTTTGTATACCTTTTCAACTAATCCTCTTATATGTAAAGTGTACTCAATGCCATAAATTACCAACATATACTTGGAGATGTATCAAATTGATTTCAGGGAAGTTATGTCAGTGACTAATTATCACATGGCATAATGGGTTGACAGATTCTCGACCATGTAAAATGTTCTTGAATTTTTTTTGTGTAAGGAGTAAAACTATACATCAAATTCTACCAACATGTCTCTTACAATCAAGAGCTCTATTGAATTTTGATTCATTTCAGTTTGTGATTACATTAATATCTTATTTCAGTACCAGAGAAAGTGCAAAAATTCCACGGTAGAAAAGTTATTTTTCTTAACTAGGATTCAAACCCAGACCTCCCGAATTCGCTTCAAAAGTTCTACTGCTTGAACTGTCATGACATCATCTTACTCTGTGGAGTTTTTCAAGAAGTAGAACCTCTCAGTGGCAGATTAAATGGAGGGTCAGTGAGGGTGCCTGCTCCCTGTAATTTCTCGAAAAATTTAAAGAATGGCAATATTTAAGGTGGCTCTTTAATCAAAGTTTTTATTACTCCAGCTTAAAAAAAACAGTGTTCAAAACATTATTGCTGAATATCTAAATGCCGCTTTTCTTTGAATATCAGACCTCGGATAAATTATTGCTGAAAGGTATTGTATACCACTAAGGCACCACAGGAAGTCTTGAAAACCCACCTTACCCCAACCCTCATCCAAAAAAATGACCATAATCTGCTCCTGGAACACTTTGAACAAATTCAGGAGATCTGGGTTTGAATTTCACTCTGGGCAAACAGTTTTTTATTCTGTGGAACTTTAACAAATTATGTGCACTTGCAGGGGTGTCTCTGCAAGTACTGCCGGGTAGTCCACGGTTTATTTTTTGATCAGTGCCAGATATTTCTGGACAGATTTTCAAGCTTGACAGTGGATAAAGTCAACTTTTATGAGAGATATCATGCAACAGCATATCAAATGATAAACAAAGATATCGTATTGCCCACTTCATTTTATAGCTCTAATACATGTGTTTTGATAGGCTTGAGTACATGATGATGATTGCAAGCCAATCAAAACGTGTGCAGTAGAGCTGTGAAACAAAATTAAGTGGGTAGTAAGATACCTTTGTTAATACTTGACAGAGGAATTTCATTACTTGGTTTAAAATACATAAATTACTATATTCCTTAGATATATAATACATCTTTAATTACAATTTTCCAATCAGCGATCATCATTAGTTGTTGGAGTATGAGCAGGTACAAATGGACAGGTGCAATATTAAAGTTGAACGACAACTCCATATCATCTTTTGTGAATATTTTACTGTATCATAAAAAATCCCAAGTGCAATATCACAATGATTCTTTTCGTGTTTCCATGTTACTCTTGTTTATTCAAAACTTAGGACCACAACAGAATTGTACCCCAAATGTATGGTGTATGATACGAATAAATGATTTTGTTGATGTTATCACAATTTTTTCATGGTCTGACTTAACCTTAATGTCTGTGCATGAGTTTTAGCCCATTCATTGCTGACAATAAGTGAAGAATCATCCTGTTATGCAGTGAAAAAAATATTGCAAAATATAGCTAGAGTTGTATGGGGAATCATATAGGTGAGACCACAAATAAACCAAGTTTCCATGAGTAGATGGAAGCATGCCGAGACGCCGGGCAAAAAAATTAACCCCAGTCAAGGCACTCCCTATTGGAAATTTCTTATAAGTCTTACAGAAATTCTTATAAGAATTCTGTAAGACTTATAGGATTCTATAAGTCTTACAGAATTCTTATAGGATTCTATAAGTCTTACAGATTTCTTATAGGATTCTATAAGTCTGATAGAAATTCTTATAGGATTCTATAAGTCTTACAAAAATTCTTATAAGAAATCTGCATTTCTTATAGAATTCTACAATAATGCTGTGCGGGTCGCATACCTTTTAGGTTTTTATCCAGCAGGCGTGTCACCATAACTTATGTTGGCAATAGATAATTATTTAAGGAATTCTACATAAGATAATTTTTGGAAATTATGTATAACTCTTTTTTAAGTAATGTTCTGTTAATTTCCTGGTTTTTTCAGCATGGTATTTGACATAAATGGTTCCAAGAAGCGGAGGCTTCTTTAATGCGACTTGTTAGTATATATATCGCTGAGGGCATATGAAAAATTGTAGACTTAAAAGATCTGTCTGTTTCGAGTCTACAGATCACTTGACCGATGGAAGTTCGATATGGGCCATGAATAACCACGATGTATACTACGATTGCATACGTTGCAGGATACTGTTCACATGGTTCCCTAGCAACCTAACAACCAAAACTTGTTAGGTTGCTAGGGATTGCTTTTATATGTTAATCATTCACTATGTCTTTGTGATAGCAGTTTAATAAAATAAGTCGCGTGCTTCTAACCAAAATAAGGCATTGACCTCATTTGGTAAGTATTAAAAAACTGGCATTCCTAAAATTATGTTACCTTAAACAGATAGTTTCGTTGAATTTTAAACTTTTCATCATTAATTTAGATAGACATGTATATTTTTCAGATTGTGGCATATCTAACATAAGAGGAAGTTTTAATGAAAACAGTGTTTTAATGGACAAAGTGAGTGATTTAGTCGTCTCTGAAGATAATGAGAATGATTTTGTATGAGTATGCCAACATCTGCACAGTTATTATTTTATGGAAAATACAT
Organism: Ischnura elegans; assembly: GCF_921293095.1. Classification (NCBI taxonomy): domain Eukaryota; kingdom Metazoa; phylum Arthropoda; class Insecta; order Odonata; family Coenagrionidae; genus Ischnura; species Ischnura elegans. The sequence continues at coordinate 38,462,146 of NC_060249.1, read as the reverse complement.
CAACTATTATTCTCAATCAGTGTTTCTGTGATTCCTATTAATTTCCCTCAATCTTGCACTTATTGTTAGCCATATTCTACGTATCCTTTTCTCCAAAATGGCATCAAATTCCATTTTGCTTTGCTTATTTCTTTCATTATCTATCCAAATCTGTATGTAGAGGTCTCATTCTCTCTGGTATCTCAAATAAACATTGCTCATATGCATTTTATTTATCAAATTTTACTCTTCCTTCCCATATAATTTCTTGAAGTACCTATCTCCAGTGGAACTTGAATTTTATTTCATTTGCTTCTTCAATTTTCCAGGTTAAATCATATTCCATATTGCAATTCCTGTATATTTCATTGCGTAATGATTGCCAAAGTTGTATTCAATTATCAGTCCATCATTCTAGGCTATCGTTGGTTTCATAGATTTTAGTTTCTTTTAGCATATGGGGACATTAACCCTATACAGAACCCATGCCCTGAAAGACCTCTATGGTATCTCGCCTTGTCTGGCCAGCCAGGTGAACTTTACAGAGCTTCAATGTCCTTTTTGATGTACACTGATGATAGACATCTACATTTGGTTCATGGGAAATCATTAGGTTTGCTGTATAAGATATAGTCGTCTACATTTGGATTGAATTAGGTATAATGCTAACTTTGTACTCTCAGTAGGGATGTAAATCTTATGTAGCTTTTTATAGAAGTTTGCGCAAGTGTTTTAAGCATGTTGATATGATATTTATAATAATTATTTCCATCAGAAAATTTGTTATAAATAACATTTTGTAACTGATAGTTAGAAGAAATTATCTTATAAGAAAAATTATTATAAGAAATTTTCTTATAAGAAATATGCCCAATTTCTGATAAGAAATTTTCTTATAAGAAAAATTCTTACAAGAAATTTTCTTATAAGAAAAATGCCCAATTTCTGATAAGAAATTTTCTTATAAGAAAAATTCTTATAAGAAATTTTCTTATAAGAAATATGTCCAATTTCTGATAAGAAATTTTCTTATAAGAAATTTCCAATAGGGCTGTGGTGGTTGGTGGACCAAGGAAGAAAATGTGTAAAATAATTAATTACTTGAATCCTGGTACCAAATTTGAATGCTTAAATTAAGTTTAAAATTGAAAGACATACCAAAAAGTATTTTCTTAAATTTGGCTGATGAATAATAATATTATTTCTGTTCATACACAAGGAGGCTAACTTTCAACCTAACATCAATTTAGTGAGGCCAGTCGAAATTAGAAAGGGTAGAATAATAGGAGTTATGACTGCCCCCAGATACGAAGATCTCTTCCCTGACTACTCGGCAGAAATGGAGTTGCACAAATGTTACATAACGTCACAGAAGCACAAGGCACTAATGCTTGAGGAAAAAAATTTCTATGCTAATTTTAAAAGCATTGGCTGAAAAATGGCTCAGCTTAGAATATACATTGATAGATTTTCCTTGTTGGGCGAGGGAAGAAAAGCATATGAAATACTCTGTTCGTCTGATGTCACGTTAAGCCATGGTCCCCACTGTGCCTTTCATTTAGAGCAGGCTAATTTCTAAACCAGATTTCTTTCCACTCTTCCTTCCCTAACCTTCCCTCATGGAGTGCATGACCTCAGCTTTTGATCACATGATCCAAAACTGTACTGTCATACCATACATGGAATGATTTGGTAGGGGGCACATTCAAATTTGAGAGACTGAACTCTCAAGAGCTCTTACTGAGCAAGGATGCACTGCTATGCAGCATACTCTCAACCTTCCTGAATGAGCAAAAGGATTCTAAACTTTCTTCTAGATCTAATGCTATATGTACTCTTAAAGATTTTAAATCATCTGGGGACCCACTGGCAACACTAACTCACTGGCATGATTATTTGATTTCTCACCTGTCCACAACCAGAGCTGTCCATCAGCAGCCAAGAATATCACTGTAGTTACAAAGCTGGTTCTGGATATTTTTATAGCGAAAGTGAACAACTAAGAACAACGCCTTAAGTGTCCATGTTTCCACACCTTAAAACTCTACACTCCAGATCAGGCTCTACACTAGCCTTTTCTTTCAACTGTGACATAATGATCCTCTTATAATCTCCTTCCTCTTCATGAACGCTTCTTTTGCTATCGTAATTCTCTTCCTGATCTCCTTACTGCTGTGTCCATTTTCCTCTATTGCACGTCCCAAATAGTTGAATTGCTTTACCTGCTCAAAGTTTTCCTGACTTACTTTTACCTTGAGTCTGAAATTCCTAGCTCGAAATGCTTTACAACTTCATTCCCCCATTTCAACTCCAGCCTCCAATTCATCCCATGCCTCTCTTACCGTCTCCTCAGCACACATGTTAAAAAGCAATGCCACCGCTTCCCTAGCCCTCATGTCATGAAGGGCTTTCTCGATTTCCGCATCTAAGATCCCCAGTCCTAGATTATCTTCCGCTACTGCACTTTATTCCTCTAAATTCAATCTTTCCAGCCTATTATTGCAGTCATACAGATCCTCCACATATCCCTTCTATCAATTCTGAACCTCATCTCACTTGATTAGCATTCTTTCATCTTCAGCATTAATTTTTGACATGGCTTGCGCTCTTTCGCCTCCCGATGGCAACTTAACTTTTGCATACAGTGCACCTACCTCTACCTCCATCTAAATCTTTTCCATTTCCTAGCACCTGCTTTTCCACCAAGCCTCCCTCGCCCTCTTAGTTTCACATAGTAATCAATTATTAAATGGCCTATACATTCTTTTTCCCAGCTCTGTGCCCACATTCTTCCACTTCCTTCTCTCCAGCATTTCTTTTATCATTTCTTCTGTTATCCATGGCTTTTTTTATCCCTCTACTGTCAAGGTAGCCAATTGACTTTTCTGCTACTTTGAGTCCTCCCGTTTTAATATTATCCCATCCTTCCTCAACATTCTGAGAATTTTCATTCTCCCAGATACATACTATTTTCCACTAGTTCCTGACACATATAATCACACCTCATGCTCTCCTTCAGAACTTCTACATTCCATTTCCTCGCCTTCCTAACTTTCATAAATCTTTTGAATCTTACATTGCATTTCATAAGCAATAGGTTGTGATCATAGGTAATTTGCATTCACTGCTGGTAAACTGTGCTAGTTTTTCACCCTATACCTAAACTTCTGCCTCACCATGATGTAGAGTATCTGATATCTCCCCAATCCCCTGGACTCTTCCATGTGTACCTCCTTCCTTTATGATGTTTCTGATGAATAACTTGTTTCTCCTGCAAAATTCTGCTGCTTTCTCTCCTCTGTCGTTCTGCATTCCCAGTCCAAATTCTTCTACAGTGAAACCTCGATATAACGACACCCCACGGTGCACTAATAAACACTCGCTATAGCGAATTGTCGCTTTACCGGAGGTGGAGCAAATAATAGCCAATATACCTGTTGCGAACAGATATACAGGAACAGGAGTGGTGCGGCGACAGATAAACATCTATCCGATAAACGTAAGCATAAATCCAGACGAAAGGCGATGTTTTTTTGCATCACTAAATTTCCTTACTCAAATAACGACTAACTATTCAAACAAGTTATAAGCGCCGCACTGAATAAAAATCATGCAAAGCATTGTTTCGTCATCATTATATTTATCGAACGACAGTTTACCACATAAATTTGAGACTGAGCACTCCATTAACTTCATTTCTAACAGATCGCTAGCAATTACAGAGGTTAAGGAGTCTTCATGAAAGTCTTCCGGCGGTGAAACCCTCGCTATGGCGAGAGCCAACACCGAAAGGGTCTCGTAAAAACGAATTTTTCAACACGCTTATTATAGGGTCAATTGACGGTGCATCGGCTATCTCTCGTAATAGCGGGTGTGTCGCTATAGCCCGTACTCGCTTTAACGAGGTTCCACTGTATTTCGTTTCCATCCCTCCCTTTCCCAAATGAGGTGTTCCAGTCCCCCATTACTACAAGATTTTTCTTACCTGCGGTTTCACTAATTATTTTTAAGAGCTGCACATACACCTCATCTACTTCTTCCTCCCTATGATTGCTAGTGGGCATGTAAACTTGAACCACCATAAGGTTGATGGGTCATGCCTCAATTTCTACCATCAGAATCCTATTGCTTATCTGATATATATCTATACTCTCTTAATGAGCTTCCCATTTAATAACAAAGCTACCCCTTGTTGACTTTCCTCCCCACCACTATACATAACCCTGAACCCATCACTCCAGTAATCCCCACTATCCTTCCACCTCAATTTGGATAGACCCAAAATATCTATCCTCTATTTCTGCATTTCCCTTTTTATATCTTCAAGCTTACCCGCCCTCATCACTGCCCTCACATTCCTCATCCCAACATTCTTCATTGCCTTCCTCTTCTCCATCTTCTTGGTCTCCTTATTCTCATCCTTGGATGCCGCTGCTGATAATGATGATGATAAGTCTTTGCAAGGATTTCGCATTGTGCAGACCTTGCCGAACTGCCACCTACGACACCCGCCCTCAAGGGGTGGGCCCCGTGTTTCTATCCGAGGGTCGTTCAATCAAACTCCATGTTTACAGGGAAGAGATAGTTGGTAGGGTTTCCCACTTCCATTCCAACTGTGATTTTTATGCGACACTATCATGTGGACTACCTTTTGCCTGACTCCTACCCTTCAACCTATTTGGCATGGGTAGCTCTAGGGGATAATTGCAAATTAATCCTGTCAGTGCAGCTGTAGGGGTCACAGGAACATACAAGGCTTTCCACTGCAACAAGGTTGTAGCCCAAAGGAAAGGTTTGGCATGTAGAGAAAATTATCAAGACACCCATTTATTTGGGAGGGCCATGTGTTGGGTTGGCTTACTTGTCGATCAAGTACATACATATGCTCTTATTTCATATATGTACTTCGACACTCTATTACCAAAATGTCCAACCCCTGCTATTGCCTTCATTTCTCTGACAGCAATTTCATGGATATTCTGGCTGAGACTTAAGCCAGGATGTTGGACGTAAATGGTGGAACTTTGAAATAAAAGATTTACCACATCACCTCCCAATACACAGTGATATTCCATAAGGAAGCTTAAAGAAAATGAATTTAAGAAGAAAAGAATAATGAATGGGTTTTGAACAGGGTAATACAAGTAGCCCGGTAGGTGCGGGAGAAAATGGATATATACATTAAATCTCGTAGTGCCACAGGGCGATACATTGGTTTTTTCCACGGGCAAAAAATGCCACGAGCCGATATATCTGCTCGAGCATAGACTGGATTTAAAATCATAATAAGGAAATACATTTTGTTTTATCTTTATCCAATGTGTAAGAATATTATAACCAAAAATAATTTCTTTTCTCTGAAATAAAAAAAAACATTACATTGGTATCAAAAACAGTAACTTCAAAATATTTTTTTTTTCATATAGTGATACAAAATTCTTGAATTTACGTTGAGACTTTTCGCTAGCGCCATCAAATTTTGGTGGCACTAAGAGGATTAACATTGCTGGTGGAAAATTGCCCACTGACCATCTGCTGAAGGGTTGCAGGGAAATGGTTTACCCTTCAGTCTTATACAAAAAAAGAAAAACAGCTTAAGAAGAAAAATTTTGTCTCTATTGCGGCTTGAAGAAAAGAAAACATAACCTGTATAGAGTATTTAAACACAATACATACATAGTTGATGTTATTAAATTCTGTCATGTAGAATATTTTCTCACTGAATAAATCGTATGCATTCCCCAATAAAACAGAGAATGATTACGGAAGGTGATACATTATTTCCCATTGTCTTCAATAAAAGATTTAATGCATTGAGGCATGAAAAATAAATGGAAGCACTATTAAAATAGCTAGTTGAAAATACAATAGTTACTTTATTCAATAGGGGCTTCAATGTGCCACACCATTTGGCTAATTGCTGGAGTATATATTCAGCTAGTGTGTCTCAATCTTCTTTCAATGTGCTTGAGAAAAAAAAAGTAATAAAGTCCAGAAAGTTTGGTAAAGCCATTATGAAGGCCAACCTGCTGACAGTGAAAGCAGGCAGTCATCAGGAAGCACTCCAGCATCTATTGAAAAAATGATCAGTTCCTCTGTGTACAATGTATGTATTTTCCATTGCATGCCTTCTCCCACAATTTTTGTCAACAGTCATCAGTCGGGGTAGCCAGGAATTTCATTCAGAGGTAATCAAAACCAGGGGGAAAATTTTGAAAAAAAAGGGTACTAATAAGTGGAGGTTTTAACCTAATGTAAAAACTTTTCCGAATCGAAAAAACTTAATTTATCAAAGATATATTTGGTAAATTCATTTTTTTTCAATATTTAGTTTTCTATTATGAAGGAGAGAAATTGTGTTTTTAAATTACGAGGGGGGTCTGGATCCCCTGGACCTCCCCCCTCGCTACGCCACTGACGCATCACAAAGAACAATAAATCTACCCATAGGGTGAGATGAAATAAAATTAATGTTCATGGTCAAGAGTTTTTTCGTTTTTTGTAGTAGATTTTGGTGAGTCAAATAATTATGAAGGTAACATGAAGGGTAAACCAAGCTAAACTAAAATTGACAATAAGTCCACAAAAATGAGAATATATGGCAACATAGGCAGCTTCAGGGGGGGCACAGGCCCCCCCAGATGCTTAAAAAAATCAACAAAATTTTGAAAACTTGGTTATCATTAGATTTATATTTTTTGTGTATTACGGATCCTCAATCATATATAATTTCATATTAAAATAAATAGAATATTTTATAAAGTAATTGTTGTGTCGGTTTTTTTAATTTCAAGTAGGTATGAGAAGATCATTTGCCTGTAAGACCATTTGTGGCCCTCAAGAAAAAAATCCTGGATCCACCCGTGTATATGGCAAGTCTATTCCTGATTTAAGGCTAACTATATCCCCTATGAAAAAATTGTATAAACCTGTATAAAATGTGTATACATTCTTATACATAAGAATTTAAACAAATTTAATACATGTTTATACAATTTTTTCACAGGGGGTATTATACATGTATAATACCCCCTGCATATTCTATTATTCTATTATTATTATACATATTCTACTATTCTATATACGTATACATTTGATTGATTTGCGAAAAAATAAATGCCCATACCAATAGGAGAATAATTGAATTGCATTTTCTTAATTTGAATGAAGAATAAGGAGCATATATTGGTATGAATTAAATTAAAGTGTCACATCCTGTACAGCCGAGCAAAAAAATTCAAATACATAATTCAGTGTTGCTCCTTTGGTCAGAAGGTAAAAAAATCATATGGAGACACCTATAGTTTCCAAACATGTGGATTAGGAAATACTTTCTAATTAGCATATTATTCTACTTCTTGGCCTGAGAGTGAAATATTGAAAATTAGTATTAGAATACCAATAAAAATGGAATAAAAAATTGGGGACACATGCGTCTACATAACGGCCAAAATATCAAAATTTCTGTGAAAAATGAGCACTAACTTTAAATAAGGAAGAAGATTATTGGCTCCATATATAGCAGAATAGATTCAAACAAGAAATAAGCCTGCCAGTTATGTATATCTAATTATCAAATAACTATTTTTAAATTGTTCTTTTTTTAATTTCATACATATTCACCAAGATAACAGGTATTTACCTCTCGCTAATTCCGTTACCCGCAAAGGCTATTGATGTTTCCCGCTTTTCCGAGGGAGTGTTTCTAGCTGTAGTTCCATTCTCTGCCATGTATGCGCTCATGTTTGACTAAATGAATAACGAAAAAGTCGAGGTTATTTTCAACTTGTATGGGTTTTCGGATTTTTACCATTGCAAATGGGTCGGTAAATTTAATTCTAGTGGTGAATAGTGCATATCAATCTTCGAAGGTTATTACTTGGGCTTGACGACATACTTTGTGTTTGGTTTCACCGTTAATTGAAGGTTGGATGAAACTTCGAACGCGATGTCAAGTAAGGAACTCGATGTGGGACAGCGATAACGTCCTTAACAATGTACTTCCTTGTACTGCCTTAAAGGTTTTATTCGACCTTCCACTACTCTTGTGAAAATCGTATTTCACCTCTTAAACCATGCGTATCAACGATCGAGAGTTGATTCAGCTTTGTAACGAAACTCCCATCTTTGAGGGAAGACTTAATTACCGTCCTCCGGGTGGAAATTTTGGTCAATCAAGTAAGTTGATATTTTCTTGATTTTGGTTATTTATTTTCCGTTGTAATTCATACAAGTTTTCGTTACTTATTTATCATTATCACGCTTCATTGCAGCTTATAAGGAGCGCTGGTTTCGCTTGCGATGCAACATGTTATTTTATTTTAGAATAAGTGATACCGGTAAAGTGGAATCTGAGGTATGTGATTAAATGAGCAGCATTTTTGTTTTTACCTCTTATTAACCTCAGCCTCTCTATTGTTTGTCGATTTGCTACTTCAATATTGTAACGATTAGTCAAATTATGAGATTTAGTTGATAATTTTATGCCATTTTAAAGCAAGCGGAGCCCTTCGTCCAACTCACAACTTCGTTTTTTTCCTTCCAGCCCTCTGGGTTGTTTGTCCTAGAAAACACCATCATCCAACTTGAACAGAGTTCATCGATGCCGTTTGTTTTTTCTATCATATTTAAAGATGAGCCTTATAAAAAGCACCTTTTTTCTGGGAGGTCAGACGCAAATATCCAGGCCTGGGTAAACTCCCTTAAACAATGCTCGTGAGTTGAAATTTTCATTTTTTTGTTGCCTGTACAAGTCTGGAATATTTTTCAGGTGTCTCTAGATTATCTTGTGATTTTCCATTGTCAAACCTCTTGTTCCACATATATTGTTGAAATAGTAACTACTATTATTACATATTTCCATTATGTTTCGGTTTTTTGATTTACAACGAAATTGGTTTAATTCATAATATGTCTCTCTTAACTTTCAGCACCATGAATTGACCACTTTTTCAATGTTAAATTAGCATTAATACCGATGCCCAGTGGCGTAACTGTGGGGGGATGAGGGTATAGATTTCCCCCCATAGCTTCCCCCCATAATGAAAAAGTTATTTAAAACTATCGTCTAGTTTTGAGTTATAATAACTATATCTGCTTAAAGTTAAATTTTTAGTGCCAAAATGATGTAAAATGTATTTCCAAGCATGTCATTTTTGAAAACCAGAGTTTGCCTAGGGGAGCAAGGGGTCACCATCCCATCCCCCCCAAGGCACATTCTGAGTTACGCCACTACCGATACCTATTAAATGTATCTCCTCTTATTGGTTTTACTTTCTTACCACCTAGTGAGAGGTATTCATCTTATGAAGTATTCATTTTTATATTTTTGTCATGTTTTATCGCTGATTGCTATGGTTATGATGGTATTCTGCAAAAATATTAGCATTTAATTTTCTCAAAATATTTCCTCTCAAATTCTGGTTATAGGAAAAAAATTCTGAATGAGTCACTTAATAACCCATTAGTTAAAATTTGCATGAAATAAAATTTTCTTGTTTTTTGTCACTCTGGTGTTTTTTAATGTATAATTTGTTTTTATACATTAATTATAATCTAACTCACCAAGCACACCATTTACACATCAAGTGAATGGTATGGAGGTGATAATAGGTAATATAAAAGTGTGTTAATAGGTAATCTAAAAGTGATCATCCGTCTAAAAGTCAGCTTAAAAGCAGTAAACTTAAAAACTGATGATCATCTTCAAAGTATACCAAGGGTGCAAACAGAAACTTCTTTTGGGCATTGTTAATGGAGGAGTATGTAAATGCCAAATTTTAATCGTGATAATGTGAGGGAGATAAGGTAATCCTTATGTTCATTTGTCATTAGTCTGAACTGAAATATCAGTGAAATATTGAAAGGTCATATTACAGCTGATAAGCCTGATGCTTGTTTTCCTTGCCTGAGGGAAATAGCTAAGGAGCCAATAACCAAGCACTTCAATCCTCTAAGGTCATATTTTCATTCATGTGTACCACCTTAGTATGTATGTACCATGTACTAATTCAAGTACATCTATGGAGTGTGCTAGAAAAACAAAATGCACCTGTGCAGGGCTAAAGTGCTTGTACACTGATGCGGCTGTCTATGAACAATAAACCAAAACAAATCGCTTAATGCTGCATTATACTGAAGGATACATCCATTTTATGGATAAAAATGGCGCATTTGTGTAAAAATGACCATCTTAGAATATTTAACCTTTGCTTAAGAGAACTCATTGCATCTATAGGAAAGTTGGAGGAATCATTTCTGCCATGGGAAAGAGATTAAAATGTGTCAACGAAGAGATTCAATTTTAGTGTAATACCTATGTTTTTTATGCATTATTAATGCAAAAAAAAAAAAAAAGACATACTGAAAGAGACTGTCCTCACTTTAATTTTGAAACACTATTTTCATTTATCAGCTGTGCATGAACGTTAACAAATGCATGAAATTCAACCTAAACAATGTATATGTAGTTGAAAATTTTGGAAGGTCATGCACACTGCAGGTAAATATTAGAGGCAAAAATAGGGTGATAAATTTCCTATGTGAGGCTTTGAAACGTATGTAATTGCATTGTCTTTAAAAAGAAGTTTAAACCTGAATGTGTAGCTTGGCTTGATAAATAATATTTTAACAGCAAATTAGATAGTCACACCTTTTGCCCATGTCCACCATCTTTCTTTAGTATGGCCATTGTAGCTCCATAGTATGCCTTCAGCTATGCACATATTGTATTATGCCTTTTTTTGGTTGTAAGGTTTGCTGAAAATTGAAAGCATGATGTAATTTCTGGAAACTGAAATTTTAAGTTGTAAGCAATGTATACCCCAAAATAGATTAGAATTTGGCCTAAATTCAATTCATCAAAAAGAGTTACAGTGGAACCTCGTTAAAGCGAGTACGGGCTATAGTGAGACCCCCGCTATTACGAGAGATAGCCGATGCACTGTCAATTGATCCTATAATAAGCATGTTAAAAATTTCGTTTTTACGAGGCCCTTTTGGTGTTGGCTCTCGCCATAGCGAGGGTTTCACCGCCGGAAAAACTGACACCAGGACTCCTTAATCTCTGTAATTGCTAGCGATCTGTTAGAAATGAAGTTAATGGAGTGCTCAGTCTCAAATTTTTGTGGTAAACTGTCGTTCGATAAATAAGTAGTTAATTTTGGTGAAAATACCTATTGTGGCATTAGCATTCGCGAATGCTTGATCTTCTTTTGTTCCTCGGGCGGCAAAAAGCAGTCGTCAGCATACCCACACGTCCACGAGTTGCATGAATAGAAAGCATTTGATGGAACACACCATGGCCAAAAAAACACCAAACAGGTCTAAGCGAGAAAATAAAAATAAAGGAGGAATATGAGGTATATTGGCTATTATTTGCACCACCTCCGGTAAAGCGACAATTTGCTATAGCGAGTGTTTATTGGTGCATCGTGGGGTGTCGTTCTATCGAGGTTGCACTGTATGTAACTTTATTCTGATGAAAGTCATAAAAACATTTGTAAATAGACTAATAGTCTAGAGAAACTGCTCGGGAAGGCCTCATATGTAATGTATAAAACAAAAGATTTAGACTTTAAAAGAAGGGACAGAAGTCAATTTGAAAAGATTATGAGTGTATGTAATTGGAATTTGCCTGCATAAATGTGTTCTTGTGCCGCAAGCCTAAAGGGTATGAATTCGTTACCAAGTAAGCTTTCTTTCTATTCCATTATCCATTTATATCCATTATTTACTTGTTTTCATTCACTAAATATTATGTAATCAGTTTTATATTTTACTGTTTGAAAAAAACAATGAAAATTAAAATGAAGAGATGTGGCTGGATTTTATCAAATACATAACTAGAGGTATTTGAAGAGAGGGGAGGAACAGCCTAAGTCATAGTAGCACGTGATGTATTTTAATAATAACTCTCTTATTCATTGAATATTTACAGATGAATCAGTGAATTTTAATGGTTTCAAGTAAGAGGTTTGTCAAAAATAAATGCACCATAGTTACTGTGTTGCCTCTTCTACAGTGTCATACAAATTAAATTCCTATTCAAGCAGGTCAGAAATTTTCAAGATTAATTCAAGATTTCGAAAATTGGTAAAATGATTATCATGGAGAGGAAATGACATCACCTAATTTTGCTAAATCGAGAGCAACAATTTCCTAACAGTATTTGGTAATTAGATATTCATATCAACATTGTTTTGAGGGGTTGCAGATTTAACACAGGATGTTGTAATTTGAATTGTTCCAATTTCTACGAAAATTCAGCCGTTAATTAAAACATATTTATTCTCTGCACAAATGAGGGAAAATTGAAATATCCACATTTTTACACACTCTACTGCGTATTGAACAATTTTTTTGGTGAAACTATATTACTATGCATATTTATTTGTTGAAACAAAGCATTGGAAGAAATTGTTATTTTTGATTTTTTTGCAGCAGCCTCAATAATTATAGGTAATACTCATGATTGTCTCTGTATGTTGTTGAGAATATTGTAATGCAGTTTAAAAATAATTGGTGTCTTGAAGCCTCTCAAACCACAGGTTATACCTATAAGGGGTTTTATCAATAAGCTTTCGGAATAATTTTGATTGAGTATGGATCTGGCAAATTGTATTTAGTGGTAGTGGTGAGTGTTTGCTTTAATATTTTTAGACATTTCACTCTGTTATTTATTTTAAATTGTTTCCTTTAAAGTTAAAATTAAAATTTAAACTTCAATTTAAATTTTTTTGCAGATATGAATATCTACGCTCTCAGAGGATACTGCTGCAAAAGAAGATCACTTTAAAGACTGGAAAGGTATGTTACAGCTATTTATTTCAGTAATTTCAATGTAAGTTATTGCAGTATGCCTTTAAAATGTCATTTTAGTATGTATTTGTTGTAATATAATTTCTGTGCATAATTTATTTTATATTTTTTGGCCTTAGTCATTTTGTTGACCCCTTCCATACTTTGATGATTGTTCTGCAGGTCTATTGATTAAGTGAAATCTCATGTTTACAGTGAAATATTGAGCATGAAATGTGTTCTAATACATCATCATTAGTAGGGCTCATAGATTTTTGAAAATGTAGTCCCATTATTGCTAGCAGTTTATGAATTTGGTGGTGTCGTCCGAAGACAGTTACAAATCATCAAAAAAATTTAAGAACCTTTACATGTCATGAGCCCAAGCTGCTATAAAAGATGATAAATTGATGCAGATGTGTAATGCGATTACTTCATGTAATTCAGTGCTTGGTATTTCCAATTCCACGCAGGACCCGCTTCTCATGTACCCTTACAATGAAGGGGCGATCAGAGACTTTGAGACAGTGGACCCCGTAAAGGGAGAGGGTTCTCCATTGCCAATAAGGACTGCCCCGCCAGTACCTTCATATCATCATCACCGAAAGCAGCCCCAGCAAACAACATTTCAGAGCCATCTTGCTCCTGTTCCTCCTCCTAGAAGCTCCTCGCCAAAAACAGTTGCAAGGGCACCTCCGCCCATTCCTCCACAGTCTGTGGGGACAGTAAAGACACCATCAGTGACTCCATTGGGAGGGAATGAGTCTGCCAGAACAACAAAGCCTGTTCTTTCGCAACCAATGCAGCCACTCAGGGCACCTCCACCTCCATTATCGTCCACACCGCAAGCACCATTACGACCAGCGCCAAGTGTGCCGTCCAAAGAAGTAAATCTTATCGACCTCTGAATTTGCAATGTAAGATATTGTACATGTTTATTATTATTTTTTTAAAAGTATGTTTTAATGAGTGACCAAAACTGCCTTCACGAGTTCTATTTATGTGTATTTATGCTGGCTGAAAGGTAATAATTGAGCCTTATATTTTTATGAGAAAACCTTGTTGTAGTTTTTTAGATTTTGAAGCCCACGTTAGTGTGTAGAAAGAATAGTTCTTGGCTGGCATGATATTTTCCAAGTTGTTACAAATATTTTTGCTGACACATAAATGCATTTATTTTTTTGAAGTGGGAGTGAGGTTAGTTGTGATAAACATTTTAATGGCCCTTTTTATATTTTGAATCCAGCCAATTCAGACTCTTGGTCAGCAATCCTAATGCATACATTCAATTTAAAAGTATTAACTGATTGTATAACCTTAAAGTGTGGAGTATTTTTGCCTCTAAAATGTGATTACCTCACTACAAATAAAATGTGGCAAAAGTTCCAATCATGTATGTAGATAGATTAAGACAAGAGGGAAAGTTGTTCTCTCTGATATCTACTGAAAGATTTACTCTAATATATCTTCCAAATAACAATGAAATGTGTGTTGAAATCTATTCCTAAGCATGCAATAAGTGTGCTCAAAGTGCTCACAGAGTAGGAAGTAGATCATTTAATGTGTCATCCTATTTTCCATTAATTTAAATGTTTGGACCAAGTAGTGATCTCTTTCTTTGTTTTACATTATTTGGTCACCATAATTATTGCTCAATTTGCATAAATAACTCTAGTCTCTGTATACAAAAAAGGGTACATTGCTTATACAGTGCTGTTTATGAAGAGAGGGCTTTGTATTGAGTCACCCTTGTCATTAAGCAGAGTGGTCGATTGCATCTTGAGGTAAAGCACATTTCAGTTAGTCTCATGTGCAATCTGATAAATACGAGAGTCTTGTGTTAATTTGATTTAAAAATTATCTTCTTTAGGGCATATTTTACTATTAGAATAAATATTTATCTGTATAAACTTGATAGGGTCACATTTGTGTATCTATTTAAGTCATGAATACTAGACGAGTAAGATAGCTCTCAAATGATAATTGAGTGACCTACTGGTAAGTTATTATGATTCAGCCTCTGTATTTTTCAAGGAGTGAAAATATTGATGTTTCCTATTGCTCCCTCAGCGATGTGCAAAGGCACTTTACGTATGGATGAGGAAGCACTTTACACTACATTGATGTGAGCATTTTATGTATTTTATTAATTTATTAGTTTGATATTGTAAAATATTTTGTATCTTCATCAAAAAATTGTTACACCAACTAGTATTTTCCTATGGATGGCTTCATAATTTCTTTGTACATCAGCTTCTGTCCAACATTTTTGATGTGTTGGTACCATAATTTTTCTTTAATGTCCCACATAAAGACAATGAACTACCTTTTTATCAATGAAAAATATTGTTAACATAGAAGATGATTTCCACTGTATCAGTTTTTAACCACTGTTTGCACTATGGTTCCCTTGGGCTAGTGATATGGACTACTGTATTTACCAGAGTATTCCTCTATCTGAATGTAATCCCTTTCCTCTTAATTTCTCCTCTCCATTTTTAAAAGTAGCCATGAACTAAATGAAGAGTATTCGAGCTTAAGCAACATCTAAGCTGTATGTATAAGTGTAGCCAAAGGCCAAAAATCTCTTGGTTAATTTTGTTAGCAAGTTCATTACTCATTCGCTCAGAAAATACTTTCAAGAAATAGGTATATAGTAATGCTCATCATATTATGTTTACATTAAGTATATGGAAAAATGTGTACATGATGATGTGACACTTGTAACCCTTTTTTGTTTTGAGTTCCAAGGACACTGTGTTGAAGTATAAACATAATTTCTCCAAAATGGATCTGCGTTTCTCTTTTATTGGCCAGTATTTCAGTAGAATTGTAGGGCTTTAGTGACATTATAGTATGTAGTTATATTTTCTTCTTTGAACTGCTTAATTCTTACTCAAAAGAACCTTCCACAAAGATGTCACTAAGCTCCCATTGGGAATTAAAATTGAATTGAAAGTGCTCAGGTAACAAACTGTGAAAAATGGGAAAGGTAAGCAGTGTTTCTCAACTATTCACCAAAATAAAAAAACTCTTTAAGGAGATTAATGAGGTACAAATGGGTTGACTGTAGCTATTCCTTCATAGGTTTTTTAATGTCCGGGTTTGGTGTTGAACACATATTTTTAATGCTAAAGTGCCAGGATTCCTCTGATATGTACAAAAATAGTTAGCCCATGCTTCAGAACCTAGTTTCTCAGGGGTGTTCATTTCATTTGTGAGCAACGGGTTCTACATTCTTATCATGGTTGGTGTATTTTATTTGTCTAACTGTAAATAAAATTCTGAATAATTATCATTGATGTGTTATCTCATTCAATTTGCTTTTAGAATATTAAAATTACTAATTGATGAGGCTTTTAATCTCTTGAGGTAGTTGGCTTATCACTTAATTTTATGTTCTTATGAAACAAGAGAAGTGGTTGAATCCAGGATAATTCTATCCAGAGTGGGGGTAGTGTTGAAAAAAACAGATATTGTGTATTACAATGCTGCTTGTATGAAACATCTAAATTGTTCTTATTTTGTTTTATAATATGCTGTAATTGTTTTAGTAATGGATCAGTCTTTCTCTCACCAGATTACTCGTCATCAAAGGAAACCATGAGAGTTATTCTTAGAGTAAGGCATGGACTTTATGGCGTCAAGATCAATGCTTCAAGATGAAAAACCTCTCCCTTGCAAGAAGGAAGTGGCAATTTGTGTCAGGCAGGTTTAATTTCTTATTTCATTGTTACAGCGAAATTGATCTTTTTATATGTTTAACCTATATTGTTGACTCTAAGCCTTAATCTTCTCAAATGACTCAAACAAACAAGAACTCTTTCCTCCCTCTGCCTCTCAAGTTGGTTATGATTATTGAAATCAGGTTATGGTCAGGGAAAAACTAGTGATCAGATGAAAATTGTGGTGGAGTAGAGTGTTGCTGTGCTTGAGAGGTAAGTTGGACATTTTTTTGCTGTCCTGGCTGGGTGGCATGTTGTAGTTAGTGAGATAAAGTCAAATAGCAACTTGACTTTATTTCTGCTACCACAACTACAACATATGTACTGCTCAACCTTATTTCACAATGTTCCTTGCCATATTTCTCCATAAAATCCTTGCTGCAATATGCAACTGCTTTGCTGTTGATATATATAGTCAGGGAAATCTGAAAAAAATTAGACAGGAAATCAGGGAAAAATTAAGGAATGGGAAAGATGGACCTTGCTGTGCCATCCCACCCCTTTTGATCTGTGCAGTTGGCAATATTAGTGGAGTTAATTTTTCATTAGTAATGTATAGTTATACTGTCATTTACCAGGCTGGCTACTACTGTCACTGGGGAAGTTCTGACAGGGGGTCACAGAACTCAGATTCAGGATTTCATACCCTCAGGGTTGATTCACACTAAGAATACACTCATATGTGAAGCTATTTATTAATGGAAATTGTAGCAAAGGCTTACATTCCGAACAGTCTCAAAGGCAGACTGCAGAAGTGGAGAGTGCGGGGGTGGTTGCAAAGTCAGTAAGAATGATGATAGGGATGGACCCAAGGGCAAGAAGTTGGCGAATGCAGTAGGCAGCTACAATCAGGTGACTAGATCTCTGGCGGACACTGGCACTTAGGTGTCTGCTGCAGAAGAGTGATGACTTGAGCCATGAGACGAGATATGTTAGTGCTTCAATTAGACTCACCTGCCTGGAAAACTCCAAGAGAATCTCTTGATGTACGACCGTATGTGCATTTCTATTTTTTGATTTACATGTGCAGACTTGTTTCTCCATCTTGTCAGCCAGATGCCTGTGCTGTTTTTGTCATTATCCAGCACATTCTGATACGAAGGGAGGACTCTCACTCAGAGAGGTATCGCTTGCAGGATACCGCGGCAGATCATACATGCATGCCTATCAAACTACGTCATGCTGAAAGAATAATTTGTTTATTCGAAATTAAGTTGTGGTCTCATTAAAGGTTAGGGTTGCGTGGGCTATCCAACCCTTGAACGCTGCAATATTCTGCTCACCCATAATAATTTTAATAAGTTGAAAAGACAGCATTTTTAAGGTGCTCTCCAAGTATTATTTCACCGTCATAACTTACAATATTTAAATATATTTGATAAATATCTTAAAGCCACTTGTCTATGCATGTCAGACCTTATACACGTTATCGCTGCAAGGTATTGCATACCATGAATGCGGTAAGTAACGAACCACCCTTGCACCACCTAAAACAATGGAATTAATCCAATTTTTTGGATCTTTGGGCAAATAATCCTATTGACCGTGTCCATAGAAGTGACAGGTGTATCGGGGTGTGCTCTGGCTGAATATTCTTTTTCCTAGTAATAATAAAATTCTAATTCCAATCACGGAAATTTATCGGGAGTATTCAAGTTGCCTAAATTTTCTTACCCCATCCGTTGCCTTACTCAGTCACCACTGGAGGAAGCATGTACAGAACGTGTTCGCTGTCAGATATGCAATGGTGGTTGTGTCGTTGTGTATTTTTGCGGTGCTCACTGTGATCCTCTTCCAAGTACGTCACTAACAATCAAAAAATGAGGTATCTGGCTGGAGTGCTTGCTTCCCACCCAGTGGGCCGTATTAAATCCTGGCCATGCCAGAGATTTTTCTGAGACTGCCCGATCTCTGCCCGAGTGCTTTGTGGGCGGTGCAAGTACAGCTCTCCTTCCGTCGGATGGGACAGGAAGCTGTAGTCCCTTGGATCCTTAAATGGGCGTACCCAGCGGAGAGCAACAGGGAGCAGGGTCCCCCCCCCTAGCAGAAAAAGTAAATTTAGTTCATAACGAAAGTTTTGAACAAATTCTCTTTAAATCCAAGAACAATGTTATTAGTTAAAAACATGTTATTAAAATAAAGATATTTTTTCGAGCTAATAATTTTTAAAACTAATAAAGCGCTGCAATAATTTTCTGTGCTTATGAAAGTATACCGGGACTAGCCACGGTGATAACTTTTTACGGAGTCACCCGCAATGCACAAATAGTGCGAAAAATCCACAGAGGAAAAATCATTCGCCTTGACCGGGATCCCGGTCAAGGCGAATGATTTTTCCTCTGTGGATTTTTCGCACAATTTTCTGTGCCCTTGGAGTCTTACGTTGTGAGCTGGCAGATTTCGACGCCGAGTTTCTGTCCACCCTATTCTCCCCACCCCTCCCTACGTCGCGACGCGACTTAGCTGTCGGTCGCCTTTTCCTAGTACAGTACCATACGTCCAATTAATTTATTGAGTTCCGTAAATTAAGAATTACAAGGAAAAGATTAAATATCGAGTGTGCATCCTAGTAGTGAGTTTAGATGTGGGGAATTCCCGAGCCTATTTTCAGCAGACTCGACGCCGTGCACCTCTAGCTCATAATTTGTCTTTTAAAGGTAGATGGTACGTAATTGTGCTTCGTAATGTTTGTATAGGGATTCTGATTTATTCATGAACTAGCGTAATATTTTCTGCTGTTTATCCTATCAGTCCGAGCCAGGGATGCTGACTTACAAAAAATATTGGGGGGGCCCAAACCAGAGATCTTGCCCCGGGAAATTTTATAAGTAGTGAGTTTTTTAAGCATTTTAGAAGAGTCATATGATCAAAATTAGAACCCTGATAACTCGAATCTCGATATCTGGACAATCCTGGGAAAATCGACAAGCCTTACACATTTTTTCCTCACGCCCATAACGAATTTATGAGGGGGCTCGGGCCCCCTCAGGCCCCATGGAGTCGGCGCCACTGGTCCGAGTATTACCCGTGCACTGGAAACTATGTGTTAGTGGACCTGTACGTAGGAAGCAAAAAATTTCGGCCTTTCATGTTTTCTTCCCTAAATCGGGGTTTGGTATGGATTCACGGGCCGCGGTCGCGTCTGTACCGGAAATCGGACAGGAAGTTCTTTGGTTCAAAACCTGGAGAAGCCTGAGGATGGCACCAACTAAAATCCTCGCGTAACGATTTTTTACGTCCGCTAGAACTACCGGAGTAATTGGTGGTGGCCCGTGGAAAGGTATTCGATCGAGAACTCTGACGTCACCAACTCATAAAATATGGTTGGCAATATTGGCGTTCTTTATTTTTAACCTATGAAAGAATAGCTGAATGGGGAATTTCGTTTTCTTTGTCATAGCTTATCTTTCCCTTTCATCTACTGTGTTCTCTTTGTGGTGAATTTTGATTTAGGGTTTGAATAAATGACTCAATTGAAACAAGGTCGTGAAAAATAATTTCAAAATCGTGAGGAAACGCATTGTACCTAAGATGGTGGATTTAGACTTGGAAACGCAAATTTTTGTGGAAATGTGTTCATTCACTCATAAAACTGTAATATTTCAGCTCATAGTTAATGCCAACTATTCCATAATTCTGAAACGAAAATGTGTTGCATGGCGAGTGACGCGGGCGGAAAGCTGTTGTGGAGGGTATGCGAATGGGGAAGAGCGAGTCGAGGCTACTGAATGAGATTTACAGCGTATGTCAAGCTCTGGGAATAAATTGTGCAAGCATATATAGGACTGCAGCTCTATTCTCGCTCTGCAACTCATGTAATACCTTAAGGAGTTCTTATTTTTTTAATGAACGTTGTTGAAATATCACTGAAATGACACTTAGGTTACATTGATAAACGATGAGCGAGATTGTAATAATATCTAAAATGAGGCCCCAGCGTTGCAAGTGCAATGGAGTAAATGTTACACAAT
The DNA here is from genome assembly GCF_921293095.1 of Ischnura elegans. Classification (NCBI taxonomy): domain Eukaryota; kingdom Metazoa; phylum Arthropoda; class Insecta; order Odonata; family Coenagrionidae; genus Ischnura; species Ischnura elegans. The sequence goes on along the minus strand of NC_060249.1, from coordinate 38,441,673 downwards.
CGTCCACTATCGTCATCGCCATTACAACCCAGAAGACTATTTAATTCTATATTTAAATAGGTTGACTGATAGGAGAACTGAGTGGAGAGCTGCGTCAAACCAATCCTAGGATTGTTGACCAGTGATGATGATGATTTGTATTCTTGACGAGACGTGTAATTTGTGTTTCTTCATGCTGACAATCGCCATACTTTGCCCTTAGTGAATATTCAATATTCTCTGCGTGATTTTGCTATCTTTTTTACTCTCTCGCATTCTTAATATAGCTCTAATCAGGGCTATAGCAAGCGGAGGGCCTAAACGAGAAAATCGTAATTTATTCGATGTATTGTATACTACAGTAATGCTGTGTGGTGACAATGTTTATGACAAAATCCAGAAATAGTGGATCTCCGAGAGATTCTCAACAATAGTAATAATGAAGGTGGTTTTCCACCGCAAGTAGGTATAGAATACCGTCCAGTCTTCACGAAAACTCGTGGACCAAACTTCACCCCCTCCCATAAGTACGACTTAAATCTGTCCGTGGATTCCGGACGAATTTTTTAATGGAATATTTTTTGATAGCATTTACTTTCCTAGTTCTATCGATAGTGACTGTTGGATCCAGGATAGGGATTAAGGGGGGACTAAGTGGACCTCCCAATAGTATTGGGGGTCCGAACAAAATAACCATTCTTTCTAGTGTCAATTGGATGCTCAAGGGGGGGGGCTATAGCCCCCTAGCTCCACTCAGGATCTTCCACTGGATTGCAACCTACCAAAAGCGTGTAAAATAGGTCCTAGGTTTAGAGCTAATTCGTATTTTAATTCGTTAAAGTCGGTAAATATATCGGAGAATATTACTAAATACTTTTGTACTTAATGGCAACCCCCAAAAATTTCGAATTTATCTAGTGTGTGTTTCGACCCAATGGGATGGATTATAGCCCCATAGTTCCCCCCATTGATCCACCACTGGCTAGCCACGTATTTCCGAGATGTAAATGTTCTTCCAGCATCTGATAACCCGCGTGAATAACGATGGTTACTCCTCTCTCCTCTGCATGCTATAACTTGTTTGTTTTTCTTTCGGTCTTCTCCGTGTTTATTTTACGTCATGAAGCATTTATCTAAATTTTAACGTATATATTTTAATCAAAATTATGTAGTTGGAGAATCGGCGTAACGTAATATGACGAAACTTTCTACTTCTATGCACTCTTCCTAAACAGTTTTCTTTGGCTTGTATTACCTAGAAAAAAAGGAAGCCTGCATCCCCGTAAAAGTCCTTTCCTTTATCGTGTTTCCCCAATGGAAGGTGTTGATTCGATCATTGCATTACCGTAATCATGTATAATGTACAATAATTTTCCAATAAAACTCATATCTTTCATTAAAGAAAAGGAAAACTTAATTTATATCTCGATTATATGTGCATTTTCGAAATTCACAAATGCATTGATGGACTATGTATGACATATGGTATTGCTTATCAATTAGCAGTGAGAAGGCTGATATGCTTATCTTATCTTAAGTTTTTGTCAATTTTTTGATGTAAATGATTCGTGGATAAGTTTTCGATTCGCATATACTGAACATTTCAGGGCGAGAATCTTCATAAATTCGTTAACTTTCAATATTTTTGGGTTCTATAGCTGTATATTTTTGGAATTCATCGACTATTTCTCCTGCTGTGTTTGCTAAATCTTTTTTATAGTCTGTCACGCATTTTGAAGAAAGTTAATCAGAAAAATCGTTCAATTCAAATGCTTTTTAAATGGGTGAAGGTAATGGATTTTTCTCCCTTCTTGTCCTCTACGATGAATCAGCAATGGGGGTCTTTAATATGGCTAATTTGGTCCCAGTTTATCTTTCTTTACATTCTCTTTTCTCCATATCTTTAGCTATCATTTTCGACTTCTTGCCCTGAAATGGTTAACGTTCTTGTCCCATGCTACTTGAAATTTCTGATCTTCCAATCTATAGCTTCCATTTTTCTTACATAAAGTTACTTGCATAGCACCATAATATATCCATAGTCTACCATTTTATGCTTTTTCTCTATTGTTTCGTGGCTCTTGTATCCTCATTCCTCGCATTACTGCTCCCTCTCCTTTCTGTCATTAGCGGAAGAATTTCCATCGTCATTCATGACTTCTATCATACACCTCTTCCCCCACCGTCGCGTCAGTTGCTTTCACGATCGCCATGAGGTCAATATTTTATTCCTGTAATTACGAAATTGACCGAGGTAATGGCAAATGAATAATTAGTGGCAGTGGCGTAGTTATGGGGGGGGGGATAAATCCCCCCCCCCATAACTACGCCAGTGAGGGGATAGATCCCCCCCAAAGCCTCAGAGAAATAAAAAAATATTTAAAACTATTGCCTAGTTTTGACGTATAATATAATTACTGCATCTGCTTAAAGCTAAATTTTTGTGACAAAATGATGTAAAATTTATTTCTAGGCATGCCATTTTTCAAAAATTTTCCCGGACGTTGTCTGGTGGAGAGGCTCGCTACCCCAGGCCATTCCCCCCCCTCCAAAGCATATTCCTAGTTACGCCACTGATTAGCGGGCTAGCTTTGAGGACCGTTGCTTGAAAAACATGATCTCTTCAGGAAATTTTAGCCTTCTGGTTGGGAGGCATTTGTTTGAAGCGTGCAAGTATCATTATCACTAACTATTACACCGCTACGATAATGGCAGGAAATAGGAAAAATTGATAGCTGGTGTTTTTGAGTACGCGGAAGAAGAAATGGATTTATCAAATAATAATCGATTGAGAGGAGTTAAGCTACGGGTCAGACAGAGGGAGCAGTTGACTGAAGGAAAGGGTGGGAAATGTAGATAAAATAAGGTCGATATTGAAGAAGGATTATGTTAAATCTCACATTTATAGGAATACCAATGTATTAAAATATCTGTCGTATTATTTCTAATCCCTTCTTCGATTATTACTATTATGTTAGCCGCGATTAATTTATACCAATGAACATTTTAAGACCGTGTCTTTTCATACTTTTTTCCTAACCTATGTGTCGCACTCACGTTTACATCTCGTACGGCTTCTTGTCATTCATTGTATTCATTCTATCCATCTCATTTACGTTAAAGATCCTTCTAATTCTTCGCATTCACATGCTGAACCACGCATACGAGTATAAACCTATATCACACTTGCGCCCTTCGTCGACGTTACAAACATAGCCTCCAATTTCGTTCTCTTTTACTGCTTTAATATCTTTTCTTGCATTCTGAAGCCTCTTTTTCCTCATTATTTGCGTTATTTTTATTTCTATATCATGCTTAATTCTGTAATTTTCATGAGTCGTCTTGGATCAACGGAGTCGCGAAATATGAAGACTCGTCTGGCACATAAAATACTTTAAAATTTCTCCCTCGTCATCAGCCTCGGTATGACGTTGAATGGGTCGTTGAAGGTTCAATTAAGCTGTCTTTCACTTACTACTGATGTACTGCCTTGGATGGCCCCCGCCCGGAGGTCCTCTTGTGAGACTTCTTAACCACCCAAGTATTTACGCTCGAAGCGATTCCATCATACCTTGTGAGCTAGCCCAGTCACTCACAGCTAATTGCATTTGTCTTCAATGTCAAGGAAAAATCACCTTATAAATTTTATTGGCAAATTTAGCCCTATCAGCCGTTGGTTATTAAGTATCTTCTCGAATTGACTGTTAATAATTTGTTAGTGTAGTTAACTTATTAGTTGTTAAATAAATATCACTGAATTTCCACTTCTGTATCTATTCGTTTTCATTTTATGTTTTTAGTTTAATCTCGTATGAATGACTGGTGCATTCTCCTCTACCTGTTCAGCACGAATGCTTGCCTTAACAGTATGCCTCTCTATCTGTAGATAAAAATGTAACATGGGGGTATTATTTTTCTTAAGCCGATTAAGTATTGTTTCATTAGTGAAAAATGTGCAAAATACGAATAGTATGTTTGATTTTTTCCCAGTTTGCATTGATCTTCCGTATCGCGGCATAGCTGCAGCTAAATAAAATATTTCATCTCTACATTAGTCTTCCTTAGCCAATAGCTGGCATATATCGTGTTAATTCAAATTATATTCCTAATCTTTACCCGCAGTAGCTACTTACTAGGAGAGGCGTAATTCACCGTAAACCACCAATAGATATTTTTAATGCCTAATGAGATTCTATGATTCATTTTTCAGCTTTAATGATTAATTCCTCTTCATTTTCCCTCTTGAGCATTAATAGTCATAGAACTTGAGCTTGATAACGATATGTAATTAATCAATTAAAGCCCTTCCTCCACGTACAAGCTTCAAGTTTCGATTTGATAGTAATTTACTCATACTAGTGCTGCATACTAAAAGATTGAATAACGAACAGGAAGCCTTTAACGTGAAAGGATTACTACTCTTTGAGGCGTGAATTGTTAACGAGATAGCTTATTCAACGGGAGAGGATTGGAGGCGAATAGTATTTATTTTCGAATTTTTAGTGATCTCGTCTTAAGTTTTGCCATGATTTATTATCTGTTTATTTTTTCTAGCATAATGTTTCGAAAATGCTGATTTCTTATTGAAAGGAAAAGATTTGCAAAATTTTATGCTATCAGACCCTTCAGTTCAAATAATTTATATTATTTCATTTATTAACGTGCCATTACAGTTTTTACTGTATTTCTAGCTTACAGAATTGTTGAATTTTCGTCCAATTAGTGGATAAATTTTTTTCTTGCGACTTCAGGTTGTCTAATGTCTTTCCTTTAGTCGCTTTAATCGCTTGAAGACTGAATCATCGTGTTTTAGCAGAATTTAGATACCTCTAAACTTTTATCAAGTGAGAACAATTATCTGCCGTGAGTTGGTATCAATTTTTTAAATCTTTTCGTGAAATTTCTTACTCATGGAAACCTATTTCTGTACATTTTCTGGCCTGTTAATCTTCTCCACCCGGGTTAACCCCCTCCATTCCCGTTGTCTAAAAGCTCTTAATTATAAATTTTTGCGCATTGAAAATATTTTATGAATCTGAAAATTTTTACTTGCTAGTCTGTATCTCAATTATTTTCCGTATATTTTCTCCGTTTTAAGATATGCGTGGGGAATCCAAAGTATACTAGTTGCCGGAATTAAAAAAACAGCCATATCCATCTCTTTGTCTCTCAATAGGAAAAATATATCATATAATAAGTTCAATGCTTTCTCCTCAGTACTTATATAGAAACTATTAAATAAGCTTCTGGCTGATAATGCGCTATCCGTCCATTTATTTCCTAGCCCTTTCAGCTCTTCTGGGCGCTAGGCTTAGCTTGCATGAACAATAGAGAATATTTAAGAGCGACACGGAGAAAATTGACTTGGAGCCCCTCTATATTTCCAGGTCCTAAGGAAGCGATAATTTGAGAGAGAAGTTTTTTCGAATTGATGGTTATGGGAATTCGTGTTTTTCCCAAACCATAAAGGACTATATTAAATGCTAGTAATTTCGTCTGATTATTTGGTGTTTCTATGTAAACGGCCGATATCCTAACACTCCTCGCGTGTGGGGGGGAGGGGCGTAAGACATCGGCCGTGTTCTCAAACGCCATTTCCTGCCTTCAGTCATGGATTTCAGGAAGTAGAAGTGATAATTATTTGGGCCGAAAGAGCTGGACTGTGAATACAGTTCTTTCCTTCCGTTTCCACCAACGGCTGTTCATTTCTGGTGATGATCATTTCTTTCCCGCGTTGTCGGATTTCTTTCAACTGTGTTAGAACAGTGATTTCAAGTGGCTGGCAGTCATTGATGAGGTTCGTCGATTTTTTCGAGCATTGAAATGACGATTACGCGGTTGAGTGTTACGTAGAATTATGATTCAGTGCGTGGTGACATTGATTCATGAATATCGTGAAGTCATGCAAAATAGCCGGTACTTAAAGGTGAATTGCAAATTAAAAATTAAAGAGAGCAAGGAACCTAAAGCAATGTTGGCAATAGGAGAGTTAGGAAACCTTTATATTTGCACAAATATAATATATTATTATAAACCGTGGAATTTTCATCACAAGGAATAGGAGGTGCCTGGGTAACATTTAAATAAGTATAAGTACGTGAATATTAGGATACAATGGAAGATTTTTTAAAGTGCGAAATTAAACGGACAGGACATATGGTCCAGAGTCAGAAAAGAAGGGAAAAATCTTGAGAGATCGAAGAAATGGTTGTGGCGAAGAACAGATAATATTGGATGGGGGATAATGTGTAAACTCGCTGTAGAGAGTGAATGCGAAACAAAGCAACAATGGAACGAACATTGAGGTAGAGGAACCGGTGAATTGAATCGTGCATGTCCTACGAACAGACTGCCTCGTGTAAAGAATAATGAAAGATAAGGTTGAGAGAATAAAAGGAAGAGGGAAATTAAAATGAGCTCACTGGTTCATTTTTTAACAGATACTTTGACTGTATAAATAACCGTCAACTTTATCTTTGTCGTCAGGTTGGCACGCGAGTAGATGATATCCTACCCTAAAGGTTTTTTTCATGACAAGCCCTGATGATAGACTTGGCCTTCGTAATATCGGTCCAATATCGTGACTTGTATATGATATGCTGGAGCTGTGAAGAGCTCAGTGAGGCAGCGTAAGGCCGAAAAACGTAGAGAAAGTAGTTACTATGAAACCTCCACCAAATGCGTGAATAGTGGACGTTGAATTTAGCGTCGGTAAATATACTTTACGAAAGCTATTTTTTTGCAGTTCTTCACATTTTTAGTGTCGAAATGTACCAAGAGTATAGGTTCTACCATGTGTTAGCAGAAAGTTTTAGTACCTCTCTCCGCTACCCTCGAACTAGTTGGTGTTTTGCCCCAATAACTTGTTTGTAGACATTCAAGTGTAAAAAAACTCCAGTACGACGAGTCATTGCAATAATGTTATCTCCGCCGACCCTATTTTCAACCACAATTGAGCTGTCTTATATCCATGCATTACTTACACAGTTACCCATTAATTTATCTGAGCTAAATCTATTATAAACTTCTCTTAATCTTTTATAATCATCTCCAGTATTCATCAGGTGTTCATTTTTCGCCATGACTTATCTAAGATTCTCCAGTATTATGCAAGTGGTTATTTTTTTAAAGGAGGCAGTCGTCGTAATGATCCTTGTAATCAAGTTACGTCATCATGTCACATGAAATTCCATACCATACCATTAACCTGTCTATTCTTAGAGGTTTTTGCTCAGCTTCCGCATGAGTTATTTCCCCGTCTTTATTAACATGGGATCGGCTGCTGGTATTCAATTGCTGTTACCAACCCAAGACAGGTGTACCAGCTGTTCTCCACTCTACATTGAAGTACCGATTTCTCCATAATATTATGTCCATATCTTCATGCGAGTTTCTACGTGATAATCCTTTGACTGGGCCTTTTTTCGCTGTCTTTTCCAAGGTAAATGAGATAAATTCGACTCCCAATGATAATTATTTTCCGTGGAACCGTTAAACGCTTTGAGCAATTCCACTATGGCGTTCAGGTCGCAGGTTTGGAGCTTGCATTTAAATGGCCTTTTTTGCAGGTAGGGGACAAAGAGGAACGAAGTATGTGCTTGTTTCCTCTCAGGGGCGCCGTCTTATAAAAAATATTGGGGGGGCCCATATCGGAGTTCTTGCCCCGGGAAGAGGTTAAATTCAAAGTGTGTCGCAGCACCGAAACACTACCATGATTCACACCACTTGATTCAGTTAACCTGCTTAACCTTATAATTATTTGTTTCAACACAAATTGTTGAATTTATTTTAAAAGGTAACTATCGTCAAACATGGGAAATAAAAATAACAAATATATTTACGTGATTTCACAAAGCATAATATAACTTAATTATTTTCTTGAATTATTGAGGGGGCTCCGCCCCCCCAAACGAATCTTTGAGGGGGCTCGGGCCCCCTCAGGCCCCATGGAGTCGGCGCCACTGTTTCCTCTGCTATCAGAATAATCCCTATGACTTGGACAAACTTTTTCTTCGCGCGTATTTATTTTTACAGGTCCTTTGGATATACATTATTAAATTATAGTGAACTCTACCTCAGACGTTAGATTGATACGCGGATGAAAGATGAACTCTTTTGAAGGGTTTTCTTTTTAAACCCTGATGATGATGAAAGACTCGGCTGAGTTTTATCTAGTGATAAACCCGAAAATATTCGGTTTTACTCTTTTATTTTATTAAGATTACCTATTGAGGGTCGTATTTTGTGTTTTATAAGCGATATTACCTCATTGTTTTCTTAGGCGTAAAGTTTTCTTCTTCGAGATACGGGATGAAATGTTGACTAGGGTCTACTGAATGAGCACTACATATTTCAATTTCTTCAGCGTCACGTTTAAACGAGTATTGCGTCACCAAAGAAAGTTGGTTGAGTGGGACTGATGCGTTCACTTCAGTCTGGCGCTCTGCAATGGAAAGGTTCGCAGTATTTATAATATGAAATTATTTCAAGATTGGCTTCTTGGAAATTTTTATTCATGTGGCCTTTGTGGACAATTCGCTATTCCTCGTCTGCAACTGAATACAATTCCGACTGAAACAGCTTTTCTCGTCGGAAACCTAGTTTGATGGTCCATAAAAATGAAATTCTTAGTCCTGAAAGTTCAATCAGTAAAACTGGCGAAGATTTTTTGAAAAATAGCGTGGTTTTTACTATCGCTCGTCACAATTGCATAGAAATATGCCAATCAGCTTCCCCGTTATATAATCGAATTCCTCACGCCTCTGCTTTTGGTTATGTGTCTCGCAGGTGGATTTTATTTTTCTCCAGCATTGGCCGTGCGCCAGGGGGGACTCGAAAGGATGTCAATCGGAGATCGGAGAGTCATCCGGACTCTCTGCCCGAGGGTCCCAATAGCCGAATATTTTTCAGTCTCTTCGGGTGTCTTCGGAGAATTGCTAATGTGGTTGTCCGGTTTCAGCTTGGTTGAGGAGAAAAAGAATTTGTCCGATATATATGTAATGTTGTATTTCATAGTTTGTGTAAAGGGCAAGAATAATTATATCAGAGCTTTTAATTTCAATACCGTACGAACAATGAGGGTTTCAAGGAGAAATAAGTTTGTTGACAGTGACAAAGATGAGCCACAAAGGGTGGGAATGGAAAGAAAACTTCTAGATGAGATGCGGATGAGACAGACCAATAAAACTAACCAAAAGTTTTTTTATTTATGTACCTTCCGTCGTTTTTAGGAAACAACTTTCCTCTTCGCGTGTACCAAATATACGCATTAGCAACTTGAATTGGGTATTGGGGGCAGTGCTCAGTTTTTAAAATTTTAGGTACCGGAACGCATACCAACACTTTTAATCCTCAGAATTTTCAAAAGTAAGCCCCTCCCCCCCTATTAAAACATCCGGCTTTTTACAACTTGCAATAAAAGTTACAGTGAGGAATCATGTTTTTCCAAGCATGAAAAAAACGATGACATTTTTTGATGCGACGCAATTTTCCCTGAGAGGTGCCGGAACGCCGTTCCGGTCGAAATTAAGCACCAAATGGGAGTGGAGGATGGTGTAAATGTTCTAAAGGTCTCACGATTTCTTTCTAGAGGGGATGGGGTGGAGAAATGGGGGCTAAGTAGCTATGAGAGAAGGAAAAAGGGATTAAAGGAATTGAAGGCATCTTAAACTCCAAGGGCTATCAATGTCAGATGGCTTTTCTGTCAGCCCGTCGGTAACATGGTGTTCTCTTCACGTAGGTCAAAACCAGAAGGAATATATTTAATTTTTTCACTAAGTCAAATTTCTGACCGTTGTTAGTATAATGTAAAATTTAAAGCGTAAAATTCACTCCATTGTTTTTTTTGTCAAATGAATGTTTCACCATTCCATTTGTTTTGTCGCTGTAAAAAAATACAGTCTATGCTCATTCATCCCTTTATGAAATTCTCCACTGTTCCTTCTCATATGGTTACATTCAAAGTTCTCTCGATTTATGGGGCACATACCTTCGCTCGACCGGGCGTATTTTTGTCTTACTTGTTGACATATTTTTATTTAAAAATTATGATACTATAATGAAATTTTCAGCGGACATTGAGTTAATCTTCCCGAAATCCAAATTATAAAAATTGCATATGAGAAAATGCTGCGTTACAATATTCAAATTTGAGAAACTGGAAAATGTTTAACTAGGTCTACTTAACATTCCCTAGAAATATCAAGATAATGACATTAGTTATTAGGGAGTAAAGTGTCACACAAATAAGACGGGTCGACCGGGAACCATGAGTCCTCCTTCATGGACCCCACTTCTCCGTAAATCGTCGCCTTTGTCTTTTGAGGTACAGAATGACTTTTCTGAAGTCAGATTATTATAAATTATCAAATTATATTTAGACAAATTTTAATCCTTATCCTTTGTCAAACGCCACTAAAAGACGTAGATATGATGTTCAAATGATGCAAAGAAGGTATGGATGAACAAACGGAGGCGTTCATATTAAATATTCGCTCCCTGGTATACGTATTACGTATGAAGAATCGAAGTTCCGTCAGAACTTGTTTACCAATTCAAAATTATTACCTTTGTTTGCGAGGTTTTCTTTGTTTGTACATTTTTTTAAAAACAATTTCAGTCAAAAGTTTATACGTTTCACTGAAATCGCTTTCAATTTACCGGGCCATGGAGTCGTTAAACCGTTAAGTCATTTCATTGTTTGTGGTGCATCAATCAGATATACGAATTGGTTGGTGTCGTCTGTTCTAGCTTTACATAGTTAGTGGCCGAGTTTGAGCGTTCTAAGTCATCGGTAAAAAATTATGTCGTAATTTTTTGTAAACGTTTCGCTTCTTTCATCATTTCTGTCTCCGATTTCAAGTTTCGTAGCGCTCAAATCGTCAGGAAAATGTGTAAGATGACACTTTCGTTTGTGATATCTTTTCGTCTGAGGTTGAAGAGACAAATTCTTTTCTTTATTCATCGTCCTTGTTTGAACTCCCAGAAATATTTCCACCGCCTTTCCTTCTTCATCTTGAATAGGACGAATCAAGCATGGTAAGGCCTTTCTCAGCAGCATCAAAGGGCGTATCCGCTCAGACTTGATGGGTTTCTAATAACTCTAATTTACAAGCCCACGGTGAAATTAATGTGAGTTATTTATGGCGGAAGTAATTTTCATCTCCTTACATATTAAAGAACAAAAATTTGAACCAAGTTGATGCTCACATTCATTTTGTTGGACTTCTATGATATACTTTCTAAGTTTATATCGTTGCGTCAATGGTAAACTTTCATATCGTCCCGCTGGGAGAAGGTGGTGGTAACTGCAGCGGAAAGTGGGTAGCGCTTGACCTCTAAGTGGGTTAATGCCATTCGAGGTACTTACAGTTTAACGACTTAATGGCATATATTCAGCCGCACATCTATGAAATGAAATAGAGATATAATTATCGACGCAGTTGCTTGTTATTAGTTTCAACGAATTTATTCACATTTCCAGAAAATTTATTAAGCGTTACTCTCAGGATTTATCCCCGAATCAGCGAAACTATAGCAGGTTTGGTTTTATGTGGCTCTCCATTTCGCCCTCACTGTGGCATAATCTGTATTTTTCTCATTAGCCATCAGTTTTATAACTTCGGATCTTTCATACATTCTATCCTCGATTTTATTATGTAATACACTCTGTAACTGCCTCCTTATAATGGTATTTTAGTTGGCGAAGGTGGTTCACAACAAGCCCTATTGTAATAATAATACTTGTAGGTGTTTCTTACATTCAATTTTTTCCTTCGTATAAGGTGTTAAAATGTGACTTTCGTCAAGAAAATCCGTTTGATATATTCTTTTATTCAATAAGGGAGTTCCACGCCAAATTTTCTATTGTCTATCACTATCCCTTTCACACAAGTGAAGTATTGAGTTGAGATGTAATCGACTACCGAATAAATCGACATTTTGTTCGGTCTGTCTCGTAGAGAACTCACCGTTATTGGTCCGAGTCAGCTAGGTGCGTGCTAGGAGAGTTTGATGTGAGCAAGTCTGGCCAGGGAGGTGACGTGCATTGAGATTGGGTTACTGCGGCTGGACGTACCTCAGTAGTCCGTGCACTCGCGTCGCTAGACTGACTATGCATTTCCGTGGATTGCGTGCAGACACCGGATAGTGATCGAGTATTCCTTCACCAGGAGTTTGTATAATTATAAGGTGAAAATTGTTCTACGATATGGTAAAAATCCTAAACTTTGAATCAAATAATTGCAATTGTTATTGCCGTTGTGGTCGTTGAAACGGCAATACAAGATGTCACCCAATTTTCCATTACGCCCACGAATTATTTTTCTAGTGGAAATAGTTCTTGCGTTTGAGTTTAAAAAAAAATGATCTATCGTTACTAGTAAATATCAGTTATGTTTTATGCAGTGAATTTATTTAACAGATTCATGATTTTTCTCTTATTTGCAAGTTTTTTGATTGAAATGGCGAATTGTTTGAACCCCCGCATGACTAAGGGGCTTTTGAACGAAGAACTTATTCCATTATAGACGTAATATAGAATTTATTCATTCATTCATATATTAGAATTCCATTCAGTCTAGAATTTAATCACGATACTCTTGTTTGAAAAACACATTTACTCCGGTTAAATAGCCTCTACGCGTAGAATTTCATTTATTCGTATTAAAATTTTCATTGAAGGTCTTAAGGTTCGTTAGTTTGCTCAAGCGTGGACGCAGACTAATGGAATCAGGTACCTGAACATGGAAATGATATTTATCTTGGCGCATTTTTGTGCCTCACTGTGCAACCCACCTTTTTTAAAAACCATTTTGGCTTTTTGTAGCCTTAACAAACGTGGTATGTGGATGTGTACGTCTGTGGATGGATCGTAAATCCATTTATTTTATGGAAATAGCCGTTCAAACTATTTGAATTTTCTCAGTGGTATTTGTAGTACCTACCTTAGTCGTGACTTGTTCTCCCATTGGTTTTGTACACGTCTCGTGCAAAAGGGGAACTCTGGCCCTAAAAGAATTTCATGCTCCCCGAGGTCACTCACGAGGCCTATAAAAAAAACTCATCACATTCATATGGATGTGAATTAAATCGAGGAGAGCAGTTTTTTCCATTAAAAATTTGTTTTCAAGCTGGGAAACGGTGGCTATCTATATGGTAAATCTTCTATCGGCAGGGTTGGGAACCATTTTATTATTTTTAATATTAATCTTTATGGAAATTTAGTTCAAAACTACGATATAGAATGCTTGTTGGGGGAGGCTACTGAGGTTAACCTGGGAAAAGGCGGCTATGTATGTGGTAAGATACATTCAAAAATAAACTGTGTCGTATTCCACTCAGTATTTATTGAAAACTCTACGGGTTTCGACCTTTTCAGGCCATTTTCAAGAGGCAACAGAAATAAATCGATAGGCATGCTATCTATCGATTGACAGACTCTCCTATCTATTGACCGACTCTGCCTATCGATTTATTCTCAAACCTGTTGATAATGACCTGAAAAGGTCGTACTGGTAGTTTTTCAATAAATCCTTTGTGGAATATAAGAAAGTTTATTTTTAGAACACTATGTCACCATTTCACGAAGTTAACTCGCGAACCATTGATTTCATGTATATATGGTAAAACTTCTATCGGCGGATATGTGGACCATTTATTATTTATATTAATATTTATGGAAATTAATTGCAAAACTAGGGGATCGTATGATCTTTGGAGGAGGTAACCGAAAGATTAGGTCATAAATGCCTTGATATAAGGTTAAGGTAAGGTACCGTGGAGGGAGAACCGAAATCGGCATAGATTTGCTCTTGACGAAAGGCGCCAACGGGTCAACGCCTGAGCGTCCTATCCGATAGACTGCGAAATGCTTAACTTGAAATGCCCGGAAAAACGGTACCCGACCAGGGATTGAAATTCTGTTGTAAAATATACGTCTCCGCCTAAGGTCAAACCTGAACATTACCATGTTGGGCCTGCGCCTCGGTCATTGAATTAGCCACCATTAATCTTTCCGGCCAAGTTCATTTTTTTTGCTTGTGAGCCATTAGTTATATTTTTCTGTTTATAATTATATTAGTTTACAATGTAATAAGGAAAATAGTTATATTAGTTGTAAATTTTAATAAGGAGAGAATTATGCATAGATCCGAGCCCGTGTTAGGTGAAATCCAAGGAGTAGAATTTCCTGAGTATCAGAACTTTGTGGGAAACCGCGAATGCCGCAAGAAAAAGACAGTGTCCTCCCTACCTTGTAGGTATAAATTTCATTTGCCGTCGGACGAGGCGCATTTCGGATTCAGCTCAAGCCTTTTCAGTGGCAAATTTTGAATCGATAGCTTTGATAGACTCAATTACAAATGTTTAGTCAAATATTGCATGGTTAAGGAATTTTGTATCCTCTGAAATATTATAAAAATGAGATCAATTGCCATATGGTTTCTTGGCTTTTCTGTAACTAATAAAATTCGATAGCCGGATGTGCGATAAAGTATTCTGTATGCTGTGATTTTTCATTAATTATTTGAATCCAATTTATTTTTTATATTTTAATAAAGTTTAAAAAATCTTCTATTTAAATTTCCCTCTTATAACTTCCAAATGAAATCGTTTGATAAAATTTAATGATAAAGGTAAATTCCATTTCACGTTTTTCGGCGTTATTCCTGGTAATTGACAACTTTGAATTCCAACGCTGCCTCGTTAAGACCCAAGACCTGAACGGAGTGACTCGTCTGTAGCTGAACTATATATATTTTATTAACGCTTGGAATTTTCAAAATGAGGACGAATTATTTATCTCTCAAGATAATCGGCGGAGATTATCACTTCTGAAATTAAATTGGGATTACTCATAAATACTCGTCTTATTAGCTGGAAATTAAAATTCATTTAGTGGAAATTTTATGTTTCCGACTTTGATTTTATCCTGAAAAGACCTCTAGCCTGGAATTTCTTGTCGTGGCGCACTTATCCGCGGAGAAAATAAATGGAATCCTAAAAATGTGACCAAAAATGTCGGCAGATAACTCTAGAAATGAAAAGCACCATTAACGAAGAAAATAATTATAACTTCTCCATAGCTTCATTTCATGTTCAACGACGTATCGTGCGTATAGCGTGCGTAACTTGATGGAAAACGATATTCTTCATCATGAAACAGCTAGAATAATTTACAAGTTAGCCATTACCACTTGTGGATTGGATTTTTTACGACCGAGTATGACTGCGTTATAGCGTAATGTTATCAATACCTTGATTCAGATAAAATTCCTTCCAACTTCTCAAGGACCTACGAGTTTCCGCTGATAAATATCGTCTTCAGAAAGGGCATACATTTTTAATGCCCCTAGAACTTAAAATCGTTGAATTTAAGCGAACGCATCACACTTGTCTTTTATCAAAACAAATTGCCGAGATTATTTCCTGAATTATTGTCCAGTTTTTGGATTCTTACTTTATTTCTCAAAACACCTGCCTTTTAGAACAGTTTGTTTTTTCGTACGTGTTAGCGGGTGTAACTTGATGGAAAATTATATCCTTCTTAATGAAACAGCTGGAATAATTTTCCAGGTAGCCATAGTTAATCTCAATTCAATCACTTTTGACCTCTAACATTTTTTTATTTCTTAAATATGACTCATGTATTTAAACTGTTTCCTCCCTATTAAAATTCTAGTGGAATAGTACGTGTGGTAAACCTCCAACTATAATCCAATCGTCAAACAAAGTTTACGGAGCAAAAACCGCGTTAATCGACTCATTTAATGCAGGCTGCATTGTGATTTGAAACATGTATTGTATATTTATACCATTGATTTCGTTCGATTGTTACTAGCAGCAGTATTTTACGTTCTTGTATCATACCGCATCGAGCATGTTCCATAAGCTAGTGAAGTGTGATTGACAACGCCAAGATGGATAGCGACAGTAGGTAAGTGTGACATGTAAAAAAATTGTATTTCATCGATATACTTTAGCAGCGACATCCATCTGGAAGATGAAAGTATATAACGATAGCCGATTTATTTTTTATTCATTAAAGTATTAACTGTTATGAAACTTGCTTATTTATAGGGACTAAATTATTTTGAAGGTTACAAGTATCGACGTGTCCATTTGGGTACTTAATTCATGTTTGAATTTTGCCCTCATTTTATCCGGTTAATGAGCGGTGTAATGTGATTAGAGATAATGAACCATTTTCTTCATACTAAATTTGCATCAGGGGCTGAGTTTCTTTCGTTGAACTTTTATTTTCACTTCCTCTACATTGAGCCTATGACCTCGTTTATTGATCCATATATTTAGAGTGTATAATGTGGAACTTTGATTTGCCCTCATCAATTGAACTTCTTCTCAAGTGTAAATATGAACAGTAATTACTAACTTCATAAGTTCCTCCAGTTTCGCATCCTAGTATACCCTCGAATTTTTTTTAGTATGTTTTTTTTTCAGTTTTTAGAGCATATTTACGTACATATCGACATCTTTTCGATTGAATTTCGTGCGATCTATGCTACAAATATGTAATTTCACTGTTATAGAAACTTTTAAAACTTATGCAGTAAGACTTGGATAGAATTTACAATTTTGAAACGGTATATTACGCTTTAAAATTTCTTGCTTTCAACTATGTTATTGAGTATACGAGTATAACGCATAAAGCATTTATGCTAACCAAATGCTCTTTGTATGGTGCTCTTATAGGTACTATTACCTAGATTCCATAAATATTTTTCCTCATAAATCTTCGCCCCACAATGGATTTGAACAGAAAAATTGGGCTGCATGTTCCGACGCGATGGTAGGTATTTGTTCCAGTTACTCTAACGCTGAATCCCTTGTTACATAATGCAAATTAATAGCATTTTTAAAACGTCAATCGTAAACATATGAAGGGAAACACGGGGTAGAACGGGGGCCGAGGCAGAATGGGGTTTGAGTTTTTTTTTGCGAGGAGGAGGTGCTGCCAACTATCAGAAAGTATTCAAAATCGATTAACCTGTTATTGCTCATCTTATGCAGTCTTGGTGGTTTAGTTAATGGAGTGTTAACATGAGAACTGTGAGTTGTGTGAATTTTAGCCGTTGTTTTCTAACTTCGGAAGATTTTGTATCGATGGTAAGTATTATTCAAGTGTTTAAATTACAGTAATGCATATCATGTGTTTTAAGTACGTCTAATTATTAGTTTCGCATAATTGAACGTTTGAATAAACGTTACTTTCGCGCGCCAGTTCCTAGTTAAGCGTAAACGTGTTCTTGGGGCAGAACGTATAGGGCGGAATGGGGAAGTAAGAAAAAATGAAAAAAGGAATGATGGGACGAAGAAACCACTCTATGTTTATACTGTGGCGATTTTAATCAAAAATCAGTTGAAGGATGGGTCGTTTTTTCCATTTCCGCTCACAACTCGTGTGAAGCAGCTCGATTCTGTAAATGTCATATCTACGTTTCGCGTGCTTCGAGCCACAGTGGAGTTGCCTCCCACCGTCGTGGATGTACGAGCGAATCTGTAAGCTAGCGTAATGAGCTTTTTGACGGGTTGCGAACGATGACATGAGGTTCTTATATTGTTAGCTGTGAGGATGCGAAGAACGAATCTTAGAGGATTGGCGAATATACAGAACCTTCGACACAAACTTACTTCCGCGACAAACTTCAACTTCAGTTACCATAGAAGAACATACGGAATACCATGGCAGATTCACTACTTTGAGTAAAGAAGTCTTTTCTTTTAAAAATACCTATTAATAATTAGTTATGGTTGCTTAGTCTATAGCTATTGACTGTATATTACTTCTTTTATTTGTTGTCAAGTGCTACGTATGAAAGCCAGGTTATCACGTAGCCGGCACGTAATGGCACAATTAGCTATAATTTTCTCATAATCTGGAGCAAATGCTTTTGCGTAATAAGAACAAGTGTTATTTTATTATCTCACCATGGTTCATTCTCGCATGCGTTTGAGCTGTTCTCATCATTTCAGTACACAATTTTAAATGCGCTGTCGTGTACGTGTTAGATTGTGCAAGCAGATACCACTATTCACGATGTATACCGGTGAAAATGTTTTAGTACGAATACGAGTTGATTATTGATAGTTTTTGGTAGAGGGCGAAATGTTTACGTGCCTTAGTATTATGCCAACAGAAAAGAGAATCATGTTGGCCGTGTGACTGAACGGCAGCAATAGTGCATGGAAGAGCCTCAATGGATGATTCATGTTTACCTTAACGTACTAAAGCATACCCCGGCAAGCCACTTGAACGTCTACGAATTAATCGTGGTGTGAGCTCTGTGACAATATCAATCGCCAATCCTCGAGATACGCGGCAAGGGCGTACCCAGGATCATAACTAGCGGGGTGGGGGGAAAGCCATGGTCTAGGGGAGGGCAAACGTGGTCTAGGGGGGGGGAGCCATGGGATTTATGAGCTCATTTCCTTGAAAAAATAGTTTCATTTTAGTTACATATCTTATACTAGTATGTATCATTTTTCGTGGCTTTAAAGAAAATTTGTTGAATACTTTCGTTCCAATTCAGTACTGATTTTGCTTAAAGACTTTCGCGATTTTTGCTTCTGGGGGGGTAGCCGCCCCCCCCTGCCCCTTGCTGGGTACGCCCATGATACGCGGAACAAAACTCTAAAATCCTCTTCCCGCATTTCGAAGGGATTGCTGACATCGCGTATCTGCCGCTGAAGTATGCGCATCTGTTGCCTCCGTCGACGTTGGTGGTCATGCAACAGTTGCGGAACTATGTGAATAGCCTCCATTCTCCTAAATAAAAATGAATCGAAGGCTTGAAATTACGAAAGAAATATTAAATGCCTCTATTAATATTCTATACCGCACAGTACTTTTTACATAGCACCTTGTTTAGCACAGTGAACATTGGTTCTACTCCGAACTACAATGAACATTAAGTTGTGAGTATTTGACTGGTACACAATAGTAGATGCACAAATATAACATAATTGTCAAACCCTCAGCGCAAGGTTTATGTTCTCACCAACTTCAATCACAATAAAGGCGAATCAATTCAAATAGTACGAGGATGTAAGTTTAACTTAACGCATTTATTTTATTTATTTTAATATATTTTATTTATGGGAAGTGACAACATAAAATAGCCGCCATGGTTGTGTGGATGGAATGAATAATGTGTTATTAATAAACAATCATAGCGTAAATCCAATATGAAAAATTTGAGCGCATTGCCGCGACGAAGCCACCACGGACCCTCTTGGCCGCGAATACTTTCACCAAAGAGGTATTCAGAGTGATGTCACTAAAAAGTTTCAGAATCGCTCCAGCGTCGTAGCCGTCAATAAATTGACGAAATCCGCTTGTGACGGCCATATGACTTTTACAGAATCGTGGATATCTGAATCAGAATCGAGCTGCAGGAGTGGATAGCGAAGCAGATGATTCTATACTTGTGAGTGAATGTTGTGATTAGGCTTCAAAAAAGGCAGAGTACAAATGTATTGCACCTAAAAGTTCATTCAAATTAAAAGGCAAGAACATAGAAGTTGAGTTTTTCTTTTGTGTCACATATTTAATTTGTTTTTGTAATTTATTTTCACACTACCCCATTCCGCCCCATACCTGGGGCAGAACGAGGCAAAGGACATATTTTTTTTATTTTGGGAAAAAATATATATTAAAGATTTTTTCACTGTATTATTGCATTTTTGAGTTCAATACATTTCAAAAGGTCTAATAAAATTGTGAGGTAATTTTCTCAAACCGTTCTGTTCTTGTTTTTTAATGTTTAGAACTTGATACCCCATACAACCCCGGGTTCCCCGATATATCATCGTGGTGATCATTGTTAGGTTAATAATATTAGAAGAAATTGTAAAACCTGACTATTTGTTACCTGGGTAACTCTTTTTATTCTCAAGCTTGGGTACTTGGGTAGCGCACTTAAGGCTTAAGTTTTTTTTCAAATTAATGTAATTCAATAATATTTATATGGTATCATATAAATTACTTTTAGGTTGATAATTTAATCGGTAGAATACTCTAATAATAATAATAATACTACTCTAGAGGAGGTAGAATACTCTAATAATAATAATAATATTGGAGAGTGCAGCGCGAGCTATTTGCTACCTGAGAAATTCATTTAATCCCGCGCTCGGGTGGTTGGTACACTTGACGGGCATCCGTCGCGGTGGAGTTTCTGTTCGCGTTCGCCAATTTGAGCTCGACTGCAATTTCGCCGTGAATTTCGTGCATTTTGTTGAAGAGGGAGAGAGGAGGATGTCAAAGCCTGGCAGAAAATTCCCTCGGGTATAGTTAGTCGCTCTGGCGTTCCCTCCCCCTTGGTGTAGCGAGTGTTCTACACCCCTCTTGTATAACGCCGCTGCGGTGGTGGCGATGGAGGGAGAAGTAGAGGAAGAAGAAGAAAAAAATTAATAGCTCGCCAGCATACACACCTCGTGACTCGTTATATAACCACCGGCTCCGTCCTTCGCCCGCCATCGTGGCTCGATCCTTCCCGTCCGCTCCCACACGCCCGTCGTTGCACGGCAGTAAAACCTGAGGTGGAACGATTGGGGAGTCTACTTAGTATGCGTCCAAGAACATAGAGACGATATAGACTCTAGATTTTCGAAGCCGATTCACAGGTGATCCCTTAGAGGAAACTATTCTTCGGCCTCTGAAATTGGAACCAAGACAAAGGAAAAAAACCGTGATGGATATGGTTGGTCTAATTGGCTGAATACGACTGAAGCGTTTGTTTTCGTGCCAGAGTTAAAATTTCTCTGGTTTTTTTGGCATTCTCTTCCGTAATTTTGAACAAAGAGTTTATTAAATACAATTTTGCAGAACCCTAATTTTTATGAAAAAGTCACAACACGGATTTTGAAGCACCGCGTTTTTCCTATAAAGACGTGAAGCATTCGAACTCGGATCGTGAGTACCTGCATTTAAATTTTGGTGTTTTGAAAGTGAATATAATAAATCTTTTGATTACGTCTCGTTTATTTATGCTGAAAATTTTGATTACATTTATTTAATAACGAAATTAATTGTAATTAAATTTAATAATAATAAAACGATATGTGTTTAGAAAATAACGGGAATTTTTTTATTTCACGGGTTTGGGGAGTCCGATTGCCAATTTTTTTACTATGCTGGTATACATACCCCTGAAGTATAATAAAAGTTTCAACTGTAATCAATGTATACTTTGTCTGTGGCAGCCGCTAAGGTTAGACGTGTTTTTTTGAACTTAGTGATTTTCTTTTGTTAAAATAAATGGGCCAAATAATGATTGCTAGGAAAAAAACGATCAGCAAGTAAAATTTGAAAAAGTGAGAGAAATGTTAACAAAGGACAATGGTGAGTCTGCCGTGAGTTTAAAAGAATTTACGAGTGGTATATGCGTTTCCAAGATGGTCGTGAAGACGTAGAAGATGGCGCTTCAGCACATCAACGACCGCCGAAAACGTGGAAAATGTGAGAGAAATGGTTGTGAACATCTAATCTAATGAATATCTAATATGCGCTATTTTAATGGTGGCAACATTAATGTTGACGAAAAAAATATTTTTTCAAAAGAGCTAAAATTTCCGTTTTTTCCCGAACACATCTCGTATGTAGGTAGGTATTTACTTGGCTGTCTCCATTTACAATATTGATGCGGAAGTTGAGGCTTCAGTGTTAGCCCTGAATTTTTGTTACCGCGTAACCATCATCCGCGTTCTTACTACGTATTTGCTCGAAGGGTAATCCAGAAACTGGGGCATTACGTGACGAGCCGCATAATAGCGATCTCAACGCTGCCAAGCCGCCAATATGGTACACCAAAAAGCCTACGTCTGTATGTGAGCTACGTCAGATAACGATAGTTAACTTCAGTACTGCCAAAGTTATTTATTATTCTTCATGATGGTATTTTATTCCCTTTCTCCCCACTAAAGAAAGCATGTTTTTAACAATTGTCGAAAAAGCGCGCGAAGGTCTGGAGGACGTGAGAGACCTACACAATAGGTGAAAGGTGGGGAAGTATACGCTCACGTGCAGCGCTCATTCCGACAGAGATCCAGTATTCATATTCATGAGTGGCCCATCGGGGAGGCCAAGAGTGGTCGGAAATCACGTGAAAATTTTGGTATTCCGTGCGCATTGGCGATCAAGACGATATTTCCGATCGCGCTCCACGTCTCGAGAACCTTAGGTATCCGTCATCCGGGGTGATATTTTTTGGGACCACGAAACAATGGTCGTCCGTAGGTCATGGGGTCCACTTGTGTGTGTAGGGTCTAATACGGAATTCACTGGTGGCACAAGTTGCTTGTTGCGGAGTTAAAATAATACACGTGCTCATTTGTCGACGATCTTATTTTTAATGAAGACGTGCTCTAGCCAGGCCAGCCGACTTCAGCGCCCATCATTGGCATTTCTGCTGTAGTAACTCGAACTTCTCGTGGGGAACACGTATAAGGATTATCGGCAGCCTAGCCCTGAAAAAATTAGGATTCGTAAAGCGTATTGTTGGATGATTTTCGGATGAGAAAGTAAAAGGAAGGTGCTATTCCGCACTCGTCCGACCGCACCTTGAATATGCAGCGAGCATATGGGATCCGGTTCAGAAAGACCTAACCCGCGAACTGAATAAAATACAAAGGAAGACTGCGCAGTTCCTCAAAAACTGCTACGGGGGGCGTACATACAGCGTTACCCAGATGTTAAACAAATTAGGCTGACAACCGCTGGAGATTCAGAGCCTGCGCTCTAGGCTTAGATTGCTTGAACAATTGAGAATGGATATCTTTAAGAGCGACACGGAGAACATATTATTAGAGCTCCACTTTATTTCCAGGTCCGATAGAAGCGGTAAATTAAAAGAGATGTTTTGCCGAACGGATAGATATGGGAATTCGTTTTCCACCTAACCATAAAGAACTTTAATAAATGCCTGTCCTAACTTCGTTAGAGCACTTCATTTTTATGTGTTATCGGCTGGTTAACACCCAGTGCCACACGCCTTAAAGGCGGCTTGCGGGATATTATGTAGATGTACATGAACTCATTTAAGGACACATGTTTTCTTTAGTGATTGATAATTGAAATATTTCGGTTGGAATATCTTCAAATTTATCCTTACCCATTTGGTGAAATAATGTACGTGGTTGTGGATTGCTATAGGATAGTAATTACTGGGGAAATACCGTTCTTCAAGGTACACATGCACTGTGTATTTTGTTCGAGTTTAACCCATTCCCGTATTCTACGATGCAATCTGATTCAAAGGCCTCTTTGGTAAAAAAAATGGTTGTGTTGAAAGGTAGCCATTGTTTGAAGTTGTTCGAGACCACGTTTATGTAGCCCAGCTAGCTCTATAAGAAGTAATAGGTACGACATTTATAGTCGTTTCCTTAGTCTAGCGAAGTGGTATCCATCATAACGTTTCTAAGTGTATTTGATCAATACAAAGTATTTTATTTAAATTGTGCACTTGTCGGTGTAGAATTAGAGAAGGTTCTATTTTCCGTCGATCCATTGGGACTACTGCGTTCGCTTTAAGAAATTTGAAATTCTACGCGGTACTTACATTTCCCCTGGAACTGAGAAGAATGCAAGAGTTCCTTCAAATAGTAAAAAAGCTTGATGACTATCTGCCAATCATAAGAAACTTAAAGTTTGATAGCATATCACTGGCTAACATATGGGTTTTACAATCCTCTAATGATCCTCCTTGTATTGTATGGTGAAACGGTCCTTTATACAGGTTCAATTACCTGAATTTTCAACAGTTTTTTTAGTTTACATCAATATGGACGAATTTTGAACTTTGATAGTTTATTAATATATTCATTGATAAATAATGAAGCATCAATTTTCATCGTGCATACATCTTTTAATAAAATAATATAAATTTTAATAATATAAAAGCAGTTACGTAACAACTAGATTTATTCCAAGCAATGTTTGAACTTCTTAACAATATGTGAGCAATTACTTAAATAAGGAAATAAACGTAGAAGATATGATGAATTATGTTAGTAAATTTTTGTATCGATACTTAAATCTTATCAAACGTTGACATAGTTTTTTCCCTAATATCCCCAGTTAATTTTCCGTAAAATATATTCCCATTAAATTTCTTGAACGGGAATTTTCGAGCTAGGAATTTCGTGGTTTATTAATGGATGGTTATGGTAATAAAGGGCGAAAAACCCGTTGGGGAGAGTGGAAGAGACTTGTATGTACGTGTAGATTGATAGGTTTAACAAAAAATCCAATCTCATTTTAGATAATGAGAAAGAACTCATTATGAGATATTCCAGTCGATAAAAAAGAAATTTTTCTTATTTTATCTTAATGAAATCTTTCGATAAATTCTACTAGATAATATGGAGCCAGTTCAAATGTTATCAATTTATTTGCATTTCTTTCCCTGAGTCTTCCTGGTCCCGCTGGGAATACTTCTCGTAAAAACATTACTCGAGGTTACAATCTCAGTTGCCTTCACAAACTGTGAATCATGATGTATACATACTCTCAAGATCAAGTTAATTTGAGGTTAAGCAAACTTGGTTTTGTTTACGGTTATTTTTACTTAATTTTTGGTTAGTATGTACTTTCGTATTGTAATAAGGAATAAATCAGAAATTTTCGAAGTAGGAAAGAAGTCACCCCCATATATTTACCACAAAAAACTTTTTTGGAGCCACGTTTTATCGACCGTGCTTTAAATAAATCGTTTTTATGTTTACTTCTAACTCTTATTACTGAAAAAGCATCGATCTAATCAGTGGCATTCTTAAATTGGTTTCTCTCGTGCTGCGTCCGATTGAGTAGTAGATAGACCGGTGGTAAAAGCGACGGTTGTTGCTTTTCGATCACTTTCAGATTAATACCAATGCTGAGTATGTAATTTTGAGGTAAAATTTAGATCTTCGCTTAAATATTTTGAATGAAACATATCATTTGCGAGAAATCTAATAGCATCGAGGTTTGGGGTGGAGTCAGTGAGGGCAGTTCGTTTTGGCTGATTACTGGCTGCCCTTGAAGGTGAAAACTGTTTGATTCTGAGCCCGTCCGACCAGAGGGAGTGAGTGATAGCTAATGGAAATAGCCTATAATTAATGCAGCACGCTGAAGGCATCATTATATAGCTTATGCATCAAATCACACGCTCTTACGAGGAAGAGGTTCACCCTGCGGCCCTGCTCTGGGCTACTTCCTGGGGATTGAGGAATGACTCGAGCCCCGATTTTGAGGGATGCTATTTTGATTATTTTTTTGAAGTATTCTACTGGTTAAGGTAGGTTTACATGCAGCATTTTCGAACCACCAACACTGTTCACCATCCCCAAATTTCACTTCTCTCTTCCATAACAGTAAGACCTATTCCCATTCATTCTCTCTGTAAATCCTTTTCTCTTCCTTTATCCTCTCCTGCTTACCTAATTAAAAACACGTCAAACCTTAGCGGCTGCTACAGACAAAGTAAAAATGAATGAATGCAGCTGCAAATTTTATCATACTTCAGGGGAATGTATGGCGAAAAAATTATATGCATTAAAAAATTTGACGATCGGACTCTTCCTTATCCCTTTTTTTCATCCCCTCCTCTCTCAGTATTCGCTTTAGCCAGACCCTCTGTTTCCTCGGAATCTCCTTTATAATTTTTGTCTCCTCGCCCAGCATGTGCAGCACTTCCTCTTTCCTCTTCCTCTCCGTCCACTTTACCTACACTAATATCCTCCTCATCCACCTGTCTCTGGTCTTTTCTCAGTTTCATTCCTCATAATCCATAGGCTATCAGACTATTTACTAGCCTTTTCTTCACCATCTCACTCATTGATTATCTCATCATCTCTTTCCTCTTTATTAATTTCCCCTCCTGAGGTACTGACGTGGAGGCAGTAATTCCATGGAAGCTAAAAAAGAGTAATCATGGAGTTTCATAATTATACTCCAAGTTTTTTTCACCAGTACATTGTAGCCATGATTACGCATTTTCCGTTTACATTTCGTTGAGAGATTTTGAATACAGTCACCAAGCGCCGAAGTAGCATGCTTAATTAACGGTCTTAGTGCGTTTCTAGTTTTGAAACATAATGTTTAATAATTTTTGTCTCACTAGTTCTGTACTTTTCTCCAACTCCTCTGCATTATAATTCGTTGTTTCGCGCATGACTTCATGGAATCGACTTGATATAATGAAGAGCAAAAAAGTTATAATTCCTCATAAACCAGATTATGACGTGCCTCGTCTAAACTTAGGTCGTACTGTATTAAATTTATGTGATATTATAAAGTTTTTTTTTTTGTATTTCATTTTGTCCTCTACATAAGCTAACTCGATTATCTACCTTCATTATCATCATCTAGCCTTTCTTCCAATATTCTCACGAAAGGCATAGTTATGTGGATGTTCACATGATTCTAAAATCCAGGTGATAATGGAAACATGAATCTCGTTTACTCGCTTTCTCGTGGGGTTGATGTGGAGGTTGCGCTTAATGGCGGTCTTGGGCCGAGAGTGAAGGATGACATGGGGAAAACGAGTCGAGTCTCGTTTCTCTGTGATGCATGTCATGTCGGCGGTTGTGATGTTTAATTTATCCTTAGTATCCATGAAGCTGAATATGGGCTGAATGTCGCTCTTATCTCTGTAGCCTATTTGGTTAATCAGTTTGGTTCTTTATAATTACATCCTTGATTTAAAATAGTAAGTTTTTCGCGTTTTCTATCTCTTCCTTGAATTTTATTGGTGAATCTGCTCAGTAGTTTCTCGATATAGTTTCAAGCTGGATGTTACGTCCAAGAGTGTATCCCATTAGTTATTACGTAAATGCACTGATATACATGTATTCCTTTAAGTTATGCATAGTATTTAATAATATCTATCACTTTATGAAGTTACGATGAAAATAATTATGATGAAAGATATTGAGAGGGTAAAAAATAATGGTTTATTCTTCACCTTTTCTTAATTCCTACGCCACGAAAAGACGCCATGGTCTTGTGTCTCTCTCTTTGGGACAGTGTCATGGTGGCGGACTCCTGTGTGGATGATTATCAAAGGTATTAGTATAGAGTAGTAAAGAATAAGTATTCGGTAGGTAAGTAGTAGGTAGTAAAGAATAAATATTCGGTAATTTCGAAAACGAGTGACGCAATTATTATACCACCTTATGTTTATGTTAAACTCCAATCAATTTGCAAAATTGGTTTAGATGACTCGCCATTCCAGTGTCATACCCAGTGCTGTACCAAAAGAAACTGTATTCGTAGGATTTATGCTGTCATGATCCATAATTAAGTACGAAGTCGTGAAAAGATTGAAGTTGGGGAACTGGTTTCCTTCGTACTTGAGGTGAGATATGTCGTATTTAACTTTACATTTGCCCTCTCTTCTGTGTACAGAAATAAGGTATGAAAAGGCGGCAAAAATCTTGCAAGATAAATCTTAATTTTACGCTTATTATTTTACGTCCTTAATAAGGAGTCGGTAACGCTTAGACTTTTTTAACCTGAATTATCTCAAGAGTGCATCCAATTGATGAACTCTAGAAGCATGAAGCGTACTGTTTTGACTCTCGCATTGAAAACAAATTCGCTACATGCCCTTCCGGCGGTATATAGTCAATTTTTATCGTTATTTCTTGAATGATAATTCCGTAATTTCGAAAACGAGTGACGCAAACAGTCCTCTGGATTCGCTAGAAAACGCATTTGCCATATCAACTGGTTTTCCCCTAGGTCGCTGGGTATACGCTCATCGCTGTCAGTCCTCTCCCCAATTCTGGATAGTAAAGAATGCGAGATACGAGCTCTGGGAAGGGAATGGAGGTGAACGGCTTACAAAGGATACGTGCTGAGAAAATTGTCTTGCATTGTACACTGCGCAGAGTTCTGCTTCGAATGAATCACGATTTTATTTTCTCCTGGAGTGCACTTAAGTGGTGGCCGCGATTTGAGCACGTGACATGAGACTCAGTCTACCTCAATTGGTTTTGAACCTACTAATGGCATATTTAGAAAATTATCAGTGATTGAAAAATTGTCTATTGTCGAAAATAAATCAAAACCTATGTGTAAAAAAGTAAGCATATGCGGTTTGTGGTGAGCGTTTGGAATAAAAGGCATCAGTGAGTTTCGACGAAGTAGGATAATGCTATGGATTTTTTAGCCTCATTATTACCTTCTTATGCCATTATATTTCAACGATATTCCTCTCTCTATAAAAAACGAGATAGCCCTCCATGAGTGAACGAAAAATATTGAGTTGCAGCGGAAAAAATATGCATTTCAATTTACTTATCTGAGTCTAGATTCCCACTGCTAGAAATCCGTAATGATCACTCATTGTATGATGGTTTTTTTGAGGGAAGCGGTTAGGCATTAAAAATTGTCTCAAATAACTTTAAACTTTGTATTTTCCACAATATAAACGTTGTATTTGGAAAATAAAAAGTTTTAAGTCCCCTTACATGATGCCTGAAAGTATAAATTTCATCAAGCATCTTTTTCGAATATTTATACATAAGTACATCTAATGTTATTGTAACTATTATGAAAACTTTTAAGGCGTAATTTTGGATTCGTGGGTTCACAACTCGCATGTTGCCGACTCTCATACAAAAAATAGCACCCATGCATGCCGTATCAGATGTTTCATCACCCTTACTTCGCGATCTCCATCTTATTGAGAAATTTATAAAACAAATCTACCCAACACTTGATGCGCCATGGCATTTACATATAGCGTTAGAATTTGTTGAATGAAACTGTGGCTTTGCTTTAGGCCCTGAAAAAAAAATCCAGGAAATTAAAGGGTTTTATCTATCCCAAAAGACCCTTTAATCTCGCTTATTCTCCTTGGATGGTTTTTGTGTTTATCTTATGTCCTCTCAATGCTTTCTCGTGTCCCTGAAGTCTTGTCGATGACCTCTGGACCAATACCCGCTCGTCTACGGAAGTATGTTAAAACACCCTCTCCTTATTTTTAAATTTCCACTTATAGATGCCAACAAGTTTCCTTTTGTCCATTGAAATTGCAGCATCTTCCTGCTGGGGAAGTTGGCGCTCAGAGCTTTTTATTGCTTGAAAATCTTCACTCTGTTCCTTCGTTGGCAAACCGAACTTATGCGTTTTTTTGCTATAGGCATACATATTGCGAATTAGTGGATCTGTCGAAAACACTCTGATTTTCAAGGATAGATTCATTATTTATGTCAGCCAACTGTACGCTTATATTATTTTTATGAGCGTTGTCTCTATACTGCTATGGTATCTTGTTTTCATAGCCTCTTCTTAAACGCAAGCTCGTCGTCTTCTGGAAACCCGTTTGCTCTCGTTTGTAGCCTTCGACTGCTAATCCACTTATTTCCTTCTAGCTTTCAATACAGCCCTCTTGTGCCTCCATTTTCTTCGTTTTCAAAATGGGGATCCAAGCCGATTTCACGTAATTCTTCAGCCACTCCATCCTCCTAAAACAATTGGGATGGATAGAAAGTCTTTGTCATTTTGCCTTCCTCATCGTCCAGTATATCCAAAGCATGGTATGTTTTTATTTTTTCAGAGGAAACTTTTTGATCTTATTACTCGTCCAACTTTCTTCGACGCATCAATTAAATCGGTCATCAGAGATTATTCTCTACACACTTACCTCATTATATTCAAGATGCTTAAATCATATGTTGTAAGATTATTGATTTTATTTATTCCTAATTTTACTTAGCCAATTACTGCTAGAATAATGATTTATCCACCCTTTCATTGGTTTGAATAACCCCTTTTCCTGTATAACCTCCTGAAAAAAATATATATTGAAATAAGTGTTCATAGGTATTAGTTTGCCATTCATTTTCATTTTTTTCCACCATTACTTTAGAAAATTCGTTCTCCCCGTTTCTGGTCGAAGTTTATTATTTGTTTTCATTTAGTTTTTTATATATCTTGAGATACGATGGTCTGATGAAGACAGTCGTGCAGGGGCAAGTAGGTGGAATAGGTCCAGGGGCAAGCACGGAATAAGAAGGCCTCGAATGATATGTTTGGAACAGGCAAATAAGGATGTGAAAGACAAGAAATATGTAGATGTGAAGATAATATGAGAGGAATGGAGATCTGCGTAAAACATGTTTAGGGGTATTGTCCAGTGATGATGAATTGTTTATACTTGTAGTAGGGATTTTCATTTCAAATCGAACCTAATTAGTTATCGTAAAAAAAACACAAGTAATTTGAATCTGTTGTCATTGAATCATTACTATTCGCTGACGACTCGAGCGGAATTATGGGTGATTCATGGCAGTTCGGCTTGAAAAAAATTTCTCTGCACCATGGGCACGTAGATACGGAATTGTTTGTGTGGAAAAGTAAATTTTTAAAATTTTTAATGGCTAGCAAACACTTCCGCGATGTGAAATCGTAAATCTTCGATAGTGAGTCGACGTACTTTCGGAAAAAAGGAAAAGGTCGAATTACAGTGATTACAATTATTTGAAAATGTAGTCATTTCTATCTTTCTAATCCCACGTAGTACATCAAAGTATCCCCATCATAGCTCTTTTTACCTGATTTTGCCTAGGATATCTCTTGTACGACTTTATTAACGCTACCCATTGCTTCCTATATGTATTCCTTTATCTATTCCTTCCAAATTTTCGGCATACCATTCCAGCGTCATCAGTGATGTAATTGGATTAAACTGTATAGCTCCCGTTACCCTTATTAATTTTATATCCAACCGTGCACTGCTCTGCAACATTTCTATTCCCGTGCGAAAATATCTGAGAGGAGACCAACCGGCCTTGGCCTAGACTCCGACGAGGATTCTGCGATTCTGCGATTTCATGAGTGCTCTTACCAACAGATACAAAGAATGCGTACTCTTTTTCACTCTGCCGAGCATGCTATACCGTGAACCGTGCGCAATGCGGCACAGTTGCAAAGCTTTTGACGACGACTTGTGGGTTGTGGCCTCATAAATGCCCACTCTTAGAGTGACTTTAGAATTAACGTAGAATTGTCTACCAAGTGTCTTTACGGAGCCACCTGCGTATTAATTAGAGCGCAAAATTCAACCGAATAAAAAACTATACTCCCTGAAATATTCGCCAGTACGCGGGAGAGTGATTCCGCATCGGTGCATCCCTGTCTAGTGGTGAAATATTCTCAGGTTTTCCACCGGGTGAGTTGCTTGTAGGCCGACGTTTCTATGGCTGCCTCTGCCTTCATCCTCCAGGCATCGACGCCGAAGGACGCATATCCTGAGGACGATGGCAAAGGCAGTCACCTAAACGACCGCCTACAAGCAACCCACCCGGTGGAAAAACCGAGAAGATTTCACAAATATCATACGCCGAGAAAGAACAAAATCATAATCCCTGTCTAGGTTTTACAATGCTCTAGATTTAATGGTCACGCCCGCGAATATTACAAAGAAGGATCCTCAAGTCGGCCTTTAAATGTGTTGTCGTCCAGCGTGCATTTAAATGGGTTTACTTAAGTCGCCACTCTCGTCGTTGACGGACAAATTGATCCGAGTTTCACGGGGAAATAGGACATAATTAGGGCTATCAACCGAAATTTTACATTTGATGATTTGATCTATTCAATTCCTAACTTTTCAATGCTATTCCTCGCAATTAGAACCATAATACTGGAAAATATTGGGAAAAAGTGGATCGCATTGCACTCATCACCGCGTCGCGCACATTTTTTAAAACCGATAAAAATACGACCGAAGTGGCAACAGAAATCAGCCTGATATGGGATAGAATTGGACCTCTTCTATGCAGTTCTCTTGGGTCACGCCACAGAATATCTCTAATCAAGAGCGATTATCGGCTACTGGGCTTGGTATGAAGGTTGAAGTGGCAAAATCCGAGATGGGTGTAATTGGCTGGCTACGACGATGGCCTTTCTTTTCATGTTTATTTCGAATGGATATTCGATTTTATTTAAATCTAATGCTGACGAGACAAGAGTAATAGGGACATAATGAAATATATTCATTATTAATTATTTCATGTTCAGAGTTTTTCGTAGACCATAATGGAGCTGAAGTTGTAGTGTCAGTGTTGGCCTCGACTTTTTGTTCGTGCCCAGCTACCATGAGGGCTGTAGTATTTAATTACTCAGGGGGCCATAATGTGACTTAATGCCGAACACTGGTAGACAGCAATGGCCTTTCAGTGGTGAAAAGTTGTCGATTTCTTATTTGCAATTAGGTTGATTATAGACATTGTACTAACTATCGACAAAGCTGAAACCATCGGCTATCGTCTGGCCACACTACATTCTCTTCATCCCCACAAATCCAATCGAAATTAACTCTTCAGCTTAAACTTTGAAATCTACGGGGACAATCTATAGGCGATGCACCAAATTTAATCTCAGGAAGAAGTATCTATCAGGAATCAATGACAGAATTATAATTTAAAAATTAGAAAATCATTACCTATTCCCTTCATTTTGCGCATGTGTCTGGCATATATTATCTACTCTTTAACGAATACTCTTTCCAGAATTTTATGTCTCAATAAATGGTAGACAGTAAGAAGAAGGTCGAAAAAAGAAACGCGAAATGCGTGTTGTTTAGGATTTTCCTTGGTTAGAATTGGCTATGGTGAGCCCAACTAATCTAACTTTAGGTCCGCCTAGTACCTATACTTACTTTTTTTCTGCCCATAGCCCGCTCTTTCCTCTCTTCCCGGTCTTATTATTCTTCTCCATCGTCCTTTTATCGTTGGGTGCGCAAGATTTTTTTAAGGCACGTTTGAAGACCTTGGATCCTCCTCCTTCGTTCCCTATAAACCCGGGACACCCACCCACCCCATTAACTGGCCCGGTCCAGGAGTTACCGAGATCCAGTTCCGTTTATATACTGTACGGGGAAAATTTTCGGATCGGTCCTTCCCTCCGACCTGTCTCTCACTGCTGGCCCAGCGGGAACGATAATAATGCTCCCTGTTAATATTTAGAACGCCTCCCTTCATGGAAGATAATATTAGCCCAATAGAGAAATTAAACCATTTCGCAACCATCAAAATACTCTTGTTAACTAATCTTTTTCATTTTAATATGCAATAATAAATGGACAGCACTTGCCATTACATATTCGGGATCTTTTCTTTTTTAAAGAGGTTTAATTGCTCAAAGGAATCCGTTAAATCCTCCTTCTCTGTGAACTAGAAATGAGGGGGTCGTTGGGTATTATAGGTGATGCTGGGTATGATTTATCATTGTATTATGATTGATTAAAATTATTCCCACTTAGAATTAACTAGCTAAATTAGTTACGCCAAAATATGACGCATAGAGACACCGAAAAATGTTGTGGTTAGCACGAACACGGCTACTTCTCCACGCTATACTTTCTAATTTTATATTTTTAGACTTCATTCATCAACGGATTTACCAACTTTACGAAGAACACTTTAGCTTCAAAACGTTAGTTATCATTGGTCACGATTATGGCAAAGTTATGAAAAAGGCCCATTCAATTTGTTGGGTAACTTTTCACATCATTATTATATATTCGGGGGAACTATACTTCGGGATAAATTTTAGAACATAAATTTGAAAAAGAACCCAAAGTAGTTATAAATACCATTTTTATCAATCAGAATTGCACCTCGCATCCGTCTCAAGTCTTGTATTTTTAGGATAGAAGAAAAATAATTGAGCACTCATATTTTTAGCAAAATTGATTTTTATTGTGGCATCAATTAGCGAAGTATGAAAGTCGAAACCTACTAATTCTAATTCCCATTTCACCTGTAATTGAGCTACTTTCTTTTCTTCTCTGTTGATTAGGTTAGTTTATACCGACACGGTGTCCCTCTCCCGTCTTCCTTCCCTACCATTCCCTTTGTTGCAAATGAAATAAGCTGTTGATCCCCTCCTCAAAATACTCACAAAGGAGGAAAAGTATCGGAATTTTAATAAAATATATGTATATTTAGGAGAGAGGAGAAGCCCAATGAAAACCTTTATAAGAAGACGGAACAACTTTGTCGGCCATGATGACCATGATGGCCTGATGAAGACAATTGTCGAGAAACAAGTAGATGGCAAGAACGGAAAAGGAAGGCCTCGAATAAAATATATTGAACAGGTAAAGAAGAATGCAAAAGAGAAGATATTCGTAGGTGTTAGGAAGATCTTCTTTAGTGCTACATTGGCTGATAGGAGAATTGAATGGAAAGCTGCGTCAAACCATTCCTCAGATTGTTGACTAGTGATGATGATTTCATTTGTAAACTAGTTCTTGAAGTTTAGTTTTATTCATTATGAAAAAACATGGAAGGCCTACTTGTCATAACCTATTTTTTTTCATTATCAGGTAATTCATACGAAGAGTTTTTGTTCAAAACAACAATCATGCTAATGATGGGAATTTCTCTGATAATGGAAAAAATGAAGTAGTTTTAAAATGTCTTAAAGATTTTTTAATTTATGAAAAATTGAGACCTATCCTTCAAGAATTAATCTACAAATATAGTTAGAGATCCAGAAGAAAACTCATTTGCAAGTCATTAGCTAACCTTTTCCATGTCACATCAAAATGATGAAGAGTGGGTTTCAATGACAGGGTTTCTGCTTACTCCGTTTCTTCTTTCACACTTGCCATCCTTATGGACTAATAGTATTACTGATACAAAAATGTATTATGCTGTAATGCTCTGAATCAAAGAGGAGGCTAATGGTATGATTATTGTCGTCGCACTTCCTTTGTGCCTATCACTCTTGCAACTGCTTTATCTTTCGTAACGGATATTCAGCGGAAGCACCAACGTAACAGAAAATCTCCGGCCGTATCGACAGCATCGACAAGGAATCGGCTTCAGAGAATCACAGGGAATGTCGCCTCCATCTTGGTCTGACCTCCTGGCGTAGATGACGAGAGTGGGGGTGGCGAAATACTTAGCGGTTGCTTGCCGTCGTGAAATTTTCATACTTTAACGCGGAGATTTTTGCCTCCTTACCCTCATGTTTAAGAGAAATTGGGTGATTAATTCGTTGAGATTTATTTTTGCTTAAACTGAGTTTCTTTGAATCCTTATTTTGAAGTACCTGGAGCAATAATTGTGTTGGAAATTAACTATAATATTTTGTCCCCATTTTATATATTCTTAATGGGAATCTTATGATGCATCTATTCTAAAGTTCACGCACATTTTTTCACCGATATAATAAGTAACTAACTTCGTCATCAGTCTGTGGAAATTAGAAATCAGGCACGTAGCCGAGGGGAGATTTCCCTGTGGCTGGGTATCCTCCCTTCCCCCGAAATTTCCTGTGGTTCCTTGTGTCGACTACCCTCGATACATCTGCTGAGAAGGCCACTAGCCCAGATCCGCATCTTCTCTGATTCTTCGTTTTCCGATGCAATTAAATGCGATAGCGTCTGCCAACAAATCGCTTCGAACATACATATCGATAAATGCAACCCAAGCAGTGGCGAATATATGGGGGGGGGGGGCGAGGGCTAAGGGAGCTATAGCCCCCCTTGGGTATCCAATTTGTACTTGATGGAATGGTAATTTTGCTCGGACCCCCGCTACTTATGGCTGGTTAACTACCACTTTGCCGTCTCCTTGTCTCTCTCCTGAATCCGCCACTGAACCCAAAAGTTGAAAATGTTTGTGATAAATCAGACAGATTTAGGGGAATGAACGCCAATAAAGACCTAGCCATATCAACTATGTCCATTTCAGTAAAATTTTGCACTACACCAACGAAATTTATTGCTTATTTAATGTTATTTATAGTTTTCTGATGCGTGCCAATTAGCTACAAATTGCCAGTATAGGCAACCCGCATACCACCAAAGTAAATTCTTGCCAATACGCGCCTTTTGAAAATAGAATTCATAACGAAAAGAACTCAGTTTAGAGGGAAAAATCCGGGTTAAAATCAAGTGCTTTTCTTTTTGAACGTTGCGGACAAAGTATCACCTTGGAGTCGCTTGTAGCGTCGGATCCAACTTCGCCCGAGGGCGTACCGGGATCGAAGGAGGTCGGTGGTGCCGGAAAGAAGATTTCCCGAGCACCTCGCCCGAGCCGAGGGAGAGTTGGTTCCGATGGGGAAATTATATCCGAACGTTTGCGGTTTCGTCTGAAATGTCAAGTGTGGACGGGAGGCGACTGGTTGGCATCGGGGAGGGAGGGTGTCTGCTTACGTAAATCATGATGGAGTGGCCGGCTCCGATGTGCTCCTTGATGGGGTCCCAACGCCAAAGCCTTGTATCACTACTTTGAAAACCCACTCATTCATTGACTACTGGGTGTTTATCTTCTGTGTATTAAGTTATATTTATTCGTTGTTGGTTCGGAGGCTTGAAAATGAACGTCCAGAGGGATGAAAACAGGCAGCAAGGGATTTGGAAATCATTCTCTAAGGTCGATTTTCGTGAAGCAGTATTTTGCCTAATTTCTTATTGAAACGCAAAACTATAAATACCTGAAATGAAAATGATTTCGATTATAATTTCCTTATGTTATGACATTTTTAATTTGGATACTATGTGTTATAAACCCTACCAATATTCTCTTCTCTGAAAAAAATGGAGTACAATCGAAAGATTCTCGAAAACTCATTGAACGGTATTGAATGTAAAGCTCAAAAATAATAGTATGTGGTCACATACTTGAACAGGTGAATTAGTTCAGCTGTTTGGGCTGCATATTAGAGGAAAACGGATGCAGCAGTAAAGACATCAGGAAGAGAATGGCGTCAGCAAAGGAGGCGTTCATGAATAGCAAAGAGCTTATGGGAGATCGTTATGTAAGAATTTGAAGAATGGACTGATAAGAGTCTAAATTGGAGGGTAGTGAGAGCTCATGGGGGGATAGTTATGTAATAATTTGAAGAAAAGGGTCGTGAAGAGTCAAATTTGGGGTGTACCGCTTTACGGTGCGGAAACTTTGACGGTGAGGGAGGAGGACGAGAACAGACTGGGAGCGTTCCAAATGTGGGTGTGGCGGAGAATGGAGAGGGCGAAGTGGACGGAGACGAAGAGGAATGGCGCAGAGCTTTATGAGATTCGGAAAATACAGAAGGTTTGAATTGAACTGAATGAAAAGACTTCTCACTTGACTTAACGGGTGCAGAGCGGGCAGGCATTCGCGGATCAATAGGGGCCTACCGATCGGGTCGAAGCACTCACTAATTAAATCGAATCTTCCGGAGGTTGCCAGTTTGTACAACAGTAATTACTTGCATTTTCCAATATATTTACCTACTTTAACGAATTGAAATACAAATTAGCTCTAAACGTAGGGCATGTTTATTTATATAAAAAGCCCACGTACAGCAGTATTCCCATTTTATATTGGCCCAATAACAAGCATGTATATTGTATATAACAAGAAATAAATATATGAAATGTAGCGAGAATCA
This sequence comes from Ischnura elegans, assembly GCF_921293095.1. Lineage (NCBI taxonomy): Eukaryota > Metazoa > Arthropoda > Insecta > Odonata > Coenagrionidae > Ischnura > Ischnura elegans. Next base: position 38,404,301 of record NC_060249.1, on the reverse strand, counting down.
AATACATTAAATTCAATGAGAATAAAATCCTTGAGAATACCGAATACAAGTACATAAAAATAAAGAGAATCGGAGTAGTGGTCAGAAATGCATAGGAAGTGTTGCTATTGATGATCAGAGAGGTAAGATAGTGCTAGAAGCTTTTGGCGTGTTACAATTCAGATAGGGTCTTGGGGCGTAGCCCTTGGGTATCAAATTTACATTAGATAGTATGGTAGTTTTGTTCGGATCCCCACTTCTGCTGGGAGGTTACCCCCCACTTAGCCCTCCCTCCTTATCCCTATCCTGGATCCGTTACTGCGGGTAGGGGATGTTGAAAACCGTGCTAGAAGAAAGAATGCTTGGTAGCCGGGGGAAGGGGAGAAAAAGAAAAGGATTTCTAGACAGAATGAAAGGGATTAAGACGTGTTGTGACATGAAGAGGGAAGATGTGGAGACTCCAATGTGGAAGTGGAGACTACCAGACCGATTCTCAAACCTGCCTTAGCCGGTTGAATACTTAAATTATAGTAAGCTTTGTGGTAAACTGGATCCCATGTGCACATTTCCAGGAACTTTGACGAAAGTTGGCTTGCCTAAAACACATATTTTGTTCATTTACCACTATTTAATTTACGGGAAAGTATCATTTTCTGGGTATAAAAACATCCATCGGATAGCGTAATTAGTAATTTTCACTGAAATATGTTGTAATTATCTGCAATTTGCGTCAGTTTATCATAACTTTAAATCGAGTGGGAGGGAAAATGATTCTTCTTCTGTTCATTCATTACTATTCTTATTTTGTTCATTTACTATTATTTAATTTACGTGCACGTATCATTTCCTGGGTATGAAAACATCCATCGAATAGCTTAATTACTCATTTTCTCTCAAATCTGTATTAATTATCTGCAATTTGCGTCAGTTTATCATAACTTTTTATTGTATGCGAGGGCAAATGGTTCTTCTTCTGTTCATGTTTTCCTTCATATAAATTTGTGTTATGCGCAGTTCAGCCCTACTCCGTTGTGGTCAAAATCAGAGGGAAACGTGATTTTGATGGCGCAGATAAAGAGAGGTCGCTGTTTTCTCTATGTTGCTCGTATACGAGCAGAAAAATATTAAATACGGAGTAACCCACTTAGAGAGCTTTGTTGATTTCTGTCGCGGTTTGTGGTGTTGGTTGATATGAGATCTTGATTTTTAAAATGCATTTCGGAAGATGGCAATATCTATTTTCAATCTGATCCTATGCCTCCGGGACCTTATATTGCCGTATTTTATAGATATGGCTTCCTCTTTATGATCACTTCGTATGATCAAGATTCAACAGGACGTCACCAACTAATGGTACGAGTGAAGAATTTGAAAGTGATTTTCTTATAATCTTCTAGGCACACGACTGAAACATCAAATATTTGAGGGGATACTTCGGAACTGATAATAGTTGTGATGATAATTGTTCATGCCGTGGAGAATTTTCGAATCAAATTAGAAGGCATTTAATTCATCTATAAACGATTGGGAATTTAAAACTAGCCCCAACCGCCGGATGTAATCAATAATGCTTGGTGAGTAGTGTTGAGTTCCTGTCGGAGATGGGCGTTAGGAAAAAATAATGTATGCACCAACGAATTGCTTAAACAATTTTCTTAGTCATGATTGGAGAACGAGAGATAATATCCAAGGTCTGGTATCTTTTTCATACATTTTTTTAAATAGTTGCTATCTAGCGGGAAATAGTTTCAAGTAAGGGAAATAAATAGCCTTTGTTCTCACTTTAATATCGACGTTTTAATTTTATTTCTGGTCAAGTTATGGTTGCGTTTAACATAAACTGAGTTAAAGCTAATAACTAAATGCTTTTAAATTATCCTTGAAAAAATGTTGCAAGTCTTATGTTTTCCATGTATATTTACTGCTTTTTCCTTATACTATTAGTCTTAATATGACCTGAAAAATATTAGCGTTTTTTTCCTGGAAGGCTATTTTACGACAAACTGTACTGAGACCGTGATTTTATAGTGTAAATTTCGGAATCCTTGGAATCATCGCATTGATTCTTTCGTTTGTTTTATCTCTGCTTTCTGTCAGGAAAGTTGTTATACTTAAACTGATTGCTTCAAGCGTCTTAAAAAAAGGCAATCCCGATGAAAAGTAAATTTAAATGACTTTACGTTGTGGCAATTTTAAGAAAAGTCATGTTTTATTCCTATGATTTTAAGTTGTTTTGGAGTAATTTAATCGCCTTTGCTATGCAAAAATGTTCGTTTGAATGAAATTGATTGATTGGGGCGAATTTTACTCTAACTTCGTCAGTATACTAATATTGATGAAAATACTATATAAAGAAATGTTCCAGCATTTCTGCTTTCTTTTTGTTGGCTTTTAACCGCTGTTTTAAGTACTCATTATAATTTATCTAATATATTAATGTAGCATGCATAATATATTTATATTTATCGGAAAATGGGCGTTAGACACAGCAGACTCTGCAGCACTCTTCTACAGTTAGTTATGTTATAGAAGTAAGTGGAGGAACAAATTCGTGAACATGAAGATGACGATGCTAACCTTGATTACACTATACAAGTGGCTTTCGTCAGATGTTTCGTAACCTATGACATAAATTTTATGTTATTACAACGCCATCATTGTTTCAAAATAGGATCTTCGTATTTTTCTCTTTTTAGGGAATCGCATTTTAATGATGATTCCCATCTCATGTTTTCTACACTCACCTTTTCTAACCTTGTTAGATCATTATTTTACTTTTGGCAGTCATAATCATCCAGATATTAATTTTTATGTGGTTTTCTCCTTTAGGTGTTGATCGTATTCCTTTTAATCTTTTTTCAACTCTTTGAATTATTGGCACACAATTTAAACAATTCGGTACAATGTAAATCTCCTTTAGTTCCGAAAGAAATTAATGTCGAAACGGCAAAACATGTTGTGAAAAGCTCTTTCATACAATGCCCTCCTCAAAATCTTATTGTAACTTCTCGACCTGAGCGTTCACATTTAAGTTAATGCCGGTTTTGAATGCTATAAACAATGAAATATTTTCCTTGATGAAATGAGTTTTTAGAGCTCCCGTATATGCGTAAGAATCTAGTGACTCATCAAATATCAATCATTTGATCGAGTTCGTTTAGTGAATTGATGTGAACTGTAGCGAAGGTATGGACTAGTGTAGTTTTTTTACATCCAATTTTTCTAAGTTTCAGTCATCATCCTCTTTCTCGTAAATTTCTCACTACTATAATAATTTTACTCGCATCATTAGTGTTTTATGTTTTCCTATAATTATTATTTTGAAGATCGTCTTTTTATAATACTGTACCTACTTTCCTGTCATTTTCGAGGTCAAATACATTACTATGCGCCTTTCAGAGGTCTGCTACGCTTGTTCAATATTGGTAAAGTATCATCCTCATCATGTTTCCAAATTTCAGATTGTATTTAACATTATATTCATTATTTATCTCCTCTGTTTTTCCGTAAAGAGCACGCTGCTTATTGGTTACCTGTTGGATACCTGAACCATTTTCCTAGCTTATGAATATGATTGAGAGCTGCACGAAGCTCGTTCTTCCCGATCATATGACAAGACTAAGCCAAGGTGACGCTGAAGAATTCCGCCCTTATATAAGTTAGCCCTTCCCTTTCCCGCCTTTCGGAGTCACGTGCTGTTCTTGTTCTTCATCGCAATTCTCAAGAATTTATAAGAGTTTACTCTTCATACGCGTTTTTGAATGATATGAAATCAGGGGTTAATAGATTTGAACTACGTTTACTTCTCATTAAGCCCACATGCGAGGATTTTCTCCTTTCGTGTTTAAGGTAGCCTAATTTGTCTGTGAATGATATGATTGATTGTAATGGTGATATTTCAAGACTTCAACTTTTGTGGTTAAATTCCTACCGAGCACATTGCGATATTTTCGTGTACTCACGTGTTTTTAAAAAGTGAAACCTTATTTCCTTATAGAATAAAATAACAATTTCGATTTTGTACTTTCCACAATATATTAATGTCTTGACTACACGTGTTTCAAAGCTTTCACATCATCATCTAGTCCAGTTACGCGAGGGATGATGAATCGAAAGCTTTGAAACACTTGTAATCAAGAAATTAATAAATTGTGGACAGAAAAAAATCGAAAAACTTTACATGCTGTTCCACCAAAACTCGGCTAATGCAGTTGAGTTCGTTCATTTCCCTTTAACAATTATTTTTTATATATCATTGCCTCGGAGATAATATTTAATAATTTATCATAGTATGTAATATTGTCATTTCTCAGTCGGAGAATATTAAATTTTACTCTAAATTAACTATGCACGTAAAAAATTATTGATCGATGATTTTTTGGAGGAAATGGATTGATATCGTCTAGTATATTTCGGTAGCTCCTTGTGTACCCAATCGAGAAATCTTTATGCATCTAATTAATTGGTTACTTGGATTCTTCTGTTATGCTATGCGTATTACTATGTGATTAATTCATCGATAATTTATGGAAGTAAATGTATGACATAACTTTTATATATAAATTAAATTTAACCAGTAATTTATTCCATAGTTTATAATTTGAAGGACTCAAAAGTATTTGAGACTTTTGTGGAATTCATTAGCAATCGAAAGTTCATCTGATATGGATTCCAATTAGTCTTATATTCCACTCCTCACGATGGATAATTTATCTTCCACAAATATTGCGACAGTATGTGTAGAATTGTATAGTCAGTTTATTAAGTTATAAGTGCGTTTGATAGATCTCTTTTTATTCATTAGCTGTATTCCTTTATGGGATTCGGCAACCGCCTGATTATCACGGTAGCGTTACCGCTACCTTAAAATCATGCCACTGGAAACCGCAAGGTCAAATTATCAGCGTCAAGAATATATAGCTCTCAATAAAAACCTTGCCACATTAAGGCGCATGGTGCATTTGTGAACATTTCACTGGCTTTATTCGCGTGATTTTCGGAACTGTATTACGACACGGAAAATTAAAATGTCTCATTTAATCAAATCTCAGTGACGATTTGTATCCGATTATTTGTTTTCTATATTTACAGTGTATGTAATTGCTAGACTCGTAAACTCTGGGGCCAAAAGTATTTCCATTCCCACGGCCGAATATTTGAATTTCATTAGCTTTTTCTGCCAAAAATGCCTGTATTTTCGCTGAATATTTTAATCAATTTCGTAGTAATAATCATTATTTACATAAATAGTTTGCTAACTTCAAACTTCCGTAATCTCCATTCATGAAGTGACAAAATATTTGCGCCGTGACATACGTGCAGGTATTCTGCTCGCCGGCTTCGAATTAGATACCCCTGTCAGGTAGCGTGGACCTCCAAATCGCATTCACACGTGGAATCTATGAGGCTGCGTAAAATCTCGCATAACCTCGGATTCACCTTGTATATTTCCCTCAGACGGCATCGCAGCGTTGAAATCACCTTGTCTCTCAGGTCGATATATACACTAATTTGGACTTCTCTTAATCTCATTGTATCTTGTCGGTTACATATTTACATGTAATATATCGTTATTGCTGGTAAAACTATTTTCACGCGAGCAAATAGCCTTGAAATGACCCATTGGCTTTTATACACGCGAGTCCATTGGGGCATCTCGTTATTTTTCGGCCGCTTCAAGGCCTCGAGTAGTCCACGAGCACCCAGTGACGAGAAAACCGGCCTGGCCTTCACGATCCGTGGATAAGCTGATGCCCAGTTTTATTCATCCTTATAGTCATGTAAATCAAACCTTTTTTTCCCGGTTCCTCCTGCAATACTTGTAGGACGCATACCTCCTGCTCGATGGGTCTTCTTTGACGGACAACTCACTTAGCACTAAACTATCGTCATTAAATTGTCAATGTAAATAAAGTAGACCACTGTCAACAATTTAAAACATCTCAAAGTTGATAATTTAGCCTTAAAATCATTTCCTCATGCGTAGTTTTCTAGTATTTGAAACCAGGTAACCCGTTCGAAAATGTCGCACTTTCACGCTATCAGGGAATAAGTATGTTAAGGAAACGGCGTAATAGGGTTTTAAATAGAGAAGAAGGTGTAGCATTAACTACCTTCTGTATACTTGTTTTCTTTCAAAAATATACAAAACATGCTAATACAATTCAGGCAAGAGAGTTTGGTACCAGTAGGAACAATCATGTCTGTTACTGCGTAATGGCACGTAATTTACAAAAATTCTTTAATGAAAATATTAGAAGTAACAATGCTGTTATCCGTAACTTTTTGGTTAAGAGTTTCTTTTACACAAACATAAGTATTTTTATTTATTCGTGATATCTTTTAAGTTTCATACTCACGATGTCTTTAGAAAACGTTTAACCCTTTATACTTCTTAGATTTTATTTTTAATGTTTTTTTCCTGCTTATGTTACGTTTCTTTGGTTTAGCTATGGATCTAACGAGTTTTTAAGCTTTAATTTTGAAGTTTAGAATAAAAAAATGTGTGGAGTTGATATACCTCGAACGAGTAATCGGTATGGAAAAATCGAAACTTTTAAGTCAAATAAATGGGTAAGTAATGAAACTTGAGATTGTACTTTTCGTCAGAAGCCGGTGATTCAACGTTTAAAATGATGCCTCATTTATCACTGTAATTTGACGGAGCATATACGGAATGACAGAAAAAGACCTTTTTGTAATAATATATATGGTGATACGGATAAATATTAACAGGGAATTTTCTGTTTACGCTATGCATTTCAAGATGATAGAATAAGTTTTTTTGCGAGTAATCCGTCGCCGCGTCCTATATTATGGTCATATTTCTCTATGCATTGTAATGATTGAGTTATTGGGGTAGAGCGATCTTTGTATTCTTAATTTTTTACTTTCCGTAATTCAGGTAGAGTTAGTTAGTTTTTATATTTATTTTAGAATAATTAATCGCATGATAGAATTTTTGCATAAAATCTAATTTTATTTTTGTTATTATTTTCCTTTTTTATCTTTATACCGATTTCTTTATTCTTTTCAAACGTTAACAAATAATCCTTTAACATTCCTAAAAGATGGCTTAAATCACGATAAAAAATATTGGCGGGTATTGTACACGTAGCTCCTTTCATTAGGAACAGGCTAACGACGGCGCCAGGTTTATCTCCACTCTTCCCTCTTACCTTTACTTCAGTGCCCTCAGTTGTTGGTGGTCTTCACCAATTTGCAATGCTACCTCCCTTTAGGAGGGCAATGGTAGTATTGGAACCAATCCTCTCAAAAATAGCCATGAAAATTAAGTATCTCAACAGCTCAGTGGTCTGAGGTGTTACCCGTTAAGCCACAGTTTGATTACTCGTCCATTTTTTTTTCTTGCAGCAAATAATTTGAATTTGTAGTCAAGAAGTTGAAGAGTAAGAAACAAAATCGGTATGGCTGTTTGGTCTAGGCTACTTTGAGAGCCGCGCACTTCTTCCCCCATTTTCCCCCTTTAGTTCTTACGGTTGTTAGCAACCATCATTTTACACCTGAATTGGTGACACACTGGCCCTGGGTTGGAACACCTCGCTGACTTTCGGGGAGAAAATTATTTTCACTCGAGTTTTAAGATGAAAACTAAACATACGCCGGTGGCGGTGGAAATATTTCATGAACTGCCTCATCCCTGCATGAGTTTTTTGTGTAGGGCACTTCAAGCTCACCACTCCGTTCGTCGGATGTGACGGTAAGCTTTTGTTCGCTAGACGTCTTTCGTGAGGATCAGGATAATGCCGACGCCGGGTTTCTCTCCACGAAATGACAAAAGCTGCTGACCACCCCCTCCACATACCATGCCACACCAAAAAAATTAATGGCGAAAAGATATGCAGAAAAATATATGAGCTGAGCTGATGAGCTGAATTTTGATTATATATTCTGTTTTTAAGCTGAATTGAAATCTTTTTAACGTATTTTACTATATCTACCACTGCTTTTACGATAAAAATTGCCCGTTTTATACAATTTCAACGAATGATTTTATTATGGTTGCTATTAATTTAGAACAAAAGTCGATCTATTGCACCGAAGTTTACCTATCGTTAGGCGGAACTATTTGGACCAAGTAGTGCCTACTAGTTGATTATTATTTATTGATAATTAAATGGTATTATTTTGCTAAATACAGGAAAATGGAAACGTGTGTCGGAGAACGTCGTTCTTAGGAGGGTGATAATCAATTAATCCTGTTTCATCGTTGGAAACTTGTGGTTACATAGTACCTTGAACGCTATACCGATATAGGCTATCGCAACATATGTTGCAATCTCTGCTTAGGCCTATCCATGTAAGTGTTCAGTTGGCTGAGTTGGTGTAAATTATATTTCCCTCGATTTTGGTATAAGTAAATTTTTATTCATTCAACTTTTTAAATTTCTTTTATATTTTGTTCCGATAATTTAATACTTACATCTACCCGCTAAATAAAAAACATATTTCCGGATCAGTCTTGGGAGATGTTTTATCTTGTCATAAAATTGTCTCTCGGACTTATATTTGGATAAAAATTTACCTTTGCAACCTCACCTTGTGAAACCACGGAAACCATATGAAATGAAAATTCACTTCGTACATTATACTAGATGATGACATAATATTGTGGAAACCGTAGTCGGGAATATACTATAGTTAGTTTGGAATGCATAAAGTGAATTTTCATTTCCTATTCTTAGATGTGGATATTACCTTTTTCATATTGAGCATAAAAATCTATTAAAATGTCTATTTGTGTTGGAGGGACAAATTTAGGTTGCGATAAATACTTATGTTCAAGGTCCGCCGTTGGATTTTTATCACTTCAAAGTTGAAATTTTGATTTATTTTTTGCGTAGAGAAGCTGTTATTGAAACCGTATTGGTTAGATAAAGCGCGACCACTGTGTACCCCTCTCTGTTCAGATTAATGACGCAATTTGATGGCAATTTGTTCCATGTGGTATGATTATGTCATTACGGTTATTAGTTGGTGAAGCGAGGGGAGAGGGTGTTTCAGACCAAACCCACTTCTTGGCGTCTAGAATATCCACTCGTGCAAAGCCACACCGCGATCGTCACATGATGAGAAAACTCGTCATTTGAGGTCAGAGGAGAGTTATATCTCCGCATTCTGCGTTCGCTGTTCTCGTCGATGTAAGACTTCTCTCAATAATGGAATATTTCTTGCTAATGCTTTCAATGTTACTGAGCGCAAGATATATTTTCAAGCAGTTCTGTAATTTTTATTCATAGTCTTTTTGAGTACATAAATAGCTTTGAAAATATTTTGAGGAGAAGTGACTTGGCTCATAGTTTAGCCTTTTAGTTTTCATTTGCCAATATTAAGTAAAATTTTACCGTTCCATAGCCTTTATCGCTTTTTTAGAAGCTATTACTAACTAAGTTATCCAAACTAACCAAATTACAACTATGAAGCTGTGTTGCAGCAGATTATTATTATGATTTAATAACTGCGTTATTAAGAAACCCTGATTATGTGTGAAAATAATGAATTGCATATCATTGAACCATCTAGTTTTCATCAATATGTTTCCAACCCTCCCTCCATGTCATTGCATTGCATCTTGGGATAAGGGTAAGTATGTACATGGGAGGTAGGAGAGAACTCAGCTGTCAGCAACACTTTCATCATAGAGAGAGACGGCCAATTGATTATGTTTTAACCTTTGATTCTGCTTGCAGGATTCTGTACTACAAGAGTAAGAGGAATAATTTTAGTAAATGATAGGAGTCGGATTTCGGGTGAAATTTTCTTTTCCACCAGAATTTTAACTTTCCTTGCTTTCTTCTCGTCACTGTTATCCAAATAGTTTTTCCTTCCTCCGCAAAATGCTTAGAACAGTCGACTAAAATTAAGTTAAAATATTTATTTTCACACTGCCATTTTTCAGTAACTAGTATAGCGCTGTATTCATAGCAACATTAGGGTAGGTAGGGTCGTCAGATATACGCTTATTTCTTTCAGGAAGTATCATCGTAACGGACGTGGTGCCGAATATACAGTGTGGCCTTGGGCATGTGGAAGGCTGTAAAAAGTTAGTCGTCCAATGCGTCATGAAGGCTGTGCATGGAAATCAATTCGCAGAGTAATATTTTCTGCGTGTTAATGATTTTCTCTGTCATGCTGAGAAGTTTGACGTCACAAGGTTCCTCATGTATTAAAAAACTGTCGAGTATTACGTAAGTCATGAAAGATTCTAGCTAAATATGATACTTTCCCATGTTGGCATTTTGCATTTGTTTTTACGAATATGCATTCATTCCGTGGATATATTCCAGTTTCTCGACGTCAATACTTGCAAATTTCACGCGCGAAAGCTCACTTTATTCTTTGCCTACTTTATGGCAATGCCAACTCTTGAATGACCTAACTTAAAAGCTATTCTAAATTCAATTTGAAGAAATTCCCGGCCGAATCCATAGTCGTCACCATGATAACTAATTATCTATTTAGATCAAGGAGGTTGGAATTTCCCGGAAGGGACACCTTTGGTTCCGAGCGTGGAGTGAAGTGTGGTAGAAAAGTAATTACTCGTTAATACATTAAAATACTCTTTGGAGCACGTACGGTGAATTTTTTTCTTACATAATTAGTGAACTTCGTAAAGTTATATCTCGAACTCTTTTCCGTGGGAAAAATTATTGCCAGCCATCACGGTTACGTTATACTACTAGCTCAGCTGAAAATATATTTTTACGAGTGTAAACTAGTCACTGCCCGGCACTCCTACTTGTATTTAATTTGATTACAACCAATGGAAATCTAACTTTAACGGACCGGTCGCAGTTGTAGTACAAAAATATATGTACGAGAAAATCCCCACAAGTAAAGTGGCTAATAGGTGGCATTTTTCATAGCAGAATCACGAATTATCGAAAAACTCCGATGAAAATTACCGGCTAAATACCAGTGATTACGGCAGCAGTTCTCATTTAACTTAGTACCAGTGCTGTAGTTGGGCCGGTACGGCGTACCCCCTAAAATCCCAACTCGTTATAACCATACCGGTTGAACTACCTGTTTAAATCTGTTAAAAAATAGCCCTACTGTAAATTGTCCAATGTATTTCAGAAAGAAAAATCGGAAATGATCATTTACTTGTTTAGAGTTATCTCATGGCACAACTTGGCACTAATGTAAGAGTTTTAGTTGGACATTTCAATCGTGGCCGGATGTATAATACATGTTTTCCGCCTAACTGTTGGAAAATTTTGGTGAGTACCGCCTAAATTTTTTTCTCAAGTATAGCACTGCTTACTGCATTTGCAGGACAAAACTTAGCCAACTCAAAATATAAGTCGGAGACTTTGGTCCAAAAAATTGTCTAAGTAAAATGGTGGAACTCTGACGGCACTAAAAACTCGGAATTAGCCCCTAAAGATATTTCAACCTCATTGATTTAGATGAAGTCGTGGTGATCTCGGCTAGATCATATGCAATTCGTTGAAAGGGAGCGGTTTCCAGATTCCCTACCGGTTATTATGTAACAATTTTGCAAGGTGCGAGGCCAGCACGTGTTCACACAAATATTCGCTCTCGCTGTGATTCTGCCTCTCGAATCAAGCGCACTCTATTACAAAATATATCTTGAATTAATGCCAGGACAAGTGGCCTAGCGTTGAGCGTATGGCATCGCTGGTGTACGAATCGAATCTACCCTTCATTGACTGCGTCGTTGAGATCTTGATTCGGTGCTGGCAAATTCTAATGACCTCCCCATATCTAGGTCTGTTGTGCTCTTTACGCATTACTTAAGAGCTTGCCATTCTTTGCCATACGTATGATATTTTGACTGTTAGGGACTGGAACTCAAACATTTGTACTCCATTGATTCAAATTGAATATAGAATGCATTGAAGGACAACAAATGCATAATTTTCAGCTGTTAATTAGTTTTCCGCCTAAACAGTGATAAAAGCCACGCTGACTAAAAACTTTTGGGCTATGTCGCCGCGTCAATTTTTGGGTGGCCCCAACGTTTCCCGATCGACGCTGGTCGATTTCTAAAGGGATTCTGAAGACGTGGGAATTTAAATTCATATGCATAGGTATCCGTCTCAGGTGGTGGGGGAGAGGAGCGGGAGGTCGGAGGAGTAGGTCGTTGATTGTTTTTGCTGATTACGGGTTGCCAAGTACGGCTAATTTTAAGGCCGGTGACCCTGTTGAAATTGTTCTTCTCCTCTTTAGATATTTCTATGGCTTCTCTGACGAGTCCCTGTTTAAAACCTTTTACTTTGTCAACAATTATTGCTTCTTTAAGGTCGACTGTGTGGCCCAGCGCTGCGTGTTCGGCTACCGCGGACTTCGCTAACTGCCCCAGTCGAATTGCTCTTTCGTGCTCCTCTAGGCGTGTTTTGACCGATCTGTCAGTTTCGCCGATGTAATTCTTCCCACAGGTCTGGCAAGGAATTCGGTAGACCCCTTCGACTTGTATTGGGGTTCTATCCTTGACGGTTTTTAAGAGATGTTTTATCTGCTCTTGAGGAGAGAAGATTGTGCTTATCTGGAATTTTCTTAGAATATTTCCTATTATGTCAGTCGTCCCTTTTATGCATGTCAGGAAGGCTTTCTTCTGATCGTGTTTAACGAAAAAGCAATAGAAGCATTAGTCTTACATAATTTTAGCATATAATTTACATCATTTTAGCATTTCAGCAGCCCTTATGAGGAAAAAAGAAGGTAAAAACACTTCTTTTTTAGTTAACTTAAAAAGAAGGACACGTCACATTTTTATTTTAGGACATAATCTTTTTTCATAAGGTGGCAAATACGAACTAGTCGTTTGGGAATGGGGTTGTGATTTATTTCCGTGACAAATTCCTGCATTCAGGTCTGAATGATGAAACTTCACTCCCGGAAGCTTAGGAATATGTGGGAAATGGTTATATACTTCAAGGAAATTGTCTTTTCGATGAATGAATGTTGATAAGAGGTTTATTACGAAGTCGATTTCAGTTTCACTTAGCGCCATACAATACAATGTTATTGAATTACCTAAAAATAAAAGTGAAGATTTTGATGACTTCATAAGTGGACCTCATCCCAAGGTGTCTTCGACTGCTCTCTTTGGTGCTTCTATGGAAGTTATAAATGATATACAGTGATATCTCGAGATACTAATTTAATTCTTTCCAATACCTAGCTCGTTTTTCAATTTCATCGTATCTCAAAGCAATTTTCCCCATATAAATTAATTGAAATACAATTAATCCGTTTCATCCCCAAAAATGATACCCCAATTGTTTAGGAAAATGTAGGAAAAGGAAAATATATTTATAAATGGCAAATATTGTATAGAAACATAGTAAAGGAGAATACAAAGCAAAAAAACTGGTTTTGTGGTGTCTTTGTATTTTGGTCACTTAAATGCAACTCACATGCAACTTAAATGCTGCTGTATGCAGCCGGCCCTTCCTAGTATCTCAAATTTTTCTCGTATTTCAAAGGGAAACCTCGCTTGCTCGTATCTCTAATATCTTGTGTGTTAGGGCACTCGTATCTCAAGGTACCACTGTATATCTATATCAGTGGTGTACTAGGAAAATGCTTTGGCATGTGGTGGCGACCCCCTCCCCAGGCAACGAGGGTCCGGGAAAATTTTTGAAAAACGATATCCCTGGAAATACATTTGACATCATTTTGGCGCTAAAACATTTACTTGAAGCAGATGCAGTTATTAAATTTCAAAACTACACAATGGTTTCGATTAGCTTTTCTATTTCTCTGAGGCTTTTGGGGGGATCTATCACCTCATCCCCCCATAGTTACGTAACTGATCTACGATATGTGAATGAAATTTAGGTTGAATTAACGTATTAAAAGCAAAATAATTTGTACAAAAATAAATGATGTACATTTAAGAAAGGTAAAGTGAAATTGGTCTCTTTCAGTTTTTTTTCAGCAATTTTTTCATAATATTTTGGTTGGACGGTTTAATGTTTGTAATAAGTAGAAGATTTCTCCATTGTGCCTAAGTTTAAATGGAAGCTGTGCACAGTGAGTGACGTGATGATTGCATGCTTTCACGCGTTGCTTGTTTCCGAGTCGAGTCATTTTATTAAATTGCACACCGCAATGAGGCATGATTTGAGTTTTTAAAGATCTCGCTTATTGAAAAGATACAGCTTTAGTTCACTATTAAGTTTCAGATTTATTCATTGGACGTGGATAAATTATATATTTTGAAATAAAATTACGTTTTCAACTTCAATCCATCATATTTCTCTCTAAGGAAAATTGCTTTAGGTGTAATAGCCGTCAGGTCTGATTATAAGTCAAATTTTTAATTAATTTACGATGGCGCATATTATACGTTCATTTCAAATTACTTTTATAATTAGGCGTGTCTAAGTTTCCTATTTCCATAGATCCTTTTATATTTTAGCCTCTCATTCGCGTTTATTCTTTACCTCGAGAGATAATTATACTAATAAACTTACATAGCTTAGCCTTCGCCTGAGAAAGCTATCACGTAATATTACTAAAGAGACATGTGTTTCAATTAGTTTGTACGGAATCATTAATACTGTGTTGATTTTTATTTCATTTGCAATCTCCTTCATTGTAAAATCCTCATCTTGCTTTTGTGAGAAACCACCTTGTATAACGAAATAACACTTAGATCTTCCCGGTTGTGTTATATTTTCGTTAATTTCGTTAATTCAGGTCTAAATCGACCTATAATAAGCGGAAATTAGTTAATCAAGCTTTCGGATGGATGTCGAAGAGATTTTTTCTGATATAGTGACGAGGTTCCAATTAAATTTATTGTAGATAATCGTGTTTTCTCGGGAGCAAGGAAGGTGGCTGATATAACCGGTTATATAAAAATTCTCATCGATACACTAGGTAATAATTTCTTTCTATGCTGAGGACTGGGTATTTTCGGAAAATTTCTCCCTCGTAGAAAATTTAACATCATAAGACTAAAAGATAAAATATTCTGTCTTTTGAAATTCGAGCCATCAAACACTATCGGGCATCCTCAAGTTTCGGAAATCATTTTTTCTGCTTCCACGATTGTGGTGGATACGGTTCAATCTACGCTTCACCCTTTATAGATTTTTTACCACGCCTACCTCGTGCATTTTGTTTACAGTATTGCGTTTCTTTCTCACCCCGGCCGCTGACGTAAACGTCATTATTTTTGTCGCCGATTCTTGTGCTTCTCGTCATGATTGATTGCCTTGTCACACTTACTGAAAAAAATCACAGGATTCGATTCACGTCCCATTGCTTTCATTGATCAACAAGTAAGTCGGAAAAAATGTCTTTATTTGCTTCTGTAATGGTATTGAGATGTTTTACATTTTTAAGTCCTCGTTGCTGTTTCGCAAAAAACTTAGAAATTTCATTATTTTAATATGGAGTACTATTTTATGGTCATGTGCATATAAGTATTGGTCTTGAGAATAAACTTTTTTGACGCAGTTTTTTTTTTACTTTAGCGGAGACATTGGGACTTCGTGTTTTTCAAATAACTCGTTGCTAGCAGGGACATGCTGGACATGTAAAACGTCAGATTTTCAATCTAGGTATTTTTTCGTACACGTCCGTACACGATTTTATTATTTTAACATTTTTATCCATAAATATTTTTATTTATAAAAATGTTAATATGATACAATCAAACTTTTTGGATTTTACTTTCGTATAATATAATCGAAAAGACCGATGATATCCGCAGTCTCTATCTTTCTGTTAAAAATTAATGACAATATCTGTAAAACGTATCGATATATGCACGTAAACACGCAGGAATACATCTTGTAAGTAAAGATTTTATTATTTCTTTATCATATTAAGTAAAACTCAACCGTCCGAAATGGTTGTCAATTTGTTGTAAGAAAAAGTCAAATATTTTCAGATGCTATTCGATATCATAAAAATAATTCTATAACATTAACCCTTATTGAGTGAATTGTCTCCTGTTTGGCATAACTTTCAAGAATTCATTACGGAAACGGAGCGGAATAATGAATAATCTTTGATAAATTTTATGAGAATTCGCGATAATATGGAAGATAACTTTTTAAAATTTGAACTTTTCTATATTTTAGAAAGTCAGACTGCACACATCTTTCCTAGCCTTTGGGTTAGCTGCTATGATTTTCCAATTTGTCAGTGCTAACTATTCTTTAACCCGCGAGAGAATTACGTAAACGGATGGGACGTTCTCGGATAATCGTGGAATGAATATTATATATATCCTAAAGAAGAAGACGGTACAACGAATCATCCACATCACGATACATAACGGTTTGATGAAGACAGTAGTCGAAGGACAAGTGGACTTGAAGAAGGTAAAAAGGAGACCTCAAATTTCAGGAGTTGATTTAGTAAAAGAGGGTGTGAAATAGAAGAAATAGGTAGATACTATGAAAAGATAAGCTGATTTGTAATATCAATGGACAGCTACGTCGTACCAATCTCGGGGTCGTTGAACGGTGATGATGAGTAGCGTCTTAATTTTATACCACGTATTGAAAACAATGTAGTTCACTCCTCATGCGATACATTTTTTGAACAAACATTAATAACCGTGGTGAAAAACCCATCCATGCGAGATTCGAGCGCGCGGCCTTCGCGATAGCAAGTGGGGAATTAACCCCGCATCCACCGAGGCCGGCCTCGGTGTTTCCCGATCATCCAAGCTCTTGTTATCCGAGACAGGGATTATTATCTGTGCATCGCCGAGCGAAATCGTGTGCCGGCGGTGCTGATGGATTGAAAGGCAATGGTCGTTCACCCGGATAGAATGGGTGGGATGATTGCACTGAAGTATCTTTCTAAAAGTCGAAAAAGAAAAAGTGATAAAACAACTACTTCTTATCCACCTATGATTGATATAATGACCAAACCTGGTTTCAGCTTACGCAATCATTTTAATGGTAAAAATATTGATGGTAAATGAACGAGAGTGGTGAAAAATACCTTCTACGCCTTGAAAGTGTGCGTACGTATCGAATATACCTGGATTGGCTATGATAGTGAACATTCGTAAATTATTCGTATTTTTTATGCTACGTCTCAAAATTTAATGCCATGAGGTTGCACTCCTCACTATTTAATTCTGAAAATAGATAGCATTTCCTTTAATTCCTATGACATTTGACCTTTGATGGAGGTTGGCAAAGTTGTTATTATCTCTCAGAAATGTAATTACACAAATTTAATAAAATGAATCGTTAACGGGTGCACTTTGTGGAATTTCTTTGATGCTATTGAAATACTTGGTTGTTCTTCTCTCTTAAAGAATACTAATTGTTTACGCTGTACACTTGTAAGTCTTAGAATAATATTATTTTTAAACTTTGTGTCTTGTAATGGTATTTACCCCTAGATGGACATGTACATTAGAACACATAGACAAGACCGTAAAATATTTATGAACGTTTTAAGAATTACTTGTGCACAGCGTAATTTTTATTACATACGCTATTTTATATTTTTCCCTATACACTGTATATGTGAATTAAGGGAAAATACTACGGACACAAGGGACACACGTATCTACTCATGATTGTTCTAAGAATTACAAAGTATTTTTTATCATTACAAACTATATATATAATTACATATATTTAAAATATAATTACAATTTTTTAAATTTATTTACACACTTATGTTCATCTGTTTGTAATAAATAGAATGTGATAATTATGCGAATCTAACATATGTACTATTTGTTCCTTATTGATAGGAGTAGCCACACCCGGTAACAGCGTCGAGCCAGTCGAGTGATCGTTGAGGGTTAAGAACTGTGGTCTCCGGCGCCTAACCTCCTTGGGTGTTGATGGGGTTGGGGGTGAGGTGGTAGAGGGGGGGTTTTCAGTTCTCTGCACGACGACAGGGCTTGAATCACGTCTGTGCCCTCCCCCTTGCCCCCCTGCCACACCGCGCAGACCTGACCGTCCCCCCCCCCAGTTATATAGCGACCACCCCCACCCATCTTCCCCGTTCTCTTCCTCCCCCCCCCACTCTTTACCTCTCCGCACGGCTCATCGGTGGAAGCGATTCCTTGTGGTCTGCTCCTCCGAACAGTCTTTGTTACAAACGGGATAGCGACTGGACGTGCGAAGTCCTAACCGGGAAAGGGACTGACTGCCAAAGGATAATCAAAACCGGCCCGAGGTAAGTGAGGAGATAATCTGGGAAGATCATCGTGAAAGCGTGCGCGTCGAGGTTTAGATGAAGATTAATGTTTCTCGGGTGTTCCACCGTGTAAACCCATGCTTCTGTAACGTCGCCGGTTTTTGCAGCCGCTTTTCAGTGAAGTTTTAGTCTTCAGTGACGTGAAGACGCTTGCTGCAACTTCAGAGGAACTGTCTGAATTTCACGAAATTTTTTCAAGAACAAGTCCTGGGATCATCCGACCATCTTATTTCAATGATGGGGAAAGTTACGGAAAAAAACATCATTCGGCGTTTCACTCCCAAATGTCAGTCAGTTGTGTTTTAACTGTGTATATCGTAACCAGACCCGCGATTCGAAGTGTATACTATTTTTATTGACAGGTTGAAAAACAATACATATTTGCTACTGTGCTGTCTTGGCTGTAGGTACTTCTAATTTGTTTTCGGGTGCTTAAAACTTGACTATCCCAATGGCCTCCCGAATGATGGAAACGGACGTAGTGATCCCTATCATTGAAGCTATCCCGGGACTTGTTCGTGACAAATGATCGTGTGATTCAGGCTTGAGAACATGGACATACGCGGAAGAAAACCCGAGATAAATGTATCCTCACACAGAGAAGTTGCTGCTATCAGTGTTATCTTTTCTACTCGACGTCCTCTGTTGAACCGGAGACGATCAAGTCTTTCCACTCCCACGTGCTCTCGACGCCCGAGAGGAGACAGTATAGAGACCGTGAATACACCGGTTCTTTGCCAGATTCCATGGGAGAAGGTCGCCGGACCTCTGCATGTACCTTTTTTCCACCGCGCTCTCGAGAGATCTCACTCGGATGGCCGAGGAATATCATTTCTCGATGTTGTAACCTTGCGAAGACCGCTGTCGAAGGAGACTTCTTAACGGTGTATAGTCTTTTCTTCGCCCTTGGGCTTGGGTTAAATGAATTTTTTTTATTTCCACACGAGGAAGCATCGTATGTATGCATAGGGACACCGTCTATCCGGAAGACAGGTGATTCCATCTCCGGATGCGCTTTCTATCTGTCGATTGTTTGTTTAGGACCCGGTGCATGTGTTCCCGGGCCGTGTCGAAGGCACCTCGCGCCCAGGGCGGCCGAGGTTA
Organism: Ischnura elegans; assembly: GCF_921293095.1. Taxonomy (NCBI): domain Eukaryota; kingdom Metazoa; phylum Arthropoda; class Insecta; order Odonata; family Coenagrionidae; genus Ischnura; species Ischnura elegans. Next base: position 38,385,035 of record NC_060249.1, on the reverse strand, counting down.
CGGCGTTATATAACCCGGTCCCCGGTCACCGGTGCGCGTGAGTGTAGCCATCTTCCCTCCGTTCACAAACGATGTTACATAATCGTGTCCGGGAATAGGAGAATTGTGAGGGACGATGGGAGACATTGTGCCCCACCAGCGTTATATTCCCTTGGTGCTTCTCTGTGTGAAGCACAGAGTCGGTGTACCAACCTGTATTAATGGTTTTACAACTGTCTTCCGTGGTCATCAATCTCTTGTTTACTTGCTTTATTTCCCCTACCTTTTCCTACGGTCACAAAATCCACGGTTTTTAAAAAATTTATTATTTCAGTCATTTTATATCATCAGCTATTTATTTTCACAATGTTTTTAATCCTCGGTATCCCTGCGTTATTTTTCCAGTCGTGCATCAACAAACCTAATATTGGTCCGCGGCAATTTTCCACTTGATTCCCCTGCCTACATAACTTCACTTAACATACCTTCGTCTTAATTCCTCAGTCTGTGATTGCTCGTAATATGGTGAACCTAACTCAGTGATTTTATACATTTTTTAATGTTTCCACTATGGCGGGGCGCTATTACAGGCTTGACATAAATTGTACTGTTCTTCCTGTGTGTCGTAGGATTTGGTGTGAAGTAATCGGGTGGAATAATTAGCCATAGTTATTTTGCATTTGGGTAAACAACGAATCGCCCCGATGCCCTGCACTATAAGTCGATCTGTGCGGGTGACCGAATGACTTATCTAATGACTGTCGCTGTAATTCATATGATATCACGATGATGTTACTATTCGTTTCCCATGTAACCACCGCACTTCTTTCTCTTTCGTAGTGAAACAGCAGTTCTGTTTCTTTTAGACCTTCAAGTACTGGGAGCAATTTTTTGTGAAACATTAAATACAATGAAACCACAATCTTAAGCAATTGACCGAATGTCTGTGTGTTCACTTCAAAATTAATTGGCAAGGAATTAAAATTAAGTTTTTTTATTCAAGCAATTTGGAGAGTAAATGTGTATATATCCGAATGTCGTATACTTTCAAGTGTGATCATCTTTTTTATCAACAAATACGGTTCTTTATGATGTATTTACTGCCGTACACATTCTTTAATGGCATTTCCTGGCTTTAGTACATGATGCGAATGATAATATGAAGTTTCCAATCGTGTGCCAAGGATTCGAAGCGCGCGAATTTCTATTTTTTTTCCTTTTAGTGTCTTCTTTTGCAGAATATTTTAACAAGCCATGTTGCCACTTCCGCAAGCACCAGTGAATTGGTGTACCGATTGAGTTCTGTGACTCAGAATACTAGAATGGGTTACATTGATCGAAAATGTATCAAATTTCCTTGGGAGAGATTAATTCAAGATTTATTATGCTATCTGCGCAAATATCCTGTACCACCTATTTGGTAGTTAAAGTATCTTGAATGATTTTAATCGCAGCGAAATTCGTAAAATTGGGAGTAAAGATTGCTGTTTAAACTCTCTCTACCTCACTCTTGTTTCAGTCTACGATTTTCCTCAAATTACATGTTTCCATTGGCAATTGAGGAGTCTTTTTTGTTACGTAAGTGGCAAGTGCTTGCCGCCTGTTATGTGTGACTCAAATGAAGGAGATACTCAAAACCGAAAGTATAATTTTGTCATATTTCTTTAATAAATTATAATAGCCATGCCCTCGAGGAAATATATACCTAAAAGATCGATAATCAGCTTCTGAGCCTTGGACCGAGATTGAAATGGTATAATAGATCGTATGATATAATGCATCTAATTGGCTGGGTATGAAAATGGCTTTTATTTGCTAGTGGTTTATTCAGATTGTAATTTTTGTTTCCATTACATTGAAAACTCGCGAAGAAAGAGATCAGGATTTCAGTAAAATCTGTGTTTAAGTATTTACTGTGTTAGCTGCTTCCACATCCTTCAATGATACGTAATACTATTTGAGTTTTAGGTAGGGTATACCTTGAGGTTCGATATTTTGCCTCGGCTATTGGTTTTTGCGCAGCCTTCATGCGCGTAACTGAGATAAATTCAAGGCCCTAATGAAACCCGTAACCTATGTTCTGGTAATCACAGATCTTGAGAATGATTCTTTGTCAAATCGTTGAATGGCATAAAAATATATGGAAACACGTAAATTCACTTTAAAAAATTTTGTCATCAATTCATTCAATTTGTTTGAAGCTGAAAATTTATATATTGTGCACTTTTTGTTCCTTATATCACATTTTATTTAATGCTTGTCTGTTGACGTTAGGTAATATGTGTTATATACTCACAATGGCATTGTGCATGGAATTGGCATCCTCGCATTTTATGTTATATAACCTCATGGGTACATTCACCAGCCCACGACCAATGTCGGAAGTTACGTAACGTGTGGTTATTCATTAGAATATTTTAACCATTTGAGCTACTACTTGTGTTGAATATTGAGACTTCAGAAGCCATGTTGAAGGTAAAATTAGTTGTGAACGAGTAAAATTGATTTCGTTGTGAACAGGTCACTTTAAGGTATATGATGTACTTCTGCCTTGAGTTACACCCGCTCTTATCACATCCCTCGTCATGAATAATCAAGGAATGTGTTCCACCTTGAGGGATGAATTTTTAAAAGGATTTATTGGCACACATTTTGATGTCTGCGGTCCGTAGTAATCGTTTATTTTTTTAAGTTTGAATCGGCGGGCTATTTTAACAATGTTATAAACAGGTAGGGAGGAAGCTTTCTTGCGCATGCGCCGTGAACGAAGCATGTGACCATGAGTCGCTCGCGAGTCTCGTGACTGGTGGAGATCGGAGTGTGGGGAATTAAGTTTCCGTGTGACCCTATGGTAGCTTTAGCTCCAGTCGAGAATCTTGCTCTCGGAAGAAAATAGACAGCGAGGATTGGAGTCAATCACGTGCATCGTCTTCTGTTATTTGGAGAAGTTTTTTGTGGCCAGGATTTGTAAGGTGAAAATTTTCTGATATTAAAGAAACTAATCAATCCTAGGATGAAGGTATAAAATCCGTATAGATATAATTACTGTGCGTGAAAATAAATGTATTTTGAAAAAGTGCCCGATAATAGAGAAATCTTAAAATAACTCGATATAATCTTAAAATAAATTGCATTTTTTATTGCGAAAGTTTCTTGGTGAAAATCAAATCCATTAAAGCATAATTGTTACGAGTGAATGACGTTGTTCTTATTTTGAAAAAAAAATGTAATAGTCTATTCGACCCTTTGCATGGTCGCCTTTATTTTCAAGACTAGTTCCACCCTTTGATTGCGACTGGCTATATTTCCTCAAGAATTAATCTTACACCTATCCGCTGGAAAAAAATCCTCATAGATCTCAATTAACCAGTAAAATTGGGTCTATATATGTTAAATACTTTTGAGGATTATACCTAATCTTCTCTATTTTACGAGGACGTTGTCCGTCAGAGTGAAGTATTACGCTTTGCTTTGATAATGCTCAGTACAAATTTTCTTGGCATGAAATTTGAAGTTAATGAATTCTCCCATTCATAAGCCTCATGGGCACTGACCGTTAGGCTAATCTAATATTCCTATCCATACCTTTCATCTAACTGCAAGTAACGTGAATGCTTTTGGTTCACGTTTATCAGGAATTTTAATGCTATCTGCACAAGTATTGAATTTCTTAATGTTGAGTATTTTACTTTAGGGGTAATCTCTTACTTTATTTCTCTGCTATATGATAAATCCTGTTTTAACCGGGGAAGTCGAAAAGTTGTTATCATTAGGAGAAATTGTTTCTCTTCAATTTTTGACGGTGAATTTTATGTAAACATTAGTAAAATAAAAGAGCGCCCGCAAACATTTAACACCGCGAATCCTCTGTGTAGAGGATTAATAAAAGGGCGTATATATCCGCAAATATTTAAAATTATGAATATTTTTATGTAACACAGACCTCGTATTTTTATCTAATTGGAGCTGCTATTTTCTTAAAAGAAAACGTTATGGGATTAAAATTATTTTGCGTAATTAGTAATTCTATGCGTCGCTGTACTTAAATGTTGATATACGATTCATTCCTGTACGATACATCCATCTAGGTTTCCTTTTAAGACATTGTATTAAAATATTTTGTTGCCATTTATCAGATTTTGGATTAGATGTACATTTTTCCTCGGATAATTTAGAGCAATTTTTGGAATGTGTGTAACAGGAAACATCCGCTTTCGAAGTGCCTCAGAAGCCTGACGCAAAAAGTGTTTTCAGAATCAGGACTTTTGGTTTATCGATGAAGTAGGTTTAGAATCTCTTCTTTACCATTCAAAGGTAAAATAAAACAATACAAAATCGTTGGAGATTTATGGACTGAATCCTCCAATGAAATCGCTTGGTAATGTATTCCTCGCATAATTATATTCATCTGATGTTCCGTAACTGAAAAACACTCGTTAAGAAATTCACTCTATCAAAGCGGAGAGGATAATAGTGACTGAAAAACTTCGGAGAAAATTTAAATGTAAGCAAACCTGGAAAAAGAAATTGTTAAAACGGATATATCGCCATTTATTCTTGAGCACCTATTTGCTTCAGAAAGTCCGATTTGTTTTTCCACCATGGTCTGTTTTTGCGGTGAAGCTTTTGCACAAGGTCATCTCATGAAAAATCAAATGTTTTCATAGATTTCGTGCTTTCCCGGCGAATAGACGCGTCGGCAGTAATGGAGTTCCTGACCCGGTGGCGATCCCGAGAACTCTTCACTAAATGTTTTCATGTTAAGCTTTTGTCTATCCTTCATCTTAAGTCAAAATCACGTGCATCTGCTTCTTTTAATGCCCATGACCCATATTTTATGGTATGTATAATTTATCGTCTTTCAATTAATCATGAATACGGTTTTAAATGCTAAATATTTAAGTGCACTGGTGTGAACACAGTGAAACATAGGGTATTCGCTTGCAGCATGCGTCTTAGTGAAAGTTGTAAACGTGTGAAAAAAAACTGGCCGGTAGTATAATGAATAAGGCAAACATACTGCTCAACGAAGCATTTTTGAAGGTGAACCGTGAATATAAACGCGTTGTGAGGCAGGATATATGCGCGGTGGGCGATATAATTCTTTATTTTCGGTTACTATCACGTCGATTGCTGTGAAGAAGTTTACAGTTTCGCTGGCAGTAATGTTGAACTGTGGTCCTCACCACAGCAACCGACGCGATAGTAAACGAAGATAAAGAATTTCATTATCGCGGCATAATTAAAAATCACTACGCAAGGTATTAAAATTATCTTGTCCATAACGATTTGCGTAACTAGTTATATAATAATGAAATCAAATGATTTTACGCTATAGCCGTCGAAACCAGTCGACAGCAAATACAAGTTTGTGGAACAGTACTTGGTTTTTGCTTCACCATGAAGTTATATAATTATTGTCTACTGTATAAATGTAAACGATGTAAAAGAGAGGAAATATGTAGCTAAGAAAAGGTTAGCGGATAGGAGAGAGAAATGGAGAGCTGCGTCAAACAAATCCTAGGATTGTTGACTAATGATGATGACTGTATAAATTATATACAAACATCGGTATTTAGAGAGAATTTTTATTGATGTGGCATGTTAATTTTTAAAGTCTGGAAAATATAAATTTCCTTACTGCACGCCGATGAATCACCAGCTCTTTGCCAAATGAAGAAGGAGCCAGGCCTCGATATTGTATGGTGGAACCCTCTTTTTTTTGTCTTTTAAATTTAGCCTCAATCACTGGATGTGACGGAATTGTTGTTTTTCATACGAAATTTCACTTCGCCGACAGGCATTTGAGTTACTCCTCTTATCGGAAAAAACAAGAGGACATTCATTATTGGATGAAAACGTTCGAATCTCCAAGAACGAATTAAATTACAAGGTGTTATCTTCATCGTCAATGGGTGATTTAACGACATTCAATATGTAATTTGACGACTCAGTTTCAGAAACCATCCGTTGCACTTGTTTCACAAGTATTTAAATTCAGTTATTGTTGAATTTTTATTGCTTCGTCGTTAGAGTTTGTACAGTCTAATCTTATAAATTGGTTGATCAGTAAGTGATACTCCCAGAAACAGATTTAGGGAGTTGTATAGATAAATAACAGTTCGGAAGTCGTATCGGCTCATTTTGAATCCTTAAAAGGTGTAAAATTGAGTACTCAATCTAGTAATTTAATTATTTTCAAGGTGCCATATAATGGAACCGTCTTACTTTCCACCCAGTGGCATTCCCACTAGATTGACTATAAATCGTGTGAAGTCGAAATTAAATCAAATCAAAGCAGTTAATTGGTTGCTAACAATGTGTAAGAACTAGGTTTTCATTCGAAATGGGATGTTTTTAGAATTTCATATTTCCGCTCCAGAACTGAATCGGTCCTTCCAATTATCTTTGCGGTGTGTAATTATTTGTTTGATAAGAAAATAATGCAAGGTATTTTCAAGGAGTTGCGCTGGGAGTTTTTTTTATTCCCTCCGCCATCTCAAACCCCATTAAAATGATATGTGTGAAGTGCTAATTTCCTTCATTTGGAAAGAATTTTGCCCTGTAGAGAACCATGGATGAACGGTTACCTACACCCTGGGCGAAAAAATCTTGGCGCTGGGCGATATTCGTGTCACGTTGGTATTTTGTTATTTCATGCACTACGTATGGAGGACGGAGACAAGCTTCAGTTTAATAGCTTTATAGGGTACATAGCATGTAAGTTTAAAATGTAATCGTGAATTTTGGGATAGTTCAATGAAGCATTGGGGTGAAGCAAAACATTTGTTTTTTGTAGTATTAGATTCTGTATTCTTCTTTATTCTCAAAGAAAGATTCACCGATAAGAATAGTGCTGTTTGAGAGACTAACAGGATGATGCGTCACAAGAAAACAATTTTTTCTGTGTCATATTATTCATTTGGAAAAGGAGCACTTAACGAAGACCTATTGTAAACAGAAATGTGGCGTGTTTATTTCGGTACCGTGCTTTCCAGCTTAGCGTTATCGTTAAAATCATAGATGATAACTCATTCGTACGTTTCTTATTTTTTGAAAGGCAAATACTATGAAGCTAAGATACTACGTCGGATACGATGAATTCACAGTTTGGGATGATTCACTGAAGACGTCACATGTGTGTTCCCAAATATTTGAAGCGAGCTTCCGTGACAGGTGATACCGGGCCATCAAAGGGAAGGTTTTAGGAGTGGGGAAAGTAGGATTATGACGATCGAAAAATATTTACCGGTCTGTGTTAGCATATAATCACATATTTTTTTATTCCATTTTCAATAAATAAATTGGAGGATAAATTCCCATGTTTATTACTTCCTCCGTTATCTTTCTTTCAGTCCATGTTACCAGTGGCGCAGCGATGGGGGGTTTTGGGGGATAAAATCCCCCCTCAGAGCTCTGAGAAATTTTAAAGTTTAATCCGTTTTACTTAATTGAATTAGTATTAATTATAGAATAGTGTCCGAATTATTCAAATATCCGAAAGCCGTAAAACTAGCCATTTTGAGCAATTTGTCTTAAAATTTTGCTGGAGGAGGGCCCCCGCATTTCCCGATTACCCTGGCGGGTATCCAATACCCCACACTCCAAGTATTAGTTGCGCCTAAACCCCCCCCCTAGGCGTAATTCTTAGCTGCGACCCTGCATTTTACCATACTCTTCCGTGCGCACATTTTTAACGCCTAGAGCCTGTTATCACCCCCTTCCATAGGTTCCTCATTTTCTTAAGTTTCAGCGGTGCTCACAAGTGTGAATTGAGTCAAAATGATTGGAACAGACAAAGGATTTGGAGTTGTGATTGCTGAAGAGAGAAGGATAGATAAACGGAGTGGTGGAAATATGAGGAGTTGCTAGAAATGGTGGCCTTAGGAGAAAGTGAAGATTCTTTCCTGATCCTCAGGTTGTGCGTAAAAATTTACTATGAGGCTAAGTGATTTATAAATCGGTAGTAAATAGGATGATGTTTGGCATGTACGGAAGGTAGTGAAAAAGATTAGGGTTTATGGACATAGGTGGGACGCATGCATAACTGATAGTCGTCCTATCAGAGGTTCGGGTTGGTTTAGTGGCTCGAGTGTTGGCCTCCTAACCTATGGACCCGGTGAGGGAAGAGATTTTTCGGAGACCAACCAAACCCTGCTTCATCGAGAAAAATATGAATCACCTCAAGTTTAACATTTCGTCCGTCGGATGGGACGTTTAGCTGTGAACCTTGGTAGTCTTAACTGTCTTAAGGGAGAGAGAGAGAGAAACTATCCTGACACCGGGTGTCTCTCCAGCCTTCCTTCCCTGGACATCCCTATGGCGCAAATCACTTGAGTTTTATTGTCGCCTCCTCTTATTACCCACCTACTATATCCTATCGCGTTTAACATTAACATCAGTTTGACGGTATGTCGCTCATATTTCACCTCATTTATTTGTGCCAGAGTTACTACACATTGGATATAGGACGAATAATCCATCATTCCCCTTATAGGAATGTGTCAAGTAGCAACATCGTAGCGCATAGCGTCCTGGGGGCACAGGTACTTAACCCTATTCAGGGCGCGATTTCTCTTTTATATAACCCATGCAAGAATGACTCAATGATATTAGAAAGGCTTTTTGATGAAACCATTGTGAATTAATCAAACTCTGTCATTTAGACAAGGATGAATAAATAATTGATTTTATAAAGGTAAACAATTTTAATTCAAAGTGTATACATATTCGCTGATGCAATCAATGCAAAATCTTCTTTGATCATTATCTTTATATTTGCAGCAAGCCTGTGCCTGTGAACATTGACAGAATGGAATTCTTCAACATTAATGCCCTTACTAACTTACCTGTCGCATCTTTCCTCCTGCTTTTAGAATGTATTTTCCATTACCGTCTTTTTGAGTCTAATATTTTGTATAATTTTAGCAGGAATATGAGTGAAAGTTCTTGTTAGCCTTATTAGATCAGGACAAAGATCAGTTAGTGGTGTGATTTAAAGTATGAGAATTGTTTGACGTTGGTTTTCGTTACCATTAAAATCTTTACAGGACTGTAGCGGAGCCATAAATTGCGAAGAAAAAAAACTGAAATAAATCCGTCGTAGGACTTGTTCAAACAATTTATCACCCTTTTCTTTTTATCCTACGTTAGGGTTTACTCTATAACTATGTGAGGAAATAACAGGGCGTTAAAAAGATTGAAGAAATATTGTTTTCAGAATTTGTGTTATATTAAAGAGGTATTTACCTAAGGAAGATTTTTTAATGTGATATATGTATGGTTGCAAGAAAATTGTCCACGGCAATTTTTCTGGTCAAGGGAGCCCTGCCAGATTAAATTCTTAAGTTTGCCGCAATCTAACACTCTGACACTGTTCATGGAGCATCTGGAAATAATGGGAAATTTTCCCTTTAATGATCATTGATTTAATTTTCAGGCTTAGAATGACGTAACAAAACTAAACTTCGCTTTGAATGTCCAATTTTATTTAACCATTGGCATAATAAATAATGTGGAAGGTACATAGTGCGGCACCTTTTTCTTCTCCCGATAAATTTATTTCATTTCACTTCTTGGCCAGCAATTTAATGCTCAGGGAAAATTATTTCGTCTTGAATGCAGTTCCGGTAAATAACGCCTGAGACTCTGAGTTTGATAGGGCCTCGTTTCTATATGTACTTATCCTCCCAAGTCTGAGGTCAGCTACCGGTTTATTTCTTATGGGCCGCTTGTTCGCATTGGCATGGCTATATGGGACGTCCTCGAAGCATTAATACAAATAAATAATACACTGAGTTTAAACGACATGCCGTCCATTTTCAAGGACTCGAAACTCTCCCTTTGCGGATTGATCTTCAGTCTGAAGGTGTCATATGACCAGCGAATGAGGCGGAATAGTCTTGGGATGGGAATGCCAGGAAATCGTAAAGAGGGGATCGGGATGGTGTGGTGGCTAGAGTGTTGGCTTCACACCCGGCGGGCTCGGGTTCAAATCCCGGCAGTGGCGGAGAATTTTCAGAGACTGCCCGATCCCTGCTTGAATGTTGTGTGGAGGACATTTCAAGCGCAATACTCCGTCCGTCGGATGGGACGTTAAGCCGTGGTCCCCTTGGCACCTTTCGTTAAGAGTAGGCTTATGCCGACGTCGGGTTTCTCTCCACCCTTCCTTCCATACCCTTCCCTCATGGCGCAAATGGCAGCTGTCGGTCGCCTCCTCCAAATACCATACCATACCAAATCGTGAGGAAAAATTAATCCTGGCGTCGCGAACTAGTAATTTAAGGAGATTGGTCCCAGTAACGATGTATATGTCATTTTTATAAAAATTAAGTAAGAAATAATTTCCCAATTGATTGATGGCCGTAAATAATGACTTGCTGTTCAATATTTTCTAGTAATTGCATTTTAAAATCAGAATATTTATGTTAGTTCTTATGCCGATACTTGTTTTTAGCATAAGAAGGATTTTAAGCACTAAAATGTGTATGTAATTTGGACAAAAAACTTATTTCGTATCAAGAATCATGGGGAATTATAAATTTAGGTATATCATCGTGCTTTTTTGAGTTTCTAGCTAATAAGATTAGAATGAAGCCAAATCTTCTAGTTGCACGCCATTGGCACTCGTTCGACTTAAGTATCCGGAATAAGTTAAAAAGGATCGAATTAGCCAGTTTTTTTTACCCTAATCTTGCCTGTAAATAAATTATTTTTAGATATCATACACAACATTATTGTTTAGATCACGCAGCCGTGATCTACTTCCTTAATTCCCCTAACCAAAATAATTTTCTATTCCTTCGGCTTTGGTGACCATTTTATGATGACAATGGCCTAGGTTAAATCCGAAAATCAGTAAGCACTCTAAAAGTCTGAATTTTGAAAATTACTAATAGCTGTAATATGTGTGGGGTCCGCATTCTGGTTGCGGGTTACCGACCCGACCTACATTTAGTTGTGACTGCCGCGAAGATGCAGTCTCATCGCTTCATTGACATCCAGCGAGGTTTTTTTTATTGCAGCTTGGCAATGTCTTTGAAAGGGCGATTTTTCGCAGTTAAATCCGAAAAGAAGAGTTATCATATTATCTAATTTCCTCCTCCTTGTGCCTTCAGAAGCTCTTTAAGCTCACAAAATATGAAATATAGATTCTTATAGTATTTGTAGTATGCTAGACCATTGATTATTTCCTATGATCTCACCGTTTTCCGCTAATTGTTAAATGCTATAACCTTCGAATATTATTTGGTTTATAATTGCTTTGGCAGTGAACATTTATAATTTTCTAGTTGTTTTACCGTCCCGATTACTTGTGCCATGTGGCGCATGTGTTAAACTTTTTGACGACATTTCGAGTCAATGCTCTTTCACTTAGCCTAAGAACATCATTTCCTTGGGCAAAACAAGTTTGATGGGAGAGAGGATCATCTAGATTGTGCATCTCTCTCCTACCATTGCCTCATCAACCTATAAAATTAACTTCGACTCTCTAAAACGGTTTTGTGACTTAGGTATCAAACTCACCTGACCGGGTCCAGGAACTCCGGACCCTTATCTTGGGCAAAGGTTGTTTTTAGTACCCATTTAGTGGGCTATTATGACTATCTCTATTACTGGCCTTTATTGTTACTTTTATCATTTCCGGGATATTTTTTCTTTAAACTTTGTTATAAAAACAATTTCCTTATTACATTCTTCGATTCAAGAGCAAGTATTTCAGAATAGCATCAATAGCAGCCACACTTATCTGAGAGGCGTTCAAATACACTTCACACTAGTCATTCAAGCGTTTTCTCAGTTGCATTAATTTCAACTGCCTCATTAGGTGACGGAGAAACCTATCGAGGAATACCTGACTAAAATATTTCGATCATTGTTTTTCTCTTCAGTAGTACTTAAGATATTACACGGTCTGATTGTTTGATACATTTACCTTTCATTACTAAAAACTTGCAATTTTCTTGAGGGCATCTAGAAACATAAAATGTCTTTCTTTTCATGAAAAATTTCATGAAACCATACCAAATCAAATTCTTATCTTGCAATTTCTTATAGACGTGAACTTTATCGAGAAATTTGGCTTTCTTTTCATCTAATAATGGAAATTTCTTATAATTTTTTACCTCAAAGTCCTCGGAAACTTATTTCACTATATTTTTTATAGTTTTTCTCATTATTTTGGACTGTTGGAGTACTTGTACATTTCTAGGGTATCTAATCAATGGCAGTGTTGCTCGGAGGGTAAATTTTTAAATTCCCTTCTCACGCGCCGTCGACTGGAGGATTTGAGTAGTAATGTCTCAGTTGGTTGGAAGTCGTGAGTTGATGTTTTGTTTCCCCGGAGTGCGTTATGTGGGCGGAAACAGAGGGGTTATCCGCCTTTCGTGAGGGAAGCCCCTCTCTCTGCACCTGTGAGGCTTCCGAACCTCCGCCAGGGGCAAGGAAAGAATTTTTTTGGGGGAGGCGAGGAGGTCTCGAGAGGGAGGGGGGGTCGGATTCCGGAATTACATTTGGAAGCACTAATGCAAGCGAGGAATCGCCGGTTTTCGGTGTCTGCATTCAGACGAACCCTATTGTCAGGGTTTGGAAAAGTCCACGATATTTAAGTAACCCTTTATTTCGACAATAATTCTGGAACTGATTGTCGAAATCGAATAATTAAGCCCTGCTAGGATCAAGTAAACAAAAAGTTTTTGATTTAAGAATATTATATCCTGATAATATAATTGTGGAGGAAATTAAAAGTCTTATGCTACAAATTGTTGAGCAAATTGTAGTTGTAAGGGTGTAAATTATTTCAAAATACTTTCTACTACGTAGTGCGGCACCTTATGATCTTATTATGGTAAAAGCAGATTTTTATCGACACACTTTTGATCCCGGTATTGAAATATCATTTTTAAGTTTTCACGACATCTAAGTAACCCTTGTTTCGATAAAAATTGTGAAATTGACTTTCGAAATCAGATGATTACGCCCAGGTAGAATAGAAAAATATAAAGTTTTTGATTTAAGATTATTATATCCTAAGAGAAATATTATAGGATATATTATAAGTGTTTTACTGTAAATTGCGGAGCAAATTGTAGTCGCAAGTGTGTAAATTATTTCAAGATATTTTATACACCTTAGTGCATCACCTTATGATATTATGATGATAAAATCAGATTTTCCATTGTTACACTTAAGCTTCCAGTCATTCAGTATCAGTTTTAAGTTCTCTTAATGAGCTATTGAATTTAATTGCTCAGTATATGCGTGAAAGTTACGAAAGCGTATTCCTTACCAGATTTGTATCACCTGAGCACGAAGCTGCATTGACCAAATACGGCAAAGGCTTCTCGAGAGAGGGTATAGTAAGTGACTCAACCAGATCAACCGCTTCCTTCTTGATTCAAACCTCAACACCCAAGCAATGGCGTAAAAATTAATTTTGGAGTACTAAGTTTTCAGTCTAGAGACTCTGGAGAGGTTATTTTAATTCAAATTATTGAATTGATTTATTCCAATGTGCGAATTTTAGAGAATTTTCGTTCAATCATTTTCGGCGTGGCTGCATAAAGCTGGTGTTCATAAAACTCCATCAAGCTGATGTTCTCGACCGCCTTCCTCTATTCTCCCGTCAATTGAATCGCCTAAGCTTCGTTCCAGTGATGCATTTAAAAAGACTTTCGCTGCAGGTTGCGAAACATCCTCGTACGCACATTGTTTTGAAGTCGCGAACGTTCTCTTCTCCAGCATTAAAGTGGGTTCTTAGTTTTTTTTTAACTGTAGTTCGGTTTCATTCTGTTTAAGTAAACTAATTACCAATGAGATCGTTAATCGGTTTAAAGTATTAATAAACAGAGATTCATCGAGGTAGAGTGATCAATATGGTTTTGTTTAATCCTAATGCAAACGAAATTAGCGATTAATATAACCCATCAAATAGCAAAAAGGTAATAGAAATCCATCCCATTTCAAAATAATTAGGATAGTGCGATTTTGTGATGGAAATTTCTTGCTTCCTTCCACATGAGGAGGTGAAGTATAGGTTATGAACAGCGACGATGGCTCTTTTAAGTTCATAATGAATGGCTAATGTACATCCCATATCAAAAGCTACTAGTTAAAGTTACTTATAGGACTAATTTGATCCGCATTCCCGTATGAATTTTCGTCCTTTGATATAAAGACAGCAAACGCTAACCAAAAGAGTAACTGCTACAACTCTATGTGATTTCGTCATTATATCGTCAATTTTTGTTCATAATTTCTGTCAAAAAGGTATCAGTGTGAGATTGGAAAACTAGGCGAGATGTATTGAATCCGTGTTTTTATACATGTTTTATAAAATATACACGCGAAAGAAATCCTTCGTCAGCAATGCATTTATTAGCGGTTTGTCAAAAATAAAAAAATAAAAAAAATTAAATTTTATAGCTACTGATTAAAACTGCATCTTCAGATTTTTCAAGACTTTTATAATTGATACATTAGTAAGCTTGACTAAAAATATTTGGCTTTTGCATTAATTGGCTGATTTTCACTTTGAAAATATTCTATAATAATCATTAATTTTGTGTCCAGAAGTTAATTTCGTCTCATTCTCTAACCATGCCAAATTTTCTGCTCAAAATTTTAGTTCTTTAGCCGAAAGTACTTGGAGAGTATTGGTATGCTACGCAAAACCTCATAAAATATCAAATTTTGCGATAATTGAAAGAGGGAGCATTGAGTTGAGAAGTGAAAAAAAAATATTATAGCTCCTTTCGTATTACCGTGTTTGCATGATGATAAAAGCAGATTTTATGTTGTTACACATTAGATTACGGTAATGAGAAATCATTTTAAAAAATTTTGATGATCTAGCGAATATAATTGACCGGCAGATGCGTGAAAGTTACAAAAGCCTACTCCTTACTCGATTAGTATCACCTTCGCACGGAGACACGTTGACCAAATACCGCAGAACCAACACGAGAGAGGGTATACCGCTTCTTCCCTCACTAAAACCTTTTTCAAATGTGCAAACGCAGAATGCAATTAATGGGCAAAATTTTGTCCATTCGTGGTGAAGAATGTGCCTTGGTTGGGAATCTATTGGATAGCATTAGCAATGTTTTGAGCTATTAATCCAGCATATCGATATTATTAGCTTGCTCTTACTCTTGCAATATCTGTTAATGCTAAGTATAAGCCCGTCATTTCAATTCATCGGTGAAGATAAATAATTATCGAATGGAAGTGAACATTTCTTTTAGGTCAAATGTCAATTTAATTGTTTATTTTACTAGTCAAGATTACGTTGATACTCCAGATTTAGTTTTGCTACGACTTCAGAATTGAAAACTTTTCTTAATCTTATTTCGCACGCTTGAAATCCGTGAGGAGTAATTGTTTTCTGCTTAAACTAAAAACTTAGTTCATGGCTGTTTCTTAATTTTTTGTTTATACATTTTAATTGCGTTTAAGTAATAAATACATTAATCTAACCCAATCGCGCTGTGCTGTGTCATAAACTGAGGGGAGGAGTTTGGGAATGTCAAAAGCAAAAAGCTCTATAGGACATAATATAGTTGGGCATAAAATAATGGGTCCATAGTGGGATCATAAGAATCATCGACAGTTTTATTCATTATTGATTGGGTAGAACTATCTCAGATTAACAGCACGATGATAATGCTGTGTATCGAAAAAAATATTCGAGTATATTTATAGAATTACTATATAGTATATTTATAGAATATAGAATTACATTTTTTCCTCCATTTTAACTCCTGCTGCGATGTGGTGGACTGATTTGAACTACTTTTTACGAATATTTCAACAAATCATGTGTTCACCGCATTTTTATTGCTTTCTCGTGCTACGCAGTCCCGTCGTGTCTTGTTCTCGTCCTAGAAATTCGCCAGGTCCGTTATGTAACAGGGCGTGGAAGCTGATGTTGATATATCTTCTCGTAGAAACTTCATCTCTAATGAGGATTTTAATGAAATACTTGACCTCTTGTACTTTAATTTGAAAGAAATGTCATTCGCTTTTGGGCCAGTCTCATGTGTTGTTGTGCATTTTTGGACTTGCCGCATGGGAAATTTATCAATAGTATTGACCACATTTTATATCATAATTGATGATAGTTAGTATTCAAGGCAGATGTTACACAGTTCACTTACAAAAATACTACATATATTTACACTACACAAAAATATTAGAATATTCAATAATTTAAAAAATGAAATTAATTTTAATTCGATATTTTGTATGTTATTTCAAAAGCTGTCAAATAATGCGATGTATTAGTTGCTGTGCATCAGTATTTCCATTTTTGTTCTATGTATTCGAATACCAATTAATCACGTTAGGTGAAGGATTTGCGTATGTCGTCTTCAGCATAAAAACGGCTATTTGGTAAGTGTGCATTTTAAGGTCCTCTAAAAAAATGATAGCATTTCAAAAGTAATGAAAATTCCTATCACGCTCTCTTAATGATTAGTTATATCTGCATCTTCTAAAATGGGCACTAAGGTGTTACTGCTGTTGCAATCTATATTTAAAGCTCAACTCGTACGGGTGGAATGGAAACTGACTGCAAAGCTTTTTCAGGGAAATACTCTAATTATATCTGTCATAGGTTATATCGACTTTAATATAAATTGGTGTATTAGATATATATCTATATTGTAGGGATTTTTCCGAGTGAAAAGTATTTAAAAAATGTAATCGGGCTTAATCATAGCTACTCTGTCGAATTTTTAATTAGTTACAATTACAAATTACTCTGTGAAAAAGCCATCAGTAGGATTACAGTTAAGATTACAATTACTTACTTTTAATTTTGCGCCTGTGCATGGTGCAATCGTTGTAATATTTTCTCTAACAGGGAATACTAACAGGAACACCAGCACTTCAATAGTTATTTCATGTATTTGAATTAAATTATGATTTGAATGAAAATGACATGGCAATAAATATAATGTAAACTTTTGAATCAGGTACTTGAGGCATAAATAAACAAGCTCTACCTAAAAGTTACAAATTTTTATGATATTTATGGAGCTGCCTTTCCATCATCGGGCGTGGAATTAAAATTTTTACTTTTAATTTTTACTTGGAATTAAATTTTGTATACCTTAGGTAGTTAATTGGCGTTCTAATATTTGTAAAATTTCCTTTTTTATTTTGATTGGATTTAGATTATCTTTCTTTTTCGTTTCGACCGTTAATACTAATTCAATACATTTTACCTCATTACATCAAATAATTGAATGCAATATATATTAGTAATTAAATATCTACTTTGCAAGGACATATTCCTATTGCGGTTTCTATTTCCAGTTTTGTATAATTAAATGCTGCGTAGTAGAGATATGTGAAGGTTTCGCGTTGGTCCTCTTCCGCATAGGCGTACAAACGCTTGTCCAAGCAATCATAAATTAAAGTGCATTTCCTGCTTTCAGTTTATACCATTCGATACCAGTTTCGGTATTGGTATTACGTGTTGAATTCACAGTGTATTCGATGTGTGGGACGGTGCGTTATAAGTGAGGAAAGTGAAACGTCAGTCATATTTAATCGTACGAGTGCTATTCCTAAATGATGTGTTGGATTTTTATTAGCTTTCCCAAAAGACGACTCCTTGATGAAATTCTTTAGGAATCCAAAAGACAGACCAACTGCATGTAAATTTATGATCATGAAAATCAATTCTTAAGTACCCTATCTTGATATAAATTAACGATCTTTTTCGACGGTTAAAATTTTTTAATTGTGCTGGTAGTTTTACTCAGTGCAATTTTTATTTAAACTAATGTATGGTAAATAATATTTTTCTTAATGGAATCAGACCAGGTTATATTTCCCGTTCGGTGGTTCCGAAATTGGCGCAAGCGTTCGAACAATTTCACTTTTTCACGGTACTTATAAATTTCCCGTTGATTGTACTCACGCAAGAAACTGCATTAATTTGTGCATTATGCAACGGCGTTACCATGAAAAATGATCTTTGAAGTGTGTAATAAAAGAAAATATGAGCAGTTGTCTCAATAGAATTCTTAAAATATCTGTGCTTGCACGAATCTAGTCCTTAGAAACTATTTTTTCATCATATTTAGTAGGGGATGAAATAAATTCTTTCGGAAGTTCAGACTTTCAAAACTACGATTTTACTTTTGAAATTTGAAAACTGGCGAGTTTGTTCGTAAGAAAACTTGTAATTAGCGATATGAAGTGCATATGTTGCATATTTATGTTCACGGTAAAAATAATATGCACGTCAGTCGCCCACGAAGCATATTATATAACTAGCTGCATCGGGAGCCTTGGAAAGTCATGTGCACTCCTCTCCAGCTCTGCCGATTGCATAGGTAGTCATACAACCTTGATTTTCATCATTTTCTCGGATTAATATCCTTGTTTTATTTGCTTGGTTTTCTCGAGAGATGCTGGCAAGTTCGACGCTGAAGTTTTCTTTTGCTCGTGCTAATGTTGGAAGGCTTTCTATAATAGCGCATGAGAACTTCTGAAGCTATCGATAATAACAATAATATTCAATAATAAGATAATACTTTTTATTCCACTTTTTAAAAGAGTAAAAAGTACACATATGCAATAAATGGAACAGTAAAGTGGAATGAAATTAACCTGAATTGGGGTTACCATAATTAATTTCCTCAAATAAGTGGCTGGTGAGATTTATGAACATCTTTTGAAAATCTAACAGCATAAAAACGATGTGGATATTCAAATATATAATGTGTGCTGTAAATTAGTTGAATAAAGAAAGGAAAATGTAAGAAGTATTAATTTCAATAATGAAAATACAAAATAAATTATGAAATTAAAGAAGAAAAAAAAACAACGAGAAAGACTTGTTAGAATAATAAATTTTAACAATAACTATAATCATGCGGTTTTTACAAATACAGTTACATTTATCATTTAATCAACTCAAAACATTGTATAGTAGTTACATTAAGTATAGTTGAGGCGAACCTATGAACCTCGGAAAATACCGTGTGCGCTCACTTGAATCTATCCTTCATGAACTGGTTATGTAACGCAATTGAAAGGTCGGCAGCTGAGGCTCGGCAGCCTCAACTCCCAGAGAAAATTACACCGAACGACTAATTAGAATAACAAAACTCAAGCCCCGGAAGGGTTTCATTTCCATCATTTGTGTCTGGATGGGCAGCTGAGAACCTAATTCATGTAATTGGTCCTTAATCTATAGGCATGAGGATCTCTCACTATGTTATGTTCCAAGCTCAATAGAATTAACACGAGTAATTAGGTTATGTTGATATTACTTCAATATTCCATCCATGTAGCCTTGGCGTTGGTTGTTCATCTTACAAGTTACTGATATTTTGTGATGTGAAACAAATGAGGGTTGAATGGGTCATTGTGGTTGGCAAAATTCACGAAAAAATGGTTGTGGAAGATTTTACAATCTTACAAATTTATACCAAGTTAGTAAAAACTTATTGCATGAATAATCGAAAGAAAAAACAATAATGAAGGCTTCCTGGGAGTCATGTTTCGTTTTACGTTTTCAGATTCGCAATGTACCTATGAATGATGAAAAAAACAATAATAAAGGCTTCCTGGAAGTCAAGTTTCGTTTTGTGTTTTTGGATAAGCAATGTGACCGTGTGCATGGTATTTCCACGAATATTACAAAACAGGATCCTCAAGTCGATCTCTAAAGATGTTATCGACCACCTTGCATTTGAATGGGTTTCAAAAGTCGCCACTCGCATCCCTAACAGACAAAGTGATCCGAGTTTTACGGGAAAATAGGTATAATTCGGGTTGTTAACCTAAATTTATGTATATGACAATGTGATCTATCAATGCATAACTTTTCAATGTTATTCTTCGCAATCACAAACATTAAACTGCAAAATATTGGAAAAAGTTGATTGTATTGCACTAATCACGGACATTTTTGAAAACCGATTGAAAAGCGACCGAAGTGGCAAGAGAAATCAGCCTTCTTACGAGATAGAATTGGGCTTCCTCTATGCAGTCCCCTTGAATATTTCATTATCACCGAAAGAAACCGACTTCCTCAACAGTTGGGTGGAACCCTCTCCCACTTTAATATGAGGTAATAATTTCTCCATGGAATTTCCCCTCTATCTGCATGGTGTGTCTGTTTGAACGAATACATGTAATAGGCGGTTGCCTATGTCTCAGGATAAATATAATTTTGTATACAGGCATCCCCCGAGTTACGTAAGAGATGCGTTCCGGCAGACTATGCGTAAGTCGAAATTTACGTAAGTCGAACCTTTGCGTTGGCGCTTCAGAGATTGCTGTATAACAAGTTGTATCGTAAAGAAATGAGCGCAACCACATACGCCACCACATCCATCGCTAGAACTGCAAATTTTCACGTTGATTGCTGACTTGGGATTTATAAGCGATTTTTCTACAGAAATTAATGAAATTTCCTTCGAGGAATGACAAAAATGGGTCACTTTGTTATTTTTAGCACGTAAAAAACTCTATAACTATTCGATATTTTTTCTACCATAGGTTGTACGAGCGAATATCTACTTCTTCGCGCTCGCATTCGAAAATTAACGTAATCATTTGAAATACGGTTATCGCTTACGTAAGTACGGATTTACGTAAGTCGAGACATACGTAACTCGGGGGATGCCTGTATATGTATATAGTAATAAATTCGCTGTTGGCTTTGACAGTACGAAAAATCGCCGGAATTTTCTTCCTCATAGGAATTTTTTTTCTTTTCTATAGAAACATTAAAGCATGGTTTCACTAGTAGTAGGACCCGCCCGCCTTTGTGACGGTGCGGGATTCCTCATCCCTTCCACTCCATGGAGGCTTCGTCGGGCTTCTATCGCGGCGGCGCCTCCTACCTTTTCTTTCCATGTCCTCCTCCTTCCGTGGTGCAGGAGTAAAAAGCGAAAGCTTAAAACCCGGCCCGGGAGTGTAACCTTGCGAGACCGCCCTGGAGTTTCGATTCTCTTGTTAGCTTTGACAGTAGACTTCATCGCCTGAAATATCCCTTTCTGTCTAGCGAGGAGAGTTGACAATTTTTGCAACCTTATCATCATTTAGGATTGAATGTTATATTTGAATAAGGAACAATTATTATGACGCACACCACCGCCTACTGTGAATTTCCCATGGATAGGTTGTATAATAGATGGCAGTTTTCTATGTTCAAGCCAAAGATATTTGAACCCACGGATATATTTTAACCTTACCTCCACGACTCGAGTATTGACGGCCAGCGAAGGCTACATTGCTGCAGGCAGGGGCGTACCCAGCGAGGGGCAGCTGCCCCCACCTAGAAAAAAAAATCGCAAATGTCTTTAAGGAAAATAATATTTTTTCTAGCAAATAAATTTAAAAACCAATAAAGAGCTGTTACATTTTCCTTAAAATGTTGATTTAATTCACATCTTCCATGCTTAAATCTTACCTACAACTTGAACAACCATGGGTCCCCCCCCTAGTTTTGATCCTGGGTACGCCCTTGGCCTCAGGTGTTAAGTGGCAAAAAGGGGACAGTCTTCAAAACGTTGAATCGGCCGTTCTAGCGTTACAAAGGTTCTGTAGAGACCGCAAACCAAGCAACTCAAGGCCTATGTCACCACATTAATCTACGCGTAGAAATAAGGTTATATTCAAAAGCTCCACTGCAGCTTTTTTATCTTCCGCAAAGCGCGTGACCTACCCCTCCTTCATTTTATGGCTTTATGCTCCGCAGTCATACTCAAAGTCTGTGGAATTTCCCTACGGTCTGTACTGGGATTACTGCATGAACGGAGGGATGCAAAGGAAGTTGCCTACGTAGCAGGATAAATATAATTTAATTCGATTCGTTATACATGATCTGTAAGCTTTGAAAATGATCCTCTTCGACTGAGATATCCCTTAATGTCTGGCGAGGACAGCTTAAAATTCAATGCTATTTCTTATGCACCATATGTTAGAAATTAATACTTTTTATGGAAGCTGATTCTTTTGCATTAGTGGTGAATTCTGGTCAGGATAAATTATTATTTGACTATGTTTGATTAGGAATGGAAAATAATTTGCCCTTGAGAGTGAAAAATCATACTTCTCTCATTTTGTATTTGATTGGTCCAATTGGATATTTTCTGTCAGTGGGGAAATAAATTGATTGTCGGAAGTTATTTACTAGGCAGGAAGGATGCAAAAAATTGTTTTTTAGTTTTATGAAGAAATGGAATTCGCTGTAATTAGAAATTAAAATACTTTTATTATTTTACCCTAGGTCTTAAGGCTATCGACATGTTTAAAGCAGCTATTATTTTACACTTATATGCTGGTAAAAGGGCACCGCTGAGCCTTTCTGCCATAAAATAAAAAAAACATTTTGGGCCTTTTCTTTATCACGAAAATCTGCATTGGGAAAAAATTATTGTGCTCAGTTAGAGGAGAAGTTAAAAAAATAGTTTAATGTTCATTGCCATCAATTTTTTTGGGCCTCGATAGTCATTAATTTTCATCATTTTGAAGAGATTGTGTTTACCCAATTAGAAATCAGGTTTGCGGAATGCATGTAGGAATCATGTGGGAAGTTCATAGTGGACTTGAAGTGTGATCGAAGTGTACAAAAAGTGGGATGAATAAATTTATTTAGACACTCACGGTGCCATTATTTAGTAAGTATTTGTGTGGCATGCAAAAAGAATGCATACAGCAATACCGACATTTTGTTGAACAGCAAAAAAAATTAATTAAATATACAACTTCTAAATGCATTTGTTGACTTGACTCTATCTTTTGTGAAGCCAATTTGAGGAATTTGGATGCTAGATAACTTACTTATCATTCAGAGAGTTCTAAAAAATTCAACTGGCTACAAAATGTGGCCTACCTCCAATTAGGAACTGTTAACCTCATCTCATTCATAACCCTACGGCTAGTTGTATAGAACTTTATCTGATTTTTCTTTGGTTCCCTATTAATTATCAAATTTTTAACATGTTTATTCATTACATTTTTTAGGGCTGGAAGAACACTTGATGCTTCAAACAAGTGCTCTTATGTGGAAGTTGGAAAGAGGAGATTGAAGAGGTTTGTAAAGAATTTTATGACCATTTTCCTTGTTAACTCTGACCTTTGGCATTTGATTCCTTACAAATTATTTCGCTTTATTTATGATAGTCTAGTCAGAAAGCAAGAGAGACTTAAACAAAGCCAAATGAAGATGGCATCAGAAACGACGCCACTAACCAGTGGTGAGGAGAGTAGAACATACTTGTTCCTCTCACAACGACACCGAAACAGGAGAAATAGAATACGCCAGTTCCAATGTTGTGTGTGTGCTGCTATGCTGTAAGTTATCCTTCATTATTCTTTGATGCATAAACATCTAATTCTAAAAATAAATGTTGTTTACTGAGTATTACTTTTATTGATTCGATAATGATTGAATTTGATGAAGTTCATAGCAAGTCATGCATTATTATTATTGTCATAAGGTTTGTTGAGTATTTGTGTTCATGAATTATGTAGTTGTGTGTTCCATATTTGATTTTGAATCTATTTTTTATCAATGCACCAAATAATTTAATTCCAATTTTTACTGGAATTTATTTTATTTTATTTGGTTCAATTTCAGAGGAATATTTGTCACAGCAATGGTGATAACAGTCTCCTATTCAATGAACCATGACCCAGATGATGATTTAGCTAGCAATGAAACCAATACTCAAGTTCTCCTGCCCGTTCCTGCAAATACAGCAGCTTTAAAAAAATTACTTAGTCTCAAATGGCCTCGACCAGGTAAATATTTTCAAATTTTAGTGCTGAAATGTCCGATCACTATGTAGTATTATCTTTGTGTTGTAAAAATGGGACGTTTTAAAAATGATTCAATTATTGACCAAGCATTGAATTACATCATTCATATTCTCTTTTATTTTCCAATCTATTTGAAATTATAAAATATTCAAAGTAATGTTCAATGATTTGTTAATGCTTCAATTCTTTATTTTGAATTTTGTCGTGCATATAGCCTAATATTTTTGCCTGCCAATGAGTACATGTAAATGAATTGTTTAGAAATCTGATCTTATCTTATTTGTATAAGTATTACATGCAATGCAATATTTTTCAACAGATAAACCAATTTAGGCATACATTATTACTTTAAGGTTACAGTGTTATCAGCATTAATTATAATTCTGCAGAAATTGGATTTTAACCATCCCCATTTTAAATTAATTAGATCTTCATCGCAAGCATAGAACTTAATGATTTTATTTTACTTCTATTTTAATCTATGTAGATATTGCACCTCCGGATTGGTCGGGGCCGATGCCTACAGATGCTCAAATAGCCAAAGCAATCGAGGCTGGAGAATTAAGCTTGCAGCAGAAAGATGAAATAGAAGCAAGAGCAGCAATGAAGATGGGTAATCCGTCATCCCCGAGTATTCTCCAGCTGGGAACTCCATTTTATATGCACCAAGAGGCGATTAAGACCACAGCAAATGCAATCAAAGCTGCTCGAGTGGGATATGTGATGGGAAAAGCAACGCAGGAGCTCACAAAGTAAGCATTTTCCAGTGGATTGAACAATCAGTATTAACTTCAATGAAATTACAGTTTGGTGATTTGTTTATTATAATGTATTTGTATGTTACCATTTTGTGATTTTCTTTAGCTTCTGATCCTAAAGTGCATTCATTGGTTACACCCTTTTCTAGAGTCTTCTTGTTACAAACCTCTCTAATCACATATAAATACAGTGAAACCTCTATTTTACACTTTTGAATGGACCACTTACAAAAAGTGCAAAATTGAGGATATTGTAAAATAGAGTATCATTTTCTAAAGGCGGTATTGTTTGGGAACCTGATGAAAACGGTGCAAAATCAGGGAAAATGTATAATGGGGGAATGTAAAATCGAGGTTTCACTGTACTCCTAAATATGTAGCTCTGATAAGGAATCAGAATCTTAAAAATATGTTGGCATTTACTTCTTGCCTACAGATTAATGAAATTTTGATACTTTTACTTAAATATGTGATTCATAATGGCTTTCCTTTAAACTCCTATGGAAACATCATTCACCAGCACATACATTTGCTGTGTCATCTAACCTCAGATATTCACCATGATTGAAAACACAAAGTAAAATTCAAATTGATATATTTTGGGAAAATTTTGTATCAAAGCAGTTAATTTTGTTAGATAGCTGGAACCGCATGAAATCTAGGCATCTGGGGAAGAGGAAAGGTTGTTCTCAAAAATTCAGTACCTACCAAAATGCATATGGTTTTTTTTTGTGTTTCCTGTTATTCAATGTCTATCATCTTTTGTGGATTATAAATTTTGTATTGAACCAAATTCTAAGAAATATTGCTGTGGGGGAGAGGGTTGGTGGCTTGCCCACCCTGAGGGCACTGGTTCAAATCCTGGTGGTGGCAGAGATTTTTCATAGCTGCTGTATCCTTGCTTGAGTGCTTTGTAGTGGGCACTCCAAGCCAGTGGCGTAGCCAGGTTCGTGGGGTCCGGACCCCCCCCCCCCCCCCCGAAATATAAAAACACAATTATTTTCCCTCATAAAAGAAAACAAAATACGAATAGAAAAATTATGAATTTACAAAGTATTTCTTTTACAAATGAAGCTTTTCGATTATGGAAAGTGTTAAAATTAGTTTAAAACCCATTACTTAGAACCCTATTTTTCAAAAATTTTCCCTCCTTGTTTTGGACCCTCCCCCCCCTCCCGGAACGAAATTCCTAGTTACACCACTGCTCCAAGCTCTGCAATCCATCTTTCAGAAAGGACATGAAGCCAAGGTCACAGTGGTGCCTTTCATTAAGAACAGGCAACTGCCAACACCTTTTTTCTCCCTACCCTTTCCTCCCTCATGTAAAGCTGATAACATAAGCTGTCAGTCGCCTCCTCCGAATACTATACCAGTAACAATATTTTTTTGACATTGCAGGGGAAAGCCAATGAAGCATTCCGTGGGTAAAGGCCCTCAAGTAAACCCCTACTATATTCCCACTGGAATGGTATGCAAATCTAAGAGTCTCAAAGCAGGAATGAATACCTCATCCACTGATTGCCCCCCTTCACGGTACCGTACAATGGATGGATCTTGTAACAACTTGGTGCATCCTGACTGGGGTGTAGCCATGCGACCTCTTCGTAGAGTGATACCTCCTGACTACTCTGATGGTAAACAATTTTCTGCTTTCAATACATACATATAAATAGAAGGATACTTCCATGTGATGCAGTTCCTGACATTCCTGACCGAAATTCCCTTCCTTAATTCCTGACAGAAAACTGTTTCATGAATTTCAATGCAGTTTTCGTAAACTTTTCTAGATAATTTTCCTGTTGCATGTACCTACATTTTGTATGTACATATATTAATCAAAACACCTTAAGGTTAATAAAAGTTCTGGCAAAAATTCAACAAAATATGGCCTGGAAATATTTTCTTTTCTATGTAACTCAGATTTGGCAAGAAAAATCTATTTACATGATTTGATTTTTTTAAATGGCCTTTCAAAACATGTGTATAATATCTCTGGGTCATTAATTTAGCTTTTAACATTTTTCCTAGTGTGTTTTCATATTTTTAAGTAGCCAATGTAACATTTTCTCCTTATTGTGTCTCCGTATTATGTCCTAAGTATACTTATTTTTAAAAATTGCTTTTACATCTTCCTAGTGTGTTTTTTCTAGTGTGTTTTCATATTTTTAAGTAGCTAATGTAACATTTTCTCCTTATTGTGTCTCCGTATTATGTCCCATGTATACTTATTTTTAAAAATTGCTTTAACACCTAAATTATGATATAATTGATGTTGATTCAGTGTCTTGTTATTAAGGTTTTAAATAATTTTAAATGCAATTTTTACCAGCGTTGAGTATATTTATACACCTTCATCAGGACTATGAATGAATATGAGCACATTATTTTGCTACATAAAAGCCATAAAAGGTTATAAAAATATTTTTTACAATAGCAAAGCATTGTTATAACCTTTTATGCATTAAATTTATGCACTCATATTCATTCATAGTCCTGACGAAGTTGAAGTTGGTGGTTTCTGGCAATACCTTATGGAATTTTCTCATTTTGGATGAAAAATTTAACTTTGTTTTTCCACAGACTACCATGGTTTTGACACTCCGCGTCATCCTCAGGTTCGGAGTACATTGCTCCTCACCTGGTTTGGAGCTCTTCTCCTGGAGGTTGGGAGGCTGGAAGGGGAGATTTTGGGTCTTCCATAGGTTGTAAATGCGAAGGGAATTTGGGAGGATGGGGAAGTAGGTAGGGGCAGTTAGTCAGCTTACATTCATCGCCCATACCTACCTCCCCATCCTCCCACTTTCCCTTGGCTTTTACAACCTGGGGAAGACCCAACCCCTCCCTTTCCACCCTCCCCCTGCCTCTGCAGTTTATCCACCCCCCACCCTGTGATCCCTCTAGTTTATACATCAGGTATTTAAGATGATGGAACAATGTACTCCTCACCCGAGGATGATGCGGAGCGTTGAAAATATGATAGTGTACCAATAAAATATTCTGTGGAAAAATATGGTTTAATTTTTTCATCCTGGTGAAGTTGAATAAATATACCAAAACATTGGGAAAATTGTGCATTTAAAATTCTGCTAGGCCTATAACCAAAGACACAGAATAAACATTAAATAGAGAGAATAAAAAAATCAAGATACAATCGATTTAATATAATTTCTTACATTCTGTCATCAGGTGTCTCTGCTCCTCGTGCAGCGAAAGATGGAAGTCTTTTGCCATCTGCTAGAGATGTCAGCCTTACTGTCCACCGCCCAATTTATCGCAACGATCCAAATTTCACTGTTATGCTTGCAGTTTGGGGACAATTCTTTGATCATGATATTACTGCCACTGCACTCAGTAAAAGTAAGTAATACATATTCGATAATTTGTGACTAATGTATTGTTTTGTGTTGAGCTATATAAAATAACATGCATATTTCACTCTTAACCCTTTCGAGACCGCGGAGTTTTCGTCTTAGCTTGACTGCTGTACCGAGCCTCAAGAGACTCTTCTTTCTCGTGGTACGGAGCATTTTTGGAGGGCATTCGTTAAGAAGGGTCTCGCTGAACCTTATTCGACCCCTCCACGGTGGGACTCCGCATTATCTCGGACTCCGAGAGTAGTTGTGCTCCCTCCTTTCCAGTTTTACGACCATACCTGCGGCATTGGTTCGCGGTCAACTTATGTATTGCTTATATGTATTTAGCAAATGGATAATTGTTGCTTGCACGTAAATTACAGACATAGAATATAATTCCTCATTTTTATCTGATGTCAAATTTTAAACGAAGTTCTAAGGCCATTATCAAAGCATTTAACGCAGCAACAATTTCCATGTTGATGTTTATACATAACTCGAGATATAAGTTAATATTTGTCGTAGAATTTCGTTTAAAAATTCTAAACGCTGCTCAAAAGACAAACAATTCAATTCTTTGTTTATATTTCTTGAGAAATGAACAAATTTTTATTTCAAAAATTGACTCTATAAACAATTGTATGACCGCTGTCCCTTACCGCTGAGAGGGGTTATAAAAGACGAAGGGTCCGGGTACCTGCTCCCGGATTCGGAGGGTTAATCCTAAACCCCGAAGCATTGGGTCCCGAGACAAAGGCGACCTAAACCCATGACCGTCCTGAAAGGGGGAGAGCTAGAAAACGTATATATACGGGTTTCGTTTTCTTGACCGGGAAAATCTCACACGTACATATACGCCCGTGGTCTCCCGGGTCAGGAAACGTCCACACGTATATATACGTGTACGGTAGGGAAAAGGTTAAGAATGAAAAAAATGTTATTCTAATGGTCCAGTTATTATTGAAGTGACTACATATATATTTTTGATGTTGTATGATCCAAACAGGAAATAAAATATTTTTTTAAATATTCTCAGGCAGTGATGGAACGCCAATCTCCTGCTGTACAGAAGACGGAAAAGTAGCCTCAGACAATGTCAATCCTGAATGTTATCCAGTGAAACTGTCACCAGAGGATCCTTATTATGCTGATTATGGAATGTCATGCATGAATTTTGTTAGATCTGCCCCAGCTCCCACCTGCAACTTAGGTCAGTTGCATTAACCCATCACTACGTTTCATTCCTTTAAAATAAGCTGAAATTGAGTGATTTTTTACAAATTCAATTAGGCTCTGCTGGAATATTGTGAGGAGGCAATTCTTTCATTATCAATCAAAGCCATCTTCCCACTTTATAATTCATGTCCATCAATTTTATCCCTATAACTTCTATTTGGGTGTATGACAAGGACTGATACCAAACACCCAAGAAACTTCAAGAACTTTTCTTCACTAATCCTCGTGATTTCACTTCATCTAAGGTATTATCATTGCTTCTTTTCTCTCTATTTGCATAGGCCCAAGGGAGCAACTCAATCAGATAACAAGTTTTATTGATGGCTCTGTGGTGTATGGGTCATCAGAGGAGCAAGCTAAGCATCTTCGATCTACAAGCAAGAAAGGGGAACTTGAAATGATGATTACTCCTGATGGTCGCGAGCTTCTCCCTGTCTCAACTGATCCAAAAGATGGATGCAACAAGCCTGAAATGAATGCTGATGGGAAATACTGCTTTAAATCTGGTAAGTATTATCAGTACAGCAATATTAAATATAAAAAATAACTTATGCACATACAGTAGAGAAGTATGAACAAACCAAATTTTTTCTCTCTGTATAATGGAGCATCGTAATGTGATACAGATCATTTGGTAAAAGTTGGCTGATAGCATCACATAAGAGGGGATATAGTTCCCAAAATGTTCACATCTCTAAAACATAGGTACAGCTTTCTTTAAATGTGGAAGGATTCTGATGACAGAAAGATTTTAGGAACTGTTTTAGTGAATTTTAATGAGCATGCCTTCACACACACATGCAAACATCTTACAGAGATTTTAATCGTAAATTCTTGTATGTATTCCTGAATGTACCAAGAGAAAAATGATACAGTGAATCATTCTTGCCAGCTAACTAGGCTTTTGCTTTCATGTGCGTTGAAGGTATAATATGTAGATGAGTTGCTCCATTATATGTATATTATTCTTTGATTTAGATTTCTATGAAATTTTTGCATTCTGTTTTCCAGGGGACACGAGAGCCAATGAAAACTTGCATTTGACTACAATGCATCTCTTGCTGGCTCGAGAGCACAACAGAATTGTTCGAGAGCTTGCCAAAATGAATCCAACCTGGTCTGATGAAAAACTCTATCAAGAAGGTCGACATATTATGGCAGCTCAGATGCAGCACATTACTTACAATGAATTCCTTCCCATTGTTCTTGGTAAGTGAATCTAAGTGATACTTTTCATCGCTTTCCTTAGGGAAATATATGACTGCTATGAAACTGGGTTCTGTGCCCATGTTTGGTGAATTCTAGACTGTATTGGGAGGACAGTTTGAAATGCAATCATGTATGTAATTGTGTTTAGAAGGAGGGTGAGATGACTGTATTTCTGTTACCCTTTTAAATGGTTAGCATCATAAAGTAGCCGCAGAAATTTAGTCTTCTCAACTTTGACCTTAAAATGAAAATAGAAGGGTTTTAAAATTGTTGCCCCTATGCATCAAGGAATGTAGTTGGAGATCCAGAATTTCATAGCAGATCCTACGTTATCAAGCTCATTTGGATATAATTTCCCTATGAAAACTAGAACCCCCGATGTAGTTAACATACTCTTAAATAAATTTTTCTTAATAAATTTATGTTCAGAAGTTCTTTAGCATGAATACATAATCATCAGTAATTGATGGCTGATGATGGACTTGTGAGGATATAGAAAAATATGCTCACATATACTAGTGAATTGTAGATCAATGAATCATAAAAAATAAAGAATTTGCATCAATAATTTGCCATGCTATGAAAATGTTAACTTCCATAGTTATTTCCAATGTTTTCATCACTACCTTACAGGGCCTTCTATGATGAGTAAGCTGCAACTTGCCCCACAGAAAAAAGGCTACTCAAGCACCTATGACCCAGATGTGAATCCTGCTGTAGCCAATAATTTTGCAACTGCTGCATTTAGATTTGCACACACATTGCTACCTGTGAGTAATCAATGTCTTTCTTTCTTGAGGGGGAGGAAAAGATTGGTGGGTAGTGAGATATTTATTTTGGTGGATAAGAGTAATCAGAGTCTATCAGTCATATTTGCTAAAAGTGAACAAATTCCTTTGGAGCATAGACTACTTTATTGAGATATTAAATGTAAAATTATGGGAACATGCATTTATAAACAAAACTAGTCAATAGAAAAACTGTCATATGCTTACTAATATTGTGTTATTTGATAGTAGGTACTCAGTATCTATAGAATAGCTGAGTATCAGGGGGTGCTTAAATTCCAATATGCTTGCCTGCTGCTTGCCTGGGAGGTGTACAGTGTACACCCGTGGGTCTTGAAGGAAAACCCCATAGACAAATTGGAGTTCTGGGGCTCTCCCGTGAAAGATTTTGGATTTTCAAGACTTATTTTTCAACTTAATAGCTTCAATTACTGTAGATTAATTTGTCAGAATATATTACTAAATACTTGTACCAAGGAGTGCCTCCATAAAAACTTTGATTTTATGCAGTGTAAGTTTTGACCCAGTAGGGAGGAGGCACTATTTCAAGGTTTTTAGTTTTTACTGCTTTGGTAAGCTGGGGTTATCAGGTTAAAGTCAGGATATTTGAAAAAGGTCAGGAAAATCAGGAAAAAGTCAGGATATTTCACTCTTGGCATTAGGGAAAATGTGGTTTATAACTTAAGACTAAAAAAAAAACAAGCTGTTGGCTGGCTGAGAGGTTGCATTTTTGTGACTTTTAGTTGGCTGAAATTTAGTTTAT
The DNA here is from genome assembly GCF_921293095.1 of Ischnura elegans. Classification (NCBI taxonomy): domain Eukaryota; kingdom Metazoa; phylum Arthropoda; class Insecta; order Odonata; family Coenagrionidae; genus Ischnura; species Ischnura elegans. Next base: position 38,353,156 of record NC_060249.1, on the reverse strand, counting down.
TAGTTACTTTTTTCTGCGTGATGATTGAAAAGAAATAAGTTTAAATGGAATTTGTATGTATATTTACATATTTCTAAAACAATTATGCATTTTATTCACACATGCTCTTCATACATATTAGGTGCCCAACTAAGTTCCCGCTGTTTGTTAACAGATGGCTCTAGCATTGATTTGTGGTCCATTTTGACGTATCGGAAATGTCACGAATCAAGCTTAGACATTTGGTAAACAAACTGCTCGACTACAATGGCAAGTTTTTTTTAGCGTCATATCTTTATTGTTGCATGAAAATGTCAGAGTTTGTGCCAGGCAACCGTCCTTTGCAGGGAGTGTTTATTTTCTTCTTTCATTTGAAGAAAACAGAGGCTGAAGTGCATCGAGAGCTCTGAAAAGTTTACGGAGATGCTGATCTAAGTGAAACAACATGCCATGATTGCTTCTGTCACTTCAAAGACAGTCATTCCAATGCTGATGTGAAGGAAGACCAAAAACCTTCGAAGACGCTGAATTGGAGGCATTGCTCTATGAAGATCAGTATCAAACTCAAGAAGAACTTGCTTATATATTAGGAGTTACCCATCAATCTATTTCCAAGTGATTGGATGTGTTGGGATTCATGCAAAAGCAAGGAACTTGGATTCCTTATGATTCTAGTGCATGACAACCCTCGACCCCACATTGCAAAACCCGTTAAAACCTACCTGTAAATGCTCAAATGGGAAGTCCTGACCCCCCCCCCCCTGCTGTATTCCCCAGATATTACGCCATCCAATTATTACTTGTTCTATTATATGGTACATGGTCTGACTGATCTGCAGTTGCGCTCATACAAAGACGCCAAAAAATGACATGATTTGTGGGTAGCCTCAAAAAATGAACATTTTTACCGTTACGGTATAGGCCTCTGCCACAATGATGAGGAAAAGTTGTAGCTAGCGATGCTCAATACTTTGAATTATTCATTTATAACTATTTTTTCACGATAAAGTTCTATATTCGTTCAAAAAACAGCGGGAACTTAGTTGCGCACCTAATATTATGAATAATTTCGAGGATAGTGTGTAAAATTAGGGACAATAATGGAATTAGTCTGGGAACATCATAGAAATTTGAATTTTGGAACCTTATAACAACTGTATATTATCCCCTGGTCTGTTCCCTCCCCCTTTGTCCACCTCTGTTGCCTGATCTTTTTTGATGATGGCTTTAATATGCAGTGAATGATTCCAACTAATCTGGTAATTTTTTCCTCAGACACTGATGAAAATATTAGGAAATGACACATCGAGTGAAGAGTATGTAGAACTGCATAAAATTTTGTTCAACCCATACATCCTGTACTCTCCAGGACAGATGACCAGTGCTTTGAAGGGAGCACTGAACACAGATGTGCAGAGAGTGGACACATACATCACCCCAGAGGTATCAGCTGTTTCTAATAATTATTATTTTTTATATTTAATTGTGGTTTTGAATTTCCATTACAAATGAAACCTGTATGATCTTGTTCCTTGCAATACTTCATTTTAGGAATGCATAATTTATATTATTTTTGTTTAATATTTTCAGTCTTGTATGTTTCATTTTAAAAATTTCCTTGAAAAAGGCACTTTTATAAAAAGTAATAATATCCCCTCATATAATTTGCAAAGATAATGAAATCCAATATTTTAAAATTAAATAAAACCAAAGATATGTTCAATCACCATTCAGATATGATCTGCATTTCCAAAATAATCCATCAGCCCATTAAAGCTTTGCAATAAGTATTCTGTTATGTAAACTGAATTGAATTAGGTATATAGGCCACTTTACATTGTAACAGAAGAAAACATTCGAATATGATTCCCTGTATTATAGGGAATCAAATTTTTAGGCTATCTTTGCTATTTTTCATTTTCAGGATAGCAATCATCTTGAATTACGTGTGTTCTAATGGTTGATAAATTTATTTGAACAGGTCACTCAGCATTTGTTTCAGCAGAAGTGGAGTGAGGACTATGACAAGGCCATGGAGAAATCAGGGGCTAAACTGAAGGGAAAGAAGAAAGGCTATGGACTTGATTTGGCATCGTTAAATGTTCAGCGTGGCAGGGATCATGGTTTGCCGTCATATCCAGAATGGAGGGAATATTGTGGTTTGTCTCGACCTACCTCCTTTTCTGACCTGAAGGGTGAAATGGATGAAGCTGCATTGCAACGTCTAGCCTCATTGTACAAGTGAGTTGATTTTAGCTTTTCTTTTCAACATATCTCAAGTTTTCTTACGATCGTAGAAGTAACATTTTTTTTATTATTACATCTGTATATGTTTTCTTTCATTGAGGTTATTCACATAGCCATATTTTATGGCTTTCTAACTATTTCATTAATACCCAACCTCTTCAAATTTACTTGTACTTTCAGTTCTGTTGATGATGTGGATATGTATTCTGGCAGCTTGTCAGAAATACCCATAGGAGAAGGACTTCTGGGACCTACATTTTCATGCCTCATGGCTGATCAATTTCTTCGCCTCAAACATGGTGACCGATATTGGTATGAAACTCCAGAGCTACCACAAGCCTTTGATCCATGTAAGGAAATTTATTTTACTCAAATTCTCTTTCCTTTGTTTATGAGCTAATATTATCCAGAATAATAATGGGGAAAGGAGGTACAAATATAGGGTGTATACATGTGGGGAAGCATAAGGAATATAAGTGACCAACTTACCAATACATATTTATAACATTTTAATGATAATTTTAATAATATTTTAGCCTACTTGCCAATTAAAAACAACAATAATAATGTAATAATTTTATTTGTCCAGAGATCTTACGCTACGGAGGGAACACAATACACAAGTATAGGTTATGTCATTGAATTTATATGACCAATAAGAATTTATATATATTTCAAATTTCACAGACAATATACCAAACACGTTCAGTACCTAGTTACATAAAAATCATAAAGTCTTCTTTTGTGGCAATTTTTATGGGGATGTGTTGTAGAACTTTTAAAGACACAATTCTTCACAAGATACTTTTTTTAGGTCAGCTTCGAACCTGTTTATCAATGCAGGTAATGCATCTTAATGGGGAACTTGCATGAATTTTTTTTATTTCATAGGCGGACAGAAAATTATTTTCTGAATACAACAAAGAAAACCGCATGTAAATCTGAGTTTTCCTTCGCGAGATATTTAATGATAAATATAACGAATTTTAAAGCGCGGGAAAAACTCCCTCACCCCCCAAGCCACTGCCGACGAAGCCTCGATGACGTCAAAGGTGCCTAAACATCACGCGAAGCTATTGTTGTGATTGTTTGTAATAGTTTCCAGCAGTTGTGAGAGCTTTGTTTGTTAGACGTGTTGATTATTTTATATTTAAAGATAAATATCCGACGATAGAGGCTTGGAAGCCCTCGTATTTTGCATTATTTATAATATTAATATCTGAGTAAGGGCATAAAATATAAAACTGGAGCAGTTAAACCAAAAATTTGATTATACCTAAATAACATCGTTGTAGGAGTCTGAGCCACAGCCATTGGAAGGGGGATACGTTAATTGTAAGTTGATGTTATCGACGGCATATCATTCATTTAAGTATGTAATTAGAACGATTTTGATGTTTACTGATGTCCGCTTAGCTTTTATATACAATAACTTCATCCGTTTATTCGTAGGTACCGGAGAATTCGTCGTTTAGGACTGTCTGTGCTTGTATTATGGGGTGAATTCCAGTCAATGCAACTTTTGCTCGCTGATTGGAGACATCTAGAAACATTTTTGTGCCAAAATAGTGTTATTTTCAACGTGACATCTCCCGTTAAGCTACTGCTAATAATCACAGTGCCAGTGGTTGTAATGCACAAAGTTTGACAAGGTTGAAAAATATCGGCCAAGAGTTATCAGTGTTCCATCGTGATTGAATTGTAAAAAGTGCTATTACGCTATCGATAAATGTCTAACAGTAGTGTAAAAATTGTCAGTGGCGTGCTAATCTCCGTTGTTCACCGTAGATATGACATTTCACGATCACGCTATTGAAATAAAAACTCTGTGTGAAGTTTGTTATTCCATTATTTCAACGAATAGTAGTGAGAAATGTCACCTGTGTGGGCTAATTTAAGGGTTTAAATCAGTGAATAAATAGTTGTATTCATCATAACGAGTTCTGTTATTGTAAGTTGTACGTGATGAATATACGAATATGATAGTGACATCCAGTTTTTGATAAGAGTATTTGCCTATTTCCCATTATATTTTTATGGTATATGCTAGTATATTGTTTATGGATTTAAATAATATAGGTAGAATTTATTTCAATGGTAGCTTGTGTGTGTGTTGGCAGCGGAACCGATTCGCGATCTCACATGTGTATTGTGTGCAGACTGTTTTGCTGTGAATTCGTACCGTAGGACGGATAGGACTACCTTCTCCGTTAATCCGGCGTTGCCAAATTCAACAGCACAGCTTACTCTAATGTCAACAGCACAGCTTACGATCGTTATCCTCCAGTATTACAAGTTTCTTTTAGAACTCGATTTGCCGCCGACGTATAGCAATAATTTGTCTTAACAAATTCCATGAGGGTCGTGGCATCAATTTTTGGTGTCCTAAAAAAAGGCTGGTGTCCTAACACCCCATGCCACACGCCTTTTAGGCGGCTTGCGGGGTATTATGTAGACGTAGATGAATTTCAGGTGTACTATTCGAACGAGTGGCAACGTTATCATCCATTTTTCTGATAACCAAAACACACGAAGTGAAACGCTTGTATTTCATAATCCCGATGCCGCATTATTAATATCCCAAGTAATAATCTAGGCACAATAGCAATAGGAGAACTTGCCCAAGAATAACAGAACAAAATAAAGTGACGATGAGCGGCTAAATACTCCCTCAAAACAAATTTTACACCATGCGCTCAGCGTATTTCCCTACTCCCTACGGTTGTTTAGGCACCTATGACGTCACGCCTGGCCTCGGCAACGCTCGGGTGTCTTCGCGCAGTGGTCGGCTCAGAGAAATTTTTCTCGATTTTAAATGCAATTTTTTTATTTCTTTTGATGTTGAATGGAGAAACTGAAGGTATTTTTGCGAGCTAATGTATCCATTTGACTTATTCAAAATAGTTTTTAGAGCAATCTACGACCCATGCAAGTTCCTCATTCATGGGAGAGTGAGTTGTACATTTTTGAACACATAGCATAAGGGCTTGTAAAGGTCATTTTAAACTTGAGGAGGGTGATATGCATGTGACTTGGACCTTGTTAGAAACTTGTAGTTATCATCATTTGCCTTTAATCAATGGTTATTGACCTTAATGAGTACAGAAAGTTTAAAAATTCACAGGCAAAATACATTCAGTAGTCCTGGCTCCATAAACAGTAGCCTATAAGTATGCCTTCTAGAATTACTTGTGATGGATGTGATTGCCCTTTTCTGTTAGTCCCATGAATTTTGAGTTTGTTGTCGGACTGACAATGAGATGGACTTTGCTGTGCGTTGAGTGATTAAAACTTTGAGAAGCATCATTTTTGATCAGCAATTGTTGAGTTTTTGAGACGCTTAATTTTAACTTGTCAGTTACACTCCATTGCCACAATGAGCTAAATACATACCTCCTGACCTGTGCTATGTAGTTCTGTTATAGTTTTAGCAATGTGTGTACTTGATGAGGTGGTGTATTAAATCATAAGCACATTTGTAATCAAAACAGTGCATGTATTTCTGTGTCTTCAGTTCATTATCAGGGATAATTTTTCATTCCAGATTCAGCCTTTTTTTATTCATCCCCTTCTTCCTGTCTTGCCTTCTCTGGGTGATTTGTGGGCATTTGAGAATATAGTTTCTAAATTAAGGGTTGAAGTATATCTCCTGACCTTGGTATCTCTTTTAATCATGGTGATAGAACCTTTTTACCTTGATGATTTTTTGCCATGAAAAAATTGAAATTAGTACATTCATACCTAAATAGGTTGATTGATAAACAATTGGTATTTAACTGACATTTGAAACAAATGTCAATTATGACTTCCTTTTCTTGTTTTTCCCAACAGATCAGCTGGATGAAATTCGAAGGTCGTCTTTGGCAGCTATCATCTGCGAAAACTCTGGTGTTGACCGTGTCCAGCAGTGGGTCATGCAAGCTGTTGATGATGGCAATCCACGTATGATGTGTGAATTCATTCCACGTCTTCGTTTGTCTGCATGGAAGGATAAAAGCATGGTAGGCCATGTTAAACTTAGTCCCTTTTCCATGAATGTGAAAACAATGCCGAAGAAGTCAAAAGGACTTACTGCACCTTCAGCAGCTTTTGGTTCATCATACATTAAAGGAACAGTGGCTTCAGCTTCTGTCACAGCCACAGGATCAGATGGTACATATATCACAGCAATGAAGCCATCAACCACTTTCCCTGTGACACTTCCCGCACACCTATTTGATCAAAAGATTGCTGTTGCTGCCGGTGTAGCTCCTGGACTCCCAGATGGAATTATTCCACCATTTTATCATGGTGGTGGTGGTGTAACATGGACAGGGTCCCTAACATCCTCTGATCCCACAAAAGCTCACTTTACGGGTAGTTTCTCAGTGCCAGTGTTTAAGCATGGTGCTACTGCATTTGACTTTAGCATGGTCACATATACAGGAAATTTTGATATCAACTTAAACTTAGCTCCTACAGCCACCCCTATGGCAGTTCCAACACTTCAGGGAACATACAATTCAGGGATATTCTACAAAATGGAACCACCAGCAGTTGCTGATTCACCACTTACCTCTGCAGAATTTGAAAATCTTATGGCAGAGGCAGGCAAAGTTGGTCCTAAATTGCCAATGGCTCCAATTATACTTTATGGAGCCTTTTCTTTAGATCATACTGAGTTTTACTGGGATGGAAATGTGTCTATAGTCATTCCACCACCAGCAACACCAGTGCTTGCAGCTTCTGGTGGAAGGATGGCGAAACCAAAAGCAGCTGCTGCTCCACCAGCAGCTGCTCCCTCACCATTCATTAAAGGAACAGTGGCTTCAGCTTCAATAACAGCTACAGGGTCTGATGGCACAAATATAAAAGCAATAACACCATCAACCATCTTTCCTGTGACACTCCCTGCTCACCTCTTTGATCAAAAGGTTGCTGTTGCAGCAGGTGTAGCTCCTGCATTACCACCTGGAATTATTCCTCCATTTTATCATGGTGGTGGTGGCGTGACGTGGACAGGATCTCTAACATCATCTGGTCCCACAAATGCTCACCTTATGGGTAGTTTTTCAGTTCCGGTATTTAAGCATGGCGCTACAGCATTTGATTTTAGCATGGTCACATACACAGGAAATTTTGACATTTACTTAGATGTAGCTCCTACAGCTGTCCCTATGGCATTGCCAACACTGCAGGGAACGTACAATTCAGGCATATTCTACAAAATGGAACCACCAGCAGTTGCTGATTCACCACTATCCTCTGCAGAATTTGAAAACCTTATGGCAGAGGCAGGAAAAGTTGGTCCTAAATTGCCAATGGCACCTATTTTACTTTATGGGGCCTTTTCTTTGGATCACACTGAGTTTTACTGGGATGGCAATGTGTCCATTGTCATTCCACCACCAACAACACCAGTACTTGCAGCTTCCGGCGGAAGGATGGCAAAACCAAAAGCAGCTGCTGCTCCACCAGCAGCTGCTCCCTCACCATTCATTAAAGGAACAGTGGCTTCAGCATCAATAATAGCTACAGGGTCTGATGGCACAAATATAAAAGCAATAACACCATCAACCATCTTTCCTGTGACACTCCCTGCTCACCTCTTTGATCAAAAGGTTGCTGTTGCAGCAGGTGTAGCTCCTGCATTACCACCTGGAATTATTCCTCCATTTTATCATGGTGGTGGTGGCGTGACGTGGACAGGATCTCTAACATCATCTGGTCCCACAAATGCTCACCTTATGGGTAGTTTTTCAGTTCCGGTATTTAAGCATGGCGCTACAGCATTTGATTTTAGCATGGTCACATACACAGGAAATTTTGACATTTACTTAGATGTAGCTCCTACAGCTGTCCCTATGGCATTGCCAACACTGCAGGGAACGTACAATTCAGGCATATTCTACAAAATGGAACCACCAGCAGTTGCTGATTCACCACTATCCTCTGCAGAATTTGAAAACCTTATGGCAGAGGCAGGAAAAGTTGGTCCTAAATTGCCAATGGCACCTATTTTACTTTATGGGGCCTTTTCTTTGGATCACACCGAGTTTTACTGGGATGGAAATGTGTCCATTGTCATTCCACCACCAGCAACACCAGTGCTTGCAGCTTCTGGTGGAAGGATAGCAAAACCAAAAGCAGCTGCTGCTCCACCAGCAGCTGCTCCCTCACCATTCATTAAAGGAACAGTGGCTTCAGCTTCAATAACAGCTACAGGGTCAGATGGCACAAATATAAAAGCAATATCACCATCAACCATCTTTCCTGTGACACTTCCTGCTCACCTCTTTGATCAAAAGGTTGCTGTTGCAGCAGGTGTAGCTCCTGCATTACCACCTGGAATTATTCCTCCATTTTATCATGGTGGTGGTGGCGTAACGTGGACAGGATCTCTAACATCATCTGGTCCCACAAATGCTCACCTTATGGGTAGTTTTTCAGTTCCAGTGTTTAAGCATGGTGCCACAGCATTTGATTTTGGCATGACCACATACACTGGAAATTTTGACATCTACTTAGACATTGCTCCTACAGCCACCCCTATGGCAATGCCAACACTGCAGGGAACGTACAATTCAGGAATCTTCTTTAAAATGGAACCACTGACAGGGGTTGATTCCTCATTATCTGGTCAAGAGTTTGAAAACCTCATGGCAGAAGCTGGCAAAGTAGGTCCTAAGTTGCCAATGGCACCTATTTTACTTTATGGGGCCTTTTCTTTGGATCACACTGAGTTTTACTGGGATGGAAATGTGTCTATTATCATTCCCCCGTCAGTAGTGCCTGTGCTTGGAGCTCCTGGTGGTGGGATGGTCAAACCTAAGACAGTCTCTACTCTAGTGGATGTTACAGCTGTGTGGGGTTTGGTTAAAGCTAAAGTCGGTCCACCAACAGACCCTGGTGCTGATAATTCCAAAGTTGTGGTCACTACATGGTGGGATGGAAAGTTACCTGTTGCAATACCTCAGCCAGCTTTTGACAGGACAGTCATTGCTCCTGTAAAAGCGGCTGCATCAGGCAAGAGTGGTAGCCCAGGAAATGGTATCACATGGTCTGGATCACTAATGCCTATTGATGGCTCTGATGATGTTGAGCTCAATGGAACCTACAGCTTTCCTGTTTTCCTTCATGGATCATCACCTTCTGGTTTTGCATTGCAAATCTGGCAGGGAGATTTCAGTATTAAGTTACGTTCTTCACCTGCTCCTGGGACTTTGCCTCTAGCTACGTCACTCAAAATGTTAGGATCGGGTGTAAAATATAAGTCACCAATAATATTCAAATCTACCCCACAAGTTATGGCTCCACCTGAGTCTACTGATGATGATGTTGCCAACATCACAATGCCAATCATATTGCATGGATTCACGTCAATAGATAAGTCAATATTCTACTGGAATGGAAGTGCCTCCATTATTGTTCCTCAGATGGGACCAAATACTCTAATGGCCCATGGAAAAGGAGGCAGGGGACGCAATGGTGGAAGAGGTGGAGGACACAACAATGGAGGCCAGGACGGAGGGTTTGGTGGTCTTGACGGAGGATTTGGAGGTGGTGGAATGTTTGATGGAGGCAGAAATGGTGGAAGAGGTGGAGGACACAACAATGGAGGCCAGGATGGAGGGTTTAGTGGTCTTGATGGAGGATTTGGAGGTGGTGGAATGTTTGATGGAGGCAGCTATGGTGGAAGGTTTAGTGGAGGCAACTCCATGTTTGATAGATATGGGTTTGAGCAAAGCAAATTAAAAGCTGCTGGTGGAGGTGGCCCTGGGCCTTTGATTTTGAAAATCACCTCAGCATCTGTTACTATGTCAAGCACCCTAAGCTCAAATGCCCCGGGAAAAAACATAACATGGAATGGTGAGTTTCCTCTAACTTTACCTCAGTCACCTTTTTACAGAAAGGATCCATTGCTTGTCACTGGTACAGATATTGACCTGGACCCTCCATATTCACCCCTAGCAGCCCCAGCTGGTGCTGGGAAAGTGTCTTACAAGAGTGAGCTGACATGGTCTAATCTTTCTGTGAAAATGAATGACTCAAGCCCTAATGACCTACAGATCAATGGTACTCTCAGTTTTCCTGTATTCTATTTCCCTCAAACTTTCACTGGCCCATGGCCTGGTGCAACAGTTGAGACTTGGAATGGAAACTTCAGTGTAGTCGTAAATGCAAATTCTACGACTGGCTCTCCGACATCAGTTGATAATGTGCTAGCCTTGTTGAAAATGGGCAATTTTACATCCACCATAACTTATGTTGAAGAAAAAGAGTCAGAGAAGGTTGGAAAATTGGCTGCTTCAGGAGTGGGTGCAGCTGGTTCTGATGCTACCTCTCCCTTGAAAGTTACAATGCTTCTTCATGGAATTAAATCCCTGGATATGACTGAATTCTATTGGAATGGTGTTATCACTCTTATAATAACTGGCTTGCCAACTGATACCACCATGCTCACTTCTCTTAATGCTATGTTAACTCGAAATCATTTGAGAGCTGCTGGAGGACCACCTCCATCACCTTTGGAGTTACAACTCACCTCAGGTACAATCAGCATGGCTAGTGTCTTAAATACTAATGGAACTGGGAAAAACTATACCTGGGATGGAGTTTTCCCAGTAATGTTTCCTCAATCCCCATTCTACCGCAAGACACTTCTTACTTCATCAGCAGGACAAATTACGGCCCCAGCAAGCTCTGCAAAGAAATCCTACAACAGTGAGCTAACATGGTCTAACCTTTCTGTGAAAATGATGGATACAGGCACCAATGATCTGCAAATCAATGGAACCCTCAGTTACCCAGTGTACTATTTCCCAGGTAAAGTTCTTGGCCCTTGGCCTGGCCCTACAATTGAGAACTGGAGTGGAAATTTTAGTGTCATTGTCAATGCAAATTCGACAACAGGAACTCCTCCCCCTGTAAGTGACTTAATGACATTGATTAGCATGGGTAACTTCACATCCTCTGTGTACTTTACTGAAACAAAAAAATCAACGCAATCATCAAAACTTGCTGCTGCTATGAGTTCAAGTGATCCAGATGTTACATCGCCTTTGAAAGTAATCATGTTGCTTCATGGAACGAAGTCATTGGACTTGACTCAGTTTTTATGGAGTGGGTCAGCTACTGTTATCATTCGTGGTTTACCAGCTGCAGCGCCAGTTGCGACTGAATTCAGTACATATGCTGCTGCCAGTCCTGCAGCCGCAGCTGGGGGTGTGGCAGCACCATTGAATTTGCAGATCACTTCAGGCACTATTAGTATGGCAAGTATTCTTAATACAAATGGAACCGGAAAGAATTATACCTGGGATGGAGTGTTTCCAATAACTCTTCCTCAATCCCCATTTTACCGCAAGACACTTCTCACATCATCTTACATGTCTGCAGGATTACTCACAGCCCCGGCTAGCTCAGCAAAGAAAACATACAAAAGCGAGCTCACATGGTCTAACCTCTCTGTGAAAATGGTTGATACTGCCACTAATGATTTGCAAATCAATGGATCTCTCAGTTACCCTGTGTACTACTTCCCGGCCAGTGTCATTGGCCCTTGGCCTGGTCCAACTATAGAAAACTGGAGTGGAAATTTCAGTGTCACTATTAATGCAAATGCAACGACAGGAACTCCTGTGCCACTCACCACCTTGATGGCCTTAATTAACTTGGGTCAGTTCACATCTGTTGTATACTTCACAGAAGCAAAGAAAGCAGCACAGTCTGGAAAGCTTGCTGCAGCAATGACTGCAAGTGACCCAGATACCACAACTCCATTGAAAGTAATTATGTTGCTGAAGGGTACAAAATCAGTTGACCTCACTGAATTCTATTGGAATGGAGCAGCTACAGTTATCATTCGTGGTTTACCAACTCCACCACCTGTTGCAAAGGAATTCAGTACGTATGCCAGTGCTAGTCCTGCTATGGCTGGAGCTGTGACACCATCACTGGATTTACAAGTCAGTACAGGTACTGTCAGCATGGCAAGTGTACTGAATACTAATGGAACAGGGAAAAACTATACCTGGAATGGAGTATTCCCAGTAACTCTCCCTCAGTCTCCATTCTATCGCAAGACACCTCTCACTTCATCTGCCAGACAGCTTGGAGCCCCTGCTAGTCCTGCAAAGACAACGTATAAAAGTGAATTGACTTGGTCTAATCTTTCTGTGAAAATTATCAATGAAGCCACAAATGATCTGCAAATCAATGGATCCCTCAGTTACCCTGTGTACTACTTCCCGGCCAGTGTCATTGGCCCTTGGCCTGGTCCAACAATTGAGAACTGGAGTGGAAATTTCAGTGTCACTGTCAATGCCTCCTCTACTACAGGTACTCCTGTGTCTCTCACTGGTTTAATGGCCTTGATTAACATGGGTAACTTCACATCCTCCGTGTACTTTACTGATGCAATAACATCAACCCGATCAAGAAAACTGGCAGCAGTAATGACAGCCAGTGATCCAGATACAACAACACCATTGAAAGTTATTATGCTGCTTCGTGGAACTAAATCTGTAGACTTGACTGAATTCTATTGGAATGGAGCTGTAACTGTTATAATTGAAGGCTTGCCTGTAGTTACCCCTGGCATGGTTGAGCAGTCCTCTTTTGTTAGAGTTGCCCCAAATCCTGCGGCAATGACAAGGTCCTACATTACTGGTAAGGTCACTTCAGGTAATCTCATGGGTCAAAGCACTAGTGGTGGAAGTTATTGGTGGAGTGGATTTTACCCAGTTCCCATAGGAATCCCTGCATTTGACACTGTTTCTCCAAATGCTGGGATATTCACTTGGCCCTTCACACCAACATTTTACAACGGATCAGGGGGTGTGACATGGAAGGGTTCTTTATCAAGAATCTCAAAATCTGGTAAAAGTGGTCTATCTGTGGCAGGATCATTCAATGTCCCAGTATTTACTCATGGTAACCCTAGCGCATACTCTGTGGATGTGTGGAGTGGAAGTTTTGAAATAGAAATGGATCTGTATGTTGATAGCCCTCTAATAGACTCATTCCCTGGAGGTACCCACAACTCACCCTTGGTATTCCGAGAACATAAACCTGGTGCTACAGGGGACATGTTGAGCTCCATTTCGAATGCTGTCAATGAAATACAGACATTGATGATGATGTCTCATACTCTAGCATCAAGTGGTTCTGTCCAAGCATCATTGCCAAGAACCCCTATAATATTATGGGGACATTATTCTTTGGATAAATCCATTTTCTATTGGGAAGGAAATGCCACTGTTATTTTTGAAGCTCCAGCAAGCCCTGTAATGGTCCCAATGAATACATTGGCTGCAGATACTGATTCTGAGGTGACACCACCGAGTCAAAATCTGAAGTTGCCGTTCAAAATATTGACTGGGAGCATGACTGTTTCCTCTCCTGGCTTTGGAAAGAAGGTTATTTGGGATGGAAAAATTCCTTTCACTACTCTTAGCTCATACTTTAATGGTCCCAATCCAAACACTTCTTACATAGGTGGTTCAATGAAGTGGACAGGGCACATAACCAGAAGCACTGATGTGTTGAATGGTGCTACCTTTGCGGGAACATATATTTTACCTATTTTTGTGCATTCAAATGGTGGGGTCAAGGCTGAAACAATGACTGGAGACTTTTCAATGAGTGTGAGCTTCACAGGAACACAGAACATAGTGGACTGGGTGCCTAATGCTGGAACTTATTCTTCAATAATTACCATAGCTCCTGGAAAACCTAGTGTGCAGCTGTCTTTGGAGGGTACAAGCAACCCCTTCATGACTCTGGCAGTCAACAAGTTGACAAAGCTGATGGATGAAGAAAGTGAGAAAGAAGATCCCAATTTAGTGATGGTTTTGCCTGCCTGCTTCTTTGGTGACTATGATGAAACCCACTTCACTTTCAGTGGTGACGGCATTACCATTGTTCCCACCAATGTTTCTGCCTTGGTTCAACCAAAACGTCAAATGCCAAAAGTTAACTTGGGCAGACATAGGGTTTCCTTGCCAGCAAGGTCAAGTGCCATGATGCTTGCTGATGCAGATTCTGATGTCGCACCACCAAGCCAAAATCTGAAGTTGCCATTTAAAATACTAACCGGGAGTATGACTGTTTCATCACCAATATTTGGAAAGAAGTTAATTTGGGATGGAAAAATTCCCTTCACAACCCTAACCTCTTACTTCAATGGCCCTAATCCAAATACATCCTACATTGGTGGATCTATGAAGTGGACTGGACACATCACCCGCAGCACTGATGTGTTGAATGGTGCCACTTTTGAGGGATCATATATGCTACCTGTTTTTGTCCACTCAAATGGTGAAGTGATGGCTGAAACTATGACTGGAGACTTTTCAATGAGCGTAAGTTTCACGGGAACTCAAAATATAGTGGATTGGGTGCCTAATGCGGGAACATATTCCTCAATAATTACCATAGCTCCTGGAAAACCTAGCGTACAACTAGCACTGGAGAGCTCCAACAATCCTTTCATCAACCTAGGAGTTAATAAGCTGACAAAATTGATGGAAGAGGATAGCATGAATGAAGATCCAAGTGTTGTGATGGTTTTGCCAGCATGTTTCTTTGGTGACTACGATGATACTCACTTCACTTTCAGTGGTGATGGAATCACAATCGTTCCTACCAATGTATCTGCTCTAGTTAGACCAAAGCGTAAAACTGAGGAATGGTATGGTCCTCTGACTGAAAGGCGTAGAAATCATCTTGGTCGTTCTCATGGCAAAGATACTGAACCATCCCGTTCTCATTCCCGATCTTTGAGACTGAAAGAGGGACTGTATGCCCCTCAGAGGAAAAATATTAAGTTGAATTTCAAGATAGAATCTGGTAGCCTCACTGTCAAGTCATCGGGTGTAGGAGAAATGGTACTGTGGGATGGTAAAATCCCATTCACAACTCTTCAGTCATATTTTAACGGTTATTCCGAAAACACTTCCTTCATTGGTGGTCCAATGAAGTGGACTGGGCATATTTCCCGAGCTGCTGCTGAAGGAAACGGTGCTCAAATTGAAGGTACCTTTTCAGTGCCTGTATTTGTTCATTCTAATGACTCTGAAGCATTAGAGTACATGACCGGGGATTTTTCAATGCAAATTAGTTTCAGTGGCCCTGAAAACATTGCTGATTATGTACCAACTGGGGGTAAATTTTCATCGATACTCACCATTGCCCCGGCTCATCCAAATGTTGAATTGTCTTTGAGGCAGTCTCAGATTGAAGCCAAGAACAATGTTCTGATGGACATGGCTCTGAATGATATGATGAGTTCAATAGAGAGTGAAAATCCAGATTTAGACACTGGTGATTTGATTCCAATGCCAATTTGCTTCTTTGGATACTATGATGCCGAAAAGTTCACCTTTAATGGTGATGCTATTGTCATCATTCCCGGAAATTTAACTAATGCAGCATCCTTAGAATATGAAAGCATAGTGGAAGACATGGAAACATCCACCAAGCTTCAAATTGGTGCTGCTAGTCCATATATCACTGGCACAGTCAAGTCAGGCAATGTAATGGGCCTCAGCAAAGCTGGCAAGACATATTGGTGGAGTGGAACCCTTCCTCTTGCTATATCGGTGCCTCCTTTTGACTCAATTTCTCCAAATGCTGATGTCTTCAACTGGCCCTATAATCCAACTTTTTACAATGGAACAGGTGGTGTCACATGGAGTGGCAATATGGCTCTGACCTCTTCAGTAACTAATGGCTTATCATTCAAGGGATCCTTCTCAGTACCTGTGTTTAACCATGGCAACCCTAGCGCTTTCTCTGTGGATGAATGGGATGGAGATTTTGAGCTGGTGATGAGTGTAATTTATAATAACACTGAGCTGGGGTCATCATTTCCAACAGGAACATTTAACTCACCATTGATATTCAGAGAGTATAAGACTAGCAGTATAGCCGATCCTTCAGGTTATGACTTGGAAACCATAAAAGAAGTGGAGAACATGATGATATTAACATCAAACCTTGGAGTAAGTGGTGGCATACATTCTTCCATGCCAAGGGTTCCGGTGGTTCTATGGGGAAATTACTCTGCTGACAAAACAGCCTTTTACTGGGATGGTAACATAACAGCTATCTTCCCACCCATGCCCACCACATTATTCACTGCTTTGGACCAACAATCTTCGCAGAAGGCTGCAGAAGACACGTCAGCTGGAACCACATTGAGACTACCCATGAACATTCTTGCTGGAAAAATCACTTCAACCTCACCTGTTTTTGGAGAGAAGACTTTATGGGATGGTTCAGTACCATTCACAACCCTGCCTTCCTATTTCAACAAATACTCCACTAATTCATCATATGTTGGAGGTCCAGTGCAATGGGCCGGTCAAATATCTCGTAACACTGCCATCGGCAATGGTGCACAGATTAAGGGATCATTTGTAGTCCCCATTTTCGTTCCTTCAAATGGCACTGAAAACTTTGAGTACTTGTCTGGTGAATTTTCTTTCGTTGTCAAATTCAATGGAACACAGAATCTTGCAGACTTGGTTCCGAATAGCGGGAAATACACCACGTATGTCATATTGGGTGTTTCTCATGATGAATATGATTCATACATGGCTGACTACACTGATGAGGAACCTGAAACACCAACTGACAAAAACACACATCTGGCAATGAATATGAAGCAGTTGACAGCTGTACCAGATGCTGCTGTAACACCAACTGTCATGTCTATTATTTTCTTAGGAAATTACGGCCTGAAAGGTTTCACCTTCACAGGTGAAGCAATTGTACTCCTTCCAGACACTTTGCCTGCAGCAGAAACTCCAAAGCTTCTCCAAAGTTCTTCCAAAAGAAACTCTCCTGCAGTGTCATCCCGTGACATGCCGTATCCCTCAAGCAATTTTCCCTATGGACAAATGAATGATTTTCCTTATCGCCCTAATTCATTCCCATCTTATGCCCCTCCAAAGCCCCAGCCAAAAAGAAAAATTAAGCTCTTTGGCGTCGTCAAGTCTGGACAGATTTATGGTAACAATTTAGGACACCGTCCCAAGCCCATGTGGACTGGATCATTCCCAGCTATTATTCCAATGCCTGCATTTGACAGAAGGAGTCATCATAATGAATCTCATCCAGGACATCCTCACCATCCCCATCGGATGGATGGTGGGATCACGTGGCAAGCTACAGAGATGGAAATGGGGCGGAAAGCTGGCTACATTGAAGGAAATTTCTTTTTCCCCATCTACAAACACGGAAAGTTTCATACATACACAATAAAAATGATGGCTGGACACTTCTCATTCACATTTACTCTACCTGGAGATCAGAGTATCTCAAGGATGTTGAAATATTGGAAGAAGTACACATCTAAAATGTATTTCCACCATTTCCATAGTGATTGGGATTTGTTTAACCCTGGCATTCAAGGAGACCAAGTTAGAGACAAAGCAAACAAAGCAGTCGGCAAAATAAACAAGAGGGATAATAATAATGGGCCTATCATTATCCTGAAGGGAAAGCGAAATCATAAGACATTTGAGTGGTCAGGAAAGTTTATTCTAGTGTTCTATGTTTATTGAAGTTCAAACTCGCAATCAGTAGACTGGAACACCTTTTTTGGTAATTTTTCCACCATCCTGCTCCAAGAATTGTTTTAATTGGACTTTTCAATTCTGTAAAATTTAATATATTTTTACCAAAACTGTAAATTATGGTTCATGTAAGTTTGAAAAAATCTCGCAGAGCTTTTAAAAGCCTTTTCCAGCAACTAATAAAATCAGGACTTGGTGTGGATGCATACTTTTCAGAGACTGTTTCAACATATGTAAAACCTCAAGGATATAAATTGTATGCTTGGAAATCTAAGCCCTGATTATTTTCGTCCTTACGCTAGTTGCTGGGTGGCTCTGTCATGGTTGAAGTCAGATTTTTAGGAGTATTGAATGAGATCGACAATATTTTTTCTAGTAATTACCTTTAGAGTGCATTTTTTGTAAGACATTTGTTTAGTGTCTAGTATATGAAAGAGTATTTTAGGTGTAGAGAGGATAATGGAAGTTCATATTAATTGGCTTTCTATTAAGTTCTCAAAAATGTGGACTGAATATGATCATGACCAATGACTAACACGACCAATCTATAGCTTTACCTATTCAACCATCTCAAATGTGACGTTCCCATAAAAAGAGCTTCAGTGATGTCATCTGGGTGAAATATACCCATATACAGCGACAAGGCTTTGTTTGAGAGTGTTAGTGAATGACCATTCTCTTGAAGGACAAGTGGTATGAAAAATCTACAGCAGAAAATCCCTTAGTTAAAAACAAATTGTAGGTACATGCAATCATTTAAAAAATGTGCTCAAAGTGATTGAAGACCATTTTTATGGCTGCAGTTATTAGGTAAAAATCATGATATTTCATGGACTTTTTTTAAAAAAAGAATGCATTTGTATTGTTGTCTTTGCTTTTATTTGTTTTTAAATGTGTGGTATGAAATTTGAGCTTTCAATGATTGTTTTATGCTGTAAATATTGTATTATGCATTTACCTTTTCTGAGTCAACGAATCTATTTTCACTTATCATCTATGGCATCTTCTTGCAAGACATCGCTTTTGAAATGGGCTATTGCCTAAAGCAATCATTTTCCATGGATATTTGTAAGCAATGCTTGGGGTTTTATTTGCATTTATGACAACATTAATGTCAGCCATTTACTTTTAAATACTGCTCAAAAGTCATAAAATAGTTTTAATATGCATATTGAGATAATAAATTGACCTGCCCTATTGGCATTTAAATTAAATTCTGTTGAATATCTTCGCCTTTGTAATGATACTTGCCTGAGTAATGCTTCTTTCTGTTGATAACAATCAAGCAAAGTGGTCCTCATTAATATTCACTTGTTATTGTAGTTTTCACTATTTATTTGAAAATGATTTGGAGTTGAATTTTGCAATGAAGTACTTGAGTGAATTTGTTAAATGCATTTTCATGGTTTAAAAGATTTGTCTACAAGACATTTATAGCCTGAAAATTTCTTTCTTGTGTATATCTACACCATTGTAAATGTTATTTTTAGGATAAAAGTTTGTTAATTTTTAATAAATAAATTCTTGTACAGAAATAATGTTTTACTATACTTAACTTCTTGCTAAATTGAATTTTAATCCAGAAAAAGGATGCATGTGATGAATAATCAATTTCCATGAAGGTGACAAAAAATATGCAACCATCTACCAGGAATGGTTGTATATCAATTGAATGACACTCTCTGGTAAAAATATTAACTATAAATAATATTTTAGTCCATTGCCATCTCAATATATGAAGTAATTTAGTTTTGACTGTGGCGCTATCTCTTCTATAGCCATTATTTTTTTAATCCTTCGGTGGAAAGTAACAAAATCAAGCAAAAGATATTGAGCGTACTCATTCCTTACATTCAGGATAATTTTATAATTATGTTACCCATTCTCTGATGTTCTCAATGACTCTGGAGTTCAGGCTATAACTGGGATGCACATACATATATCATATTTTATGAAGAATCATCGCAGACTTTCCCGGCTTGTAGAATTGTGGAAGGTTACTCGGGATTTCCTCCGGGTCAGGTTCTCCAACTCCATCAAGGCTGACGTTTTGATGACGCGGTGGAAATCCCGAGTAACCTTCCACTATCATCTTTTATATTACTTTATTTTTTATTTTACACTTCTCTAAATTCTTGCTGAGAGCCCATTATCTGTCCCTAAGCAATTAGGGTGCCATAGGGCTGCCGTTGCCATTACCAGTGCCAGTAGTGGTCTTAGTTTGACTTCGGTTTTCATAAATGGGAGATTGTATTTAAGCATGAATAATCTTCTTCAGCACCAGCAAAGCCGGTATGTGTGTGAAAGGGTGTATTTAAAAGCACTGGTATCCAACCTGTGGAGTTCATTTCCAGCTGCACTGTTTGGGGCTGGTCCCATCACTGGTGCATTACTGGTCATCATGTGAAAGCTACCATTTTATTACACAGCATCAAGCACCGGCACTGGCACCAGAATATCTAGTGTGTGTGAAAATATGCCGTCACTATATCAGTATTTTAACACCCTTTAGACCTTTAATATTTTACACATTCATGACAGGTCATACCCAACCACAAATATTAAAACAGAGCATTCTCTTGTTGACCAATACATTATCTGTCACCTACTGTGCATTTAAATGGATTTACCAAAATCACCACCACTGGTACTGATGTTAGGGAATTTCAAATTCCACTGGGAAATAAACTATAGTTAAACCCGATTACCAACATTTATATTCAAGATGACATAAGCTCTGGAATTCACAACCTTTCAATGCTATTCCTCGTTGAGTGCAACCCTTGTATACTAATTTATTGATTCATGCATGAGAATGATATTTATGTACATGCAAACTTAGGTAAATGAACATAAAAATCTTTGCGTACAGGTACTCATTAGCCTGCTACTGTTGTTCATAATTGATAATGACAGGTGCTAAAATCTGTGTCATATGCATACGTTATATAGGAATGGTTCTCAGTGATCTAGTCCCATAGCGTGCTACCACGTAATGGGACTGGCTCATATGTAATTTCAAATTCATAGACCTTCATACACACTGCATCTTGCACCAATTATTATATTTAGTGTAGGAGTATCCTTGTTGAATAAAAGTCCCTTTTAATTTCCCCTTTAATCTACATCAATGATTTTTTCAACCAAACATAGTTTCGTTACCAAACTTTGACAATTAAAAAAGAGACTTTCAAGTGGAACTGTCAAATAGGTCCATAATTTTAAGTAAAAAACCTGTAGAAATGAGAGAGTGACTCTACATAACATAAATAAGATAAATTTTCAGCACGTGTGTTGGCGCATATGTTTTACTCCCTTTTGAGACAATCCAGGAATCTGCAAAAAAAATTATCTCCATTATCGCATTAACACAAATTTCTACTGGAAACATGCATATTTCCACTGAGAAATAGGTTTGCTGCAAGCAATTGCCGGTCAAAGAATAAAATTCTATTCAATTTAGGTTAAAATGGGCATAATGGTATTAATGGCCTCAGCTTTCTCCAAATGCATGCAAGTGGTGATGGCTATAACCTGATGGTACCAATAATTTCTGATAATTTTGGTATCTTCTTGTTCTTCCACAGTAAATCTCATCCTAAGTAAGACTGGGTTGCTTATGAGTGTTCACCACTGCTCCCTGCTCTGGGCTGCTTCAGCATCATAGTCCTTCTCTCCTGGGCTCTCCTTCACCAGCACATCCACTCCTTAATCAACCATCCATTCAACCTCAACCTTAATTTTCTATCTGCTTGACTACTGGCTGTGATTTATAGCAAATGTTATCAAAATATGCTATCTATCATGTCAATTCACAATCTGAACGAAAACCTGAACTAAGGCTGTTTTTTCTGGTGTATGATGTGCTCTTCTTTGCCTGAATTTTTTGCACATTTGAGCTTGCTATGATAAATTAACATTTTCCAAATAATAAATGCCATTATTCTCATGACATGTATGAATTCTACTAAACATGTATGCTATTGCTTCATGGAAATCAAGTTCTGCTTGTCTCACTCGTTTACTAAAAAGCCACTCTTACAACTAACAAGAATCCAAATGTATGAACCAAAGTCCAAAACATTTGAAATAATCTAAATTGAAACTTGAAACATTGAGACCCAACGACTTACAGCACATTTACGCCAGACCAGATACACTTGTCGATGCCTATGTTAAGCAAAAATACAAACCTTACTATTTTCAAGATGCAAAAGTTACTGAATCAGCTTTTTTATGCTTTTTTTGGGCTTATCTACTTCCATTGTATAATATAATTATATGAGTACCTGACCATAAATACCTCTAGCAATACTAATCATAAATTAACTACATCATCTCTTCCTGTTTCATGCTTAAACACAAAGGATTACTAACATGGAAATATAGAAGAAACAACTATAAAACAACCTTTAGGACTATATGTTGGGCAAGGATAATTTTACATTACATTTAGTCCTTTGGAAAGCATCACATATCTTTTCATGCATCATGTAATTAAACAGACATAATTTCATATTGTACCATCCATGTTCTAAAATTAATTCTTTTCTGAGGTTAAGATAATTTCCATGTGAACACATTTTTTATTTCATGCAAGCAGCTAAGTATGAAATTAAATGGGGAACTTTAATTGTATTTTGTGAGAGTTAGTTTTTGATACCTCAATATATATTAACTAATAAAAAATATTGTTTTTGAAAATTCATGCCTATAAAAGAAAAATTCAGTCAATTCATTAATAATCAGTCCACTGTCCATTCCAATTCTTATTTATCATCTTAATTTTCATTATGTATGCTGATAAATACCTCAATAAATTATGAAACGTTTGGTATGAAAAAGGGTTTAAATTTTGTACATCCTTGTCCAACAGCACAGTTCTTCACTGAGATGACAAGGCGAAGACTGGTGAGTATTTCTTAGAACTAAAAGGAAAATATCTAAGCCACAATAATAACATAGATATGTACCTGCATAGTTGGTCACCTTGAATAATACATCTCTTCATTCCCAAAATCTACTTACACCCCAATTACGCTCCTTTTCCAAATTTTACTGACCCCACCTTCTCATCCAAGGTTTGAATGGGTACACTGCAACTCAATGAGGCATTGATTAATCCTAGAGATGAGTCATTCGTTCTTAAGTAAAGATGTACGGTCACAAGGTTGTAGATGGTCTATGAGGAGTCCATTACCTTCTGTCAGTATCCGTTTATATTTTGATGGTATTTAATACATTTACATCTCGCAAAGTTGCAGTGATTATCAGAATGCAGCTAGACAGGTGAATGCAGTCCCTAGAAATTCCATTTGATATCAAAATTTACATCCACTTTTGTGTGTTCACAATGAATGCTTCCAAAGACTAACTTCAGTATGTCTATCTCCACTTCAAGCTTACTGAACTTGCATGTTTCATTCATGGGTTATCCAGTGTAATGTCATGTTTGAAGTGTGTTTCAACTTTTGTAAGTGATTAGGGTCTGTTTTGTTTAGTGGTCATTGAGAGAACTATTGATAAAAATGAAAGGAGATTGTCATGAATATAAATTAGTGGTAAGGGAACATGTTTTATAGGCATCACAGAAAAGTGGTATGATACCACTTGGGGAAGGGATAGTGAAGGCAAATGTCTCTATCGTGAGAGCTACCCTGCCATACACAACACACTCCACCTAGTGCTACTTGCACTGTGCGACTCTGTAGTCTTCATGGTCTCGGGTATGAGGGGAAAAAGGAGTTGAGGAGTGGTACTGGATACATTGATAGAGAAGACGAGGGAGTGAAAATGTAAGATAGAGGAAAGAGCTCCGAGTAAACTATTTGCATGGAATATGCACTCCAATATCTTTTCAGTGTAAAATATATTTATAGATCTTTGCGAGAAATTAATAATGAAGAACAAAATTTGATATACTATATTTCCAGAAAGTTTATTTTGCCTCTTGGTGATACTTAGGTGAGATTGGTATAAAATGCATACAGTTGCACATGCATTAGAAAATAAATGTATTACCAGCTTATGGAAAAAGAGTAATAAGAACTAATAGGTTTCCATTATTGATAAAATCATTTCTTATACTGTGGAATCGCACTGGGGAGACTACCCCTTCCTCATAATTCACCCCTGTAATTAGCCGTAGACACGTGAATTTCTCACAATTAGGAAGGAGGGTCAGTTCCTTTCTGCTAGAAGCCTTTAATTTTTTGACGTGTTGATTCCCAGTTAGGCATAAACTCATCAAAACAGAAATTACTTGTATGGATGCTATGCTTATCACAAGTTGCACTGCCATCTCTCTGAAGTGACAAGAAGATGAATCTACATGTGACCCACCGCTGAATCCCATAGCAGTCTGAACCAAGTAAGTCACAGTCTTATGGTATCCAATTAGTGTCTGAAGATTATTCAAATGCATTGAAACTAGCTGAACACACAATTATAAAGTGGACATCTAGGATAGTCTTTTCTATTTTTATTAGCAGTAGATTCCACCACATCTCTCCTTCCAAGTTGAATTCCAGTACATGAAAGGTTAGATGTATGTAATGTTTACTGATTACAAAGAAAAGTTCACAAAAACAAAACAATTCATGGAAGAAAATCTATGCCACTATTTACATACTTAGAATCGCTGCTTTTACTCCGACAAAATAAGTTCTTTCAACATCAGCATGAAGAAACTGGTCCTTTATGATAACTTACAACTTCCCAAAACACAGGAGAAGTATAAGAATATGGTTATATCACACCATATTTTTGGAAAAGCAAGTTTCTTTCCAATGCTTAGTACCCTCCTACAGATCAATATTCCATTTTTCACTAAAATTATCACATTTTTAATTACCAATACGAATTAAGTCACATCCTCTTCTAATTCTTCAACACCAGGAAAACCCCAAAGTCTAACCGTTGCTCCAGATGCAGTCAAAATATATGACTCAGTAGGATGAGGGCTGATAGAGTGTACCACAGAGGTTTTGCCACCATGTGGCAATTTAGTCACGACTTCTCCTCCTACCAGACTCCAGCACCAAACATTGCCATCTGCTGACCCAGAAATCACATGTGTGTCCCTTTCTATACTTGCACTTTCCATGCAGTAATCACCACTTGAGTGTCCAGAATATCTGCAAAGGCAAGTGAAATCTATCACACACATACATTCTCCACCTAGTTATTATCATGGTTGTTCGTGTACATTTACATGTTAAATTTGTTGAATACCCCGATGTAAAATGGCCAATATGAGCTGTATTCGGTGGTTTGAGAATAAAATAAAATGTCTATAAGCACTTTTTCGCTGACTATTACTTGTTTCAGCTGCAGAGAAGTCAAGAGTGAAACATTAAAAATGTGGTGTCACTAAAGAATGACTAAGATGAAATGGATCGACCAAGTAAATAATGAGGAAGTGCTAAGATGAGTGGTAGAAAAGAGAAGTCTCCTAAAAAACCCAAAGGGGAAGACTTAGTTGGCCACATCATGAGGCATGGTTAACAATCGCAAAAGACAGGGGGACTGGAAGAAGGGATGGCCCCGAATGAGTCACACAGGACAGGTTGTTAAGGATGCAAAAGAGAAGAATTACATTGCTAAGAAAAGGCCAACATATTGTAGAGTGGAATGGAGAGATGTGTAAAACCTATCTCAGGATTGATGACTTCTGATGATGATTCTTTAATTAGCTTTCTTTGGTCGTATTTTCAGATTTAAAATGGGTAGGTGTTTGAAAAAAGCAGCTCTGACAGCTTATGTCATTTGAGGGAAGAGTGGAGAGAAAACTGATACATATTAACCTTTACCTACTTTTAGCGAAAGGCAGCAACAGGATTGAGGCTTAATGGCCCATCCAATGGATGAAGGGATGAGCTCAAAGTACCCAAAACACAGAATTCAAGCAGGAATAATACAACCTCTGAAAATTTTCAATCACCTTCCATTAATTGAACCCAGGCCCACAGGGTGGGAGGACAACACTCCAGCCATCACAGATGCTCAAACCCCTTTAGATTTAAGAATTCAATTTTGCTTTTTTACTCATCATTGATGCCCAAACAAGTAAATTCTTAAAATCTTGTACCAAAGCAGAGAAATGCTGGGTGGCTTGCCCACTTAATTTTCTATGATGAATTGATACCACTACATAGACGGCTTTCTACTTTGGAAATGTTGAGTCAACCTCCCTGTTTTATTAACACGTTATTGGGAAGGATATATAAAATCAGAAGGTGGGGTGATTAGTGAAGCACTCCAAACAAACCTACCTCAACTAGAAGAATTTCAGATTAATAATTGGGAATACATAAATAATACATACATAAACTAAAAAATACATAAATAATAATAGATTACATAAGTAATAAATATAGTGTGAGCCACCCATCAGCTTGTATGAACCTGATATTAGCATAAAAAAACCAAGATTGCATTAATTAGAACAATCAATATGCAAAACATTGCAAATGCAGAATTATGACTTCATAATTCCCCATTATTTATTTGCCTGACCATGGTTTCAACACGGAAAGCCACCATCAGGGAATAAATATAGTGTAACCCACCCATCAGCTTGTATGAACCTGAACATTAGATATTATACACAGGTACATACAAACAGACAGTTATGCATGATTGCGTGTTTGTGCCTGTGTTTATCTCTAATGTGGACATTTCAAATCGAAGCCATGGTCAGTCAAATAAATAATGTGGAGTCGAATACACAATCGGAGTCATAGCTCTTCATTTAAAATGACTCGCAAATTTCACCTATTATGCTAGGATTACCCTATAAATGATCATGAAATGTGAAATTAAAAAATGCAAAAATGTTTCTTATAATTTTGGCCAAAAAGTTTAATCAAATATATATTAACAACCATACTCCTAAATAAATCCTCAAAATGTATTTTACTTATATGGTAACAAAATTAATAATAATATAATGATACAACTACTTACTCTCCTAAAAGTTCCCCAGTATCTTTATCAAAAAGCCGAACAGTATTGTCTGAACAGCTCACAACCATGCACTGGCCATCTCGGGTGAAAGAGATAAAAGTAACAGGCTCTACAAAAAAAGAATTAGAGGATGCACATAAGTATATCATAAATATCAACCAAAAATTATTCAGTATAATTCCTTTTCACTAAAATCACAGACTAAGGAGAAATGGAAAAGAGGAACATTCCAGGACTAATTCAAAACAAAAAGCAGGTCTTCATTTAGGTATGTACACATTATGTGGATTACATTTATCCTTAAAATTTAATCCTTAGTGTAGCCTATAATTTAGATTACATGGAAATCCAGGTATTTAATATTCCTTCTTTGAGTACAGGTGTACCATTGAGATTTATTTCTTTTTCACTTGAAAAGCTGAACAATAAAAGCTTCATAAGTTCCAAAGTAATCACTTTTTAGCTTTGAGGCTAAAAGATGTTCAACTAATCCAAAAGTAAGGTATTAAAAGGATTAGTCTCATCTATTGTTTTTAATATTTGAAGAAAAATCTTCTAACCAAGGTTTAAGCGTTGACTTTCATAATAGGGTGGTTTCCTATTATTTTTTTATTGCCTAAATCGAAAGATTATTACTCCTGGAGTACGTATTTCACGCTTTTAGATTTTTAAATGACGATATCTATTTTTCGCTATTAAATGAAAAGTGAAAATTTTCAAGCGCGCGAAAACGCGACGCGTAAGTATGAATGCCGGGAAATCTCTCCGTGTGGCATATTTTTGGTTCCCGCTGCCGCCCTGTGAGGTGACCTTGAGGCGAGTTGAGCGCTGATACGACGCAGGCTGCTAGCGAGTAGCTGAGTACCCTGCTGGCTGGTAGTGCTTGGCTTAAATAAGGATTATTAATACCTTATCAAATGAAGAAAACTTTCCGACCTTAGCCAGTTTTAATAGGTGATTATTAAGACATGTTTCCCCGAGCTCTGTGCCTCATGCATGCATTGGAAATCTCAAAAGATGTAAAACTCCTATCTACTCGTATAGAAACTAAAACTAGAAACTAAACTCCCTTTGACGTCACGTGGGGTGGTGTCGCATAGGCGCCAATCTGGCATTTTTCAAATGAGGATAAAATTGATCATTGCCATTCGTCTGAACCGGTATTTCTAAAACCAAATAATTTTTATATCATGAATACACTAATGGTGGGTAAGGAATCGCAATTATTGCATTTCGTTTCCTTTGATGAAGGAAACTACCCTATTACACATGACTAATCTGTTCCTGATGCTTTAAAATCCTTTAATGGAGACTCTTTGATGAATCAGTTCAAGCATACAGTGCATCAGTTTTTGAGATAATGGGGTTGTTTACTCAGACACAAAATCACAAATCATCAAAAGAAGGGCCTAAAGTTAAAAATATGCTGAAAATTCAGGTGGATTTGGGGACAAACACCCACGGAGAAGTAATAACAGTAACTATGTTCACTCCAGGGCCAAAACCATGGAAGGGCAGGTTGGGCACCATCCGACTTGGAAGAATTTTTGCTCAACCTGGACATAAAGACTGTTAAAAGAATTTTATGGTTTTATGATGTGCAAGAATGATCAACAAATTCCGAGTGAAGGCAATCCACACACACCACTCTAAATGTCTAGCCGAGTGTGATATTACATCATCAAAATGGACTTATTTACTGTGATTTCTCCTCCATACCTAAATGTTTGTTTACAAATTCTGCCTGATATTTTGCAAAATTTTAAACTTTATGGCTCATGTAACACTGGTTACCATCATCCAATTTAGAAAAACTGATAGATACGAGGCAGAGCAAATTTGATTCCGATAAAGTCATTTTTCAGCACACCCTATTGGCAATGCAGACCTGAATTATTTGATTGCACGGGAAGAACCTTTCCTAAAGGGAAGGAAATGCCTACAAGAAACTAAACAACAAAGAACTACCCAAGGCCCATGCATAGAGCCAAAGAGCAGTACAAAATCAGTGACCAGCTATAGCCATGACCATCAACTCATCAGTGAAAGAGGTAAGAACACTGATTTCTCATCATGAATAGCCTGAAATATAAGGGATGGATAGAAAAACATGCATCTTTTAATATTTTAAACTAGATGAAACATCGTCAATTAAAAAAATGGCACCAAGCTTATTGTAGGTCAGTTTTGGCATTACAATGTTTTTACAGATCTGAGTTATTTCTTCAATAAGGGAGGGACTGTTTATGGCACTTTTCTTGTATTTGGTGTTTAAATTAGCAGCATTAGTTATGGAGATGTCTGCTAGATATGTCACCTTTTCACGTCTAAGTTGAACATTGATGCTCAGCCAATTATTCTGGTACATCTGTCTACTACAATTATTCTACTACAAAACGTTTCGATAACATTGGGCGAAATACAGCACACCGAGTGATCCATTCTGATCAATGAGCAAGTGATGCCATAGGACTGAGTGAAACAAAGCCTACGTGGCCATTTCAGATCTCCCTGTAGATAAATTTCAATCACCTTGGAATGTAAGGGGGGAGTAAAAATCATTCTGCATTCACTGTACTTACAACGAGTGATCATAATATCGAGACAGAATGACCACTGAGGCAAGGGGAACTCAACATCCATCATTTCCTTTTAAAGGTAGTGATCTCATTTGGTATCACACTCTGCAAGTTAGTGCTTAAAGAAGATGATAGAATTTTTAAGTAAACATTTAAATATTTAAAATTTTAGCCGCTGATCTCAAATATTGAACGCAAAAATCTTAATTAAATAATTTTTTATCCATGAGTCCCTAAAAAAACTTTTATGCACGAATATTACGCGTCATAAAGATTGTGTGACCTAATTAACTTTTAAGTCAAGCTTTAAGAAAAACTTCACTTACCTCCGACGAAATCACTAGTCATTTCGGCCATCCTGAGATCATACCTCCGAAAATGACAATCTAGAGAACCAACAAGGATTTCATGATCTGTAACCTGCAAAGAACTTATACTATCTTTCGCATCCCTCAGCACCTAAAAACAGAAATATCAATTAGCATGGGGGTGATGGTAACGATGAATGTTCACGATGAATAACGATGAATGTTCACGAATGAATAACGATGATGGTTCATGAATGTGGGTAGGAATATGGATTAAACCTCATAATTTACCTGAATAGGGTCGTTTTTCCGACTACGGCAATCCCAGAACATAACAGTATTGTCGTGTGAACCTGACACTATGACAGATGATTCTTCATTATACCGAACACAATTCACTCTTGAAGCGTGAGCTCGAAGTCTCCTTAATGGGGTCCCAGTGCTTACGTTCCATAAAATGACTGACTTATCAGCTCCGCAAGATGCTATTTGTCTGGAAAACATTGGGTGATGAATGATATGATTATGGACTCTTAAGGAGATATATCCCTTACTCTATTCAAACTCACCCGTTGTCACAAGACCCGCACGCATCTAAGACTTCATTTCCATGCCCACTGTAGGTTTTTAATAAAAGAGCCTTGCGAGGATTCCATAATTTGAGGGTCTTGTCACCACCACAGGACAAACAGTATGAGCCATCAACTAAAAGGGAAGAGAGAACTAAGAGCTTCTCATCTGAAACTTGCAATCACAAGAAGAGTGATAATCAATACTCACCGTTGAATCTTACCGCCCTCACTGCTCCTTGCTGGCAATTAATAGTTTGTAAACATTTACCATCCAAAGTCATCTTCAATTTGAAGTGGCTCCGGAGACATCGATGCAATAGGATCGATATATCAGAAAAACAATTTAAATCGATATATATATATCGAGTTTTTCTAATTACCAACTTAAAAATGTTAGTTTTACTTTCGCTCGAGGCTCGCCGATGCGTGTACGTGATGTTACTGATGCAACAAAGCAATTAATTTATCCAGAAACGGATAATGTATATCGATTGAGATTTTTTGTGAAAACTATATTTTTCAATAACAATATTTTTATCGAGCTTTTTGGTTTCCGAGGTACATGATATAGTTTGTTCGTTTGGTAATAAGGTATGCGCAACTTCATCGTCAACAGCCGGGAAATCATTGTTTCATGACTGCGAAAATTTAAATGCAACACCTGTGAGAGAATGGCATTCCAGCCTACCAATTCCAGGCAAGAGTTACAAAACAGAAAAATTTTGGAGGAACTGCAGCTTAAGAAGCAATTACTTCTCAAGCAAGGCGCCGCATCTGCTCTTAACAACACACCAATCACTCCGGCTCCAATGCCTGTAGGCAATACAATGGTACGAGAAGACGCAGTAATGTATGACCTACTTGTGTCGAAATTTTGTTTTAATGGCAACAAGGCCACCGTTAACGCCTTTGGCTTAAAATTCAACCGTCTTACTCTTTATGCTTTCCGAATGCATGCGCCAAAGTGTGTGTGAATTCGATGAAAAATGATGTTATATTATTTTCATCTAACGATACGACAAGAAATAAGACAACCTGAAGGGCTTTTTTTTAGTGAGAAATCTCCCTCAATTCTTATTTATTCATTCTACCTTTTCTTTCAGCCTTTGGCAACTAGCGAGCAGCACCTTGTGTCTTCGACTCAAAGATCAGCTTTACAGTTTGCTCATGCTCATTCATTTGGATTTTTCGTTACTCAGGACTCGTTGTTCGGAAATTTAATTTTGCCTGTACTTCCTAGATTTGATGTAAAATAGGAGGAGCAAATTTTACCTTCCCCATTGCTCAACGTACATCCTTTCCCACGTATTTTAGGGAGGCAATCGTCTCCGTTAGCAGCTTTTTTAAGTTTAGGCGTTTACTCATTGTATAGTACCGAGATTTGGGTTGCGGTTTTTTTGGCTCTTTATAATCGTAGCGATAGTGTTTCTTCTTCTTTAATTACTATTCTATCACACTTTTGTCCGAACAACTTACATGCCTTTTATTTTAAGTCATCAGGAGCATGCTCGTAATTCTTTGAGCATTCATCTGTAAACACCATGGCCAGGTTAAAATTGAGAGTTCTGGAGGAATATTTGCAAACTATTGAGGGATTTGAAAGGCCTAAAATACATTTGGAACAGTATGTAACAAGGCCGCATATCGCTTCTCATCTCTTGCACACAGCTCAAACATCCTTTGACGATTTGGAAGGGAAGATAATAGCGGATTTAGGATGTGGATGTGGTACTCTCACCTTAGGTGCAGCAGCTCTCGGTGCATCATTTACTCTTGGCTTCGAAGTTGATACCGATGCAGTTAAAATCTTTCGTAAAAATGCTATGAGGTTTGGTCTACCTGGTCAGTGGGGTATTAAGACTGGGCGGCAGAAATCTACAGGCAACAGGAAAAAAAATTCCTCACCAGACCAGGTGAGTTGATGTTTTATTTTTTGTAATCACGTGTTTCTTCTGTAAAATTTAAAATATATTTAAATTTGTTAAAAAATACTTATCAAAACTTCAATTTGATGGATGAAATTAATTAATTATGGTCCAGGTGATTTTTTTCTTATAGTAATTAACCCTCCACCTATGGGGATCATGCATATTTGTGTGTTAGGCTAATTGGAGAAAAAACATACATTTAAATTGAACCTTCTTTTCTTAACTGCTGTTGCAGCCCGTTCTTATTCTACGGCATAATTTCTTTCTGGCGATGGATGACAGGGTAGTTTCCTTCATCAAAGAAAACGAATGGCATTGATTGCCATTCGTTACCCACCATTTGTGTATTCATAATGTACAAATTATTTGGTTTTAGAAATACCGGTTTAGACGAATGGCAAGGGTCAATTTTATCCTCATTTGATAAAGGCCAGATTGACGCCCATGCGATGCCATTCCACGTGACGTCACAGGGACCTAGTTTCTGTACGAGTAGATAGGAGTTTTACATTGTCTGAGATTACCTATGCATGCTTGAGGCACTGAGCTCAGGGAAACATCTCTTAATAATCACCTATTAAAATTGGCTAAGGTCGAAAGTTTCCTTCGTTTGGTAGGGTATTAATAATCCTTATTTAAGCCAAGTTCTACCTGCTAGCAGGGTACTCTATGCTACTGCCATGCTCAGCAGCAAGCAACCTGCATCGTAGCGGCGTTCATAGCCTTATACAGCAGCAGTCAGATGTCACACGGGCTTTTCCCAGCATTTATACTCAGGCATCGCATTTTCGCATGATTATAAATTTTCACTTTTCATTTAATCGCAAAAATAGATGTCATCATTTAAAAATCTAAAAGTGTGAAGTATGTGCTCCAGGAGACTTTCGATTTAGGCAATAAAAAAATAATAGAAAACCACTCTATGGACATTCCCCTCTTCTTACTCATACTAGCCCCTGTTGAAACCACATTCCAGTGCCTTGACCATTAAACCCTTCTAATTACATATCTTCTCTATGGTAGTCTCATAGGAAGGGGGTGAATATAAACGGGATTTCCTTACTCTTTGGTATCAGATATAACAAACTGTAAGGAAGCGTAATTCACCGCTTGTTTTTATAGGTCCATGCATACTATAAAAGTGTGGCCTTGCGAGCAGAAATTTCTCTGCCCTCCCATTAGAGCCTTGAGGGAAGGGATTACTCAAGTTTTCATTTACTCTGTTTCTGAAATGGTTAGGTCTCCTCCAAATATTTCCTGCTCACAGTGATATATGTACTTGAAATATGAATTTGCTTTAATTTGAATTTTATTACCATCCTGGCATCAGGTTTCAAATGTGCCATCACAATTTCTTGCCCTGATCATAAGTTTAGCATTGAGGCTTGTAGTTTCTGGGATATCCCATATCTATTGCATTTCCTTCCTTGATGGACCTCCAGTGTACAATGGCACAACATAGAATGCCATTAACCTCTGAAAAAATTGAACCACATCTGAATTATGGTGAATCACGAATTTTGAGTTGTTTTGTGGCCTGGAAAGTGGTGACCCCTTCTTTCAAGTCTGTACAATTGCCAGGGAAACCTTAGGTCTGAATACTAGGTCTTGGTCAATGTGAACTTTTTTCACTTGACAATCTATGTATATTAATTTCACTACCATCATGTGCCAGGTTTGAAAAATGTCACACTGCCAGAAGTTGTTTAGATATTTGGCATTCTTGCGTTGAGAAAATTGATGATTTTTCTTCTTTGCTGGAGACATCATTACAACTTATGAATCCCTTGCAGTGTTGAATCATATTTTTATCATTAGAATGGGAGGGATCATGAATTAATGTTACCCCATGCCATAGGAATTATGAATCCTATAATTCTTGATAAAGACAAGACACTTTAAGATGAGAATCTCTGGGAATGTCCTAAAAACAAAGACTTACCAAAAATTACTGAAGGAATCTTTGATGAAAGATTAGCTATTTTTGGCTCCCTCTAATTTTTTTGCCTCCCTCTCAGAGGTGAAGTAGAAATGATTCTGAATGTGTCAAACTCACTCCCTACGCTTAACTCCATTTGCCTTGGGGATGTAAATTTTGTTACTAAACTGACAGTAAGCCTTTAGGTGAACTATGGCAAATGAGTTTATATTTCGGCGTTTTCTGCACCATAAATTAGGTGTTCCTTGAACCCTAGAAAATGCAGAGATATGGTCGATGTAAGTTGGAAATTGCTCTAATTTTATGTCCACTGACTCTTTTTTTGTTGCATTTAATATTAAATTTTGTAATTCCAGGAAGGTTCTGATTCAAGTATATCAGATGATGATTATGATGATGCCAGTAAGGATTCAGGGGAAGAATCATCTGATAGTTCTTCAAGTAATGGAGGATATATTCCCGACTCATCTGTTGATGTGGTCTTGTGCGATGTGACATATGGAGATGGATTGGGGTCATCCAGTTGTCGTTGGCACAAATTATTTGATACCGTTGTGATGAACCCTCCATTTGGCACCAAGAACAACCAAGGAATAGACATGGCTTTTCTCAAGGCTGCCTTAGGTATGGCCAATACTGCTGTCTATACCTTACACAAAACTTCTACTCGCAGTTATGTTATTGCAAAGGGCAAGGAGTGGGGTGGACGCGGAACAACTGCTGAAGTGTTAGCAAAATTACGTTTTGATTTGCCAAAATCATACAGATTTCATAATAAGAAAAGTGTGGATATAGAGGTTGATTTTATTCGCTTTGGTTTAAATGATGCAATCTCCTGCGCTCATGATTTGGCTAGAGCGATGACAATCAGGTGATTTTTGTTGAATGAATGTGTAATGCATTGTGTATACATATTAATCTGTAAGGCTTCTCCATTTGGAATTGCTTAACTATCCTCAAGTGATCTTCCTGAAACTATTGCATTGAGGGTTTGTGTTAGCAGTTCCATGCCTGTATGCTTGTGGGTTTGAATGTAAGAGTTTTAACTATTAGTTTTAATAAATTTTGTAATTGAAATCAAACGCAATCATGTTTTGTTCTTAACTCAAGTAGTTGTTTCATTCATTTTTGGATGTTATTGTTTTAATGAAGAATTTGTGCTGTTATTAGGGCAGAGTATAATTCATTTAAAAACTAATAGCATATGTCACGGCAAGAGCAGCTTGCTGATTGGATGTTCTCCCATTTGTATTCTTTTCTTGGTATCATATTTTTTTTTCAAATTTAATGAGGAGAAAATTTTTCTTAGTTCATCTGAAATGATAAAATGAGATCTATTTTGCTTAACTGTTAGGATCAGGAATTTTTTTCCATTGAACAATTTATTATACTTTTAAGAATTTTAATAAATGCTAAATGGGACTCATTAATCAAGTATATCCAGTGACTTTGAACGTAGGTTTTCGCAGCGAGAGGCATTGTTGCTAACGGCTTCCGGGTGCAGCTGCGTGTTGCGCTTTGTCGTGCAAGCTTTCGCGACCGTTGCAGGACGCATCATCAGGCGATGAATGAAATTACGGAATTGGTGGTCAATTAATATACTCGTCCTTACTTACTTCGCCTTAATATGTTACCAACAAGGTTACTCACTAGATAAGAAGAGTCCGCTCGCCGCTCAAGGACAGGGGTGAGAGTTCTGCTGACGTCAGCTCCGCCCTCCTCCCCCACTACTCCGGTGGATGGGGGAGGTTGGACGAGTATATTAATTGACCACCAATAGGGTGGTTTCCTATTATTTTTTTATTGCCTATATCGGAAGATTATTACTCCTGGAGTACGTATTTCACGCTTTTAGATTTTTAAATGATGATATCTATTTTTCGCGATTAAATGAAAAGTGAAAATTTTCAAGCGCGCGAAAACGCGACGGGTAAGGAAGTCTCTCCGTGTGACGTATTTCTGGTTCCCCCTCCCGCCTTGTGAGGTGACCTTGGGGCGAGGCTCTGAGCGCTGATAGGACGCAGGATGCTAGCGGGTAGCTGAGTACCTTGCTGGCTGGTAGCGCTTGGCTTAAAAAAGGTTTATTAATACCTTATCAAACGAAGAAAACTTTCCGACCTTAGCCAGTTTTAATAGGTGATTATTAAGACATGTTTCCCTGAGCTCTGCGCCTCATGCATGCATTGGTAATCTCAGACGATGTATAACTCCTATCTTCTCCTATAGAAACTAGGTCCCTGTGACGTCACGTGGAGTGGCACCGCATGGGCGCCAATCTGGCCCTTTTCAAATGAGGATAAAAATGGACCATTGCCATTCGTCTAAACCGGTATTTCTAAAACGAAATAATTTGTATATTATGAATACAGTAATGGTGGGTAACAAATCGCAATCAATGCCTTTCGGTTTCTTTGATGAAGGAAACTACCCTATTCCGTAATTTCATTCATCACCTGATGATGCGTCCTGCAACGGTCGCGAAAGCTTGCACGACAAAGCGCAACACGCAGCTGCACCCGGAAGCCGTTAGCAACTATATCCAGTTACCTTTTATTTTGTTTTTGCTGACAGCTGGTGTCCTAACACACCTCTACCGCATGCATATCAAGGTTGCTCTTGGGGTACTATTTACATAAATAGAAGCAAGGAAAAGAAGCAAACGGAAGCTAGTACGTAGTGTAACTCATAAGTAGTGTACCATTTATGGGTGGTATAGGTCATATTTCACCCAGGATGTAGCTGGGATTCAGGATGAATGCCCTGATTGCATGATTGGTCCCTCCCCCTTCTGAGCGGGAGTGATTGGAAGAGCAAAATTTATACTTAGAAAACTCAACTTTGGTTAGGATAGGGATTAAAAATAGTCTATCAAAGTGTTTACTCAGCCCAAAGGAATTATGAGCAAGTTGAAATACGTTTGTATTAAGATATGTATGTACATAATTACAAATTGCATTGATGCCAATTTAAGTCTATGCATGACATCACAGGAATTCAAATCACATATTCTGTTGAGATCATATTATTTACAAATAATTTCATACACATTCACTTTCTAATTAGGTATTTATCCTTATTGATGCTTATGGTTTGGTGACATGATTCAGCCAGTATACTTATTTACATAGTCTTTCATTCTGGTGCCTACTCTGTTACCTAGTTCATTTTATAAAAATGTAAATCCTCCACCAAAACATCAACATAAAAAATTTTTAAAAATACTGTGAAACATTAATATCACTTAAAAATAGTTTACAGCCTCACAAAGATCACATTTAAAAATTGTACTCGATGCAATCACAGATGGTCTTAATTAATAGTCAGCATTCTTGTATTTTGTTGCGCTAATTAGGTAAACATTTCCATTGAACATTTGAAAACAGAATTGGCAATAACTGGCATTTTTCTCTTAAATTTCACACTTTACCTTAGTCCACAGTAAAATATCTTTCATCTTCTCTTTCTTTTCATTTCAAGAAAAATTACTGACAGTTTTAAGAAGTATTACACATGTTCATTGTAACGCGTGCATTCTTTCGGTCACTGGAATGCAAACAGGAGTATCAGAAGTGGCACTGCGATTATGAAACAGAGGTAGAGGGTTGTCCTGGGCTCACATGTCGTCACCACCACATAGCTCTCATCCCATAGCAAAGCTTCTCCCCCTTCCACTCGAGTTTCCGTCTTGGAATTATCACCCTTATCTGATCTCAATGCAGCTGTTGTTGCTTGAGTAGAAGTTGGTTGGTTCTTTGTTGATGTAGTAGAATCCACAGTTTGGTTACCTGCTGCAAGTTGCCCATTGATGAGTAGAGCATCACTGTGGTTGGTGTTGCCCTGATTTATTGGCAGTTCAAGCACCACTTTCTGGTCTGAGAAGAACGATAACGGAAGCTCACAGTGGGTAGCATTGTGGCATTCCACGATTGGGTCTTTTATTTTGTATACCCTCCTCCTGAGGTCAAAGTGCACATGAATGAAATTGGTTTGAACTTCGTTCTCACTGTTGAAGACGAAAAAGTAGTATCCATTTGCTGGTATCTGAAAAAAAAGTGTGTGCTTATTATTTGCATCACAAAAGGGTGACAATATAATTTTAACTTGTTGGATGCATGGGAAATTCAATAAGTGAAGAAAGCACATAAATTATCTATTTATTTATTTATCTCAATTACCCACAGAAACAGCAGAACAAGGCCTTAACATCGTGAGTTTAAAAAATCAACAACAGACAATCACACACCCATGTCCTGGAAGGGGCAACCTATCCAGGCGGGAGTCAAACCCACGACCTTCGGTATGGTAGGCAAGGACTTATCTCCGCCGCCACAGAGGCCGACGACTTATTCTTTGTTGTACCCATCATAATTCCTTTCCCATACAGAATGGTAAAATATTGGTATATTTTAAGAACAAAGGGCTTAGAAAGTCACATATACAATTGACTGAGTGCTGGCTCAGAGCCAGAAATTCACTGCAAAGGGGAAGAGGGGTAAGGAGGGGGAGTTTAGTGCTAGTCCACCGTCCCCATTAAATTCCCTTGGTGCATAAACAGGAAGATTAACGTGAAATTTTAGAAAATACATTTATTAATAAGAAAGCTTTTTTATATAAATGGTCAAACCTTATAATCTGTTAATTTTATCTCTACGGGTGAGATGGTGTGGCCAAAGCAAGTGGATATGAGGGGAGGGAAAGTTTCTCGACATGCGACTTTGTCTTTGCCAATCAGCAAACAGTAGGCGTGGCCTCAGTGAGTCGCTCTCAGGCCTTCGCCGAGTGAACATCGTGAATCTGCTCGCGGAGCAATGTTGCCAAACCTCACGCATTCTCCTTGTATGTGACTAAGTATGCCTTCCACCAATGGTGCCTCATTCAGCGCGGTAACTGACAATGTCATGGGCTTCCGTGAAAGGATTATCCCTAATGCCTTCCAAATGAGAAGGTATATTGTCTCGACGCCGGGGCCAAAATACCTATGACCACCTATGACTCACACGTTTTCAGTGACAAAGTAGGGCGGCTATATACATTTGGCAATGTTATGTTCGCTCCTCCTCTCTCTCTCTCGGTACTACCCCTCCCCTATCAGCGAAGCATCCGAGAGTGTCCGGGCTCTCACAAAACCTCATCCGCAGACATAAAGTGAATAGACTATAACTAGCCTTGTGTTTCGTCATTGACATGTAGTATTTTTGGGAAGGCTGAAAACTTTTCTGGGGGTGCTTAATCCCCTATAATACTTTTCCTAGCCATGTGCTTGATTTTATAGGTATCTTACTTGGTAACTCAGAGTGTTGTCCCTTTCCTCCCCTGTGGCGCTTGATGTCTCTGTCGGTCCATGTCTGCCCTCAGTCTTTTGCCTCTCATCATATGCATTTCTCTGGTGTAGCTTCCTCAGCGTTTCATTGTGACTGCAGCCCAAATGAGGCGTGAGTGGCATGTAGAGCACGAGCCCGTCGCACACCAAGAGGGCTTCTTCACTGCTGGAAAAGGAACTCCAGAACTCTGAGCGAGAGCGATCGTTAGGATCCCAGTGGTCAAAAGTCCCTCGATCATCTGCAATTCCATCCCTTTTAGGGACATGGCCCTCCTCCAATCCTTCCCATATTTCTTCAGAGATTTGCTGTATAAATGGAAAGAAATTTATATCATTACTTCCATTATTTTTAATTTCTTCCATGATGTTCTGAAGATAATATGCAAAAGCATATCAAAATTAGAAAATACCTTACATGCTAAGATTCTTATATGTGATATTATAATTAAAAATATTATAGAAAGTAATATAGAAAGAATATAGTAAATATAGTAAATAATATAGAAAGAAAGTTTATTTTTTAGCATTCATTAGCGTATGTGATAATTGAAAAGTATTTATGCCATTATTTGTTATTATTATAATTAGCAAAATGATAATGTAATACATAATATTATTAGAGTAAGCATCTGAAGGTAGGTGGTGACATTTCCCTTCAGAAATTTCTATTTATGCCCATGAAAGAATAATACTGCAACCTCATTGTATAAAATTATCCTTGTTTGATTTTTATTTACTCTTGTGTGCTAATCACCAAAAACTAGTTTTGAAATAAGTGGGATCTAGTTTTGACAACAGAGTATAAACTATAAGTGGGAAGTATAAATGTACCTCTGCTCCTTGGTCTTCTTCAATGTCTGATAATTCTAGATTTTTTCTCAATATTCCCCTTCGGGCTCTCTTTAAAATGGCATCAGCTTCCTTAGTTATATCTGCATCATCATCTTCCAGCTTCTTGCTGACATCTGCACCAAAATTTTCCCCAGTTGAAGAATTTTTGCTGGTCGAGCTGTCCATTTTTTTCGTGGTGACTTGATTTGTATCCTGTGAGATTTCTGTTGTGCTGGAAACATCTCCACTATTCTCTGTTGTCCTATTTACCTTCTTATTGTTGCGGGAAGATTGTGAATTTTTCCTTCTAGAATTTGATCTCTCCCTTTCCCAAGATTCTAGTACTAATTGGTGTATGATTTTCCTGAGCACATTTTCATCTGTACTTAAGCCATTGGTTTGATTTCTATTTTGTGTAGATGTTTGACTAGTATTTTTCTTGTTGACTTTGTCATCTTCATCAATAAGAACTCTTGAACTAAGTCTCTCCAGTACCCTTTTTCCCCTGTCTCCCATCTGCAATATTCTTTGAAGTATGTCATCATATACTTCAGCAGAGGTTTCAACTGTATCATCTGAAGGAGGTGGTTCTGTTTCCTCCTTTTCTGCAAATCAAAAAGAATAAATATTAAATTCTTTGATTTTCACTCTACCGAAAAAGTAGAATATGTTTTAGCATTCTGAAATTTTTTATGTATGGCCACAAAGATATCAGAGATGCAAGCATTTTAGTGCAAATTTTGCATCTCTTATCTCTACAAATCTTTCTACAGCCTCTGTTTTCATGATGTGATGTCGCATCTTTGCCATATGTTATGCTTTGGCTGTATCAGAAATATTTCTATTTGTGAAATATGAAGAATGTCACAACAGAGAAATGTACCAGTAACAGTGTATCAGTTCATGTTTATTTCCTGTGAACATTGCAACGACGTTACTACTAAGTCTTAGCGGTGGAACGGCTTGCAGAATGTTACTTACGCCCCTTGCTTTCTTACTAGTCAATTTAATCCAACTAATGGCTGTCTAGTGTCCATGAGACCAATAGCTAGAACTTTACTTTGGAAAAGAAAGAAAATTTACCAGCTATGCTTTGGAGGCAGGTTACAATATTCTAGGTGGGGTGGGGATTAAGTCAGTTTCAAAAGTTCTCTAGAAAGCTTTAAATTTTCAGCAAATTTTTAAATTAACCCAGTTACCATGTGTGAGTAAAATTTCCATCTCTGAGTGACAGAAAGCAGAGGTTTTAGGTTGAATGAGCTTGAAATGATTTGTAACATGATAGAAATGCAATTTAATTGGGGTAAGCATTTATATAAATGGGAATTCCATTAGGATTCATTTTGCATACCTAATGGTCAGTATTGATTTCAGAGACTTTTAAATCAATTGCAAACTGAAGGACCAACCCTTAATCCTGTCCCTGAAATTTTTTGATTCACATTAAAATTTATTGAATTTTTTAAAAAGTATGCGTCAATTGGTTATTATTTTAGCCGGTATCAATTCTTTCTATTCAAGTCCATATTATTGTATGAAGTGTTAATGTTTTGTATTGATATTTAGTTGTAGTGCATATGCAAATGCTACAGTTGTATGCTGGGTAGAAGCGTGAAGTCACTGGTCATTCTATAGTGCTTTTAGAGCTGAATATTGGCTGGTTTTCTGATAAAATTGTAAAGAAATCTGAAAATTTTCTAATTTTACCTCTTCCTGAGTGTAGAATGAGTGTCAAAAGAGATAAGAATTTTAGGTGATATTCAGTGTGAGGGCTACTATACTTCAGTTTTTTTAGGAGGTGTGAAATATAGGTATATTAGTAGTATGTGCATCTTTTGTTGCTTATATCCAGTTTTTCACTGGCGGAATTAAAATTGAAAGGAAAAGAAAAATAAAAGCAGTAAATTGTTGAAATGACACATTGCAATATTTCCACTTATAGATTTATTTTGCACTATGCGTTTCGTCATTACAATGACATTTTCAAGTGTGACAAAAGTCTTAAAGATTTTCCTTATATATCTTGGTGCTTGAAGGGGGGGAGTAAGAAGATCATCTGTGCGAGGACTCCATCCGGACAACCACAACCCGAAAGAAGACAGTGAATGAGTGCGGGGTACCCTCACCCATCCTAGAACCTTTCTTTCCTTCCCCGTCACCCTGCTTCAGTTCGAGACCCTAAAAACGACCCTTCAACCCCCCCCCACAGCCTTCAATATCCTCACTTCTTGTCGCCCAAACCCCATTCTCCATCTTACTCCCCCCCCCTTCAAGCACCAAGATAAGGAAAATATAAGGAAAATCTTTAAGACTTTTGTCACTCTTGAAAATGTCATTGTAACGACAAAACGCGTAGTGTAAAATAAATCTATAAGTGGAAATATTGCAATGTGTCATTTCAACAATATTACGAACTTCCACCACATCGTGCCTAACATTATACAAGAAAAGCAGTAAAATTGAGATGTTTTTGGCGTATTTCAAGCGGATAACCTTAGGGTTGACTTTGTTTTTCGATAAAGATTTGTCAAAAAAATCTTAGTATGTGTATGAATTTTGATGAGATGAATTGATTATATAGATCTGACAAAGTTTTGGACTAATAAATATACACATCGAGTGATGTGTAAATGTTTGTGCCCAGTAATTCTTACCTGGTATTTCAGCATCCGTTGGAAGAGGCTTTGATTCTTTTGGAATGGCCTTTGCTGACTTCCATGAGAGTTTCTCATTGAAAATCACCTGTCTTGAACGTCCGTTGTTCACTACATTATCACTCCTTCCTCCTTGCGTTTGATTCATTTCTGATTCTCCAGCCACTAGCATCAGTTCATCAGATTCCTCTGATGATTTTTGTCCAATGTATGCACACTCTCTGAGGTGTCTATGACCCTTTATCACGATGAGTGAGGCACCTGGCCACCTGTCACAGTAAATGTTATTTTGTTAGCATTTTCATTGTGCCACAGTTATGTCATTATGTGCATTGCATAACCTAGTAGATATCCAGGGTTCGAGGCCTTATGCATAAAAGTTTTTCTGGGAGATTTCTAGGAGAGGGAATACATTTCCGCTTTTTGGGGGATGGTGGGAAATTTTTGGGTGTACACTCATGGGTGAAGCCAGGGAATTTGGCTGGGGGGGCATAGGTCCATCCCAGAACCACCTACCCACAGGGGGTCTAGGGCATACCCCCACTTTCTCTGAAATTTTTTTGATATTACCTTCTCATAACTTATATTTTAAACTTCCTTAAATGTACTTTGAAGGAAATCTCATGCTTCATTGACACCAATCAACAAATCATCAACTAATTATGAACATCAGCTTGTGGTCAGCGAATTTCAGATGGTTGCCGACACTTTGTATCAATCAAATTGGAGAGAGGAGTAGGCCCAATGCAATATGCTTGTTGACCAATTTTGCATTATTGTTGATTGCGGATAGAGTTTGGAAAATGAACATAGATATATTTTTCTGTTGTTTATTCTTTTTCTACTTTAGCTATGTATTCATGGTGAAAAATCAACTGCCTTAACCCTTTCGCTTATAATCTGAAAATATCTTGGGCTCATGTCAACTGCGTCACCTCATCTTTACTCAATGGCCTTATATGTGGGTCTCATGTGGTTCTTTATTGTTCACACTCGAGTGAGTGATTCCTTCCCTTATTAATATATTCCCCCTGAGTGAGTAAATGGGCCAGAAGTCTAATAACATTACTAAATCTTGAAAAGTGGTCGGCAACTTTCTCGTTCGCTTGTTTAGAACTTACCAGAGATTGACTGAATGAGGAATATTTATTTTTAGTCATTAATTGTCTCTCCCATCCACTTTCTAAATTCATTCAACGAATTGTAGTTTTGGCCCTGAATAACCCTTTTGGTAAGAGAATGTAGTTAGTCTGGCATTTTTATGTAACAGTGGGATTAGGCTTGAGTCAATAATTTTTCTGTCAGTCTGCCTAATGCTGACTTGATAATTTTTCAGAGGCTTTATATCCTAACTTAATTTTATATGGAGCCCAAGCAAGTTGCTTCATGGAGTTATTTTTTATTCAATTAATGTTAGTACGTACATATTTAGTTATATATTTTTAAGCATCATTTTAATATTTGTAGTTCTAAGCTGCCTTAGAGATTTATTATGTATTTTCGCTTGAGTTAATTACTAGGAAAAGAGCTTTTCTCACCTTGCACATGCTGAAAGGCTAACTGTTGATCCTTTAAGTAGGTAAAATCCCCAGTATTCTTTCATATCATCACCTAAGTAAATAGATCGATGCATTGTCATCCTCTGTGGTTCTTCTTCCACCTGGGGTGTATCTGGCATCAGGAATGCATTAAAACTTGCATTTGCTTCAACCACTTGTCTCTGCAAAGATTTTTTATTAAGAAAACTGTGTTAAAATAACATATGCATACTTGAAGCTAAAAATAAATGTATAATATTTCTCTTACTCCTTCAGTAACTATATAATTCCTACATTTAGTATTAAAGTTAAGAAAAATTAATGGAACTAGTGAATACTTAATATGTGACTACTTTAAGGCTTTAGTACATCCTAATCCATAGGCAGATCTATCCCCCAGACCCTTAAAAAATATGCAAGATTTTGAAAACGTTCCTATTATCATTGTGTTTGTTTTGTATTGCGAGTTATTCTTGTGCCCCCCCAGAAGAAAATTATGG
Source organism: Ischnura elegans (assembly GCF_921293095.1). Classification (NCBI taxonomy): domain Eukaryota; kingdom Metazoa; phylum Arthropoda; class Insecta; order Odonata; family Coenagrionidae; genus Ischnura; species Ischnura elegans. Next base: position 38,308,231 of record NC_060249.1, on the reverse strand, counting down.
ATATGGCCTTGCTTGTAAAAGCCCCCCCCCGAAAGAAATCCTGGACCCGCCCCTGTCCTAATCTGTCTTCCATTAGTAGTTTCTCATTGTAATCTCTAATAGTTTTGCATCATGGTTTTCTGTCTCTGAAGTGTCTCTTGATTAGGCTGTATGCCCTTTCTGAGTTCTCCTTCGTCATGTTTTCATTAATCTTCTCGCAGCATCTTTCAATCCATTTCTCTTTGGCCTTATTTGACTCTCGGAAGACTTGATTCCTCAGACTCTACAGTCTTCCTTCAGTTTCATTCCTTGCATTCTTGTACTTCCTCCTTTCATCTATGAGAGCATTGATGTGGTCAGTCCACGTTTTCTACGGATGAGACCTTCTGGGTAGCAATTTTACCTCCCTCCCTCCATCTTTCACCCATTTCTGACTCAAATACTCTGATCAACAGTGCATTCAGGTACTCTGTGCTCTTTTTTGCCAAGAGGAATCAACCATGTTCATATGGGTACCACCGTATCTCTTACCCATTCTTCCTCCCCCAATTTTCTCCTTCCCTCTCCTACCTTTCCTTAAGGCAGGCGCGCAGCAGCGCGACCACTGCCACGACCACGGCAGATCTCTGTCGCACACCTGCCGACCAGAGCACGACCACACCCACGATAGCATAACACGTTCACCGTCCACTTACTCAGTCGGTGTGGTCGGGTTGGAGTCAGTGCGCGGCGCGCCATTACAATATGTGTCAATTCTGGCCGCAACGACCGCTCGGGGACGACCAAATTCAAAAATTTTGGTCGGACGACTCGGGTCCGACCAACGAGTCGCACTTGGCCTAGTGCGCGTCGCTTCATTTGTTGCAATGCTAAAACTGGTCGTGTGCCACAGGTCGTGGTCGCCCTGGTCGCCGTGGTCCTGCCCCTCCACTAACTCTCGTCTGTGGGAGTTGTCGTCGAATTGGGTGGAGGCAGTGGCGGATTCAGGGGGAGGGTCACAGGGGGCATGATCCCCCCAAATTTTATGAAAAATTTTCCATTTTTATAAGTTTAATAGCTTTTGTATCCTTAATTGTCTACAATTGTTCAATTTATTCTTTTATTAAGAATAAATATTAAATTTTAAGCTCCAAAATGCGCTATAATGGTATTTTAAAAAGATTTATATGGGAGAACGCCCCTCTCTCCAGGGGATATTTAATACTCCTCGGACGCAGGTCATGACCGCCCCTAAATTAAATGTTGAATTCGCCCCGGGTGGAGGCATGGAGAATATGATATTTTTCATTTTTGGCCACTTTCGTAGTCTGCCTGAATCTTTAAAGGCGAAAGATTTCCATGCGACACCACACCTACAAGGGATGGGTACATATTCTGCTCTTCCCTCGGAAAAAACAGCTTGCAAAATGTCCAAGAATAACCTCCCCCTGTTTACTCTAACGCGTGATAAACAAGAGAGTGAGGGAGTGGAAGAAACTTAGGTCCTCTGACCGCAAAGCATTTCAGCTCGAATGACTATGGAAACCATGGTTGATTCGCATCTGAAACATTGCTGAAATTGAGTTTTGCCCTTCCTTATGAGCATGGGAAGTTTTACTGAAGGATGAAGTTTGTTTATATCTAGCTAGGCAATGTTACATGCATCGAGTCAAAAAGTTCGTATGTCGCTGAAAATATGTATTATGTATCTACCTTTTTGGGTTTAACTTAGACTCCACATCCTGAAAAAAATGTGCATATGCTAATTTCGAATCTGCTGCGTCAGTGTTGACGAAATTTCTACGGTTACCGGGAGAAAAATGTGTCCGGAATTCGAACCTCGGACCTTCAGCTTTCGAGGTCAGCCATAATCATTAATTCTTATGGAAATGTTCGGGGAAAATGTGGTATAATCCATATACTCAAGTAATATGGTGTGTCAATCTGTCCAATTTCCTTAAATAATAAAGTGCAAACTACGGTTGTAGCAACCGTGAATTCAATCGGAGAGGGTAAAGAACGGCAAAATTCTGGGAATTTAACATTTAAATCGAGAATTCCTTGCCGTTTACATGCACCCCGATTTATTCATTCCTACTCAGTTACAAGAAATCGGAGTGGTAATTGCAACCAGAGGCAGATTACGCCAGGGAGTCAAGGGAGCTTCCATCCCCGTAATTTCTGGAAAAATTCAAAAGATGGTAATATTTAAGGTGGCTCTCCAATGAAATTTTTATTTCAGCACCTTAACAAACGGTGTTTGAAAATTATTTATGAATATCTAAAAGCCTCCTGGCCAGGTACGCATATCAGACATCAGACGCATTACGGGTGATAATTGCCATCAAGGCGATACGAAAATGAACCATTCCCCCGAAATTACCGACCATAATACGTCCCTGATTGATACAGCACCATTTGAAGCTTAAAATTGCGTAAGGATTGAAATGATACGAAATTAAGTAATTCGTTCCAATCTTCCTCGGGAATGATTTGAAATCGCGCGAGTACCCTGACTGGAGAGCAATTTACCTGACAGCCTCAGACCCTCCGCTCCTATCCTGTTCCTATACCCTTTTATCCGGGGGCGGATTGTGCATCAAATTTGCGGGTCATGACGAGAGTATGGAATAGAGAGGGGCGTTTTCTCGTGTAAATTTTTTAAAGAGTTGCGTTCTACGATAAACAACTAACACCTCTCTCACATTTGGGACTTGTAGCTATGCATTTGCGTCTAAACCCCTTAACCCTTTTAAAAACGTGTAAAAATATAGAACTAATTAATTTAAAAAGAAATTGATATAATGTGGTGGGAGAAACATGACCCCTGTGACCCCCGCCTAAATCCGTCACTGCATTTATCCCACCCCGCCCAGACACGGAGTCGATTGGGAGTGGGGGGGGGGGGGGGTTTCCAATACTGACTTTTTTTTTTTAATTGCCACACATCGAAAGGCATAAATATCATTTCACAAGCTATAAATTTCGTGCCTTAGTGCTGAAACTTATCGTCATCGTTGGTTTTCCAAGAAACAGCTTCGTATCCCTAGGCGTTAATTCCCGAAATCTGCCTTGTTTTTCGGAAAATTTTAATCTTTTAGGCTCTGGCGAAAGTATTTAACATTATCCGATTTTGAGCAATCGAGTCTGAGGCCCTGATCTCAGTCCAAAACTGTTAGTACTTGAGAGAAGCCAGAGCAGGAGTGCCCCTGGGCTAGTTGTCTACCAAGGGGCTGAATGGAGGGCAGCCGCCACCAGGGACATTTTTTTAGGGGGGGAGGGTTGAAGCCATAAGTACGTGCCTGTCCCCTTCCGCACTGGCTATTCGCATTTGCAGACGGCGACCGTGATCAAGTATACAAACTTGGTGGAGGTTACCTACCCTGAACATGGGCGTACCCAGCGGGGGAAGAGGAGGCAGCTGCCCCCCCCCCCCCCAGGAGCGAAAATTAATTTAGTTGAAAACGAAAGTTTTGAACAAAATTTCTTTTAAGAAAAATGATATTAGGATAAGACACGGAATTTAAATAGAAATAATGCAAATACTTTTAAAAACAAATAAAGCGCTGTCATAATGCTTTTTAAATTTTAGTTTCACAAATCTTTCGTGTGCTAAAATGTGTTAAAACTTGAACGACCACGGCTTGCCCCTCCCCTACAGTTATGATCTTGGGTACGCCCTTGACCCAAAACGTTTTCTTTCAGCAAGAATTGCTGATGTACTAAGAACTTTATATTGATAATAAAATTGGAATTTGAATACAGAAACCTTGAAAATATCGAAAAAAATCTAAAAAGACCTGAAGTCAACGTTGAATTTAATTTCGCAAAATTAGCAGAAAATATGTGTCACCCAGAAATGTGGTCCTTTACCCATTGATCCTCCAGTAGCCCAGATTATCAATTCATTTTAGTGCGATTCTTAGTCAATGTGAATGTTTTACCAAGCTAATTGATGTGTGAAGCATCGCTTATGGTTTTTGAACTTGCTACTTGTCTCTTCGCACACTGTGATGAAGTGGCTGAAAAATTTGGTTAGAAACTTAAAAAAACTCAAGATTTTGTATTTATTTATTATTGTTTGGGGATGTCAATTATTCGCGAAATTATTTTCTAATCTGGGAAAAATTCGGCCTTTGCCTTCCCGTAAGAGCTCACAGAGTTGAAACTGTGTAAAATGTAATCGAGGGAAGTGTTAAATATTCGTGAAATTGTCTTTTTTATAAAGCATGTTTCCTTACGTTTTAGCACGACCGTTACCCAAAGCACTACTGGACGTATTTTTCTTCGACCTGTGGAAATGAATGTGTCCTATTACTTAAATATGGACTGGACTGGAGAAAATCATTTTGATCACATATGCATAAGATATGTGTCGTGTGAGCCAGATGAACTAGTTGTTGATCTAGATTTTATCGCATAGTTCGCGTTCGCTGTATACCTACTCAAGAGAATCTGATCTTCCGACTCTGACATGCAAATAATACAGTAAGCGATTTCACTCACTTGGACAGCGATGTGATATTCTTTTGACTAGATTATCAATGTTTTCGTTATGTGTACCAAGGGAGCAAAGCTAATGTACAGTCCCTCGTGAGGCAATTGTGTAGGTAGCAACTGTTATTGTTCATTCGATTTCGTCGTCGTCGAAGACTATTCGTAACTCATCAATCATCCTTACGCTGTATGGGTAGTATTGGATTCCGGTGTGTTTCCATGGTTCTGATAAGCCTTGCATAGGATATCTGTTTCACTCTACGAATGTTCTTTTTCTTCCATTATCTAATTGGGTTTTCGCACGAAGGTAAACGACATCAAAGGTATATATCACTGATTACACCGAATATTATCGCCTAGGGTATGGAATTCCGTTTAATTTTCAGGAGTTGTGTCCTGTCCCTGCAATTCTTAGGGAAATTTTTTATGACCATATGCATGTAATAACATTTCCCATTAAAATATTTATCATTTTATCTGTAAAAGTAACGAAGGTGCTGCGTTTCGTGTGCAGATGTATTTGTTTTTAGATTTTAAGGGAAAAATTTTCCCTGGAATTGAAGGTTTTGTTCCTTTAAAAACTTCATGCCTTGATACGTATCAGTGGACACTCCATCCTCTTCAGAATTATCTGAATGTTTTAGGATTTTGTTTTCAAGGTTTTATCGTAAGCCCTCCCCTTTAAACATGTCTGTGTGCCTCTTTGAAGTAATTACTCCCCAATGGAAGCCTTTTAGAGCCTCAGTAGTGGTATACAGGATAAATTTAGAAGTTGGCTATAAATTTGAATCTTAAAGCGAGACGTGTTGAACGAGATTTGTGATAGATATGATTCCCTATCAATTCTTCATGCGTATAATATAGTGCTTTACCTAACCACCCTTGAATTCGTTTAAGGGCAAGGCGCTGAGGAAGTGTAACAACTTACAGGGGCATTACGGAGGGGTAGAGGGTGTCTTTATATTATTTAATTTCAGGCGAAGCGGTCCGAAGACTCATGGCAACCGCTAAATTACAGGTGATATAGAGGGATACAGAAAATCGTTGCAGCATCGTCATTTTAGTAGATTTTGACTCACACCAAGGCTATATAGTAGGAAAAAATTTTCTGGTTCATTGAGAAAGGGTATGATACATTGCGTAAGAGGTGAGAGTAAGAGCTTATCTGGTGGGGGTACGCTAAAAACTAGGGATGAATCGATTCCACTATTTTTCGATTCCGATTCCAATTTCGATTCCTTCAAATCGATTCCCGATTCTCGATTCCGATTCCATCGATTCTTGTTCATTCTAACTGGTGGGATTTTGATTTATCTGTAGCATCGCTGTCATTAAAATTTAAGAATTGAATGGAATAAAATAACTAGGGATGGACGGATCCAGGATTTTTGGAGCCAGATCTTTCGAATCGGATATTCTCGATTCCAAATGCATTTTCGAATTCCTGCCATTAAACAAAGTCATTATTCAAGTTTATTGTGGGTACATACAATCAATGGAATGCTTTTTAGATTTTCATACACATTTTTATATTTTTATAAATTAAAAATTATTTTATGGGCTTTCAAGTTGTTTTTTAAAAACATCTTTACATACTCAGGGCCTAAACTGTTACGCTTGGGTTTGGAAATGATAATAGGAAAAATCTTAGGATGAACCACTGACCAGTAGCGTAGCGAGAGGACCCCCCAAAATATAAAAACACAATTACTTTCCTTCATAAAAGGAAACAAAATATTAAAAATCATGAATTTACAAAAATGAAAAAAATGAATCTCTGAAAAATGAAGTTTTTTCTATTATGAAGGGCGTTAAAATTAGTTTGAAAACCTCTCCTTTGTACCCTGTTGTTTAAAAATTTTCCCCGCTGGTTTTGGACCCCCCCTTAACAAAATTCCTGGCTACCCCCCTGCTATCGACTGAATTCAAATTTTCCTCACACGCGTGTTCCCCGAATTTTACTTTCTCATCGCATACGGACTTGTGTTTAATCCGAAAATGCTTCAGTATGGTGAGGTGGATTTAGCACATCCTCGCAATAATTTACGCCATAGTGCACGCACACTACATTCATTGGTTCTCCTGTTAATGGAAATGTTTATACACAATGAAAGACATTTTTATTGGTGCATCATTAAATTAAATTGCAACTGCGCAATCAGCAACACAATTAAAAGTATTTAAAACGGTAATAACGTCACGTGCGACGAGGTGCTCAACCGCTGAGCATGAGGAAGGAGTGGGCAGCAAAAGCGTGTAAAGGAGAGGTGGAGGGGAAGGAGCAGTGGCGTAGCCAGGAATTTCAATTGGGGGGGGATCCAAAACCAGGGGGGAAAATTGTTGAAAAAACCGGGCACTAAATAATGGGTTTTAAACTAATTTTAACACTTTCCCAGAAAGTCACTCTCCTAGCATTTGTAGTCTAGAAACGGAGAATTGAAGCAGGTAGGCCAAAAAAGGTCAGTTGGTGAGACGAGGTAGGGATGAAACACGCTTCAATTGTTTTCGTGTGATTTGATATTTTCCTTAGAAGACAATGATTTTTGGTCCGTGTGATTTCGGATGCGAAAAAAAACAACAGAGGCACGGGCTGATGGACGGCCGAGGGTGGTTTTCTGAAATCTGCGACATAGTTACTTTTGAAATGCTGAAAATCCTGGCCACGGCTGAAATTCTACTTGCAACCTCTGCGAGAGCTTTCAAACAAAACAGTTCATGAGTAGGACAAGAATCGCATGCGACGGCGCATTCGAAGAGATAATCGGAAATCTTTCCACTCTTATGGGGCGTTACATTCACTGAAGCTATTATTTAAAATTTCCGATCCAGATCCGATGTCTTCCGCGACTTTGGATCCGATGAAGGGCAATATCCGCGGGTATTTGGATCCGAGGTATCCGATCCGACCATCCCTAAAAATAACAATAGCCGCGGTGGCTACATTCTTGTTTGGCCGCGGTGGCTAAACAATAATGTAGCGTTCATGGCGTCGATACATACCAGAGCAGCCTGGCGGGTGCGCGGTGCCGGCCGAACGCAACCTGTCGAGTCCGCCCGGAGGCCGCGGCGGCTTATGCCAAGCAAGTATAAACTTCCTCAAGGGTTGCATTGATGAAACTGGGCTATACAAACGCGAATGTGTCTAATTTTTTTATTATTGACGCAGGCGCGTGTTAGTCTAAAAAAGTTACGTATATAAAAAAACCGCTCTCAGCGCGTATTTATAAGAAACTTTTTTCACAGAAAAACTCGCTCTCTGATCGTTTTTATTATCATCAGACTTCAAATATCATTCGAAAGTAAAAAAAATATATTTCGATCTATTATACTTTAAAATTAGTGGTCCAGATGGGATCTCCGAATGTGATTCATAATCGTAACAATTTGATTTGCCGTGACCAGCGGTTAATAAAAGAACGGAAAACGCATGCGTTGCTTCCCGATCCCGTGGTTTCCAATTTTTTTTCTCTGAGAGTTGCTCATGAACACGAGGTATTTCAGGGTTCGTCGGTTTGTCGCTCTTGCCGACATTTTCATGTTTCCGTGGCCGCTTAGGTATGTTCGTCGCAGCACCCGCGTGCGGGGCGTATCCTCCGCGCGGGCAAGACTGACACCGCGGCCGCTTAGGTGTGTGGCAGCATTTATGCCCCAAACTTATACTCTATGCTCAAAACATTTATCTTCCTGGAATCGATGGAATCGGAATCGACTTTAGGCGATCGATTCTCGATTCCGATTCCGTGCCCGAGAATCTGTGGAATCGAGAATCGGTGGAATCGAGAATCGACATTTGGAATCGACTCATCCCTACTAAAAACCCTATCTTAAAAAAAATTGAGGGGTTTGGAATCCTAAGACCCTCTTCCTGATTTATAACGCCTCGATTAACACATTTCCATATCATAGAATTTTGCGACAGAAATGCCTGAATTTCACACGGTCAAACACACGGTCATTCCCAACGCCCGTATTTCCATCGCTTATAATTATAAGTTAATCTTAGCGTCATAATCGCTGTTAGCGGTCGTGTCTTCTAATTGGCTGAAGAACGGGCTTTCAGCGACGGAAAAAGGGACGCGCTGAGTGTAAAGGCCGTTTTACCGGTTTGTTTAATGAGTGAATGATTCATTGATTCATCTCGAGTGTGCGTTCTATGAACATATTGATTTAAGTTCATGGTACATATATGTTACAATATTCTAGACGATTCCATGAATTTGATAGGCGTGAAAAATTTGTAATTTTCAATTATGATTTCCGTCTTATTCCGGTTAGTGCGCGTCGCGGAAAAGTATGAATTCTAGGTAGGGGCGAGAGCAATCTTAACTATGCGAGGGATCGTCTTCTCCCTTTTCACTGTTTTACCTTATTAATTGTTCGCATATTATCGCCTGATTAAGTTTCACGATAATCAGTGGCGTAGCCTGGGGAGGGGTCTGGGGGATCCAGATCTGGGGGAAGCATAAAAATACAGTAATTTTCCTTCAGAAAAGAAAACAAAATATTGATAAATCATGAATTTACAAAATATTTCTTTAACAACTGAAGTTTTTTCGATTATGAAAAGTGATCAATTAAGTTTAGAACCCTCTTCTTAGTACCCTGTTTTTCAAAAATTTTCCCCCCTGATATGGGACCCCCCCCAACGAAGTTCCTGGCTACGCCACTGATGATACTCACCTTTGTGTCAGTGCATTTCCACGAAACAGACCAGTATGTCAACAACGCTGCGCTCTGAATCTCGTTTGTTCCTTGTTCTAACATGGAACACGAAAATCGCGCACTCAACAGACGACTGTTCTGTGCGAGTACTGTGTTAAGGCCGTTTTACACGGGGCACGTACTTGCACAATCTGACGTGTGTACGAAGCCGCAGTCAAAATTGCGTCATGTAAAGCGGTGAATTGCTAGAACACATGCGAGAATGCGTGAACGTTAGATGGAAAAATAGCCCCTGTTCTGATTTCGTTCATGCATTCGCGCAATTCCACGCCATTTTAGAAATTAATGCAGATCTAACCTGCGCCATTCCGCGCCCCGTGTCAAACGGCCGTAAAGCGGTAATGCATTCGTTTGGGCAATAATTATTTCCAGCAAGATTGAGAAATGAATGCAGTGCTAACCTGCGCAATGGCGTGCCTCTTGTAAAATGACTTGAAATAGGTATGAGATTTCTATCCCTCAAGCCATCGAGGAAAATGATCGCGAGAAACGGTCATTTCATCCGTCATCATCGGAGCGATCGCTGGAGCTGTCCCTCGAAAGGGATGGGAAACATGATCGTGTGATTTAGACTTAAGTTTCCACGGAATCTCATTTATTACGACAGTGAATGAGGTCTTTGGCATAAAAAAATAATTGATAACCCAGGTTGAATTTTGATTCTTGTCGTTGAATATGATCCGTGGATTAAAAACAGGAATAAATCGTACCTGGCACCAAGTGGTTGAAATGTGGGAATCTATGAGTCGCATGTCAGACGCGGCGAGCGGAAAAGCTTCTCCCCGTCCGTAGACGCGGTACCTCACGTACAGCGGAAGGGTTAACAGGAGAGCTGGCAGGAGTATGCTGAGTAGGCACAGGCGACCAGCGCGAAGGGGACCTAGAAAATAAGATGAAGAAAGTAAGAATTGGAAGATTATGTGGAGAAGTATGAGTACATATACACCAAATAACTGTCTGTTTACCGATATCGGTTGTCAAAGTTTTCTCCTAAATTCATCGTCATCACTGGTCAACAAACCTAAAGATTGATTTGACGCAGCTCTCCACTCATTTCTCCTATCAGCTAATCTTTTTGCACCCACGTATTTCTTCTCTCTCACATCTATCTTAGCCTGTTCCATATATTTTGTTGGAGGTCTTCCTTTTCCGTTCTTACCATTCACTTGTCCCTGGGCGATTGCCTTCATCAGGCCATCATGCCTCAAGATGTGGCCTATAAGGTTGTTCCGTCTTCTTATTAAGGTCTTCTTGAAGCTTTTCTTCTCTCCTACTCTTCTTAGAGCTTTCTCCGCTGCTGCCATTGTCCATGCCTCACTTTCGTATATAAGCATATTCCAAAGGTAGGCTTATAATTTGTTTCTTTACTTCTATGTTTAAGTTTCCCGCTATAAGCAGGTCTTTCTTTTGGTGGAATGCTCTCTTTGCTTAGGCTATTCTGCTTATAATTTATCATTTAGTTCTCCCGTCACTAGTTAGCCTGCTTCCCAAATAAACAGAATTCATCCACCTCTACCAGTTTTTGCTTTCCTATTTTAATGCTAGTCTTGACTTCTTCCCTTCTGCTGCATAATAATATCTTGGTTTTCTTTGTGTTCATTTTGAGCTGATATTTACCCATTACCCCACCCATATTAATCAGAATATTTTTCAAATCCTTCTCTTTCTCCGCTATGATGGCTATGTCATCGGCAAATCTTAGTATGCTAATTTTTTCTCCGTGGATATAAATTCCCGAGACCTTTTCTTTTATTTCATCAATGGCTTTCACCTGAGCTCTCTGGAGTCAGAGAAAGCATGCGTTCAATATTAACTGCAATGAGAAACTCCTAGAATTGATATGGAAACTGACTAGCTGATTCCACGATATGCACGTAACCCCAAAAGTATTTTTTTTCTTTTGCGGTGACTAACTTCGATACATCTGCTAAGGAAACTGCCAGCCCAAGGGTATCTATCCACCGACACTCCATTTTTCGGTATTGTCTCACTTCATAATTTTTGATAATAATGATCTATACAATTAACTTTCTCCATTATGAAAAGGGCATATTTTGCTGACTTAAAAACCGTGTAAGAGGGAAGAATGCTCGGTAGATGGGGAGGAGAGGGAGAGGATTTAAAGGCAGAACGAAAGGGAGCAGGGTAGACGACTTCAATAAAAATTTAAAATGTATGGTTTTCCAAATTGACAGCAAATGTAAGTGTAGGCAAGCAGAATACCCCACTAGCATCCCCCGAAACAAATTTCTGGCTAAGTGTCTGCCCCACAGTGTTCAAGGTGGAAAGGGAAACCTCACTTTAGATGTTCATTGTCGTGCAAGGATGTGCGGTGACGTGTGATGCTGAGCACATCCCCCGAATCAGTTGATACGGACCAGAGACGTATAATGGATGCCACTTAGCAGAGACTCGTGATAGGATCGTTTTGGATCGATGAAGTCAAGGCGAATATAGATTTGCTTTGGAGTTAAGCCTTGGAAACCATCGACCAATTTGGCGTAAGTGAAACACGTGTAATGTGAAATATGTAATAAGTCGCTTATGCTGTTCGTTGGTTAAAAGTTCAATAGTGATTTTTCCTCACCTCCGCACGGATGGATCTTCGTCCCATTCCCTACATGCTGGTCAGATATTTCCCCATTAATTGTTGAAATGAGTTTTTAGGTTATGATTTTGGATAATGTTTTTAAAAAGGTTTATGTTTAACTTGATCGCTTATAGACCCCATTCAATATTCGATAAAACAAGTATTTTTAAAAGGGTATGGAAAACTGCAGCAATTGTCAGGAAATTTTGTGAAAAGTCAGGGAATTTCTGTTTCATTGTTGACTTGCCACATTGAAGAGAGTACTGATTCCAAAATTTGCATGGGGATGACTTTTGGTTCATTTACCGGCGGAACCTCCTCATACTATTGTCAAGGTGGCCTTTTTTTGAAAATCAGGGAAGTTGAGGAATGTCGAGGATATTTACGAAATATATCCTACTTGCTGTAAAAATCAGATAGTGATTTTATTCTCATCTCTGTAAGAATAGGTGTATCTTTGATATTTTAGCACCCATTCATGCCATTGAGCCAGCTTGCGAAAATCACGTGCCCTAAGGTACCGAAAAGTGCTTTAAAACGGCAAGAATTCATTTTTATATAAGAATTTTATTTAAATATCTTTAATTTTAATATCTTACATCACTCACATTTTTCTCTTCTCTAAACATGAATACCCCGTGAAATGGCTATCAAATGGTCTGCGAATCAATGGAGAAGTTTGAGAAACGTCAGAGAATTTCAGATCAATAATTAAGTGGTGGTGAGCGCGGTGGATTAGCGTGTAGGGCTCTTGGCTGCTCATCGAAGAGTCCCATGCTCAAATCACGAGTGACGCCTTTGGACACCCCGAAATATATCCTCGCAATGTGAGGCTGTCTAGTATAAGGAGCCATGGAAAGCTTATTTTTTTACTTTTTAATGCATTTTATTCGGTTTTTCGGAAAAGCGTGTTCTTCTAAAAATTTTTTATTTTATTAAAAATAAATAATTTTTAGAGGCGAATCGTGTAATCGATTGAACGAGTTCTGTTAAAATATTTCTGCCTCAAAAAGTATAACTAACGCCATCTATTGAGAAAATTTAATACAATATTTTTATATGGAAATTTAGTTCGTTAATTAGAGAAAAATGGAACAAATTTTCAAATGTCTGATTGTTGAAAAAATTATCGTTATCAAAAGCAAGCAAATGTGCAAAATTTCAAGCCGAGCTTCAATTAAAAGTGGGTTAAATTTAAGTACAAGTAGATTCCTCGGATGAAATAGACGAGGCAAGTCAAGAAAAAAATCTTAGATTCTCCCGGCGTAAGATCTTCAGATTTAAGATCTTCAGAAGATCCCCTGAGGATGAAGAGCAAGTCGTTCTTTGAAACGTCGGGAGACATGGAGCCAATCACCCGGTGGAAAACCCGAGAATTCTTTTTAAGAAAAAGCATTTAAAAAACATTTACTTCATTTCTTGGTATGGCTTCCTCATATGCACTTGTGATCTACATACCTTTTAGCCTTTTCCTCTTGGGCAGCGAGAATGGCAATAGGCTTCCCCTCCACTGTCCGCCCTCGGGTCTGTCTCGGACCTCGCGCTGGCTTCCCCCGCCCCATAGCCAGCCACCGTGGGACCCCTTAGGGGGTGGCAATGAGGGTAGGGTGAGTACTCTCACGTCCTCGGAAGATGCGCTGAGGCGGGGCGAGGGGCCGGCGCCAGGAAGTAGGGGCAGGGACGAAGATGGACCCCGCTCAGGGTCATCTGCAACGAAAACGAACCAAAAATAATCACATTAGTCACGTGGTGATAGGGTCTAGGGTCGCTCTTAAATCTGACCTCTGTCACACTGATTGTCATGAAGGTCCGCTAACGTTGAGGTCAATGTATCACCAAGGACTCGTAGGTGGATGATCGAATTTGTTACCGATACTGATTACAGCGACCCTCAAATGTGTTAGCTACTTATCCCCATCCATATTATAGTGTGGAAATGCTATGAATTACAAGGTGAGAGACTCTAAATAAGATTATCGGGTGGGTCAAAATGGTAGTGACTTAAAACGGTTACTGATAAAAGAAGCTGGTAGAGGTGAAAGAAACGTTCATTGGCCTGAAAGTCAATTGAATTTGGATACGAGTCTTTGAAACCGATTTTTCATTGGAATAATTCAGTCATATACGTGGAGACGATATAAATCCTACGAGAGGAAGATTAAGATTTCCATAGCCAAGTATCGAATCCGGTAGCAGGGACACGGACGTCGATTGCTCAGGCTCGGGGTCATCGGAAACGAACATGAGCAAAAACAATCTCATACCTAACTTTTGCTTTGTGATGATTACGATGTAGCGTCAGCGCAGCGTAGAGTTCTGACTCCTGTCTTAGTGATTGCCATGATGGCCTACTGTCGAAATAGTAAGTAATCGAATGTGTGGGAAAGTCATGTGATAATCGTACCTAAGATGAGTTTAATCCCGATAGCGATTCGCCAATCAAATTACTCATAATGATGAATCATCTTATTGTGATTTGTGTGGGAATCTTACTAACGGTGTGATGGAAGGGTTAGTCGTCTGGCGGTCATCTGCAACATAAACGAACAAAAAAATCGCATTAGTTGCATTTGTTATGTGGTTTGGTGTCAGTCTTAAATCTGATCTCTTTTCTTAGTGGTATTATGAAAGTTCGATAACGTTGAGGCCTGTATCTTCAAGGATTCGTGGGTAGGTAATCGCATTCATTGCCTAGTCCTGTGATAAGCTTGTCCCTCAAATGCGTTCGATGACGATAGCAATTCGCCTATTATGATACTCGTTATTTTACATATTGGAAATAGTATTATGCGGAATGAGAATCGTTTTATTGGTGTGATGGAAGTGTTGTAATGTTTATCGTGAACTCAACTAAAACGGTGCGGTTGTCAATAAGGCAAATAGACTTGTTTTCAGAGAGAAGGATGATCTCAAAGCCAATTTAACAAAAAAATTAAGTGTCAAATATTGGTTTTCGACTGGCCACTTCATGCATATCCTAGGGGGCAAATAAAATTAATTTTGGTGGTTTCAAAGGCTTCTGATTTCTTTGCATTAAAAATATAAATTTATGCGAAAAGCCCAACAGCTGCTCCCAATCAAACGAATTTGAAGAGAACCTTCTTAGAAGCCGAAAATAGTGTCAAGGAAGATGACTTCGACTTGGAATTATCAGCGAAAAAATCACTATATACACGCTCATTATATGATGATTGCGATCAGCTGTCTGTCTGGAAGTCGACCTTTGTCACAGTTATTGTCATCAAGGTCCTCTTACGTTGAGGTCACTGTATCGTCAAGGATTATTAAGTCAGTTGATGGTGTCGCCAGGTCCAGAGCAGAGGGGAAACTTACATGTTCTCCAGGGTAAGACGCTAGGGTAGTTTTACTAAGGAGCTTTGTTTGGGTGAGCAGACAATAATGGCTGAAGAATAGACATTGTCATAAAAAATCCTTGAAAAAATTATATCATATTTAAAGAGTTCGATATTTTTTACGGTTTAATCACCTCCAGCAGTGAGTACACCAAACTTTATGGTAAAACGCTATTTAACGAATCGGTTTGGATCAACGATAATTAAAACGCTCAAAATGATCAACTGTCGTGCAAGGCACGAATTATGGGATTTTTCTTTGCGCTATGATGTTCGGTAAGAATGAATGATAGATATAAGAGAATGATAGGCAGTGAGTATAAAGTGCGCCGGCGAATACCTTTTCATATTCTACGGCACATGCCATCTGAACTTCAAGCATTAAAATTACAGGTTATAGATCACAACCCATTGGTCGAACGCATGCTTTTAAAAAATAACGGAAACTATCAATAATTAGCCTTGAGGGCTCAACTGAAGGCTCGACACCAAGGAAAGAAAACATTTATAGAGCTGCATGTAAAAGTACCTACTCGTAATTGGTGGAATCATTCAAAATGTCGAAAAAATCACTTCTGCTTGGGATAGTCAGGAAAGTTGTCGAGAAAACAATTTGAACCTTATACTTACATGTATTAGAAGGTAATTATTTATTTATCATGTTTTATGTTCGCCCAACATATACATAATTATAGGGTGAACAATCCAAGAATGTTACTCCAAAAAAATTGAAAATAAATTGGTCACAGCCACAAAAATAGTAACAATCATGATAGCAAATTCTGAAAAATATTAATTAAATACTATCAAAGTCGCGAAACATATTCTAAACATCTTTTACAAAGCAGTCTTTCTTTTGATATAAGTCTAGATCGTTGAAATTTTTGTTATATACTACACAAATCCTTCGTATTGGCGTTTTGGAACAATAATTAGTTTTAACCTTTGATATGTAAAATGTTCTTTTCAACCGGCTATTAACATTTGGAACTATTATTCTTATTTCCTTCAGCAACTCGTAACATAGCCTCTTATTGATGACATCATGCAGAAACCGCAGATCGTTAATGATTCTTCTATTTTGCGGGGTATGGAGACCAAACACTTTTAACAAATCACTACAACAAACATAATTTTCAAAAAGTGGATACACATGATATAATAAAAAATATAGAAATCTTAAAAATCCCTTTTGAACCTGCTCTAGCATTACAATATCTTTCTTTTTAAATAGGGATTCCAAATAACTGACCCATATTCCAACTTACTTCTTACATAAGAATAATTCAATGCCAAAAGTACCATCTCAGAGTCAAAATATTTTTACATACGGTGTATAAAGCCCAACAGTTTACATGCAACCATGCTAATATTCCATATATGTGTGGTGAAATACATTTTGCTATACTACGTGACCCCATTAGTCCTATTAAATTTGGGTTCTTCCATATGGTAATTGTAGTTGATTACATTTTTTCTACGTGAAAAAGATAAAACAAAACACTTTTAAACATTAAAAAATAAACCATTTTCATAATATGAGGTGACCAGACTGTTTAAATCTGACTGTATCTGGAGACAATGTTGTAAGTTGTTCACCTTTCTAGATATATTTGCATCATCTGCAAACATTAGACATCTTGAATGATGGATACATTGAGTATACTAGTATGAGTACACTGGTATCATTAATGAAATCTTGTTCTTCTTCATACTCAATGAAAGCATACCGAGAAATATCAAGTGACAATGTATTTTGTAAACAATGACCGATGTTGACATGAGAGAAAGTTATTTTTCCATTATTTTACAGTATGCGCCACTGCTAAATGTTTTTTCCCACCAATGTGAATATAAATTTTGTGTTGCTTGTACTGTTATGGGTACAATTCCGACCTGAAAAATTAAATTTTGAATCAATTACCACCGAGCGTCAATGATTTTTCGAACATTAATTCAAACTTAAGGATATTGAAAATAAATTTCATTTTGTATCAGGCGGAAAGGGGAGCGTGGTAGCCTAGTGGGAGGAGCGCCTGGCCGCTAATCGAAGGGTCCTTGGTTCGATTCCTGGGTGAAACCCTAGGGCACCCCCAAATTAAGGCCTCGCCTGTAGCGAGATAGCTTAGGAAGAGGGACTGACCCGCACCCCAACCCTGAATGTGTGAAATTCACTCGTCTATGGCTTAGCTCGAGGTGAACTCTACCCTCGCCTACCCTAACCAATCTTCGGGTTGAATCAGAGAGTGAGTTGTAAGGCGAAAGGAGTGTATCAAATGCATTCTTTCATAGGAGTTTCAGCCTTTAAGTGTTATCATTGCCAGTTTTCGTAATAGTGTGACATTCGAAATAAATATAAGAGAAGTAACAGTTTTTTATGGTCTTTGTAAGATTATAGAGTTTTGGAGAGACCTCTGGCTCGCAATCAAACTCGCAAGATCCAGATATGTATTTAGCGATTACAATCGAGTAATTTATCATCATCCACGCGGAAATCTGTCAAATCCATGCTTTACTCTCATGGGCTTTCATGCCAGCACTTTTGAATACGCTGAACTGTGCATGCCGAATTCTTTTTGTGCACGAAATGAATTCATAATAAAACATTTATCTTGAATTCCCCTTATCTTATCGGGAATTCGAGGGTCTTGATGGAGACTGGCTTCTTATGTGCCTGTTGTAAAGAAGGTGACATAAGACGATATGGCTAATTATCGATTGTGTGTGCCCAGGATTAGAAATTTTGCAATCTTTAGTTTGCTCAAACTGGAACAATGCGTTGCGATTTCTCGGCGTGCGTCTGCGAAACATCGTCTGGTAGGAGGGCAACGGCTTTGCAGAATTAAGTCCAATGACTTGTTTAAGAGCGTCCTTCCCGTTCTTATGGCTCTGAGAATGTCTCCATTTTTTTACGGTAAAAACTTATTTTTAGCTCTGCCTCGAATGTCAGGTTTGGAATTTAAAGAAGCAGTGGCGTAACTATTGGGGTACGAGGGGATAGATCCCCCCAAAAGCCTGAGTGAAATAAAAAAAAATATTTAAAACAATTGTCTAGTTTTGATGTACAGTAACTGCATCTGCTTAAAGTTAAATTGTAAGAGATAAAATGATATAAAATCTATTTCCAGGCATGTCATTTTTCAAACATTTTCTGGGAATCCCCGTTGTCTAGGGGAGTCGCCCCCAGGAACTCCCATGCCGCCAAAGTATATTCCTAGTTACATCACTGAAAAGAAGAGTATGCTCATGTCCATCTATTTGAAACTAATCCTACTAATTGCGAAAATAATCTTGATTTAGCATTTATAAAAATGTAATTACTATTTTTTTAGCAAAATGGGATTAAATTTAGCACAAAATCATTGAATTAGTTTAAGGAAAACAGTTATTTACACCCTAATGGTTTCTTATAACAAAAAAACAACAATGAAAGGATTAGTTATCTTAATGGCCTCCATCGTTCAACCCTCTCTACCGGTTCAGACAGGGCTGTAGGTAATAAAATGGAACTCCACTGCTAAAATACGACGATACGATGTGAAATAATATCATTAAATTTTTTTTGACACTTTGACTGCGATGGAAGCTGACTGGGATCTGATTACTAGTCTCTGATGAAGCGCATTTTTATGTACTGTACAAAATAATGAAGGTCAGGTGTAATTATTTTTCCTGCCTCTTCTTGTTGCAATTTCTCTTCCTTACAGCCGCCCTTTTGCTTACGTAACTGTGTTCCGTTTCGCATTTGGTGAAAATATATTTGGCGGGAAATGTGAGTAGTTGTTCTACTCGACTGTCGGTAGTAAATTAAAGAAAACAGGTATTTGATTTCAAATGTATTTCGTATAGGTTGCCTATTATTTTTCATGCAATCAGCAGATCTGCTCTCGCCTCAGATAACACAATCATTCACTCTTCTGCAATTTCAGGGGGATAGGTCTGTGACACCACGATCCAAATTAAATAATTTCCTCGTACTTTATTTTTTGAAAGTCATTTCGGCTTAGATAGCATCTGAGAATACTAAGAAATATAAAGGGAGACCGATTGTGAATTATTCAATCCTAATATTTTAAATTTGGCATTTTTCCTGATATTTTAGCCGATCCTCGTGCCAAACTATATCGCGCCTTCCTTATTAAGCTTACATCATCTGACTTTAATTAAGGCATTTCGTGCTAATAACTAAGACCAATAACAAAAAAAGTAGCCCAGTGACGAGCTTAAGTTATATTTTTATCACAATTATTGCGTTATTAAGATCATTTTATCAGATGTTTTGTCAAATATAAATGCATATTTTTGCGAAAATTCATACGTTTCTTATGTTTATAAAAGCATTTCCGCTAGAGCTTGCATGAAAATTTACAATTAAAAATTTAATTTCCATTTCATATAGCTCAGAATGCCTATTTATTTTGGTCGTCAGCCTATGAATTAAAGTTATTAGAACAACTTTTCAAATTTTAATCAAAACGAAATTGCCTTCGTTTCTCGAACCAGCCTTATAAACTATTATTATGTTTGAATGTGGTTATCACCTGTTTTAGATTTACCTATTCTAAATGTAGAGAGACCTGAGAATACGTGCAAGTCAGAGCAGCGATCATTCTCCGTGAAATTTGAGGAGTTTTGTTCTTAAGAAAGATATTTCGAAAATAACTTGCTGGCATACGGAAACATACTCTGGCGCAATTCTGTTAAAATCCTGCGTATTCACTCGACCCCGTGAAATATAACCCAGCTTGAGTATACAAGTAAAGTAACCCGGTGGAATTGGATGTAGTCTATGAATGAAAGGTCTCAATTTACAGCCCCTCATAGAACATTGTTGCCTTATAAGCGATGGAGAGTGAACTCTTGGTGCATACTAGAAACCACCGATAGGTTACGCAGGCTGATTGTAAAACGAAAGGAATATTCCGTAGTGAATGTTGGCCGAATAGCAAATAAAAGATAGCGAGGAGAATTTTCTAGGCACGAGGAGACCGCATCTCATTGTCCTAGGTTAGGTTTCGCAACGTGCACGCGGTTGAAAGTGATTAGAAAACAAAAGAACTCTCTGTCGTTGACTGACTGGTCCGCTGGAAAAGAAGGGATGCTTAACCCGAGAAGCGAAGGTTCTCTATTAATCTACTAATGGTCACACTTTAAACGGATTTTTACGTAAATTTTGGCTACTTCCGGTGCTTAAAGTGACAACAGTTTTTTCGTAAAAAATTCACGAAAGCCAAGTATTAAATTCTGAGTGAGTTTCCCGATCAAATTCATATTTGACCTGAAATATTCACCTTAAAAACTGGTTTTAGTCTATGTGCATATATTTTTGTTTCGATAAATCCTAAATTTATGAGATGAGAGCTACAGCTACCTAGTAGACATTTCAAATTTAGCGTTAGAGTTATATCATTAAAAAAATGAAGTTTACGATATTTTTTTTGCGAAGTAAATTGTGTTGCACGAGTTGCAGAATATTTTTATCGTGCTAGGAATTGTCGGAGAAAGCTGTAAGTTTTCATTTAAAGCATTCGCTCAATCTTAATTTTATGGTATTTGTATTAAATAAGCTAATATATTGCTTTGGTCCTTTCGTTTTTTCATCAAGAAATGACATAACATTGCTAGAGAAATAAGAAGCAGTGCTTGAAATATAGAAATTAAGCATTTGTAAGTCATTGAAAATTCAGTGTTTGAATTACTGATAATTTTTCAACGTGTAAAGGTTGGAAATAATGTTTCGTTTATAAAAATACTGCTAATTTTTTCTCAACAATATATCTATATCTCGTAATTTTACGAGGGTGTTTGTATTACTTTAGCAATTTAGACGTTAAAAGCTATTCATATAACCTCATCGAGTCCTTTTAGTGGACTTAGATATTTTTTCGTCGCGTCCATGAATAGAGCGTAAACAATTGACCTCCAAATTTAAAATAGGCCCTCAAAAAAGTGCTGCAAAAATTGGTTTTTCGCGCCATTCTCGGAGTATTTCATACGTGCTTTGATTTAATATTTTAAGATGTGCCGATTGATAGCGTGAAAGGCCTTGAAGAATTGGGTCTACTGATTAATGCCCCCGTGGATACAAAGAGTAAAGGTTACCAATTTGGTCCACGTTATTTTTTTATTGCTGTTATCATTTTTTTGGCATTCCACTTCGAATCATCATGTGCAAACACCTTATCATGCTTTAAATTTGCAAACTCTTCACAGTCGCCGTTCAATTGATGGGCAAATCGTGTGAAAGTCGTGTGATGATCGTGCCTCTCAGACGCGTTAACTCCTGATAACGATTCGCCAATCACATTACTGATAATATTATATCATTTACGGGGTGTAAGGACCGTACTATAGATGTGAAGTACGGGTCAATCATTTATGGTTATCAAGAGTACAACGTACAAACCGTAAAGGCTTCCCATTTCCAGAGGGAATGGTGGGAAGGAAGCTTACATAATTGTCATTAATATTTCAGTAATGTTGAACTAAATGTACTTTATCAGCTGACGGTCACAAAAAATTGGCTTACCGCGCTATATTTTCGGGAAATTGTATTTTAAGGCCTGCATTTTTGTTCAGGTCCTTTTATCGATACTTCTGTAAGTGTTTAAGTATGTTCGTTAATGGTAGTGCTGACAGTTTATTAGGATACTGTTCGTTATACGCGAAGAATCATCATGAAAATAAAACTTAGATCATTCACCGGAAAATATTTCGAGTTATAAGAAAACGGATGCTATAATTGACGCCAAATCACGTTATATTTACGTGAGAATGTTGATACGGCAGGCTGGCATAGCTGTAAACAATGTAAACATTAAAAATACATTATTTGAAGCATCCACATTCTCTGCATCCTGATTTCCTGATTTTACTCGAAGGATGTCATCGATTACGGTAATGCATATTTTTAAAATATAAGCGAAAGTATTTGCTTGAATCGCGCTGGATTTTCACTGTGCCTCCGAAAATTGATGAATTGTAATTTTTTAACGAAAAAAAAAGACCCATTCGATACCCAAATAGCCAATCGGATAAAAATCTAATCAAAATTCGATCGATAACAGTTGTATTAAAAGTCGATTTTTAATCGCCTTTGAATAGGTATAACGTTTGTAGTTCGAACGTCTATATTATTCCAGTCCGTTATGGCAATACTAATCAATTGGATACCAACTGTCTATGTGAGCTGGAATGGCTAATATTTATGTACTTCAGGAATTATATTTGGCTAACGGGACTCTGTTCTCATAGCTGTTCTTTTATAGATAATTTTCATCACTCTCTCTCTCTCTCTCTTAGTGCCTGTATATATAATCTGGGCCTCCCTAATATCTGTACATAAAATTTAGAACGCATAATTTGGTATCCAGTGATATTTAGAGGAATCCTAACCAATCAACACGGATAAATTCGTCCGCTTAGTGATATTTATTGAAGCGCAGTACATTGTGTCTTGATCATCCATCAGCCGAGCGGGTGTAATAACAGCTGAACAAACTAAATGCGAAAAGAAAGACTTAGTGTCACTTGTTGGGAAAGTGATGTATTTTCTTTTCCCTGTGATAAATCGACTAGAATATTCTCATTTAATGTCACTACCGTTACTTCTCTAGTTTCCTATTCGCGTCACTCATCGCTTGCTCGGCCCACCCTGTTATCTATTGAAAGGGAAAATATTTCCTAGGAAATCAGTCCTCTCTTTCCAATACTCTATCACTAGTTAGCTGTCTTTGGAGTTCAAAAGGCCTCATGTCTTCCGTTATCGTTGGTAACAAACTTCACTGCATTCTCTTATGTCTAGTAGGTCTAAGGCAGTGGAAGGCTGGCGACCGGTACGCAAAGAACACTATTTATACAAGGATTAGTGCAAGGAGAGCACTGCAGCCGCTGGGACGAAGATATCAGCCAAGAATCCCCTTCCTCAGGGAGCACGCACATATGGGTCGCTGTCCTCATTAAGCTTTAGTTTGTAACCTTCTTTGGTAGTTTAAATAGAATTTCCAGACTCAGTACGACCTCGTATTTTCGTGTTGCTCTTCTTCAATGAACAAAGAGCGTTTTAACGCGATCCATACCAAATATTTATCTTTGCGTCACCCTTTTCCCACTGCCCTGTTTTTCCCTCAGCCTTTACACTATTCCAGCGGTATTAATTTTTCTCTCATATATTTTTATGTATTCCTACACCACCGAAAACAATACCAATGGCCGTTTGCAACGGTTTTTTTAACTTAGCAATTAAACGCACACATCCATGAACTGGATAGGAGCAATCTACCCATATTGGAATCGAACTCGCGACCTCTTGTGTGGAAGGTAAGGACTGGCCTGCCGCCACCGAGGTCGGCAAAATATATCACCGTGACATAGCCGCGAACGCTGGTCTCCACGATGGGAGTTGTCGATGCTAACCGCTATAGCACCACACCTTTTCGTCGTGCATTTCGTCAGACCATCAACTGCGAAGTCGTTTTTGAGGAATTTTGAGAGTAAAACTTCTGGTGATCATCCTAGATTTTACGAATGTGTCAGTACATTCTTTCATATGATATAGTTCAAATAGTGTGGAATAGCTTTTTCTCCTGTCCTTTTCTCGCTCTCACCATCGTCTGCAAATCTGCTTAGGCAAAAGTCTTCAACCCGCGGCCCGCTGGCTAATTCCTTGCGGCGCCTAGAGGTTAAAGAAAAGATTGTATCGCGCCACACAATATAAAATGTATATCGATACACACGTCAAAAATAAACAATATCAAGGATCGTATTGATTTAGTGAACTTTTTAACTAATAAATATTATTGCACTTTAAAATTATACGTTTTTTATTATTTTCTTGATGTGGTGGTAAAGTGACATGCAGCATTGTGGCCCTCCGGACGATGTGAAATCGATATTTGGCCCTTGCATTTAAAAAAAAAGGTTGAAGCTCTGCTATGGTATCCGAGTATTTGCTGCGAATCTCTTCTCACACTGAATTCAAATTCAAACGTTTTTTCTGTACCAAAAGCTCATGAAACATTCATGAAAACTTTGTAGGTGCTATTGTTACGAAAATGCCACATTTATATTTTTTACGTCCGTTGATGATGCTTTAACGTGTAGAGCTTAAATACTAAGTTTATTGTGGTACGGGTGTATGCGTTCAGTTATTAATTAGTAGCATATTTCCTGACTGTGATTTATTTTCTTGAACATTTGCGATACCATACCGTTTACATCAAATGTTCATGATGTTTTTGAGTATCCCAATTGGCACAAATAATTTGGTTCAAATTTGACCGCAATGCGTCGCTTGATATGGCGAATAATTCGAGATTTACAGTTATTTTGACCTTATGCTAAATGTATCGGAATTTGTTATTTAGGATTATAGTGGTGAGGCCGATTTTTAAATCGATAAATGGCTTTTAGAGATTGATTTAGTGTGTTATTCCTGGAAATGCAGTAAAGGGCGAATAAAAGAAGCTATAGTTTTTTCATCCAGTTTTATGAAAGGTATTCTAGTTGGGCAAAATGTTGAATCAGGGAGAGAATTCTTAATTTGAGGAATGGTGTCGTGTTTCTTTCCGAAATGAATGTTAATCTATTCAACCTGTTTGTGTGCTACTTGTCTATTTCTGCATACAGCTCTAGACACCTCGATGAAATCCTTCGGTGAGAAATTATATCAAGAATGTCCCGTAATACGTTAAAAATGTCGTACTAATTTGTTATTAACTCTACTAACGAACATACATTGTCACCTAAATCCGACCTTACTGGAGTATTGGTGCCTTTTTTCAAATTATTGATTTAGTATATATTGTAGATTTATTGGGGCGGCTAGTAGTGAAATTTCTGAAGAATAATCCAGGTTTTCGCTTTCCTTAGTGTTTCCCGACCGCCCATACATGTGATGTGATGTCTCTCTGGCCATCAACGCAAGTTGGCTGGACCTTGAATTCTAGGCGTGGGATGTTGAGCTCTATGAGGCTACAAATGACCTTTCGGTATTTCCGCATCCGATGGCCAACTGGGAATATTAATGGACAGTATTATTTGTGTCGCAATAACCATAGGTGGGTTGTAAAGGAATTATAAGACTAATAAAAATCTTGTATTTAGAGGAAAAAGGAAAATAAAAATGGCAGAAACCTCATTGAATCCATTTGTGATGGTTTGTTAAGAGATTATAAGGTACACTTTTTACAAATACTTAAGGTTTTTACTGATTGTTTACGATTTGGAGACTTAGTAGGATATGGTTCACGAAGGTTCGGGATTGCTTAAGAAATATGCTCGAGTTAGTAGGTATAATATAATTCTATGAACGAGAGCTAATCTGAAAGCTGAAACTTCAAAACCCCATATTCCGCTGCCATTTTTTAAACAAATCTCCAGAATACTTAATACGACAATAAGGTAAAGAGGATACATTATGACCGATTCTTGACAAATTTTGACGTAGTGGATAGAGGCACTTCAAATTAAAAAAAAATCTTATCGTGTAATAAAACATGTCAAATTATTACTAGGATTCTTGTCGATCGGAACATATTTTTAGCTTTCCATAGCATTTGCATGAATGATGAGATAAAAATAAATAAAATGGCCATAAATAAAGAGAAATGTTTTACCCACTTAAAGAACTCTGCCGGCACAAGCCTTTGTAGTCAAATCCAATGAAATAATTATGAGAATCCCATAAGTGAATCACGCCACAGTTTAGAATGGATGACAGGGTGATATGGAAATATTTCCTCGGAGTCCCTCGGTGACGGAGGTAAGGCATTTTAAAGCAATCTTCTATTTAAGTTTGAAACTTCTAGGTTACTTTTCCAGTGAGCTTACTCCATGACTTTGCGGCGTTAATGCTATTGCGCTCATTCAAATGCTGAGCAGGTAAAAGAGTAATATGCAAACAAGACATCGTTTGATGAGAAAAATCATACCTCGGCAGTTTCATGGCTTTGACGAGTTTCTATACTGACATTTTTCTTCGGAATCATATACGTTACATTGCATAATATCAGTAACGATTACAGAATAATGGGTAATTCTTTTTACATCCGAAGTTGTGATTGTCATATCCGTCTGAAATAACACAAAATGTCAAAAGTTATACGAATGACAATTAAAAAGAATTTTTTAAATTAGTATTCGGATTTTCCTACAATATCCGTTGGCCCAAATGGCAGATCTCATTTGAATCCTAGTATTTTCGATACGCATGCCTATATTTTAGTTGGAATAGCCTATGCTAGACAAGCTTTGTTACGTTTGAGTAAGTTAATTATGTATATTAAAGTAAAACAACCCTTCCATGAAATTTCGTCTAATATGTCAGTACATTTAGCTCAATAATTTGTAAAGGCCTGGTTACACGGTACATTTACGGGTACGAGTTAATGTGTGACTGCATGATCGATTTTGGTGGACCGGAACGGAGCATGTACGAATGCGTTCATACATGTAGATATAAACTCGTACGTGCTAATGTATTGTGTAATCAGGCCTTATGAGGAGTATTATGGCATTTATTTTCAGCTTTCTGTCAGGGTTCTTTGGCTATTTCACTTCAATAATACTTTAAGTACTGAGGCGAGGCAAAATTTACCAGCACTTGCATGCATAAATAATAATGCAAGGTATGTTGATGTTCAAAGATGAATATTTATTTGCTCAAAATAATTGATTTTTAGGCGTAGTATAGATCGTAAAAAATAATTGAGGTCAGGAAATATTTAGATGGCAAAGCAAAAATGTAGGAATTGTGACCTTGAGAAAAGTGGCTGCCCGTCAAAATGACGGTTTCGGTCCTTCCGGTGTAAATCTTGTTATTAAGACTATTCAGATACGGTGGTGTAGGTGCATTGGTACGCGGCGAGATATGTAGTCTATATACCAGAGCGACCTTGAATACGAGAGTACAAGGGCAATGACTCGGAAATATGTACACCTGCTTTCATGCGACCGCCCCCTCCACCAATTCGCCCTTCGCGGTCCATCCCCTCCCCCTCATCTCCCCCTTCCCGCCCTTTTTATCTTCGCCTCTCCCTCCCCCTCCGACCTTTCTTACTCCCCCACCCCTTAACTCCCCCGTTGTTTGCTTCCATCTCTTCAAAATCGCCCAAATGTCCGATTTGACAGGCCCACTGCGACTCTCCGCTTCGGCATTCCAACTCCATCACCCCTCATACTTGTCGCCGGTAATCATTCCAGCGCATCCGAGGATGAATTAATTAATCCGCGCATGCATAGCATTTGGACCATACTCATCAATCGTATGCACCGCGAAAATTACGAAATAAATTAGATAGACATCGATAGGATCAATGGAAACCGTATCGATATTGATTTAGTCATACCGGTAAAAACTCGTTATCTAAAGGACTTAAACTAATAAGCCCTCAAAGGCACGGTTCCATTTAAATAATCGTTGATGGCTAATGAGATCAGACTTTGTTGGCGTTTCACTACGTCTGAGTCTTAAAAAAAATGCAAAGGTGGCAAATGCAAATTGAAATCCCCATTAATGGGCAAATTTTCTCGTAATTTGTCTTAAGGTCCTGTAATTTTTTGCCGCGAGTTTTTAGGTCTCATTTCAACGATGCATAAGTCCCTGCAGTACTAAAAAGAGCTAGAACTTAACCATCGATTTTCGGTGCTATACCCGTCTTCACAAGCCACCTTTTGATTCCTTTGAAAGCTGTGCGTCAATTATGACACGTAGGTGAGAAAGTTCAGGATCAAAACCGAATACTGGGTAGAATAAATAATCGGTTGGTAGTCAATGTAGTTAGCTCGGAATAATCGAGTCACAACCGTGTTCCTTTAAGATTTTTGAGGGGCTCTCATGTGAATATTTGGTATAATTACATATTCACCTCTTGGAAGAAGTATATTATAAGGACGTTATATTATTAACTTACTTGCGAAACAAGTGGCGGCAGTTTTTTCGGAAAATTGTGTTAGTGTACCTAATGAGCCAGAAACAAATTCTCTTTGATTATTTAATTTCTCAAGCGGATATGAATAACTTAGCCCAATTTTCCTAATCCAAGGAAATTTTCACTTCACTGACGGCAGAGTTCAATTTTAGCTGACTTGCTTTATATGTTCTTTTTTAAAGAACTTCCTTCGGCATCTCTCCTCACTTGTGATTTCTCGGTGTGTGGTGTGTATGTGTGTAGATGAGAAAATGAATCAGCTTCAGTCCTCTCTGATGGGTATACGTTTATTTATTCCAACTTTGATGGAGGGTGGGTCTTCCTTTTCCCTCATCATGCTGATTCGAAGGGACGTTTTTGCAAAATGCCCGTCCTCACTCGTCATGAACACCGCAAAGAATTGCTATATTTTCAAGGTACTTTTTCGGGTTATTTTCATCATTCTTAGAATATTTGCTACTTTTTTTGCCTCGGTCTTAAATTGCCGCTTAGTTGGAGGTAATAAGTCTTAACTTGGTATTAACTTTTTAGGAATATTGTGGTTCGTTAGGTGCGAGCAGCTTCAAATTTCCACTTGAGGCTTTGTTTCATTTTAACTATATAAAACACTTTTATGCGCGAAATTCGCCATTACATAGAATGTATGAGAAATATAATAAATATTGCAACGAACTAGATCCGTTTCAAGAAAGAAATTTTGCAAAGCTCTGGTTTTATTGACGGATTATAATGACTAAATCCGATGTAATTGATACATAATAATGACTGGGACAAAGCATACACAACTGTATGTTTACATGCTTTGTATGAATTGAGCTCTTCCTGTGATTATGCCGTTGGGGAACTATAAAATGAATAAAAAAAAATACAAATCGGCCTTTGCCCTAGGCGAGTGAATTATCTCTAATGCGCTTTGGTCGTAGCATATGTTTTTGCTCCCAGTTTATTAATATTGTTCTCAAGTGTAGCGCGGATAAATTTTTCAATTGGTTCTTAAAATAGATTTAAATAGTGCGCTTTTTTACTACACTAAACTGATTTTCGGGGACCTTGGGAGCCTAATGGGTAGAACTTTTGGCTGCATATACGTGGGAAGTGAAAGATATTAATTGGGTTTGTTGGGTGAAGTATATGCTAGATCAAAGAGTTGCGGAGTCAAGTCTCGCGTGAAGCCTTCGGACTCCCAATGAAAAAATATTCGTAGTGAACGTGGTCCAGGAGAGGAACTGACACCTCCTAACTTGAATGTGCGATATTCACACGCCTCTGGCTTAGTCTACGGTGAGCTCTAGCCTCACCTATCCAAACCAACCTTCGGATTGGATAATTGGGTGAGTGGAACTGATTATGTCTTACATTTTGCCTGTCAAATTTACATTTGGACGCTACATTCAAATTTACATGTCATTTACATTGATACGGTCATTGAAGGGTAAAAGATGCTGCGTGCTAATTGGTACTTGGTGACAGTTTCTCGCCACTCGATCGAAGAGTGCAAAAGAGACTTGAACTCTGCGGTTGTAATCAGTGACCCATGAATTTCTGCCCCAAACGAGTTCACTCATTCCCATGGAAACACACTTTGTCCTCGGAATAGAAGCGCTCCCCAGACGAGATAAGCGACGTCCCCCAGACGTAAACATGGTGAACAGCAGGAATCGGCGTCGAGTACACAAAATATGACCTTTTCAGGGTACTCTCTCCATTTTTAGAATTTTGGCTGTTTTTTGCGTCTGTCTTAAGTTGCTAATTAGCTGGAGGAAATGAGTCTTAACTTGGGATCAAATGCTTTGGAATAGTGTGGGTTGTTGCGTGCGTGCATCGGCTTTTTCTCATCGTCATTGAATTATTTCGGGTACGCTTGGGTCGCAGTACCTGTTGTTTATCTATTTTTTTATGAACATTTCCCTCAATTTTATGGTGCTGATGACATTTGCAATGAGCAATGCACAAATAAGTAGGTACTCATTTTATTGCCTCTATTGATGTGTTGGATTATTTTCAATTACGATGGAATTTTTGCAAAGATATGCGATAATTCCGCTAAGCATTAGGTTTTTGCTGTATCATTACAATGCAGCTTGCTTCAATTCCCTTTTGAATTCGTTATTGTGGAAGCTAATATTCTAAGGGTATCGTACGCGTTATGAATGGAGAACTGCTGCACACGAAAAATTGTTTGATGTGATACAACATTATTTCGAAATCCCATTGAAAAAATGGTAAAATCATGAGCGAACTACAAACATATACGTGGGAAGTAAAATATTAATTGGGTTTGTTTACTGACTAGTATGCTGGGTGAAAACGACGTAGTCCAGGTTGTAATTTGGTTGAGTCTTGACACTTTTCGCGAAAATCCTCATCTCACCACGGTGAAAAAAGGAGAGAATGTGTTTTCTTGTTGCCGTATATTATCCTATAAATGTGAAATAAGAGAGTTACTTGTCAATTATTTACTTAAGGTAATTATTAGAATTTATGCCGTGTTTTCTCCAGCCCTCGTCCATTAATTTAGTAACCCGCGCTTCAACGGTTCGACCGACTTTTCTAATTTACATGTTGTTGTAATCAATGGTTAAATTAAGTCTATACGGAAAGAGAACTAGTAGAAAATGATTAAATAAGAAAAGCTCAACGAACACTTACTCAGGCACAACAGTATCATCCAGATTTTTATAGATGGTAAAATTCTGGACGAAAGACAGAGAGGACTACGGGGAACTCATACGTAAAAGTATTGCCGTTGGAAATGAGATGTACTACTTACTTCGAACATTAAAATTAACAAAAAGGCTAAATATAGGGTCTATTGGAAGTTATAGGTGCAACAAAGCTTTTTTTTTGAAGACGAAGAAGAAGTACTATGTGATGCTATCTTCTTGCCAGTCGGTCCTCTACCAAAATAACTTACAAAGCGGTTCATGAGATGGAAAAGCCACCCCGAACAAAGTTCGTCCAATACGTTGACTTTCCGTTATTGCCTATAATGGTTAGGATTTTTAAAACCTGCGCGTACTTCAGCGACTAAAATCCCCTTATATTCTGAGTAATAGAAAAAGAAAGGTTTCGTCTGTAAGACAGGAGGATAATCCTTATAATAGGGTAGTTTCATTCATCAAAAAAAACGAAAGGCATTGATTGCGATTCATTACCCACCATTAGTGTATTCATAATATACAAATGATTTGGTTTTAGAAATACTGGTTTAGACGAATGGCAATGGTCAATTTTATCCTCATTTGAAAAAGGCCAGATTGGCGCCCATGCGATGCCACTCCACGTGACGTCACAGGGACCTATTTTCTATACGAGTAGTCAGGAGTGTTACATAGTCTGAGATTACCAATGCATGCATGAGGCACAGAGCTCAGGGAAACATGTCTTAATAATCACCTATTAATACTGGCTAAGCTCGGAAAGTTTTCTTCGTTTGATAAGGTATTAATAATCCTTAATTAAGCCAAGCGCTACCAGCTAGCATGGTACTCTGCCACCTGCTAGCATCCTGCGTCGTATCAGCGCTCAAAGTCTCGCCCCAAGGTCACCTCACTTGCGGCAGCGGGAACCAGAACGACGTCACACGGAGTTTTCCCGGAATTCATACTTAGCCGTCGTTAAATCGTCATTTAAAAATCTAAAAGCGTGAAGTACGTACTCCAGGAGTAATAATCTTTCGATTTAGGCAATAAAAAAATAATAGGAAACCACCCTATTCCAAAAAAAATGCCGCCAGCGTATCACACAAAATTCTCTAGATTCGAAATTCGCCTTCTCGGAAAGAATTTAGATACATTCAAATATTGCTCATCTTCTTCCGGCCTAGTGATTCCTAAATACCATCAAATGTTTGGCCTCGGTAAATCTGCTTCGAGATAACCAGATTTGGTGATATTACTCTCGGCTATCATGGCTGGATCCGTTGCATCATTTCGTTGATCTTCTAGTTGTTCTTTTCCTTGGAGACAAACATCAGCCGCTTACATGTAGAATTCAAGCCTTGACCTCATTCGCTGCGGAAAACACTCGAGAATTCGAGAATCGCCTGGGCGTCATCTAAATTTTCCTCCGTTTAACCCTCCTTTCGAAGAAAGGGTACATGGTTACAAAAATACGGTGAAAATTTTGCCTTGCTGAATATTGCGGCGTGATTTTCTTATTGTGGCGTTCGCTCTACTGTTTCCCATTCCAATGTGAAAATCGGCGTTTTCACGAAAAATTGGGTTTGCGGTAGAGCGCGAACGGGGATGAAATCTATTCTAAACTTTAAATGACTTGGACATCGGCCGTTATTTGAAATACGTGACTGAGTCTATCTAACGATTCTATCAAATACTAAGTCGCATATGAAACTTATTAATTCCCGGTAGAAAAACACGCATTAAAATACGTTTTAATTATTTAACCTATAGAGAACTGTTTCCATTAGATTTAATCGAGTACAAATAACTAATTCGATTGTAATTTTTACGCATGGTAATGTTCTTGTATTAATGCAAATAAAAATATGGCTGGTGGCACTCTCTGTTAACCACTCTGGTGTTTTAGCAAGCGTTCATTTTCTTGTCTTATTTACATTAGGAAATTTTCTTATAAATGCGCTTGCGCTCGAGATATGTTGCGAAGAACTATACCTTCAACGAAAAATGATCTTCAAACAGCGTATGACATCAATCTATGTAGCTTTTTTACATGCAGTCATGTGGTTTGAGCCAGCGTTCACGTATTTTGAGTCTTGAAGTACTTGAATGCACCGAAGTGTGTGATGAAGTTCGTGAAAAGATGTACTTCTCGTATTTATATATCTTCGCTACTCTTGCATTAATCGATAAGGTTGATAATAAAAAATAACTTTCAAATTAACTTCGGATCGTACATGCGGACGTCAATTTTGTATAAATTATCGTCAACTCACCTGTTGGCCCTCTGAGAGTCGTGTTCATGTGATACAGGTCTATCCATGCTTAATTGAAGCAGAATAACTTCACAGTTTTCTGGATACAGTTGTCGTCCCATCGTTTTCCAATTTCAGATATTGTATTTGCTTCTATTTCGGAGGTGTCTCTATTTTGAAGCTTAGCTAATGGCCTAGCTAGTTGTGATTCTATTCGCTCCATGCGTCGATACACCTCTACGATCCCTACTGCGCTGTCCTTTTGAATTCGAATGAGATCCGGTTCCGTCTCTAGCCATTTTCATTTATAGTCAATGGAATCGAAATCGTTTTTTTGTGCTTTCCTCCAAGCCTCTGACTTTAGGAGGATAGCTATCGTCAATGACGAGTTAGATGACGAGTTAGGTCGGATATTTTCTAATGCTATGTCACGATTTATATCTATTGATGCATGCTCTCGCAATTCGATGATGGGCATGATAAATCAAATACTAAGACGATAATCGATAGTGGTAATCGATTCTCGATGGCCGCTGATTAGCGATGGTCTTCGGATGCATTTCCATGGAGTTTTTGTTTTATAATTTGTGGGTTATTACAGATTGGCTGACCACCAGCAATCGTCCATCAAGTTATTCATAGCGCATCTGAAACTCATTGTTTCTCTTTATGTTGAGAGAGGGAAGTATAGGCGAAAAGGAAGTACTTTTTTCCTGAAGAAATAAAAAATATCCTACTTTTTTGACTTACTCTTCTCATACTTTTCAAAATAGGAGTTCATAGAATTTCGAATCGATAACTATTTTTTCGGGTGTAATCGATTTTTGATGTGTATTACTCGACAATTTACGAACTTAAATAGCCCACCGGCAGCCTAAGAGGTGAGATAGCTGAATGCTTCATTACTATCGTGCGTTATGAAATCCGAGGAATGTCTCGAGCTTTTTATGTTTTCAACTTGAATTAATCTTCTCATCGAGTACGACTGAAACTGATATCTGTGGGTGGGAGCAGTTTTTACCTAATTGAGCATGATGTATTTATATGGAAATCAATAATTTTTATTCCACCCGTTAAGATAGGTTGATGTTTTGCCAATCACCCCGGATAACGTCCGTCACCAAATCAGACTTTAAAATATCTTCTGTTCTCTTTAATTTTTATCTACAAAACCTATTCGCTTCCTCCACTTTTCCCGCTGACCAAACACTATTTCCTCCAGTGGCGTAACTAGGAATATTCTAGGGGGGGAGGGAAGTGGGATGGCCTAGGGTGGCGACCCCCTAGACAATTTTTACGGGAAATTTTTTTGATAAATGACATGCCTCGATATACATTTTACATCATTTTGGCACTAAAAAATTAACTTAAAGCAGATGCAGTTATTAAAGATCAAAACTAAACAATAGTTTTAGATAACTTTTTTATTCCTCAGAGTCTTGGGGATGGAACTATCCCCTAATCCCTCCCTTAGTAACGCCACTGAATCCCTCTACCACGATTTCAAGTTAACATTTTAACGTTCCCTCCCCGTTAAGAACTCCCTATCGTCCGAAATCGATAATTGTGGGAAAAAAATTGTAAATGAAGTGACCAATGATCCTTTTTACAACTCGACGATTCAAATAGTGGTCGATTTTTACCACAGGCATTGAAAGTTACCTCCGCATTGATGGCAGCCATTGATAACAGTTTTGTTTCATAGAAAACAGTTGTCGAACTATCGATCAATCTGATTCCATCGACTAATACGAGCCCGGCTCTTCCTTTCTATTCCTTCAGTCCTACTTCACCGACCTCCTCTCCGTCTGTCTCCTCACTTCTGTATCTTCGTCCCATTATCCTCCCCTCTTTCTTCTCCCCCTCCCGCCATAACCCTCCCTCCCCATTCCACTTCCACGTCGGAGCTCTACGCCCTTCCCCTCCCCCTAGCTCCTATCCTCTCCTACCCCCACTCCAGGCCATCTGGCCACCATCCAAACATTGTCACGTGGCCTCTCTCACTATCGTAGAGCACGTAATTTTTTTCTTTCTTTTTTTCCGTCCATTCGGTTAGGAGAGAGAGTGAGCTTTCGTGTTTGTTTCGTCGTTAGCTAGCGTAGAAACCAAAACGTGGCGACGTAACTATTCCTAGACCAGCCCGCTCCACACAGTTTCGAAGCTAGCCCAAATGGAAAACGAGAGTTCCCCATCGACGGGCCACTGTCCTCTACGAGGTCCAATGCATTTCAAGTCCATGGGAAATCATTCTGCGTGACGCTCGATTGGATCTACTGGGCAAGGTGCCCGTTTTATATCGATTGGAACGATCAGACCCCTTCCGTGGAAAAAGATTTAGGGTTACTAGATGCTCATAACTAAATTTCGGGGTGGAAAAATAATCTTAAATTCAGTAGAAACAAGGAAGAAAAAAAATTATATGTACGTTCAAAATTATTAATTTTAACTAAGAGACGATAGGATGTGAAATAAATTATGGTAGCCTAAAATATATGGACATTTTCATTTTGTTATTTATTTTTTGAGCTCAAAACCATTCTTACCAATTACAAAATTACAATTGGAACAGCGCACTCAAAAATGTAGCATTGCTGGTATATTTTTTTATCTTATGTCAAACATGGACTCTACCGTAAAATTTAGCAAGAGAACTAGAGGAAGATGAAGGCTTTTATTTTTTGATGGAGAATTCCAACTAATTTTTCAATTACTCAAGAACGAGAAAATTCAGAGTTGCCAAGATATTCCTCCCGAATCGCGGATGGAAGTTAAAATTATTTGGCGCATATAGAAAATCACGAATATTTGTTAAATCTGGTAAAGTAGGAGTAAATGTTCCAAAGAAATATGAAAATTATTGATAAGATGAGCGAAAAGGAGTAAATTCCGGTTTGTAAGTTTTTTGTGAAGCTCTCATGTGGTTTATCTTCATAGAAAGGGCGAGACCAATCTTCCTTTTTCTTTTCTCACTTATCCATATTGTGATAGAGGTACTGCCTCCTTCCGAAATGCAAGTATAGGCGTTTACGTAATAATCTCATTATTTTACTTCTTGTTGCAGGTTAACGGGTTAAGTAAAAATTTTCGTGTATTTTCTTTAGCTCTCTTTGTTCCCTGAACTCAAGAAGTTGAACATTTCACATGAAATAAAAAATAAAACTCCGTAGGAAAATATTTAAAACGAGAAGGTACTGGGAAATCTTGGATGAGTTTCAATTGGGATCGACGACCTTTCTTTTTCAGATTAGCATGACTATAGAGCACTAATATATTCGTATTTTCCTAAATACCTTCATGGGTAAATTTTTACAGTATTGATCTATGAAATTCAGTTGTTCAGCGGAACTTTTCTAGCATGAAAACTCTAAACAAATGAGCAACCATTTGAAGCGTAACTATGAGAAACCGTCTAGCGTTCATTAGAGAACACGAAAATGACTATCGAGGATTCGTCACTGTATTTCTCTTTACCTTTCAACACATCACCAAGGACCTTCGGATGCCGTTTTCATGGTCCTTGATAATGGGGCCTAAAATGGGCTAAAACTTAGGTATGTGGGGCATTCAATATTAATAAATACTGAGGAATCTGACAAGAAATTGAGAATATTAGTGTAAATCGCATTATTGTTTCAAGGGCCATTACCTACCAACCCCTGTCAAGTGCGACTCAAGAAGTGTAAGATATAGGCCATTGAAACAGGAGTCAAAATAAGAATAGAAGCTTAAGAAACTTGGCAATGTAGATGGCTAGAGACCATAAAATAGACGTCTTGCGCGTGGAAGATTGTTGAAGCTGGAGAATAAAGATTAAATGAGCTTCAGGCACTCCCGTTAGGTATTTGAACTCGTAAAACTACTCGAAGTAGTAGAGGCCCCGCGATGAAGACCTGCAAATCACGTTGTCAGCAAGGGGATACATATGGACTACGGATTAGGAAGGAATAGCACGCGATTCTCAATCTGCCGGGCACCGTGTTCTGAAGCTAACGCATGCAACATCGCGAAATCTATACCTGACGCACTAAAACCGTACGTTCACTCCAATATGACACATCTATAGCCACAATTTTAATTACTACTGGCTTCTTGCATTGGTAGATTTAGTGGGAGGATCGGGGGCACATTAAAAAAATAGACAAAGTTTTTAATACGGTCCCGTTATCATTACGTTCGTTAAGCTTTGTGTTATAGGTTATAGATTTAAATGTAGAGGGAACTTGAAAGGCTTTTCTTTAGCACGTAAAAGGCAACAAAAGTAATATCCCTTATAAAATAAAAAAATAATGTAGCGAACCGAGATGATATGGCGCGAAAGTCGGAAAAATCATGCGAAAGAAATTCAGAAAGGCATGTCATTCAAATATGAAAATAATCCGTACTGATTTATCCGTTATTGATCGCGAGTGAATTATACACAAATGTAAGCCATCTAAAGGAAAAAAAAGAGAACGGTCATTATTATGTATGTAACTTATTAATATTTTCATATTGATAACTTTTATATTAAAATAAGTTTATATTTCATACAGTAATTGTTGCATGTTGTTCTTAAGTCCAAATATGGAAAGACCGTTTGCAAGTCTTACTCTTGTGCCCCCCCCCCCCCCCTAGAAAAATATCCTGGATCCGTCCTGGGCGTCTCGACTTGCAAACGCGCGCCTAGTTTTCCGTTATGTCAGTGTCGGCATAAGACGCAGGTTCTTTTAACCGTATATCCAGAGCGCATGATATCGTTTGGCGTTACTTTACATAGGATTCCTATATCATTTATTGCCCCTAAATTGTACTATATCTTTCAAAAGTCTGTGTACATCTATGCTTTACTCGCCGATTTAATGGATTGAGCAAATTTCTGGGAAAAAACTCTGAAGGGTTGGCACATTATGCGAAAGACTTGTGGTCCTCTCACAGGAAGAGTGGTCACCGTGAGCCAATGTCGAAGATTGGCGACGGGGATCAGATACCTGTAGTAAAACAGCGGAACAAGAAACCCAGCGGAAGGATAAGTAGCTGAGGAACCTCGTGTTCACACTCGCACCGACAGGAGTTTTTTCTTTAGGGCACTCAGTCCCGAATATGGCTCTCAGTTTCCGATTACCGGTGCCTTTTTTCAGCAGAGATAATTTGACGCCGAGGACTATGTGACTGATTCGGTGGATATGGTGGAAATCATTTGTGATTCGGGTTTATTTCCAAATGGGTGTCAGTTAAGCATAGATGCAACCACCGACTTTTAAGCTGAAATTATATTAAATAACAAATTTGGAATACCGAGTGATGTGAACCACCTCTATATATGAATTTTAGGTATTCAGTGCTTCATTTGTCGGTAAAATCGAATGACCATTCATTTAATTTAATATGTTGAATGTGTGAGAAAGGTGGAAATAATATTTGAACTATACTCGTTGCACGAATCCCTCATGCACGAAGGTTTAATTTTTACTTTTTCTCTTGCGTACTTGACTTAAGGAAGGAAAATACTTTATATGAATTATTAAAGTTAGCATCAGTTTCTCTCGGAATATAAAGCTCTTCAATGCGTCATTAAAGGCTACTGTCCTTAGTAACTACTCTTAACTTCTTCTTCTCGATACATGAGACCATGAGATTTATCTCTTTCTGTAGCTGTATGCATGCCATGTTCCGCTTTGAGTTTCATTTTTTAATTTCTTCGTGTTTTAATCAATGTATTCGCTTAGGTGTACTGAGTTGTGCTGCTTATTTTAATTAAAGTTACAATAGTTTCATGTTGCACCCGCAATCACACATTTTGGCTCTCTTCTCGTTATTATGTTTATCTCAAGTTCCCAACTCAAGAGTTCGTCCGACGGAAAATTCAACCAAAACTATTCATTATAAAACTGATATCCATTTTTAGAATGGACAATGGGCGTAATGTCCATTTCTAGTTCCAAAATTTTTATAACTTGTTATTCTTTGAGTTTTCGTCATTTTTTGTTTTTGCTCCAATTTTTATAGCTAAATTTCTGACAGGCCTCTAAATGATATTTTCTCAAAGTATTTTATCATTGCAGAGTGCAAGTAGTTTTGCCGATCACGGCAGATATGTGTTACATGTGTATTACAAAATCATATGTGAAAGAAATGAAATGAAAACATTATTAGCTCTTAATGCTATCCTTCTACTGAGCGGCGCCTGAAAATGTGTATATCAAATAAATATTGCTCTACTTATTAGTTATTAAGTATTAGTCTACGGCATTCCGGCCTTAAATAAATTCTTCTGATAATTATCAGTGAGTTGCTGCGGTTGTTTAAGTTCGAAATAGGGTGGGGTAAAACCACGGGAAGTCATTTCGAAGGTTCGACTGCAACTGCTCTTCCAAAAGTTTAGGTACAATCTGTCCTTATCAACATTCCCTCCTACAATCACCGTTACTATTCATGAGCGTAGGAGTATTACCTGATTTGGCCGAAAATACTATATTTATATATCCATTTTTTGTGTTTAGCGTACACGGTCCCTCTAAGCCACATGGCTTGTCAGAGGGTTCCATACATATACATACTATGCTACAAATTGCAGAATGATGTACAAAATACTCAACAACAAATTATATTAATAAAATTAGTGAGCATTAAATATAATGAATACTTTTAGGCATTCCACCTTTTGGAGACGCAAGCATTCATACAAAATATATTGAACATAACTGTTGAAAAGTTTTGATTTCCTCCAGTAACAATGCATATCCCTCTTTCTTTAGTTCTGCCATTCCTTTAAGATCTCTGAGGTGTTTTGGAATGCAATTAAAATGCCTGATACATATTATTTTCTTAATCTTTTACCATATAAATTGGAGAATGGCGTGGAGAACTGTTCGACCGACACAAGTAATCAAGTCTAGCGAAGAAAAGACTGGTCTGGAGAGCTGTCAGGATGTGCATTGGGTCAGTGACAGATGAATTGGTTATGGGGAGGCCATGGTAGTGAGACATTTGCGGATCGAGGGGTTGGGTGGGATCCCTTCTCGAAGGACTTTGCTTCCAGAAGGTTCTACGCGGGCTGGACGTGGGAAGAAGGGTGTCCCGTGGCTACTTGACAAATGGCCGCTTCGCCAATTGGAAAATTGTCGTCCCGAGCTTTCCTCGATGTGCGTCGGGAATGAAACGTGACGTGCTGTGGCGGCCCACCCTGCTCTCTCTCTTTAGGGTCGCTGTCTCCTACAAGACGCTGAGCACCGATTTCCCCGGGCGTGCGTCTTTCATCCCAGAGGTCATTTTTGCCCGGGCGTCGAGATGGACTAACAGCAGTTCCCGTTCACGCGCCTGCAATTTGAGGTGGGCCTCGATGAGTCCATTGTCGCAAATGGTTCCGAGAACTGTGGCGCAGTTACCTTTTCCTTCCTTTTCGGCCTCATTCACTGCAGCTGAGCATGGTGTTACTAGCCGAAACTTTGAACTTTGCTCAACTATAACCAAAAACTTCATGTAAAACCAAGTGAAATATTTCCAGTATGGATATTAAAAATAACAGTTTGTACGGTTCTCTTTACGACTATTACCAATCACGATCACGTCTTCAAAACTTAGTTACATCGCCATCAACTATCCTAAAACACCCCTCGGATCGTGATGGAGGAATATTGTAGGCTACCGTAACCTGTGATTTAATCTCTCGTATTGCTCGTTTTTTAAAGCTTTTTTTACGATAAGAATCCAGCGTTTCAATAAAAATTTGCCAGGAGTCAAATAAAATTTCTAGGAAATATATCATGCAGGGCCCTTGAAGTAAAGATTACTCGGGTTTCACGCCGGATGAGTTGTTCAACGAAACATTGTAAGGAGACATGGAGGACCTGACCCGGTGTGAAACCCGAGAAATCTTTACCTACTTCATTTGTTCGCCGGGAAAAAAAAACAAAAAATACATCATGGAGGGCCCTATTCATTGTTTGATAGAAAGCCATTCAAGAGAATTGTGATATTTTGAAATTTTCATAGCAATTACTGAAAAACATATTTTCAAAAATGCGTAAAAAAATCATGAAGACCGAAGCGGAGTAGCTACTATAGTCATACCGAAGGGACTATCAAACGAGGTGGGACTACTGCATATATGATTTAATTTCTAGACTTCTTATGGATCGAGATTTTTTCAATATTGAAAATCCAGGGGATCTATCCTCCTCTTTAATTTAGA
Source organism: Ischnura elegans (assembly GCF_921293095.1). Classification (NCBI taxonomy): domain Eukaryota; kingdom Metazoa; phylum Arthropoda; class Insecta; order Odonata; family Coenagrionidae; genus Ischnura; species Ischnura elegans. The sequence goes on along the minus strand of NC_060249.1, from coordinate 38,267,118 downwards.
CTTCTATACATCGTTGAGATGATTGTTTTTGTAATAAAGTAATTTTTCGTTTTATTACGGCAAAGTTGATGATTATGAATACTGAATCCTATTTTGGTCTTATGACATTTTATTTACTGAGTTTCTCGGTGAATTTACCTTAAAAAAGCCATCGTAATTTATGATAAAATAAATTTTTTCGGGTCTGACAGCGTAGTACAGGTTATCTCCCGGCGTTTCGCGATTATCAAACCATGACTAGCGAAACCCTCAATGAAGAATTAAGAAGCCCTAAAGGTGAGGATCACCATCGGAGAACTTCGACCAACTTCACTGCAAGAACTCAAAAGTCCAAAGCAATTTAGCTTTTATTATACACGCTGCCGGGAGAATCACATCATTCCTGCATTCCTGAACACCCAACCCATCGACTTGAATGGTACATATTTCAACCCACACCGGAAAGAGTGCAATAACTTTTGAAGAAGCTACCAGCAAGGGTCGCCAAACGTCGGGAGATAACCTGTACTAATGGTTAGACCGGAAAACGTTTCAACTATAAACTTCGAAAACCTCAAGAAGAATTATCGCCATTTACTTCGATAGCACCGTGGTTGGATATGGATGGAGGGGGTACTTAGTGGGGAGGGCATGTTGAAGACAGTGTAATAGGGTAGAATGTTGGGTAAACGAGGGAGAGGAAGGAAGAGAATAGGATTTTTTTTAGATAGAATGAAAGGGAGTAGGCCTTATTTTGAATTGAAGAGAGAAGTACATGAAGGGAGGGGATGCTGTCAGAATACTTCTTAAGTAATCCTTGGAAGCCTACCTTGAGTGGTAGAATCTTCTATATATGCAAAAGAGGATGTCTGTTTGTCTTTCCGCTATGCGTTTCCATATGGCAGGACGGATCGCAACCTAAGTCAGTACATAGATGAATTTAATGCTTCCAAACCCCGTAGTGCCACTTTCGGTCTCGTCCGAAGGGTACTTAGCGTCATTTTCTAATTACTGTTTGCTACGTCACGTCATACAACTTCTACGGTTGGGCATCCTACCGAGTAGGCTCACCTCTTGATACGCTCAAAGTGAAAATACGAAAATTCTGCAATGCGACCATGGATTCCACGCTCAAAGTTTCCCATGACTCTTTGTGCTATCCTTCCCGAGTAACGCCGGTTAGCCTGCTAGCACTTTAATAGTATTTAAGAACCTTCCATTGATAGACTTCGGATCTATTAATGCTGAGAAATGCTCTCACATTGTATTTTCCAGACGAACCTAGGCCGGAATGGGACCTCGTATTTTTTATGAAAACAGAAGAATACCGAGAGAAGACTCCACGCGATATTTAGGTGTAGAAATGGATCGCAAACTGACATGGTCGAAACATATTCATCAAACTGTGCAAAAATCCACCGGGATGCATGCTCTTCCCATTGTTGAAAGCAAACTCACCGCTTCCTTTAAAAACAAAACTTCTGCTGTACAACGCTACGAATAAATCTATTTTAAGCTACATATAGCCTGTCTGGCTTTCCGCTGCCGCTTCTCACCTCAAGAAAATTCAAACAGTATACTGTCTCTCTATAGGGAACAAAATAATTCGAAAAATCATCGGCGCACCATGGTACGTCAAAAACCAAAATATCAGAAAGAATCTCAAAACCACCCCTATTTAATCTAAACTCAAAGCATTGCTAGAATATTTCTCCAAATCTTTTAAAGCTACTGAGAACTTGCTATTAGTAAATTTATGGGACTACCTTCCTACTACTTACCTACCCTTTGAAACCAAAACACCGCCTCCCAAAATGTGCTCTGCACCCCTCCCATAATCCCATCCCTTAATACCTCTTACAATAATGCCACGACTTTGATTTAACCACCGAGATTTTCATGTTTCTGAAATCATTTTCCTATACGCAACCCTCAGGATACAGCTTTCAGCTGGGAACTGAGAACTCAAAAGGCAAGGGAGACTTTGCGTGATCGACTTCGGAGGGGGTAAGTGAAGTTGGCGGGGAGTGGGGGTAGATCGGGAGGGTTTAATAATTTCGCTTGGGCGTGCAGCAGTCGCGTGGGGGCGGTAGGAGAGTGGGAGGAGACGGATGGGGCGATGGAAATTACTCGAGTGAGGATTTACGGTAGCCTAATTGATGGGAGTTCAGTGGTTGCCTTCTCAGAAGAGCGGTGTGGGATGGGAGATTGTTGCTCGACCATTCTTTCGTGAAAACGGCATTTTGCTAAGCGGCCGGGGCGTTCGGGCTCTAAGGATATTGGTTCATAATTATACGTTGTGGATAAAAATTTCCGTCGGTGGTGGTGGTGATGGAATGCCTTGGAAAATGAAACGGGGTGCGTTCAGACGTAATTGCAGTAATATAAAGAAATTAGAGCGGTGCTCTCGACGCAGATGCGATGTGGATAAAGTTATGTGTGAATTGACGTATCGCGGTGGATGGAAAAAAATAATACAGTGGCTCGTTTTGGTAGTGAAGGTAAAATAATAGGTTGGGTCATTTGTCGGCGGCAGTTTATCTAGCTCTGTCATAGCAATCTGTTTTGTCAATTGAGGGAGCTTGAAGTTTGGGATGCATCAGCTTTCTAATGGGCCAATGGCGAAGGAAAAAATCTCTTCTGGGCTTTCAATCGAGTTTATAACCTCTATTAATGAGTAGGGGTCCTCTTAAATTGATTCAAGTGTTTTATATCTAGATGTAGTAAGCTGTTTACCATATGGATTGCATCGTATGGCATCAATTTAAGCCAAGTACAAGATCATTGGGGCTCTACTTGTAATTAATTCCGATATTATGTATTTTCCTTCGATTAATTCCTAAAAGATGTTTAGCAAAAGAAAGATTCGTTATTTGATTTTCGTGACAGCCTTAAAATTTGACTGGACGAATCTACCTAGTCAATATTTTCTTAAGTTTCATTGAATTTCGATTAATAATTGGATATGGAGGATGTCCTCGGCTTATTTACAAATTAAATGCTTCTTTAATTATATCCTATATTACTAACTAAAAAATAACGTGATAAAATGTGAAAAGTAACCTATAAAGACCGCTATATGAGGAAAATAAATTAGAATTTGAATGCATTCGTTATTTTATATTGCGTGGACAATTGTGATATACATTATAGTTCTATTTTACCAGATACCTTTCATGCATTTTTGCGCTTAGTGCACTGCTTTCGTTATGGAGGTTTGTCACTCTACGCGAGGTCATTTCACTGCGCCTCAGTATGAACATCGTGATGTTCAATAAAATTCTTTTAACCTTCTCAAGAGCAAAGGTGTCGGATACTCCGAAGCGTCTTAAACACAGCGGTAGCGTGGCCGAGCGGTCTAAGGCGCTGGTTTAAGGCACCAGTCTCTTCGGAGGCGTGGGTTCGAATCCCACCGCTGCCAATTTTTTCCGCCCCGCCACACGTTTATTGAGGCAGCGTGCGGGGTAGTATGTAAATGTATGTGATTGTATTTTCATAACTTTATATGAATCTATTACTTTTAATATTAAGAATACGGCATTTGTAGCTTCCCCTGTTCTAAATTTGAAAGCGTGGCATTCTCATTCTCGATGATTAATATATAAGCGTAAGTAAAGGATTATCATGCATGCTAAATCCTATGATGATCTTGTATCCTACATTTTTATTTTGTTTGTTTGCGTTCATTATTGATTCGAAACAAAGAACACTAAAGAAAGCTTTACACTAGTTGATTAAGAGTTCATACTAAATCTTATAAGCTTATTCGGTTAGGTATAGCCATACATACGCTCAAGGGGTCGTTAAGTTCTGACTAAGTTTTCAATAGCAATGTATTCACATTCAGGACGTACAGTGGCGTTGGGCCTTCATTAAACATCGTATAACTTTCTGCGAGTTATTTTTATGACTCCAGAAAAACGTATTACATATGGGATTGATTAATTTATGTTTTTCGCGAATAAGAAAATTATCTTGCCTGTTTCTCTGTGAACTTTTCCTGGATGTTTGATCACCCAGCCAAAATACTGAAATCTTTGCTGAAAATACTAAGCCCACTGAACTAGCAGTTAAGGCATCGGATAGACTCAATTCAGGGGAATTAATTTGTATGTTCCAACTGAATTAGCTTGATGGTGTATTTATTTCCCGAGGGTTTGGGTTCAAATCCCGGCATAAGGCTCTGATTTTTCCGAGGAAATCAATACCTTATTGATTGATAGGTGAAGGTCTCTTAAAAGACATCTGTCAATACGTCGGATGGAGATATTTTTGCATATACTTAGCTGCTTAATATTTTATTAAGCGAGTACGAGTAACGTTAATAAGGCTTAGCCCTTTGATATCCGCAACATTAGAATAGCGGAAATCAATGTGTAGTTTTTCACCGATCTGATTGCCTTTATTGTCGGTTTGTATTTTATTTTACTCAGAAAATGTAATTTTTTTATTTCTGAATAATAATATCTCAGTAATATTTTTTGAAATGTGAAATAAATATTGCAGCAGTAAATCATACTCATCATTATTAACATTTGATTAAGAACGTAAAAAATAACAATGCGTGAATTACACTCGTAAAACTCTGTTTAGGGAAAAAGTGGATGTTTGTGCTCAAATGGATATGCATACAATGAATATGTACAATACGTATTAAGGGTAGGTGAATTTTAAGGTCAAAGGTTATTTTTTTCTATGATTATTTGGCGAATTATTTTTACTTAGCATGTAGCACATAGTGTATTTCTCACTGAAGGCTGTGTGGGTGATGATATCCAACGCAAATAATACACAAATTTGCCAAATTGACTGCTAGTCGAGTACTCATCAATCAGTTTAAATGCCAGTCATTGAAAGTAAAATAAATACTCTTACTAAGGGTATGTGCGATCTCTTATTACAAACGGACTGGAAGGAAATAACAACGCTACCAAGGAAGACTTTCCATTGAATTATGTTATACTTGCGTTTAAATAAATCTGAAATGTTGAAGGTATCTTTTTAAAAAGTAATCGATCTTATAAAGCGCAATTCGATTTCAGCATCTGAAAACGTTAACCCTTACGAAGGGGCTGGTGAATTTCCTTCCTAGTATAGTATATTTCGTGGATAAACTTTACTTTACACGTTATAACCACGATGAAACGTTTAAATATTTTGTAACGTGAAATTCATTCTTAATACGGAATTGCATGTAATACTTGTGGTTTTTTTAGTAAGTACTTCTGTTTCGGTATTTATTTAACCTTATTCAAATTCGGCTGCGTATAATTCATCCATCATAGTACAAGCTTAGCATTATTCCCATGTCACCTGATGCTGATGCAGGCCATTACAAGGACATGTGGCCGGGAGTAATCGCATTGTTCGCTTTGACAGTCGCTCATATTTTCCTCAGAGCCGAGTTTCACTCTGGAGGGGATGAAGATAGAGACTCCTCCGGTCTTATCACGAAGTCGATTATCATTTTGTGCACGGTGGTGTACGTGTGAAAGATTTGCATTTTCGCACCTTTCGAAATACTTTTGAATACAAGCATACAATTCCATACACCATCAATTTAATTTTTTATGCCCTGATAAAGTGAACTTCTTTGCATATTTATTTGAAAATATCCAATCACGGATCTTAACCTGCAACATCCTCATATCGAAGTAAGATTTTTGACAACTTTCAGCACGCCGCGTCGTACATTACAGAGTTTTTTTAAAAAGAAAAATGGTAAAACATAGTATTGCATTCAAGCTTATGCTTCCTTGATTTTTCGCACTGTGATTTCTGTGACAAAAATTATAAATTAGACGTGAAATATTAAGTTCTTTGTTCGAAATTTCATGGAGCTTGCCGGTTATCTGTGATAAGATAATATCTGATGGTGGAAATGATATTTCACCATTATTATCAAACATTCTCCGACTCCTTTGTAGTAAAAACCTAATTTTTAACTTAAAGGTGCTCCGTCAATAACACCCTGAGTGTTTGACGGTAATCGCGTTGGGAAGTCAGAGAATCCGAGTGTTTCCCACGTGTTCTTATGCTCAAGTTCTTTACTATTTGATAAGCCAGCGACTAGTTTTATAAATTTTCTCGTTTCTAGATATTTAACCAGAGTTGCTTAATCTCTTAAAACTTATTGAATTAGATTTCCTGCGTTCCGGGGTTCTGCTGTCAAATATACGTGGTACATTTACATCGTGACTTAGTTTACTCTGGATTTAAGACATTTTTCAGTCAGTCAAAGCTGATAGATACCGGATACCAGTTCACCCCCCGATGTTCATTCGATATGCTGGATATAAATTCGATAATCCGAGGTATTGAAGTACCAGAGGGCCGATTTCGTTGTAGGTAAAGGTTCTTTCGTCGGCCAATGTTTCGTAGCCTTGTGGTATTGTTCAACCCTTATGTGTTAGGCCTGATGAATATTTGTTGAAAAGAGGCATTGAAAATTTCCATGGGTAGTAAATTTTACGACGTATTACGTTATTCCAATGACGTAATGTGGTGAACTTTCTCCACCCCTCAAAACCGAACCCTACACCCAAACCAAAAAACCTCTAATGCAACATATAAATCACTATCCCACTCAGCCCTGACTTCGAATTTGGTTCCAACTTTGTCAGAATTAAAATCGAATTGTGACTTTCCACCAATGGCTCTACGCGCCGAAGCCTTGGCAGGTGAAGTAATCACATTTGCTTAGAAAGATTATATTGGTTTTTGATTCTGGCATACACTCTATTTCTAAGTTAAACTTTTATTAAATGGAACTGGGACTCGGCAATGGTCTTGATGATGCAGTGCTTCGTATGAAAAACAACGGGAAGCGTCGTCCCTAGTTTCTATACCTATATCTGCGAAACTGATTCCATTATTCAACGATATAACCACGAACCAGTCACCAGTCTACCTTTACGGATTCACTGCAATTGCGCGCTAAATGTGAAAATGTCACTAAGAGAAAAATCATTTGCCTTGACCAGGATTCGAACCCGCACCCCCTGTTTCGTGCCTGATGTGTTGCCACTTCAAATACGCATACGAGGAAGATGTCTCGATAGCTCAAGCAGTAGATTACCTGGCGTGAATTCGGCAGATCTGAATTCGAAGAAAGTCAGAGGAAACTAATTTTCGTTCTATAGAATTTTTGCAATTCTATTTTTCAAAACTTTTCTCGACAAATTTCGGCGTAGTTTTCACAAGCTTAATTACCACTACTCTCGGTAGTGATGGGGTGTGAAAGCGACAGAAAATGTTCCGCGCCGTTTGGGATTCGAATCAAGTCAAAAGAAAATGATTTTCGTTCTATGTAAATCTCGCATTTCTATTTTTCGACAATTTTCTTGACAAATTTCAGGGTAGTATCCGCAAACTTTATTTCCACGTCTCTCGGTTCTGACGGAGTGTGATAGCGTCAGAAAAATTTCCGCGCCGTTTCGCGTGAGCGAAAAGTGGAGACGGCAAAATCGCTTCAAAAAGGAAGACGAGCAAAATGGACTGGGCCACTCGCCAAAATAACTCGTGTACCAACTCACCCCTGGGAACAGTCAAGAACGTCGTTCGATCCATCGCGCCGCCGTCTTAAGGATCCTTCGCCTCTCTCGTGGCTGGAGAAGGAGCCGGGTTCCCTAGCGACCGCAAGATCTGTGTGGCGAGTCCGTAGCCCGATTGCCGCTCACTGCCTCGGGCCGATGACAATGCAGTGATAAGGGCGGGAAGGTGAGAAGGGGGAGGTTTTTGAATGGGCCGAAGAGCGCCTGAAGGGGGAGGGCGGAATAGGAGGGGGCCGGAGGGGTGCGAAGGGGTGTCTCCACGTGTCCCTTCGATGGCGCTAGTGATGAATGGCTCGTGATTTTGTGGGCGCGAAATAATCGCTATCATGAACACCCCCCTTGACTGTTACTCCGTCTCATTACAGCGTCTGCCGGAAGTCTGATGGTCGCATTTTCCTTGTGTTTGGAATGATTTTATTAGACCTCTATCCGTTGATTGAATTTGAAGGCGGTCTCGCATAATCACTGTATCGAATCAAATATTGCGCTGTACTGGTGAGTCAAAAACTCACCCCAAACAGCCAATTGACAAATGCAATTAAATAAATGGCGCACGTGTATCGTTGCGATTATGATATATCTATTTATATAATGTTTACCATTGAAACCATATTTGCGTACCGAAGAGTTTAGCGTAGAATAAGGTATTAAATATTTATTTGTGTGACTAATTCCCGTGAAATTTGAATAGAATGCTGCCATTTTGAAAATATCCGCTATTCATCTGTTTTTTCTAGGCGCTATAAATGGTATTTTTAATTGAAGTGGCATCGAAATATGTCAAGAGTCGGCAACAGTCAGACGTTTCATGGAATGACGCCTTGATAATGTTATTAGCGCATGAAATTTATGTCTCAATTACAATAAGTATTTATGTAGGAAGGATGCATTTGGCCTAAATTAATATGTGGAATTGAAGGAGATGTAGCGACCCTCGACTAATAATTTATTGAATGTTATTCATATGCTCTTTGTAACATCATATTGAAGGGTGCTACAGTGATTCATATCTTCTCTTGTTTAATAGGAAATCACAATACTTAAGTAGAATTTGACGAAGTATGTATGAATATCCCTGGTTGCTCTGTCTTATTTGTCTGAAATCGATGTGTTTCATGACACGTACCTGCTCTGTAATCTCTCACGTATATAGTGATGGAAAAAATCGGTTTCGAATAAAATTGAGAATACAGTTTAAACGCCAAAGATCAAGGGAAATCGAGATCGAGCCTTGATCTTCGAGTTCCGACCCAATCTCGATTTTTCAACTTCGATCTTGACCATTTTCTTTGATCTCAGCAGCGTCACTAGCGGCCTATGATAACGTCATCCGTCCCGAGTAAAAGAATTTTATCTTAGGCCGGTAAAATTGGAAAGGCACGCCCTCGATCATAAAGAAAGCATCGAAATCAGTTGATCTTTGTTAAATATTTTAGTGAACCCGAATGCTTCAAAGCGGTGATCCCAGAACTTAAATGTGCGGAAATTTATAAATTTTTACTGCTAACAATTCATACCGGTATTCTAAGTAGATTTTTTTCTGCTACTTAGAAGTGTGTTTATCGAATTAATAGTAAAAATATTTTTGCACAAAAAGTTTTTAAAAAAACCGTCTATTTTTTCCATTGATCGATATTTAGGTTCATATTTCGATTTTTGTGGGAAAGTCGAGCATTTCATTTCTATTAAAAATCAATTGTTCGAAAACTCGATTTCCACCGATATTTTTATATCACTACACATATAGTCAATATTGGCTCTACTTAATTGTTCTAAATGCTATTAAACTGGAGACGGAATTTTTGATACCTCATGGCTAGCTAGGGAAAGATTGATCCTCTATTAAGGGTCCTTTACCTTAAACTCGAAGATTAATGTTAGAAATCCTTCAAAATGGTCAATGCGCGTCCAGTTTCGCAATTATTTGCATTTACTTACTCCTGTTTTCGAATTTAATAGTACGCCCTCCTATCTCGCTCCTTTACCCTAGGATTCGCACGTGTATAGGCTTTCCTCTTACCATAGCCCGTTGCCTTCACATTTGCAGATCGTTTCGTAAGTCTAGGATTTTGTCATTAGCCCACCCATCTCACCTCCACCTGTTCATTCACAATTGTCTCATAGATAAGAGTTTACAAACTTCAACGAGTGCCGGCAATTGAGTCCACGTGTGTACATCTACACGTGTTGAAATTATGGCCAGAAAATGCTCATTGCGCGCGAAGTTCTCACCCAATTTTTGATTAAAATATGAGCACTCAGGTATTATTGCAAGGAATTATTATCATGGGACAAATATCAGAAACCTTGGAACAATTTCATTTTTAATCTGATTATAAGTTTTTATTCGCTTACAACTGTGGATAAAGAATTACAGTGAGTATTTGGTTCAGGCTCAACTTGTTTACACAGATTGTGATGACAAAATTGTAGTGAATAAAGATTCTGTGATACTTTTTTTGATGACAAGGTATAATAATTGATAGACAAGTTTCGAACCAATATTAATGACCTATGGGACGATGGTTAGTATATTTTTATGAGGGTAAGAATTATTCATCATATCATTTCATTTTTTCATTTCCATAATAAAGTGTGTTTTATGAACCATTATTTTATAAAAAAAAGCGATTGCTGAAGACTAAGAGAAACAATTATTTGTTGATAGACACTGCTCATTGTTATCCTCTAAATATTTGACATGTCACATACCACCATGTTTTTCTGGTTTTAATCATATGAATGTTAAATCGCATTCCTCTTTGGTTCGGATGAAAATAAAAATTCTCATAAATTGACGAATTCGTGGATAAATAAAGACATTTTTTCTCGGAATTTAGTTTTTATTTCATATATAGCGAATGCTGTACGTGAGGAAACTTAAGTAAAATTCTTATCCAACGTATCTCGTTATCACATTTGACGGCTCATTCTTGGTCACGTACGCAAATATTTTTTAATGTTTTGTTCGATTTGCGATGTTTTCATGGTGATTTAGGGAGACAAACCCTAATAATATTTCGACTGACTTGGAATTTCACTAAACAAGCACGGTTGAGTGAAAACGCATTATTTAATCAACTGCTGTAATTCTGTCGATATAATTTCAATTTACCTATTCTTAAAATATTTCACGTTGTAATCAATGCCTCTAAATAATTGTTTTAACTTATTACTTTACAGAAAACGGAAGAAATGGTACTCTTAGGTATCAGGTGATTAATTTTTTTCTTGTCACGTTCATTCCTTGATGCTTTGTAATGGAAATCGTCCACAGGCTACAGATTTTTTTAGCTTAAAAGTATCCAACCTAATTTCAAAGGAGACGCCATAGAATGTGTTTTTGAGTTGAAACTGGGCAAAAGAAAGTTTCTTTGGTACGAGTAATATTATTATATATTAGTTATGCATATGGCTGAGTGTGGAGGACTATCTAAGGGCCAAATATTTTGTGCATACCTGTTTAATCTCTTAATTTTGGGTTAACATGTACTAAGAAATGAATATTGACAATAAAAAGACCGTACTGTGTTATATTCCTTCTATATATTACCGTGGTATATATTTTTTCATGGTTCTTGGAAACGGTAGTCAGCTCTTTTCAGTAGGAATTCCACATACATTCGTTCCAAGAGTTGCCTGAATTTGAGCCGAACGCCAGCTTACTTGCGTTATCTTACTATCTCATTCCATTATACTCTGCCCCTCCTACCATTCCTCTATCATCTTCATATTTCATCTTGTGGCATTTTTTTTGGCCTTCCCTCTTAACTTACTTAAATTAGATGTATCTACTAACGTATTAGTGGTTGATTATGTTAGTGTCATTTCAGATACTTGGTACGTAGTCACAAATATTCCGGGGCTATTACTTATGTCGAACAGATATGCGCACAAATTTAAAAGTGAAATAAAGACAGAATTTGCAGAAACTGATTATTTAATTTGAAGACCATCTTTGAAGGCCTAAAAAATTGTACAACACGTCAAATTGATGTTCCATGGGAATTTGTGGCCAATTTAGAGTTGCAGTTTTGATGTGGTGCCAGAATACTTTAGGCTCCTCAGCTCATTTATACGAGTACACTCTCGCTCAAAATCGCCAATATGCGAACTATCGTGTTAGGACGTTGACCGTATTGTAAAATCACACTTTTGTAGCTTTATTCCTCATTAATACAATAGAAGCACTGAGTTGCGACCTTTTTAAAGTCATTATTAAGTCAATGGAGAGGTATGTCTTTTCAGCCGAATATTTTTTATCGTGGCATGGAAAATAAGGAATTGTATTTCCTTCTACAGCTATATTCTAAGATTTTTAAACTAATATCGATTTATGGATTTTACGACTCTCCTAGGGGAGATGTGTAATTTTTCAACATTAATCTAAGATTATCTGCACAATTATTAGCGAAAAGGTGTCTGTCACTTTCTTTCTTTTTTACCTCAAAAAATTTGTCAATACCGTGAAAAATTTGGTTTTCGTGTAAAAAAAGAGTATTTAATTCGATACCAATAAAAAGTAATTAGTCCAAAACTCACTTACGTGGACTTTACGGGTAATAACTCACGTTTAACAGAGCACAATTTTTCCATGCAAATGCAAGTGCCATTGTTCGAGCCTGTATTACAGAGCTGATATTTCAACTCAGTTTCCGATACATTATTAATGGGAAGACCATTTAAAAAAATCGATAGTCCTTCAACTACAACGAGATGATATATATATTTAAAATTAGACGAGAGTGTATAAAAATTGCATGATAAGTAGCACACATATCGCCTTTTGGAGGCATCACCGTTTGGGATGCTTACTTTTGGCACGAAATCGTGTATAAAAGGGAGGACTTTATGCAAAACTATGCTTGTATAAAAGTTTGAAAATGGTTCAAAACAGGTGAAAAGCCTTCGTCCACGATTATTATATTAGGTTCTTGGAAATGAGTATTCGTATTACTTTATTCGCCTTTCAAAGTATCAAGCCCATAGAGTCAACAATGAGACCAAAAACATTAGGAGATTTTTCATAAATATGAATTTTTTTGAAGATGAATGAATTAAAGGAAAAATTTAACGGCCTGTAGTGATAATTTATGAACGTAGGCGGATCAAAGGGGGGGGGGGGGGGCAAGTGGGACAAGTGCCCCCCCAGATCCTTAAAAAATATGCAAGATTTTTAATACGGTCCCATTATCATTGCGTTCGTTTTGTATTGCGAGGTATCCTTGTGCCCCCAGAACAAAATCCTGGATACGGCCTTACTTGTGTCCCCCCAGAAAGAAATTCTGGATCCGCCCCTGTTTATGACATTGGTTTATAATATGAATACACGTAGTTCAAATGCTGCAACATTAATCCCTCTCTCCTTTACATAATTTTAGAAATACAAATGGCTCTGGAATTAGGAAAATAGTACTATGTGTAGACAAAATAGAACACTACGTGATTTATGCTAGTGTTGGGGAAGATTTAGGGATAACTTTGGTCAAATCTTGGACTACGTAGTATTTTCTCTCCTAAAAAAATTTGCATTCGATGTCGTCGGAGATTTTCCCGATTTTGTACCTTAAACCTCTTTTATTTTTTTATAATCGCAAATTTAGTTTTAGGGTTAAAAAAACAAAGTTTGGCGACCACAGTGGCAAAAGTAATAATTGTCTTGTAAGAAAATATTATGAAGGACTTAGGTCCGAGTTTATTAAATAATCGATTATACATTATTGTGAATACTGCAATAAATATTTTGGTTTCATCCACATTTTGTCTTAAAAATGCCGTATTTTCTCCTGCTTTGTTGCCAAATTTAACATTAATCAATTCTTGAAGCGTTGTTTACAATAACTTAACTTGACATAGCTTTGCGTATCAATGGAGTTGAAAACTTTGGAAGAAAGCTGGTTGGATCCCCAATTTTAAAATGGTGTAACTCATTTTAGGACACTTATTAGTTAAGAAAAGCTCAAAGTTTTCTTGAAATTATTATTATTTAAATAATTTCAAACTAGCAAGGAAGATAGTATTGTCAATCAAGGTACGCAAAACTTATCGTGAATCCTCTACAACTGATTTCACGATTGATACACGGCTTGTGCTGTGATTGAAGGAATCTGTCATTCATTGATCTGGTTCTTAATAAGGCATGTTACTCCTTTTTGTGTTTTTTTCAACAGAGCTTTGCATATTCCCATGTGATTAAAGTATAGGTAACAGTAGAGATTCTACTCCTCTTAAATGTTAATGTTGAAAATGGTTCCATTGACACTTTAGACTAAAAAGGCTGTTAATTAGTTCGTTTGAATTTTTATGGCGAGGAAACTTTTCTATCCCAACCAATCAAACCTCCAACTCAAAAATGTACATGTATTTATTCATCCCTTGTCTCGTAATATATCAAAACATAATCGAAATCACAGTCTCATGTATAGAAACGAATATGTGGTTGTTGGGTGACACATTTTATTGTAAACTTTCTCTTACCTGTTGATTCGGGCATGCTGTCTTTATGTTCGGCCCTAGGCCTGTCCTTTTCTATCCTCGGCGCGTGTAAGCTCGTGGGATTGGTTCCTTGGCCGTCATCCTAATCCTAGAATCTCCTGTCTCACTTTAATTCAACGTCTTCCGCACTTTATTGGGGTGTTGAAACTGATCAAAACGTCTATCACGCCCGATTGAGTGGAGCCAACTGTATTCCGAGCGACGGAAAGGCTTCTTCTTGTCATCTATTCTCCCATGCAGCTCTCGTAGGGCTGATAGTGTGAGATTTGGGAGGGGGCGAACTACTGAGACGTTTATATCTCCCGGCACTGCTGAGCCCTCTGTTCAGAAGTTTTGATAATCATCACTGCTTTAGTTCCGACGGCGTTGCCGTCTCTCGGCGAGATGTGCAAGTACTTGCTCTAGGCCTGACGTAGTTCGTTCGTCGCGCGAATTTTTAAATTTTGAGGTGTTAGATCGAAGGCAGGTGTCTACATGCAAGGGGTATCCAGGATCACAACTAGAGGGGGGCAAGCCGTGGTCTTTCGAATTGCGAGACAAAAAAGGTTATGGAAACCAAAATTTCAAGATAATTATAACAGCACTTTATTACGTATGTTCCTAGGTTTTCCCGGCGTATCAGTTGCAGAAAAGTTTCTCGGGGTTTCCACCGGTTGACGTCGTCCATGTCTCCCGACTTTTCGAGCAGCGACTTGCTGATTCGGAATTCTAACCCCCATTTTCCGAATCGGAAGATCCCCTGAGGATGATCAGCAAGTTGCTGCTCGAAACGTCGGGAGACATGGACGACATCAACCGGTGGAAAACCCGAGAAACTTTTCTGCTGCACTTTATTAGTTTTTACAATTATTCGCTAGGTAAATTTTTTTCTATTTTAATTACGTGTTTTAAACATTACTTTTGTTAGATTTAAAGAAAATTTGATCAAAACTTTCGTTTTGAACTGAAATTACTTTTTGCTTGTGGGGGGGCTGCTCCCTCCTGCCCTCGCCGCTGGGTACGCCCATGTCTACATACACATTAGCGTGTTTGCAGAGGTTGCCGTGGGACCCACACACTGCGGGATGCAAAATTAGCCTTCGAAATTCAATCAATGCAGTACAAAACGTAAACTTAAATCCTAAAAGCCCAATATTCAAGTAATGAACTCGAAGATGCAATGGTTAACGCATACATAGTCATCCTCAGTTGCACTTAAAATGCAGAAATTCCGCAGAGTAAAATATTTCCCTTGACCGGGATTTTAACTCTCATTTCCCGAATCGAATTAAATTTCGGACCTCAGATATCGTCGCCATCCAAGTTCAATACTTTTACCTCTCGTCTGGGACCCTTATTGCTTACAAAAATGAGACTTCTCTTACTTTATCGTTTGTAACTGTGCTACTCATTGGTTTTACGTGAGTTTTGCCTACCTATCTTATTAGGTTTATTTACTTTCATTTTATCCAGAATCATGCGAATAAATTAATCGTAAGATTTTACCGAGGCTGGAAATCTTTTCACATATACATCGTTTTCCTCCTGTTAAGCCATTGTTTCAAGTCCTATGCACAGTTTAATCACAATTGAATTCTGTTTTAAGCACCATAAATGTTCCTATGGTTTATACCTATTATAATTTTTCAATGTCTATAAACCTTGTGCGGTGTAGGTGTGGTATTTTTATCCCAATAAATCCATGGTATTTCTATTATTATTATTATTGTTTCTGAATTTTATTGTAAGCTGCATATCCATGACGTAATATTTTCTCAGTTGGTATCGATCCGACCTTGATCTTCTTTAGCATTGGATTTGACCAAATATTGTTTTTATTGTTTCGAGATCTTAGAACCTCGTACCCTTAATAACTTAACTTAAGTGAGTATTTTGGTTTGTTTCACTTTGATTTCTTGATCTTTACGAGGAACATTACTATCATGGCAGGAAATTCAATGAAGGTCTCACTGTTCAATCGTTTCTTGAGTCGTTATATAATTCGTTTACCAGATGTTATGTTGTCTCAAGCAAACGCCACTCTGCTACTTATCCATTGATATGGTTGATATATTCATTTTTCCTACACAATTGAATGAATTTGAAACAGCTTTTATTGAGCTGTCAATTTTCCCATGAACGGCATTGATGTGGTTCCCATGGTACCTAATTTTCCCATTGCTCTTCACTGATGTCCTACGGGGAACTATTCTCTCTAATTTCCTCATCATTAGTCTGGATTGGGATCTATATGATCTTGTTTCGACGGTGATTGGTTAAACCGTAGTTTTTTTTAAATCATGTTTATTATTTATTTTTTGAATGATTCATTATCCATATTTGGCCGTGCAGGCTCATTTGGATTTTGCAATTCTTCGAATCATAACTACTAAATAATACATGAATGTTTTGAAATGAGTTTAATTTATCGATGGCTAAGTTCTAACAACACTAATCTCAAAATTTGCCCGGTTGGACACAGGTACCTTAAAGTGTAATGACATTAAAAAAATAAAATACAAGCAAAAAACAACTCTTTGTTTGCACATGAATGCTTCTTTTTCAGTTTTATGAAATTTTGGCTTTTAATTTCACTGTACAAGTAAAAAAATTAATCGTGTTTTTTGCTCTCCTAAAAAATTGCTATTTTTGATATAAGTCTTGTTAGAACTTAGCCATAGTTATATATATCAAATTATGTGTAGCGTTCAATTGAGATGCATGGAAGTTTTCTTTTTGTGTTACTTTCTTATAATAGTCAAAATTTTATTTCCATATGATTTCATAAAATATTACTGTTAATTTTTTTGAAGTTAGTCATACTTTTGTTACATGTCAGTGGAGTTATGTATTTAATACAGGCTTGTCTATGATTTTCTCGTATTTTTTTTGCCTCTTTGATAACAACTTGAACATTTCCAAGAAACGCCTCTGCTTCAAGAATAATGGACGCGATTTGTTGAATCTAATCGTAATTTTCGCTTGCAATTTCCAAAGAGGGATTCATTTTCAAAAACAAGTTCGTCTTGGTTGTTACAGATAATGCATTCCAGGAAATTATTTCCAGGAGGAAGAAAATTAATCTACCAAGAAGTGCACGCCACTAGTATTACCCCGTCATTTGCATCCTTTGGGTCTCTACCATGAAGTCTTTAGGTTGCGTCGTGCTTCAGGAATTTTAATGGTTATATGGAGTTAAATGCATTCAAAGTGCACATAACTTTTTTTTACACGGTTCATGTTTCTTTTACATAACTTTATGGCCATTTGAAGGCGTAAGAATTGTTTTCATAACGAAGTTCCAATTCACTTAGCATTGCTTAACACGAGAGTGTTCTCAGTTGTACGATAGGACAGCACCTGAACACAGCCTCCGTAAGATCATTCGGGGTGATTAAGCCTCCACATCTCTTATATCGATCATCACATAGCGAGGACTTAAATTTACTATAATCCCATTGGTAATCTTTAAAAATATGAGCATTTTCTAATGAAGAAAACCCCAGCAAAACTAGTTAAAGCCAGAAAAACTAGGATGAAATGTGAAAACATGATTGTCGATTTATGACTATTAACAATAATAGCATACCTTCGTTAACCACATTTAACTTCTTATGCTGGTTGACCTTTTGATCGTCATTTGTAATGAAGGGAAAAGGACGGAGAGATCTATTCTAAATTTGATTTCAATATTTCTCACATTTTAAATAAATTTACTCGCTAATATGTTCCTACCATGATTATGCCCTTTAACAAATCCCCATTCACTACCACTTATATTCATTTTATTCTTCACTAGCAACATTCAACCAGCATTTAATAACTTATAAATGATTTTTAACGCAAATCCACCTAATTTTTAACACGCATTGATTATTTTATATTGCTTCCATGATGCATTACGTCCTACATTATAAAATATTGCGTCCATAGAAATTTATTTTACGCCTTCTTAGTTAAAAAAGGAAACTTTTGAAAGCAGTTCAATTTATAACCAGCCGTCGAATGCTTATCTAAGTTACTTTATCACTTAAATTACGGTGGAAATGATTTTTTTCCGCCGTACTATGGTTATTATTAGCCTTGGATTGGACATACTTTTAAGCCAACAAGGTGGTCGAGAAAACGAATGCCTTGATGCAGTTTCTTTGTTAGGAGAGTTGAAGACGACGGTAGACGAGCAGAGTTCAGTTGTGATCGAAATAATAACAAGTAAAAGTTACTCCGTATTAAAGTTTTCGTGTAAAAAGGAACGGGCTAGAAAATTTTGAACGCGTTTGGAGTAAATAGTGAAACAATACTCTATGAATCATTTCGTCTCATGCTTGCTCATCCGTTTTATTGCTATAACAGTTGCCAATTACTTACTCATTGCCTTGAATGATTGAAGCAGTCCTTGAAGCATAACACTGGTTCTTGCTTCAGAACATCGCACCACGTTTCTTTTACATTTAGATTGCTCTTCGCTTGTCTGAAAACTAAACTATATTTCCGGGTTTGATAGAAAAGACAAAGTAAGAGAGATATTTTACCTAATCAACAGAATTGGTGATTCGTTTGCCCCACGAGAAATACGGGATTTTAGTAAATACAATGGTAGTGATTTTAACGTACCATCTCTCACAACGCTTTTTATTCTTTAACAGGATAACGATCGGTGTCCTATCACCTCACGCCACAAGCCTCTTGCGGTGTCTTGTGGGTTACTTCGTAGATGTAGGTGATATTTCTTCGCTCGGTTTGCAATATGTCATCCAGGTAAGATAAATATTATTCCATTATGTGCTGCTGACCATGGGCAAAGTTTAGAGTTTTATGTTGTTGAGGTGTGGGGGGGGGGGGGCAATCATGATGGGGGTTTAGGGGCTATAGAATACCCCCAGTGAAATGGGGGGAGGGGTCCCTGGGGCCCTCCCATGTAAAATATGTTTAAATTAGCCTCTGAAAACAGCATTTTTAGTACTATTTAAGACTAAAATATTTTGGCATTTATACAGTCTTTGTACTTCTTTAAAAAAATTAACAATTAAGTAAGGGGGCCAGGCCCCCTCTGCCCCCTCCAAAACTCCGCCCATGCTGCTGACGCCAAATTAGGATCCTGCATCCAGGATTTCATCGTTCCAGTTGCAGTAAGTCTTCGGGGTGCTCTTGTTATTCAATCGGAAAGACACTTCTCCTTCTATTTATCACTCATCCGTTCTTAATTTTTTCCTAGCATCCCATTACTGTTTTTTCTAAAATTAGCCTAGTTCATCCAAAAAATCGGTCGATGAGGATCCCAGCACGATGGTTCGCGGCGGTGCAACCTTGGCGTCTTCGGTTGTTTACCGAAGCGTTGGCATTTAAAAAATTCCGATCCACTCCGACTTAAAAGAGAACACCAGGAGTGATGCGAGTCGTTGACCGTATATTAATTTGAATTTTATGCGTAGATTTTGAATTTCAAATAAAAGTGAAGCAGAAATTTCCCTCCCCGCTCAATGCCTCGCCTCCGGCCCTACCATATATTCCACGAAACAGCTGTCGCCCTCGCGAACTGTGGCGTCGGCCCCTGGGGGCCTTTTTAGTATTTTTTTGTATAGGATCTTTGAAGATCCGGGAGGAGGTTGTGAGGGCGTGAGGTGGAGTCTTTTTTAGGCCGTTATATATATAAAGTAAAGGCTACCTCAAGCTGTTTTATTAAAACTCCGCTCTCAAACAATTCGAGCATCTTTATTGTTTTGGATAGTTACTTTCAATCTTTTCATTTCGTTTCTTTTTCGATCGCTACGGAAATTTAATAAACGTTCTCGGTTGGAAAACTATTACTTATACCATTTCTTGTGAAAGAAGTGGTGTAGGTAAAATTTATCCAACCAAGAAACCTTAAAATGGAATAGGTACCACACAGATAAAAATGAGTGAGTAAAAAAAATTATACTTGAATCCTAATCCTTATTTCATAACGTCTAAAATATCCTACACGTTCAGCTCCATAAGTTATTTTACGAGTACCACTTTGAATACCTTACAGAAAGTACTGGTTTAATTTTTCTCATTGTGACAAATTATCTGCAGTAATGGGCAATGACTTAAATGTAGCTTTTGATCTGTCTTCAGGCAAAAATTGCTCGTTGCATTTGTTCAAGCAGAAAATATTACTTTTTCACATTTTACTTAAATGAAGGGAATGGGTTGTGCCTTTGCGTTCATTGGCTCTTTGGCGGCCGACAAAAAAGTTAGCGGCGAGTGGAGAATGGTTTTACCGTTGAGACAATGGGGTAGTTTCCTTCTTCAAAGAAAACGAAAGGCATTGAATGCGATTCGTTACTTAACATAAGTGTATTGATAATATACAAATTATTTGGTTTTAGAAACCCCAGTTTAGACGAATGTTCATCATCATCATCATAAGTCAGCAATCCTAAGATTGGTGTAACGCAGCTCTCCATTCTTTTCTCCTATCCGCTTACAGTTCCATAGCGACGTATTTCTTCTCTTTTACATCCTTTATAACCTGTCCTATGTTACTCATTCGGGGCCGTCCCTTGCCCTTCTTCCCTTCCACCTGTCCTTCTACCATAGTGTTCATTAGGCCGTTGTGCCTCAAAATTTGGCCAACTAAGTTGTCCCGTCTTCTGCATAAGGTTTTTGGGAGGCTTCTCTTTTCTCCCACTCTTCTTAGCACTTCCTCGTTAATTACCCGATAAATCCATTTTATCTTCATCATTCTTCGGTAGCACCACATTTCGAATGCTTTCACTCTTGACTTCTCTGCTGCTGTCAACGTCCAGGCCTCGCTTCCATAGAGAAACATACTCCGTATGAAGCATTTGATGAATTGTTTCCTTACTTCTATGACTGTATTCTCAGCTGTAAGAAGATTCTTTTTTTTGTAGAAAGCTCTCTTCGCCTGCGATATTATTGGTCAATTTTAACATCATTTGAAAAAGGGCAGATTGGAGCCCATGCGATGCCACTCCACGTGACGTCACAGGCACCTAGATGTTATTCGAGTAGTCAGGAGTTTTGCATCGTCTGAGATTACCAATGCATGCACGAGGCAGAGAGCTCAGGGAAACATCTCTTAATTATCACCTATTAAAACTGCCTAAGGTTGGAAGGTTTCCTTCGTTTGATAGGACATTAATAATCCTTATTTACGCCAAGCGCTACCTGCTAGCTGGGTACTGTGCTACCTGATAACAGCCTGAATCGTAGCGGTGCAAATAGCCTCGCACCAAGGCGGCCTCACACGGCGGCAGCCTTAACCAGAATGACAGCACACGGGCTTTTCCCAGCATTCATACTTAGCCGTAGCGTTTTCGCGCGTTAGAAAATTTTCACTTTTCATTTAATCGCGAAAACTGGATATCGTCATTTAAAAATCTAAAATCGTGAAATACGTACGCTAGGAGTAATAGTCTTTAGATTTAGCTATAAAAAAGAATAGGAAACCACCCCATTCTTCACGATGACTTAAAATGGAAAACATTAATTATGAATTTTTACTGAAAATTGATTTTTCGAGTCTGGTTTTATGAATATTTGGTATTTAATTGATTATGGTTGTGGGGAAGCTTAGCGTTTAATTTTCAATGAGAGTGTTATTTTTAATTTAAATCCACTGATGATAATGTTGTTTCTGCATTCGCAAGCTGATGTATTTCTCTATTTTGGTTGCAACCAATCCATCTTATGGTCATATTTCTTTTCCGCTTTTGTTAATAATATTTATAAAATTGGCCATTTAAAGTAGGTATTTGAAGTCAATGCACTCTTCTGCAAGAATATCAGCTTTTTATAAATATTTCGTTAAAATAATTAGGGAAGAAATATGATAGGATGCAAAGGAAAATATTTTCGGAATTTATTTTAGCAAGTATAATTGCACTATTTGCATAATTCGTTCAACTGTGACTTGAAATTAATATTAACCATCTCATGATTTCATGGGATTTTTTTTCAGCCCTTGCAAAATTTATTAATCCCTTTATTTTAGGGAGCTGTGGGAAGAAGATGAAATTTGATATAAAAGGTAGACGAATATACAGTGGAGGCTTTTCATTACTTCTTGCAGGAGTTCATCGGTACCTTGACGATTCTCCAGGAAAACTTTCGCCTTTTTCGGAATGGATTTTTGTAGTTTGGCAGGTGATCTACCTTTTGGGTGTGTCGTAATAATATCCAGCTAGATTTTTTATTTTTTTGGACAGGATGGCAGATGATGCTTTGTTTGTCAATTGAAAGTTCAAAATTTCCATATGTCTGGCTGATTTTTTCATTCCCCAGGGAATAGATATTTGTTTATGAAAAGGTGCTTGTGCAAGTTTAACCTAAGGACTGGTTGACGATAGATTTGATAAATACCTAATTATCATTGCTACCCCTGTTTTTCCGGTCAAAATTTTATCTTGTCTGCTGTTATGAATCCAAATTTGTGATCACCTATTTCACTCAGCGCATTGATTATTTAAACATCAATTTTATTTTGGGAACTCTACCACTTCAATTCTTTGTGCGATGATTTTATTTCCATATTTAATCACTTTTCTTTAAAGTGAACAATATGATTAATGCATTTTTCATAAACACTCTTTTATTACCTTTTTATTAGAAATTTTCGAGTCTGAAAATATGAAAGAAATAGAATGATAATGGGATGAAATTTAAATAGAGGAAAAAGTGTAGACTGTAGTGCAGACTGTTTTATATTTCTTTTCAGTAAATGGTACAGACGTTCGCGTAAATTGTTGCGTTTTGCTCGATGTAATTGTCTTTGAAGAAGAGTTAACCCTTGATTCTGCGCAAAACAAAGCACTATGTAAAAGATGCTGAGTAGTTTAAGCATAAATATGAGCTTGAGCGTAAATATGAGGTTGAGGCAGTGGCGAATTTAGGATCACTGGGGTCATGACCCCGACACAATTTTTTTCAAAAATTTTAATTTATAATGGATTGGCGCAATAGTTTTTGCATTCTTGCATGTAATTATCACCACTCTAAACTTTTTTCAATGAATTATTTTCACATATTCTTTTGTATGAAACATTATTTACTCATTCACCTTTTAGGTTTGCTTTATTACATTTTATATTTATTTATTAGTCTTATGAAACCACTAATATTTTATAATTATTTTAAACTCCGAGTTGGCTATTTATTTCTTGTCCATTGTATAACTTCTTATATGCCTAAAATAGTTCAATTTCATTGGTTGTTAAAAATTAAAATGGAATTTTAGACTCCAAAATGTTAAAAAAAAACGGGCATATAAAAATATTTACACAGGAGAACCTCCCGAGGGATATCCCACATAGCCCAAAACCCAGGTCATTATCTCACCCCCCATATTTGATGCTGAATCCGCCCCTGGTTTGAAGATGGATCAGCGTACTATTCGGAATTCTGTCATTTCCCTCTTGAATAGTTCGGGGATATTCCCTTTGAAAGCGGTAGTTCTCACTCTCAACGGTAGCGTCGCCGGCTGTTGTCTGACGGACTTCGAGGATAGCCGATGCACTTGCTGCCACCTGTGCGGCAGTCTGCGGAACTTGTAGGATCACTCCACCGACGGAGACCTTTCTTCTCTCATTCGAGACGATTCCTTTGCGTCTTCTTCGCTCCTCCGAGAGAGAGAAAGAGAGAGAGAGAGAGGAAGTCCCCCCCCTCCATTTTCCGCCGTCCTTATTTTTCGCCCGAGACGCGCATCAACTCGCCCGCGAGATTTTTCGTCCTTTTTTTATATTTTTTTCCGTTCACCCCCTTCCCCTACCGTACCCCAACTCCTCCTCCTCCCTCCCTCCCTACGTTTCTTCCTCCTTTTTCCCCCCGTGACTCAAAAATGAGAGACAAAAAATTGAAGAAAGCCACACGGCAATGAATTCCGGTCACATGAATTAAACGAGGAAGAAAAAGGAGAATGAGGAGGAGGGTGAGGTGGGGGGGAGTGGGTTGAAGTGGAGGAGCCCTCTCTCGCGAACTCACGTACGTGCGGTGGTTACACACACACACACTCACTCACTCACTCTCAGTCCGGAGGCATGCGAAACACATTATGCACATTCGCACGCACGCACCCGCATTCTTTCCGTCTCCGCGTCTTCCGCTCGTTCGCCAATTCTCATTCTCATGATCCGTAATCCGGGGCTGCCAGAGGATCTGGGGGGGATCTCTTGTAAACATATCTTTGAAGAAGACTGAGACGCTTGATTCTGCGCAGAACAAAGCACTATAAGATGACTGTGTACAAGTTTGGGCATAAATATAGTAAAATAAACTCTTTGATTTTGAAGAAGGATCAGCGTACCACTCGGAATGCTGTCATTTCCCTCTTCATGGGCGCAGCTAGGAATTAAGGCTGGGGGAGGTTTAGGTGCAACTAATACCGGGGTATGGGGGTATGGAATACCCACCAGGGTAAGCGGTAGGGGCGATGTTAATAAATTGTCGAATTTTAAGATAAGTGGTTAAAAATGGTGAATTTTACGTCTTTCTGAGGGATATTTTATTAATACTTATTATTTCTATCCACTATTGTATTAGTAATACCAACCCAATTAAGTAAAATGCATTAAAATTAAAAATTTCTCTGAGCTATGGGGGGGGGGGGGTTTACCCCCCAAAACAACCCTTGGTTCGCCCCTGTTCCTCTTGAATAGTTAGAGGATATTCCCATTGAAACCGATAGTTCCCTCACTTGCAGTGGCGGACAATTATAGGGGGCGCGCGCCCCCCTATCAGGGCCGCCCGCATTGCCGTACGTTGCATATCAACGATTGTATCTTTTTTATATCATAAGATAGTATTGTCTTGTGTATGTTTACAATCAGTTGAAATGAAACTTTCTTAAAATTTACATGTAACTTGATTACTTTTCATTGCGATAAAATTATAGGTAGCTCCAAATATCTTTTGCCCCCCCTTGAGTTTTTTTTCTGAATCCGTTACTGCTCACTTGACAGTAGCATCGTCGGCTGTTGCCTGATGGACCTGAAGTTCTTCAACAATAGCCTAACGCTTCACCCACTAGACCACCACGCACCCACCTCCTAGCATATAAACAAATGTACGAACTATTTTTTTCACAGATTGAATAGTGCATACTTAAAGCAAATATGTACCTATTTTTCTCAGTATTTTAGGCATTTAGGTTTTGGTACCCCTTATTTGTGCAAAATAATTGCATCGTGAAAATCCTTGGCACTCTTCCCTATACAATTTTCTTACTTGAATACGTAATAGTTGTCTTTTCGGATCAATACGCGAGATGTGTGCTGACTTCCGCATAGCAATAACTACTCTCTCTCCCTGATGGAGGTGATCATTTTGGTACCGAGGCCATGTTACTGGTTCCCACCTTCTCACCGGGACGATTCAGGTTCAATTCTCATTTTACTTGTTGGATTCCGCGGACGCACTCTTAAAATATCTCTTCCTTCAGAATTCATTGTATTATGATATTCATTGTATGATATCGCGTCATATTTTAAGCGTCAATAAAGGCCGTTGTACACGGGCACGTCCATTCACCATCTGACGTGTTTACGAAGCCGCAGTCAAAATAGCGTCGTGCAAAGCGGTGAATTGATGGAGCACATGATATAAGGCATGGACGTGAGATGGAAAAATAGCCCCTGTTATAATTTCGTTTGTGCATACGCACAATTCCTCGCCAAATATTATTATTATTATTACCCACCCCGAAGCATCCACGGCTGGCATCACCTGCCCAACGTGCCGTGTTCAGAGAGGTCCCCAAATTTACGAGGCAAAAACATGGTTCCGACGTCGATCGATTTAAACTAGTTGAGCCATATTCAGGAGGTGACGTCCAAAGTTTACCATATAACTAGTTTCCTATAACTTCAGTTGAGCGCGCTTTGCATCGTCTGCCAAGTATTTTGGCCGTACAATCATGTCTTCTAGAATGGGGCTTTCTAGTTCCAATCTCGCCCAACAAAGACGTATTATTATAATTAAAAAGAGAAATTAATTCAGTTCTAACCTGCACAATTCTAACCTGCCCCGTGTAAAACGGCCTTGACGATGCATTGCTAGCTGTTCTGCAATCTACGTCTACCTTTCGTATTACGTACCTTACAGTCATCTGACCTTTCGTATTCATCTCGATCATAGCCCTTGCATTAAGACCGTTTTACACGGGGTACAAATTGCGCAGGTTAGAACTGCATCAATTTCTAAAATGGCGTGGAATTGCGCGAATGGACGAATGTAAGTAGAATAGTGGCTATTTCCCATCTCACGTCCATGCATTTGTTTGAACAATCCACCGCTCTACACCACGCAATTTTGACTGCGCCATCGTACACACGTTAGACTGTGCAAGTATGTGATCCGTGTAAGACGGCCTTTTGAGGGCATTCCACTTTTTCTGTAATTTATACATGTATAAAATCTGAACATTCTTCCCCAATTTATGCTGCTTTCGAGTTTTATGATCGCTGTTCTTATAATAGAAAATTACGTATTTTAGAAGAAAAACAACAACAAAAGGGTAGATCACCCAGCAAAATTTTGTTCGTCCTTAACTTCGAAATGCATTTCAATTTCACTCATTCTGTGCTGAAATTCAAGAGAGAACTCATCTCAGATTTGAGGCATTATGGGATTCATGGGAGACATTATGAGACATTGAGGGATTATCACACAAATATGATAAAAGGCCCCCTATCCTGAATGTGGACAGCTCTTCACCCTGAACAAACTTGTCCTGCAAGGATCTTTTGTTGTGAATGACCAAAGGCTCTTCCAGGATTTGCATTCGAGGCTTGAAACTGGGCACTTAATACAGTAGCCAAACGCTTCATTCACTAGGCTACAACTCACCCACCCCAAGCATGTATTAATCACAGCGAACTATTTTGCAGCCATGGATTGAATGGTTCATTCTTAGAGCAAGTATGAATCTCATATTTGCTCAGGGTTTTTGACGTTCACGTTTTGGTACTCCTTACTTGGGTAAAAAAATTGCATCGTGAAAAGTCTTGGCACTGTCCTCCCATTTTATTAATTTAATTTGCATAGCTTTGTCGTATTGGATCAAAAATGGTCATATTATATCAAATAATTAATTTCCAATAGGTTATCAATAACCGATGTAAAATAAACGTACAATTTTAATTTTAAGTATCTACATAAAATGTGCTAAGGTATTTTTGTTAGATTAATTGCAGGCGATAATAGTTGATTTTATCACCATTTGTATTAGAATAGATTAAATGAATGATATTTTAAGTGAATTATAGTTATGCGTTAGTGCGTGCTTGCTTTAAATTTTCTTTCACGCATGTTCAATGCTATGTACGAGTTAATTAACTTTAAACGATGAAACAATTAAAACATTAGCGCTGCATTTAAGAGTGTCACGAGCTAGGATACCCTTGAAAGGATGACGTAGCGTGGGAGACGTTTGCGAATGGGAAGAGTTGATGATAGGATCTTTCCGTAAGAATTTGCTTTTCGGGGTTGAAAGATGCACGCTGACGAAGGAGGATGAGAATACACTTGGAGGTGTTGCGATTTGGGCACGGAGGTCAATGAAGAAGGTGAGATGCAGGTGGAGAAGAGGATTCTCTGGATATGGTTTTGTAGAAGAGCACTGCTTTAGGAGATGAAAATGTCAATGGAGGCTCTATATATTGAGGGAAGTAGGGATGCTAGAAGCCATATCAAAGGAAGAGTAGAGGATTCTTGGGTGTAGAACGAAGAGCCTTATGCCTTCTGGAAGAGAGGAATACATTACGAAATGGTGTCATGGAAGGGGGATCGTGGGCAAATGTACGAGTCTTCTTTCATGTAACTTACCTTAAGGAGGTTTGAGATACGAAGTAGATTTTTTTCGTAAGCATTAAAATATCATCCTCTAACTTTTCTTATTCTACCGAAGACGTAGAAAAAAGTCTTAGCTTGATACATTTTTAAAAATTAGCTATCAAAATCAGCATTTTACACCAGCTGTTAATGACTGTACTTTTTCAATCAAG
This sequence comes from Ischnura elegans, assembly GCF_921293095.1. Classification (NCBI taxonomy): domain Eukaryota; kingdom Metazoa; phylum Arthropoda; class Insecta; order Odonata; family Coenagrionidae; genus Ischnura; species Ischnura elegans. The sequence goes on along the minus strand of NC_060249.1, from coordinate 38,239,127 downwards.
TGAAAAATGTTGATTAATACTGGAATATGTATGACATTATGAGAGAACACTGAAATAAATTTCGTCATATCATAAGAATCATGATTAAAGAAAACTTGAAGCAAGCCACCGTACTGTATTTTAAATTTATGAGAAAATTAATATTTTCATTGAAGTAAAATGTGCTTTGTTACATGAATAATGATCTATTAAAATATCGTATTGCCCACAATTTTATTAACAGAGTACTGCACGAGTTTCAATTGTTATACAATAACCATCGTGTACTAACAGTAACAGTTAGACTTGAGTTTCTGTTAGTACCTGATGAATGTACGAGATCGTATAACATTGAAACACGTGTAGTACTGTGTTAATAAAATTGTGGGCAATACGATATCTTCGTTGATCATTAGTTATGTTATTCCACGACATCTCTCCAAAGAAAGTTGACTTTACTGTTACATGTAAGTGGCACCAGGGTCAGCTTACATAGCTATAGAAAAGGGCGAAATTATCGTCATTCAGCGTAGTCTAAGTTATATTTTTAACCTCGATAGCTGTTGTTTATGATTAAGAATTTAAAAAATAACATTTGCAATGTGTATTTTTTTGGGCTACGGCGTTGCGAACCTACCTCTTTAATGCTTAGACTAACTACATATAATGGAAGTAATACTTAGAGCGATTCCGAGAGATCGGCCTCCGAAGGAATTTTCTCGTGGCCAGCTGAAAGCGATACGTCCTCCAGCAGTCCAGCCTCGCTTGCTTCCTTTTCTCTCGTGATATCAGTGCTTCTCTCCCGTTCGTGCTTTCCTGTGGCTCACGCAAAGGGGGCGGACACATGCACGCGTGAGCATAATTGTCGTATCGAGATTCAGGGGAAGAAGTGACCGAGATGAAAAAAATCGAGCGGAGGGGAAGATACTACTATCCGGGGCCTACAGTTCTTGGAAACGTTTTTGACGATGATTATTTTTCGCATTCACTTTCGCCTTCTTTTGTAAGCAGCGCTACAGCTTGTCGGACGGAAATAACATACCTTGAGTTGTCATTTTTGCTTGCTTTTTATTGTTTGTTCTTTGCCTCGAATCAAGCGATGCGATACATTTTGGAACATGTACATAATTGAAGATTGGCATTTCATAATAGGGTGGTTTCCCATTATTTTTTTATTGCCTAAATCGAAAGATTATTACTCCTGGAGTAGGCATTTCACGCTTTTAGATTTTTATATGACGATATCTATTTTTCGCGATTAAATGACAAGTGAAAAATTTCAAGCGCGCGAAAAAACGACGGCTAAGTATGAATGCTGGGAAAAGCCCGTGTGACGTCATTCTGGTTCCGCTACCGCCGCGCCGTGTGAGGTGACCTTGGGGCGAGGATGTGTGCGCCGCTGCGATGCAGGCTGCTATCAGGTGGAGAGTACCCTGCTAGCAGGTAGCGCTTGGCTTAAATAAGGATTATTGATACCTTATCAAACGAAGGAAACTTTCCGACCATTGGCAGTTTTAATAGGGGGTTATTAAGAGATGTTTCCCTGAGCTCTGTGCCTCGTGCATGCATTGGTAATCTTAGACGATGTAAAACTCCTATCTACTCGTATAAAAACTAGGTCCCTGTGACGTCACGTGGAGTGGCAACGCATGGGCACCAATCTGTCCTTTTTCAAATGCGGTTAAAATTGACCATTGACATTCGTCTAAACTGGGATTTCTAAAACCAAATAATTAGTATATTATGAATAAACTAATGGTGTGTAACGAATCGCCATCAATGACTTTCGTTTTCTTTGATGAAAGAAACTACCCTATTGTGCAAGTCCACGAGACAAAAATTTTGGATGATCACTTGTTTAATTCATTTTTGGGACGATTGAAAATGATGCTTCATTATTTTTACATGACGTGATATTAAGTGTTAAGCCTGAATCACATGATAATTTTTTTTCGTCATTTTCGAGTGATCACTCCAGCGATCACTCGAGTGATCCCTCGGAAATGATCGTCGCGCGCATTGTTTTTCGCGATCACTCCAATGATGAGGATTCCCATAACCTTTTTCATTACTCGTCTGGTCGCTTCTTCCGTGGCTGAAACCGTCACTGAAATCCCGTATCAGCCAATCAAAACGAATGCCCGTATTGAGCGATTGCAGCGCAACGTTTGACAATCGTGGGAACGACATAGGTAAACATAAACACGCTATATATTTTCGTGATGCGTGTCCTATGACAACGAGCTGTGATATCGGAAATGATGCGAAAAGCGACGGCGGGAGGGACCGTGTGATTCATAAAAATTATCACTCGAGCGATCACTTTTCCGGTCGTGAAAAGCGATCGCTAAGAGGAACGGAGCTAATGAACGTGTGATTCAGTCTTTACATATCTATTCATGGTAGAAAGTAGAAGTGATAACCTTAGTAGCTTTGAAAATGTGAATGAGCAGTGTTTGGTCTCAAAAATTTGCTGAATAGATTTTTCCTGTTTTTGATTCACATCTCCAATTACTTTTTACCCGGGCTTCATTTGCTATCACAAAGTACCGGTTTCGATACTGTCGTGTCATTTTAAGCAGAAATTCATTTAAGAAACCCTAAGAAATAAGTATGTTCCGGTAAAAACGCAAAAGCGCTGAAATATTTGGGGTATACTTATGAATCAATTGTGTATAAAGTACGTTGCCAATTTTCTCAGTACATTTTTAAATCCGTTCCTAAATTTAAATCTTTCACTTTCACTTTCTTCCAACATGCCTAATTTTATCAGCATGCCATCGAGGGAAATTATTAAAATTTAAAATCAAAGATGGCGTATTAACATGTGAAACACCATAAGGGCCTCTTTCTAGACATCAAGATGGTCAACGCTCAAAGTTGCTGGATTATTATAGAGTATGGACTCGGCCTAATATGTTGAGCACGGGGCTGGATACTGAAGGTTCCGCGGTCAAGTCTTGATGAATTATTCGTACCTCTCATCCTTTTTCTCGTGATATTGTAATTTTATGATATTAGAGTATCGTTATAAATCGAAGTTGGCCCAGGGAGGCAAGTATGGTGTCCAAATCTCCTCTTCAGACCGGAATTTTGAAATAGGCACGTCAACGGCTTAAATCCGCAATTCCACTGCAAATAAAAATTATGAGTAGCTAACAATATTATAGGGGTACTTTATAGCTAGTTACCAAAAGGTCCATTTTTCTCGACATATCCAAGCAATAAGTGTCAATAGCATAAGCAATAAGTATCTGGCTAAATCTAAAATATGCTAAATACCGTTCAGAATTATTGACACACAGATAATGCTATTTTTCAGCATCATATGCTGTAGTTTTGCATTGATTTTACCTATGAAATGCAATTAGAGTAATAAAATATCATTTTCAATGCCTACTTGAGGGATCATTTGAAAACAAATTATGGATTCAGGGAAGTAGATCCAGCTGTGGAAACTTATTTTAGGTATAATCATGCATAATATCTAAGCCATCGGCCTCTGTGGAATCCATTTTATATATTTCTTCAGAATTTTCCTATATTTATTTTTTTCGTATCTTATTCTGACTCTGTATTTCAGTGGACATTGCTCCCTACTTGGCATGTAACTCAGTAAATATCATTCTCTGAGAATTCATGCCATTTCAGGTCACAAATTAGCATGTTTCATCACTAAAATTATAGCTTTCGACTTCCACAGCTTGCTTGCCTTCATTTGTAACTACGTTATCATATTTCAACTAGTGTTGGACACCTGTAGTATTTTGTTTCCCATGGTTCCAATAATTTAAGCGTGTTCTCTTACTCTCAAAGTCATAGTTCACTTGTTCTTACCATTTTATTAGGTAAATGAAACATGCTATATTTTCACAGTATTTTTTCGATCACGACACTTTTTTTGCAATAACAAAATTATTATGTGCCATTACTAGAAATTTTACATAATTTTCCAGAAGCAGAAATTGTATTTTAAATAATTTTTTGAAATCCTTAATTAGAGCTACGCATTTCTCGCAGCCGAAAAAAATTGAACCGTCTCTCTGCGATAAAAAATGATGAATATCTAGATCATGTAAATGAATTTGAGTGCAAAAGAAACTACGTATTGGGTTCATTTATTGTTTAATTTATCGCTGTGGAAAATGTATTGTGTCAGGGGCTGAGAAATCATCATTCAGGGAATAAACATTATGATATATGGATATTTGGATATTTTCGGACACTACCGGACAAGATGTTGCTGGACTGCTGAGCATATGATCACACAAGCAGTCCAAATCGTGCGCACAGCGCCACAGCCGGAGAGCAGGCCCGGACATAGAACACAAAGAGGTGTTCGCTCTAGACTAGTTTAAAGTATACCGAGACTAGCCGCGGTGATAACTTTTACGGGAGTCACCCGCAAGAAAGAATGTCAAGTCAAGAATGACGCCTCGATAGCTTAACTGCCTAAAGCACCCGATCGGAAATTGGGGGATCCGGGTTCGAATCCCGGTCAAGGCGAATGATTTTTTCTCTGTGGATCTTTCGCACGATCGTGCATTGCGGGTGACTCCCGTAAAAGTTATCACCGCGGCTAGTCCTGGTATACTTTAAACTGTTGAAAGAAATCATAACTTTGGGTAATCTTTTTCCCCCGACATTAAATTTTAAAGAAAATATACATATTCCAGTTAGTCAGCATTCGATCATTGTGTAATATAATACTCTTTGAAATTTCAGAGTCCAGCCATGGAGGTCATGTGTTCTATTGGCGGTGGGCCGTACTTCAACAGGCTGTGATTCTGAGCAGATGAAGCCCTTCGTCTTTTCTCTCTCTGGTGAGTGTCATTTCTTAGTCACGCTCTTTCATTTTCATTTTATTTATGATTTTCCGCACCCAGCATGACGCATGTCCATCTCTCCCACCCTGCGATCCTTGACCTTTCTCCCCAACCCTTCCCTTTTCCTCTACCCAGACACCTCCCTTTCATTTTTCATTGCTTAGATCGCCTACATAGGTATTTTGACTTTGAACATGATTTCTGCAGTGGTTCCGAATTTTTTAAACGTTAAATATAGATAAGCATTTCTCAAAGAAGTGAAAATTCTCAGCCGTCAATCTTAGATAAAAAGTTGATGGTTTCCGGCGGTACTTAGTGGAATTTGCCGAACATTTTGATTGAATCAAATTTAACTTTGTTTTTCCATAGAATTTTTATTAAAACACCGTTTAAGTTGTGTTGTGCAAGTGTTTTAAAACAAGTATTTTAATAAAATTTCTTTGGAAAAACTAAGTTAAATTTTATTATTCCAAAGTAAAAAAATGATGAAAATGTAGAACGATTGACATATTTTGAGCAAAAAGGAATCCACGTATTAGGCTTATCTATTATTTTATTTATCGCTGTTGAAAATGTATGGTGTCAGGGACTTAGAATTCGATATTTAAAGAAGAATTATGGCTTTACGAGTTTTATGATTCAAGTTTCAAGGAGGTCTGTTCAACCTAAGATAAAAAATTAATTTCCTCTGGTTAATATTTTCATCTCAATGATTGGAGATTTTTGCAATTGTCACACTCACCAAGAAATCAAAGAATGGCCATTTTCACAGAAATAAAAATTAACTTTAATAGCGATCCGAATTTCGCTTTTTTGCTCTTAACTATTTAAGAGCAGTTAGGAGAGGGACGAGTCTATAATAACTTATTTGTTTTGATATCGATTTCAGTTATGGCTGATTCCATTGCTTGTTTTCATAATCGCATATTCATAGTTTATAATAGCCTACAGAGTGCTACGAGCTTTTACCAAAATTATAAAAAGTTGAATTGGATGGATGAGGCAGATACTTTGTGGAGATCCTTTATGAGATATGAAGTGAAACACTTTGCACTTTCCACATAAATATTTATTAAACTAGAGTCGACATGTTTCGCTGCACTGCAGCGTTATCAAGACTAAACCAAGAAATTAACCATGCCAATATATATACACAATTGCACACTCGCAAACATATTTTGGGATGAGGTTCCTTGATAGACATGCACTGTTAAAATGGATGTTTATCATTGCGATCCTGTATTTTACGGTTAACTTCTTGTATAACTTTGTCTCACGAGTGTGCAATTGTGTATATATGGTTAATTTCTTGGTTTAGTCTTGATAATGCTGCAGTGCAGCGAAACATGTCGACTCTAGTTTAATAAATTTGTATGTGGAAAGTGCAAAGTGTTTCACTTCATATCTCATAAAAAGTTGTTTTTTGTGCTTATGAAACTAGATTATTGAAGAGCAAAAAGTCGCAGTAAGTGTTTGTTTGGAGAAAATCTGTAATAATAGTCTTATGTTCTGAAACTGTCCAGCAAATGCCGCCACCGGAAATGCAAAGCGGTAATGAAAACAGCAACTTAAATGACTAAAAAAATCTCCTAACTGTATTTGTATCCGTTATTATTAGCATTTTCATGGAGCAACAAGTATCAGTGGCGTAACTAGAGATATACTTTGGGGAGTTAAGGGGGCTTTGGGGGGGGGGGGGGGGGATGAGAGCGATGCAACCTCCCCCAGGAAACGAGGAGTTCAGGAACACTTTTGCAAAATAACATGCCTGAAAATGCATTTTAATCAATTTTGACACTTGTAATTTAACTTTATGCAGAGGCAGCTATTATGTATCAAATCCAGACAAGATTTGTACATAATTTTTTGATTTCTCTGAGGCTTTGGGGCGGGGGGATACATTCCCTCATCCCCCATAGTTACGTCACTGACAAGTATTATGATATTTTATAAAATATTAACAATAGTTTAAAATAGATTTTCATTATTATCCTGATAGTTCTCCTTTTTCTTCAATTTAATCGAAGTAAATTATCGTACTCAAATCTTGGTCCCATGCGTGGAACCGGAAATTCTATTTTTCCGACTTCCACGTATGTAGAACCATTAAAATGTAAAAAATTGTCGTTTTTTTAAAAAATATATTTCCTCTGAGGAGAAATATGCGTCCTTAGATACCGAAAAGTTTGCCTATGAAAACCGATTTTATAGAAATGTGGTAACATATTGCCCCCCTTACCTGTACAAGCGTGAACTTACCCCGCTGATAATTTCAACCTGCACAATGATCATGGTAGAAGCACTGGAAGAATATTCATCCGAACGAGATTTTTACTCCGTAAAACATTTTTTAGTCACCAATGCATGAGTTTAATCATGGGTTTAGCGAGTCGTACCTTATTTGTACATCTCAGGAAAATAGTTTCTCTGCGTGACTCATTGCATGGATGACCTTTAGGTCGGCGTAGTCTTGAGTTGGAAGCAAAACATATTGCGATTGCGCACTTTCCCTGCAGTGCAATGTGTGAATTAAGAAGGATATAAAATCGCGAGCTCCTCTCGATGCTAACCTACGCTCTTTTGACTAATACCCTTCCCATTGCATTCTCCCACGGCGAGTGCTATCCACCACCAATTCCTTTCTCGGCAGTAAGAATAATCCATTCTAAAAGAAATTTAGAAAGAGAAATCTTTGCATGCTCGTTAATGGGTCATTAGCCTACAAAAGGAATTGTATGGATCCGGTGGATGGCGGTGGAAAAATATACGAATAGTATTTTCTTATTCCAGCTAATAAAGTTCAGTACCAGGCAATCTCAGCGATCTCGTGCGTAAACAGATTTTCCCCTTAATATACTTTACCGTTGAATCTACAGATGTTAGCAATATACTTCATCACTGACATAACATTTTATATTTTTACCTGAGGAGCTCATTCATGATATAATTTTTGGCTAGTTGTCTAGAATCGCGCTATCGCAGCGCAACTCATGAGTCGTGTGACGCTTTAGGGGTCCAGATCTAATATCTTATGTGTCATTACGAGAAAATTATTAATGTGGGGACCAAAATTTAGCCCTAACAACTCATCTATTCTTTACATGGTCGATGCCTGGAATTCACGTAACATCAACTTAGCGGACGAATAGAATGGAAAAAAATACTTTAATTATGGACATTGTAACTATAGTGTTTCGTAGGAACTCGCTTTTCCCCATTTCGCCAATATGTTTGTAAATTAAAAACAGGCATTTGTGGAAATTGTCAAGAAGTCACAAAGATTCCATCGTCAGTTCGAAAAATTTTTGAGGTGAAATGCCATTCAGTATGTACCCAATTCGCTCGGTCTCAACCCAACAGGGTTAATGTCGTGTGACTCGGCAGAAGGAGCAAATGGCTTCACATAATTATTTTCGGCTCCTTTCAGTGAAGGGTTAAGGACTTCGATAATTCTACAAAATAGCATATTTTAAAGGGTTGTTTTTTCCTGGAATAAATAAAATATAAGGGATTTAATTACATTAAAATTACTAATGAATGTTACGATTGCTTCACTCGCTGCTTGAAACAGCTTTCTCTGGGTTACATCGCGTTGTTCATGTTCAGGAAAATTTTTTGTGTCCTCTTACATACCTTTCATCCCAGCAGGTGTCTTTGGGTAGAAGAGATACGATCGAGTGAAACTTTGAGGCTTCCGCAAGTGCAAGTGAAACTGTTATAACGACGGCGCGGTGAAATCTGGAAGACGTGCCTTTCATAAAGATAAAAACTTGAAGAATGGAATATGAAAAGTATTTTTATTTTATCAAGCATACAGTTTCTCCGGGTAACACCTGGAAAATATTTTAATGTAAAATATGTCTAATTATATTCTTTTTTGAGATGCAGTGGTTAATTTCGTACAGCTAATTCGGAGTAAGTGGTAGGCAGTGACGTATATCGCAATTATTTCAAAAATAAAGTTGCAGAACTTAGATGACAATTCAATAAACAATTATAATTATCTCGATACTATCAACTGTACCTTCTTACCAACAGGAATACCATCCATAAAACGATTCTAATTAATACCTACAAGCATACGTATTCCTAATTTTAATTAATATTTCTCTCGTACCAGTGCCTTATTGGAGGAAATGGACGTTACTAGCTTCAGTAACTCCCTTGATTCTAATTATGAGATACATTTTCCATGATGAATAATTGCATATATGTTTCATCTATGATAATATAGTTGCTTTGATTTAGAAACTATCCGAGAGAATCGTTTTTCTTTTCCGTTATTGAATACTTATGCCTAGAATCATCTCTCTTGATACAGTGCAAACAACTGCCACGATGAGCACTCAGATATCACTCAATTGGCAAGTTTCCAATGGCTTTTACTTTAGATCTGAGATAGTTTTTACATTTGTTTTATTCAATTACGACTCCCTTAATCTCAAGAATGAAGAACGTAAAGTTAGGTTTAAAAATTAATGAGGTGGACAATGAAAACATTTCCGTGCCCTTAATCCCAGGCGGGATTTGATCGTTTGACTATTTAATGAGAGGCGAGGACTTCTCATTATCCCCGAGATCAACGTTTACGAAACTTAGAGTGCAATGTTTTATTTTCATTTCAAGGTCACTATCTCATTTAATCCCTTCATAATGCACGGAATGTCAGGTTGCGTCGGATATCTTAATTCAATTGGAATGTGACCGACATGCTCCGTCTTCGAGCAGCATACCTGTTAGGACTTCGTCAAACTGAAGGTGCTTTTTTACCAAGCATAAACTGACGTTGCTGTGCTGGCCTCTGACCCACTGCGATTTCTCTGCATAGGACATCGTGCTGGACCTTAATTTCTTAAGGCACTGCAAGTAGGTTTTACATAGGCGTTCCAGCTGTTACCACTGATTTATCTCGCTTTATAGAAATATTTGCCGGATCTGGATACAACTAGCTGTAATGAAAGATTTATATGTGATCAAATTTTATTTTTCCCTCTAGAGTAAGATATTTTCCCTATAGTGGTAATGAACGGTTTTATGTATTAGTTTTAAAAATTTCTGGCTTTAACGAATTATTTCTGGCTCAATTAACTTTTGAATACCTAATTTTCTAACTCATAAAAGCTTGCAGATATTTGGATATTTTATGTATCAGATAATGCCCAGATTGCGAGTGTAAACTTGTCTATTACACACTGTTAAATGAAATAAAATGCATTGTAATTTTCAAATTATAAGATTCAATGTACCAAACCAGGTTTCGCTTACTCATTAGGCATTTACTTATTTGGTCGATAAAAACTTGGAGAATGGAATATGAGAAGTATTTTTATTTTATCAAGCGCACAGTTTCTCCAGGTAACACCTGGAAAATATCCGACTGTAAAATGTGTCTAATTATATTCTATTTTGAGATGCAGTGGTTCATTTCGTGCAGCTAATTCGGAGTAAGTGGTAGGCAGTGACGTTTATCACAATTCTTTTAAAAATAAAGTTGCAGAACTTAGATGACAATTCAATAAGCACTTATAATTAACTTAACACTTGTGCACCCTTATTTAAAGTAACAACATTTTATTCAGACTTTCCTGTGCTTTAGAGATTCTTTCTAAATTTTATCTTTATAATTTTAGCCAAAAATGTTGTTTCTACCGATGTTATGTCAATTTTTATTGGTAGTTATATGGCGTAGTACATTTGAAGTTTTGCGATGAAAAATGTTCCTCATGGGGACTATTTATTTAATGCTTCTAATCTGTGAAAAGTGAAACCAGTGATTACAATTATTCAAAGCATCTTTAGGAGTGAACTTCATTGCTGTGTGCATAGCCTAAACTCGCAATGAACTCTGGTCATCATTCACGGTCTTAGCTCATTAATAGACTCTTAATCGACATAGATATTTTCAATCATCAATGATTAAAGTCTTAGTTAGGGGTCTATTCACAGCTTTTCGTGGTATTTTTTTGTGACTCACTACCTACCTCGCGCAAGGAAAATGCCCCTCTTCCGTCTGCTTATCTTTTCCATCTGTGAGTGAGTTATCATTTCGAGCTTGGAGCAAAAAAGAAGGGCCGTATGCGTAAATTGATTTGTCGTGCATCTTAAAGGCAATCCATTATCTTAAACATACCCTCCCGCGGCATAATTAATGTAACTTATTAGGTGGTGGTGATTTTTATCTATGCCGTTTATCAGATGTTACTCTGGTTGCTAGGTGGCGGGAGGTTTTCGAGTTTTTAACTTCATAATTTCTCATTAATGCCAACAAGTTTTTGTACGGGGACCAATGTCGATTGCCTTAAAATTTGTCGTTCTCACAGAGGGCATCTCTATCTCCAGATCACCTTGGCAACTTTATAAGTTAGAGGCCATTACTCACAAAACTTCATCGGCTTCCTTCCCTAATAAAAGCATTGAGTTGCACGTGAGAACAAAAGAGAAAGCAGGGATTATTTATGTCGGTCCTTTTCGAAGAAAATACGCCGTCGAAAAACATGAATCGCCCACTACACTGTTATAGTGTTTAAAACGATATATAAGGCATTCTTTTTTTGATTCATTGTCAATTCATTTTTTGCTTGGTCTAAAACGTTTTTACCTGTTAGACGGAAGTTTTTTTCGTAAAATTTATTCCCAGCCTTGCTAATACTAATACTATTACTCATAAAATATGCGGTATCGTGGTTAAAACTGAAATTATCCCATTGTTACATAAGTTGGAGGTTAAAATAAATGTTGAAAATAAGGTGACGGCTTAATGTTTAGATGAATAAAACTCGTGTTAATATTGTTCATGAATAAATTCTCAGATTTTTAAAAATCCATCTCTTAACCAAGGTATTATCCCTCCTTTTAATTATCTTTAGCAGTTGTTGTCGTAGATATTGATGGCAGTGCATATTGACCGCTAAAGAATACCCAGTGTTTTGGCTTCCATGAAATATGATTCATTTCTAAGAAAATTTCTCGCGGTGAAAGGTATAACCTACGCATGTTACTGACAAATTTTCAAAATTAGTTGAAATTGCGTGGATTTAAATTTTATGGATATTATAATTCCTTACGGAATTTGATACCCGCTATCGTTCAAACGCCTGTCAACAATTTCAAGCCTTGCACGTGGGCATGTGTGAAAAACACCATTATTGCCATGATAAAAATCACATGCGCCAGCAATCGATCCGCGGATCTTCCATTTGAGCTCAATATTGATTAAGGTAATGGCCTGATGTCGGCCATTACCTTAATCGCCATTAGCCATAATTAAAGCTATTCGTATGTAGTTCGATTCTTGCTACTGGTAGTGTTTTTCTCAAGGGAATTTTTGATAATCAAACACCCTCTTCTGTTTCTATTGTCACTGATTAGATATATTTTTATGCCCTTCAATATCGAAGTTCGACTTAATGAATAACGTGGTATATTTTCTCTCTCGTCATCTTAATTCACCCCCTCATAATGCTCATTCGCTTCCAAATTTTGAATGGTTTCCAAAGCACGCCGAAAAACTGCCGTGAGTCATCTCAGCTGACGCTTTTTCACGGCTTTCATCGCCATGTGGTCGTCGTGTAACCCTCTGGGATTTTTCCGCATTCCTGAATATGATCTCAACGGATCTTGTGTGGTACGTAGCATAACTTCAACGCACCCAAGTGATCACTGGATAGGCATCAAGGTATTTGAAGATGTAAATCAGTATTTTTAGACAATTTCTCTACCTAAAGCTCAACATTCTCCAGCTGATTTTCTTTCTTCGAAGATTCATTTCTGATCACTTAAATGTTTGTAGTCCTTAATTGCTCTCGTAGAAAACAATCCTTTTTACTGTCCAATCTCTATACAACTCGTTCATTGTCACGAGGGTTTCTGATTACCATATCTCCTTACTAAACAGACCAAAATATGGCAGAAGTGGACAGATTGGCCGTCTATGTAACTCGAGATGAATCTGCTGCATCAGTTAGAGATGATAAGGTCTCCGTAAGTACCGTTGGTTTACAGGATCTACAAAATACTAATGAATGGGATATCCCCGTTGCAGATATCTCTTCTGATCGAAATATATTTGTGATTTAAACTTTATTCGTAATGATGCCGTTCAAGAAAACTGTAAGGCGTTACTTGTATTGCTTAAATGATTCAAGATGAATTGATGCTCAGTTAAAAGGGCCGAATCGAGAGAAGATTATTATTCTTACACGTTCTCTTTCATTCATTGCAGTAAAAATTATTTCCGTCTAAAATCAAGTGTTTACATGGAATTATAGATTCGTACTGAATAGGCTTCAGAGGCTTGGAATGTCACTGGCGGTGCATCAGTTTCAATATTTATTTGTTTTCATTTTGCAATCACTTTAAATCAGGTCGCATTCTTTGAGTGTAACTTACAGTTCTCTGCTCGGTTTGTAGAGACGTAGATTTTACTTGCAATGCGGGACGAAATTATTATATATGAACATTGGTTTTGATCATTGGCATAAATGTCGCACTTTGAAATGATGACGACCAGTTTTCATTGTTTACCAAAATGTTTACCGTAATCTCCTATCGTTATATGTTGACAATATTCGATTGCGTGGGGTTGATACTTTTCACCTATTGACCTCTGATTATCGAAATCCATCGGCATTCCAAAATTAGGCGTTACATGTCGGCTATTGCCTTTGAAGATCAAGATTGCCGTACAGTTCATTAACCCCGTCGACGTTGTTTTTGTTGAGTCGCACAATCGGATCAGCTCTGATTTCCGCCCAGTCTACTCCCTTTAGCTTCATCTACGTATCTGTACATGTAAAGGAGGATGTCGGTTTGTCTATCCGCTATGCGTTTTCATACGGCTATACAAATTGCGACCATTGTTTGTACATAGGTGCATTTTATGCTGTCGAAGCTCGTAGTTTAATTTCCGGTGCGTCCGACGCGTCCTTTTCGTCATTTTCTCATTACCGTTTGTTACGTCACGTAATGCAACTTCTGCGGTCGGGCATCCTTCCGGGTAGGCGCACCCCTTGGCACACTCAAAGAGAAAAAATAAAAATACTATACGATAGATAATGAAATCCAAGTTCCAAGTTTCCCACTTCTATGGGAACTATCCTTCCCGAGCTACGTCGGGTGGCGTGCTAGTTTTCAATAGTATATCTCCATCCCCCATAGGTAACGCACGCAGCTGGAATAAGGTGATAGAGTAAGAAGAAAAAATACTGGGCAATTGGCTGAGGAGCACACGCAACAATCCGTGCGGTGACGTCACCCCTGTCCAAATCGTTCCCCAAACCATTTTCTTGACGAGGGAATTAGGATGGGTCACATTTTTAAATAACACTTTGGGGACGGAGGGAGGGGGATGGAGGAGGGTGGAGGTGGGGGACAGTTCAAGAAGAGGTGTTCAGGGGGAGGGGGAGGAGAAGAAAAAGGAGGGAGTAGGGGAAGGGAGAGAGAGAGAGAGAGAAAGCAAATTAGTGTGTGAACAAGGATAGGAACATAAGTGATAGAATGGTGAGGGGACCAGAGGTGGAAAGGGTTGGAGGGGGGAAGTGTAGGCTCTAAGTTTGAGCGGAGGAGGAGGGGTGGAGAGGAGAGATAAGATCGACAGTAGGGAGGTTCGTGATTAATGGGTGGATGGAGGCAGATACAAGGAGTTAAGTGAGAGATGGAGACAAATGACTGTGGAAAATCTGAATCGAGCTAAATTCGAGCGGACTGAATAGTTTGGGAGAGAGGGGGGGAGGGCGAGTGGGAATTGGGAAGGGAGGGTGGGATGGGGGAAGAATCGAAAGGTGGAAAGGGCAAGGGAACGTATAGGCCACCACTCACCGAATGCGATGCTGAGGCGAGAGAACTGTTTTTTTTTCGCAGCGGACGTCCGTTATGTATGCTTTCTCACCAGTAGCTGTGAAGCCCGAATCGTACGATACTCGTTTCAGCTAGAGGCTTGATCGTGTTTATAATCGTCGCCTAGCGGGCAATGCTCTAGTTAACCTCTTCAGAACAAAAAAATAAGAGCAATAAAAATAATCGTGGAAATTTGCGGAAGAATTGCCATCCCTCTTATACGTGAAATCAGGATGTCATTCCATTATATCTCGCCTGCTTTAGTTACTTTTAATAGTGATGTCACCTGTTGGATGCATGGTACTTACTCCTCGCAGGAAGTAAGTAAAAAAACCCTGAAATTAGTTTTTGTTAACCAATCAACTCAGCTCTCGGCAATTTGCTGTGCGAATGATTTACCTGTTCTTTGTTTCAGCTCCACCATAAAATCAGGTTGAGATAATAGGTTCTCGTGGTATCATTCTAACAAAAAATGAACCGATTCAAGCAAAGGCGCGCCCAGGATCAAAACTAGAGGGGGGCAAGCCGTGGTCGTTCAAGTTGTAACACAGAAAAGGTTATGAAACCAAAATTTGAAGAAAATTATGTCCGCGCTTTATTGGTTTTTTGAATTATTTCCTTGGAAAAAATATTTTTATTTTAATTAAATGTTTAATACTAATATCACATTTTTTTAAGGATTGAAAGAAAATTTGCTCAAAAATTTCGTTTTGAACTAAATTTACTATTGCTTTTAGGGAGGGGGCAGCCCCATTGGGTACGCCATGAATTCAACTATCGTGCAATATGTCGTTGAAAATTTCGAGAATTTAAGATCATGTTATAATGATAATCGACGGAACCCTCGGATTCGTAGAAGCTCAAGGAACGACTTAAATGAGTAAGTAACAAAAATGGATTGATAATATTTTTTTCAGTGTTTTTTCCTTTGAACCCTTGAGTAAATATGATTTATTCCTAAGCTGTATAAACTGAGCGAAGAGGAAACTGTTGACGGAGCGATAGGCCGCTAATTATCGCTTGGGGTTTTCTTGCGCCTACAACCTATTTGGTGTGAGTAGGTTAAAATGCATAGCAAGCGGGGAAGAAAGTAGGGGAGGGGTAAAACCCCCCTAAAATTTTGGGAGGCACGGTCTAACGGGGGCACATCACTAGCCGTTGGACCAGTCTTTTTCCACGATGATTTACGCCTTTAATACTTAATTTATCCCCTTGAAATTGCCAGTGTTCATAGAGTACATCCTTATCAATATTTTTCAGTATCTCAAACATTCAAATGTTATCTCAGTATTCTCTTGCATTTAAAATGTTTGTGAGTGAGTACCAGCAAAATTTGGTATAGAGTTTCTTATGCATACCCTGAAATTTCAATATGATATCGAAAGATTTCAACGAGTAAACTGCCTAAACCATCGCGAAACAAGGCAACGTAATTATTAGTTCACCCTCTCAACTGATGAGTGCCTTCGCCAAGAAAACTCCCACGATTTTTTTTTCCTGATTACGGACTACCTAGCGCTGACTGTGGGACATCCAAACGGTAGATTCCGGGACCCGTAGCAATAGTGACTTCGTGGCTTAGCTACGCATTCGGTGCGTTTGGCGGCGGCCGGTTAGTAGGGGAGGTGAGATGCGTAAAACGGAGGAGCTACGAAGTGTTGGAGGGTGAGGAGAGAGAGGGTAGGGAGTGGGAAGCCAGGTAGAAAGGGCTTAGGAGGAGGGGGGAAAGGAGGAGATGGTCCACGGGTTTATCAGACAAGGTGGCATCGGAAAGAACTAGGAATGGTTTCAGGTAGGAGGTCCCGACTTTGGGTAGCTCCTAAATCTCACAACAAAAAAAAACACAACAAAACGGTTGAAAGAGCTTAGGTATGGGCAGAGAGAGAGAGAGAGGTTTGGGAGAATTTGTGTGAGTGGCTGTCGTTTAAGGTGATACTCTTGCGGGTGGCCGTGGTTGAGATGTCTAACAGCGAGAAGGACGAAAGATATAGGTGTCGGGAAGGAGGTTGGGGGGAAAGAGGCCGTAAAACTTTATACTAGACTCCCTGTTACTTTTACCTGTCACCAAAGCTGTCAAGATGGCATATAAAACGGAGAAGTGGGGTGTTGAGCTCGAGGATACGAGATTGAAACCACAGTTGGGCGGGGAAGATGGGCTCGTGTGGACGTCTGGACCTGCCCGTGAGATGGGAAGCGTTATGGAGGCTCTTTTGGGGAGAAAGAATTTGTATGAGTCACCGCCCAGGATGGTTGGATTAATGGAGTTCTGGAGCAAATATCTCAATAAATGAACTAACATTTCCATCAGGTAGGGGTGTAGATGATCTATCAATGCATATTTTATTTCTTTTACGAGTCAAAATCAGGAAACATACTCTCTACGTATATGCCTATGAATTTACTTAGCTTGACACATGAAAAACGGCTATAGAAATTGGAATAGTTATTCATATAAACGTCAACTACTCTACGATATACAAATGAAATTAGTATAACAAATTTAAACCCAGTCACCAATCACTTTTTAAATATTTTATTTCATTAACTAGCCAAAACAGGGTAACGTCCTGTCTACATGTATGTCTATGTATTTACCTAACTAGAGACATGAATAACGCTAGTCGAAATTGGAAAACAGTGATAGAAGTTGAAATAGTAATTCATATAAATGTCCATTACTCTTCGATATACAAATGAAATTAGCATAACAAATTTAAGCTCAGTCACCAATTACTAATAATAGTTAAAGTTAAGATGAAATATTATTATCATTCGTTGTCAAGGAAACAGTCGCTTGAATATTGTAGAGAAAAAGTATTAAAAATTTGCTCCTTAATACATGAAGTTTGGACTGGGATTAAAAATCGATTTAAATGTTTTGAAACTTCATTTATTTGGCTATCAAATAAAAAAACCTTAAGTCTTCGCGAGAATGTCTTGGGACTAAGAAAACTATGTACAAGACTCCCTGTTACTTTTATCTGTCACGAAAGCTGACAATTGGCATATAAAATGGAGAGGTGGGATATTGATAAGTGATTGTCAGCTCGAAGATACAAGATTAAAACCACAGTTGGACGGAGACATGGGCTCTAGTGGACGTCTGTACCGGATCGCTATCCCTAGAGGAGAAATAATTTTTTACAGTACAGATTACCCTCGCTTTACGATATATATATCCGCTATGGAGCACTGGCGCAGCGAGGGGGGGGGGGGTTTGGGGGATAACCCCCCTCCCCCAGAGCTCTGAGAAACTTTAAGTTTAATCCATTTTACTTAATTTGATTAATATAGTTATAGAAGAGTGTAAGGATTAATAAAATATCCCTCAGAAAGCCATAAAACTCACAATTTTGAACCACTATCTTAAAAATTTTCTGGGGGAGGGCCCCCGCACCTCCCGCTCATCCTGGCGGGTATACCAAACACCCCAGGTTTAGTTGCGCCTAAAACCCCCCTTGCCTTAATTCCTAGCTGCGCCCCTGCCAAGGAGAACCGGTAATAGAGCACATTCCATCTTTGGTCGAATCGGCATCGTTTTAGGACTAGGAGTCGGAAAAAAATCAGAACAATTTAATGTTGCAATTGCGTAAAATAAGTTTTAAAATTCAAAAGACGTAGAATTACGTAACTGAGGACGAATTGTGTGGGTATAAACAAAATCAGCGAAATTTGAGATGTTTCATAGGGAGCGCAAAATCAGCTTATAAGTGGAACCCATCGTAAAGCTGGGCTTACTGTATCTCAATAAGTTAGAGGTTGCGTTGATTTATCTATTATATTTTATTAGACAAGGAAAACATTATAAACTTTGTCTCGCATGCGTACATTTCTTTACCTATTTTTTACAGCTACATGAAAGTTATTAATAAACATAGGAATACTTAATAGCAAAAAGTAATAAGCTAGTATACACGTCCAGTACAATACGAAATATGAATGGAAACGGTAAAAAAATTCCGAACCTACCAACTACCTACATATTTAAAAATACGAATTATTATTATTGTAATCATCAATGTTTATCCAAGAAATATGCTATTGACTATTCTCGGAAAAAATAAATACAACAATTTTCCTCAAAATGCATGAATTTTCGGATAAAAACAGGGGTAAAATTTATTTAAAGAATTTTAACCATATTATTCTGCGATAAAATAAAAAAACTCCGCATTTGCCGGGAGAAGGCTTTGGGGGCTGGAGAAGTCAGTCGTAACTCTTAATACTAGATTCCCTGTTATTTTCATCTGAAAAAAAGCTGTCAAGACGGTATATGAAGCGTAGGAGTCCGTGACCGACATTGATGATGATTCATTTAGACGAGTATGCAAGATTGATACCTCAGTTTGGTGGAGGAGATGGATAATGTTGATATCGGGATCTGCTAGTGAGACGAGGAGCGGGACATCCTTTCGAGGAGGAATAATTTGTATGAATCCATTTATTTTTTTGGAAGTTTGAATTATAATTGTTGTTGTCATTATTATTATAATTATTATCATTAAACCATGGCTGCAAAGTATAAATAAATACAATTGAGAGAGTACAAAACAGATTTTTAAGAACAGTAAATTTCTACGCTGGATTTCATACTCAATACACCCCATATAGAGAAACACTTCAAATATTAGATATTGAACCTTTACTCGTTGGAAGGAAAATTAATGACCTGTTGTTTCAATATAAACTATGCCATAATATTATATGTTGCACTTGTCTAAATTATATTAGTTTTAATTGCTTAGTTACCTCAAGAAGAAATTGTAATGCTTTCTTTGTTAAATTTTGTAAAACATTTATTGTTTATAATAATCTTGTCACCAGAATAATGAGGTTATTTAACAGTGCATCACATTTAACTGATGCTGACATATTTTATCACTTGACTCATTGAAACGAAATATGTTAACATATTTTCTGTCAATACACAACCGATCGACTTGATGTAATTTGTATTTGAAATGCTAACTTGTAACTTTAAATGTAATACTTCTCTTGTAATTTTCCTTGCAATTAATATTTGTGAATTTGTGTATTTGTCTCCCGTAAAATAAATATTATTATTATTAAAATCGTAAGCGGGATAGATATCTTCTCAAGGAGAAATAATTCGTGTGAATCACCGCTCAGGAAGGTTGATTGGAAGAAGTTTTGGAACAAATGTCTCAATAGTATTATTTCAATGAGGCAGGGGTAGAATTGATTTTTCCACTTATCATTTATTTAACTAGCAAAGCCTGAACATCCGCGTTTGCGAATTAATTTTGTTTCGTCGTTCAATACACATGCCGTAATATCTAGGATGTCGAAAATACGGCTAATAAGTCGTGTGAAAAAATTATACCTTGGGACGTGCTCACACGTTTCAGTATGACTGTAAGTTGTCATCGGAAACTGGAGGACGGGAAGGTGATTTTGGAGGAGGGAGGGAAGAATGTCGAAGATAGGTTTAGTGATTGACGCTGTGGTCTCTCGTGTGGGCAGGGTTTGAAATTTCTAATGGTTTTTGAGTGATGTCAAGCACGTAGTCACAAGTGGCAGCTCTTTTGACCTGCGTAGTGATCTCCCGTCATTCGTCTTTGATCGGTGGTCGGCGGTCATGGGGAGTAAAAGATATTTGTTCCTTAAACCCGCGTCTTTAACAGGTTTTTTACACCTCTGATGACAGCGTCTCAGGTATCAAGCTGTGAGCATGGATCTTTTCCGACTCATGTGTCCTGTCGATGCGTCTAAGTCTAGAGGGAATATTTTTGGCTCCCGGATGATTGAGAACGTAAAAAACCTTTTCATTAAACCTGTGTTTGACGGCTTAGTTCTTTTCAAATCAAAGATTTCAATGAATTTACTTTGTATATTTTTTTTCTACGGATAATGGAATGCATGCATGCATGGACATATTGGTGGAGACAGGACTTTTTATGGTTATTATGCTAATCAAAACTTCACTGTTTGATGGGTGTATTTTTATGTGCTTAGTAATTATCATTTCACCTACACTTACCGCATGAAATTTTATGTAACGTTTCATATAAATTATTTTCAATATTCCATCATATTGTTCTTTTCCAATCTGTTAATTATAACTCTAATCTGTTCCTTTCCTTTATTCTTATGCATGCCTCAGAAATATGGAGCTTGAATACATATTCACAGCTAATGCTATAATCATAAAATAATTGATTGTGCGCTCGGGGCAAAGACTTTCAAAGAGATATTTTGGAAACTTGTATGCATAAATTGAGTGCAAATAAACGCTCGGGATCCGTAATGCAGGGTGTCCTCTAAATTGGAAAACGTGGAATACTCAGGGCATTTTGATCTCCTGGAAAAGCACAGAGAAAACTAAAACAAAATTGGCAAGTGTCTTGGAAAAATCGGCTTGTGTCGCATTCGCAAAACTACGAGAGGGTATTGAAAAGTAAGGTCTCCTATTTCTTTAAAAATGAAACATAAATTTATCATCAAATATGCGTGTATCATTGGAAAGGATGAGCATTTAGCTATTTTTCTACATAGTCACCTTGATAATTAATTAATTTTTGCATCCTTGTAACCAGCTTTTTAATACTGGCATCGTATCACTCCCCTGCCGCGTTGCGAAGCCAGCTGTTGACTGCGTCTTTCATTTCCTCACCTGACTTGAATCTCTGTTCCCCAAGGAGTTTTTTTGAAAGCGGGAAAAAAGGTAGTAGTCCCTCGGGGCGACTTTTGGGCAGTATAGAGTGTAGTCGAAGATATCCTAACCGAATCCGTTGATTATGGCGATCGTTTGATGTGACACATGTGGACGCGCTTTTTTTCAGTCCATCGGTGAGCTGCTCAGGGACCCACCTGGCAGACATCATGTTGTAACCAAGGACCTCCGACACAATATTCTGCACGGAGAGGTTGCCACACTCTTAATTTAGATCTTACTTTATCTCAGGAAGGGTTATTCTCCGGTTATTGTGCTCTACGTCATCAATTCAAGCCGCCGTTGATTCTAGTAAACTCGACCTCCCCGACCGCTGCTCATCATGGACGATTTCCCGTCCATTTGAAAACTCCCGGCATCATTTCCGTACGTTTTTGATGGTTATGCACTTTTTACCATATACTTCCACAAACTGGTGACGAATTTCTGTCGGGGAAAACATTTCCGCTTTAAAAAATCGAATAACCTAGCCTAAATCACACCTGGTGGGCGAGCTAAGCGGGAGCTTCATCCTTAGCGAATGCTACACAGTGACTAAATGGACTAAAATAACGTGAGTGGTTTTAAATTTTATTTAAATTATCTTATCCAGCAAATCACCTTGGTTCTACCTTTTAGAGGATTTTATCACTCCGCTTTGACCAATAACGCTTGTTTGACATTAAGCTATAGACCTCACATTTTCAGGATATGCAGAGTGCATCCTGGTCAATATTTAATTTAATCTCAATTTTAAGAATTTTATATCAGTACATTCTCAGGTATTATAATAAAAGTTAGTTGCACTTTTCCACAATTATTTAATGCGTACGACGCGACGCGACGCCTGAATCATTTGAACCTATGTTCTTAGGTATTTATGCTCCATAAAATTTAATCTAGGGTTTGATCGAGTTATATGTCACCCAAAATAACAGAACTGACACTGAGTGTGGTTAGCAACTAGTACGCAACTATAAAGTTTCATGAATTCCAAAGGCTTATGGGTGGTTTTTAGAAAATAATTATAAAAAATTAAAGCACTTAAGGTAGAATAATCTTCACACATATGGGGAGTTTTGATAAATCACTGTTGTAAGAACTTACAGCGACCTGCCATACACAATATTGCATTTAAGTCGAGTCGTTTCTCAGTTGCCTTTATACCTTTTCGGGAACTTGTTATTCCGTTCCATTAGTGTATCCATGTTATTTTCGATCCCGAGATCATCACCAAATGATTTTTGGGTACGAGCAAACAAAAAATTGAGAAAATTGCGTGAAAAAACTGGGTTAGTACACTGTCGCGAATTTTTTGACGACTTTCCCGAAAAGAAGAAAGACGAAACATTGGGAATAAAAAGTTCATCCCACGCAGCAGTACGGCCAAAAATGACTTATACCTGTGCATTTGATCACTGCGAAAATCTAAAAACAAAAATAGCTTTAGCACTAGTTCAAAATCAACCACACCCCTCGATAATGTTTCCATAATTTTACTTTAGTAATATAAAACATTTGTTGTCACGGACCTTCAAGAACCTAAAGACTTACAGAAACAAAAATTCACATTTTCATTCATTATTTCAAATTCATATCATATAAAATTAGAGAACAATCAGAATTAATAAATTCCTAATAACTACAGTAAAATTGTTACATTCAATAGATTCATTCATTCAATTGTACCATCCATATTGCAACAATAATTTTCACCCAATTCACAGCCACTAGGCATGAAATATGAAACAGTGTTAATATAAAATTGAAAAAAATGAAGAAAAGTCGCAAAGTATAAAATGAAAAGATACGGAACCGAGATACGTTTTAGAATAAAGTAGAGAGATACCACGCTTGTTTACCATATACAGTTATTCTACATGTACACTCATGCAGAAGGAATTAACATTTTATAAATAATATTAATAGCTCTGAATGAATCCAAAAGTAAATTTTGGATACCATTTGCTTATGAAATATGTTTTGGAAGACTCTTCATTTTCCGAAAATAAGTAATTGAATAATTCTATTCTGAAACTAATCTTAGATTGACGCAATTGTATATCTTACGGGAGTTGGTGGTTTCTGGCGATACTTTGTGGAGTTTGTTGAACATTTTGGATGAAAAAATTAAACTTTGTTTTCCCACAAAACACACTACTATGATGTCGACGCTTAACGTCATCTTCTAACATCATAACATGGTTACCAGAAAATAATTATAAGCGTCGTAACCATGGTAGTGTGTTAATAACATTCTGTGGTAAAACAAAGACTAATTTTTTTCATCAAAAACCTTCCGTTAGGAGTGCTATCCAATTATTCTCAACAGGTTCTGCGCCAATTTTCTCTGTGACCGCCGTCATTGCCACAAGGGTATTAGTATCTCAAATTTTGATCTACGTATTTAAATAAGAAGAAGTGGCACTTTTCCACAATTATTTAATGCGTGCGACACGTTTCGTAGTGGTTTTTCCATTATCTGGTACAAGACTACCTTTTATTTCAATATGTCGAACTTCCTCTGTATCACGCCGGAATTGGTTGAAGTTATTCGGAATGTTAATCTACGGTTAATTTTCTCCAAGTATTTTATTTAAACCATCGTTCGTATTCCATATTCTTTGCTGCGGTTTTCCGAGGCAAGCATTGAGTGGAAGGAGCGAGCGTTAGGTGTGTCTCGACATCATAAAGGTCCGGGTGGTGCTTAAGAAAAAAACTCCAGTTCTAGGTACGCGGTGCAATAGCTCTTGCTGCCCGGCAACGTGAAATTTGGGGTCCGACGGAAGTGCACAATTTTACCCCAAAGAGGAATTTGATGGGCCAAACACGGCGGCCGGCGGACCAGGCATTGCGTCTTTTCTACCAGCGACATCCGCTCTCGTACCTCAATTAGTTTCAAAACCGCTCGCTGCCCGCTTTTTTTTTCGCCCCGGTGATAGTACAGATCTCTCACATTGTGACGGGATGCCTGACGCTTCCGGAGAGGAAAATCCAATGGCATGGTCGCCTAGCTAATGTGCACCTATTTCTACTTGCGGGCACATAGCCAGATAGATAAAATATTCTCTCGTATAAAATCGTATCCGGCTCGATTTTGTGGAATTTCTTAATGTCCATGATAAAAAGAAGAACACAATGGTAATTTCCACACTTTTAATATTACAACTCAGCACCGACCATGGTTTCAACACATAAGTGTCATTATCAAGGTGAAAAATTCAGTACTCTCTCGGTATATATACCCAGGCCAAGGTAGGAGGTGAGGACATATGGAATTGATGTGGGTCCATAAGTCCTCACCTCCTACATTGGCCTGGGTATATATACCGAGAGAGTACTGAATTTTTCACCTTGATAATGACACTTATGTGTTGAAAACATGGTCGGTGCTGAGTTGTAATATTAAAAGTGTGGAAATTACCATTATGTTCTTCTTTTTATCATGAAAATATTCTCTGGTTTTGCACCGGGTAAGGCCGTTTAAGGGCTTAGTGTCTGTAAAAAAAGCAAGACTCCCTAGTTTGAGGAGCTTTATCGTCGAAACGAAGCAATCAACTTTACTGAAACAAAAAGCAAACGGTAGAAAATTTATTTCTACGTTGGATCATTTGATTTAAAAAAAAATCGGCTCCATTGTATTATACATAGTGCATATTATCTGCGACAGCATATTAAGCAGTCTTACCCGGGGCCCAATCAGAGAAGAATTTATCTCTAGCAGTCGCCGGGAAAGCCTACGATCTTTTATTACTTAACAATTAGCCAGATATTTGCTTCGGGGGGTGCTTGGGAAGTATGCGGGTTCCTTATGGTGATATCTTCTTGCCAATTCGCATTCAGAAATGAATATATTCCATTAAGTTAACTATGTATTTCCTTTCTATGACCCAGAAAGTTAAATTCATCGTCAATAATGTTATCTATATCTTAAAAATTAAAGTTTTGGGGATTGCCTTCTTTTTATCATCTTCCGTTAGTTTCGTTTTTTACACCTCAAAGGTGTAAAAAGTGTAAAGGCATATTAAGTGTAGTTTGCTACATCATTTGACTTTTTGGTGACTGCAAAATTCTTAGTCTCACATAATATATGTACCTTTCAACTTCATGAATTGTTTTTAGTTTTGCTGGCAGTTAAAATTTAAAGTATTTTAATAGTCTGAGATATCAGCGGCAAAAAGTAATTAAGGTTGATTATTATGGCGAATTTTGGAATAATCGGAGCGAAAACTATCGGAATTTTTTTCCGTTGGCGGCACACGATGGTAGAGAGAACTTGGGCTCCATGAATGACAAGGTACGGCTATCTAGAATACATCAGCGGTGAAATACATATATCCGGCAAATTGGACCATCGGCACTTAGGGACAGTCCGTTATTTTGAGACTGGGATCCAAGAACGCGAACACATTGGTGAATGAAATTACGTGAAGATTCGCATTTTTAACACAAGAAACCGATTTTGTACATTCCAATTTATGTTGAACTAATCCTGAGCTGGTATCGTCTCTCTTGGTTTCTATTACCGCTGCAGAAGTTGAAACTACACACTTACATGCGTTGCGGCTGAGAGCAATGTGTATAATGTTTGAGTTACTCTCAAAATTTCAGATAGATGTTTACAATTGGTATTTTTCGCAATGACAGTCAAAATAGTAGGTAAGGGAATAAAAATGTTTTTAAATCCTAGGATATTCTTCTTTGGTATATTTCGACGTCCATGCATACGTATTTATGGATTAATGGGTCATTTGCTTTTTAGGTGTAGTGTACCAGTACCGTTGTGTCCTGAGGGACTCGTTCATAATTTTTTTATAATTTCCGATCGTGATGGAATTTGAAAATTCGGAGAGCCGTATTATTTTGCTTTTGTATTCGTCTCGTGCTTCTCGAGTCAATTACGGCGAAAAATAAATATGCTTGCCCTTTCGAAAAAAGTTAATGACGTCACTAACTGTAGACGAGCTACCCAGCTATTTATCAACCTCGAATATTGTCTCACATGGTCCTATTCTATTAAAAAACAACTAGCGAGCGAAACTTTCCGCCAAGGATCGGCTAGTAATAAATAAAATATTTAGGCACTTTAGGTTTCTATGAACGACTTAATAAATCAGAACTTAAATGACGTCATTAACTCATGAAAAATGGGCGGCAACTTTTGCATTTTTTTCACATTGAAATTATGAGAGAAGGAATGAATGAATGAGGAAGAGTTTTTTTTTACCTTGTTCACTCATCTTTTCCTTCCATTTACCAAATTGCTTTTATAATTTGCAATTTGGGTCTGCGTGAACGACCCAATTTTCCGTAATGCATTTTACCTCTTTCCTGTGATGGGAAAATTATTGAGAAAATGCAATCGGTTTCAATTAAAATCACACTGTCACATTTGTAGTAAAACTTACATTTTTAAATCACTCTTTGAAAAATATATTGGTAGGATTACAATTAGGATAAGGTAGGAATTTATTTAAAAATAGGTATTTATTTTAAATGGATACATTAAACTGTTGTATTAATTAACTATCAAATTTGTAATTAATTACAATTATAAATCAATCATTGAGAAACTATTCAGTGGGATTACAATTAGGATAAGGTAGGATTAAAATTTATTTTAAATTGATACATTAAACTGTTAAATTAATTAACTATCAAATTTGTAATTAATTACAATCACAAATCAATCATTGAGAAATTATTTAGTGGGATTACAATTACGATTACTTTTAATTTTTCCCCCTCCACACGATGCGATCTCTGTCCAATTTTCTCAAACAGGGAGCATTAATATGCAATCCACCATTTTAATTATTAATAAATGCCACTGTATTAATAAACAATATGCTTTATTTAGGCACTTTAGATGTAAATAAATATATACTACCTAAATGCACGTAAAGTTGAGGTTACTGCAATTTATCAGCGCGCGTGGAATTCAAAATTTCGCTTTTCATTACCCGTACGAACTTTGGAGTAGAATACAAGTAAAATTACTTTTTAAAGCGTAATGCAAGTACGAGGGTTGCCCAGAGAGTAATGCACCATATTTTATTTCTTAGATATCTATTTCTTGCACGTAATGAGAATTACACACATGAAAATGCACAAGAATGATGCTTCAACTATACCACCTATTTTTTCACGTGATCTCCGTCTCGTTCTATGGCTTCCTCCAGCACAAAAAAGGCGTGAATGCCCTGTTGGTACTAACCCTTGTTCTGGTCCCTGACCGCAGTAAATCTTGGAACACCGCCGAACCGCCTCCTGATGTTCTCGTTCTCTGAGCCCAGCGACTAGCAGTACTCCTGTTGGCAGTGGATAAGAAACCCTAGGGAGTGCTCGCGGGGTTATTCTCCTGGACCGAAGTCTGAAGCTATAAGCTTATCACCTCTGCACCGCAGAAGGGAGAGGACAAGGCAGGAAAAAGGGAGGAGGCGCCGCCGCGATAGGAGCCCGACGACACCTCCTGGGACGGGATAAGGTTGGAAGGGAAGAGGAATCCCGCACCGTCACAGACGTGGGCGGGTCCTACTATTAGCGAAACCATAATTTAATGTTTCAACAAAAAAGAAAGATTTTCCTGTGAGGAAGGAAAATCCTACGATTTTTCGTAGATACTCCCGTTGACAGCAAATACTCCATATATTTTGCACACACGTTTTCGAATACTCTCTGCAGTTTCTTTCTCTGCTGTGAGAAATTCATTTATGGCAGGCTGCGTGAAACATATGTACATCACTTACATATACTATTTGGAAACGGTTCAGCGTCTATGGTTTCTGACAGAAGAGAACTCTCGTAAAAATTACCAAAAATGCAATCTTTAACAGTAATTCGATTACTTTTACTTCACTACATCACGTCACTGCCTTAACCCTCTTGTTAGTGCCGCGGTTGGTATATCGGCCTTTACTGCTAGCCGAAAAGTGCAACGAGCCGAAATATTGGCTCTGATGTTGTTTATTGTTCAAATTAATAATTATGCCGCAACTAAATTCTTCAATAAAAATGACTGATTATTTATATAACCCAAAGCTTATACAATAAAGAGTATAATTTAATAAAACGAATATTGAAATGCCAAAAAATGACATGACAGAATTTTTTTCTCGAAAATGTTACATTTTATTAAAATAATAATGGAATTTATCTCCAGTGCCACTCAAAGTAGGTGACTTCATGAGGTTCTCTCTATATATAGTGGACATTTTTAACTTTTTACGAAGACTTTCGGATTTTATTCCGCCATCATCGTACGATGGTCGAGGGAACGAAGATTCCGACTGCGAGACAAGGCACGGATATCGAGACTCCACCGGGGTGAAATACCTCTGAAGGGCTTTCGCAAACTGATGACACGCATCGACCGAATCCTAACGCTTTTCGGAAAAGGGCGTGACGGACTAGCCACACGCTGCGGAGGAGAAGAAAGAGGGGTAGAGTTGGTAGTAGTGGAAGACGGAGAAAGAGAGGGAGAAGATGAAAAAAAAGGAAGAGACTGGGAAGAATAAAATGAGAGTAAGAAAAAATATCCGACAGACGCATAAATTGCTCTCTGAGAGGAAGCCAGAAAAAAGTATGGACACGAAAGAGTTTAGTTCAACAGACGGTGCGATTCCTGGAATAAATTTTAGAGCCTTGCGAGAAGGAGGAGAGGGGTAGGGAGAGGAAGGGTGGGTGGTTTTGGAATGGTATTAAAAAGAAAGGAAAAAGGCTATCAAGTGGGGAGGGAGGAACACCCTAGCGGGGAAAGGGGGAGGGTGATGGGAGGAGGGGTTGGTGTGATGGCAGGGTGGAGGAGGACAGCGCGGCTTGAGTTCGGTAAGGAAGACTTTTGAGGAGCGAGGGAGAAATTTTTGAAGGGAATTTTTGGAGAATGGTGAAGCGTTGGAGTGAGGAAGGAGAGGGGAAGTGCGCTCTAAGTGTTGAGTACGCAGTGGCGGATATGGAGGCATGGGCGTACCCAGCGAGGTGCACGAGAGGGCAGCTGACCCCCCCCCTCCCCCCAGACGCTAAATTCGCAAGTCTTTACGGAAAATCAGGACTGGATTGAAACGAAAATTTTCAACAAATTTTCTTTAAACCCACGAAAAATGATATTAGTATAAAACTGTAACTAAAATAATTTTTTTCGAGCAAATAATATTCAAAACTATTAAAGCGCTGTTATACTTATCTTAAAATGCTTGTTTCATCGAGGAAGGTTACTCGGGAATTCCACCGGGTCAGCTTCTCTACATCTACGTAATGTCCCGCAAGCCGCCTAAAAGGCGTGTGGCTGGGGGTTTTAGGACACCAGCCGTTTACATTAAAAAAAATGAAGTGCTCTAACGAAGTTAGGACTAGCGTTTATTAAAGTCCTTTATGCTTCGGAGGAAAACGAATTCCCATATCTACCTGTTCGGCAAACATCTCTCTTAATTTATCGCTTCTATTGGACCTGGAAATATAGTGTGGCTCTAATATGATGTTCTCTGTGTCGTTCCCCGGCAACGCCCGACGTCACCTACAGGTGACACACTTTTGTGAACACATAAAATGCAACAATGTAATTTTAGGGGCACGGTATGTTTTCGTTACATTTCTTTGAGCCTTTCTGCACCACATATTGGATTATCATATTGTTTCGGCGACAGAGGAGTCTTCAGTACGCCTTTGAATAGAAGGCAATGAGGTTGTGTGTGGATTTTAGTGACAAGACCTACTGTTATGGCCTGTAAACTTCAGAAGAGGTACGTAAATGATATTATCATTTTAGTTTTGATCACTAAGTATATGTAAGTTCTTACATAAAATAAAATGCATTGAAAATTTTCATTCTTATAGGAAATGAGGTACTTCGAATTTTTGCTGTCACCTACAGGTGACGTTGGGAAGTGGAGCATCTTGATAGACTGCATTTATGGGAAAGGCTTCATGGAACGTTTTCAAACTCTCCATTTCACTCATATTGAACTTCTTAAATATTCAATCAGATTTATTCCCTGCTAATAGTTAAAACTATTTACTGTTTCTCTGAGCTTGATGGAAAATTTTCATGTCAACAATTTTTAGTGGAACTATGTATTTATACGGAATTATTTTATTATTACTGTGCTTACTGTTGTGTTTAGTTTATTCTAAAATTCTGGGTATAATATACGGACGTTAATGGTATTTTCACAATTTAATATTATGAATTTTTATTTTATAACTGTGCATATGGTGTTACTTAAAAATATTTTAATCAATTTTTTATTTGCATTGATAATATTTCATGTCGCTCTTTTAGCTCAAAACTGCACGAAATTTTAGAATATGTCTGATCACCACAGTGATAATTTGAATCACGCTGATATTATTTTAGTTCCTGAGGAAGATGGAGATGTTACGGAAGAAGAGTGTGGTGATTGAACCGTGGCAGATATGAATAATTTGCCACCTAGGATACTTCGCTCACAAGTGGAAATAAGCACTCACTCGTATACTTCTGTGAATGATGTAAGATGTTAAATGTGTCTAAATGTTACCAGAGGACAAGGATTATGTGCAAAAAGTGTAAAGTTGGCCTTCATATTCATTGCTGGTATGATTTCCATGGGAGAAAATAAATTCAGGGAAAAATCACTTTTCTGGTTTTTAGGTTCAAAAGTGCCTTTTTTATTTTTTATCCACGCATTTCATGTGTGTTGCACAGAATACATTTTAAAAATTATGTAGCTTTCATGATTTCTTATTCTAAAAATGTGTGTAAATAAAATTAATATAAATCTTGAAAATCCTCTCTTATATTTTAATCGTTCAAAATTAGAAGGCTATTGCCCAACGTCACCTGAGGGTGACACCCCTCTTGTTCTAAAACCAATGCAACAAATGCTTAAAAAACAACTTTAACCACCTAATGGAGATGATTTTAGCTCAAAATGATCAAATTAACGTTAATGTACTAAAAATTCTGAGCTTGGGAACTGATGGGAGATATGTATTCTCAATTGTTCAAGCAATCTAAGCCTAGCGCGCAGCCTCAGGGCCATCAGGGAATTATGCCTGATGACGATGGACAACTCGTTCATCGAAACGTCGGGCGAGATGGAGTTGGAGAACCTGACCCGGTGGAAATCCCGAGTAACCTTCAACAATTCTATGCGCCGGGAAAGCCTGCGATCATTGTTGGTTTCATGCTTGAATTCTACAACATGAACAACCATAGCTTGCCCCTCCCCTAGTTTTGATCCTGGGTACGCCCTTGTATGGAGGATGCTCGCTCGAAGGGGGGCCCGTGACCTCCCGAATTCCCCCGTCCTGCGGCCTTTCCTGCTCACTCTACCAGTTCTTACAATTTTTGCGGAATCCTTTAACTTAACACCGTGTGTCCCTCAGTTTCGGAGATATTAATTCACGAAATGGTGAAATTGCACGATTTGGCTAAAATAAACGTGCTAAAACGATATCGATACGGACGGTTTCTCGACGTATCATGTGATTTAGACTCGAAAATCAACATTTAAAAAAATCGATGCTTGACCCCCAAATGCTACCAAAATCGAATCGAAATCGAGGTAGTTGGCAATATTATAATAGATAGAAACTCTTGTGCTTCGACAATTTTTCCTCGAGTTTCAGACGATATTAGAGGGGGTCTATTCTAGGTCTTTTTGTCGTATCTTGTCTCGTTCACCCCAAACATTTGAATGAATCAGTCAATGGTCGAAAGTGGGTTGCATTGTATGTATATTTTTGCTGGGGGCAAAGGGGGCAATATAAGTGCAATTTTTGGTCAAGTAATTTTTAATTAGGACACCACAAGATAATTTTTAATTAAAATAGATGTAAAATTTAAAAACAAGAAAAAAAAAGAACTGTAACAATAGTATATGGATGGAAATTACTGCGATGGCTCTAAGCAGCGGGTAGAGTATAGCTTAATTTTTTCTTTGGCAAAACTTAACTCAATTCGGGGAGATTTCAGGTGGAAATGAATAATAAGGTTTTAGCGCTTTTGGAGGATTATCCTGGAAGGGAACATAGGGACTGTAAGTTGACTCTAGGAACGAGAAGAAAAATGCGAATCAAGCGTAATTGATTACGAAACACACAGTATTTTAAATCCTAAAATTGGTATGCGGCAGCCCTCCATTGCTCCCCATCACAAGCTACGTCTTTCACCTGCCTGAGGCTATTCATCCCCGCATCCTTCTTGACCTGCTTTAGGTACTTCTCCTTTGGTCTTCCTCTGGTGACTTCTCCATCAATTAATATGTGGATATTTTATTTGTAGTACTCACATACAATGATTGGGATTCTCCAGCTTTAAATTTCTTTCTCTAAGTACTTCTTCCAGTTCTGTTCGCTAAAGCTCTTCAACCTCGTGTACTTCAGTGGTGTCATAGTGCCGGAACGCAAACGCGACGGAACGCCGCGGCGCACAGTGGTCCCAAATCGAAAAAAGTTGGCCAAAATTAATAACGTCGTAATTTTAGCTAAAACAGCAACAAAAGTGGATGTCTCTTACTGATTTTGATCGTCTGAATCTGATTTTGGCATTATTTTTACGATGTCTCTTCATTTTATCATTATTTGAGCTGTTATTATTTAAACAATTTTTAGAAAATCTCGATATAGATGTCATTGCGATTGGCGATAACTTGGTGTTCATGGAGAGTTTAAATTAGTATAATTTTAAGGTAAAAGATGTATAAATTGTTGTCGAAACCCATTATAGAATTTACGACATGAAATTGGTGAGATTCGAACCCGCGACCATCAGCGTAGTTGGTGAGATACCAAAATCGGAAAAAAATACACTCACTCATTTTTGGCTCCCATATATTTGATAAGTCACATAAGTTGAAATAAAATGACTGATATAAAAAACATTGAGGAAAATAATGTTCGAATTGCAATAAAATCGCTTTCATGTATCACAAAGAAATTTTTTTTAAGTTAATCGTCGTCCGATGTCACCCCATCGGACTCATTGTCGCTCTGCGAATCACTTAAAGTTAGCTAATTTTCACCTCACCTGATAGACTGACCTCGTTTTTTTGTGACTCCTGATGTAATTAAAATGTATGATTCAGATATTTAAAGGAGTCTTCGAAAGACATCTTCATAATTTAACATTATTGGGTATTTTCTTGTACAATGCTCTCGGAATTTCCTCATGTCTATGTTCCTGGCCTCCAATGCTTCCTCCATTTAAACTTCAATTGTAAGAAAGGATTCTTTGGAAATTGCTGTTCCATGTATCAGCACTTTATGTACCATGAGCAGGATATAATACCAACCATAATCGATGCACAGCTCAGCTATTTCAATGCAATACTGGCTGAAGGCTTCATTATTTATCTCATAGCCGCAGGACAGAGATTTTAATATCACTGAAAGCCTATGAATAAGTCTTTCATCGATACCTGCCAGGAAAATTACAAATCACATTAATAATTACATTTCATACACATAAAGCATTTATTCGTAGATTCTTCAAAATTATGGAAACGGGTCCAATATTTCTTACTTATTGATTACAATTTAATATTTACACTTAATTTCATCTTGTCTGAAACTTCACTTTTAAAAATATGATGATTGAGATTAATGAGTGATTATTTTTATACACTGCATATATTCACCGACTGTGCATACACTGTAATCATTTGCACTCAATAGATGCGAGAGGGAGATATTGATATGGTTCTGGAGGGAATTTCATTTTCTTCTGCAACCAGCTTTTGAACATCTCTTTGAAATGCTCATCTGTCCTCGAGCTTTGATTCCACTTTCTCAGGTATTTCGAGAAAACATTCTTCGCACAAATCGCGTCAGAATATTTTTTGCATGCTTGATTTCATTCAGTCGAAATCTTGTTTTCAAATATTCCACGACATATTCCTTCTTCTTTGCTTATTAATATTCTTTTCTCTCTGTATTTTTATTGTACACCGCAAGGTACGAAAGCATTTGCGGCACCCATAACTCAAATTTAACAGGAGTATTTACGGCTGAAACGATGAATGTGATTTCTAAAAGTTGTCTTTTTTTATCCAATAATAAACCGGAAATTATGAGTTGACATTGAATAAAAGATATACAAGCTTATATAGACTTGCCTCTGAATTTCCGACGTATCCTGAAATTTGAATGCAAAACATCGCCAAAGCAAGTGCTTTAATTATCTGGAAAGGAGAGGTTTCTCGAGTTAGCCGTGTTAACATAGTTCGGAGCACAGCACTTTTTCACTAAGAAAATCATTGAGTAAAACTGAGTGGGAAATATTCACCACATCCATGCAATGGCTATGGTGAGGGAGGCCGTCATCCTCATTCCATTATTATTAAAAAAATTCACTTGCAAGATTCACGCTCCATTGGTGGGTTTAGACGAATTTTTCCCCCCGAATTCAATCCTATCTACGTCTATGGGCTGTTGAAATGATTCTGTGAACAAATCTTGGCATTAGGGAGCATTTATTTCTCTTAGCTCCAATACCTTATTTCGGAATAACGTGCTGACAACGCTGTACAGCATGTAAGGGATCTCTTCTCTATAAAAATATGAGGAAAGTTTTGCAGAGAAAAGCATCTTGTGGTTACTATAAGGTTCTCGCATAAGGACTTAAGTAGTCGGTTTTGATCACTAATAATGTTTCTCATTAAGAGCATGAAAACCGGCCCTCATTGGTTTCATGAATATTTGAAGGTGAGTGCACAAACGAGAAGTGTGTATACGATAGGCGTGAAGCACTTGATTAATGTAATCGTACAGGATGTAGAATTATGCTAAGTATACACCATGCAAGTTTGACCACCGATACAGGAATATTTGAGCGACAATGCCACTGTCTCCCGCCGGCCAGCCGCCCTCAGCGGAGCGGTGCACCGCTCAACTTAAAACCCTCTATATGTCGGATAGGCAAGTATAGGCAAGATTTTCTTTCTCCATCTTGTTGTACATACTCTTCCTAAGGATTCAGCATAGGAATCTTCGAGGGGCACGGAGGGGCACAAAACTATATCGACACATTTGACTAAAAATAGGCCCCAAAATAGCTAACATTATAAATAATGAAATATTGTTATAATAAATTCTGAAACGAACAAAAAATACTATAATATTGTGAACAAATATGCAAAATTACCGTATTAAAATTGACAGATGAATCCTATGAAATTAAAATAGTCATTTATTAAGTTGAATTACCCTAAAGTCGAGTATTTCTATGCCTCGGGCGTTTTAGGCTGAACATGCCCATGTTTGACGGGTTACACAGATCAACATAATAATCACATAGGCCTATCAGGTACGAAATATAATAGGCTATAGCCTGTAGAATCCGAATACATAATTCAAAGCTTCCTCGTAAAAAGTCGAAAAAATGACTTTTGGCCAGCTTTTTTCGATTTGGGACCACTGTGCGGCGCGCCGTTCCGGCACTGGTTACCAAAAGTCATAATAGTAAATTAACACTTTTATCATTTTTGGCGCCTTAAAATTTCTGATATATACATTTGTAACAAAATTTAAAAAAAAATGAAGTGTAAATAATATTATGTCTTGTATTAAAAAATACGAAGAGTAATATTTCACTACTAAAAAGAGTAAAGGAAAGTGCGTTCCGGCACTGCTAATTTTTCCATGACGTACTGGTGTACTTCTATATCCATCCTATGTAGCTTTATCTTTCTTCGGAGATTTTTTCTACAATTTTTACCACTGTAACATTTCTCACTTAATGGCTAAGTCATGTGACATGGAAGGAGTTGAAGGAATAAAGTCACCATGTTTTTATTAATAAATAAAGTCACCTGTCAAACATAGTTTTTATTCCTTCAACTCCCAAGATAAAGAATTCCTACCAATTCACGCCCGCTATAATTACTCATTTAACGTAGGCAACCTACCGGGTGCTTCTCTGTCGTAGGGAAACCGAAAGATAAGAGCAATAAAGGAACTGCGCTAGAGTAAAGAAACTCAGAGAAATGCCCACTGGCAGGCCCCTGTGAGTACCTACGGATGCATCAGTGGCAGAGAAGGTATATGCTGTTTCCGTTGTGAGGGCTTAGGTCATATTGGATCAATTAGAAATTATCATTCAAAAGGCGTTAGAATGAGGAAATATGATAATGCTAATAGTTGCCAATATTAGATAAACTAAGGGTATTAAGAAAAAGTTTGATATCAATGTGAAAACAAGAGTTGAGACGGGAGAAGCGTAAAGTTTGAGTTGTCATTAAACTTTCGGGCACTGAGGGATAAGTCTTGAAATTCCTTAAATATGTCACAGTTGCTGCTAGAAATATTGTAGACTTGATCTTCATTGAAAGATTTCGGGCTTGCCCGGCAGATATCTTTGGTAAATTTTCTCATAGGGGCAGTTTCTCATGCTGGCTGAATTTCCGTTGGAATACTTTTGCTGCATCCTCAGGACTGAGAATTCAGGGCAATCCTGAGAATATTGCATAAGTGTCCCTACTGAACATTAGCCGACGTAGAGACCTGGTGTAAAACCCGAGAGGAATTTTACCATATTTTTATTAGACTTCATTATTTGCTTTTTTCGTTTTTATGCCCTTATTTTCGTAAATGTATTTTATTTCCCTTAATTTTTGACTGAATAGGTCCACTCAAATTTATGCTTGCCTTTCCATCCACCCATTACTGCCGTAAAATAGCTTATAAAATTGCTTAAACTCAAAAAATTTCTTAATGGACTCGTTTACCAGTTTTATTTTATTCGACTGATGGTGTAAATTACCTTTTTCTTACTCAATTTTCATTTTTGATCATGTCGAAGAGGTTTTTGCGTAAAAAATGCAGGTACAAAATTACCGTTACTGAGAAATTCTTTGTCCATTTGTCGCGCGCCCGTGACGTCAGGCGTCACTCCTTCCTCTCCCCTCCTGATTCTCCGCGGAGAAATTCGCTCGACAAGTCTTCGGCAGACTCCGACAGCAGTCAATTGCAAGCAGTCGAGAAAAAGGATATCTATATGGCCGCCTTAATGAGATTGTGTGTATTTGTGTAAGAGAGAGAGAAGGTATAACCCGAACGTTCCCTGCTATATTTAGGAATATTTCCGAAGGTCTCTGACAGGCACGACTGTCTCGGAGACCGAATAACCGAATGCCGGCATAACGGGGTGAACTGATTGTGAGGCGGGCAGCCACGTGACTGCTTAGCATTTCACTGGTAGAATAGCATTCGTACCTGGGGAAACCCCTTCGCAGGTCCTCACACCCGCTTCCTTTCCGAAGGAGTTGGCTAGCAATGCGAATTCCGAGTGAACGGTACAAAATATATACGTATATGTATAGTATAATGGTGCAAAATTCTTGTAATCAATCGCGTTAATAGAAACTGGTAGCGATAGTGTTCATTTTTACATGAATTTTCGAAGTTAAGTTTTATACCCTCAACAGACCCTTTGCCGTGACGTATGAGTGCTAATTAATTGGAAGAGTTGACAAAATCACTGCTACTAAGATGACTTATTTTAGCTATCTTGTCTTATATCTAGGAGTTGATGAGTTACTCAACTTTAAATCATATTTATTCTTTTGTCATTAAGATAATGTTCGTAAAATTGAAATAATTTCGAAAGAGTAACGTACAGCATCGTCTCCTTGACTTTGATTATGTTAGTTATTTTGTTCTGCATAGCCCTCTCCTTCTATTATCTACCCTTCAATTGCATTCGTCCATTATACTAAGTGGGCCGCTGTCGGCCAAGGCCTTTATCCAGTTACCTCCGAACACGAACTCAGACGGACGAGAGGCATGAACGGGTAGAGTTCGGGTTTTGCATTCGCTTGCAAGCCTCTAAAACCATCCCGCCGACCAATCTGTGGACGAGTTAATAAAAAAACAACCTGGTCTGTTACGGTTTGCGGTCCGATCCCCGATCCCACGTGTAGCTTCTTTTTCGGCAGGCCTTATCGAGGTGGGATGGGGACGAGACCACTGCAAGGATGAGGGATTGTGTGCACGAGATTGTGTAGACGAGAAATAGGAAAAGAGAAAGACAAAGTGACGGAAAAGGCCGGGGTGCCTTGGCATAGTGCGAGTATTTGCATTTTGGTATAGTGCGAGTGGCTGTTCCTGCCATAGAGTATATGCTAGCTAATATATTTGAGTTAGATTATATGTTTTAGTTTATCTTGAAGTTTGGTCAATTTAAGTTTGAATCACCATTCCTGCTAACCTTTTGAAGAATTTTTTATCAACCTCAGGGCTTAGAACTTCATTCGAAAACTTTTTGGTGAAATACAACTTTTTTGTACCTACATAACGTATTTCTGTATTTTCATCTATATTTTTTTTAGAATGAAATTCTAAGCCATAATGATGACAAATAAGTTTGTCGAAACTTTGGCAAGGACCTGAATACAAACCTTAATTGACAAACCAAATCTTTAATTTAATCAATAAAATTGATTATGAATATTGGGCGGGGAGCAAGATCATTGCAAAGCAAGATAATTTTAAAAGAGAAAATCGTTTCATATTTTGCATTTAAAATAAGATAGAAATAAAGAATACGAATAAGTATAATAGTACTGGTTGATGAAGTGCCACGATAGCTCCAACTGTAAGCAGCGGGCGGTAGATGCCTTAAATGCTAAAAATTTCTAATGGGCTCATTCCATTTTTTTAATGTACATGGAAATTAAGTTTTCAAAATAGAAAGAACCGTATTTATCCTCTTTTTGTCCCTTCGCGATGCGTACTTCTTGAGGCCATCGCGGCGAAAACTCAACGGCCTTAACCCTGCAGTAGATAAGATGACGGTGTTATAAATTTATTCCGAAAGTGGCGCTACTTCTCCGCCACTCCTCGGCCATGTAAGTATACAGAGCTGAATGGCGAACTTAGTTGACGAATATCTAGATAACGAAAACAATAATATACAATACGAATAATTGTGGATTAAATGTTTTGGGCGGAGGGCAAGGTCATTGCAAGGCCCGGTATTTTAAAGAAGAACGCCTCATGACGTTTTATATTTAAAATAAAAGTTTAATTTTAAAAATGGGACAAACTAAACTGTTTTTGTTTTACTTTTCATCTTCGAGGACATCAAAAAAGTTTATCAACCCAAGTATATGGAGGTAATATTTACTTAAATTTCACATGGTGAGAAACTCGTTATATTATTTCTAAGTAAATAACATTGCAAGTTCATACCCCAGCGGATACCAACCAGACAGGTAAATTGATTTACCTGAAATTAAAGCTCAAATTTCAAATCACCTACCTACTTCCGTTATCCTGCTTCCATCAATTATCTCTTTTCCTCTACAGATAAAACATGATCATCTTGCGGTTATTTTTTTATTCATTTTTCTTCTTAGCGGCCTACAATGAGTAGAACTACACAATTATTCATCCTCCAATTGCCTTGGCCCGGATAGGCTAACGTCCGAGATTCGATTCGTGTACCAAGGGATTTTTTTCTCTTAGAAATTCATGTACATCCATCCCTTGTGATCATTTTTAGAATTTATAATTTGCTCAAAGATAATCTTCCACTTGAGGTCACCCTATAGAATATATAGATAGAAGTTATAGAGGGCTCTCTGGGTTTTCCCATCGGGGAATAGAAGTTATAACAGTCCAAATTTAAAACTTAACGTAGTAAATATAAAAGCTCGCTCGAGTTTTCTCGCCATGTCAGCGGCTACATATCATGGGGGATATAGATCGGGGCCAACGGCCAAACATCAAGCGGCTTGGCCCCCATCTTTACTTCCAAACACTATTTTACACTATTGTTCGAGAATGGCTTACTTCTGATCGAGAAACCTAATTTTCTATAGGTCTTCTGAGGAGCGCTCTTAATAGCTGAAATTGATAAGGGCACAGGTGATCCTCCGTGGGCCGCTCACAGATTGTCTTCATTCATACTCCTGGCAATGGAATTAATAAATGATGCGAAAATTTTATACTTATCATCAGCCAGTTTTAGATTTAA
Source organism: Ischnura elegans (assembly GCF_921293095.1). Classification (NCBI taxonomy): domain Eukaryota; kingdom Metazoa; phylum Arthropoda; class Insecta; order Odonata; family Coenagrionidae; genus Ischnura; species Ischnura elegans. The sequence continues at coordinate 38,198,860 of NC_060249.1, read as the reverse complement.
AATTAATTAATGGCTCATTTTTTAATTACTCATTATTGAAAGCCCTATTTCTCTCACCTTTTGTCAGCGGTCATCTTAGGGGGCAAGTTTCTTCAACCCTTTCAGTGGTCGTTTTAGACGACATCAGAACAATTACCTATGAGGGGGTGAGAAGCCAAAGGGTACAAGTGATTTTCTCTAAACAGGAAAAGAAAGAAACTTCGTAAAGAAAAAAAAGAGATCAACTAGATATCATAGAGCATAGAGAATCATTCGTATCCCTTTGTCACCAAGTTTTGTCTATTTCTTTTATCTATTTCTATGCGTAACTCGGTTTAGAAAGAAAATAACTTGTACCCCTTCGCTTTTCAGGCCCTCCAATGAGATTAACGATGTTTTACCCCTGGGTTAAAGGTATGACATGGAATTTGGAGGAGGTCACCGACAGCCGAGGTTATTTGCACCATTAAGACCATTGAGAGAGGGATGTTGGAGGGAAGGAAGATCATTGGAATTTGCCAACCCTTAACGGTGTCAAGGGGACCACGGCTTAGTGTCCCATCCGATGAACGGAGTGCTGTACTTGTAGTGATCTTCACAAATCACTTGAACAGAAATCGGGCAGTGTGAAAAAACCCTGCCACCTCGGAGATTTAAACACGGACCGACGAGGTATGAAACCAACACTCTAGCCGCAACACCAACCCGATATCTCCATGCTAGTTAAGTCACGAATATTACAGAAGAGTCGATCCTCAAGCGGCCTCTGAATATGTTGCCTTCCACCGCGCATTTAAATGGGTTTACATGAGATAAAAAGTAAAGCCACTCGTATCGCTGACGGACAAATTGATCCGAGTTTCCCGGGAAAATACTGATATGATTAGGGGCGTTAACCGTAATTTATATGCATGATGATGTGATCTATCGAATTCATAAATTTATATGCTATTCCTCGCAATTACAAACATTACACATACTGCAAAATATTTGATAAAAGCGGATCGCATTGCACTCATCACCGTGCCGCGGACATTTTTGAAAACCGATTAAAATGCGACCGAAGCACAGTGGTCCGAAATCGGAAAAAGCCGGACAAAATTCCAAAATAGCGTTTTTTGAGGTAGAGACTTGAAATTTTTAATAACGCGTAAATCTGGTAAACATGCTTTGTTTTTATGCCCAAATATAGTCTCCGCTACACAGGCCTTCCAGTTTTTCGTCATTCCATTGCCCCCACACTTTGAGCCATACATTTCTTTCAATTACCGCTAATTATCAATCGGAGCAACATTCTTCACATTATTGACCGACCAGACGCAAAACTTAACCCCTTAAGCGCGGCTGGCATTTAATTAAATCCCATCCCAACGGCCGGATGAGATTTAAATGACTTTGACCTTTTTGGCATACTATTATTCAATAATTTATATCTTTCATAACATACAATCAGTATAATCGAAAATTTTTGTAAACTTGCGTAATATAATGCTCTACTATATAATAATTTTTCGTTCGATTTGAATAAATTTTTATTGTTTATGTATCTCCTTCTATGAACTCATGAATAAATTTTCAGTTTTGAAAGATTTAAATTTGGATTCGAATAAGCTTTGAGATCTCTAACATTCCATGTATTTTTAAAATACAAAACATGATGTTTTTAAGCTATATGGGGTCGAAAATTTCATAACAGATTGGATACTTTCGATAGGATTACCCGTTACACCTACTTGAAAAGTTATCACTTCGCCCATTTCTCCGTATTTGTTCTGTAATTACCGTATCATTTCATATAGGTATTCACGTGCTAATGTTTCAAACGTCAATATGTTAATATTCAAATTATTTTACCTTAGAAAATCTGCGTTGTGTGACTTGATTTGAAGCAATCAAAACATAATCCCACTGCACATTTTTCACACCAGTACACGCAGTCTCTTCATTTCCCATGAACGACTCTAGTGGACTGAAGCGCGTGCGAAGCTCCATCAAGAGACGAGAAAACATTTCGAAGGGGTCCTGGTATACGCTGACTGTTTAGAAGGAATCTTATCTTCGTTGATTACTGTCCAGTAAAAAAAAAATAAAAAAATAAATGCAGAGCGAGGCACATGGCCCCTTCGCTTAGGACGCTTAGGACTAACGAGGTGGACCAAACACACTTGGGGCTCGAGGTGACGACACACAAGAAAAAGGTGGAGAGAAGGCAGTGGGCTCAGATGGTACCGTATCTCAAGCTAAAGCAGCTGACCCTTCTTGATGTCCCACAAGCAGAATAGGCGGCAGTTTTCATGATGGAACAGTTGAAGGAAGTCAAGTCTAAGGGCAATATCCTGTGAAATAAGCCTAAAATATGCAGCATTCTCGCAATACTGCCAGAGAACGGCGGAACTGTACGTGGAGCTGTACCCGTGGTACTATATGCCAACCACAGTTCATAAAGTACTGATGCATGGAGGGGAAATTGCAAAGGAGGCAATTCTCTCACTGGGGCAACTTTCCGAAGAGGCATTAGAAGCAAGAAATAAGGACACCAGAAAATTTCGACAAAGATTCACCAGGAAGCACTCAAGAGTGGCCACAAATCACGACATCTTCCAAAGACTTTTGATTACGTCAGATCCGTATATTTCGTCTACCGTGAATTCAAAGCCAAAAATATCAAGGAAGATGCCTAAAGAATTGAGGGAAGTTTTGGTTTTAGAGAAAAGTGAAGGAGAAGAATCAGATTGTAGTAATGACCAAGATTCTTCGGAGGACTGAATTCATGAATTTATAGAGTTTCAAACTATGACCATGATTACAAAAAACCAGCGCGGTGTTTGATAAATTCATTTGTGTACACTGTCTTAGTTCTCTAACCTTCAAGTTCATTGTAAATCATACGTTGGAGTTATATTTAAGTTGTTTTGATTAATGTTTCATTAAATTAATGATTTCAAACTATTCTCTCGAGGAGTCTAAATTCAACATTTTATTCCTATTGTTTTCACTATTTTTATCATTCTGTATTTTTTTAGCATTGAATAAGGCATATACTGTATATATTCTCTATTCTGACGGGATTTTAAAAAGGTAAAACTTTGAATTGTAAAATTATACTAACTGCATGAATTCACATTTTATAATTATATAACAAAAATTTCTTTATAAAAAGCTATTAATTCATGTTTTTATCCCTTAATAACTATAATTTCCTCGTGGTAGGTTATATGGCATGCTAAACAGGATAGGAAGCGGAAAAACCGTCTTCTTAAATATCCATTGTATAACAACAAAGGCTGCGCGGCATGATAAAATGTCCCTTTTTGGCACGCACCTCCACGGCAAGGTTGAAAAGGGAATTAATTAGTGATAGAATGCCATTTGTTGCCTTTCCTGGTAATTGTACATGTCAGTCGACGCGAGAAAACTTCAATCCTACTCAAAGGATGTTCGTAATATGCGACCTGATTCCGTTGAGTTTGGAAACTAAAGCATGTTTACCAGATTTACGCGTTCAGTAACATAGTGTATCGATCAAATATCTTAGCAGTATCTTCAATTAAGTATTTAGGGCCAATAGAGACTATTTACTGTGCATAACACGACGACTTTAAATAATTAAGTTCCAGAGAAAGTGAAATATCCAACAGTGTCTCAGAGTCTCTGAGCCCCCGCGTCGCGGAGCCGGGACGTGAAGTGCGATAAAAAAGTTGCGCTCATTTCCGCAGCTGCAAACTTTTTTCCAAGATGTTTGCTTTATACTCTTAAGCTATCTCTACTAAATACTCTCAGTAAAAATTGGAGAACTATTATTTCTCAAACTAAAGATAATGTCTACTTTATGTCAGGTTTTGCCATAAAAACGGAGCCGCCATTTTGCGACATTATACCACCTCGATATCAACCAAAATATTTAAAAATAATGTAACATGTAGATAAAGTATCATATTACTGGAATATAATGTTTTTTACTGCATTAAAATCCTTCAAAAACTCTACGAGCAGCTTAACTTCTAAGTTTTTCGAAGAAAAATGAGATCGGGCGTGTTTTTGGAAATTTGGTCGTGTTTGGTCCTCTGTATCTTAGCAACGGATGAGATCTATGAAAAACGACTTATTGTTTCATGATCACCAATCATTAGTGAGCATATACGTAAAATTTCAAGTCTCTACCTCAAAAAACGCTATTTTGGAATTTTGTCCGGCTTTTTCCGATTTCGGACCACTGTGCGAAGTGGCAACAGAAATAAGCCTTACATGGGATGGAATTGGGCCTCCTCTATGCAGTCCCCTTGGGTTAAGAGTGCATCTTTTTCATGAAAAATATTGATTGATTTTCCTTATTTTTCATATTTTTGGCGAATTCTTCACTATTCAATCACGTTATTCCCGAGTCACTTTTTGACCATAAATTCTATTCAAAGGCGTGAGGATGCATTCGTACGGCATCCACTCAAAATGTCGTCAGCGTCTCTCGTTTATTATTTTCTCGCGCAAGGGTGATGCACGACTTGGATATAACGTGCAATTTCAGGCGCTACGTCATCCTCCTGCAGGCAGCATCAACGCAACCACGGTTTATGGTGCGCAATTCGCACGCATTCGAGATACTCTACACATCCCCTGGAATCCTATATTGTGATTTTCGTATCTAAAAAGCCTGAATCACAAGATCATTTTTATAATATATTTGAAGAGAAAACTTCTGCGATAGCTCTAGCGATGGTGGAAAAAATGACCGTATCCCGCGATCATTTTCCGCAATGGCTCGTGGGATGGGATTTACATCACTAAGCACGTCCCTTTTTCCGTCGCTGAAACCATAGCTTGAACCGTCCTTTAGCAATTCAGAACGCACGGCCGCTAACAAGGATCGTAGCTTCACGCTTCGCTTTCAATGGAATGACAGTTGTAAATAGGAAAGTGACGGAATGAGTGATGGACAAGAGCAGTGGCGTCGCCAAGGGTAGGGTCCGGACCCGCCCCCCCCAAAATATAAAAAAAAATTCCTTCATAAGAGAAAACAAAATATTGAAAAATCATGAATTTGCAAAATACTCCTTTCGAAAATGAAGTTTTTCAATTATTTAAAGCGTTAAAATTAGCTTAAAACTCTCTACCTAGTACCCTATTTTTAAAAAAATTTCCCCTCTGGTTTTGGACACCCGCCCCTAACGATATTTCTGGCGACGCCACTGGACAACGGTATGGTGGGAATGAACGCGTGGATCATAAAATGATAGGTCGAGCGATCATTCATTTGGTCCCTGAGAAGCTATCGCAGTTGGGACGGAAATAAATGATCGAACGATTCAGGTTTAACGATGGGTTATGGGTATGGCACGGAATTTGGAGTGGGCGACCGACAGCTGAGGTCATTTGCGTCATGGAGGAAGGGTGGAGGGAAACCCGGCCCGCCCTTAACGAAAGGCGTCAAGGGACCACAGTTGAATGTCCCATCCGATGGACTGTGCTTGAAATGCCCTCAACAAAACAGTCAAACATAAAGTGGGCAGTCTGAAAAAAACCCTACTCCTCCGAGGATTGAACCCGGACCGACTGTGTGGGAACCCAACACTACCTGTTGTAACCTCATCCTAAGAATCATCTATTGTGATATTCGTGCCTATAACAGTCGAAGAGTGTATCCAACTTTGGCTGCCTTCGGGTTTTCCCTTCCTTCTTCCGTTTCTCCCATACCTCGGGGCTAGTCCGAGTGGAGGAGGATAAAAAAAAATCCTTGAGCTCGCTCACGCTCACCGTCCCCCCACCCTCTCAATATTTTGACGCCACCGTACCCTTCCCATCATGGCTTGCGGCCCCGTTTGTCTCTACGGCCCGGCCGGTTCCCTTTCCTCGCTGGCAGACCGGCCACAGACGGACCACCCCCATACTACACCCGCTCCTCCCGCTAGGGCTTCCACGACCGCCCGCCGCCGCACGGCTCACCTCAAGCGCCACCTCGCACACACGCACGAAATGTTAACCAGGGCGGGGATCACCTAACACGCAACACGCTTGAAGGTCGAGGATAAAGTGAACAGATCACAGATTAGTCACAGCGGAACACTTCTTTCTTCTCCCCTGGATTTTAGGCAGGGGCGGATTTAGTCTGAGGGCGGCCGCTCCCCCGTAATTCCTGGAATAACTTAACGATAGTAATTAATAAGGTGGCTTCCGATTGAAAGTTCACATTTCATCAGAACAACGAAAAATGTAAAATAAATGTTGGAGATTATGTAAAAAGCCACTTGTCCGAGCAGTCGAATTAACGCTGGTTGTGAGAGATATTGTAGATCACTAACAATAAGTCGCTGCGGAAAGTCGTTAACTGCCCCACCAAAAAATCGAGAACCACTCATCTGTATCACCCCTGATCGTTGGTAAAGCCTGTAAAAAACTTCTAGTAGTCCAAAATTAAAACCTCATACATTCAGCTACCGACGATAATTTCGATACCAACGATATCAATGCAATGTTTACTTCCGTCTTTCTCCCTTTACGTTCCAGGCCATTAAACCCGCAGCAGTGATCTTCCACAAAAACCTTAATATTGTCTTTCACTCTCCCTAAATTCCTGTTCCATAGACTCTTGAATCTGTCCAACAGCCTTTCTTCTACCCACCCTTTACCTACCTCTCATCCACCTATCGCTTTTTTACCTCCCATGTAAAAAACATTCACATTCATATTGCAAAAGGCTTCACCTAGCTATCGATTACCAAGAAATCGCTGCTGTTAAATTTTCTTCTGCCTATATTATTAGATTATTAGTTTTTTATGTCAAGCTTTTATTTATATATGGACTATTCGTGGCTTTAAAGCGTCTTTACCCCATGGTTTATGGTCCCTGATCACTTTTTGTTGCAATCTAACTGGAGAGTGAACTTACCATTTGATACTCACCACAAGTGTTTTTGAAACAGAAATGTAGGCTTCTTATAGCCAAAAATTATGACTGGGAAACAGCTTGACGATATTAACGAAGACCAAGAAAATTTGTTGCAAAAATTCTTTGTACATTTGTTTCAGTGCATTTATTGCAATGGGCCGTTTGCCGGACAGTCTTGCTGAAAGTTTTATTTCCAGAAACTGAATTTTCGACACTGAATTGAAACTGACTTTCCTTCCTGCCCAATTTTTTTGCAGTTTTGATCATTATACAGATTAATTGTACTTCGTTTAATCATTATGGAATATTTTTGAATCTCTAAGTTCTATTTTAAATATCTATAAAAACTTGTGTCATTCTTGTGGTGTACAACGGAATCAAGAGTGTTTTTTTCATTACAGCACATTTTGCTTGTGCCATTTCCGCGGAGGATACCTTTCGGCGTCTGTAGGCTTTATACTTGACTAATATTGACTCGAAATCTCTGGAGTGCAGAAATGTCCATTCAAGTGTAGATTATATTCAGTAGCAATAAACATGGAATGCATACGGAATTAATTCCATAGATATCAGTATTTTAACGGTGCAATGTAAGCTATTGAATTTCAAAAAGCCAAGGAAAAATTCGCCATTATCGATGAATTACCTTGAAGTGGATTTGCCATTCTTTGCTATTTGTTTGAAAATTTAACGATTATAATTGTAAATAGGTGTGCTCTAAAATTTAAGAATGTATTTAAATTTAATGTCCTGTAAAAAAATGTATTTAAAATGTCAAATGTTTTTGGGAAACATGACTTTTAGCAATAAGTTTGACGCATATATGCAAAATCGAGACTTTGATTAAAATACAATTCCCATAATGATGGTTAACAATTTATTCATGACATGACATGAGTGTAAATTTAATTGGATAACTAACCTTTTATAACTCGACTTGATAATAATTTGTGCACAAAATCGAAGTAATAATTTAAACTTAACCTTCATTCTTTTCACTGGTAGTCATTTGGACGCTGGATCAGACCTTTACTTATTATAACCTGAGAATAAGTAATTATTATTGGTGGAAATAAAAATACGAGTTACCATATTTTCTGGAAAACAATCGATATCGTATTTTCGATGCAGAGAAAGGAAAGTCGCATAGCGTTGATGTCGTGACTGAGAAGCACGGAGCCTCGAGAGAGAATGTGAGGACTTAACTCAGGATAGCATATACCGAGCGAATGAAGTGCTGTTGGAGGGATGGCTGTTGCGATCTCTCTCTCTCTGAACGCTATGGTTTCTGGGACATTGAAATGAAAAGTTGGAGGTGAGCTGCGCTCGTATTGAGTGAAATATCACGATGCCGTGGAAAGCGGCGGTGAGTAAGGGTCCATTGTTTAGGATTGATGTAACTGCTTCGTCTAATCCCGTCTCGGGATCTATAAGCGGCAGGTTTTCCTTGAACGGTTTTGCGGTGGTGTTGTGACGTCGTGAAGGCGATGGGAGAGAGTGAATGGTTCGAGGCTCGAAGAAGCACAGCTGTTCTTCTCGGAGCGACCGAGAGCTTAAATGTCAAGAAATCGAAGTGAGAATGGGATAAATTTTCCAGCGATGAATGCGTCTTAACACTTTTTTTTTGTTGCGCTCGCACGGTGTGGTAAAAGGATTTGTTGCCCACGCTCAATGAATTACAGCTTTACTCGAGGGTTCTAAAAAATTGAATGTCTAGATATCGCGTTGAGGAAAACGACTTCGTAAGAGTATAATTAACATAGAGGATATATGCGTATATTTGCGTCAAGATATGCATTGGAAATAGAAATATAATAGGCGTCCAAGAGTTTTTGTGCACTTTATTTTTTGTGAGTCAAGGTATCAGAAAATGTTTTAGTTAAATTTTAATTGATTTGTTAATGAAGGATTTTTTTTCGATTATAAGTATTTGGTCAACATATGCCGTTGATCATTCTTTATTGAAGAGCTTCGTGAATTATAGGTTATCTTCAGTAGCAACTAAGTAATAATTTCTAAAGTTTCTTATATAATTAGTGTCAGGCGGAATAGATACCCGAGTGCCTCCATAAGGGAGGTAAAGGTATGCTTTTGTTGCTTAAGTATTTTTTTTGCAACTTTGATCTCGATAGTTTTCTATAAGATTTTTTATCACATTTGCCTTTATTATTTTATGAAAATTAATATTATTTATTTCCATATACATTGGCTTTTAATGAATTTTAACGCACGGAAGGAATTTACCTTGTACGGAAAATAGATTCAACTTGGCAGAAATGGTAAATGCCAGCAAGATTTTAGCTAAGCTTTATGTTCAGTTTCGAAAGGAGTGGAAGTTATCTTCATAGAAAACGTTTGCTAATCAACGTTATCGTGGTGTTTCCGATGAAGTATCCTTAGTTTCTTTTGACTGTCGTAAATTATTTCGTTTGAAGTCGGTTTTATGCAATTCATAAGCATTAAGGCATGTCATGTGATTTTTGATGGGTGTATCTAAGAAATTGGGCATTCCTTATGTTAGTTATAAATGTATTTTCTGTATTTAGTGTGTACATGGTCGTTGTAAAATTTAAGCTTCACAAAATGTGTATCAAATTTTTCAATGGTACTGCACATCATTTTGACGATATATTATTATACCAATGCTCAAGGTTTCCCATCATACCACACACAGCATGTGAATTTTTGAAATTTTAGGTATATTCTTACCATTTAATCCCCAGCGGCTGTATGCTACAAAAGTTCTATATTTCGCTTGAGGAAGTCCTGTTATAACACCTTGCGATACAGTTGCTCGAAATACCTGTTCTTGTAGTGAGCGCTTTAAGCGTAATGGCATAGAAAAAAACCAACGATTATGAATGATAATAATACCTAATGAATTAACCAATGGGAAGTCGATACCGTTAGCATATTTGCTCTCCCCGACGATTTGCATCGTAATCGCATCGATTCAGCAGCACACGCTTCGGTAGTTGAACCATATTATTCAGAGAAGGTTTAGTTTTTCACGTGATTGAAAATGCTTCCCATTTTCCGCAATTTGCGCTCAACTACCAACTACCTGTTACCCATTCATCTTGAGGTTCCTTGCGCAATAAAGTTCGAGAATTGACGCGCATACCGGCCGTTCGCTTAGCTATTCATCACCACGTTTAAGCCGTCCGCTTAATCCGTATCTCGAGGCGCAAATTTCTATCTTGTACCATATCCATTCACTTGCACCGATCTCTCCTCCGGTCTCGATTTTTCGTCCTCCATTCCCTTTCACCCTTGATAGATCGGAGCACGCCAAAGACTGGCAGGAAAACTCGTGAGCCGTCCTTCAATCCGTGGCGAAAAAAAATATTTTACTCGAAGCAACATATTCATGATATATTCTCCCGTTTGCGGTCCAGTGGAGCCCATTATATGGTGAAGGATCCGGTTAATCCAGGAGCCGAAGGGGGTTAGACTATACCCTCCGGTATAATCCCATCGCCTGGTAACGCTACACTCTATGCTAATAGGTAATTATAAGACTAGGAATGACCTAAATGGCTCGTGTTCCAGCTAACCAAACAGTGATCAGTGCCAGAGTAAACAGGGGGAAATGTGGTGAGAGTTGTGCGCCAGTGCGTTGGTGATATTCAGAGAAAAAATAATCGTTGGACTTCACCAGGAACAAAACTTGTATGCGTGCGCAAGTAGACAGACGATCAATCCTTTCAATAGCAATGCTCAATCTGAAGTGGAGCATTTAGCTCCATCGAGTCGCAGCGTTAAATGGCTTTGCGTTCCTATTTTCCTATAAAACTGCTCTAATCTGAGAAAACAACTATCGATTCGTTTTTGAAAGGGATTTATTTCAATAATTTGCACTTGAAGCATTTAATAAAGAAACCGTCCGCAGCACAATTTAGTGTAGACAATTTCAGATGAAAAGCCTCAATAAAAACTAGTGTGAATATTCCATTGTAACCAACGCCAATGGAGAGTTCAAGTATTAGGAAAGTTATGGAAACTGACTAATTCGTTTATTTTCTGCGTAATTTCGTCATGGAGTTGCGTCTTCCTATGAAATTGATATCTTTAAAATATTTGATTATTTTTGATTTATTATGATAAAAGTTGATATTTATTTCGGATTTGGTGGTGAAAGTAATTGAAATCCATGTGGGTTTGGAGAGTTATTACTTCAACATTTTCCCAGGTCGTGTAGTGTCGTGACCTATAGTTTCAATTTTTTGGCTAAAATTCACTCGGTCTAACAGCATTTTTTCCATGCTCTTTTCTTCCAGCGTAAAAAGAGATGGATATCCAACTATCGCATTCAGATTTGAAATGTCGTACCACCTTCTTTCGTTTGAAGGGGTGGCCAAAGGGGTGAACAAAGTTGCTGCGAAGTTGGTTGAACACTCAGTTATCGATTGAATTATTCGGGGCTCAAATTTTGGTGGAACCAAAAACATTCTCCTCATTGTGTAAGGTAGCTTTGGGAAGGGAACTGGGCGGAAAGGAACTTCTCTTAGTTGATACCAACTGCTGTTATAGCCGACCATTGTCTCGACTGGTCCTGTAGTCTATATTAAGGACGTTACTATTATAATGGCAACATATTTAGAAAACAAGGTCAGTAATAATAAAACGTGGACATACCGGAGAAAATTTTCTTTTCTTTTCTATGTGTTCCTCGAAATGGCTGGAATTTTTTACACTCTTAGCGCAGGCCCCCCTTCAAAGAACGTATGAAATTCTATCATCTGTGGCATTGTTTCACATCTCACTTCTCCCAACCAACCTTGGTTTGGAGTTCCAAATGATTGAGTGCGACACTAATTGCTGAGGTGATCTCGTTTTAACCTTAAACAATGAATATCCTTGAACTCCAACAGTTTAGTTACCGATGCTTGGGCAGTGAGTGGGTCGAATAGGCTTTTTCACCATTCCTTTTTACAGTCAAATTGCGAAAGAGTTTGATAAATGTAACTTTATGCTCACTTATATTACAAAAGAGGATCCTCAAGTCAACCTCAAAAGATGTCGTCACCCACCGCGCATTTAAATGAGTTTACAAAAGTCGCCACTCGTGTCGCTGACGGACAAAGTGATCCGCGTTAAACGGGGAAATAAGGTATAATTAGGGGTGTTAACCGAAATAGTTACACATGTTGATGTGATCTATCAAATTCATTAGTTTTCAATGATATTCCTCGCAATGACAAACATTATACTGCAAAATATTAGATCGCATTGCACTCATCACCGCGCCGCTGACATTTTTGAAAACCGATTAAAATGCGACCGAAGTGGCAACAGAAATCAGCCTTCCATGTGATGGGATTGGGCCTCCTCTCTGCAATCCTTTCTTTCTACTTTTCGATCCGTCCCCTATTTCCCAAGATAAACGCTGCGAAAAATCGACGGCCGAATAGGACATATCTCCCGCTCGAGTGGTCATTTTTGGTGACGGATTATTTACTTATAACTTATGCTATGTTGTTGAACTTTTTAGGGCATGCAAATTATTTTTCTCTTGTCAAAATTTGCCATTTCTATCTAGAATATAGAATTCTCCAAAGCCATTAAATCCAGTGGTGTCATGATGCTGGAATGCCATTGGTTAAGAAAATACAAAATAGTCAAATAACACTTTTATCAATTTTGGTGCCCTAAAATTTCTAATATACACATTCGTAACCAAAACAATTTTTTTGTTTTGTGTATTCTATATTTACTGAAATAATTGAAACACACTGAGTAATATTCCACTTGTAAAAAAGTTAAGGAAAGTGCGTTCCGGCAGTGCTAATTTCGCCATGACACCACTGATTCCATCGTGTTTCACTTAGACCCAATATTTCTATAGGGGCATCCATTTATTACGTGAAGTGTTCAGAGTGGGGAGGGGGTCAAGCCGATTCTCACATAATCTCACGGGTCTTGGCAAGTCTCACGTAATATTTTTTCCGCAAGAAACAGTGAAAAATGTGATTCTAGACCACGATCTTAGTAATCTTAAATACTAGTTATAACTAATCTTAAATAAAAATAATAAAACTTTTTTTTACTAAATCCAAGGCAATGAAGCATATATTAACGTATGTACACTTAAAATAGGCATTTTGAACAGTCTCACGAGAGATTAGAGCGAGGGGAGAGGGGGTCGAGCCAAATATCACGATGTCTCACCAAGGAGGGAGAAGAGGTGGGGTTTAAACAATTGCAAATATCACCTCACAGAAATGATGAACGCCCCAATTTTTTTGGTAGAATCTAAGTGAACAGAGGAACAAAAAGAGGCGTATTAAATTCGCGTCGGGTCATGGTACGAAAATTGAGAGGAGAGGCTAGCGTACATTCCAAGGATTATGGTGTCAATAAAGAAAAGAAAGCTTGCGACCGGATGACGATGACTGGATATGACTCCTGACCCTTTCGCGAATGAGTAGATGACGTCAAGTTCTTATACGTAATTTTAAAGTCTGTTTCGATACACTTAAGGTTGCGCTTCTTCTACACGTCTTAACACTATCAGTCATAGATATCACTATCCAAAATCCAATTCTAGTCCTTATTTTTATGCTAAAAGGCTGTGCTGTTGAAACCGTCCGGTTTATTTCATTTGTTGCAGTTTCAGTAATAAGTTGAATTTTTAAGGAAGCGGTTATTAGCCCTTATCTTCGTATTCCTCGGAGCCACCTGCGGCCACTGGCTTCCGGGTTTTCTGCCGGGGTAGGGGTCTTTGTATGGGCCCATTCTTAGCCTTCAGTTTTTCCACCTTCCACAAATCAGTGGATTCTTGGCTTCTGCCTTCTGAACTTTTGAAGCATTTTTGCTCCCTTCCGCTTTTGGAGCCATCGGCCATTTTCCTCCCGTGACACTAGGTAGGGGCCCTTGCAGGGTGATACCATCCGGAGCCAGAAGGCACTGCTTATTTAGAAAAAAATAAGGTTGTCACTATTTACGAGAATAAAGTCTGAGTATACGACCGGGTACACATTCTTGACCCTTTCACAAATGATTCGATGACGTCACGTTTCTCTACCTGGTGGACTTTTCCAACTCTAGGATATCGAAAACATAACATATAGGCTCGAGAAGACGGAGACAATGTGAAAAAGTAGAAAATAACTGAGTACTTAAGTCGAGTCCTGTGTTTTTTTGGCGGAATTTAAGTGAACAGAGGAACGAATTGAGGGGCATAAAATTCGCGTTGCATCACGGGACGAGCGATGAGAGGGGGAGGAGGTGGACGCAGATGGTAGAAAATGATGCGAAAGAAGTTGAAATTGAGTGTAATTGGAGAGGCGTCGAAGTCGCGTTGGGTCACGGGACGAACATTTAGAGGAGAGGATAGCGTAAATTCAAGGGATTACTTTCAACAAAAAAAATAAAGCTTGCGACCGGACCACGATGACCCGATACGACTCCTGACCCTTTTTGCAAATGAGTCGATGACGTCACGTTCCTCTATGTAATGGAACTTTCAAAGACCAGGATATCGATAAAAATACACATTGGCACTAAAAGACAGGGACAAAGTGAAAAAGTAGAAAATTACCTGAGTGCTAAAGTTTAATCACGTTTTTAGTTTTTTTTGTGGAATCTGCGTGAACAGAGGAACGAATCGAGGGGCATAAAATTTGCGTTGCATCACGGGACGAGCAATGAGAGGGGGAGGAGGTGGACGTAGATGGTAGGAAAGGAGGCGAAATAAGTTGAAATTAAGTGTAATTGGAGAGGCGTCGAAGTCTCACGCGGAGTGTAAGGGGGAGAATTGAAAGGCGTGTTTGGGGGCGAGGATAAGGTATCTATTGCCTGGGTTAGAGCGGGTGTGGGAGCAGAGGTGAGCGCAGATATAAGTGGCGCGAGGAGAGAGGTAGGCTGGCGCGGAAAAGAGGAAGATGTTCCGAGATATTCCACCGGCGATAAGGCTTGGGAGTCGCTGGCGGGGGAAAGAAAAGGAGAGTGAAACGGCCGAGGACGTGTCAATGGAACACATGTGTGCGAAAAGGGAAAGTGAACGAAAAGGGAAAATGCTTTTGAAAGGCTCACCTATGAAGTGATGGAAAAATCGATTGCGATTAAAATCAATTTCGATAAAAATCGGTTTCGATTAAAATCGATTTCGATTAAAATCGATTTTTTAGATTAAAATCGATTTCGATTAAAATCAATTTCAATTAAAATTGATCTCGATTAAAATCGATTTCCGTAAAATCGATTACATTAAATTCGAAAAACGTGTTTTATTAGTCAAAGTTCGGGGAAATAAAGATCGAGCCATGAACTTCGATAGATTAAAAAATAAACGCTGTTGTATTCCACGCAGTAGCTATTGAAAACTCAACCAGTTTCGACCTTTTCAGGTCTTCAGAACTTGCAGAACTTTCAGAACTTCCGTCATCTTGAGGTAACGGAAGTTCTGGTTCTGATACCTCTAGATAATGACCTGTAATTGTTGAAACCGGAACTTTTTTCTATAAATACTGAGTGGAATATAACAACGTTTATTTTATAATCCATCATGCCACTATTTCACCAAGTGGACTCGAGAACCATTGATTTGATACCATTGAACTTCGAGTTTCGATCCATGTTGATTTTTCAAATTCGATTTTGGCCATTCCGTTTAATATCAGCGGCGCGGCGTCGCCACCAGCCTGTTATTGCGTTAATCGTCCCACTCGAAAGACTTTTCTCTAAGATCGGTAAAATTGAAAAGTTACGCCCTCAATGCAAGGGCGCACCCAGGATCACAACTAGGGGGGGAGGGGGGGCGAGCCATGATTGTTCAAGTTGTAGGTAAGATTTAAGCATGAAAATGTGAATGAAATCAACATTTTAAGGAAACTGTAACAGCTCTTTATTAGTTTTTAAAATCATTTCCTTGAAAAAATATTATTTTCCTTAAATACATTTGTGATTTTTGCTTCTAAAGGGGCAGCTGCCCCTCGCTGGGTACGACCATGCCTCAATCATCAAAAAAGCATTTCAAACAGTTGATTTGTCTTAAAATTTTTAGTGAAGCCGAATGGCTGCAAGCGGCGATCCCAAAACTGGAATGTACATGCATTTGTAAATTTTTACTGCTTATGAATACATTTTATTCACGCATATAATCTGAGCAAATTTTTTATACTACTGAAATGTATACTTAGAGCGTTTTTCTAATGAATAACAAACATTTTTGTACAATATTTTAAATAATGAGAACCGTCGAGTTTTTCGAACGCTGGAGCTTTTGGCTCAAATATCCATTTTAGTTGAAATGTAGAGATTTTCATTTCGATTAATAATTAATTTCTTGAAAAGTCATTTCCGTTCGACATTTTTCCATCACTTCAACTATGCTGAGTACCTACTTACATTTTGTTTTATAGAAAAAAATAAACTATGAATTGACCGCAGGGAACACTAAGCGTGAAAGCGTAACCTTTCACTACTATTCGGTTAATGCCGGCGTTTTTAGAAAATACGCAGAATCTGGTTAAATTAACGATATAACAAGCGTTGGATTGTCCTAAAGGTGAAGGAGAAGTATGAGGATTTTTATAAAGAACAATTATTAACATTTCATTCGCCTAATATCTCTCTTTACATTAGTAATACTAAGCGTAGTGCTTCATTGTTTACCTTAGCTTTTGGTCACTGCTCAGCCAACTGGTGCACCCCTTTTTATATGTACTCGCTTTTGCTCGGCTCTGCCCCACCAGACCGACCGTCATTCTACCAGTTCTTAAGGCCGCTATACACGGTGAATGATCATACGAATGAAATCATTCGCCGTGTACAACGGAAAAAGTTCTTGAATGAACCGTCATGCGCATGATCATTCAGTGTAAATTAGAACATGTTCTTAAGCTCGCGTGATCCAGTGAATGATCACGTGATCATTCGCATGATCATTCACCGTATATAGCGACCTTTACAATTTTTGCCTACCGATTGTTCCGTAAGGATCGTTTTTTGGGTAATATCTAATTTAATTAAATTGAATCCTAGGAATACAAAACAGTTCTTAGCTCTCAGACTTTTTGGCTTCCACAGAGAATTTGGTACCATTAACAAGCTTCTCTGCAATGCTTCCAATTCCTCATCACCATAGATTTTTTGACCCCCAAACACTCCCAAAAAGTAGAGGGCAGTTGGCAGCATTGTCGTAGAAAGAATATAGAAAATTTAGTGTTTCGAAAAATTTTTCTTTAGTTTCTGACGATTTTAGATAGGATCAATTCTATGGCTTTTTGTCGTATCTCGTCTCATTTACCTCATACATTTGTATGCATCAGTCTGTGGTCGGAGGTGGGTCTTAAAGTATTTGAATAACATGTGAGAAATTTACTGAAAGGTAAAAGACAAAATATTAAAATTCGAGATATGGGTAGAAATTGTTAAAGGTCTGCCTACTTGCCCTGAAAATTTCACGCTGATGGAAAAAGTTTTAAGAAGTAATCTGTCTCCAAAAAAGGACGATCGAGCAAGCAAAATCTATGATTCCTCCTCTAAACGCCACAGAGCCATTTAGCGAATCTTTCGTTTAGGGATGAATTTGATTCATCTCTAATGTTTCTTTTGAACCGGCCTGTGGTATGAATGCGGTGCGAAAGGCAAATTTATCTTTTTTCTCTTATTTTTGCTCGAGGACATTCATCTCTGGGAGAAACGAAAACGCAACACAGCCGAGAATGGGGAAGTATGGGACGGGGAACACAGTCGGAGTGTACTCACGAGAAAAGGGTCGAGGCAAATTATTTTAAGAGCATTCGGAGGAAATAATTCGGGTCAGACTCACAGAAGTACAAGGAGGTAAAAAAGAATGCCTTTTTGGACGACCTGCGGTGGGATTCGCACCAAACCGCGGGATAGCGATCGAAAAGTAACAAAACACTGCCCTTTCATCAGGGAAAGGGAAAAACAGCAATTCATGATCATCAAATACGTTCACCTTTTGTTACATCCAAATGTGGGAGAAAAATAAAAACGAAATTAGGGAAATTTCAGTCCACGTACTAATTCTGCTGGAAAAAGGAGAGGAGTGCATTTTAAGCAACGCCATTAAAGTTGAAGATACGTCCTTGAAAGAATTTGAAGATACGGAGAAAGGTAGAAGAGAGGGGATAGGATGAGGTCGTCGATTGGACTCAGACCAAAATCGAAATTCATTTGAAGAATTTGGTAGAAGTAAGGGAAAGAATAATTACGGAGAACGAGAATGTTGCAACCCTTTTTTAATTAGTTGGTGACGTCATCTGAGTTTAGGTTTATTTACTGATTCAGGGAGAACCTTTTCTTGAATGAAAGAATCGCTCCCAAGAGTTTAAATAACAACCAAACCCATGACATCCATGCACAATGCTGTGGAGTAGCTAAGAAGCGGTTATCTGCTCGGCATGAGCCCGTTACGTCATCAACTTATTTGAAAAAGGGTTATGGCCGTCGATTTTTCGTTACGATTAGCTCGATATTAGCGACGGATAGAAAACGAAAAATTCGCAAATTGAATTTGGCAAATAGAAAAAAAAACTCAGTATTAATCACTATCACAATCGGAAATAAACTATATGTGCCTCTAATTTGTTGGAGATCAATCCTATTGAGTACTTTTTTCAAAATTAACCAACTCCATTGCCAATGTTTGAAATCTATTTTTACGTCTTCAGGGCTTTGTAAGTGAAATAAAGCATTATGATCAGGAATACATGAGTGGCATCATTGAGAAAATCAATATAACATACTGGTAACTACCTATTATCTTAGAAGCCAAGGTACTGCATCCTATCTTAGTTCCATGATAGATGGAAAAGAAACCATCTCTCTCAAAAGTAATTTTAAATCAATCAAGTATCACTCTACTTAAAAATTTGGCATTTTCATAATTAAAAACGTAAATAATTATGAAAAATAAAATAACCATTCGCAACGCTGGGATAAAATTCAACTGAAAAAATATGTAATAAAATCAAAGAAAATATTGGAAAGCGGTGATCTTTCCACTGGTCTCTGAGCGTCATTCTGATAAAGGTATACGTCTAGTAAAATTACTATTTTCGTAATACTATGCCTTTACCACAACCTTGTGAATAGGATGTAGCTTCCTTGTGAGAACTTCTCGATATCAAACATCTATCTTCACCACATTCCGGTATTTTCCACGTCTTTTCTCCCTTTCCTTTAATCCCGATCGTCCCACGCACTGATTCTGCCCTCCATATCCTCTCGACTTCGCAACTCAATGGTAAATATCAACGAGCTTAATTGCCTCGTGCGAGCATATATTATTACACGCCTTGGTCCGGCGCCATGTCGATCATTACTGCGTCCATCTGGCACGGTGCATATATAGATTATCTCATGAAGAACTCTGCGTCATTAAAAAAAATTAATTTGTGAAATTATCGAGATTTGCTAGGAACTTCAATTGGGTTTCTTCACTCAGAGCCTTAGTCGCAAATCTCTAAAGGAATTTTCTAGATGTAAGGAAATGGTAATCTACGGCAAAATTTAAATACTCGCCATTCAGCCACTATCTTATCAGTTTAAAATGAAGAAAAGCGTAACTTTTTTAACGAGTTGGTGACGTCATAATAGTAACGGTTCCTTTACTTGTTCAGGGAGGACAGCACATTCAGGGAAGTGATCGCTCATATGATCGTAAGCAACTACGAGATACGTAAGATCGTGTGCAAGGTAGAGGAGAAGTGATGAATGAATTAAGCTCGGCATGAATTCGTGACGTCATCAACTTATTTTTGAGTGGTTTCGATTTTCAGTCGCAAATAGCTCGAAAATTAAGCGCTTCAGGGGAAAATACGGGTCTGTATAAAATTGAACATCTATCAAAATCGGCAATAAAATAAAATTG
The DNA here is from genome assembly GCF_921293095.1 of Ischnura elegans. Taxonomy (NCBI): domain Eukaryota; kingdom Metazoa; phylum Arthropoda; class Insecta; order Odonata; family Coenagrionidae; genus Ischnura; species Ischnura elegans. The sequence continues at coordinate 38,179,154 of NC_060249.1, read as the reverse complement.
GCAAACGTGGTTTTCGCATTTACATTGTATCTACGTGGTAACCCTATTTTCTGCTATGGTCGCCGCTCCGCACTATTATCTAGTGGCCTGTTTTGGTTAACAAAAATCGTAGGGGTAATGTAAGATCGGGGCTAGAGGTTATCTACGCCAGGGATAGGATACCAAAAGTGAAGGATCGGAGGGCACTGTCCCTCCTGTTGGCGGGAGTAAACATACTGAGGAACCGCAGCCCATTCTTACTACTACCCTTGCTTTCCCCGATGTCCACCGCACACCAGCACTGGACGAGGAACGCGGAGAGAGAGAAACTTTTCGTTCTAGTTGAGGTACGCACTGCGCTCGCGGCTGTTTTAGATCTTGAGTTGGTAAGGGAGCATAATTTAAAAGTGAATGACCGGATTTCCAATTTTTACCACGGAAAATCTCAATGACGATACAAATCTTTTAGCCCAATGGGTAAAAAACCGTTTAAAATCGTTTTTTATTTCCCATTGGCTTATTTATTTACTGAAACATTAGGAGAGAAATGCTTAGTGTGCATTTCTTTCGGTCGAAAAAAGAGTTAAATTCTGAGAATCCGAATTCATCACTCTGATTGTTATTGTATAAAAAAGTCTTTTATCGTACCTAGATATGCATTGGATACAATTTCGCGAAATTATATGAAAAAAGGATTCGAAATTGAAGTCTGGAAACGTGCGGTGCTCCAACTCCAATTGGCATTAATTGATGTTCTTAGATCTGCGATCCTTGTGGAAATCCAGCAAAATTGTTGTTTACTTCAACCCTTTGTCCTCCCTCCGTCCATCGTCCTATTTGATGCAAAGGGAACATGAGAATTAACGCTTACATGGTGATTGGGTACCAAGGAATGAGTATTTACATGGAGATGTATTCAACCCTCTGCAATTTAAATTGTACGCCAAAGAGATACAAGATCTAGATGAATGGGGAAACTCGTTTGCACCATTTGAGCTAATTGTATCGAATTAAATGTGGTAACGACTGTGATATCTTATGAAGGCATTTAATCTGAACGTAAAGAAAATATCGACTGTATGCCTACTTATAGAAGCATTGCATTTTACCATTCAGAAGATATCAATGAGCAAAATATTTTGGATAAGATTTTATTGCATGGTGATTACTTGGAGTAAATGCCCATGATTTCAATGTAAAACAGTATTTCGGATTAGATGATAGTACTTTGTCATTACTTGGAGTAAATTTCGATGATTTCAATGATTCATAAAGTATATAACCTTATTTCTAGTAAATCATATCCCTTGAAAGGAGAGAGAGAGAATATCATCATAGATAGTTTTTGCTGTCCGATATTATTGAACCTTCTTTGCCTTCTGAAATCGTAGAGAAATACTGATAAATTTATAATACACCATTTTAGGAACAGCATATGACAGATCGCATTGATGAGGAAGTAAAGGAAAATTTAGAGTAAAGCTAAAAGTGCACCATAGATGAACTTAATACGTGGAGAAACCAATGTTCACAATGTGCACCTATTGCGTGGAGCATAATGTGAAAATTTCTGCGATATCTTATCATGGGGTTTTCACTGAGCTGCAACGCTTAGGAACCTATTTGTATCATATTCCGGATTGGTAAACACGTGTTTTATCATTTTTCCTCCGAAGCATGCCATTGAGCGCCACCGTTACTTTGGGCCAATGCACTGAAGTCAAACAAAAGATGATCATTTTATGCTAACTCTTATCGCTGGTTATTATTTGTCCTCTGTCGTTCTCGTAAGGAACATACGATGGACGAAATACTTCTAGTTGGTGCTAAAACTTGAAAATACTACTTTCACTCCCTCCTGTTTTCATTAATTTTAACTATATAAAGTAACTTAGTAAAAAATAGAAAATTATTTCATAATTGGTGTTGGGAAACTGGAGTAGCTTCAACTTTGATCGCTGTCCCCTGAGGTGGCTGTCTTTATGACTATAATAAAATAATTAAGAGCAGTCACAGCCAATAAAATGTAATAACTATATTTTCTTTCATCAGTTGGGAGTCTCCTGAAATACTTGCCTAATTCGTGTGCCCAAAGTATTTAATGGAAGGAAATATTTAAGGATAAATCATCAATTATAACGGAGAACGGATGTTTTGAGACCAATAAAATTCAGTCACCAGCCAATGAAAGTTTTCGAAATGTTATTTTATATTCGTCATTCAATGATTACTCCGAAATGATTAAAGCCGAAATTTTGCTCGATTGTAGAATAGATACGTTATTATTATCTTGAAAGCCCTCTGCTTGACTTATTATTTTGTATGTTGTCAAAATGTGATGTATTATCGAAGCACAACGTCGTTTTGTCAGTATCTTAACACTTTTGGTCTTATTTCGAAATGTTTTGAAGTTATTTTGCTATTCTCTTCTACTAATGGTAAATAAGTAACAATCGTTTGGGAAGTCGCTCTCAAATTCCTTCGGGAATTTCGTCTACGTGACTGAAATCATTCATATGGCCAAGCCTTATATTTGGATCAGCTATTTTCAATTCAGTGACTTCATGTACCATTTATATTTTCACCATACTTTCTCTATAAATGAGGAATGTGCCATTTTCATTTCTTATTTTGTGGGTCATATTAAGAAAGTATTACGCTACTAATGACCTGGGTGATTTATTTATGTATTTATTTATGTCACACCAAAAACAGCACTAAGGCCTTTACATTGGGCTTATAAACAAAATAAATTATATAAATATAATAATGAACATGTAAAAAAATAATATCATAAATAACAATCATTTTCAGCGTATACAACAGATACAAAAGGTCAGTGTCATAAAGATATACTTTTCACTTGGTTATTAAAATTAGAGCGGGAGGCGAAGATGTCAAGAGAGGAAGAAGTATTGGAGACTGAAATGAAAAGAGAAGGTAGGCGGGAAAAGTAGGATCGTTGAGATATTGCCAGACGGAAGTTGGGCTGGTGTAGAAGTTCAGTATTGCGGGTTTTACGAGCAGGAATGCGTAGTGAAAAGAAGGATAGGAGATCACTGGATCTGAAGGACCCATTTAAGATGCGGTAAAGAAATTTGATGTCTATTGTCAATCTGCGGTGGTTGGGGTGTAATAATCCAAGTGAATGAAGTATTTCGGCACGTGAAGAGAATCTGAGGTGAGGTATGCGATGTCGAACTATTGCTGGGAAGAAATTGAGTGGACGGTTAATTAATTTTAGTGTGGTTGGAGAAGCAGTTGACCAAATGGGAGAGCAATATTCAAGGATGGGTTGCACACATTCAATGAAGACTGATTATAAGGCACTCGGTTCGGATATCTCGCTCAGACGATATACGGTCCCAACCACTGCCATAGCCTTATTAACAACGGTTTTTATATGTTCGTAAAAGGTTAACTTTTGGTCAAAAGTGACGCCTATATCGGAGTGGGATAAGACAGAGGGAATGGGTTGATAATTTAGAGTATAAGTGGAGGTGATAGTGCTCTTCTTCAGCGAGAAAGACATCGCAGTAGATTTTCCAGGATTCACACACAACTGCCATTTATTGCACCATTTCTCTAGCGATTGAAGAGCAGTTTGTAAAACCAGGGAATCGGCCGCGGTGTTAACCCTTTTAAATAATTAAAAATCGTCGGCATAGAGGAGAACACCACAACTAGAGGGAAGAATGTCATCAACAATGTCGTCAACGTAAAGAGCAAACAGAAGTTGGCCTAAAACACTGCCTTGTGGTTGTGTGATGATGTGAAGGCAAAGAAATATTACATCTGAGATCAGTCGCGGATCCAGAGAAAAACTAGTAATTTTTTCAGTTGTCGAACTTATATAGAAGAGGAAAGCCCCCTAGCTCCCTCCTTGTCCCTATCCTGAATCCGTCACTGTCTATGATCTAGAAGTTCCCCCTCGCGCATCCACTGTGGCGGATCATTGCGTGGACCAAATGGGTGGGGGTCCAAACCGAAGGCTCTCCGGAGAATTTCGAGCTTTTGTTTTGAAAAATATTTTTCCTGAGTGGACGAGTGCTAGAACTTTGGCTCTTTGGAAAGATTCATGAGATATTTATCTGAATTTCTCTGTAATACTTATTTATAATAAGATAATCTAATCTTTTATGAAGTTTAAAATCAGAGTTGATGCAATAGAACCTTGGTTATTCCGACATTAAAAATTCTGTATGGCCGTTAGTTTCTACTCTGTCCATTTCGCCTTGTTCCAAAGGAATGTACAGCGGAATGATTTTATAATTCTCCATTTTCTTCATTATTTATTAAATAATCAGCTGCGACTCTATGTATTTCTGTTTTTGATCGTGTATTTTTATTAAATTATGCTGATTTTTTTTACGTTTTGAAAATCTTCGGTAATTTTAATTTTGAATCATTCGTATAATTTATTTCAGGTTCGGATAATCCAATTTCCATTGCATCAAAATTTTTGCCTCCGTATTCATTCTTCAGCTTTACGGTGACGCTGGACCGACATGCATAGTAACGCTAATTCTCCTCAGCTCTAACCTCCCATTCCAGATCCCTCGCATCATCAACCCCGTGTGTCCCAACCTCTCCTCCCCAACCCCCCCAAATCACGTCCCCTTCTCATTCCCATCAACCCCCTTCCAGGCACGCACCCACCGGAGCGACCCAACTCACGCACGCGGGCGCACGCGCGTGGGCCGGCGTGCGCACAGAGCGCAGATTACAAGGACGAAGACAGGAGACGAGGGAACTAAAGCACGATATCCACCCACTGGCCGGCAACCACCACCACCACCGCTGACTACCCCTGCAGCCTCCGTCTCCCTCCGCTCCGACCTCTCCCGCCCCCTCCCTAATACATTCGAGGGAGGCTACGACGACGAAAGCGGGAGATGAGGAGGAGACGAGGAGGGGAAGGAGGAGGCGAGTTGGAAGAGAAGAGGGGAGGGCAAGAGAAGAAGGTAGGGGAAAGAGCGAGAGAGAAGGAGGAGGAGGGGCTGGGAGGGAGAGTGGCAAGTAGGGGAGGTTGTGGAGGAGGAGGGGTGTCGAAACGGCGACCAGCCTGGAGGAGGAGGAGTATTGGGGAAGGTGTAAAGGGGAGGGGAGTGCGTTGCGCGTGGAGGAGGGGGGCAAGATTGTGTGGAGGGAGTACGTAGTTGGTGGAGGGGAGTCTTTTAAGTCGAGGTGGGGGTTTGTGCTGCTCTCTCCTCTTGGCAGTGTACGAAGAATGCACGGAAGCTACGCCACATTGTTGCGGCCGACCACGGGCCGCTGAGACTGGTTGTATGTGAATGTATGTGTGAGGGCTAGGAAGAAGAAGTAGGAAGAGAAGGAGGATAGAAGAAGAAGAAGGAAGGATAAAACAGAGAGCGAGGGGTGGCCAGCAGAGCGGTTGTTGGCGGGGGCGTCGCTCTTGTTGGCGAAGGCAGCAGTCGGGTCTCGGTTCCGTCGGGGGGAAGTTGGAGAGAGAGATAGAGGCGGACACAGAAGAGGGAGAGTGTTTAAAGACGAAGGGAGGAGAGCGAGTGTTGGCGCGATGAGGGCAGCGGCCGCGCGTCCTGCTTGACGGAGGCACTGTGATCCGCTTGCGGGGAGTCCGTGGGAAGAGTCCCGGTGGTGGTGGCCCCTCGCACCAGAGGGATACACCCGGGGCTGGAGCGAGTGAGCTGTCGAATCGGGCCGAGTCTTGTGCAGAGCGGACCGGCGTGCCGGCACACACGCGAGACCGGAGGAAGAGCTGCAGAGAAAAGGGAGCAGGACCATTTTTTACCGCACGCCGTCCGGGAATTTCACAAGCCTCCCTCCCCCGGTCATCATCAACCCTCCTGCCTCTGCTTCTCGCGAGGAAGATATCTCCGGTGTGCCAGCGAAGAGGGTAGTGACTTGGGGATAGATAGAATTGGTTTCTACCTTTCAGTATCCGCCCTTTCCCCCCCTCCCTCCCACAGAGTTTGAAGACGTCTCAGTGTAGGTGGTGACTTTGGTTTCGGATGTGTTCTCCCCTTTAAAACGACAAATTCTCCTTCATTCCTGCCGGGATAAGGGAAAATTATTTCGTTCGTCCCGTCCCACGGCTTGTGCCGAGTTGGGGGTTGTTTTATTTGACGTGTCTACTGTTCAGTGTGAGTGGTGTGTGAACGGGGTTGGTCACTGTACGTTCCTGTCTTTCGCCGATAAGAGTTAGAGTGATATATAGAGAGGGGGTATACTTCTTTCCCGCAGACCAACCCCCGGGGCTCTGGTAAGGGGCCGCGCGCAGCGAAGGACATAACGTGTCTATGTCTGCGTGCGAGACCCTCGGTGACACTGGAATCGGTTGCGGGGCCATCGGCAGGGCGGGTTTGATACACCGACACCAGCAGCACCACTCGGTGCGGCCGTACCCTTCGCCTCAGCACCCGCGGGGCCAGCGCGCGGGTCGGGAGGGCGTCCTCGCCGCGATGCATGCGAAGGCGGCCCCCGGACCCGGTGGAGGCGGCGGCGGTGGAGGGGGCAAGGCCGCCGCGGGGAAGAGCGGGGGCGTGGGAGGCGGTGCGGCGGCGGCTGCGGCAGCGTCCGCTTCGGCTGCGGCTGCGGCCGTGGTGCCGGACGCGAGAGCCAAGCAGGTGCTCAAGGAGGCCGTGGACGCGGTGGTCAACAGCTTCGCCAAGCACACGCAGGGATACGGAAGAGGTGAGTGGTGACGGATGAGTCCAATCAACCCGACATCATTGTCATCATCGGTTGCTCTATTCGAGGAATGCTGCCATGCTACTTTCCATTCATTCCCAACCCTCATTCAATGCTCGCTCCGTTGCGGACGTTTTTGCACGTTGCATGGTGTTACATCCATTTCTGAATCAATTGAAGAATTAAAGCAATCTCCCCGGTACAATAGTATTCTAATGCGAATAATGTTTCACAGTAACTAATTTTGGTGTAACTTGTGTGATTTTTAAAATCTACCTTAGCAAAAATTTGGATGAATTGTATAGTAATTCAGGTTTTATTTTGCGTTCAGTCAGGCAGAATCAGCTCGTAGGTGTGTTTGTGTTCGCGAAGTGTAGGTAAATGTTTCATTATATTAGCACAGTTAACCCTATTAGTTTATGCTCAAGGATTTACGAATAACTGTGCATTATAAAATAGTTGTAACTGCCGTGTTCTATTCTTCTTACAACCCTCATTGATTTCATGTCCTGTTTAATACGATAGGAGAAATTAATGTCTATTAATTTCGGGCGTTGAAGTCTCTTAGACTCGACAATCGTATTGCAATCAAAATTGTTGTCCTTTGACCAAACATTAGCGCAATTGATTTACACTGCAAATCGGCAGCATCGCTGTGAGTAATACAGTCTATGAGCAAAGCGAGCGGTGTAGGCTGATATTTTGGGCGCAGAGATCGTTGTGTCTTTGACTTGGGGTGCGAGTCTGCAAAAATAGCGTCCGCGGCCTGAGTCACGCTCGCTCCTGGCGAAAATAGCGAAGGCCAAAAGGAGTTGGGGGTCGATCCACGTTATCCCTCGCCCCCCCCCTCTTTGACTGAAAAATGACCCACCGGTCCATCCTCCCCCACCCATCTATCAACCCTCCCTCACACACCTCCCCTCCCCCTCGTACGCCACCACCGATTGCTTCTTTTTCTGAGGACAGTGCGTGGGCGAGTTGACTTCCCCGGGAATCGACCTCGGTGCACCGGTCAATGCCTCTATTCACCTCGGATGGCACGCGGGGTCCATAAATTCTTCTCTCCCGCGGTAAGCCGGCGCCGATCGTGAATTTGTATAAAGAATTAAAGCTCTCGCGCAGTGCGCTGTACGTATATGGCCAAGGGAATCGGGGCTTGACCTCGTCCTCATCAGAGCCCATATGCGACTCGTTATTGTTTCGGCTGGGGGAGGCGTTAATCGATTCTCGAGGTGGGATGTAAATGCGATTCTTAAACTGGCGTGCGAGCGAGTGTGGGCTGTAATGAGGCTTTTACGATGCGGATTCCAAAGCGACTTTTGTTTGTGGATTCGCATGAATGCGGCTCAATTTTTGCAATGTACGCATGGTTATTGGATACGTCCAGTTATTCTCAGTATCATTCCTTTTGGTTTTCTTGATCGTTGGCTGCTATCTAAGATCCTTGAAAATAGCCAGCGCCGTAGCTTTTGTCTTATCTACAAAATGATGCGTCATAATTTATTTATTCATAAGAAAATAGTTTGTTGAATTATGCTTTTATTTTTACCTGTTATATTCGCCAGTAGGGATACTTCAACATATTTCTCCAGTTCAATCGGACGGAAACGCAGGAAAAGTAACTTTACGCGTTACTAACTATTTTTCCAGACGGTGGTGTTGACATCCCATTATTTTCCCTTGTTTCTTTTCAGTATTGACCTTCTGTTCAGTAAGTGGCGGTTAAAGTATCTTAATTTTTTTTCAACTTACTTTTATCCCGAATATCTTGGGATGCCTTTGCCATTTGGTCTTATTCTAGTCCTCTATTAGATTTGAGAACGCCCTGTGGACTTTCAGTGAAAGTGATGTTGGCTCTCCCGCGTTTGAGCAGAAATTGTCTTTTTTTGTTGATAAATTTGTGTGTGCGTTGAGTATATGGTGAAGATTGAAGTCACTCTCTCGTTTGGGCATTTCAACCCAAGAATTTTTCTCGGGCTCCAACTGGAAATAACCTTCGAGTCCTCTCGGTTGCTGAACCGATCGTTGTATATCATTGGCGATGACGTGACAGCGCGAAATTATTCATCTCGCTCTTAACGAATGTGGACTTTTAGCGTTGTTTTGTTGACTTGCACGTGAAGAGATGCATACAGTTGTCAAAAGGGCGGATTAATTGCTACAGCCTTGAGCTCTCGTCAGAACAGCAAGCAATCTTTATGCTTTCGGTCATTGAACTATTAGGTCATGCAACCGATAAGTCAATTCATTCTGTGCTCTTGTGATTCATGACTATATGCCTTTTCATTTCGGCGTTGCTTGGGCAAATGAAACAATTTGTTTAACGAGGTTTGACATGTGATGTCCCCGTTTAGGTAATATGTTTTAGTTCGTTGTCATCGTACTATTATAAACGCCAATGAAAAGTGTCTTTATTTTTATTACCTACTTAATGAACGATGGAAGGCAAGGAGAGAGACTGACTTCGAAGCATTTATTATACATTATCTCAGGTGGCTGGTAATACGATAAAACTTGGTCCAGTTTATTCATCTGGAAGGTGTGACATCTTTCTTAGAATAATCTTTTAATAGACCCTTATTGACTGTATTACTCAAAAAATATATCCTAAAAGTATGAGAAATCTTCAACTTGTTTCGTAAGGCGCTAAACTAGAGTTAGGTAGTATAATAATTCTTAGTTGGCAAATAAAGTTATTTTCCAAATCATGAAATCTTTTCGGCAAAAAATGTTCAAAATAATTCAGTCTTTGAGATAAGGCAAAAATTTTATCGCATGGTCGATTTGTATGCTCTGGAATTTCCACTAATTGTTTGTCTTCGATCGCCAGATTTTTTCCCATCTTTTTCGAATTTTATTTTGAAAATGAATTTTAACCCAGTAATTTTTACTGTCATCGTGTGTTTACTAACTTTGGACTTTTTAAATGCTGTATTAAAAAATCCATTAGAGTTTGTTACTTGTGTCTTAAAACTAGAGTCTAAAATGTCTCGATCCCATGTAAGGGTGAGCAAGTAAAAAATTATTGCCCAATCGGCAGTAGTATAAAGAAGCGTGCCTTCACCAACTGGTAGCGTAAATTGTCTGAATAATGAAAAGATCTTATCATATCCCCTGTGTTCATGGTCTTGGGGAATTCAATCGTTGATGTCCTTTCTCCGTTTTGAATATGTTCTCTTGCATATCTCTTTATTGTAGATTTCAACTCGCGATAGAAAGCCAACAAAGATCTCAGTGCAAATTGCCGGCATGTTTTCCGTGGATGTGATCTTGCCCTTTTTCGTGTCTCTATTTAAGGGTAATCAATCGATCGTGTTACTTTCTATCTTTAGCAGATCCAATTAGTTAACTACCGATATTTTTTCCTGGCGTAACTTGAAATAGAGTGCCTAAGCGTAACTTTCATTAGTACAAATTTATGCTATATTTGGAGCTGAATTTTCATTCATTATATTTTCCATCAATATATGCTCCTGAGCGCTCGAAAATGCTAAATACCTACACATTTAGGTCTGTTAAATGGTTTTAAAAACTTTTCGGTCGGTTGTTGTTTTACATGGTTTTGGTGAACAATCTATGAAATAGACTACCGGGCATGGTCCTATTAGTTAAACATTTAATGCATTTATTGTGCCATTTTAATATTATGGGATAATTCCACATATTCTGGTCCTGAATCCCAATCAATCGAAACTACTTATTCGGGCAAAAAACTAATGTACAGGACATTACAAAGAAAATTTACAGTCTATCTTTGTGGAATAATGTACAAAATAGTCATCTTTAGATTACGACCAAACTTGAATAAAAATTAATATTTTGCATATAAAAGTACTTTTTTCGGAAATTTTAGTGCGTTGATTAGTAAGCAATAGAAAATATATACAAAAGTTTACATTTACCCAATATACGATATTAATCGTAGCCTTCTTGATGTGGTACTCTCGAATCGTCTGCAATCTGTCAATCCTGGTGTATGTGCGTGCGACATATTTGTATGAATGACGTGTTTGCACCTCGATACTCCCTTGAACACCTGCCATCCCCTTCGCTGAACCCAAGTTTGCTTGTCCGCTCAGATTGGAGAATTGGCCGGAGCATAAAGGTACTTGTTTTCCCTCTTAAGTCACCACTAAAAGGGTGTTCTCGGCCCGGGAAATATTTCCACGAGCTCAAAGAGATCCTCTCGTGTATGGAGGGTATCCATCAAACGGGATCAAATTACCTTAATCTATAACTTTGAGCGGGATAAACCCATGGGGGTGATTCTTAAGTGCTTTCAGGTGGGGAGGTCTGAGGCCGTAATTGTCAGCTACTTGTCATTGGGCGAAAAAAAAAGCCGAGCGCTAATTGATAGGGCCGTGCCAGCCGGGGGAGAGTGACCGATGCTCACAATTTCGTTGTCATGGGACGAGGGTGGGGCGGGCGCGGATGAAAGAGAAATCGCCTATATCGAAGCGTGTTGTGTGTGGGCAGGGAAGGATATAGCATAAGGAGGCTGGCTCCTTCGCCGCTACTCCGCTATCCACAGCTTATAATAGACTCCAGAATTTCTTACGTTAGTTGTTTCAGGCGTTACTTTATGGAATCTACTTGACATAATGAAAGGTAAAGAAAACTTTGAAATTTCCCATAAATATTTAATGTACGACCTAGTATTTGACGTGGCACGTCATCGTCTGGTACAGATGCACAGAAGACAGAGAATTATTCAGACAGAGATGACAGAGATTTAATAAATAATAATAATAACCTTTTTATTAGACCGAATTAGGACTATGGAATCCTTGATGCATTCAACATGCAAATGGGTGCAAGCCGTGAGTGGTGAAAAATTAAACCTGGTGGGAATCGAACTACCGACCTCTGAGTTAGTTACCCTGGACTTAATCTCACTGCCATCGGGATTTAGTGGGATATATTTCCTGCAAAAAATATGATTTTGTTGCTAATGCCGTATTTTTCCGTATGCTAGCTTCGACGCCTTCGGATTCAGTACGTGCATTTGAGGTTCGTTTGGAAGATTTTGGGTCTTTTTTTATGTTGTCGCTGATGATTTGCATGTTAATGGCCACTTTATTTTTTCTGTTTAGGCACTTTTAGCTACTATGCATTGCGGTTCAATAACCCAAGATGAAGGTTTCAAGACCATAGACCAAGGAGATTTAAATCATCACAAATATTTGGAATATAAAATATTAGGTGTATCCTACCCAGGTGAACGTCCCAGAATGAATTCTCTTCCTCAAGCTCCTTTTCCTCATTTTTTTCTGAATTTAGCCTCGACGATAACCTTTAATCATTTTCCTGAAATTATGACGCTGAACGTTTCCTTGCTAACGTACACTTCATTATTATTTGTTTAGTTTAATTGACTCCAACACATTCGAATTCATTGTCTGAATATGATGCGGAAAAATAGAGAGACAGACTAATGTAATGTAGAAGAGTTCGCCAAGAAAGTCTTCTTTTTTGTCTTGCATGGATTAAAAACTACTCAATACTGAAATACGGTATGGAGGAAAATAGTCGGCGCGGCTTTTTGTTTTTTAACTAACACTTCTGTCTGGTTTTTAGATGACATTTTCGCCATTGTAGTGTAATCCCTTCTGCCTCCAATTTATCCGTATCTATTCGGCAATTAGTTACGGAGGTGACGATTGCCGTAAGATTCCGGTGTAATATTATGTCTTCATCGTAATGTATTTTGACTTCAAACACCGTGTCTAATAGCTCAATACTAAAGGAATGGCCAACTATTATCGTGAGATATCTGCGTGATATTTCATCTGTACTCTAAAATTTTAGCACTTCTTGAACCTGTTTATTGTTACAACTAAATGATTTACGGAATCTATTATCTCAGTGATAACGTGAACAGTCCATTGAGTTGAATTAAGAAAAAATAGCAATTACATCTACATCTGCATAACACCCTGCGAGCCACCTCTAGGATGTTTGATTAGGGTAGGGGAAACAGGGGAAATTGAGGAAAAGGGGAACTACACGTAATTGAGTTATCGTAGGAATTATCGTAGTGTGAATCAATAACTTTGGGCGATGTGTATTTATCTCGCTTTGAAAATGGACTAAAATCACAGGAAGAGCTTAGATTAAATTAAAAATACATGTGAATGTCGTGTCTGAATCGTTTGAAAATATCTCTTTGTATAATATGTGATTTGAAATCACGGCCGCTTTATTAAACAGCTACCGAATGTGGATTATTGACGCGACGGTTATGTTTTTCAAGTTGTAATTTTTTATCGGGTTGGCGAATATCTGCAAAAACTTAGTATCAACTGGGAATTATGGCTTTTTCGATTGAGAAAAAAAAGTAACCGTTGGTAATTGTTTTATCATCTAAGCATTTCGTTTGTTGATTAAGTGTTGGAAAAGACGTTAGTTATGGTGGCAAAAATTAATTAACAAATAATAAATCCTGATAATAGATGAATCCGAGTTTTATGGGTAATTCTTTAGCACTGTAGTTCACTGCTTACAGAAAACGTTAACTGGATATTAAGGCTGAATGTTGAAACATAATAGATTATCGTCATATGTGCGTAATTATGATGACTTGATCAGTCATGAAATGATCACTGTTGCTTTTCAAGCTACTCTCCATCTACGAACTCTCCTAACTGAAACCCTTGAATAGAAATAAAATCTGTTTATTATGTGGTCTTAATATTTTGCCTAGTTTGAAGTTATTTCAAGGACTCACATGGCCAAGAATTCTCGTAGGAGAAGTTACCGAATTAGTAAAATTATTGAAATTTTTGTTTCATTTGTGAATAATGTCTGAATATGAATTAACATGTTACTTTTTTCTTATGGATAAATTAAAATATTTTAGTAGTCCATTACGCGTAATCGCCAATTTAAATCCTGAGACAGAACAACAGTCGCGGTCACTGCAAATAGCTTGTCGGTCTTTCTCGATGTCTGTCGAGGTGTCGTTCCCCTTTTCCCGATCTCTTTGTCGGTGTCTGTCGTGGTGTTCGTTGAAATCTCGGTATGTGGTGTAATTTTAGTTGACGCCTCATCTTGAATTTTTTGTATTCCAGTGATAAAATCTTTAGCATTTCATTCAGTGAAAGTTGTCCCAAATTATCCTCATAGGTTTTGTATTCGTCCAATTTTTTGCGTTTGCAATCGTAATATCGGCAAATTGTTTCATTACACAAATATCCATTTGCCGATTAAAGCTAGGAAAATATATCACCATCTGAACATTCTCATCATCAACTGTTAGCAATCCAAAGATTGTTGTGACGCAGCTTTTCGCTCCATTCTCCTACCAGCTTATCTTTTAGGTCTTATACAATTCTTTTATATTTATTCATCATGTTCTTATTCGAGACCTTTCTCTACCGTTCTTCCCTTCCACTTACACTACAATGATAAATTTCATCAGATCATCGTGTCTCGTTTAGTGGCCAATTAATATACAAATAAATTTATAATTTGATTTCGGATATTCATTTCTTTGAATGTTTTTGCTTATGCCAATTAGCTCAGCCCACATTCATTCTTCTAAATATTGGTAGGTAGAAGAGTACGATTTGTGGCAACTTGTTGCTACGCCTATTTTCTCTTATGAATTAGTGATATATCCGTGAAAAGTCCATTTTGTTCTCAGATTATTCTTATAGAAAACCCGATATTTTAATTTACTACTTTTGAATACTCTACATTTGGAGGAACGGAGGAGCTGATTCGTTGACTGCTTTTCAAACTCTCGGTTCGCGCAAAGAATTGAGTCGACGCATTCCATTTGTTTCTTATTAACGGTGAAAAATATCTCAAATTTCCATTTCGTGAAATTTTTCTCAAACATACCCTACAAAACTCGGAACCGCAGCTTAGGTATTAATATTGGATACCTTTGGATTCGCCTTACCCCTGCTTATCGTTGGTAAATCAAAAGATGGAACAAATGAAACGATGATGGTTTTACGGAAAATTAGTCGACGTCATTTATGTTGGGACGTTTTATTGAAGTTTTGAACATTAGTCGATAAATTCCCTATGCTTTTTGCCGGTGTGTATGCGTGCGCAATTTCTATGTTTATTTTTCTGAGCTACCATGTGCATTGTTGGCCGTTCATTTTTAAAAATATCATATTTATTTTGTAATTAATCTTACTACGGATAGTACATGTTATTTTAAGGTTGAGGTTACTAATTAATTTCCATCCAGCCTGAAAACCAACCAACTTTGTTTTAGCGAAAAATCCTTCACTTTTTCCATTCCTCGAGATTTTTCCTCACAGGATTCGAATCTGCATATCGAGATAGTAATTTAGGATCTGTCCCACCCCTTTGTACGATCGGTGAGTCAGAGAGGGAATGGAGAGAGGAGGTACGTGCGATGGTGTTGGTGGCGGTACATAACATTCCCGCGTGGGTGGTGCCGCTGGGCGGGTGCAGAGGGCGTGGGCAGCTGCTCGGCTGAGGCTGGGCCGAGGTGGGCAGCGGCTGCAATATCGCCTCCTTTGAGAAAGGCGAAAGGGGAGGGGGGGAAGAGAGATAGTATCTGGGGGGTTAGTGGGGGGTTTTTCACGGCGTAATAAGGATGTGAGTATAGTTTTGTCGCGTTGCCCTTGTCTCTAAATTAGGATCGCGATGTCCTCCGCGGGTCGTTCCTTCCCGGCTCGAGTGGTTTTCATATTAGTTTCCCCCCTTCGTCCTCCTTCCCCCGCTCTCAAGCACCGGATGTCTCATTCTTCTCGCCGGCGTCGGCGCTTGCCCTGCCCGGTCGATCCTCCTATCCACCCGGAACTTTTCCTCCCGGTCAATACTTCGAGCGTTCAACTCTCTCTCTTTCTCCCCACGGGAGTACATTCAACGTGATTTCGTTGTTTTCTCTCCTCGTTGAAGTATTACGTAAGCGCATTTGGGGCCAATTTTAACCCCTCCATCCCCCATTTTGGTGAAAATCCCAAATCCCTCATCCACTCACTTGTCTACGTGAGTGTTTGCCATTTTTTTATGGTAGCTTTACATTAGGAAACCAAATATTTCATACTGCTTTTCAAAGTGCTTCTTTAATAATATCTCATGATTACCATAAAACAGTTCTGTTAAGTAATTTAGCAGTATTTAATAGTGCATTTAATTAATTTGTTTATTAATAATTTATTCTTACTACCTGTTATGTAACGGGATACCATACCTGGACCTTCTCTATAGTCAATCCCTCTATTCACTCCGGGATGAGCTTACTCTCACCCATCCAACCCTGTTAGCTCATCCCAGACTATGCCTTAGGCGTGTGGATATCACAAAGGATAGGGGACCAGTTCCTTTCTCTGGCCCACCTGGTACCACTAATCCGTCACTTAAAAGTAGGACCTTTCTTTATTACGCTGGCAAAGATATGACAACCTTCTCCCACTTATCAGCAAAAGAAAGCAAACTCATAACCACCCCTCTTCAAGCTAGTTCTTAAACGTGTCCATAACACTCATCCGTTACAAATTTGGGTGCTTATTATTTTTTATTACGCAATATTCTTTGGTCCATTAGGAATAAATAATATCGGGGTATATATTTGATCATCGTCGTGAATCAACAATCCCATAGTTATGCTTACGCAGCTCTCAACTCCGTTATTCTATTAGGCAACGCTTTCATATTTGCGTATTTTTTCTTTTTTACAACCTTTGTGTTCAATGTGACTGAATGGCCTTTATTTTTTGCCTCCCTTCCCGTCCAGGTCATGATGTCTCATTATATGTATAACCGATTTAGTTGGGCGCATATTTCATTAATTACCAATGCGCGCAGCTTCGCCCATTACCCCGCTAACTCCTTTCATGAGTTGCATCTTTATGGTAGCTGGTTTGGTATTATCACCTTACTAATTCATAAGGCTATAAGTTAGGCAAAATATTAGGTTGAGAATGGGATAGTTAGGAAATATTAATAGGGATAACGAAAGGTAGGGCAAGATGTGTGAGGACAAGACTATCAATTTTCTAAAAATTCCCTGTCAACACATTAATAATCACAATTAGGTTTAGTCACTTAGTATGATTTCGCTTGCCGATAATATTAGTTGATGCACTTATTTTGTTTCGTTTGAATCAATAGCTTCTTCAGTTGTATTTTTCTTGAAATTTCCGGAAACTTGAGGATGAGGTTGAAGGATGGTAGCGGTAATTCCAGGTTACTATTGTTCATTGTCATATTTCAATTTTAGATTTTGTTGTGTTTCTGTTTCAAATATAAGTACGAAGTTGATCTAAGATCGAGTTGTAGATAAGTAGTTTGCTGAGGAACGACTTAGTATTATAGATCATTTTATTAAGATACAATACATTTATAAATATTGATTTATTCATAGTGAAATAATGTAAAGAAAAAATTGTATGGTAAGCCCTACCGCATGATGTATTTCAGTGAAGCTTAATACACTGTAGTCATTTCTTTGGAGACACCTTTTTTCTCAAGCTGAATTCTCTACCAATTCTGAAAATCATGACGTCCGAATTCTTTATACTGTGAAATTATTTTGAGAAACCTTTATGCTCAGAAGGAGAAGAAATAATGATTTTAATATTATTTTCATATACACTTGATTATGGTTTTATAGTAGTTTTTATATCATATTTAATTATCTTCTCTAATGATCCGGTTATATTTGTTGGGAAAAGTTGTTTCGCTATAATTGTATTTTCTTGATCGATAATATTCCTCCAGGAAATTTGTTCCCATGAAATTGACGGTGACCTGTTGGCAGTCGTCTTTGTGTACTTGAATGTGATTAATTTTCAGCCTTATTGATTTTAAAGATATTTGAAATCTTCAAATATAAAATTCACTGAATCGTTTTTGTGCCAAAGAACTGGTTAGGTATTTGTGTTAGTTATAATTTTTCTGCTTCTTTTATGGAAGAACATTTCCTATTTATATTGAAAGTCTCATGCCACTGTAAAGAGGGCTTTCTTATTGTGCCTCGCAGTCCTGGAGTGCGGGAAGAACAGAAAGAGGTGGAGTTTCGAGTAATTTTTATTTTTTAAACCGCAAGAAGACGTAAAACTTGAGGACTTTTTCTCTCTTCATCGCTACAAAAGAATAAATTGAGCGACATCCTACCGTGGACGGGTTATAATACTTCGTGGACGTTATTGAGACTCGCGTTTCTGCATGTGCACCTTCTCAAGATCCAGTCCATTCAGCGAGAGTCAAGCACTTCTCAGCGAATCACGGGAGATATTGTGCGTACTGAAGGCAAGGGAGGCGCGGCAACATTATCCTCCCTCCTCTGGCGACCGGGTACCACGTAACAGAGGCCTGATTTGCGCTAAAAAAATAGCTTTAAACTTGCTCTTCGATATTATTACCTTTAGTGTGGAGTGGTTGGATTTAAGGGCCGTATTCTTAGTCGACCCTGTAGGGTCAACCGACCCTGGATACGTCATCAGCCCCTACATAAACCGATCTCACCCTACATACGCCAAATCAAGCCCTACAAGACGTTTTCGGAACTAAACAGGCCCTACTTGATGTAGGGTACCCGAACCAACCCTACACCCTACAAAAACATGGCGGCCAAATATCGTCTGCTGATCACTTCGATTAAAGAATCTACGTTACAATGGATATTAAGGGAGACGACCTCACACAAGCCGTTTTAAAATGTACAGTAAAATAGCGGAAATGTAATAATACTACCACTTTATAACCACCAAATTAAATAAATTATAAAATTGAGTGAACTTGTAAGAACAATATAAGCAGTATACATCACCTTGTTTCTACGAATATATAATAATATTTTTCACGCTTGGCACTTGGTATACTTTTGGGAAACTAATACTTCGTTTACGTATAACCATAGAAAACGTATTTTCATGCCACTATTTGCCACATAATAAACTTAACTACGGAAGGTGAAGGCGAGTGACAAACCTTGATGATGCAACGCAAGTTCCCACGTCAATGCTCATATTTGCTCCGTACTTATTACTATCTTGTACAGACCGCTTCTGAAGTAATTTAAAGACAATTAGGTTCTACTTTTGGCTCGATATGAGAGTATTTGTAGCGATAATTAAGGTACCGACATGACCTGGCGGACGACACGTATTGTTTATTTACCTTGAGACGTTATCCTAACAATACGCCCGAAAATTATCCGACGTCTTTTCTTAGTTTCATAGTTAGTTCCCATTACGCCACCAAAGTGGAAAAGCGCTGCGCCATCATCTACGTCATTTCAGAGAACTTGACGACGGAATCACCCCCCACCACTTATGTAGGGTCGACTGAGAAACGCATGTAGGGGCCTTTTGTTATGTAGGGACGGATATGTAGGGTCGACTAAGAATACGGCCCTAAGAGGAAAGTTGGAGGTGAACGAATTGCTTGATGCTTTATTGGAGGAATGTCTTGTAGTCGAGTCATCCGAGAAATGCATTTAGTGCTGGCGAATAGAGATGTTTCCTTTCCGTGAATCCGCGAAGAGCTTGTATGTAGCTGATTTAAATGTTGCGATGCTAAATAAAATCTTAGCGCAGCAAGTCGATGACGTTAAAAAATTTAAATCCTGGTTTCGTCATTTTGACTTGTGAGAGGATTCAATAATTAAGACGTCAAACTCCTGATGCTATATTATATTTGCTAGTTATTCCGTCAACTTTCAAAGGAGGATTAGGAAAACGGATGAAGAATTTGATGAAGCTGATACATTTTTGTTTACCTTTTTAAGTTTTTGAATTCCAGTTCTTTCAAAATTAGTTGTTAATACGCATTTTGATATAAACAGCTTCCAAGGACTTCATTGAGTTTTGTCTGTTTTCTTTTGAAATTGACTCAAAATTAGTGCAGGTGGAAGAATGTAGCAGTAGCACATAGAAAAATCTTCTCGGGAAACCGCGCGGGTAAGATTATGTAAGAGCGCCGACGTTTCGGGTACCGACTCGCTACCCATTCTCACGGCTACTCAAGTAGCCGTGAGAATGGGTAGCGAGTCGGTACCCGAAACGTCGGCGCTCTATTATAATCTTACCCGCGCGGTATCCCGAGAAGATTTTTCAAAAGTAGCACTTAGATTTAAGAAGTGTCATTAATAATTATTACTACATCTGCTTAGACCAATAATGTTATCTTTTTTCTTGAGCTTTCTTCAACTATCAATACCTCATAAGAAATATGTAATTCCTCCTTGTGGAAAATCAGTTTCTTTCAACTGAAGATCCCCTTTTCAAGTTTATATTTGAAAGACATTAGAATAATTGGTATAAGAAAGAAGCTTATTTGACAACCAACCCTTATTGAGTATATTTGTTGAGAAACACTCAAATATACTTATTGAGCAAATGTATATTTGAGTGTTTCTCTTTATTTATGTGACTTAATTTCTACTGTATTTATTTGGACTTTTAGAAACCTATTGCTTTGAATATTACTGAGATACTTTTGGGGCTATAACATCTAGGTTCGCAATTGATTGTTTCTTCAGGTAAATTTAAAAAAATTTGTTCACGAGTCTCTGTCCTGTTCATTTTTTTTACCAAGGGTCAAGGCGTCTCTTTGCTTGCATGTCTATGGTGTCATTTAAAATTGTCCATAGAGACTAACGAAATGTTTAACTATAGGAAACCTTAGGTAGAGATATATCTAGAACAAGATGCTGCTGTATTTTGTTACATTCTATTTAAATGTTTTTTACATTTACTTTATGTATTTCTTTATGTCTACATTTGTATGTATTTATGCTTATACATGTTCCAAATTAGAATTTTATACTAATTTAAAATTATGCGATTCCTTGAAACTCAAAGGAATTGAGTCATTTTTCCTCTAATTTTTTCCCTGAGGAAGGTTACTACTTTTATACCCGTCGAATAAAGTTGCTATTTTATTTTCTCAGCGTAATCGCAAAATCTAAGCTCAGGGTTTTGACGCTCTCTCGAATGAAGGCATATAAATATATATAAACCGGAGGGAAGTTAAGTCTATTTCGCAGCATTAGTGCCATGCTTCCTATTGGACCGCGGGGAATTCAGGAAACGGTCTAGTGGTCTCTCCTCATGCTGCTGTCCCATGTCAATCATTTAATTCTCCGCCTTCATTTGTCTTTATGTCCCTCGGGATTTTTATCTCTCGACCGCTTGCAAGGGTGCAGATGGCCAATATCTAATTTATGGTAATGATGGTCGTAGATTAGGACGAAAAATCGTCAACCGTCCCCATCCCGGGAAGGAATGCGTAACGTCTTCATCGTCTCCGACGTTCTGGAATGGTCAGCATTACTTCTACCCTTAACCGCGAGAGCCCTTTTCTGCGATGAATATAGAATCATGACGATTTCCCCCTCTTTGACCATGAAGAAGAATACATTTCCCTTCCAGACCGAACAATGCTCCTCTCCTATGCTCCCTCAGCCTATCTCCGTCTCTCTTTCAAGTGAGACGGGCACTCTATAAGAGTGGAGGAAAATATAAAAAAGAGGGAAATGGGCAGACTTTACCCATTCCGGATGCTCGAACTTTTAAGACGAGTCGGATAAAAAATTCCGGAGTGCGAAGCAGAGAGAAGGAGGGTGTGGGGTGCGTATAAAAGAAGATGTAAGCCAAGTTAACATACGCTTCGGCGAGAGGCGGAAAGGTTTTTATTTTTCAGGTAAGCAAAAATGGGTGCGGCAAACTATCGCGAAAGCTGAACGATGCGGTAAAAGTGATGACATTTGGCGAGTAAAAGTTTTTTTTTCTTCCCCAGAACGATTCTCCGCGAGGATAGAAGTAGAAGTAGAGAGAAAAAATAATAATAAAATGGTCAACTTATATTCAAATCCTTGCCGGGTACCCTTTCCTCAATACGCACTCTATATAGCCATGCCCTCTTGATCAGCTTCTCCTGCCAACGTCTACGGGCACATCATCATCGTTTCCACCCTCGGGACCCATCCCTCTAGAGTCGCACATAAACACTCATTCACCCTGATGGTCTTGCTCGATCCGTTTCCCTCCCCTCCCCCCCCCCCGCTTCCACGTCCGAGCATTTCGTTCGCGATGTAAGGGAGGTGGTGGTGCGGGCATTTCGCTATGAGTGCTTCGAGAGTCATTCGCTGAACGGTGCGGAGTATAGTGAGTGTTGGAGGGAGTTTTATGCCTTGTTCCCTCCTCTAGCATTCCTACGGTGGTAACTCCCTGCCAGAGTGAGGCAGGCCATGGCGACGAGGCAGGAAAAAAAGGCTATCATGGTGGGAAGTCCTGCACCTTTGAATTTAGCCTGCAGACCAGGGTGACGTAGTTGTAATTTACAAATGATTTAGTTTGAAACCTTGGTCATTTTTTAATTTATAAAATATAAAATATAATTTATTTACTTGTACATATTTTTGATGCATTACATTAAAAATATTAACAAGTCCTCAGAATAAATAAAAGCGAACAAACTATGTATAAATCCACCAATTTATTTTTGTGGTACTACTAGTTTCGACGCAGCGGCGTCATCATCATCATATCTACTTCAACAGCCTATGATGACGATGACGCC
This sequence comes from Ischnura elegans, assembly GCF_921293095.1. Taxonomy (NCBI): domain Eukaryota; kingdom Metazoa; phylum Arthropoda; class Insecta; order Odonata; family Coenagrionidae; genus Ischnura; species Ischnura elegans. The sequence continues at coordinate 38,156,987 of NC_060249.1, read as the reverse complement.
GCTGCGTCGAAACTAGTATAACCACAAAAATAAATTAGTGGATTTATACATAGTTTGTTCGCTTTTATTTATTAGAATGAACCTCCTCAAAGTTGAGCCTGTTACGATAGAGAAGTCCTCAAAATTTTATCTTGAAATTAAAACCCTAGTCTTTACATATTTTTTTTGTGGTCATGTAAAAAATTTATTTTCTCAGTTTCACTGAAATCAGGGTTTTTAGGAACTTCATACGTGTTCATCAATCCTGAATGAAATCATGAATCCCAATTAGTGCCTATATTTTCTAATTCTTCCACGAATTTAAACAGAAAGTGATCTGGAAAAGCCCATTTTAAATTCTAGTCGTTTGAGCACAGTGAGTTGGATATGTATTGAAATATTCACCAAGATAGCATTTATTTCCTGTCTCTTTGGCTGTTGATCGTAGCTGCAAGGAGAGGAAAGTGAGGACTGGGGAGTGAGGAAAGGCGTATCCTACCACAATTGTTGCTAAATTTGGGAACGATGGATCGGAGTAGTGTTGACAATGTTGACTCAGGTTTATGTTCAGTGAGTTCCATGCTTTCTCAATAAAATTTCTACTTATCCTGATGAATCTCATAGAGGTGCGAAATTTTGGCAAGAAGAGGATGTGAAGTACACTTTTTTATTCATGAAAAATTTCAGAATAGTATAAACCTGATTATTGATAATTTATTTTGCTTTTAAAAAAATAAAATTTGTTTCTGCCACTGGTTGTGGTTTAGTGGAATATTGATCCAAAACAAACAATGAAGTAATCATTGTCGCTGTGCGATAACCGAATTGAAATTTCGTTGACTCAAACTATGTCAAAGAGCTAGTCGAAAGTTGTGAATCTATCGTCATTATCATCACTGGTTAACAATCCTAAGATTGGTTTGACATAGCTCCCCATTTCTGTCTTCTTATTCACGTTTTCATGAAGCTTCTCTCCTCTCCTACTCTTCTTAGGACTTCCTGATTACTAATTCGGTCGATACATTCGATCCTCATCATCCTTCTGAAGTACCACATTTCAAAGGTCTCCACTGTTGATTTCTCTGCTGTCATTGTTCATGCCTCACATCCGTAAAAATACAATACTTACTATTGTCTTATCTTCACCGGAAAATCTCAAGATATGGCCGATTGAGTGGTTTCGTCCTCTTTTGATCTATTTTCTATCTATATATTGTTAATGTATATTAAGGTTAATTTAGTTTCGTGGCGAAGCCGTACCGGAGTGAATCTTACCATGGTTGAATGCCGAGTGAAACGTGTGGTGGGAACGTGGGAGTGAGGTAGGTTGGGACGGCCTGGGCCCCGGGGGGGGGGGGAGGGGAGGGGTGAGAGAGAGGGAGGGCTGGGGGAGAAGGGGGGTAATGGATGGGGTGGGGGTTGAATCTAGTGACGGGTGCAGAGGCTCCCGTGAGAGGGATGAGTGACATGGGAGCCCCGTAGTCAGCGGGTTGTTGGCTGCACGACAGAGAGGGTGACGCCCGTCCAAACGACTTCGTGTCCCTCCGCCTCTGCTCATTTTTTTCTCCTCTTTTTATTATTATTATTATTTTTATCCGCTACCCGCACTCTCTCGTGAGCTCAATCTCTCTCTTACGGATCCACAAGTGTGTGTGAGAGAGAGAGAGAGGAATGGAAGTGTCCACCCTTGCACTTTTTATGTTTGTGACCGCTGCTGTCATTTTCCACCTTCATGTATTCCTCAAGCGGTCTTCCTCCTTTCGTATTGACTGGCACTTCAAACCGTGGACGGCTAGGGGAGAAAAGTGCCATTTCCCATCGTCGCGCGAAAATTTCCTCCCTTTTGCTTTTTTTCATACATATTCGTGCGAGTTGAATTTCCACTTCTTTCAAGATTTTTCCTCCTGTTGGAGCGCGGAAGAGATTCCAAATTGAACCATTATCGTATTTTTTCTGTATTTTTTTTATTCGCGCCACATTTCATTTTTTTATCTTTTAGATTTTCCAATAAAAGAGTGAATGGCTTGGAATGGATTGGAATGTGGAAAATTGGCGAATGCCTGAATAATACGCTAAAATTCATTAAAACAAGTGACACTTAAAATGCTCTCGTAATGATTACCAATATTTCGCTGTCGGAGGCATAGTGTGCCACGAGTTTGGAGGGAATAAGAACATATTTTTGCTAATCCAAAGGCTGTGATTTAATAGTCGTTTGGGAATATTCCACCATTTGTATCCACTGACATTTCAAAAATCGTAGACGGGTGGGAAGGGAAATGCAGACACCGTCGCGTGAAAATTCTTTCTGTTTTCTTATTTGTTTATTTTTATTTGTGGAATTTCCTCTTTTTTCAGGATTTTTTCCCTCGGTTAAAGCGTTAAAGAGACTACAAATTTAAAGTATTATCGTATTTTTCTGTGTACTTTTTATTCGTGCTGCACGCTTCATTTTTATTGTTTTTCTCCCATATTTTCGAAATAGATGGTGGTGTGAACGATTTGGATTGGTTTAGTACGAGGAGAAACCTCGAATTCTTGAATAATTTATTAAAATCCATTAATATAATTGAGGTTAAAACTCCCGTAATAGGTATTCCTTCTTGGGTGACAAAGTGTATCTCTAGTTAAATTGGAAGAAATAGGAATATATTTCTCCTACTCCTCAATCTGTGATTTGATAGTGGTTGAGTATTCAGTGAGTGATAATAGTATTATGTATTTCATTTATTTTAAAACCATTTTATATGGGATAAGGTTATTCACTTAAAATATCTGTATTTAAGCAGCGTGGAAGGAATGGAGCATTGGTGTGTATATAATTAAAAATTTTAGTTTTTCTGATAGACTTAAAGAAAATCAAATGCATTGAAAAAACAGCGTAGCCTAGTGTTCTTCATGAAAGAACGAGTTATGGTATATTTGACAGATAGATTGGTAATCACGGGGGAACCTATTAATGGCGAGGTGAGAGAAAGAGAGAAAGGGGGTGTGGCAGATTCTATTAGTTCGCATGTGTGTCACTCTGGTGAAAGAGTATTTTGAGTGTAATTATGGTTACGGGGATCTATTAACAAAAAATGAAGCTAATTTCTTACATCAAACGTGAGTTGCGAGCTTTTGTTTACTTTCCCATCTCCGAAAATATTACGACTCTGCAAGTCAATATATAAGTGAATGTTCGTGGAGACAAATTACTATAAGTAGAGCTCGTTTTTTCGGATCAAACTCGAAGGTTCATTTAGTCGGAGTCGCTGTCAATGTGTTTGATCTTTGGCGATGTGAGGGTATTTGCGATGCTTTTGACACGCATCTTAATCTTAATTTTGAGGGTGTGTTTTATGATATAAAATTATATAAAAATTGACCCACAGATAAATCACGGAAAATCTGTGTTATGATTTACACAACCTAATCATAACTGGCAGGATTTTGTATTTAATCCTTCTGGATTAATTATTTAATAATACTGATTTATGCTACTGTTGTTGTTGAGATTTTACGCATTAATGTTTTCTATTTGTACCTTATTTTTGCATTTTTTATCATTGCCCACATTCGTCAACGAGTTGCATTCAATATAAAGAAAATATGATCATATGCAAGGACACAAATTTCGGTGACATTGTACCAATCTGCCTTGATAAAAGCAATAACCATAAGCGCGTCTACTTTGTGTAAATTCTGGTATTCCTTCACTTGAACGTCATTGTATTTTTAGGCAACAAAATTAAAAAAAAAATATCATCTATCATGCTATCGACTGTACCCCTTACCATCCAATTATATAGCCAGATTAGCGCTCGAGGCTTATGTCGCCACATCAATCATTGCAATATTTGGTTCACCGCTCACTTGAACAAAGTGAAATTTGGGTTTTTTCAATGATCAATATCTGAATTTATTTTGAACCATTTCTTATTTTAATAGTTAAAGAACCAGGTATTTAAAGTTGAAAAATATGAAATGACAACGTTATCAATGTGCATTGAAGAACATTGGTTGTCGATTTAATATGAAAATAAGGTTGGTATCCACCAACGAAATTGGATAACAAATAATGTCAAAATTGCAAAATCAATTATAAAATCGTCTATTGAATTAGGATGTTGTAAACTGCGAATGCAGTGCGCTGTTTACGTCGAATTTGCCTCAATTTCAACGAGAAACTCCAGATTCCCGCAACATTTATTTTTAATTGGTATCATAGAAATTTATTAATTTCATTTATTTTATTTTTGAAACAAACGGGAATAAGTAGAAGGGCTGTGTGGTGTTGGTGGATTTAATTGTCGACGTACCCGCCCAAAAAGCACAAATCGACCGCTCCTGATCGCAAAGTAGTATCCCAAAAAAATCATTCCATACAGGCGTACCGTATAAAATCGTATGCCAGATACCAGTCAATAATGGACGAAATTTAAGATATAACTACGTGGGTCAAATTTTACTGATACGATTCTCTTGGACTAGAAATCCAAAATAAGCCAGTATGGAATGATTTTTTGCGACACTGTTTTACGGCTAGGTGCGGTCAAAACGTATAAGCCCAAGTTTTGCGTAGTCTATCTGAAATGCTGGGGGATCCGTCAGAGTTCGTCTATCGTCTCTGGATCACCGGCAGGTCCAATTTCAACGTCTCGGCGCGATGACTGACCGACGTCACATGGAGTTAATTTCTTTCCCGTCGTCAACCTTCGTTCGAGAGAGCGCTCCACGCTCCCTCCATGGAGACGATTAGGTTTCGACGGCGGGAGAGAGAGAGAGAGAGAGCAACTTAAGACGTTTCATACCTTACGATTATTATTTTGACATTCTTGCACTCGGGGAGGAGAGCATCTCCTTCCATCGACGACACTAATCCTTGGACGCGTCCCGGCATTACGTGAGACGCGCGCCGAGACGTTGCCTTCAACCCCTCCCCCTCCAGTCTTGTCATATGTAATGGGCCCGAATTTATTGGGCGGTAAAAAAGAGAGCTCGCGGATATCCAGATACGCCGAGAGACTATCGTAACAAGGGGAGGTGGTGGTGATGTGCACCTAACTATTTTATTCGATTTTTTTCAATTGAATTTGAATTTTTGAATGTTTCAGCTGGGATTCATCTGCATATTTGAGCACCTCAATAGGCGTATGGCAGGGGAGGTATTCGAACGCCAACCATTTGAAAAACCAGTTTGGAGTAACAGAAGTGTTGAGATGATAATTAGTATTGAGAAAAAAATAAATCAGTCCGCGCTGTTCGCTATACTGCGGGATTGCTTAATTGGACGCGTAAAAACCCCTGCAATCACCTTATCAAATAATTTTTTGCTCCTTCCAAAGTAATATCAATTCTCATGCTCCTGGTTTTTCACGCAAGGACTACTATTTCTCTGTTACAAAACATAAAATTCCCTCTTATTCAATCTATTTTTCGTTAGTCGTATATTCATGTTAACATTCATGCTCTTTTTCATACAGTAACCACTTTATTCTCTGTACAATTCACTTTTCCTTAGCCATATGTGTATTTTCAATGTTCTTGTTCAGTTTGCATGCTATTACCACTATTTCCTCTGTTAAATTTTATTTTCTCAAATAACTTTCCTCGGTATTTTTATCATTGTTTAATGAGCTCTATTTTACATATAGAAAATGGATTTAAAATTCCAAGGACATTGATAAATTATCATCATTATTATCTCGGCGAAAGAGTGGTCACCTCCCAGCGCGGCCGATCGGGTGCTTTTTATGATGCCGGGTGGTGGAGGGGAAAGAAAAACCACACCTTGTACCTCTTCCGCGAAACTATTTGTCCTCAATATTTCTTAAGTTCATGATCCACAAACTTGTTCCGCGACCTCCACAAACACGCGTTCTCTCGCTCTCTTTCCATCTCACGTCCCGCGCTCGTCTTTTTTTTCCAACACCCACCGCGGCGAGAGGCATCATCCGCTACCCTTTGAAGGAGTTTGAGCATCGCTGTCATCCTTTTTCGTCGACTTACCCTCCTCTCCCGTCCTCCTCCTCCTCCTTCACATATCTCTTCTTTTCTCTCATCTCTTTTGCCGTCTTAAGAGTTCCTCACCTACCCACCCTCTACCCTCCCTCCCTTATATAGGGAGGTGACGTCGCAGGCCCGCATCGATGCGAGAAGTAGTAATGTCGTTCTTCATTGCGAGTGCATTTCCGCATTGTCATCGGTCAAAGGTTTGTGCTAAGGTCAAGAATGTGTGTTTTGAATTGTTTGTGGCCGTCGTAATTTTGTGAGTCAAATGTTGTATGTACGAGATTGAACCGAGTACCGATAATCCTGCTCAATGAGTGAATCAGGTGATTCGATTAGATCCGGGGCTTTTAAGCTTTTTAAATGCAAGGGCCTTAAATCGATTTCACATCGTCCACGTCACATCATTTTACCACCACATAAATAAAGCAAAAAATGTTCAATTTCAAAGTGCAATAATCTTTATTGGTTAAAAAGTTCTATCATTCAATTCAATTTTTGATATTGTTTATTTTTGACGAGTGTGTCGATATATATTTTATATTGTGTAGCGTGATTCAATATTTTCTTTAGCCTCTAGGGGCCTCAAGGAATTAGCCGGCGGGCCACATGTGGTCCGGGGGCCGTGGGTTGAAGATCCTAGGATTAGATCGTCAGTTCACCATTTCTGCATTGAGGGCTTGGCTCACGCTGATTGCCACTTCTTTGCTCACACGAAACGCTGGCTGTGAGGACCGAGTTTTGGCACCAACAAAGAGCTGAAGACAGCGTAGAAAATTGGCTGAGAGAACAGGCTACGTTTTCCGACGGGGAAAGTGGAGAATTGTTACCATGCTACAGAAATGTCCAAGTTGGAACGGGACGTATGTAAAGAAGTAGCTTGATACTAATTAAAAAATCACTGTCGTTTAAATTTTACGAAAGATCGGGCCTTGAAAAAAGATTAACCTCACGTAGAAGTTGGTTCGATTCTAAGGAAATCGATAAATTATAAAATTATTATTTTATAGTTGGCCCCGCCGATTGTTGATGTTCAAAAGTCATTATTTATACCAATTTATTACATTAATCTACGACTATCGCTTCTGTTTAGGAATTTCATTTGATTTTGATTCGTAGGCGGTCAAAAATGATGATGAAGAATTCAATATTTTTGTCTTGCCACGGCCGTAAAAAATTACTGTCATTTTAACAAGGGATGGGAACTGTGGCAATCTAGTAGGTGGAGCTATTTGCCACCGATTAGTGGATCCCAGATATAAATCCCTCGTTGGTCTTTCAAACACCCCCAAAATCAAATCCGAAGTGCGAGATTGGAAGAAAAGAAATTGGCACCCCAAACACTGTATGCTTGCGGGTAAGACTGGATTGAGCTCTACTCTCACTTATTCATACCAAACTTCGGGTTGCTTACTGAGTGAAGTGAAACTAGAAAGTACTAGAAAAACTTCCTGTCATGCATAATCCACTTTTTTACCCAGCTTACCCGTGCTAGGAGCGATTGAAAAAAACTATCTTCGCCTTTAACACAGAGCTTCTATAAAGGTCACATTACAATTGAAAAAAATAAATAAATATTTTTGTATAATTCAAGTCTTAACAAAATACTCTCAGAGTGAGGTGGACCGGGGAAAGGAAATAGCCCTTGCGCCGGGAATATATGGACTTTTTACGCTCGTAGCTTAATCTGTGGTGAGCTTTATCCTCACCTACCCAAACCGACCAGGTTGAGTCACTGATCAAGTGATTCCATGCCTGAAATTAGCATCGAAAATCATCATCGTGTTATCCAAGGGGTCTGCATGGAGGAGGCCCAATTCCATCCCATGGAAGGCTGATTTCTGTTGCCACTTCGGTCGATTTTTTATCTGTTTTCAAAATTGTCCACGGCGCGGTGATGAGTGCAGTGTGATCCACTTTTTTCCAATATTTTGCATCATAATGTTTGTAATTGCGAGGAATATCATTGGAAAGTTATGAATTTGATTGATCACATCATCATGCATATAAATTTCGGTTCATCATCATCATTAGCAACAATCCTAAGGTTGGTTTGACGCAGCTCTCCATTTCTCTCTCCTATCCGCTAACCTTTTTATAGCGACGTATTTCTTCTCTTTTACATCCTTTGTAACCTGTCCTATGTAACTCATTCCGGAACGTCCCTTGCCCTTTTTCCCTTCCACTTGTCCTTCAACTATTGTCTTCATCAGGCCACTATGCCTCAAAATGTGGCCACCTAAGTTGTCCCGTCTTCTGCTTAAGGTTTTTAGGAGGCTTCTCTTTTCTCCTACTCTCCTTAGCACTTCATGGTTACTCACACGGTCAATCCATTATATCTTCACCATTCTTCGGTAGCACCACATTTCGAATGCTTTCACTCTTGACTTCTCTGCTGCTGTCAACGTCCAAGCCTCGTTTCCATTGAGAAACATTCTCCAAATGTAGCATCTGATGAATTGTTTTCTTACTTCTATGCTTGTATTCTCAGCTGTAAGAAGATTCTTCTTATTGTAGAAAGGTCTCTTCGCTTGCGCTAATCTACTGACTATATCGTTCTTGCTTCGTCCATCGTTGGTTATTCGGCTTTCCAGGTTAACAACCCTAATTATTCCTCATTTCTCCGTGAAACTCGGATCATTTTGTCAGCCAGCGACACGAGTGGCGATTTTTGTAAACCCATTTAAATGCGCGGTGGGTGACAACACATTTAGAGGCTGAGTTGTGGATCCTCTTTTGTAATATTCTTGCTATGGTCGTTGGCTGAAACTATCGATGAATCGAAGATCGTTTCGAGTTTTCGATTCATGGAAGAGGCGTAAGTGATCCTCGTTGCACCTTGTGGCTCTCCGGCCGTCGTCCACCCTTTTTAACCCACTTCACGATGTCTTCTCTCCGAGGGAAATTCCATCCCTGCCCCCTCACACCCCTTAGTCTCCCTTTAACCCCCTCCCCTCTCGTGGCGAATTCCCCTCCTTCCCCTCCCACCCAGCTCACATCCTTATTCACCCCTCCCCCTCCCAGATCACGCTCCCCTCCTCCGCCTTGCTGCGAAGTGCACCTTCTCACAGCCACCTCAGTTGCCATGGCTGCAGAGAGAGAGAGAGAGAGAGAGATGGGTAGGAGGGGAAGTGGTAGTCAAGGAGGGAGGGGAGGGGAAGGACTGTTATGACTCCCTCCCCCACCTCCGCATCCCCCTCCACACTCATCCCACTCGCGAGCTTAAACTCGGTAATGAAGACGTGCGTTGCACTATCACGTGACTGCTGACGGGGTATTTGCTATTTTGTAAGAGCGTTTAAAAAAAAATATGTAGTCCATTCGATGGTATCTATTGAACTCTCAAACTCATTGAATCAGCCCGGAGGGTAGAGTTAGTTGAGGTTAGAGTTCATCCCAGACTAAAGTCACATATTTGTCCTTTCGGAGAAGATTTTTGGTGGCTCCCACTTCATACGGTAGGAGGGATGATGAATTTAAGAAAAATTAGAGATTTCACAATTTAATTTCAATCATTACTCACTCACTGATTCATCCCGATGGTTGATTTTGACGGGGAAGGGTAGAGCTTACCTTGGACTAAGCTTAAGGTGAGTGAATTGTAACACATTCAAGGAAGGTGGTTGGATACCTTTCCATGGGCCACCTCGCATTTCGAGGATTTATATTTGGGAATGGAAGGTGAGATATAATTGGGATTTGAAAAATTAGGTCCGTTTGAACAATTTGAACCGTCAGGTCAATTGTCAAGAGTACTACTCAATTGGCTATATCGCCCCTGTAAGCTTGGTAAATAGTGTGTCCATATTATTATGATTAATCTAATATTTCTACCGAATTTATTGGCTTTGCACGATTCATTTTACTAACTACGCCGCCTGTTCCCCTCCATCATCGAAGTTGCCTCTGGAATTCGCCAGGTGTACCTAAATTCACTTTCAGGAGAGTTTGGTAGCCTCGTGGTTTGGATGCAGATCAAAGTGTCTCGAACGCACATCCCGGACAAGACCTTTGACCATCCCAAATGGAATCAATCATAGTGAGAACTTGCCCCTTACCCGGAATATATGATAGGCACGCACTCAGGGCCGGAACTAGGAGTTTTTTCAGGGGGGTGAAGATCATTTATCAGGCCCCCCTCTTTCTCATCCTCCCCCACCACTAATGCATAAAAGATCCGTAGGCTATTTTTTGAGGTGCGGAAGTGTAAATTATACACCGTGTAACTGATAACTTCAGGCTTTACTTTGTGAAACCTCTCCATATTGGAAATATAGAAATAAAAACTTTGTAAGGTTCACTGTTATTTAATTATATCAATATATCAATTTAAAAATATCAATAGGTTAAAACATAGCGCATATGGGTTTCGGAAGAATGCCTCCTTAACCCCAAGTTATATTTCTTTTGTTTATATTCACTTTCTTGTGTTCATATTTCTTGTTCATATTTATTTTGTTTGTCACCTTAAATTTTGTAATTAGCGTGTTAAAACCAAGTGCGATTATTTATTTTTTTGTCGAAAATATGGTATTGTTTTTTTTCATGCACCAGGCGATATATATTTATTTACTTTTTGTCTTTTATTTATCTATCTCAATGTGAAATGTAGAAAGCTGTACTTATATTTTCTCATGGGCCCCAGTGCCTACGAAAATAAACGATATTATTATTATTATTAATTATGGCACGACCCGGGTAACTTGGTTACATCGTCAGGTGACTGATCTTGCATGCATCTTATATTTATACATTCATATGACAGTGAGGACATCATTGTCCCAAATCAAGGCTGTCCCTTCCCCCCATTCCATTCCGTCCTTAACCCACACCCCCGCCCTCTCACCAGTCCTTTCCTTTTACGATACATGTCCTCACAGTCATATAAGTATACACACACATATTCTTTCAAATCGATTCCAGATTCTTGATTCCGATTCCATCAATTCTTATTCATACTTACAGGTGGGGTATTGCTGTGTCCGTGGCATAGCTGTCATTAAAATTTAAGAATAGAATGGGATAAAATAACAAATACAATTTAGTGGCCCAAAACGGATATTTGTGAAAAAGCGAATTAGTATAATTGTAATATATCCTCAGCTTTAATAAAACTTGATAAACACTTGAACTGTTTCAGGCAAACATTTTTAACTTAATATTGTGCAGTGCACAATGGCTCAGGTGTGTGGCAGCCTTCATACCCTAAGATTATAGTCTATGTTCAAAATATTTATCTTCCTGGAATCGTAATTTACTTTAGGCGATCGATTCTCGATTCTGATTCCAACGTACATAGCACGTTGGCCTCTAAATGTGTTGTCAACCACCGAACATTTAAATAGGTTTACAGAAGTCGCCACTCGCGTCGCTGATGGACAAATTGATCCGAGTCTCACGGGGAAATAAGATATAATTACGGATGTCAACAGAATTTTATTTTAGTGATGGCGTGAATTATGAAATTCATAACTCTTCAGTACCATTCCTCGCATTTGCAAAGACTAAACTGCAAAGTATTGGGAAAAGTGGATCGCATTGCACTCATTACCGCGCTGGGGACAGTTTTGAAAGCTGATTAAAATGCGACCGAAGTGGCAACAGTAACCAACCTTCTATGGGATGGAATTGGGCCTCCTCCATGCAGTCCCCTTGCTGATTCCGTTCCCGAGAATCGATGGAATCAAGAATCGACATTTTAAATCCACTCATCCCTAATATAAACTCTGCTGCCCCTAACTTTCGATTCTGCTGCTTGCCATGTCGGTTACGCGTTCATCCCTCTCCCTCCGCGCCAGGTCGTGCCCTCGAACCCGCCTTGACTCCCTCTGAGGTGAACGTGTGTCTGTTTGCCCACTTTATTGCTTGGTCATGATGATTGCGTCACTCGGGCGGCTACCCGGCATCCTGATGCGGCGAAATCGGACGCGGATAAATATTGACGCGAAAGAGGGCGAAATGTGCGCGAACAACGGCCGTGATCCTTGATGAGCCAAAGGTCTTCTCGTCCGCGGTGGTTTTCGTCGCTCTCTTGTTTCACTGTCCCGTGATATTTTTTGATTGCTATGTTTGCGTCGGTTTTTCGTCCTGTTCATCACATGCATGAGGTATTCTTCACGTATACGAATGGAATAATGGATTCGTGCCAGGGAATATAATTTGCTCGTCCCATATTGAGGCTGGATTTGCAAATATTTTACTAGTTTTGGTAGAGGCTCTTTTAGAAATTAAATAGTGTTCCCTACATTTAGTAGAATAACTTTCCGGATATTCTTATAAAATCACCTTTTTCGGAGTACATGGAACAAGTGTCTAAGCTATTTTTCTGTGTTCCAATATAATAAAAACACGAATAACAAGTGATGTATATTTTCGTGGGTATAATGATTTGCTTCTCTGAAAACTATAAACCTTACATTAGCTTATGACTTGTGTGAAAAATCAATTTTACATGCTTCAGAATAATTCTGTTTTTGTGACGACAGTATCAACATCGGCCTTGTTTTCACCCTCCTCCATTTATTTTATACGCCAATCGAGTAGGTTTAAAATCCTCGCGTATTTTCCCAATGCAATTTATATAAAAGAGAATAAATGAAAGCTTGTTCTTTACCATTCAACTCCTCGTGCATGTTTTTGGTCAATAATAATTTACTAGTTACTTAATAATTTATCAGTTATTAGTGCTAGTTCGAAAAGGATTTAATACAAGTAATTAAAATAAACTCTTCGTTATAGCTTTTACCGATAAAACACATTCATCATGTATCTTCGCGATTTAGCCATTGATTCGTGCTCGACGGCATTGAAGTGATCGGGTTATGATTCTTAAACTCGTATCAACTTGGGAAAAAAAATTCACTGCACAAATAGACGGCTGGGCCAATGCGGTGGATATTCTCTTTCTCGCATTGTGTGAGATGGATATTCTTTTTTGCTCGCACTGAGTAAGACGGAGGAAGACATAACTATGTTGATATTACAGTCTTCTCGGATTTCGAACTCTGCGAAGGTATTGACGACGAAATACGTTTCGTGGACAAATTCTGCCTTCAGCTTCTGTGTCAGTGATTTATCTATACATAAAGAAGATGACAGATTAGGCCCACGGAACTTCTTTCCTTGTCATTAGTTTCCGGTCACACTTCCTTCCATCTGTTTCAAAACCCTTCGCTCTATTTGTTTTCTGGCCTAGGAAAGTGGGATTGTGATATTGGTAATTTAGGAAATTGGCTTTCGAAATTGAGACCGAATTAATATTTTAAGGAAGAGTTAGTTATCGGTGATATTCGTCAATGGAGTGTTTCTTCAAGTTTTGCAAATAGTTGTTGCTTATCACACTCGAATGTTTATTTTATATAAATTTCAAAGAAAATCATTTGGTATCTAGTTTAAATATAGAATAGAAAAATTGGAGTCATTGCTAAAATCTTTTCAACCTTTTGAAGGGTTTGGATAAGTAAAAAAAGAATTCAATAAACCCTGGTATTTAAGGATGAAATTTCCGGATATTTTTCTGGCTGTAACTAGTATCTACACCTTATTCCCCCTACAAATGAGTAATAACTGGATAAAGTGCATATAAATTGTTCAGGATTTACTTGGTGGAACTACATTTCGCACTTTATGAGTACCTATAGTATGTCACAAAATGCGAGTAGTAGTAATTTTGTATTTATTGACGCCACATTTTCAAATATATACATAATGCTCTGTTTCTTTTAAAGTAATCATGAATTTCTCTCTATTACTGTATCGACGTTGTGTCTTGGTCGAAAACATCGTGTGAGCAAGTTATATTGATAAGGATAAGTAAGATTTTGCTTCACTGGGGAAATATAGGAAAAAAATTGTCATTGATTTTTTTTCTTGTCAATAGTACATGATGAATCAGGTATTTTTTGTATATTGTAGCTTAATACAGCCCTACACTATAAAGTCTCGCGCCGCATCCTCTTCGGGTACTAGCATCTAGTTTTTTTAAGCATCTACAAATGTACTTCTGGCGGTAATTTGTTTCTTATTACAGCTCCATTTTATTTAAGTGGTATGCTACGAATGCCCAGTTACGAAGTTCTTTCTTCCCCATTAATCGAGCTCCTCATAATGAATCCCTCTCATTTCGGTCTTCTCCCGAATGAAAAATTCCAAAATGCAATTGTTTCCTCGCGAATTTTTAAATTGCATCCTCTCTTTCCTGATGGAAACCTCCTGCAAATGCTCCTTGTTCCTCTTGTGAAAAGAAAATCAAAATGCGTTGGACCAAATGATTTCGCATTTATTATTTTTTTGCTCGTTGCTCGGGTGGAGTAAAAAATGAATTATGTACCAGCATGTCCTTGGTGCGTGAAACGTTTCCCACGCCTTTCTACAAACAGTCACCGTAAACGGAAACCACTTTAAATTCCTCGACTCTCGATTATCGGTGGAGATAAAAGTGTTTTCCTTGGTGTTAATTGCCCGTGGATTCGCCCCAGTTTGGATTGTAATTGACCGTTGCTTCACGGTGGATGGCAGTGTACTCATTGGAACGAGGGGCTTGAGGATAATGTTCGTGCAGGAATCTCCGATGAGCTCTCCAAAACTTTTTACTTCATTCCTTCATTCGTTTTTTACAATTAAGCAAACACCTGGGGCTTAATGAAAAATCACCATTGTAACTTACTTTGAACTGCTGTGTTATTTTTATTTCTAAAGATAGCCTCTGTTTTTAAAATATTCCTTAAAATAAATCTTAAAGAAATCAATACCAATCGTACCTTCTTTCACGTTTGTTGTCAATAATTTTTTGTTTAGATTTGCTTAAGTTTTAATTATTTATTGAAATCAGCAATTGTAAAAGAATTTTAAACGTTTTTTGTGGTACTTTACAAATTATATTTACGAACGACGATAATTCTTGTCGTAGAGCAAAAGAAATAAATATAATGTGTTCGGTCAGCAGTATGGATCAGGAATATACAAAAGATAGTATTAAGTGTGATTGTAGTGAATAACTAATTGTGAAGTGCTTATCCTCTGTTTTATTTTCAATTGATCCAAAAGAAATCTAAGGATCTACGAAAAAGCGGAGCTTTGAATAATGCGATCGATATTACTTGCTGTGTATGACAGTTGGTGCATGGTTGCCGACATTTGATCGTTATTTTAAGAAATATTAAGGTACCCAATAACCCTGCCAATTTTTTTTTCATGAACGTTACGGCGTCACTCTTTGTGTTGAAATAACGGTCCAGTAAATGCACAGGTAGCACAGGCATGAGCAAATGTCTCTGTTTGCTTCAGGAGAGGGAAAGGTTTCTTGATGGTACTGTATCCTAATTACTCATCGTGGAGTTAATCCAGCTATCTATCCATTGTCTCTACTGGCTATTAGTAAAAAATTGGCATTACAATGCGTACAAAAGGCTCCCGCAAGGCATATAAAGACTTATGGCATATCCTTCATTAGCTTTACGTGTTGTGCGGTAGCCAGCTTTTGTCTTACGATAATTTTTTCCCAACCGCGGCGCAGTAATCATTGTTTCGCGTCTCTCTAGATTCAAAGTCACCCGAGTTAAGAATTCAGGAGATACAGAAGCGACCCAGTCCCAGCACTGTGCTTGGGTTCTAGCCAAATCACCTCTCCTTTAGCCAAGTTGTGAGTAATTACTGCTCCTCCATAAAGTAATCCTGCAGCTTGTTCTTAACGTATGCTGGCAGGCATTTCTAGAAACATGAAGAAGTAAACACGCAAGCTGCGAAATTATTCGTCATTAGGTGGGACGGCGTATTTGAAATTCCCTCTAATATATATTCTTGCAGCGTAGCGTAAACGCCGTTGGCATTCTTGAGATAAGGGCTTGGAGGCACTGGTTGGCCAATAATTTTTATGACATTTCATCCTAGTTGTGTTTGTTTTATTTTTAAAAGTCATTTTGAATTACATGAATGGAATTATTTCCTCATTATACAACATGTATAATGACTCTGAGGAAATTTATAGTCGTCTTTTACGAGATTTAACCTAACGTTTTAACTCTGTCAATGACGGAGGGGGTTCGAGACACGTATATCATTTCCTACCAAGTAGAGTGTCAAATAGGCATTGATATAAAGGGCTATTGACACTAAATTGGTATCTTGGCATATTACCACAGCTCACCAATTTCATTGCTAGATGTTTTCAAATAATGAAAATTTTGAAATTAAATTGTTGACAAAAGAGGAGGCCAATTGGACATGAATTCGAATGTAACTTTATTTTGTTCCCATTGTTAATTGCATTGTTAATATCCCGAAATATTCCTTATGATACTCTCTGCTGTTTGCTTGTAATTTACAGTTTTACAGAATGCTTCCTTGCAAAGATATAGGACCAATAGCTGATTTTACCTTTCTCTAGTCAAGCTTTCCGCCGATGCCGTTTGCCCCCTTTAAGTGGCAGCTAAACCTTTTCTCCCTCTTAAACGCGTAGAGGTAGAGGGAGTTCCGGGGTGCCTGTAGCTCCCTAATTCATATTATCATGTACATACTTCTGATTTCTATCTTATAATATTTTGGTTTAACTGATGGAAACGTATTTTTCGGTGCATTCTTATGAAATGAAGCATCTGTACTGTCATAACGATACCTTGGTTGTTATAGCATGATAGGTGACTCCATTGTTTGAATATTTATCTTCAAACGAGTAAAAGTCACCTTGCGCACGTATCGATTAAATACAGGGGCGGATCCAGGATTTCTTTCTGGGGGGGGCACATGCAAGGCCGTATCCAGGATTTTGTTCAGGGGGGGGCACAAGGATATCTCGTAATACAAAACGAACGCAATGATAATGGGACCGTATTAAAAATCTTGTATATTTTTGAGGGTCTGGGGGGGGCACGTGCCCCCGTGCCCCCCCCCTGGATCCGCCTATGATTAAATATATTTATGTTTCCTCGGTGTTAATAAACCGAAATATTCCTTCGAGTACTGTATGCTGTATTCTTACACTTTAGCGCTTTACACAGTGTTGTCATGGAAAAATATTGAACCAATAGCTGATTTTACGTTCGAGCGTTAAGCTTTAAGCTTTCCGCCGATGCCGTGTGACCCCATAAAGAGGCAGCTAAACTTTTCCTCCCTCCTAAACACGTAACGCCCCCTGGAGAGGTAGAGGGAGGGGGTGTGTCCGTAGCACCCTAATCCTATCAAAGCAATTCCCATCCGCTAACCCTACCCTTCTTATCCCATCACTCATCTCCCTCTGCTAAAGGCATCTCTTTCCCTGCCCTCACCTCTTTCACTCTATATCCGCTCCACCACCACCTCCTCCAACTCCTCTTCGACGTTTCTCCTTCTACACGCCACGACTTGGCTTAATTCCATGCGGGAGAGAGAGCCCCTTTGGAGACGTGGAAATCGTGAGGATTGTGCCGACTTTATTTCCACCCCATCCTCCTTCGCTTCTTCTTCTTCGCTTCGCCTTCTGCCTCCCCTTCTCCTCTAGTCCTCCTCTCCTCATCCTACCTACGGCTCTCTCCTTCTGGAGTGGAGCAGCTCATACACACGCAAGCGCCGCCGCCAACGGCTTTGCCCTCTCCGCAAGACGTCCATCCGGCACCCTCTCCTCATATCTCTAATTTTTTATGCCCCATCCTCCCTCCGCGGGTCGTCGCAATATCTCATCCCGTTTTCCTCCCTCTCTCTCTTCCCATCCTCCCTCTCCTACTTTACTCGTGGGATTCATCTACATCTACGCACTACCCCGTAAGCCACCTAAAAAGGCGTGTGGCAGGGGGCATTAGGTCGCGAGCCGTTTAAATATAAAAAGAGCATGCTAAAAAAGATTAGTACTAGCATTTATTAAAGTCCTTTATGGTTCGTGGGAAAAATAAAGTCCCATATCTATTTGTTCGGCTAAATATCTCTCTTAATTTATCGCTTCTGTATGATCTGAAATTGGGTTGGTGTGGTGCTGGATTTCCACCCCCTGGGCTCGGGTTCAAATCTCTACGGTGGCAGAGAATTTTCAAAGACTGCCCGATCCCTGCTTAAATGTTGTGTGGAGGACATATCAAGCGCAACACTCAGTCCGTCGGATGGGACGTTAAGCCGTGGTCCCCTTGGCGCCTTTCGTTAAAAGCAGGCTGATTCCGACGCCGGGTTTCTTTCGGGACTTCCTTCCTTACCCCACTGCCATGGTGCAAATAGCGTCAGATGTCGGTTGCCTCCCAAAATTACCAATACTCACCTCACTCCTGCATCCCATTACTTTAATTCCGTACCGCATGTGCTTATTGATGGAAAAATGTCGGTCAAAATCGATTTTCGATCGAAATGAAAAGATCGGATTTTCAACAATAATCGAAAGAACGACTAATAACTAACGACTAACGAAAGATTAATCGAAATAATCGACGGTTCTTTAAAAAAAATACAGTTCGTTACAAAAATATGGAGGATGAAGTGGATCGACCGAGTTAGTAATGAGGAAGTCCTAAGAAGAGTAGGAAGCCTAGTGAAACCTGAATTAGAAGACGGAACAACCCCATAGCCCCGTGGTCTTGCGAGATGATGGCCTGATAAAGACGACCGTTGAGAGAAAAGTGGATGGCAAGAATAGAAATGGAAGGCTTCGAACAAATTATATGGAGACAAATGAGGATGTGAAAGAGAAGAAATACGTAGGTGTGAAAAGATTAGCCGAGAGGAGATTTGAGTGGAGAGCTGCGTCAAACCAATCCTAGGATTGTTTACCAGTGATGATGATGATGGGGAATTATAGGAAAACATTTGTCATTGATTTTATTTCTTGTCATAAGTACATGATGAATCGCGTATCTTTGGATTTGAGTGATTATAGGATATACCATTTCATCCACTGATAGGGTGATTATTTTTTCTTACATCAAATATAAGTAATAACTAAATGAGTTCACCATTGAAATTGAAAACACAGGCCAACGATGAAAAAACTTTTTTTCTGAAAATACCTTATTCTTATGTTTTTTAAATTGCTGAATCCAACTCTAATGCTTAAAAAGTTGTATCACCCACCATTTTTTCACATTTAACTGTTAAATGTATGAAGTCAAGCAATATTTTTAGAATTTAACAGCTTTTTTATAGTTAAAATAAAATTGAAAAAGAAGGCCTAATGAACAAAAGTAATGGGGGATTACTGTTGGTACTTCACCGAGAAGTTCAGCAAGCGATTCATCGCAGAAAAAGCTACACAAGAAGCATCATGGAAAAAAGGGAAAGAAAATGTAGACCAATTCCAGTTGACAAGTGAACCCTGTATTATCACGCTACAATACTATTGTAAGTAATTTAACAGTAAATACAAACAATTTTATGATGTAACACAGTGTTTCATTGATTTCCCTATATACCGTATAGGGGTATTAGACTAAATATTAAAATACATATTGCTTGGAAACTATGGGTGATACAAAAAAACTAAGGCCAGGTTTGGATTCGGCACATAAAAATCTATTAAGATCATCTATAAAAATAAAAAGTTTTCAAACAAAATCTTTTGTTGGCTTGTGAAATCTTATAACAATTCTCTACTTTTTTCATTTCGTTAATTTTTCAACGAAGTTTTTGGTTGGCTGTTGGCTATCCAAGTTAAAACTCCCGCTTTTCGCCATCAAATTCGAAATCTATCAAATAGTTGCTGATGAAGAAAAGCATTGATGACGGATAGGATGAGCCTTTCCAGTTCGCACATTCATCTGAAGTTTTTATTTCCTTTACCTGGACAATGTCAGTTGTCTCGGAGGAGCTTAAGATACCACGATGTAAATCTTTTTCTCTCTTTTATCAATCCTCTTCGCTAACCCCTCTCGGCTAAATAATAGGGAAATATTTACGTCGAGAAGCTCTGTTGCGAGCCTGCAGGGAATCATCCTCATTTAGGGGCACGTTCAGCAGTTTCTTTTTCTCTTTTCCTCTCACCCCCATTCCATTTTTCCTTTTTTCCACCATCGCTGCTTTTTCTCCTCCTCCCCCGTAAACTTGGCCGCTGGTGGGAGATTGAAACGGTCACGTTTTTACGAACCGCCTGTTCCCTTTTCGGCTCCCGTGCTAAGCCGTGGGGAATTGAAATTGCGATGAATAACTCTCTCAGCACGTCCTTCTCACGCGGTTTCGTTATAATCGGAGGTGGTGCAGGTAGCAGCTATCCTTCGATATGGGTTATTTTTTCCCTGTGGATTTATCGCCTTCGTTAATCTCTCCAGCCTTTTAGTCTCATCTTCTCCTTCATCCGAATTTCATAACCCATGCCTTCAACTCCTGTGTGAACATAAAGGGATAAAATAGAACCAGTGGACGGCTGGAGGGCGATGAAATTATTTTTTGATTGATTAAATCAATGTAAATACCCAGAATTCAATAATATCGGGTATTGATGCTTTATCTATAGAACGGATTTACTCAGCAGTCGCAAATGGATGGCACCCTCAAGTACTTCAATCCATGATTTCATAACATTTTATTGACTCGCCTTTATTATTCCTGGTTTAGTATTGTGTAATGTCTATAATTTTATCAGAAATTATATTGTTAATACGCAATATAACTTTTTAGTTTAAGAAATTTTTTTCTAATTGGCACTGTTTTATGTAGAAAGTAATGATTAATATCTTCAAGACCTATTTTATGAAATTGCCTTTGTAAATATTAATTTTCATTTTTTTCTTTATTTTTTTTGCACGCCACCTTGACCTTGTTGAACCTAAGCTGCCAGGTTCTAAATTAAATAATTAAATTAGCTGCAAAGAAAATCTCCACTTTTCGGATGTTCTCTGGTATTTATTTTATGCGATGTCTTGAGTAGTGATGTTGGCGTAGTTAAAATCTGAGGGTTTTAAAGTAATAAGTAGTTGCCTTCCTATGCGGGTATCTATTGCGTAGTTAAGGGAAAAGTTTGGTAAATTCATTAATTTTTGCTATTTACATTGAGTTTTAATTTACCGGGTATTTTACATCGCAAGGCTTCTGCCATGGGGAAGAGTCAATAATTTGAGATTATCTAATTTTGTTGGAGCTAAAACTTGCTATTTGGTTATGAATGGATAGCACTTTCATTGTCGTCGTTCCTACCGTTAGGTCTGCGAAGATATGATTTTTTTAGTCTTATGCTGATATGATTTCTTTGGTTAAATTTGTTCCTGCATAAATGATCCTGGCTATTCGGTTACTGTTTACGGCACTGTGGCTCCAAACATATATTTCATAGTATTTAGGTGCTAGGTATCCTTTGTGAGAAAGCTTCATTATCTACTTTGCATTTTTCTAAAGATTTATTCACTTAATCAGTCAAGTCATTCAGTTTCAGCTTATGTACGTTGCCCCCTTACTGCTTTAACACATAACCCTTGAATTGTATTTCCGAAGCGGGAATAGACCAGGAATCCAGTTTGCCCTTCTTGGCCGTGTTCGAGTATTTTATTGGCATATATATAAGGATTGTAGCGGCCGCGCATGACGTAGAATGCACTTGAAAATAGCTGCGGGTGACGAACTGTTTCTTATGGTGGAGGTAATTATTTTCTAGTCCGTATTAGGGGGCGTTATGGGAGTCCAAGTTTGGGTTAACTGTTAATACCGTGAATGATAATGACTCGTGTAACGAGTCGACCCAGGTGGCGGCCGTGATGTATTGAGGAAGCGATCTTAACCCTCGCCCCTGGTAGTCTCTCTCTCTGCTGCATCTAGTTGTGTCGTGAATGCCGCCCTTCTCAAGTTATGCGGGTCTTTTCAAACGTCTCGCTTCTTGTGACTGGAAATTACATCGGTCTTATCGCGCCATGTTAACTCTTATGAAGAACTGCATTCGTATTCTTTAGATTTGTTATCTTCATACTGTATTGTAAATATGATTGTGAACATACCGAATTAACAATATTTAGTTAACAAGGAAACGCATGGATATTCACATTCAACGAGAATAAATTTCTATTGATTCATCACAAAGTGGCCTTAAAAAGTTATTTTTTTATGATTATATTTGTGGAATCTGAATTCATATCGTTAGGTTTGTTATCTTTATATATTTTAACTGTACGTTAATATCCCATTTTCATCACTTCAAATTGTTTAGATGACTTTCATGTCAAGATGACTTATTCTCAATTTTTCGATGCCTATTCTTTCTTTAAAAGAATAATTATGCATGGAATTAAAATACCAAAACATTTTTCTCATCTTTTGCAAATATATTCTCTCCGACTAGTACTCTTTGGGTACTAAGGATCTCTTTCCCGAGAAGGGAATCATTTTTTACAGAGACTAGTAATTTGCCACGATTTTAAATGCATTATAATAATAATTACAATTGTTCGTATTGATTAAGTCATTTCATTTAGCGGAATAATGCAGTTACAAGCGTAATTTTACGCTTTGATCTATCTACCTGTTGCTCATTAAATTATACGAGTTAATGGATATACGTATCTCTCCGAGTAATTTTTATTTGCCTGAGCTGAAATGCGGTGTATATTTCAATATACCACGAGGAGATGCATTTTATTACTCACATAATTTGAAAAAAATTACAAATTATCCCATTTTATTGTTGAAATATTAATTCAAATTTTAAAAATATTGAATTCAGAATAAAACGCGTGGTTACTCACATTTAGCGAAGAAATATTTTTATTGATTCATCTCAATGCAAACCTTAGTTTTTATGATGAAATATTTTAATGGAAATTCAGAATGTAATACTGATTTTTTTTGTGGACTATGTTTTTAGAAATTCAGAATATTTTTAACCACAATGGCTGCACCTTAAACTGTTTGATAAGCATATATGTTGTGCATAAACATGAAAGGAAGAAACTCAAAGAAAAAAAGGGTCTGAGAAAGAAAGCGAAAAAAAGTTAGTTTCTAGGACATGAATTTTTTAATGATAAATTCTCGAAATGAGAGGTTGACAAGGGAAAGAAAGTAGCCTTTTTACTCTGATTATATGAAGATTCACTGGTATATGACTTAGGGTCAGCTCTACAGTCTTTTATTCAAAACCGAGCTATAGGTTGAATCACTTGGTGAAAGTGACATCAAAGCAAAATGAAACTTATTCAGTAAATGATGCTGTAATGCATATATCTACATATGTCACTGGGGAGAGAAGTGTTGGGAGGGCGCGATTTTATGAGCTCCTTGCGGGAGAAGAAGGAAACTGTTAACCCTAACCTGAGTGTGTGAAAAAAAGAATTCCTTCACCTCTGGCTTCGTTTGCGGTGAGCTCTTCCTTCACCTATCCGAAACCAATCTTCGCGTTGAATCACTGTGTGAAAAGTGGAATCAAATGCCTAATAGATGTGCTGTTCCTGTAAATGCAACCACAAATATGCGTAGATATATTTTAGCCATCGTGGTGGTGGGAAAACTTGATTTTGCATTCGCCCCGTGCGAGAAGAAAGGGTTGGGCCCGGATGGGGCGAGTAGCGATCCCGTCATCGCAACCGCCCTTCGGGAGGATGGGGGCGAGGGAGGAGGAGGCAAACATTTCAAGACGTTTGCAGCGAGGACGTTAATAAACGAATTAGCGAGGTAAGGGAGCCGGATGGGCGGTGGGAAGGTGTCGTGTTGTGGGGCTTCGAGGGGAAATCAGCGGGAGGCCTTTGGGAGGAGGGGGGGATGGGATCGAGGGGAGGGGGGATGTTGAGGAAGGGGAGTGGGGAGGGGAGGGATGAGATCAAGACGGAAAGTGCATAGCATTCTCCTCTTCCCATCCTCCTCCTCCTTTCTTCCTTCCCTCCATGGCTGTGGATTTAAATTTTAGGTTCAAGAAATTTGTCATACGTGGAGCGCACGGGGGTTGATTAGGATACGAAAAGGAAGAAGGAAAGTCGTTGGTTTCCACATTCTGTGTATAAGCGGAATTAGGGGGCACGGGCCCCCTCCAGGTGCTTAAAAAATAGATAATGTGTTTAATAAGGTTATCATTACGCTCGTTTTATTTTGTGCATTAAGGAGTAGTGGCGCAGCGAGGGGGGATTTTGGGGGATAAAACCTATAACTCAGAGAAATTTTAAAATTTAACCCATTTTACTCAATTGCATAAATATTACTTATAGCATAGTGTACGGAATAATAAAATATCCCTCAGAAAGCCGTAAAACTCATAATATTGAACCATTTATCATAAAAGTTTTCTGGGGGAGGCATTCCGCGCCTCCCGTATTCCATACCCCCAGTATTAATTGCTCCAAAAACCCTCTAGCCTTAATCCCTAGCTGCGCGCCTTTTAAGGAGCATGAATCATTTAATTTAATATTAATAACTTTCATATCAAAATATAGAGAATATGTTCTACAGTAATTGCTGTATTTTTTTAAATCTCAAATATGAGAAGACCTGTCAGACCCTTATGCCCCCCTCCCTCAGAAAAAATCCTGAATCTCTGTCCGTTTGAATAATTCAAGTTCTATGTAGCGGGACATTCATAACAGTACCAGCAAATATGTATCAGGCTGTTTAAGTATCAGGTAGTATGGGTTCAGTTGGAGGAATTGGTGCTTGTGGAAATCTAATTCATAAATATTGCTGAAATTTTACATAAAAGGGGATACTTACTTCACAGTTCTATGTTGGGCGACATTAATGTCAGCATCAGGCAGTATGGCTTCAAATGGAGGAGTTGGTGCTTGTGGAATTCTTATTTATAAAGGCTGTGTAGCTTTTAAAGAGAAAAGGATACTAACTTTATGTTGAGGGACATTCATATCCCCTACATAGAAATTCTAACCTCAAGAAAACTTTTATGGTAACAGCTGCCAGATTATGGAATTCACTAGCAACAGAAACAAGACACTTGCCATAAATACGAGGGTTTAATACCAAAGTGTACAAACCACTTTATAAATAATGGCAATTACCTGTATATCTAACCATGGTTTGTATCATTTTAAGCCCTAAGGCGACTTTAATACGATTTAAGGCGACTGCCTTACTTGCTTACTGTTTGAATCCGCGCTTGTCCATTTGTTTATTTTAAGGGGTTCTCGAAAGAAAGTACCTAAATCTCAGTCATAGCTTTGTTTTATCATTTTATTTTCGCGTTAACATTGATCATCAACTCTAATACTGAATGATACTTTCAATTAAAAATAATGTGTTCCCGGCATCGTTGGATATCTTGTATTCAGTTATTAAAAATATGCACTAAAGCATTTTCTGTTGATACATTCCAGTATTTCAAGCATGCATGTAAATTTGAGAACCTTGTCATGTAAAAATTTCCCTACCCACGAAATTACGTTTTAGTTAGATTTTCTAGTAAAAATATTTGTGATTACTTTTAAGGAGGCCTCTGAATCCAAAAATACAGTGCACACATTGAATAGTAGATGCAGGAGAAAGGTTAGCTTTTATGGGATACGGCAATCTTAACCATAAAATAAAAACTTTTCAGTATGTACTATGTGTATTGTGTTGGGGTACACCAGTACTCGAGATTATTTAGCTCTCGATAATATTATTATTTTTTACTTGTATTTTTTATTTTGATCGCATTACACGTATTTCCGTCTTCATTTGTTTGTGTATAATTACCTCTTGGAAAGATTGATTTTTAGCGGTATAATTTACATGTGCTTCTTCAGTCGTTTAAAGTTAAATATCATATGTTTGGAGTATTTAACTTTATTCCCTATTACTCCTCGATGAGGATATTTTCTTTGAAAACAATTACGAAACTCTCTTAAACAATTTGGCATTCCCTACGAGTCCTCTTTTGTCGCTTTGAACATGGCAGTTTTAGTTGCCTCGCCATGTGGGTCAACCTTTTGCCTGTTATAATTTCAGTATCGATAATTGACTTCATTGTAATAAATGGGTCGTTTCTAGCGATTCCTATTCCTCCTCGTTAGCTCGATATTGCACTGACCGCACCCTTCCATTGTTCTTGCTCAGCAAAATGTACGGCGTGCATGCAGTCGTGATCCAATCTCTGCTACCTCTTTCATGGTGTATTTGATTATCCCCTTCTTATTGAAGCGGTCTCCGATTCTTTATCAACACCTGATATGTATACGTGGTTAGATATCAAAGTTGCCCTTGCACTTTTGAGGTGATTCCACGGTGATCTATTCGGAATATGGCTGTCCTCGTTTTTTTTTGTTTTTATAAATATCGCTATAATATATCATAAGGGTAATGATGGAGACTGATGAAGCCCGGATGAGAGATTATACAATATTTCCTATAAATGGCGTAAAATACTGTCTTGAGCCTCCGGGTAAGACACTGGAATGCTTCCTATGTTTTGACGTCCAACTCAAAGCAATCAATCCGCATTCCCTGTAAATACTTTTCATTAGCTTAGCATCTATAGTTCGAGCAAAACGCAAAGGAAAACCAAAGCATGTGCTTCGATAACGAAAGTATCTATATACATCTTTGGAGACCAGGCGGCCGTGTTGGTATGCCAGGAGGGATTGTGATAGAGAGTATTTGGATGAGAGGTTTCGCGCGTCGAAATATATGCTTACAGCAATGTTCACGCTGTAATGTGGCACTATTGGTAAAACACATGCATGTGTACCTGCTTTGACTAAATATATCGAGCGTAATGAGAGGGAAAGAGGGTGACGCACAGAATCCGTTTTAAGTCCTGCAGAATTTGTGCGCGGTACACTTACAGAAGCTTACCCTTTAATATATACTATCGTCGTATTCGGCTGATCATATGCATCACGCATTCGTGGATTTTGCCGTCACAATTTGAGTCACATAAGCAGAATCCGGTAGTCACTCTCGTTTATATTTTCTCATAGTACGCGAGCAAGCTAACAACTAGCGACCGTTGCCCTACTACGAAGGTTATGTCCAAGCCACTATTGTCAGTAAATTCCATGCTATAATAATGAAAAAAAGAAATTGTTTATTGTTTAAAAGGTCGGAAAAATTAAATTAAATAACCAAGCCTAGTTGCGATAACTCAAAATATTAATAATACCCAAATATATAAGGTAGAATGTAAAATATCTGTATTTCTAAAAACCGTCGACGGACATCTAACATATATTTCGAGATTATACGCGGCCTAATCTCTATTTTGTTGGGCTTTCTCACTTAATGGTCGTTTTCATAATGAGCCAAGTGACGCCAATGAGGTTTTTAGGTGGGCAATCTTTTACTTGTCGGCCCGCGTTTGCCTAAAAAAGGACCGAGGCAAATTGGACACGGTGTGGTGAAAGGGTTTACGCGCGGGACAACCGTTAGGGTACTTAGCCTTTGACCTCATTATAGTTTTTTTCATTCCACGATTTTGGTGAGCTTCTGCGGTTAATGTTTATGGATGGCTATTGCTTGTTTGATAATTCTCGGACCTAACCTAATGGGTAGTGATCAGTCATTGATTTTTAAGGCTCCCGCACTGTTTAGAGTTGACCCATCTCATGGACCAGGGGCTACGCTCAGCGAGAGTTGCTAGTTTTTTTTAATCGCCCCCGTCTCATCTTCGCTCAGCCTTGTGTTTGATGCTTTCACACCGGCTTCTCATATATTTTTTTAACTGTTTAATTCCTCCTCAAGTTTTATTTTTATTGGATAGCCTCGCGTCAAGACTGTATTCGTTTTTTCTCCATTTCTTCCTCCTTATCTCTCAACTTCATGAAGCCTGTCGTAATCTGCGAACAAAATGGGTTAGTAAGCCTCGAGAGAACGGGTGTGTCACATTCTTTCTTGATTGGATTGGCTGATCGAACGTTGAGGAAACATGTTTATTATTTGCAAGGACCTAAAGGGCGAACTTGTTTTTATACATTTTTCCTTGAATATACGATGTCAATCAAGAATATTGCGGTGATAAATTTATGTATACACCGTAATGCGTACACATGCGTATACGCGGTTTAAAATTTAGCGGGATTTCTTTGCGTGATTGAAAATTCAATTTAATTATTTCAGCATAATAATCATTAGGCATGCATTAAGATAAAACGAATTAGCTTTACAATATCTCTTACTGAATCTTTGACTGCACTTAATGAAAACTATGCCAGCATTCTTATCACCAGCTTTCAATATTTCAGCCAGGTAAAGCAATCGAGAAGAATTATATGGAATTCAAAGCATTATTAATTATATTTTTTCAGGCTAGCAGCGAGATAAAGTCATTAGCAATTTCCTGGACGAAGTCGTGTGAACCTTAATTAAGTGTAAAATATTTTTGTCTTCCCTACCCTATTTCCGGGGAGTGTGTTAGTTTTAAGGGTAGAGTGCCTCGCTGCTGATCTAGGAATCCCAGGTTCAAATCTCCGTGGAATCAATTTGACCCCTACTCTGAATGTGACAGGCTAACACACTTGTCGCTTATTATGGCGCGAGCTCTACCCTCAGAAACCCAAACAAACTTCGGGTTAAATCACTGAGTGAGTATACAGCTAATTGCCTTAACACCTTTATCATCAACATCACTGGTCACTGGCAGCTCACCACTTAATTATCCTATCAGCTAATCTTTTCATGCTTTCGTAATTCTTCTCATTCATATTCTTCTTTACCCGTTCCATACATTTTATTCAAGATCTTCCTTTTCCGTTCTTGCCATCCACTTGTCCCTCGACGATTGTCTTCACCAGGCCACCATGTCTCAAGATATGGCTTATCAGGTTGTTGCGTCTTCTTATTAAGGTTTTCATGAGGCTCATCTTCTCTCCTACTCTTCTTAGGACATCCTCATTACAAATTTGGTCGGTTCGCTTGATCCTCACCATTTTTTTGTAGCACATCAATTTGAAGGCCTCTTCTTTTGATTTCTGTGCTA
The DNA here is from genome assembly GCF_921293095.1 of Ischnura elegans. Taxonomy (NCBI): domain Eukaryota; kingdom Metazoa; phylum Arthropoda; class Insecta; order Odonata; family Coenagrionidae; genus Ischnura; species Ischnura elegans. The sequence goes on along the minus strand of NC_060249.1, from coordinate 38,128,261 downwards.
TTGTCATTGTCCATGCCTCACTTCCGAAAAAATAGAATACTTACATATTCTACTATATAGAATACTTACTATTCCCATCAATGGGGGCCAATTAGAATTACTTGGCTGACAATGGAGTATTAAATTATTTTAGGTGTAAATGACATCATTACATTTTTAATACATTGAAAGGAGAATTACATTGAATCCGAGTGAAGAAGAATAAACAACACTGATACGCCTTGAAATTTTATTTATTCTCACGATATAACAGCCGTTCAATATTTGAACAGCAATGGTAATGATTTAAAAAAATATCCATTACGAACGATATGCAGAATGAATTGAAACAGTGAGAGTAGGTTATGTCTTTATTAATGCCTTAATGATTGCAATTCCTTGAGATATTTTGGAATGAATTGTTTCCCATCGTCGAACCGTGAAAGGAAAATCGGTTTGCGATATCACGCGACCCAGTAGACTTGATGGGGTATATTCCCTTCTTATAGTTGCTTATTTCTGGAAAATCTGGAAGGAACGCTCTGAAATGTCATGGAAAGCCTGGGAAAACGAAATCAAAGTTGCACATTATATATTTGTCGTATAAGTCCACTGGTAATATTTCCTTGTCGTTTAACGCATATCTCTGTCTTCAACTTTTTCATCCCACGTATACTTTGAGCCATTTTTATACTTATATGAGTTAACGCATAGATCCTCAATCTCATAATGAAATTGATTTTTCTTTCTTAAGTTAATCTGCATGTAACAAAGAAATCGAATGTTTTCGGCTCAGCATTAGGTGATTTAGATAATGCTTGATAACGGATAAAATTAATTTTGTATCTCATTTTAATTGACTTAATTTCTGGCTTGCCTTCAATAACACTTTCCCATTTATTTCCTTTTTATCGTTTGTAATGATGAACATTCTATAAAATACTCGTTGCGACACTCTCTGTAAAACTGTGAAAGTCATCTGGAAATTGTTTTTAGCTTGATACTTGGAGATCACCCTGAGTGATGATTGAACGGTGGATGGAGTAAATTTAAATTGGGACAGTTTTTAAAGAAGAATTGCGGTGTGGTGAGAGTCTGGGGATGATTGATCATTCGTATGCTCCGTTCAAAATGGAAGACTTTTTTTGGAATTTTTATTAAGGGCGATACTCCCTACGTGTGAAAAAAATCGTGTGGGCAGTATCACCCATCGGATCAGAGACTCGGAAAATCGGAAAAGCCGACCTGAAAGGACGTAAAGCCTTCGAGACTTGGTGCTGGCGGCGAATGCTGAAGATCAAATTGACGGATAGGGTGAGAATAGAGGAGTTTTACCGAAGAATAGGGGAAGAAAGGAAATACAGAGCACCATACTCCTGAGAAGGACCCGGTAGATGAATTATGTACATGAAATAAGACTTATAAGTTACTTCATTAACATAACGGACGGAAAAACTGAAAGAAAATTTCCGCCGAGGAAACCCGAGAGATAAGTATTTGGGATAGATAAAGAAGGACAAAAGGAGAAGAAACCTCAAGGAAACGAAGGAAGGAGCTTAGAAAAGGAAGAATTGAAGGGCTGCAGTATCTGTGGATTGTGTTGCGAATACGTATATATCGACTCTTTTCATTAATCTTTGGAATCTTGTAAAAATAACTATTCTTTCGCTTATTGAGTCGGCTAATCAATGGAGTAAATTTTCGGAAAGGTATTTTCTTGTCCAAAGGGTAGTAATCTAAGGCCGTGAATAATGATCGTTAGATTTTGAACCTCTGTAGAACTTTTGCTGCAAAATGCCAATCATGGGAAAGAAATTTATGGTGTAAAATTGTATCCTTTGAGAAGGGAAAATAGTGGGATGGAGTATACCAATCATAGGATTGTAGTTACGTACATGATTGTACTCTCTTCATCTATTGCCTTACACTCTTTCTAATTCTATAAATCTATCTTCGCCACGGCTAAACGACCGCGCGGCATTGGTCATTGCTGTCGGCTGTTACATTTTTGTTGCGAGTCAACAGATGGTGTGGCAGGTGGGATCCTCCCCCCCACCTCTCATTCTCTCCTTCTCCCCGTAGTCATTTTAAAAACTCTAAAAAAGAAGAGAATTTTCTTCCCTTTTCCTCCTCTCCTCTCGAAAAATATCCTCGTTTCATTCGTGCACTCTCTCTCCTTTTGTTTTTGTCCGTCTCCGAAAGAGGAAGGCCTTGAAATGATGTGCATTTTTTTATCTTGCGAGTAGGTAAGAAGGGAAAAAAATAAGCCGTCCCCAACTTGTCACTTGTGTCAGTGCGATCATGAAATCGGATCGATTCCCGGCGTATTGGACTGAGAATTTTGTAAAAAACATTCTCCCAAGTGTATCGTCGGATGGGCGTGGGTATACGCGCAATCCCTCAGATGTGCCTCGACGGACTGTGGTGTGGAAAAACGTTCCCCTTCGTTTAGTTGTGCAATGTGAGTCGTCTTTTGGTCTCATTACTTTTTTTTCGAGTGATGCGATCGCATAGTTGATTCCATGTAGTACCCGAATGCACTTTTTCCCCCCGAGAGAAACACGGTGCAGTGCCACGGATCAGCGGCTCAACGTCGTGTCGCGATTAGTGATTGAGTTAATTGGCTCTCTCGAATGGCATGAATATTTGCTCTCTGTTTAGTGCTTCACGAGTGACAGCACTCATCGAGAAGGTGTTAACTTACATTCTTATCATTCCTGATCCCATGGATGTGGACTAGTTAGTTCACATTGATTTTTTTCTTTTTTTAAATTTTCCTATTTTTATTCACTATTAATCGTAGTGTAGGGGTTTACATGATCCTTACATTTAGTTAATGGGTAAAAGGCTTACAAAAGAGTGCCAATTTATTCATAATCTACATTTTTGAACGAAGTTATTAAAAAAATGTCTTTTTTCTGGTAGTGATCGTATAATACTTTGGTAATGTTGTTTAGCTATAAAACTGAATACTTTTTTACTGTGAATAATTCTCACTTGACATCAAACGCTAATCGGTGACTTAAGGTGTGATGAAACAACTTGTTTCTAATGCCATGACATTTCATTCATTACTTATTAAGGCCATTCAGCAAAGTAATATTGTCAAGTATCCAATGGTTGTTATCAATTTCTATCTGTTGCTATATAGGAAGAGCTGATTTTTATACTCACCATTGAGTCTGTTTAGTCTTCATTTGTAAGACTTACGTCTGATTTCATTATAATAGACTTTTGTCGCTCATATATCTTCCCTTAGGTATGCGTCTGCATTCGGAATGAAGCTGTAATGATTTAGCCCTACATTTTAGGAGTTATGTCACTGTTACTGCAAGACTGTTTCATTGTTTTTAAGTATTGTTTTCTGTATATTATTGCTTAGTAAAAATCGGATAAGTTTGCTGTGATGAGGTATATTTTGTCCTTCGTTTTTGAAGTTGCTATCATCTTGAGTACTTGCCCTTCTTCCATAGAATTATAATCCGTAGGTTATTAACCATTAGCATCCGTAAGTTGTACGCGACTGTAAACTATGATTTTTCTTTTTAAGACCTATGAGATTTTATATTGTGAGTCGTCTTCTTCGAAACATTTATCGGTAGTATTTACCACAATTAGTAACTTAAATTTACACTCATATAGTGGACCCTAAATGTCATATATAACTTAAACGTGTGTCACAAAATCACCATCTCTTTAATTCAAGGCCGAGAAATTATCCTGAAGGTTCGTTTAGGGGGTATCCTGAAGGTTGAGCGAATCGGTGTGTAAAAAAGTTTTTCATGACAAAGTACTTGTACAATCCATATTGAAATCAATTCCAAAAATTCCAATTCCTCAGGTCGTTCATTAGAATTTAAACTATTATTTAAATCGATCTCGAGAAAATTTCTTCACGTTTATGTCGAAAAAAAAACTCTTCATGTTTATATAAAAAAATCCTATGTATGCAATTGGCTTCGTTTTGGTCGTAATATGTTTTCCAGCTCTCGGTATCAGGAGACTTGAACGCTCGGAGACTTTAACGGCCAGTCTATGGGGGCGATGTGTCGTGCGTCATCTTGCACAGCGCGAGACATTTTTCGTAATCTGATCGTTTGCCGGAGCAGTGGGAGTTATTGCTTCAATGGCATCACGGCATTTCAACCTCTTCAAGAGTTTTATCCGCTGGGAATTGACTCTCGGGCAGTAGAAAGTTCTGGAGTGCTGAGCTTCTCAAGTTATCAGTCGGGTGCATTAACCAAGGGGTCTGATTCAGTTTACCTGCCTACCACTGTGCCGACCCATTTAATCTCAAGGGCCACTCACACATTTCTTGGGAATCCCAGATTCGAGATAAAAAGAAGGACACGGGAAATGTGCCCTCATCGTTCCCTTGAATTCTTCCCACTCCTACCAATAATACAAGGTAGGTCTTAGTCCTACGGGGTATCTTAAATGCAAGCCTTGCCTGGCTATTCTTTCGCAGCCCATTATAATGAGATAGAAGTTACTTCTGGCGTGACCGAGACGTCTCACAGTGCTCACTATTGAAACTGTAAAGCTTGTAGAAATGTCGAGGCTTTTTATGATTGATAATGAATATATTCGGCTTAGTAATTCCTAATTCACCGCATTATATTATATTACACTCTTTTTCTTAACTTTCTTCATCTATCTGTTTCGCCTATGGAAACTTGTAATTGATTTTCAATCCTTCCAATTGTCGGATTGACTTGACATTTTGCTCACTTGCTTGCTTCTGGATTGAATACGCTATTCAATAACCAGACATTTCAAATTTTTTCCACGGTTGTATAATTAACTAACTAAATTTCTATAAGGAAATTTAATTTTATTAATGAATGATGTTGGTTATAAATTTATTGGCAGATATTTTTTAACGGCTGTCGTTTAATCGATTTCATGATCCACCACTAATAAGCAGAAAATGAAAATGCAACGATTAACACTAAGCTCCACTACATGTAGCTCAGCTACTGTTAATAATTTCTCATTGTGGAGTGATAACGTGACCCTCCTTACAATTTTCAGTTATCTGTAATGACGTGCATAAGATCCTGGTGTTATCTATGGAACATATTGAATTTTGGTAAGGACGATCGTGTTGATTGCTGGTCTTATATTTACAACGGAAGTAAGTTCAATCGTTAGTAAGCAGAGAATACGAAAACAAACTATGCAACAAACGGTGCCAACGAATTGCACAATAATTAATAATTGATATTACTACCGATTTTGACTTCATAAGATATATTTTATTTCTGGAATTGTATTAAAATATCACCTTTTCAGTGTTTATTAAAAGTCCTGATTATTTTTTACTTTAGCATAGAAATGAAGTAACAACTTTTGGGTGAGGAGTTCGGTTCGAGAACCGAATTATGTTTCCACGTCATGAAATTTTCAAGATATGCTATTATGATAGTATTACATAGACTGACGGTCAAAATGAAAAGCTTTCACTACAATATTTTTGGAAATGGAATTTGAAAATTCCCATTAGCATGCAAGTTATTTACGGCGATACTTCACTGACGCTATAATTAATCGGTCGTTTTAACGAAATACTGAAATATTGTTCATTGAGACTCGAAATAAAAATTGCTTTTAGTCTGTTTACCCTAGTTACGAGAGGTTTGCAATTGAGTCCTGTAGTTGCAATCAAATAACGTTAGCTACATGGGGAAGGTGCAACACTTACTCAAATATTCGATAAAAATATATATTTTTAAATTATCAGCATCATTTTTACCCTAATTTTGCTCTTTCACATCGAGGGGTATCGTATATGACGGCAAAATATTTTTTATGACCTGAGCATAAGGTGTTTTGAACCATGCAGTCATGAGCTTACTTCCTTAATTCGATACCGAAACGTCTATATCAAGTGTCATCCTCTGGATTTTCCCACCGCTTCTTTCCGAAAACTCGGGTACCTTCCTTTTATTCGAACTGCTTGAAACTGTGACATCCGTCGCGGAACGTGAAAGACGATATCATACTCGCGAAGAGTGAAAAAGAGAAACTTGCCCGCTAGAGATTATGTATGGGATTTCCACAGTAGTAAAGGCACACGTGAGATCGCGGATACAGATGTGTCTAGTTATCTGAGAAGGTTGGGAATAGAGGCCTGATGGTGACTGCGATGGGGAAGTGGCAAGCTTCTTGCGGTTTCTTCAGGTGGTCAGGCTGCGGGCGCACACCGTAATGAGATACTAATAGAGCCGTAGGCGAGTTCTAAGGCCTACTCTGGGCGATGGGTCGCGGGCATAACAAGCACATTAGGGGTAGTAATAATAATAATAATAATGATAAACGTTACTATCGTGGAACCACAAGCTCCTGAGACTTTGCAGAATTGAACATTCAGCAGTATAGTACAATTACAAAACAATAAGAAATAATAAATATCGACGAACAAAAGCAGAAATGTTGCATTTAAAATAAATTAATAGTACCCATCATGTAGAAGCAACAATTTCCACCCTATACACAACTAGACATGAGACAATGTTGATCTGGAGTAGAATGTTTCTTGAAAAGTTTAGGGAAAGTTCACAAAGTATAAATGAAAAAGTGACTGTACCGTGATAACAGTATATTTACTAGAGATTCACCATGTCAGTTTAACTAAGTACCATTGTTCATCATAGATGTAAGCCTGGGAGATATTTAAATTTGATATCTCGAAATGGTAGATTTAATTTTATTGATTTATATTTGCAGTTACCATGCACAAAAAATCAGCCACTGAGGGCCATAACTTCGCTTCCGAGCGCGAGTCTGTATACAATGTATTTGTTCATTTGTTTATTTCATAGGGGATAAATATTCTTGATTAATAATGAGAGTGATATAATAGGTAATACAGCTTTACTTTTTTATTTTAGGTAATTTGCGGACTTCATGTTCTCCTCATCCCAGTTATTTTAGTTCTTTTCGGTCGTACCTCCCTATATCCTTCTCTTTGTGCCCCGATTACTTTTTACTCGTTCCTCGGGATGTTCATTTCTCATTTTGTTTTCACTCCATTATAATTCCCGTGTAATTCTTACGTTATTTCTCTTCTCACTCGTATACAAATAATTTATTATACGGTGAGGTTCTTGACCTCTGCTAGTAGATAGGTACTTGGTATTTACCATGTATGATGGTCAGTAATTCAATAATCACCGTTCCTCGAAAGTGATTGTAGAATTACATCTTACTCCTTTATTTGAGTACCCCATGATTAAAATATTATAATTTTAGAATAATAAACAAATATTTTTCTATAAATTGGTGGTGTAAAGTTCCTACTCATAATTTTGCACTTTTAGATTAAAAATGCAACCTGAGAGCCGATATTATCAGCAAAACAAAGCCAAAGTGTGAGCAGACTGCTAAAATTTTTAAATCTTTATAACAAATTTTGTCTACGAATTATTTTGGTGCATTCGTATGTTATATCTTTATTGTTGTTATGTAACAAGTTTGTAATACCCAGGTTTGCCATTTTTTCTTCTACATATTTCGTTTTATTCTATCCCCCATATTCTCAACATTTCAAAACAAAATGTTTGCATTTTTTAATTTTGCCATTTATTTTGTTAATATGTTTGTTACTTGAGGACCATGCTTTTACCCCGAGGTACGAAATTGAGTATTTTATTATTCATATTAGCATTTTTGTGGCTGTCTCTTGCTGCCCTGTAGTGCTGAGGCCTTAACCTTGTAGAATTCCTGGTGGACTTTGTCATTAGTCTTAAAAATGGTATCACTTCTGCACTAGTGACAGCACCATCATTAGCACAAGTGACACATGATTCAGTGTATAGAAACTACTCGACGATTGAAGGCTAAGTTGTAGAGAGCAAAGTTTGCTATTTTGCCTAAGTTACTGTTACTTGCATTGAACTTTTGTAGTACTGAAGATGCTCTAATATAGAAACGTAAAGTTGGAGAAAGATATTTTAAAATCAATGAACGGCCATCCACTAGCTTAAAACCAAATGTAAAAGTATTGAGATTATATAGATTGAGAGTAATGGAAGTAATGAGAGGGTTGGTAGGATTGATTTCAAGCGTGTGGTTGAGTGGCCAATGACTCTCTCTCCAGTATCCGTCTAAGGGTGAGGTTGGGGAAGGGGTGGTGGGTGGCGCGGGGCGTGGGAGGAGGCTGGGCTCTGCCTCCCGCCTCCATGGGTGTCCACGCCCCCCCTCTCCCACTTTGATTCCTCACAAGCTTATCCCCTCATTTTACTCCTCTCCATCACTCTCTTTTCGTCTTATTTTGCCCCGTCGCCCACTACGAAGCGCAGCCAGTGTTCAGTGATCATCCTTTTTGTCTTTAGAATTAAATATTTTGACTCGGCTTTACGAAAATTGTTCCCAGATTACAGATTATTTTTCATGCAAACAATCTCGTCGGTTTCGTAGATGCCTTATTTTTATGATTGATTTTATGATAAAATAAAATTGGCAATTTTCATTTGAAACTCTGGTATTCCAATAGGTACCCTAAAGAGATCATTTATTGTATTATATAACGGAATGGAATGCATGGCGTACATCACTGATGCTTCACCCTCTCCACGGAGTTAACAATACAAGTCCTTTTCGAATTTTAAAAGTAAAATTAAAATTTAAACGGTTAAAAATTGATCTTGACTTCTATTTTGAGTATTGAAGAGCGTATTTTTAGATGAGCTTCTTATTCGGACCAATGTTCTAAATTATCATTTAATTTTTCTGTATTACAGGTGGGAAGTAAATTTGTTGAAGTTGAAATGAAGGAAGTGTCCCAATTGTAAAGAATATATACCGAAGAGACACGATGGAGATTTCATAATAATTCAAAGGGATTGAAAGATTTATGCTAGAGACAAGAGTCATAATGGTATTAGGAAGTTGGATAGGGGCAAGGAAGAATGAAACACTCTATTCATATTTCTTAAGAATGGAATACATTATTTTTTTGATGGAATAAGATTTGTTTTATGTATTTTATATTATGGCTTGATTTTATGACTATTTAATGAGAAGAAAAAAGTGTTACTCCTCTTATTTCTGTGAGGAAATGGATAACTGCCGTCGGAGATACTTCATGTTCAAGTTTCCAATCCCTGCGCTTGGCTTATCATGGATTCATTACGAGTTTTATTTCTCTTTCCTTTCCAAATGGTAATGTCATTTAAACTTCTGTCGTTTCGGTGAAAATTAAGCTAGGAGTGTGGGAAATTATTGAATTTCGAAAATGCTCTCTATCATTCCTAAAATCATATTTTCTTTTACCAAAAGCAGTCAGTACCCTTTCAGTAACAGTGGTACATACATGCTCCATTCTGCAGAAGTGAAAAATGCACATATTTTGCATCATATACTCGTAAATATATTTCATATTTGCAACGCCGACCAAATTTAAGGTAGAGGGAAAAGAGACATTTTTTAACTGAAAAAACTTGTATCCCTATGAATTAATATTTTCATTGATGAGGAAAAAAATTACACGTAGGCTCCGGATACTTTTCTGATTCTGAATTTTGGTTGTATGCCAGATAAGAATTGTGCTGTATTCCAGCTGAATTAAATTAATTAACCTCGACTTCCGAAAGTCATTCTCAATACATGGGAATTTCTATGAATTTAAAAGGACGTCGCTGTCGCATAGTTTCTTGCGGGTATTTTCAAATTAACAAGTATAATAATAATAAAAATATCGGAAGATTATTATTCTTTTTATAGTAATAAAATTTTTAATTTGAGCACACTTGAAAATATATTTTCGTGGCTTTTTATAATAGAAATCCTTTCAATCTCAACGTTTTAATGTTTATATTCGATATATGATTTGAAACATAACAAATTATTAACAGGCAGTAAATAATTTCCCGACTAAGTGGATCACATGAAGGTGGGATTTTTTCCGAGTTCTTCCAGTGATTGATGTTGTGAATCACGGTCAGGAGTAGGTATTTCCTTCCTTGAATGATTTAGTTTGGAAAGGAAAAAAATTAGCTCCATCGCTGAAAAATTCATACTCATCGGTATAACGTCGTCACCTGTCACCATTTTCCCCTGCAAATGAAGGCACTTAAAAATTAACTATCACTTGGATCGCATTAGATCGACCATCTTCACGTTTCGTGATTTCGAAATATATATATATTTATCGTGTGCATTAGTGTCGGGGCAGATGTGCAGTTATTTATCGATTCGCCATCTTAGCGAACGGTAAGGGGATGAGATTTCTAGTCGCGAACCTCAGGACGCAAATTCCAAATTGCCTCCTCCTTCCTCCCTTTCGCGAATTGTTAATTGCGTGCAATGAAGTAAGTGACGTGGGGTGAATAGGCGAAGTCCTTTGGGAATGGGAGCTCATGGTGGTAAGGTGTGAGAGTGGGAGCTTAACAGGCTGAGTTATTAGTGGCAGTTAGGCGTTGGAAAGTGAAACACGAAGCTAGAGGTAATCTAGAAGGGAGGCCTGGCCGAGGGTGAACGGAAAAAGGGATAGATAGAGGAGAGTCGTGTAAAAAGCCCTTTCCGAGTGAGGACGGACGGACTTTAAAAGGGCAATAAGGGTGGGAATTTTAAGGTACATCCGAGAGTGAAATGCTGTAAATATTTTTAGGAGTGGAGATAAACCACGAAATCGTTTACTCGTAGTGGAGCACGTTTTTAGACGGAGTTTTTGTTTAAATCATTCGCTGAGTGATTCAACCTGAAAGTTGGTGTGGATAATATTTAGGGTACAGCTCATCCCAGTCTTATCCATGTGCGTGTGAATGCCATGCATTTTGAGTACGGAGCCAGTTATTTTTCTTGCTACTTATAGCAATTCGAATTTTTTTTCTTGGGTTCTCCGTTTGCTTCATCTGGGATTTCAACCTGGGACCCCTTGGTTGTGAGCCCGGTGCTCAAAACACTAGGCTACCGTTCTCTTTGTTTAATTTTCCTTGGTAACTTGCGTCCGAATAGTTTGCTAGAACCCAGTCAGTTATTGTTCCTAGTATAAAATACTATCTTTGATCACGTGATAATAATCCAATGCTAAGAAAAAGGTGGATTTATTTATAATTTTACGGCATCACATAAAAATTTGATTGATATTGGACACATTAGAAAAAATACTCATTTATTTTTGCGGTGTAAGATGAAATTTTAATGAATTCCATACATTAGTCTCATTGGTTCTTACTTGAGGAGCTTTCATTCGTTCCCGCCTTGCTTTAATTACCGTTGTAAAGCGTAATATGTCATAAGTTATGGAAAAAAGTCGCTTTGAACTTATGTAATAAACCAAGAGAGAGTGAAATACATGGACTAATGGACATGGACTAATAAAGGAGATTTTTGCCGTGGCTGCATAATTATTGTGGTAGTAAATGTTCTGCAGCAGTTTTAAAGGAGGCGTGTTGTTGGGTTACCGTAATTTTTGAGCTTTCCTCACCATGAAAGCCGGAAGTTTCTACCGGGGGAGAGAGAAGCATGGACCATCGTAAGAGACGTGGTGTGTGGCCTCATAACTATTGCGGTAATAAATGTGTCGCCGGAGTTTTAATCGGGTAGGGCAGTTGAGCTACTGTAGTTTATGATTGTCCCTACTTAAAGACAGGATGGCGGAGATTTCTCGTACTCTTGATCGATTTTTTTTTAGATTGTCTAATCGTTGGAAATAACGCATGAAAAACCGATTCAAGCTTTATCAGTTCGTAGGTACATGAAACATTTTTGAAATTGTTTTAATTTTAGTCTTTCGACGAATTCTAATAGTTATGGTTTTGTTTTTACATGTAAAAGTCCCGAAAACATTTGATTTTTCAGTAAATATTTAGCAAAATTTCTGTGGTGCTGCGTTCATACTTCCTTCATCGGTGCAGTGGAAAGGAGGGTTACGACCTATTTGAATATAATTGCCTCTTTCTTACGCTATGTACGTTTTAATTTTGATGTACCCACTTTTGAGTCAATGTTGTATTCTAAAATAAAACGTGGGAAAGTGAAAAGTATGGGCTAGCATTGGAGAATCTGTGTATGGTAGCGTAATTATTGTGGGAATAAATGCTACACGGGCGTTTTATACGGCGAAGTTATACGTAATGATCTTCTGTGGTTTTTGAGCTTACCTCAGCAATGGATGGCGAAGGTCAATCATTTTCTCATAGTCAATCATCGATTGGAAATTTGACCTTCAAAAATATCCAAAGGAGTTTGTTCACTCAACATCATACAGAATAATGTTGATATTCGTTACAAATATGTATTTTATCACATATTAAATTAATCCGAAAATTATTGAAATAGTTATAATTTTCATGTATTTATATATACACACTGTCCCACGGGTCGGGTGTCATTTTTTACCTCTAATTTCAGTAACTTTGCACCAAGCAATATTCATGAAAATTGGCAAACTTATGGGAAAAAATCCTAAGTTTTGTTGAGTGTAAGCAATATTTTACAATTTTGACCTTTTGACCTCACAATGTGGGTCCTAACCAAATATTTGAATTTGCCCTAAGGGGTTTGAATGTTAAAAAAATGAAGATGGAAAAAGTCTAAATTTTATTGACCAAGATGTCAATTCCTATGTTTTTGGACACGAAAAAACCGAATATAACCCTTTTATTTATAAAAAATTCAACCATTGACTCAGTAAGGTCACAGTCAAGGTCATAAGGGTGGCAAAAAGGATAGAATGCCAACAAAGGTGTCGATTCATGGGTTTTAAAGGGTGCCCAAGTCAATGGTACTGTCCTCAAACCCGTATTTTCCACTAATTGACCTCCAAGGTTAATACGAAGGTCAAAGGTCATAGAGGTAAACGTCGGGCCATCGTGAATACCAACGTGTCGAACCATAGGTTTTAAAGGGTGCCCAAGTCAGTTTTGCAGTTCATAGATCCATATTGTTGATTTTTTTTTACCTCCGAGGGTCATAATAGGGGTAAAAGGTCATAGAGGTATGTTTTGAAATATCAGGGAAACTAAGGTCCAACCAATCTCCAACCAAAGGTTTTGTCGGGTGACCAAGTGAGTGGCGTAGTACACATATCCACTGTCTTTTCCTACAAGGCTCGCTTGCCCTCTTAGTTTCACACACTGGTTGATTATTTATTACTTTTTTATGTATTTTGCTTAAACTCATCAAAAATTAGAACCTTTCCCCATAAGTATGCTAATTTTCATGAATATTGCTTGATGCGAAGCTACTAAAATTAGAGGTCAAAAATGATACACGACCTGTGCGACACTGTATATCAAAATGAGGCATTATAGCGATAATATTTTAGAAACTAACGCTGACTTTTCGGTGTATATACAACAATCCATGGCATGGTAGGTTTTCATCATAATTTCTTCCACAGCTCGGTGAACTCAAGGCCTACAGCCCAGATCCATTTATTTATCTTTTTCGTACGACGGACGTATTGGATTTAGTCTTGCTCCTCACGGAGTTGTTCGTGGGAAAGACAAAAGCACGGGATAGCATCGGTGACTTTGTATGTGGAAGCATAATAATTGTGGCAACAATTGTTAAACTTAACTTAAGAAAAAAATGGCGGTTTCTTATACTCTAAGTCACAAGTATATTCATGGAAAACAACTTATCAACATGCTGATTTTTCTATGGAAATGTAGCCAAATTTCTCTGATCATAAGCTTTCGTAATGATTCTCTCTCTAGCGCCTTGGCCTCCAGGGTAACGGACCATTTTCACTTAGTCACCTTTTCCGCGAGATGTATTGAATATACGAAATTTTGTTACGTTAGAGAGTGGAAAGCACGTGCTGGCTTAGAGACTGCGTGTGGTAGCATAATCATTGCGGCAATAAATGTTCAGCGGAAGTTTAAACGAGGAGAAATGTTTCCGTTTGGGTAGTTTTCAAGCGCACCTCAGATCTCAAAAGGATGGTGAAGGCTCGTGGCGCTGTTGGTCATGGAAAATTTCATAGAAATTCACTCGTTCTGAATCATGTATTGTTCACAATTTATATTTTTCAGCTTGTAATTAAATTCATACATTATTATAGTACGTCATAATTTTGGCTCTCCGATGAATTATAATAATTTTAATTCGGTGCTATGATGAAAAAACTTACCGGAAACACGCTGATTTAACGGAGCATATCTGGCCAAATTCCTTTGGAAGTATGCGTATTTTAATTTTTACTTTCCTTTCGCGGAGTAAATTGGAGGGCAACAACATGCTATCACTTTATCAGCTTCTTCGCGCAGCGGACGTATTGAATTTAAACGCGCTCCCCACGGAGTCCTTGCGAGCTTGATAGATTGACCGTGGAAGAGTGAAAAGCGCGAGGTGGCGTGGGAGACTTTGTGTGTGGTAGCATAATTATTGTGGCAATAAATGTTCCGCGGGAGTTTTAAACGGGGAAGTTAGTTTGAGCTACGGTAATTTTCGAGCGTACCTCGAGAAAAGGACGGCGGAGGTTTTACTCGTACTGTCTGTGGCTCGGCGGAGGGCTTAAGATTTAGGATGCCGCAGCTCCGAGTCGCATAGAAGCGGAGAGAAAGAGTTGGAGAACTAGACCGCAAAACGCAGTGAGGGGACGAACTTAAATCCTTTCCTGCCACACGCCATTTGCGTCTAGACCGGGCTCATGGCGGTAGATCGGGGCCCATACACGCAATCTGCCAGTGAGACCGTCTCCTCAGGTATCCCCCACTCTCGACTCCGTTCGGGTTCGATGAATGATAGAACCACGGAGAGTCTCTCCCGGTCCCGGCGTCTCCCTCAGGGGTCTCCGGGCGCATGTCCTCGCACTCCCCACTCCACCAGTTCGACGATGAGGCCTCCCGCATCCTCTTCTCAAGGGAAATCGCCGGTCGCACACATGAGAGGCATCGATCCACGGTGTTTCGTTTCCTTCGATGAGAGAATGAGGTGGGTTCGAATCATATCACGCCTACCTGGGAGAGATCTTATCCACTCGAAATCGATCGTGGATTTACGAAATCGAATAAGAGTGGTAGCTTCCGATCGAAATCAGAATCGGAAAATGTGGTTTAGAGTACGTCTCTATCAGAAGTTTCCCATGATCTTTTTATAAAGCACACGTATTGGTTTCGCTCCATACTGACTCCTGATCTTATGGGTGGCACCGAGATACAGTATACGAGTACTTTCACATTACTCGCATACTTACGTCATTAAAAAATATAATATGCTCTTCTAATTATGCCTTATACCCTAACAGCTCCAAAACAAAGATTTTAAGGCTATATTTTATGGGAATTTTATTTTAAAATTGGAATTATAAGACAGCATATCATAGCCGTGTTGGTGTATGCAATGCAAACAATTGTTAAATGCTAAATTTTAGGAATCATAGTGAACAAATTTTTTAGTATGTAAGTTATGTTAGACAATAAAAATCACGCAAAAAAAATTCACCACCACCTCACTACTTTTTAAATCGTTAACAAATTAATCCTGTAATTGAAGTCAAAAGAAGTTAGTTTTACGTAACTGAAGCCGCAAGCGTTTCAAACAACTGGAAAAAGGGTTGTCATAGAAATGTTGGGAATGAATTTTCCACATTATCTGTACCCTTATTTCGATTTGAACCTCAATTAAAGTCGTCTATATCTGGAAGCCTTTTTTTCCAGTGAAATAAGTGGAAATTATTTACCATCCATCGCTCACCCGAGAATTTACCTCCTTCAGAGAAGCAATCACTTCGGATTGATGGTCGAATTTTTAATTGGAGTATTACTAATTTAAAACTAACGTAATCCATTCCATCGCCTTTCTTTTTAAGGGTAATATAGAGAAATTACTGTCAATGTATTCATGTATTTTAAACGTAAAATAATATGCATCTGAGAAAATTTTTAAGTTTATTTATCAAATTTTGGATTAAAAAAAGATGGTAAAAGGGTTATTCTATGTAATCTAAAGGGTTTTGGTAGTCGAACCTTGGATGAACCATTAAAATTTACCGCAGCGCGAGGTCGCAATGGGAAAATAACTAGCATGATATGGAAATTTCGTAGGTATTTAGATTAAACTCTTTTCAATATTTACCTGAATCTTAAGCATTAAATGTTTTCCCGGGAGAAAACAATAGGGTAAAATTTTCATATGTTAACAATAAGCGAAGGCTGAAATGATGCTCTTTTGTATCCCTTAAAATATTTAGAATTTTTCGTAATTTGGAAAATTGGAATAATTCACAGAAAAAAGGTTTATAATAATAGTCCACCATTGTCGAAAAATGGAGCAATGTTGAAAATTATTAACGAATGAATCACAAGGAATAACGATGTTAAAATTATTTTGAATAGAAATGTGATATCGATAGCAAAATTTCGTAAGTTTATATTTTGAAAAACCTCTTCAATTTAATATCGTGTTTTTTTACAGCTTTCCGTAAATGGGATGAATCAAATTGCTTCCCGATTATCGTTATAGAGATTTCAATTGGCAGAAGGATGATTGATGTACCCGAGAGGATTCGTATCGGAATATGTCTCGACCGCGCTTCTCTTTGTCTCCCCGGTCGCAGCATCCATTTTTTCCCTCCCCAGCGACATCCCTTGCTCACCCAAGACAACATCCCCACCCCGTTTCCCCTTGCGCCCATCCCTCGTTTGCTACCGAGGGTGCACGGGACAGATTGCGTGGAAGGGAGACTGTGAGAGGAAAATCTATTCACCCCCATCCGAGAGAGTCGCCCTTTGCTGCCTGCACTCCAACATGCAAAAGAGCCATTATGATGATAATGCCGCGAGTTAGCGGACACACACAGACACGCGTGCGTATAATTGCGAGGTACCTATCTCGCGTGCTCATACGTTTGGAACTCGCCAACCGGGAGGTGGAAATAAAAAGTAAAGGGAGGAAAAGTATGCCTTCCTTCCCCCCGTTGTTGCATGTCCGCGTGCATATGCCCTGCTCTCTTCCAATTCCTCCCGCTCCTTGTACACCCCGCTCTAAAATCTCTCGTCATTTCTCAAACCCAATGATTCGCGATGCTTCTTTTTTAGTATGCCTCCCTCCAAGGGCTTCTCTTCTACCCTCGCGGGAGTGGGAAAGTCGCGAGCATTAATTTCTCTTCCGTCCGCGCGGCTGACTTCCTTTGAGGGGACACTTGTGGAAGGAGAGTGGGATGCGCGCCGGGCGATGTTGTTGACCGTCCTCATTCCCATCAACCCCTTCTTCACTCTTTTTAAAACCTCTTTCCTTTCTCGCTCCTGCATTGGGTTTGATACCTCTCGGGACGAATGGAACAACCACGAAGGGGTCCCTTTCAGGTAGCGATAAACGTTTGATTCACCTCAAAGTTATTGTCCCATCTATATTCTTCTCCGGACGCATGTCAAGTCTTTTGGATTGGAATTCGGGAGATTGAGAGCAAAAATCATTTTCGTCATCATAAGTCAACAATTCTAAGATTGGTTTGACGCAGCTCTCCTCTCCGCTTTCTTATCCGCTAACCTTTTCACACTGATGTAAAGCATCTCTTTTACATTCTCTATAACCTGCCCTATTTAACGCATTCGGGACAGTCCCTTTCCCTTGTTACCTTCCATCTGTCCGTCAACGATTGTTTTCATCAGGCAATCGCCTCACATGGTAGTTTATTGTTATTTAATTAATCTACTCCAAGTTGAACTATGGGTGTTGAACTTCCTTGCTTTCTGAGAACCAAAATTGGTTTCGTGCTAATGTCTTATTAATTAAGACTTCATCGTAGGGGATGGAGTTTCTAAGTTACATTTAATTCAAATTCTTTATTCCTACCCCTGTATGCGGTAGCGTTTTACCTTAAATGCAATTTATTTAATTTAATTTGATAGTTTTGGAATTATCTAATGTGTTCACCTTACTGAAGACGTTTTATCTGATGGCTACGAGTAGGTATCATGTATGTAGAATGTTATTCTCTTCCTCAAATACTGCTCCGTAGAGGAGGCAAAGAGAATAAATTCTTGAAGGTAGATTTGAATATTATCGTCGTTTGCTGAATATTATCCCTGTGGAGGATCGAAAAACTCCTTAATGCGCGAGATATTTTTTGGCAACCGTGCCTCAAAGCTCCTC
Source organism: Ischnura elegans (assembly GCF_921293095.1). Lineage (NCBI taxonomy): Eukaryota > Metazoa > Arthropoda > Insecta > Odonata > Coenagrionidae > Ischnura > Ischnura elegans. The sequence continues at coordinate 38,110,234 of NC_060249.1, read as the reverse complement.
GCGCCTGATAAGATTATTTTCATGTCTTACACTGTCTCGACTGGCTGATGGCAGGTTTGAACCATGTCATTTTTCAGCATGTGTCGAATATCCACTATAAAATTGTCTAATGAGCGTGCAAAATTTTCCTTTTTTTATCAAGGGAAAATTATTTAACTACGAGTTTACTTTTTTTACTGATTTGAAAATAAAGTATTTACTAATTTTCTGAAAACTTTTGTCTTAAATCGACCACCGAATTCATCATTAAATCCTAATGTTTTACATCATTAATAATGGCCCCCTCTATTGGGTAGAATTGGCCGTCTATTAAAAACGTTTGTGAAAACTTATGCAGAGACTCTTTTTAAATCATCTCGAGTTTATAGCCGAAAGTATTCACCTGACCTCTGCTACATTTTTCGGTACCCAACTCCAATCTCTGCGAACCGTTAACAGTGGAGGGACAGATGCGATATCAAGACTGGAGACCTCATATCCGCACGAAGCCCTCAGACTTTTTTTTAACCAAACCGTTAATTAATTGCGTCCAGGCGAGGGTTTTGAAGTTGGGGAAGCGGAAGACATGTCCGCGGTGGGGAGTGCGGTGAACGAGCGAGCCTAGGGCCCGGAGTGAATGCCGGGAAGGGGGCGCTACTTTCGAAAGGGCGGGGGGGGGGGGGGAGGACTTGCAGGAGAGTCGCATCGCCGATAAATTGTCCACGCAGAGCGAGATACACGACACACATGTCGAGGTTCCGCTGCGCTGGTCGGCCTGCCTCCTCAGTGGTAGGGAAGGGTCGGACGACGGAGATGCACGGGGGAGAAAAGGGTGGATATTTTAATATTTTTTCACCTGTTAGCATAAATGCACTTTTAAAGTCCCGATAAATATGCTCCCATAGAAGGGACGGAGTGGAAGTTTAATTTATTAATTAGCTCGAGGAGAGATCTCTCTTCTCTCCCTATTTTTTCTCTTGAGGAAACAAAATATATTTTAAATTTATCGTCCGGTGTATTCAGGATAATAAATTGTGACGTCGGCCTACCATATTAATGCTTCCCTGGTGAGTATATGCACTCTCTAATAAACCATAATTTCCCCCTTTTGATGGATTTCAGCGCTGGCAGATCTTCGTTCAATTCAACGTTCATTGGATACTTTTTTGTGATCCACATCCTTTCAAAGTCTTGATCGTGTTTTTTTCCCCCTCTCGTCGAAATTACCCGGTTAGGTTCCATCCACGCCCATGAATTTGCTGATTTTGCATATGTCGGATATATCGCGATAATCCGTCTGCGTTCTTGTCGCTATCCGCCATTGTATAAGTTACGACCACCTTGACCACGGGCGTGAGCCATGCTGAACAGCTCGCGGTAATTTAACGTTTCGTCCGCCTGATTATCTGATGCTTGGCGTGTATTTGATGGTTATTGAGTGGTGGTTGTTTATGATAGCCTTTAACGTCCTCGGTCATCGTTTGTACCAAACCTCAAATTGGCACTAATCTTTTTAATTCAACCCCCATTACCGAATGTCAGTCTTTATCCACTTCTCAATCCCTTTCTTCGGCTGATCTTAAACCCATATCTATTTGACGATCCCTCGTTCCAGTCATTTTTTATTGCCTTATGCAAGTATGCGGGATCAGAATAAGTGTGAGAAAAATGCGACGAGTTTATCAAGTCTATATCGCTGAATAAATCATCGCGTAAGGGATGGCTTTATATTTTTTTGCCTGTACAGCCAGGCTGTGCCCTGTTATGCATTTATAGATGGCAAGTGTAGGGAGATGAGGTATCTCAGCCGTTGAAGCTACTCTTGCGGTTACAAATGAGTTCCAAGAACTATACCCTCCAATAGCTTACTGCACATTAGTGTGCAGTAAAAATTATTGCTGCAATAGCGAGGAAATGTCGCTTATAAGATTTAGTCTTTGTGGGAATAACTCATTTTCATTGGGGGTAAGTGTAAAAAGTTACCATTCATTGATTCATTATGCATTTAAACAGGCAGTTCTTATAAGGTGTTAGTCCGCGTGCTCAAGAGTTTTTTCTCTTAATTGTGCAGTTTTCGTCAGTTTTAGAAATAGGAAAATATTCCGAGTCGTAACTTGGCGTATGCATGAAGAAATGATTGAAGGTTTTCATGTGGCGTTCCCCATGCATTATGACCGATGTTTAGTCTTTTCAACTTGATTTGTATAGCTTTTTGGCCTTATAATTGTATTCAAGTGACATTGCTTCATGGCCTTATTTGCCTTGATCAATGTAACCCGTAATTTTTAATTTACTATTAATAATGATTTTTTCGTTATGTCTGCAATTTTTTGATTGTTCGTCCTTAAAGTTGTTTTGTATAAGAGATAATTGTTTATTCCTTCAGTGTTTGTTACAAACTATCTTGAATATAATCTATTTAGCTCCGAGATTGCGTAATAAACTTGAGTTTAATTGATATCACTTCGGAAGTGAGTTTCTGCGTTTGTTTTAAATTGTCTTTCCCATAAAATTCAATTGTTGAACACCGAAACTGGTTTTTAATTCTCTACAGTGCAGCCTTTATTCTTCCTCTTCTGTGTCCCTTATAATATGATCAGAATGTTACACATTGGACAAAAATAGGGAGACTTAGAGCTTCCGCATGCGTAAAATACTATCCAGCTCAGCCTTTTCATAACACGTTCATCTTATGACACTTTTGCTGCATTTATTCTCCTATATGATACTCAGAACCCATAATGAATGCGTTGCATATGCTTTAGTGCTGTTTAAAGAAAACCAGGTGAGAACTCAGTGCTCCCGAGTTTGTTCAATACTACCCAGTCTTCATATATCTTGCTATTACGCGAGATATATATTACTACACTGTGTATGGAGGTACTGCCTCTATTATCATCTTCAATGCTTTTTTTTACAGCAACTTAACTTGGTGCAATTTTGTAGTTGACAACTTGAGAGGAAAGTCCACTGGTTCTCGATTCTCGATCCTAATGGCACGACTTAGAATAGTTATTAATTGAGCAAAGCTTCATTTCCTTATGGAATTTTTCAGAAGCGGGAAAGATAGAACTGTCTTTTGAGAATTGAATTGATCTTTCGAAAGCTTCCTAAAATATTGCGTCTTATATGCAGAGTGAGCTGTGATTGGTGTAAGATTCTGCTGACAAGCTTGGGCGATATATAGTCAAGTATCTTCTGCTTAAGTTGTCGTGAACAGGGGATCAGTCATTAGTCATTTGATCGATCGATCGCAGTATGCTGTACAAGAAAACGAGAAAGTAAGATCAAAGTTCTTTCATTTGTGCAATTTCATCTTCCTCATTGATACAAGTAAACTGTCTGGGACGTGTACAGCCTTTCTTCTCATCTTTCATTTCAAAGCCGTATCAATCTGTACTTTCTACTGTTGAGCCATGCAGTCACTGTGATTCGTGGACGTACGTTCTTTGATTTTTTTTGTTCTGACGCGTCACTTATTAGTGATTCTCGCCAAATGAACCCGCTGACGTCGGCGGAGTGATACTAGTCACGATCCGTGCTCTGCGTTTCTGTATACGGCGTTGCCTCTCGGAAGTGTCCCTTCGAGTCCCGTAGCTTTCGTTTTTCAGATTTGGGTCAGGCGAGTTGAGCAGGATTGAGGCCGCCGACCGAAGTCACCTTTATACGTGCTTATCTGGAGATCCCACGACGTTCCTCGGTTTTCTCCGCACATAGCGCGTGATAGTGGTGGTAAATGGATCCGTGAAGAGGTTTCTGAAAGAGGTGTCTTCTTGCTCTTGTGGATTGCTCGGGCACGGAGAATCTCTTGTCTTCTTTTTCTGACCGAATCGTGCGACTTCTGTGGCTTTCGGAGAGCGAGAGAGTCGATTACTTCCAGCAGAGATATGGTTTCTTCCTTTGGAGTTATAATGGGGGTGATCGCGGAAAATACAGCAGAATCCCGATTATCCGGCTGCGATTTATCCAGGTTGCGGGTTATCCGTGCATGATTTTTACTCTCGCTCATTTTTTTCCGCGATCTTTATAAAAAAGTAAAATCGTACGCAAAAACATCGGAATTACTGCATTAATGCTAGGATACACCGCACTTATCATTTCCGTTAGAATTCCCTTCGTAAACGGACAGAATAACGACATAAATAATAATATATTGTTTGTTTTGCGTAAATTATCAACATTACAAGACATTGAAGTGAAAGTTTGGGTTATCCGTGTTTTTTCGATTATTCGTGACGTCCATCCCCTTCATTAGGCCGGATAATCGGGAGTCTACTGTAGTTTCAGCAATTCATTTTGTAGATCAAGATATCAAAGATTGTATCACCCACTTTCTCTGCATCATTAGATAGTGATCCGCACTCCGTGTTTAAAACTTGAGGTTGGTGAGGGTACATGAGCGTATATCCCCACCCTTAATCCTGAATTATACGATGTTTTTTTTCTCCATCCCTTTCGATGGACAGTTCCAGCGATCGCTCAAATGATGATGAAAAAAATGACCGGTTCACGCGATCATTTTCCGCGATAGTTCAAGGGATGGGAATCCCATCCCTTTTTTCATCACTCCACGTACTTCTCTTTTTCCGTAGCTGAAACCGTCGCTGGAACCGTCATGGAAAAGATGTAAGAACCGTCAATTGTAGATGGAAAAGCCTGGACGGAATTCACTTGGATTCGACAACCCTTTTAGTCGTAGGTAGCGGAACGGGCGAACTCGGGACTCGCTATTGACTTAGAAATAAAAGCAAAAAGTAATCACGAGGGCGAAATAACTTAAAAACACCGTTAATCCGCGAGGCGCTACCAGAGTGGAGGGCAATGGGGTAATTTTGAGTTAAAGCTCGGACTATAGTGTGAATCCGAGTAATCAGTGCGTATGGTTTAGTCCTCCCGTTGTAACGTGTTGTGTATTTATAAGATTATTTTATTTTATAATGTATTGTTTTTTGTATGTGTTTGCTATTTTGAAATAAATCATTTTGATTTACGTGTTCACTGAAATACTATACAGTTGTGCTTTTGATAACGGATCAATTACTCGTGACCTGCTGGAGTGAAAATTGATTGGATCATGGAGATTAAAATCTCAATAAATGATATTTTTTAACGATTTACTGATCAACTACGGCTTAGCAAGTATAGACGAGGGTAGAAAACTCTGGTCACGGAATCTTGCTTTGTAAAACGTGAAAAACATATGTTTCCTTAAATTGACAAAAATTCATAGTTTGAAAATCAACGTATTATTTTCTTCAAATGTAGCTGTATTTTAATTGCATAGAAACACTGTAATTACTCCCTCTGCTTATCTTGGAGGGCCTGAAATTAGGGAATGGTGTGGTAAGATGAAAATTAACTTAACTGAAAATGAACGATGTCAGCATCAAGTGTTAGCAACCATGAGATTCTATTGATGTATCTCTCCCCTTAATTTTCGCATCAGCTAACTTTTACATGCTTACATATTTCTTCCATTTTACACTCTGTTTATACGATTTTCGTATCTCATGCGAGACTTTCCTTTCCTGTTCCTTTTGTCCACTTGCCCTTTAACGATTTTACTCACCAGTCCTTCATGTCTAATGATGTAGTCAATTAGGTAATTCATACTTCATTTTTCAAAGGTATTGGGATACTTTTTCTTTCTCCCTCTCTTATTAGGACTTCATTCTTATGACTTTCTCAGTACTCACATGGTTGATCCATTTGACCTTCATCACATTTCGATTTGTTCCACATCCTACTTCTCTGATGCCTCAAAATTAAAAATTTAGGAATGCGAAAAAAGGATAATGGTCTGTAATTGTCTGTTATGCATTAAACGCGCGTGACTTAGAGATGTTTTCTGTTAACTAGCTGTTTACTTATTCTTAATATAGCAATCCCGGAATCAGTTTACAGCAACCCTCGATTTTTCTCTTTCACAAGGTTTGTTGTTTAGGGTGTGACTTCATAATTTCGACTTTACATAATGAAAAGTAAATCTTTGTAATTCCACATACATTAATTAAAGGGTGACGATAGTGTTACCTGATGGCGAGACGTGCCACGTCGAAACATATGTCGTCCTTTACTAAATTTATGTGGAATTAAAAAGTTTTACTTTCCTATAGTTCATTCTGTTCTTTGATGTTTATCCTTCTAGTGTCGTTCTTTCTCTGTCCCAGGTAATTTTCTATATTATCTGTCCCTCTGTCCTACCTGCTTCTCTGTCCAAAGCTATGCCTTCTCCGTGGGACTTGTCCTTCAATTTTAATTTCAATTACATTCCTCACGTAACGTCTTATGAAATGGCCGATCCATCGGTTTCTTCAAGATGCATGGTGCTCCACAATTCACTTTCTTATCCTCTTTCCGGTGCACATCATCGCTTCTCACCCTATCAGCCCAATCCATCTTCAACACCTGCCGCCAGCACAAGTTCTTAACAGGATTTAAGTCTTTTCTGGTTACCTTTTCGATTGTCAGCCGTAAGTTTTTGTAAATTTACAAATACTTCATGAAAATATTTTTCAGAATCTTACTCCCCTTCCTTCTGTATGTGAAGTATTATAAATATCTAGTGAGACGATATCGTAAATGGAACCGATTTAGGATTTGAACTGCAAGATCCGGCAGTAAAATTTACTGCATCCTGCAGATCCTCACGCAAATGTCAGCAAGCAATTTGTTAGCTTTTTTACTGTCGTCCTTCCATCTTTTATGCGTGATACTGGAGGCGTGCGCCACTACTTCTCCGCGAAACGAGCGATAATACGCGGAATTCCGAACTGAATGAGCTCAGCCCTCGGTCGTAACTCTTGTCTGCTTTGTGTGCACTCTCTGGGTTTTAAAACGTATGGAAATAAGGTCACGACTGCACGTAATGCTTAAATCACTCGGGAAACACGTTAGGCGTCGCTCAAACAGCGTATTTGAATATTGTAACATTTATATTTGAGAGGAGATACGAATCTTATTGCGAGAAGAGAGATTCGTGTGGGAAAAGGGGGACGGAATCATGGGAGTTGCACCGACCTTTTGACATTTTGCGAGAGGAACATCTTGTTTATAAAATGAGCAAAGTTGTGCTAGGGCTTAGCTCGATTACCCGGTTTTCAGTGTATTCCTATCGTCGGATTACTGCCGGCGTCGGCTCGTTGCATTTATGGGATTCTTTGCGTCGTATTAAATGTTGCGAAATCCAACGTTTCGCAACGTTGTGATATTTCGTTACCATCTCTCACGATTCTAAATCTTACCGCGCCGTGGAACGATCAGTGAAAGGGATGCTCGTGCTGCCTTCGAGAATCTGTATATGGACGGCTTTGGTGTGTTACTGAGCGTGAGATAAAATATCCGTGGAGGCGATGGTGGGCGGTGAATCGCCGCGATATGTGATCGGTGTGTGGGGAAACTTTTTATTAACCATTTAAACAACATTTACTGACTGGCTTTTTCCTTAAGGAAATATACATGTGCATACTATACCGCTAGCCTCCTCAGTAGTCGTGTAGCGAGAGGTATAAGGATACCAGCGATTTACCTGAATATGCACTGATAAAACCAAGGTGTGCGTTATCCGGTTGATTTGATTACGGCCTAACATTTATATAAGCCCTTTGTTGTGCGGAGGAAATACGAATCCCTTTACATATCCATTCGCTGAACTATCTCTTTTTATTTATTTTTTTATCGTTTCTGGAAATATTGTGCGATTATAATAATGTTCCCTGTGTCACTTTGAAAGGTACATGTTCTTAATGGCTTCAGCTATCCAAGGCTAGTATAGAAGTATTTTAAAAAATAACACGAAGATGGCAATATTCCACAAGTTTATTGTCTGTACTACGCGTTTCGACCGTTAGGTCATTATCCTTGATAAGATAATGACCTAACGGTCGAAACGCGTAGTACAGACAATAAACTTGTGGAATATTGCCATCTTCGTGTTATTTTTTAAAATACTTAGAATGTCATTCCACTACATAACGCCTGCTTCTGTTACTGCTAGTATAGAATTTCTAGCACCTCCCAATGTAATTTGTGTATAAGCTGGGTAACGTTCTCTGTTCGCTATTACTTTGACAAATTTTGCCGCTTTCTTTTGTATTTAAATTAGTTCTTAGAATGAATCTTTCTACGCCAGATTCTATGTGCTTATTATAATAGTCGAATATTAGGAGTGCGACCTTACCAGTGAGAAGAGGCTCTGGTCTTTCACTTTTTCGTCCGAAGACTCTCTAACTACTTTGGTGAACTGCTTAAAATATGGTGATATTTTTATGGATATAATCTTTATGAAAATTCCCTTACATCTTGTCTGAGTGGCATTGTCTCACAGTATTTCTTACTGGACGACTACATGAGGTATTGAGCATGAGTTGCAGAAAAACTTTCTGATACTATGAACAAATACTTATATTTGCTTAAAATAAATGCAAGTGGTGCAGACGATTCGCACCGTCTAAGTTGTAATACCTATTATTTACAAGAAATTTTCTTACGCATAGGTTGATTATCCGTAATTGGATGGATATTTTTTCAGACCAGTGGAATACGCGTCGATCAATTAGTTCCTTCCATTTATTTTGACCCTTACAGGCCTTCTCATTTCCTTACGCAAATGCCGAACGTGTGACGGCACGGCAAGCTCTCATTTTGTGCTTCCATCGCACGGAACACGCCGGCACGGCATTTGGAATGGCGTGCACATAATGTTCGGCCTCCCGGGCGCTTGATCATTCCTTTCCATATCACGCCTTGAATATTTTTATACCCGCCGCCTTTATTTTCCCTCCCCTTAAACCCTCTCCCATCCCACATTCGAAGGCATTCAGCGTATTCAGTCATTCCAGACCTCACGCGTCCTTCAGACATTCCGTGCTTCGTACACCCAAGACATGCAAAACGCTTTGTTTTTCCAAATATCTCGTTTCTGTATCCTGCCGCGCCCCTCATCAAGCTCCCCACCCTCCCCGCCGACCAAAGCACCATCTCCGGTGGTGTTGCTGATTTCGGATGCTATTATTTCGGGGCAGTGGCGGCCGAAATGTTCTCCTTCCTCAAGTTCACTCCCCCACACGCACGCACGAATTCGCATTCGTTACAGCTCTTTCGTTATGCGCTCATCGGACGAAATTAGATGCTCCCGCCGCTACTTCACTCGCCTCATGCCCCATCTTCACGTTTTGCTGTTTTTTTTTGTTTCCGAAGAAAGATATTGGATGTTTAAGTTTGAAGTGCTAAATTTTTGTTCTCCTATTTGTAGCCCAGTGTTGCTTCTAAGCGACGTCAGATTTGAAGATCTGTCAATATCTTTTATTCCCATAGCACAACTAGCAGGTCTAATTGGCCTTTCGCTACGGGGTTTTCAACAAGTTAACATTAAACGTGCACAAACAACTATGGCTTTGATAAGGGCAGCCTATCCAGGTAGGACACGAACCCGCGGCCACTTCAATTAATAATGAAAGACACATTGTTTCTTCCACAAGTTTTTAAACTTGTAAAAGAAAAAAAGTGCTTTTCATTATTAATATAGAGCCCCTCCACTACATACGTGCTTCAAGTTTCGATTTCATTTCGAGTGCGAGTTCGGCACATAAAATGAAGCTTTATCTCAGTCTGTCCGCGACCACTTGTTCGGAGGGTGAGGACATTACCCCGCCGCCACCAAGGCCGACAAACGTGTGCATTTTCCGTTCTAGTAAAGACTAACTGTGTACTTAACGTTGGAAAATTAAATAGTATATATGATGCTGCATTGATCATTATTATTGACTTGAAAACGTACCCAATTTTCGAGCGATAAGTAGCCAAAGTTAATCTTCTAGGATACCGTTGGGCTGGAAAAAGTTAAATGGGCGTTTGCCCATTTTATCGAGAGATAATAATGAATTAAATACAAGATAGTGTGAGGGATCATATTTTTGAAATATTTGATGCTCTGGTTATAAAACATACATGATGGGCGCAATGAAAGTAAAAATTCCTAAAATTTCATAGAATTTTATTGCTTGGGACCGGTTTTGTGCAGGAGTCCACGTAATCAGTCATTGACGGTCTGGGTCTAAAATCTTGCCGTGTCTAATATCTTTACCTAATGATGTGGAATAATTTATGACAACGGTCCAATATAAAATAGCTCAGAGGCATTTTATCAAGTTTTATTCTTATGGTATCAATGAAAAAATTACTCTAAACTGACCCCTAAACCATCAAGTTCAATGCCTGATGGATTGATATCAATAAATTGATGATTTTTCACGCATTTCAATGGTGGAATTTTGTAATGGTCTCATAATAATATTTAGCAGATAAAATTTTCAAGGAAAGCTATAGTTGGGATCTGTATATCCTTCAGGATACTGTTCTTTATATTGTAATTTTGCAGAACTGAATTTTATCAACGGCATGGCATGAAATACCAAAATCTGTGTCTAAAAATGATACAAGATAGGCAAAATATGGTTATCTCCTCATAATTAAGGCCATATTTTCTAATTCTTTGAGATTATATGGCATACTAATTATATTATTTTTAGGTATCATGTTATCAATTTCATATTATTTTCAGCTAGGTTTATTTAATTGAATCGATATTTTTTTCGTCAATAAAATTTTGTTCGTTGCTGGTTTCATTCTTCATTGTAAGCGCGAGTGTGAATAACATACAGCATAAGAAGTACCTCTTGCATATTACTTTTCATCTCGAAATGCTCTTAGTGTATGCCATACATTTAAGATTGGGATATTCAAAGTTTGGAAAAGATTTATATAAAATTTTAACCTTTGCTTCATTAAATTTTCCAATGGAAAAATACTGCCCTTGAAAAATATTGGATCTTTGGTTAACCTGGAAGTGGAAAAATACCCCTTGCGATTAAAAAGAAGCGAGATTTTTACTTACGAGGCTCGAGTTTCGGATCGTGCCACTGAGTTTTCTATTTCTCTCCCGGCCCGTGGTCACTGCCGCGGCGAGTAAGGGTGCAATTAGATAGTATCGAGAACATCAAATATATACATCATCAGGGGATAAAAACAATGGCTCGGGAAATAATGGAAGGGTTTCGGAGGAATGGATTGGTCTGTCGAGGAAGGAATGGGATGATGGTGAGTCAGCCCTAACATAGGGATTGTGGGGAAGGGGAATATTTCTTCTTTTTATTTTTTTCCTCGTGAGGGGTGGGCGGAGGACGGAGGTATATCATTACTACCCTTTAGTCTGGAGAAAAAAAATATCCCTACCTTTTTTTTTCAAGTATTCTTTTCCCCTTCCCATGGGATCGTTCGCCTCCCTTTCCTTCCCGAATGCTTCTAAGGTGAGGTGGCAGTGGCTGGAAGATTCTGGACGAGTAGACGCATCAAAACGTCCCTTTTTGGTGAGTTCACCTTCGGGGACTTGTTCAACTTCATCGTCATCATCTTGATCTGGAAGGGTACGGTACACAAGGGTTGTTTCGGATTTTCGGTTCAAATGTGCGCCTTGCGTAAATTTTAGTCCCAGTACTTGCCACTAGGGAAATTCTCTCCCCTGCGCAAATTGTTACCTTTTACCTGCCAAGTTACCTTTCTGACAATTAGCGCTCTTTCCAAGGGGGTCTGCATAGAGGAGTCCCAATTCTATCTAGAAGAATCTATATATTCTATCTAGAAGAAAGATTTCTGTTACCACTTCGGTCACATTTTAATTGGCTTTCAAAAATGTCCACAGCGCGGTGGTAGGTGAAATTCGATCCAGTTTTTTTCCAATACTTTGCATCATAGTGTTTGCAATTGCGACTCAGCGTTTTTTTTCAGACAAAGGAGTAGGGTTGGACACCATAAAAAATGGAGTCTTTGATTTCGAATTAATTTCTGTTTTATTGGTTCCTGCTACGTAATGGTATGAAAATGGTGTTTTCAGAGACTGTATGATTAATTAATTTTTTACCTAATATAACCTACAATATGCCCATTAATGTTAAAGGGTAGTAATTGTCTTAGATTTTCTTGCATGCTCATACTTAATGATGCATGTATACATTGGCCAAAGTGTGTAATGGCATATGTAGTGGAATGAATGGTGCATTTTTAGTAAGAGCAGTCCCTTGCCTCGTAATTGCACGTGCAATTTATTTTGGTAGTACCCGTATGTGGAATAGCGGAGTAAAATAAAAGTGTAGTACAAGCAAATATATGTACGAATATGCAAAGAAGGCTTCCGCGGAGTGATTGGCTGCTTTCAGGTTCTCTCCCGCGTCTGTTCATCTCAGACGACGACATGTTTCGCCAACGTTGCAGTTTGCTTCTTCAGGTCCGAAGTGACCTGAAGTGACCTAAACCAGACCTTCGGACCTGAAGACGCAAACTGCAACGTTGGCGAAACATGTCGTCGTCTGAGATGAACAGACGCGGGAGAGAACCTGAAAGCAGCCAATCATATGTACGGATAGTTTATTTAGGTTACATATTGATCTCCAAATAACTGCCTACTGGTTGTTTGTTGAAGGATATTTTTTCTATCTTTATTAGTTAAAATTGACACACACGAATGACTGAAATCCCTCAAAAAATCCTTAAAATTTAAGTAGTATTTTTTATTTATCCAAAACATTTGTCGGGATTATTCTGTCATAATTGTCCTGTAAACCATTTGTAATTCGATGTATACCCAAAATGCATCTTGGAATTTTTCCGGTAACTATGCATATCCTGTAAGCTATAAATTCCCGGGTTATTTACAACTCTACCCTTGGGTCCAACACAAGATGTTACCTTTAGAGTTGAGGCAACGTCAATGCGAAAGGGTGTCGCTTACGTTGAGCATAGATGCTACTCCTGCAACATCGTTCCTGCTTTCAAATATGGTAGTACTCCGCTCCCACCAAGTGAGACCAGATTCCCGTATTTTTTTTTTGCAAATCGTGTGACTTTCTTGATGCAAGGAAGTGTTTTCCGCCGTCTTTTCTTGATTCCTGTGGTTACTGTCACATTGGAGAACGTACTTTATTTATGGCATCAGTGTGTTTGGCGTTGAATAATGGGCGAAAGATTTTATAGGCGTAACTGTGCGTATGGGTGCGCGTTGCGGGGTGGGAGACTCGAGGGTACGTACTTTGCCCGACTGTATTTTCTCCTCTCAGCGGTAGGGAACCACAAATGACTTTCTCGTCTACTTTATGATTAATACGATTTGCCTCGCCATCTCGTATTCTTGTGTGGTAAACTTGAAAAATATCATTCCACGGTTCATTTCCACGATTTGAAATGCTTTGCATCGAGCAAGCATGTGTTTTCTCCTTCTCTCCGATGGAATCACAACTTGAGACCCCATCGTCGGATCGTTGGATCCCATTTCTATTGAGATCCCGATTACCATTTGTTTCTATTTGGAATTCGAAAAAATATTATCTTCTTCACGCTTGAACTGTTGATGATAGATTGGATGGATGAGGCAGATACTTTGTGGAGATCCATTATGAGATATGAAGTGAAACACTTTGCACTTTCCACATAAACTCTCTAGTGTAATAAATATTTTATGTGGAAAGTGCAAAGTGTTTCACTTTATATCTGTTGATGATAGGACCTATTAAAAGTAATACTTAAATTATTTGGGGTAGTGGTGGGGCAGATAGCTGGTGACAGTGGTGGTTATAGAATTATCTAATAAATAATTTTATTGAATGCGGGTATCAACTCAGAGTGTAATTTTAATAAAAGTCCCTTTATCATGAGGTGAGATACGGTTAAATCACTCAGAACTTAATACAGAAGAGTTACCGATTCCACTATGAAAACACTTATTTCAGATAGTATTCGTTGCAGCACAGCGGTTGTAAGGTCTTTTGGTTTGCAAATTGAATCGCAAAGCAGTCGAGCCATATGCTTAAGTAAGCAGAAACCCACGATGTTCTCTTGTATAGCCATATTGGCGGCGTAGCAGTCGCCATTGTTAATATTTGCCATGTCAAAGCGTAATTTTATGTACCCTAGATGTTTTAGGTAGATGCAAAAGTATTTACATCAAACACCGTAGGTTAAGTGAAGCTCGTCCACTCATGAACTGCCGCCTGCCGCCTAACAACCACCTGAAATTATCTCGGGTGCTGTAATATTCTCTAGAATGGCTGAAGCATGAAGTTTCTCAAATAATCGAAAATGTGTTCACTAAACTCGATCAGGTAATCACCTAGTGGCCAATGGTCTACCATTTTTTCTCGATGACAGGTCAAGTTTGTTTGCAGAAGCTTGGTTGGTTGCTACATTCATTTCGAAGGTCACTGTCTACTCCTACTTGGAAGGCTACTCTTCACTTCTCACAACTTTTGATTTAAAACTCGTCACTTATGAGCTAGAGAAGGCCGCAGTACATTCTAGGAGCGACCGACAATACAGCCCTTAAAGATCAACTACACTATAGTGCAACATGGAAAATTAATTGTTTTTATTCTTGCTCCATGAAATGCATTAGTCAAATTTACTATCAATTTTTCGGCTTCTCATCCGTAACCCATTTTAGAGAGTAAAAAGGTTGCACTTATGACCATTTTCGGCCGAAATATGCACGAATAAGTAGTCTATTACGCTGGAGGCCCAGAAATGTTTCACAAAACTACTGGAACCGGGGTAAAAAACCTCCGCTTGACTAATTGCATGGGGAGGAGATATTTTGAGGGGGCGGTGGTTTTAGCCGAAAAACTCGCTCATTCCTCAAGGACAGACAGTCGCGTCCTCACGCGGTCTTTCCCAGGCCGACGGAAAATTTTTCCTCGCAAGATCCTCGCAAAAAAAAAAACCAGCGAAGGGGTCGCAAAAAAAGATGAGAAACATATTTCGCGCGCTCTTCCTCTCTCTCCGTTCGCAGACAAGATAATGCTTCCTCTGTGCTAATAACAAAAGATCTGTGTGAACCTCAGTACGTTTTTTCAAGTATTCGGTAATTCTTGACTAACTTTGCTCTAAGGCTGTTAGTATGCGGAGAAGAAATATTAGGAACTCGGAACTGAGGTTTCTTGGGAGCTCCATCCAAGTTTCGCGGCCAAGCATATGCGTCAAAATCAAGATGCCAGAAAAAAATTAAACGAGCATAGAATAAATATTCATTCCATCGTAATTTTTGCACCAATATTGGTATAGGTTGAAGGAAACTTTTAAGTGATATGAGGCAAAGTTTGTTTAAAAACACGGGAATTTCAATGATTGGAAGCAAATGGTCTGGTTTCATCTCATTGTTATTTTGCTTATGATTTAATATTTTCAATTATAGCCTAATGTTTCTAATTTGATAAGCATTTTTTGTTCTCCTCGTAGTTGTAATTCACAAGCTACTTCATATTTTAAGGCAATTACGTCATACTAGGCTTAATAATACTTAATTAGTTAGCAATGCCTACACGCTAAAACATTTTGATTCACATTACATAAGCCATATTTTCAAGCTCATGCATCCTGCATAAAATCTTAGAGAAGCAAATTTTATAAATTATATCTGCTGTTCTCTATCGTGTCTTTGAAAGGTTCCTCTGATATTTTATTTCTGTATATTCTATGTATTAGACCTTTTATTGTTTTTCCCTTGCTCTTTACAATTCATCCCTATCTTTAATTATAATTTCTTAGAATATTTCTGACGTATTTTTCTTTTTACTTTGCAGGTAAGCCTCAACCACTGATCTAAGGATTTATTCCAGTAATCATCAGGTTTTTAGGATCATATGTTTCTTCTTTTGTTTTGGTGAGTTCTCTAGAATTGGAGAATATCCTAATTTCCTCCAATTTTTTTTCTGTAAGGAAATATCCTATCCCAAGTATTTGAACACAAGTTTATGAAAACGTTTTCGTTATATTTTATAACTTTCTCAATTCGGTAGGATCAACTATATGTTTTTGAGCTGGGTATTACCGTATATCCACTATTGTATTAGACGAGTGTAATATCCGTGAAAAATTTGTATGGCCTATATTGCATGGCTATTAATTAAAGCCAGGAGAATGTTTGTATCCTTGTTGCATACTAAATGGAAACTGAATAATCTGGTGTCCAACCAATTCGAATATTTAACCTAAACCAGTGTCGAAACAGTTTGTATATCTTCTGTGATAACTACGGGTTGGATATCGCCTGAGCGCAATAATGGATCTCCGATGCCCGGATTATTATTGATTACCTTGAAAGTATTTGAAATAGCCATAAGAAAGGGGGTAATGTAATACATTGTGGCTGAAACACTTGAGGACACTCACAGATTTATGTTGAAAGCTAAATCCTTGAAACAAAATTAAAACTTATTACGACTCGCTAACCACTTATTTATAAGAATGCATTAATTTTCTTAAACTTCCCCAATAAACGTCGACTTTTGAGAGTTGTAGAGAAGAGCCTTGCCAACATTTTCCTATATTTGAAATATTAAAATACTGCAGAAGTATTTTCACTATGCACTCTGAAATTATCAAGAAATTATCGTACGCTTTATACCAGTTAAGTATTTTTCGCGAATTTTACATTATACAGAGTAAGAGTCTTGTGGAAGGGATGCCTCCTCTTAATGAAGTGCAGCCAAATGTTCTCATCGTTCCTTTGAAGAGGATAAGAACTTTGAAGAATGGATTTAACCGGGGAGGGTGTGTTTGGGATGGGTAAGAAAGGGCCAACGTCACGGACGTGCCAATCGGGGTAGCCTTGGTGACACGGGTGTGGAGGCATTGCAGTCACATTCGTTCGCATGCCAAGGACGCGACGTGGGGACGCGACGTCTGAGTCCGTCTTCCCTCGTCTTCTCTCGGCATCCGCCGCGGGACGGGTCGGAGGGTGGACTCGGGAGGATTTTTTGGCAAAAGGGTTGCGAGGGGGGATTCGAGGTATGTACCCGAAGGAGGAAAAATCCGGACGTGGAATGAGAGGGTAGCGGAGGGCTGTAGTGGGGAAGGAATGGATGGGGTGTGGCTGCCCTGCCGCGGCCGCCGGACGCTCAGCCCCCGTGAAAAATGTAGGAGTAGGGGAGAGTTGTGCCTATATTGTACCAGTTCCTAATTTTTACCACCTTGGTAAAACGGAAGCACGTGGAATATTGAAGCTTCGACAGGTTAGTGCATTCGAAAACAGTCCGTATATGAGAGAGTATGATATTTTGAAGTTTTCGAGCAATTTTTTCCACATGGCTAAGGAAATAACAAAACAAATTAAGAGACCAGTTTCCTAATTTGTACCTCTTGAAGATATTTATAATTTCAGCAATATTTTGCTCTTAATGGTTTGGTTATGAACATTTTACTATCTAATGATATGCATTTCATCACACTGAACAAGATAAAATAGTATCAATCACTGTAAAAATTGTCATTTGAGTGACATAAAGTAAAATTTAAAAAGTGGTACAATATAGGAAACTCTCCCCTATAACCTGAGCAATACTTACCAATCACTCACGTTTGGGACTTGTTGCGCCGCATTTGCATATGCACTGTCTTTACTCTTTACCAAGGATACAAAAAATATTTACCCCTTCCACTTCGATTAATTTTCTGAATATCGTGCTCCTATTCTCTATTTATTTTTCTGTGGTTCTTTTACAAATGGTAGGTAATGAAATGATATTTTGTAATTTGTAATCAACATAGAACCGTGAAATAAAATGTGACTATTAAACATGGTGAACACAGCTATCGCCACTCGAATAAAATCATTTTAATCCTTCCAATGTATCATGTTTCATGAAAAATGAATTATTTATGTATACTGTGAATGTTGTTATATTGTTAAGCTTTCAAAATAATTATATCGTTTCTTAAAATAGTGCTAAAATTGTGAAAATCCGATGACGAGATACACTCGTCATTTCGCGGTTTGGCATCGCAAGTTCATTGTTGTTTTTTTAATATTTCCCTTCGTAAAAGGTCAAACTTGTGCTGTTTTCGGGGCAAATGGATCATGAATAAATAAATAAGTAAATGCAACGGAGATAGACTCGTCATTACAGCGCAAGATGTTAGGCTAGTTAAATTTTAAATTTTTGATAAAATTTTGGGGGGTCTTGACCCCTCTGCTCCCCTATATTCTTAGGTGTAAATGGATTAAGTTATGGAAATCTGGGAAATGTGAGAGAATTTTCAACCTGTCGGGGAAAACCTTGATCAAACCGTCGGACGCCCAGCCCCCGTGAAAAATGTAGGAATATATCCTGAGCAATACTTACTATGTTGTGCGTGGATTTCTAGGCCAATTTATAGAAAACATTTGGCAGAAAATATCTCGGGACGAAAAATAACATTGTTAATAATAACCTTTGGGCTCTGTGGGGGCGGGGTATTCCTCGCCTGCATATCCGAAGGTCACGGGTTTAAGTCCCGCCTGGGTAGGAAGCCCCTATCCAGGACATGGGAGATTATGATAGTTCATTATTAATTTTTGAATATTCCCCGTCGTAAAGGTCAAACTTGTGCTGTTGTCGGGGCAAATGGATCATGAATAAATAAATAAGTAAATGCAACGGAGAAATAAATTTCGTAAAAAGTTGATACCTTTGATCGGCAGATGAGGAAAAACTCAACAAAATTTTAAGAGTGTGAAAATTTGTTTTTAGTTCTAACAAGAAAGATACAAGAGCCTCTTATACTCAGAATGGTAGGATGAAGCCGTGTGGCTACGGTGGGCGAAAATGGATTAAGTATTGGACATCTAGGAAATGTGGGAGAGTTTTCAACCTGTCGGGGAAAACCTTGATCGAATAGTCGAAGTCATCTTTCGTAGGGTTTATTTATGCGGGGCGCATGTCTGTCCCGGAAAAGTAATTGAGTAGGTAGGGTAGGGCACACTGCAGGAGCGAGCAATCTGACCTCTGTTGAGATTCCTTCTCTTGTGAGCGTGGCGTTGAGAGTTACGGGGTGAGCCTCTTCTTCTTTCCCATTCACTTAGCGTGATGTTTACCGGGTGCTTATTAAGGGCATTCATGGTATTACAGAAGGTTGTTAAAGGGTGATGATCGGGAGGTCTTTAACCGTAAATCTGGGTTTGCTCAAGTGGGAAACCATTTCACTCACGTTTGTGGTTACGGCGATCAAGCCCTTCAATCCACTTCAAGTTATGTATCGCGGAATCCCATATCGCCTCTTTTAAGCTCTAAATCCACAGAATGAGATCCGGATGGTGCTTTTTTGTTAGCAACTATACTGACTGGTTATGCTTGGAAGTATTCAGTGCAAGCCCTGCAAAAGTCCCAGTGACAAAGATAGATACTTTTCCATCGGTACCAGTAATTCCAATCTTAATTCTTGATGGCTTAAGTATTAAATATAAAAAATTGGGAAAATTTTTATCATAAAGGTTAAATATTAAGTATTTGTTTGAATTTGAGCAAAATTGCTTGTTAGCTAAAGAATTTCATGTTCTTGCGTCGTTTAACTGAAGAACTCGATATCATTTATCTTTTTCTTACATGGTTACTTCACTATTTCTCGTGCTCTTTTGAATCTATGAAATCTTGGAAGGACACACCTATTTAAAGCCTTCTGTATGAACCTTCAGTCTTTTATTTTGTATCCGCTATCCATTTAATAGCACCACTTCAATTTCGTTTATTCCCTACCTACCCACGTGTTGAAAAATATGTTGTACATAACAAATACTGCTGAGAAAATTGATTTGTGATAATTTATGTAATAAATCAATGTAACAATTGCTTACTCCTGAGAAGATTTGATTCAAAGTGCGCCTTATTGTTTAGGCGTTCAACTTATAGAAGAATTGTTATTTCATTAGTCTCTCTTATTTTGTTATCAAACCGTACTCTTTAGCCAATGATTAAAGTGTATGCATGTGTGTATGTTCTTATTACTGTGAAATCACTTACTGTAAGCAATGATACTTCTCATTTCTTGTGAATTTTTAGTGTTTTATTGGATAAATTTCAAAAATCTAACATGACGAGTACCCGAAAAAGGTTTTGAAGAAGAATTAATATAGTTTTGTTTGGTAACTGAGATATTTTTCGTCTGGCTAATCAAGAGAAGAACATTGCGAATAAAATAAATTATTCGAATGCAAATTCGGACTAATTAATTATTTTTTTAACATAAAATATACGGGTCGTAATTATTCCCAAGGAATTTCTCATCACTTCATCTATATATTCTGGAAACTGGATTAGTTTTCCACTTCCATTTCTTCATTTTCCTTGCAATGGCCCTGAAATACATTTCCCTTGGGATGATTGGACACACAGCTCTAGAGATGCTGTAACCAGTTCCTACCTCGTAGACTGTCGACCGCGTACGGAGAAGTTAGAAGGGATCCCTCGTGGACTTTCTTCGGTTCTCTGAATATTTTTTTGCTGTTAAAGAGCGCCCAGGGTAATCGAACTTCCACGTTTTCAACTGCAGTAAATCAGTTCCAAGGCGGTGTGCGTGCGAGCTATCGTTGTTAAAAATTCTTGAAAAACCACACGTAGCGGTTGGCAACTCCTTCGGTTGACATCCCAGCAGAGGTGAGTAGCTTTCAAGCGTCTGTGAATCCGGGGTTGGAGGTTTTCTCCTGCCTTCGCGAGTCGAGACAAATGATATATTGGATATATTGAGGTTTTTCTGGGGAGCAACGCGAGTGAATCCCACTCGGTGTTCTCACTTGATTGGTGTGACAGTTGTCACCGTTTCCGTGACGAATTTCCTTAATGTTTTCAGAGCATCGATCAACGTTGCCGTCTACAAGTGAAAACGTCGAAAAAATAACCGCTGTGTGATTTATGAAAACTTCGTTTACATTTTAATTTGACTGCGTTTAACTCTTATCCATCTACATATGGGAACTATCCTTTTATTTGCCTCAATGAGGGTGTAGCGGAAGGTGTGGGAACACCAGCCGTTTACCCGATAAAGGGTGCACATCAGATCTATAGCCGGAAAGGATATTCAGAGGCTTCAGTCCCCCCACCCCCGAAATTTTTATCCGTTTCGATAGAGCTTCAACTTTTTATGAGTGAGTCGTGGGCGAAGACAGTTATATTTATATCACTGTCTTCATCCACGCTACAGTAATATTTATATTACTAATCTTAGAGACTTGTAGCTGGCAGGGTATCGTTCAGAAAGTATTATCGAAGAAATATTGCACGACAGGCCCCTTTCTTCATTAGTTGCGTATGTCATGAGATGGTAGCCTGTAGAAGTGAGATTTTTGAATTCGAAAATTCCAGCGTGGAAGAATCGTGTCCTTTGAATGGAATTTACATATGATTCTCATGAGCTAGCTGAAGCACCTTGGATTTAACAATCATTCGTAAGTTATTGGGAAAAATTAATCATGATGCCATTTTATTGGCCAGTATGGTTCTTTTTTTGTAAAAATCTTATGAAAGTTTATAAAAAATAGGATAAAATTTTACACTATATTAATGTCATAATATTTCTACCATAGCCTTAGACATTTCATATCAATAGTAAATAATCAAGAAAGAGTTTCTTATGGTTCACATTACTTAACGGTCATTAAAACATAATTAATAAGTTTCAGGGCATCAATGCAAAGTAGTAACCATTTAAAAAAAGCATGAATTCCCTTCCTTCGTGGCCATATATTTTTTTAAGGCACCCAATGCAGAAGAGAAAAGGTATTACACGATTTTAATTTTATAAATAAGCTAGTCTTTTTATCATAACCTTGCACATTTTACTGCAAAAATCATGGAAAAGTTTTTCAGATAAGCATTACTTATCAATCGTTAAAATATAAATCAATAAATACATGTTATGGAGTCAGGCAGGAAACTATATTAAGAATCAGGAATGCGTATCGTGCATCATATTTTTTCTTACGCACCCATCGCGGATGGAAGGGGGGTTTGTCTCCGAGGGAGGCGCGGCCTTCGCTCTTCTCCCTTCCCGCTGGAGCACCTCTCTGTCTCCCACAGCCTCCCGAGAAATATGCCCTGCAGAGGGACATCTCGAGAGGTGGCGGTTTCTGCATCCGCGCATCTAGATGGATGCCATGGGCACGGGTGCCGTGGGGCTGAGTGTGAGGAGGAGGCGATGCTCATCTACTTCATCTCCCCACTCCCCTCTTAATGCTCACTCATGCTCTCACTCCTCGTCTTATATAAACTATTTTTTCTACTATCAATCCCTCCTTGCGCGAATCTTTATTTTATTTTTCTCTCCGGAGCTGCATCATTCCCATTTCTTATTTCGCCACGGTCACGTATCCAAATGGATTCATTTTGTTCTTGCTAATGTGCGCATCTCACGCAGTGTGCATACTTCTTCGGTTTCTATGGCTCAGGGCGACGTTCGCGTTTTCAAGTTCAACCTTGCCTTATTCCCCTGCTCTTTCCTACACGCCACTTCTAGCCTTTTCCATTCCTCGCTTGGCTTTCTTACATTCATTCGTGCTACTTCTCTTCCATCGTTCCCCTTTTGCCGAGGAGGCTCCAGCGAGAGATATAAAAAATTATTATTATTAAAGTATTCTACCGATTAAGGTAGGTTTCCATGGAGTGCTTAAGAAAATTTCCGGGAGCCTCCCCTTCCATCATGCACTTCCCTCTTTAATTTACAATTAGGCCTACTCCCTTTCATTCTATCTAAAAATCCTATTCCTTTCCTTCCTCTCCCTCGTTTACCTAACATTCTACCCTCTAACACCGCTTTCAACATTCCCTCCTTGCTAAGTACTCGCTCCATCCATGCCTTTTGTCTCCTCCGTATCTCATCGAAAAGCTGCCTATCCTCACATACCATGTCCAGAACTTCGTTTTTCCTCCTCCTCTCCGTCCACTTCACCTTCTCCATTCTTCGAATACTAAGTGAAAAATTGAAAAAATGCCCATTTCCGATATTGAAAAGGAAGTTATGGTATGGAATGGTACTTGAAGGAAGCGACTTATAGCTTAGGAAACCCGGTGCCAGCAATAGCCTGCTCTTTGCGAAAGGTAACAGTGGGACCTTGGCTTAACGTTCCATCCGAGGGACGGAGTGCTGCCTTCCTCAAAGCGCTCACGCAGGTATCGGACATTCCATGAAAAATCTCCGCCACTGCCGGGATTTGAACCCGGACTCACAGGGTGGAAGCCTGCTGCATGCACTCTATCAACACAAGGACACGATATCCTACGTATCACCCGTAACAGAAAAATGAACCACTTGAGATGGTATCAGGGTATAGTGAACTCAATTCCCACCCATGAACTTTAATGATAGCGACCGACGTAAGTTTCGTTTTTTTACCCATTATATTCGAAACATGGAAAAATGTGTCTTAATGACGTATTTTTATGTTTTATTTGAGAAAAACAACACATCTAACTGAAAAGAGTCCCATGACGGGCCTGGTAAAATGTATCTATATTTAATAAAAATTCTAATCTATGAATCTAAAACGTCTAATGTATCCGCATAGCATGGAAACTGTTAGACATGGAGACTGATCCGCTTCTTCAAGACGGAGGCTGAAATATTTTGCGCGTCACATTCAACGCATCAAATACAACGTCACAAAAAATTATTTTCATTTTTTTTTAAACTTACCCATCTCATTCCGACTCATAATTTGGAGATTGTGTCATTGCTGATATGTTATGAATTTCCCATAGTAAACGGAAACGACGAATATTTTCCGAGCTACTTCTGCTTAAGTCTAATCAGATCCAAATTATCTTTCTCAGGGTATCTGTTAGCCTGATCACTACCACTGCATTGCACTGGCATGGAAACAGTTCCCTAGAGAGACTTCTGTGGAAACTGACCCGTCTTTCTCTCCTCCTTCCGTTCACCTCCGTCCCTATATTCCGCTCCTTCTACTGTTTTTCTCCCTTTTTTTCCTCCTTCCATCCCTGTCTCCGGTGTAGTCTCGTAGTCGTGCTCCAACACGCTCAAACTACTCCTTCCCTTCCCACCTCGCCTCCCCACTCTTGCCTCTCCTCCCTTGCATTAACTCTATGAATTTCACGAGGCGCAACGATAAACACGCAGCATCCGACGTGTAAGGACGCCTAACATCTAGATCAAACGCTCAAGTACAAGTTAAGAGCGTGATAATTAAAAGGATTTGGTCGTGAATTTATTTTCCGTCCGGCGGAGACCCCATACGTTTTGCAAAATTGTCGTAAGTGATGGGTTCCGTGGATTTAACGCCTTATTTATGGTGAGCCGGCTTTCGCGTTCCCCCCGGCCGTAGATCATAGTTGAAATTCTTCGAAGGGGGAAGAATCTTGTCGCCTCGTGTTCTTCAATGATGCGTGCCGCTATTTCAATTTTACTGCTCGTAAAACTCGATGGTAGATTCTGCGTAATTTTGATGAACTGTTTCTCCGAGAGAGATGATACTCGTCCCAGTATTTTATGTGTCAAAAAGGATGCAGTTCTGTCGACTTCGGCCGATGAATTGTACGACTAGTCATCGAATGCAACTTCTCGAATTGAAATTTGGATTTTGGTGTATTTAGCTTTTACTTTATGGGTGTTGATCATTTTTCAATTTTGCTTAATGTTAACGGAAGGTATAGATGCCGCTCTTATAACGCAATGTACGGCAAATAGAGATTTGAAGGTAAAATCTACGATTAGAATTTCTTAGGAAGTCATAATTTTTCCTGATATTTTTTAGGCACGCTTCTATTGCCAATTTTTAGATTTTAATGGAAAAATGAAATAACCCTCGTAGGTGAAGCGGTATCGTGTCTTCTCTTCTCGAGTAAGGAATTTGGGAGGTTTTAGATATGCAAATCCACTCTTTTTCAGCATATAACTTATGATTGACTGTCCATCTACCAAACGTGATTACAAAACGTCTAGACGCGTCGGTTTGAAAAAATACCAATAATACAAAAGAAGCTTCAAACGTTACACTTTCCAATATTATGTTGTAGATCAAGGTGCGATATTTACGGTACTTAATAGTATATGCCCTCAAGAGATAGGAACAATTGAAGGAAGACCTGAGTGCAACAATCAGATGATAAAAATTAATGCAAAAATGAGTTTCCACTAACAAATAAAATCCTTCCCCTTTACCACCAGACATTTTATTTTCAGCAATGAGTTCCAAATGTGTTCTGCAGACATTATTGAAATGTTACGTTCTATTCTCTGAGTGAAAATATCAGTGTTTAATCTCATTATTCTCGAAACTTCACCTTTGGTAAATATATGGCACTCATGTCTTCAGTTGATATGATTGCCCATTGATATGTTTTGCTGGGGGAAAAATGTACCGGTTTAGTTTAGTTTACTCTCTTAGTCTTTGGTTAAGGGTCTGATTTCCACACCTTTTCCTGAGAAGTTTTGAGATTAGATGTACCTATAATGTTGGCTAAACGTAATTTTTTTACTCCAAAATAGTAACTCTTAGCACAGTTCACCGTCAGTGTTGTTAATGTAAATGCCCACTGGTATGCAGGAATGATATGGCGACAGTGCATCCGTGAGATATTCTCTACTACTCAGTAGCCAGAGATTTTTTAAAATAGAATACCTAGAGTAAAAGAAAAGGAAGAAGACCAAAATATGACCATAAGATATCTGACCTGTATAATCGAAATCCGAAATTGAGCCAACCTTTTTCACTTGTTAAGGTCCTTAAATAAAAATAAATCTATTTTACTATCCAAAATTATGAAAATAGCCTTTATTCGTTTAAATTAAGCCAATTTTGTGACGATTTTATTACGTCTTCGCTTTTTTACGTTAAAATATTTTTAATGAATGAGAATTGAATTCTATTATTAAAATGTTCAATGATTTTTTGTGTGTTGATTGGTTTAAAAAAATTTCCAGTTTCGGGGGCATACTAACTTTGGTTTGTCAAGGGAGTAATGCGTAGTTATTTCGCTGATAGTGATTTTAGTTTTTGTTTATAAATTGTATGGGTAAGGGATGATTAAAAGACTTTGCAATAGGAGTGCAGTTATTATGTTACATCCTGCCATTAGATAGACAGGTGACGTCATAAATGCCATTTTGTGTCATCGATTAAGCAGTGAGAGCGTCACTCAAACAAGCTGTCTCACCCTGGTGACACTTTTGTGTCCTGCATTCGACATGAGTGAGCCGTTTCTTGATTCAAAGGCGTGCAAGTTTTTGGCAAACTCTTCAATCCATTTTTAGAAGCCATTTTTCTTATGATTATAAATGACCCGATTACTAAGTAAAAAAGGATCATTCACGAGTAGCCTCAATGGTAGGTGTTAATCATTTTTATTTGTTGATGTTGAGCTTAACTCGTTATTAGTTAATGAATAAAACGAGAAAATATCGCTGATGCAGTTTCACGACGTAATCTTAGTTGTCTCTATTTTAATTTACTGGCAATCAGGTACTGTGTTCGTTTCGAGCCTGGAGATTAGGTAAAGTCATCATCCGTCGTTTTTAGATACCACGTTTCTGATGATAATAAATCTCTTTGTTTTATATATTTAATAAATTCTTTGATATTCCACCTTTTCATTTACCACTATTGCTATTTCCCATTAGTTTCATTTACCAGCATACTTCTTTTTACTAAGTTACTTAGTAACACTAAATATCTCACACATAAGCTCAATTGTATGCCTAAATTATTATGTAAGTTGCGTGTAGTATTACTTGCTATAGTTTAATAAAATATGCAAAGAGAAACAGAACCTAATCTAAATTGCCCCGCATTTTAGTAAACTGTCAATTAAGTAATTATTAATGTAATTAAGTAAGTAAAGTGGTATACCTCAGGAATTAGTTCAACAGGTTATCTCCACTATTTCATATGTTATTCTCGAGCTTTTACTGTACTATAATTAAATATGGAATGTGTACATATTCAAGTCTAATGTTGGTTATTGCGCATTTTATCTTTTTAGGTAACATGGTTCTACCAGGCGTAGGTTTGTGGTAGAGTCAGTATTTCAATGGTTGTATTTCAGGAATTTGATTAAAGGCTGAGAGAAAGTAAGGAGTAGTAATGGATATCATTCCTACATAAGTTTCATGATAATATCAGAAGTTTAAGTTGTAACCTGCTAAATTTTATGTATTTCTCATGTCTATAATCTTGTGCTCTCCATTCAGATTTTATTCACATATTAGCCGAGTTCTTCTCATAACGCGAAGGCCATTTGTCAGACGAATATTCCCCTCAGCCTACGATGAATTAAGTAAATTAATTACTCCTCCCCTTCCATAGCGTAATTTCAAAGATTATATCCCCAAGAGAAGAGGTTTATGTATATTTTCACTCCCAATGGCTAATCAATCGGAAGGAGATTTCTATAGAATTATCTCATACTGACTTTGCGACGTCAGCATAATATAACGCTGGTCGCATTGGCAATTTTTGGCGGTGGCTTTATAATGTTCAGCTTCGGGGTTTGAATATTACCCTAATGGATTCTATGCCTCGTATAAAGCTGGGATGGTTTTATTTTGAGGAATGCGAAAAATGAAACTATACGTACAATCATTAGAAACCCCCGCAAATAATGAGTGTAAGGTTACGTACTTGTATGTTGTATTACTGCGTTTCAAATACTCAGAAATTTTTAGTTTATCTAGCTTCAACATTTCGAAAATTGAGTGGATAAGTAAATGCCGAAAAATGCAACGAAATTAATAAAAAAAAATCCGAAGATTCAAGCGTGATGTAGTGGAATGTTTTCACATTTACATAAATGCTTGCAATATTCCATGATTATAACATTTCGTACGGCCCAAGTCTTAATATTCAAGGAAGATGATGCAGTAACATTAAAATAAATAATAAATTGTCGTAATGATTTAAAAAATCGTTAAAAATTGCGAGGATTAATTTCAATACAATATGTAAGAAAACTATGAAAATAGAGACGACAGACATCACCTCATCGTAGTAATATTTTTGAGTGAAAAACGAATTGATTTTTATCCATGATGGTTGAAAAGTCTTTGATCAAAAAAACATATGCACTTAAAACGAAATTTATAAAGGAAATCAGTTTGAGGGTGAGCAGTCAATTTGTCACGTTAAGTAAGCATTGGTTTAGTCACGCGAAGTCGTCAAATGCATAGGGATCGTCGCGATGATCACCACCCTCTCTGGAATTAATTAAATGGTGTGGGGCGAAAGAGAGGGCATTAATATGCGAGGCGCGCCGGAGGAGGGCGGCCGCGCAAGTTATGGCACCCGGGGACCCATAAGTTATGGGGGCGTTGGTTGATCGGCCGGGGGAGGGAGGCGGCGTCGGTGGCGGCGAGGGACGGCGGAATGACCCGGGCCGCCCACGACGACCAACCCCTGAGGGACCGTGATACCTGGGGCGCATCAGCGCGGGGGAGAAGAATGCCAGGGAATCCTAATGGAGACAGTTGGGCGTGGGATTTGGGGTGGGCGGGACCTTATTAGTGGTAAGAGTGATCAATTTATCGAATTATCGTAAAATATAGTGATATTTAAATATATCGGTTAGGCGATGCTGACTTTTGGACTTTGGTCGTCGATGTTTGTCCGATGGAATCCTTACAAATCGTCCGTTAACAAAAATAAACATGCCGGCCCCATAAAATTTCACGAGAAAAATATTGTAGGCCGTTAAAATACTACAAAATATCATCCGATGTAAGATATAATCTGACTCGTCGTTACACTTCATATTTGATGTGATATTATTATCGAGCCCGATAAGACGATTTATGGGATAAGTTGCGAATTTGGGTTCATGCAGTTGACGACGTTACACGATGAATTTTGAATGCACGTTTCAACGTGCATCAGATAGTGGTAAAACGTTTCTCATGTGAAATCGAGCTAAAGTGCTCATAGTTATTATTATTCTTATTTGTAAAAAGAAAGTTACATGCCAACCATTCGGTCAGGTGGTAATGTAGATTGGTTTTACCCTAGTTATTACATGACGGTGCATGAAAAAAAAACGCATACATGGAGATTCACATAAATGATAATACAGTATAAAATTTACCCCAAACAATATAAAAATACAAAAATGAAAAAGACCCTTACAATACATTATTATTTCACCTTCTCATGAAGGTTTTTAGGTAATCTGGGAAGAGTTCAGAACCTCCCTTTGGTAGACCGTTCCAATACCCTGATGCTATATAAAATGTGAAAGCTGATTCGGAGGGTCTAATTTGTGCTTGTGATTTTTTTCTGACAGACAGTGGGGATTTTCAAATCTATTTGTGATGTCTATCCACACAGGAACACCATCATAGGATTTGAAAATTCCCTTCAACCACGCCTTTTTTCTCCCTAATTCTAAACATTCCCATCACAGTATTTTCATCATCTCCGTCTTATTTTTTATTCCTTAGGGGTATATAACAGAAAAATGGTATGAGGAAACCATGATTTCATTTATACCGACAGAACTAAAAAATTGTTTCTTAAAAAGCCATTTACTTGAGAGGAATAATGACTTAATATAAACTCAAGGGAGTATTTTAATACCGGTTACTTATCGTGATAGCTAAAAGTTTGCCCATTAAAATTTGCTACCTAAGCATAAACATAAGTAGTCTTTAGGAAATATCTGGGTTCTCAATCAATGATCAAACTAATTACTTCGTTGAAAATTTCGTCGCAGGACTTTCAAGGTGCTCTATGATGTTATAACGCTATGACATGATGCTGTAACATATCCAAGTGCCTGCTAAGTGAATTAAGAAATCGCTAATATTTACGAAGGTCTTAATATGTTAATGCGAACTTACATGGAAGTCGTATTCTATGCTATCCTAGATAGTGGAACCTTTTGTGCCTTAATGCAATGCTTAGATTATAAGAAAACGTAATTTGTTTTCCTTTTTTTATTTCCCCCTAATAATACAGTGTATTTGTTTGGGTGAATTTGAAATCGTTAAGCACCTTTCAATTTTACTTAAAATTTATTATTATCATATGGAGTCTATAGAGCGTACTCACATTTGCCTTTCCTTAGTCAAAATATTCTTTTGAACTATTTTCTTCACGTATTTACGGACTCAATTTGTGCAGAAAATTAATTTTTTATCACCAACAAATAATTATAATTTGTTTTCCTTTCATTACAGTATAAATTTACGCTAAAAATTACATTATTAAATTTTGGAAATACAAAAAGAACATTTTAACATAGCCGTGAAATTGTTTGAATTACATTCATGAATGCAATTACGGCACATGAAACCGTATGAAAAAAACCGAGTATAATGTCTTCTATTATTCTCCTTATCGTCGGAAAGCTAGGATAAAATGGCTCTTGGACCTTTTCTTGCTACAAATTGTCGCAAGTTCTGGCTTCGCGTTACCCTATATTCTCAACCACTAACACCTTACCATGCCTACTTCATGACTTATACCTCAACATTTCATGCCTCAAGTCTCTGCTGCGATGGGTGTTGGGTGTAGGTTTTGCTTTGTTACATCCGGCGCTTTTCAAGGTGTCTGAATACCAAGCGTGTTTGTATTGGTAATTTTCACTTCGGTGTCGAAAATTAAATTCCGTTTGGCCCTGCCCACAGTAGGCGCTCACAGAAGTAAGGGGAGGTTAAAAAGGAAGGAGGCAAGGGGAGGATTTTCGTCTGATATCGGTTTCGTGTCTGGGGTAAGTTTGGTGTGATTTTCGGGTAATCAGTCTTCGCTATTCAGGGCCAAAGTAGTCGAGAAAATTCTTTGGCCCAAAATAGTTTTGGTCCTTAGGCACCGAAACCAGTTTATATGCACGTCACTATCAAGAAAAATAATTAAATAACAAAGGTGATGTGTGAACAATTTTTTCATTGTGTCTAATTCGCATAATGATGAAATTATAAAAATGTAGGTGTAGATTGTTTGAGGCTTGAATGTTCGTGTTCCAGCTAGTATTTTTTATATTCTCTTATTGTTTGGTACCGTTCGAGATTTGTTTTATAAAATCGTCCAAGAGCTTCTGGGTTCAAATTGCCGTGTGTGGACAGGCGTTGTCGTGGAGAAGCAAAAAAGTCTTGCTTTCCCTGATGCTTGTTTTGTGTCGCGCATCCATATTTTCCGAGTGATTATTCCGTGACCGTACGCATCGCAAATCTGGCGTTACATTTCAATTGGTTTGTGATTTTTTGCCGACCAAAACCTTCTCACTGCTCGCACTAATCAACTGGCAATTTTCTGTTGCAGCGTTCATTTAAACACTCCACTGTATACGAAGTACAATAGACACGATACGTAAAACTAGTTGCTTATGGAGTTTAGGAACACTCTGACGCCAAGATAGCGGCGCTAGCAGTGGCGCCGACTCCATGGGGCCTGAGGGGGCCCGAACCCCTTCAAAAATTCGTTATGGGTGTGAGGAAAAAATGTGTCAGGCTTGTAGATTTTCCCCGGAGTGTACAGATATTGAGATTCGAGTTATCAGAGTTCTCATGTTGATCATATGACTCTTCTAAAATACTTAAAAAACTTAAAACTCACTAGTCGTAAAATTTCCCGGGGCAAGATCCCGTTTGGGCCCCCCAAATATTTTTTGTAAGTCGGCATCCCTGGGCGCTAGTCCCACACAGAGCCGTTCCATGACAAAACGTTTGTCGTTTTCTGGACAGCCCTCGTAAAATGGCGTTTCCCGTTTCACTATGATAGGTATCTCTTCCTAATAGCCAAAACAAGCGAGCGATTACCTTGCACGAAGCCCTCGACTATATTGCAGCTCCCAACCTAATGTAAGTGAAGCTGTGTAGCACTCTCTGTTCGCTGGTGGCGGTTTTTCACGAATCCCGCCGCTTTCCTTTTTATCCAGTTCGCTGATTTAATCTTTCTCCACTCTATCCCGTATGTTTGCCTCGTATTTGTGATGCATTCTGACCAGTGCAGAGTTAACTTCCTTGTATATCTATTTTTTAACTTGCTGACATACCATGTAACATACCTGAGATACCATCGTTTCGCAATCTTCCTTACAAACTTCGTATAGTTGGTGAATTTGTTCTTTCTGAATATAATTTTTAACGCTTTTCGGTGAGACCGTCGGTACTAAGCGAAAATTTTCGATAACTCGTCGTTACGTTCCGAGGCATTCTGTACCCTTCGGTAAACTCAAGAACTATAACATGGGTAGCATTTTGTCTATGTCATGACAAGACCATATAAGTGGATTTAAATTAAAAAGATAAGCAAATACATCGTTATCATTATGTCGGAGTCACAGAACAGGATAATGAGCGGCGAAGTTGGCCCTCAGGGCGGCGTAGGTATTTGTCATAGGGGAGGAAAAAACCGTGTTTAGTCCGAGCGGCACGAGGGCGGAACCCATGCCGGCGATCCCGGCCGCACCTGCGGGCGTCGGCGTGCGTCCCAACCGGCGGCAATGTGGTCCCGAAGAGGTAAAGGGGGAGATGCGGAGAGTGTGAAGCTAGGCGGACAACGGTGCTGCTGTTAATGAGCGGCCAACCGTCCGCCCGCCAAGCTGGGACCCAAGGCATCTGAATGAAATGGGGAGGGGAGTCAGTGTGGGGGGGGGGTTTGTGGGACGAGGAAGAGGTGGGGGGATAGGAGGTGGGGTAGAGCGGGCCGGGGCTATGATATAGTGGGAACAAGCTAGGGAAGTGTGCCCATAGCGTGGAGTCGGAGGCGCCTAATGTGACAAGCGGTGGTTGGGGAGCTGTCTCTCTCAGGGCGGCTCGTTCCGGCAAAGAATTATGGTCGCCGGGGCAACGTTTCGGTGATACAGCGCTCTCTACTGTTGCCGCTTTCTTTACTGCGGCGATCGTGGTCACTTGCCAACTTTGCGGCCTGGCTGGAAGTGCACGCCGAGGATCCGAGTTCGAAGTTCTTTAAGTCGCAATCTTCCTCTCCGACTTCGTAGCGAATATAATTATTCTAAGTATCATTTTTGACAGCTTTTTTTCGACGATCTCGTCGGTAAGAAGCGAAAATTTTGCTCAGGGTTATCATTAAGTAGCAGGAAACGAATCAGATGGAACGTGATTCAAGATTACTGGCATTCAAGACTAATTCATTCGGAGTGCTGGAAATGTAAAGGAAGGATTGAGAGGCTTTCTATTACAACGACCGATGACACCTCTCGCCTATGCTTGGTAATTTTTATTGTATAGATGTCATTTTTTTAATTGATTACTTATTTACTTTTATTCACGCGAATACGTTTGCTTGTTGTATTTTTTACAAAAATGGTATTTATATGAAAAAAATTGAAGAGGGCTTAGTTGAAAGAGGTTTCTTCAAGAGCTTTTTCTTTATTCCACCGACTAAGGCTTTGGCTGAATCCATGTTCCAATTAGGAAGAGCCTTTGGCATTTGGGCTTGAATGCATTTTATGTTCTCATCTAATTTTACGTATGAGTCTATAATGTCGAATTCGGAGCCAATAATCATTAATGTGACTCTTGAGGCAGGATATATTTTAGGGAACAGTATAAATATTAATCTATTGACGTTTTTTTCTGCTCTAAGCATGATCGACCTACCTTCGGTTTGAAAGATTCAGTGATTGTTGCGTGACTAGAATCGAATTTAATGTAATTATTAGGGTCAAATAATTAGAGGGATTGACTTCGGCAAAGATATTAACTTGAGTGTCTCTTCACTTATTGTACGGTATTGAAATGAATAAGAGGTTATGTTTCAATTATTGAGGTTTGCGCTGATGAATTGTACGTATTTATTTTTTTGGAAGACGCAATAGAAATTTTTATGACTTTTTGAAAACCGGATCTGCAATTCTATCATTAGTCAGGCCGTGTGAATTTATTAAGCTTATGATGATGACTGCGATCAAATGAATCTCTTTTATTTATCATATTTTCATCCTCATGGCTTCGGTTAACACTATTTCATGCTGTTACCGAGTAATTTATATCCGACGAAGCAACCCCGCTGCCATTCATTGAAGCATAACATTATTCATTTGCATTAAGTTGAGAGAGAGAGAGAGAGGCAAAGAAAGTCGTGAGTTCAAATAATTGCGCAGGGGCATCATTCAGTAGCAGGAAACGAAACCGTAGGAGCATGATTCAAGATTCCTGGCATTCAAAACTAAATCATTCGGAGTGCTAGAGAAGTAAAGGGGGAGGAGGGAGAGGCATGCGATTAAGACGGCCGGTGATACCCACCACCCGAGGGAGGAGCCGCTATAAGCCGCTCGCTGCAGCGGATATTAACGGAGAGGTAATGAGAAAGTAGATGACGTGATGAGCTACAGTAAGCTAAGAGAAAAGCAAAAAGAATGATGGAGGAAATGAGTAATTTATTGTGTGTGTGCCGCAACTATGTAGTGTTTCAGGAGAAATGAAGATAAACTGCTCTGAAAGTCTAGCCAGGCCTACATGTTGACATAACTGTAAAGAAGATTCAAAAAAGGCTATTCGGGCTTCCAGCCGGGTGGTCTCCCTCCATTCTGCCGACGTTTCGGAACACGAATCGGGTCCATCCTCAGGGCTTTTGAATATATTCGCCGGGAAAGCATCAGATGTTATTACGATTTGTAAAGAAGATTCTTCGTACTGTTCCTTGTTGAAGTCGGAAAGCAGCTAATTTAATAGCCGTAATGACTGAGTTTGCTACTTTATAATTAAGTCAGGGAATCTCAGTGCTTTGTTCCTTTTTCATCCAATAAACTTATCAAAGGTTTACTGTTTCCGGTTGAGTGCCAATTTAATATTCAATGAAATCACCTTCGGTCATCTTTCAAATTCAGTCATACATTTTATTTATAATTTATAAATTTTATTAGTCCATGTGTTGAGTGAGGTTTATCATCCTTGAAAAAATGACGCAATGATCTTTTTTGGAACCCTTTGCAAACAGCTGGTATTTGTTATATTCTCAACGTCCATTGAGGAGTTCTGGCATTATTATTAAAGTTGTGGTAAGAGTGTTCTGTACATCATATCATTTTTCTCTCTATGTAGGTTCGTAGACGATATGTTTTGTTCAATCAAACCAATCTTTAAATGATTGGCATGATTCTTAGCGCACAAAATAGGTGATTAAAAGTAAATGAATAAGACTGACAAGTTGATGGATTTTTAATTGTAGTAAAAATTTGCCCTTAAATTTAACTTTAAGCACGATTTAAGCATGCTAAAATAATATCCATGTTTAAATCAATACGAGATCATGATTTAATCATATAATGTCAATAGTCTCGCAGATTATTGACAATTTTTTAAATTGTAGTTAAAATATGCCTTTAACTATAATTCTAAGCATGATTTAAGCAGAATAAATAAAATTCATGATTTAATTAATACTTATCTCATGATTTAATCATTTAATGTCAACAATCTCGTAGGTTATTGGTAAAATCTCGCTGATTATTGGCATTTAATGACAAAGCAAAATTTATATTTCGAGCGTTCTTCTGTTTTAACGGAAAATTTTCGCTTGAAGTATCAAGGTACATTTGATGATGCATTCGAAAATTATGTAAAGAAACCAAAGTGGCCTAATATGAGCCACTCCATGAGGTATCCCTCGAAAATGCTCCAGTACGATTCAGACCCTGCCATTCCAGATCGATTCGACTAAGCGGAGCACGAAATTATCCCTTTTTCCACGGGGAAACCGCTCACGTTTTCCATCGATCCCCGCTTTGTAGATGCGTTCACGCGATAAATCGGGCATTACCTTTTGCGGGGCAAATTGCACGGGCTACCTCCTGGATCCTTTACCGCCGAAAGTGTGATGAGATATTGGTGATGAGTAAAAGATTTTAAAATACTCCTCTCTTTTTCCTTTGGTGGGTGGGAAGGCGGAGGATTTCAGACGAGAGATGGGGAACGTACAGTGTGAGTAGGAGGTGGGAGTTTTCGGGAGAACAGAGAATAAAGAGGTGGGCAAAAAACTTTTTTTCGCCGTGTTGGGATAACGAACGTGAGGGCGTGATTACGTGCTTCGGTCCGTGGGCTCTCTCACTCCTGGGTGAAGCACACGGCATGCGGAATGAATAAATAAAGTCACGTAGACCTTGACGTGGAGGTGGAGGGTTTTGCGAGTGCCTACCGCTGTGGCTCCCGGTTCAAATGGACTCCTGCGACCATGCCGCGCGACTGCCGTTGCCCAGCGAAAAACGGGTGAAAAGAATGGAGTTTGAGATGGGTACTCAGCGGGGTAAACGGCTATTATGTTCTCGTTTTCTGAGCACCTTTTGCGCACATAAATATGAAGGTCTTCGCGCCATGCCCGCGGAGAACAGAAAATTGTGGTTCACCGTAGAAATAACTTTTTTTAGGTAACCCTCGCGGATCGCTAATGATTTTTAAAAGATGTTCTTATAAAGAGTTCTGTTCCTATATTAGCTCCGTGAGCTAGGTCGGGTAAAATTCTACATAAAGGTTTACTAACGCATTTAAATACCTTACGCGTTTCCTATCTCATTTTATGAGGCGTATTATAAATGAACGGAGACAGACTCGATGTAATTGTTTTGTTTAAATTTTGTAAAATTCGCTTTGTATTTTATTGTAATTTATTATAAAATTATTGCTTCTGGTGTTTCATTCACTAATTAATAATGTATATTTGTACACTAATTAAACACACTAGGGCTACTTCGTGGAAAAATTTAGATGAAGTCATAATGAAACTAACTTTAAAAAATGTAAGATTTTGTCTCAATCTCCGTGTTTGGGCATCGTCGAATAAACCAGTTGACCGAATTGATAAGATTTTGTTAGGAAATTGATGGTAATGTTGTGGAATAGCAACAAGAATGAGGTAAATGTTCTAATTAAGCAATGTGTATCGCTTTCAAAACAATTTGCTTAAGTTGACATTACTATTGAAAGAGTAAGAACAAAATTTGGTAATTTATGAGGAAAAATAGTGCCGTTTCGTTTTTTTCCTTAGATTCTTACTAGGACTGTAGTAATTGCTCCTTAAGCACATTGCAGTTTCATGGAGGAATATGCTGTCAAGAAATTTAGTACGATATGGTATGAAATTCATTATTGCAATGCCTTTTTTTAACGTCTGGATTAAGTTTTCTTTTGTTTCTGAAGTCACCTATTCGCGTTCTTTCATACTACACGTAATCCTAATTTTGCCTCGTGCAAGTTATTTTCGTACTCATCGAAGTCATATTGAGTGATAAACCAACTGTTAGGCCAAAGGTTTATCGTTGGCATATGACTCTTCGTGAGCATGCTGAGAGAATTCTCGGGAATTGACTCATAGCCCGTAAAGAGAGAAGCGGTCCATCGTTTGTTTCGGTGTTTTTCATGAAAATAATTTACTATCCTGACATAAAATGACGACAATCCTCTGGAATCTCGCCCATTTGTTTCCAGTGAGTAAGCAGGCTCCGTGCGACCCGACGCTCGTTGCGGTGACTAATACACGTTGTTTTCCCTTCTCATCGTGGAGACATCAATGCCCGGTGTGGTGCTATGAGTTCTCTTAGTCCGTAGACCAAGGGGAATACATGGAGAAGGCCCAATTCCATCCCATAGAAGGCTGATTTCTGTTGCAGTTTCGGTGGCATTTTAATCGGTTTTCAAAAATGTCTGCGGCGCTGTGATGAGTGCGCTGCGATCCACATTTTTCCAATATTTTGTAGTACAATGTTTTTAATTGCGAGGAGTAGGGTTAATCTTTTATGAAATTGATGTATCACATCACCATGTTCATTAAATATTTTTTTCTTATCTTGATCTCATTTAATTATTGGTAAAATAATTTTTGGAGTATAGTCAAAATTAATCGAAATTACTGGTAACTAGGTTTTGGTAATAGCTTAGTAATGTAGTATCAATAAATATGTGCTAAGCTAAGGTAAGCTCAAAATTTTTGAGTATTCTCTTCTTTGTGTATATATTTTTTAATTATATTATCGTAAAAAAACTCTTTCGTAACATTTATTGATGTAAAAATATTGTATATCATTGTATTTTATATTTTACTCATGTTTTCATTCATAGCCCTGATGATAGTTTTAAATAAATTGAAAAGGTTGGCTAACAACTTTTTTTGCATCACATACATTTGACCTATACTCCAAGAATTATTTTACCATGCATATTAATTTCGGTTAAACAGCTTATTATACCTTATTTCCCCGTGAAACACTGGTCAATTTGTCCGTCAGCGACGCGAGTGGCGACTTTGGAAACCCATTTAAATGCGCGGTGGTTGATAACTCATTTAGAGGCTGAATTGAGGATCCTTTATTGCAATATTCGTGCCTTAGACGCTGCTAGGCCAGGACAAAATGTCAAACTTTATACTCTCTTGTAATAATTACAAATCCATATTTACTTGTCGAAGTACCCTGGCATAACAGTGGCTAAGTATGATATCTTGGTACTATTATCATCACGGATGTGTTTCAAGAATGCCAATACTCTCAGTGCATTGGTATTTCTTGGATGGAAAAAAGGATATAAATGGCAGTTTTAAAAGAGAAATTATTTCATCTCCTCTTCTCCATGAGAAACTTAAATCAATCGTTATCTTTCTCTTGATCCAAAATATGTAATACATTGCACAAAAAGTGTTCTGTAATTAAATCCTTTGCCTTTATATTTAAATTTACAATTGCAGCACATTGAACAGGAAAATCGGTGTAAGCACAAAATATCCTAGAATTAGTCCTCAGACTACATCTTTATTCTTTTACAATTGCCATATAAACAGTATTTTACCTTTAAACTCGAGGAATTATGATAATTTGGAGTGTAAAATGACTTGAAAACATTGTATTCAATTGCCTAATTCAATACCTGAAAATATATCAATTTTAATTCCGGTTTATCCTGCTGTAGTAGGTTTTTCTTGAAATTGAATCGAGGATACCATCCCTCCACGAAAATGAATTCTTAATTTTTTTGAATTCATCATCGTAACCACCGGCTGGATTCGGCAATCTCAGAAAAAAGTTTTTCGAGAGGAAAACGAGAGCCGGAGCACCAAATTTCAGAACGAGACACGGGAGGAGTGGGAGAGTTAGAAGGGCCTTCTCCAGCCGCGATGGTGGTGATTTGGGGGGGGTGCTATAATGCAGTGGGAATGGAGTATTCGTGAGCGGAAGGCGTGTGGGAAAGCTTTTGACCGTGAGCGGGTGTCTGTGATGGTGGAATTAAACGGGGGCCAAAAAGGGAGACGGAGTGCGAACGGGGAAGAGAGAAGTGGGGGAGAGAAGGTATAAAGGCCGTTTTACACGGGGCACGACATTGCGCAATCTGACGTACTGTACGAAGGCGCAATCAAAATTGCGTCGTGTATGGCGGTGAATTGCCAGAATACATGCGAGAATGCGTGGCTGCGAGACTACGGCAAAATGACCCCAGCTCTAATTATAAGTTCCGATTTTCGCAATTTCAACTAATGTTTTCTGTGTTAAACTGCGCAATGACGTGCTTCATGTGAAACGGCCTGTATAAATGGTGAAAAAGACAAAGAGAAGACAATGCACCAATCATCACCGCTTCTGTCATGTTCTCGCAGTGATTGGGACATTGGCACAAACGCTGGCGATAACCTCATGGTTAATTAGAGTCAACAGGTTTCTAAAAAATTAATTTCGGCAGATTTTGTAGCCTCCTCTCTAATTCCGAGCTCGCATCCTCGCATTTCAGCATTTTTTCCGATAAACGCCGCGGTAGTAACAATCGGAAGAAACTAAGTGACTATATGAGCTAGTTATACGGTATTACTCGAATTAATGGTATCACAGCAACAACTGTTTACACGAAACAAACCAGTTGTCAACAACAGTATGCCAACAACGTTGTGCACTCAGTTTCGTTCGTTCCTTTTTTCTGACAAGTAACTCGCTAGTCGTGCACTCAACAGACGTCGAAATTTCGTGAATGAATGCTTGATTGCCAGTACCGTGTGAAGCGGTAACACACATTCGTATGCGCAATAACTGTTGCACGCAGATTGAGAAATGAATGCAGTGCCAACCTGCGTAATGACGTGCTTCGTGTAAAACGGCCTTAAAAAATTTTGTCTGGCAGTAGTGCGAGGGAGGTGTAATGCGTGTGGGGGGGGGGGGGGGTTGGAATACTTTGGCACACACGGGTATGGACGGAGGAAATGCTGGTGGAGGAGGGGGAGGAGGGGGGGGAGTCTTGAAATTGAGGGGAGTGGGTTGATGACTGACGGAGGGGAGGGGGTGGGGGTTTGGAGGTGGAATGTTCCCACGGTGCACGCTTCCTTGCCCCCGTACGCCCCCGCCTTCCATTCCACCCCCCACCCCTTCCACCCCTCCGTTCCCCCCCCTACAAACTCGGTAGCCCCTTCGGCCTCCTTCACCTCCTCCCTCTCGCTATTACGCCGCCCATAAGATCTTCCCCTCCCATCGCCGCTGCAAAACCTTCTCTTTAACGTCCACTACTCTCCCTTTCCTTGCCGTGCGGCGGCTCCAAATATACCTTCGCTCTCGTGCAAAGAGAGCCCATATCAGAGGAAAAAAGTATCACGCTCTTTTTTTCTGTGCTCGCTCAGGTTTTTGAACGAAAGGGGGAAGGTTTTGTCTTTGATCAATATAAATCGGTCCAACTCGAAGATGATGATAGTAGAAATAACAAGGTATTATAATTTTCCACAATTTAATACGACTTACACCGACCCAGGCTTCAACGGACAATCGTCATATAGTGACTGAATATTGATATGGGTCCCCTTATCCTCTCTTGTAAAGAAGCATGAGAAAAAGATCTGAGAAAAAAAGTTTTTGCTCTTCTTCTGAGCGATGAGAACTCATAGCTTGGTTTTTAAGAGACCGCATCCTTTTCGCTC
Organism: Ischnura elegans; assembly: GCF_921293095.1. Classification (NCBI taxonomy): domain Eukaryota; kingdom Metazoa; phylum Arthropoda; class Insecta; order Odonata; family Coenagrionidae; genus Ischnura; species Ischnura elegans. Next base: position 38,069,625 of record NC_060249.1, on the reverse strand, counting down.
GATCAGTCGCAATTTGCCTTTATTCGTTACGCATTTATTGTTTTAAACTGAAGTGTATCATCTTGAAATTTCTGGAGTATACTAAGTAAACAACATATGCCTTGTCTTAAACATGAATGTTTTGTATCTGTGAAAGTACTAATGTTCCTTGCGACTCGACGATAGTTGCGGTGACCAATACACGTTGTTTTCCCTTCTCATTGTGGAGACATCAATGCTCGGTGTCATGCTATGAGTTCTCTTATTCCTTAGACCAAGGGGAATACATGGAGAAGGCTCAATTCCATCCCATTGAAGGCTCATTTCTGTTGCCGCTTCGGTCGCATTTTAATCGGTTTTCAAAAATGCCTGCGGCGCGGTGATGAGTGCAATGCGATCCACTCTTTTCCAATATTTTGCAGTACAATGTTTTAATTGCAAGGAATAGGGTTTATCTTTTATGAAGTTGATAGATCACATCACCATGTTTAAATAATTTCGGTCAAAACCACTCGATATACCTTATTTCCCCATGAAATACGGATCAATTTGTCCCTTAGGGACGCTCAAATTGATCCGTGTAATATTCAGTCATACACTCTGTGAAAATACTGAGATTCTAAGACATTACTAGCCTTTGTTCAAACTAGCTAGTTCAGCTAGCACATTTACTGTCATAACTCTGTATGGTCTCCTATTATGAGTGATCTTTTGTATTGTTAGTTATAAATAGAGTAGGACTTGTTACGAAAAATTGCAAGTCGCTGTGGCCACTGGTAATTGAAAGGATAACTCTGAGGATAACTCTTATATGTCATTATGTTTTTCTTACTCAGTGCAAGTGGGAATTAATGAAAAATTGTCTACAAATTAACGCTTTATCCATTCATGGTGGGCCATTATCCCATCATAATTCTTATTATTCTTTTTAATTGCCTAATTGAAGCAATACTATTTTCAAATTTACCTGAAACCATTAAGGCCTCTATACATTAGGTATCTCTTTCGTACCTTTCATCATCTTATCTTACTTGTTGTATATTTTGTTTTGTTTACTTGTTAACCCAAATTTTATTTATCTTATAATGATATTAATCACTATCAAGCATCATGAGGTTTTTATGTCTAAGTTTTATTATTTGATGTGACGTTGGATTATACCACGTCCGGGATCTGATAATCCTCATTTCCTTGGAATATGGTCGCTTATCTCCCACAATCAGCTCTTCCTCAGTGAGTCTCACTCTTTTTTCCCACCCCTGCCGCTCCACCCCTTTCTAATCAACGTTTTGCAGTTCCGTCTTATTATGTTGCTTTACGTCTAGCTGCAAGCTCTTTACGTTGATGCATTGGTGGGGTATCTTTTAAAGTCATACAACTTTTGTATTTCCAAGTTTTTTTTTCATATTTGAGAAGGGGATTGTTGAAAAGAGCTGGAAGGCAACTATTTTTTAAAATACTCTTATCATTGTACTAACTATCGCAAGGGTTAATATATGACTTTGATCACAAGTAACAGTCTTTCTACAAAATTTATGCCTTTCAATCGCTACGATAGATTCCAAAAGAGTGCCCCACGTTTTTACATACTGATTGCGTTTGTCTCCATTTCAATGATAATTGAGCATATTGCAGACCTTTTAGCCATGAGTCTCGTTTTTGCTGGGGGTATATTTCTATTTGTATCCGTTTCTTACTACGATAACGATGTCATCTGGGAATCGCAACATGATGATTTCTTCCCCGTTCTCTTTTATTCCGTTGATTTCTTGCCAACCAATTTCCATCTTTGAGTTTTTTAATAAAAGTAATATTAATTGAATGTAATTAGCCAAAATACTAATTACATTTATATACCGTTGCTAACTGAATCTTACTCATTTATGTGATGGATAATGCCTAGTTTTTCTTTGTAATCAAAGTAAAATGATGGTATCTTGAGTAACTGAATGTTTTAAGAGCAAGTGTCAACGTATTATAGTCGTATTAAAGACGGATTTTCTATTTTTATATTGTTAAAAACCACTCAGAAAATTATAACCTGATGCGTGTCGTAAAAGTATTAAAATGTTCTAGAAAACCTAAGTACCATTTATGAGGATAAAAAAAAGTGTTTTTCTCGTTATTATGCTTTTTTGAAACTCTACGGATATTGTTCTCGGATTACCTTCACTGGAAATTTATTTCTCATTCTCACGCATCGTAAAACCGTGGCATTTTTTCGATGAACTTTAGAATTCTCAGGTATAATGCGGAAATATATACCTACTTATAATTGGATACTGCGAAAATGGGCTAGACTTCCGTGATTTATTCTCCATGTTTGTAGGTCTCCAATTTCAACCATCATTTTCGGAAAATTTTAAAATAAGGCTCGGGTGGGAGTGAGTTACATTATCTAAATGTGAAAAAAAAGGATATGAAACGCTTGAATCAGAAGACAACTTTTCCGCATAGGGCAATTTTGATACTAAAATTTTTTTTTATTTTGGCCCTCCTGGCCCTCCCTAATCGACATCCCATGCCATACGCTTCTGTTTTAGCGGATGAATTTGTTCCTTCCCCGAACTCATTCCCTCTTTTCCTTCCGACGAATCCTCTTCTCCACCGACTCCCCCTCCCTCACCAGGACGGAGCCAGACCTTCGAGCCTCGGCGGGCGGTGGGACGGGCGCCGAAAACTTTTCGCCTTATCCTCGATCGCCTCCCGTCGATGTACGCGATGATACGCCGTATGCCCCATAACGGAGACGGACCGCCTCCGCACGCACGTGATGTGAATTTATGATTCGGCTTTTTGATAATTTTCACTCGCCGCTCGGGAACGTGAAAGGGGTTTCGGAGAGGGGTTCATCATTTTTCTTTTGTTTTCTTTTTTTCGAAAGGGTTGGGAACACTCTTTTTGAAGAGGGTGGGGATTCGGAATGAAAATAAATAGATGAGAGAGAGAGAGAAGGGTTTTTTAAAAAACAAAAGAAGGGGAGAATGAGACAGGGGACCGTGCTGGCCGTCTCCGCTTCCCGGACATTCTCGTCGCGGTGGAAATAATTCGTAGCGAATAAAAACACCGCGAGTTGGAGATTTCTTCCGAATCTTCGTCCCCTCGACCTTTCCATTTCTGACGGTCCTCCAGAAGGATGCGGGGAGGTCTGCCTATGGAATACCAAAGCGGTGGCAGACGCCGCAGTTTACGAATTTGGCCCGGCGTGCCGTCAAAGTTATGCGAGCGTCTGGTCTTTGCGTCGTTGGGCTCACAAAGCGCGACGTTCACGTGTTGATATAGTTTATGTATGACTTTTCTCGGTCACCGATGTCGTTGCCTTCCGTCGTCGGGTGGAGAGCGATGGTTACAGGAATGCGTGGAATAAAATACCGGTTTTCGAACTCCGATTTTTCTCTCATTTTAGCGTCTGGGCAAAATATTTTTGAGGAGCCTACCCTGCGAAACAAAATAAGTGCCATTTTCAGGAGAGTCGTGGCGGAGAAATAAGTGAAGATTACCGTTAAAATTTGAATATCGTTTTAGGAAAGAAAAACCGATATTACGTAATAATAACGTGATGCAAATTATAAAAGAAGGAACAGGCCCCAAGGTTTACTACTTTCAAACCTTTAACTTATTAGCTTATTTCTTCATCCATAAAACATGGTCGAATATTGCATAATGTCATTACTTTTTCACCATTAGAATTGTGCCACCCGGAATCTTGTTTGAGAAAATGTAGGATGTGTTGGCTGATTTGGTAAATTTCAACCTCCTCTTTTATCTGTTTTCACTGAGTAACATTCCTATGTTTTGCCCTCTCTCTCACAGAACGCTTACTTGAGATTCATTGCTAAAATTATTGAAAAATGAATAATACTATGTGCTTGTGAGGAAAAAAAAACATTTTTTGGTACATAAATGGCATTTATTTGTTGATATTCGCATTCATTTCCAATGACTTAATTTGAATTGTGAATAAAAGTTTGTGTAAAAATTGCTTTATCTCTGTCAGTATTTCTATGCAATTGCAAATCGCTATGTTTTAATGTAGCAAATTGAATCCGAAAGAATACCTTTTTTTGTTCTTTTGGTAGTGGCACGTTTTCAGTTTTAACGATAAAATGCTGTAATAATTTATCTCTAATAATTCAATATTGAAAAAATTTACGCCAAATAGTTAAATGGATTCTTTGCTTATAATGAGCTGGTGGTTAGTCAAAAAGCCTGCAGTATGAATGGTGAATAATTGAAAATACGTATCATTAACAACCCATCCGTGGTAAGGTTGAAAATGACCCCTTTTTATTCTTACGTAGTTCTTTTCAAACTTGTTTATCAAATATACGAATTGTTATTTTTTTTCATGAAATAGGATTTCGTCTGGTTATTTGATTTTTTTCTCATTTGGCGTATCTAGCTATCACCAAGCATTGATGTACACTTTCTGGTGGAAGGATTACTTTGATTCTTCATGTAAATCTATTTAATGTCGGAATTTGCATCCAATAGCGTTCTTTGTTTTTGCTTTATCAAATTGACAGCCACTGTTTTAAACACTAAAGGGAAAATTCACCCTAAAAGAAGGGAATAAATCACTAAGACATTGACGAATGTGGATTGCTTACCTAACCCCTGTGTAGCCAAAATGAAGAATAGCAATATAATGACAGCAAAATATTCGCACAAATAAAAATTGCATATGATGGCAAAAATAATTCGATTTCTAAGTTACCACGCCTGCCAGCAGCAGTATACGAATTAGTGAGCACCTCCAGTTCGGATTCATTTTTTTTCAATTTGCATTATGAGCAAATTTCACGAGTTTTAGCATGATAATATTGTTTGGGTACCCGAACCATTATTTGTTTTTTGCCAGTTCACATGAAAATCTCCAATAAATATACGACTCTGCTTATGTTTAGTTATTTCTTATGTAAAAATGATGCTACTATCAGAACTACTGTACTTTCTCGTGGATTTAAAATCTTGTCATTCTCTCTGCCGATATTGTGAGTGATTTATGATGGAATAAGTCATAAATTGTTTAACCTCTTTGGATATTCATTTAGTTTTATCCCTCCGCTAGAAGTAAGGAAACTGTATTTTGTTTTTCATCGCAAAGGAATTTTTGAAAAACATTTTCATGCATTAAAATAGGTAAACTCTCATACTATGGGTGTTTTCTTAGTCATTTAGTCACTTAGTCGTAAGAGTTTTTGGTTTTAATATCTCTCGAATATCTTCGGTATCCAAGGGAAACCAGGCGAAAGAAATGGCATTGATACAGGTGATGAACATATTTGTTTTGCGACTGAAGGCCGTACGCTCAAAAGTGCACGGATACATACTTTTTTTACGGCCGGAGGCCATGTCAAAACCGTGACGAAGCAAAAACCGTGGCTTGGTCGTAAATTCAGGATGTCTTGTAAATAGATCATGTGGCGTTTAGCGAATTATACTCGAGGAGAGAGGAGCTATCTCGGCTCGGCATACTGACTTGGAGATTAAAATCGACAAATGTAAAGATACCCATGGCGTGCATCCTTTCACGTCGAAGATCACTCGAACATCCGCCGGCAAAATTGATACATTTGAGCGCAGGAATGTCTGTGCTGACACATCCTCGTCCTCGCATTTGAGAGGCCTCCGATCGCATGAAATACTGCACTGTAAATGGAAGCGCGTACATACGTGATTACGACCGATCACCATCGATAGTGGTCGAGCGGGGGAAGTCAAAACGATCAGTATCACATCCGAAGCATTGATATTAGCGAGATCGCGATAATCTCGTCTCGATTCCCGCCTTTTATTTTCATATTTCATCCACGTTTAAACTCATCACCGCGATCATTTTCGCTCGGCGCATAGTTTGAGGTTTCTCGGAGCCTCTATAATGTCGGTGGGTCGTTTCACTTCAAAAGAAGCCGTGCTGCTCCAATGGAAGATGCTCGTAAACGGGAGAGAATTAAGACGGATTCATTCGTGGGGCTGTCGGTATTTTCGTCGTTTGCACTGCCTTTTTTAGTGGTTGCAAAGCGGCTCTTTTAAGTGCTTTACACAGCGGGGTGGCGCTATATAACCTGTGGTATTAAGTGAGGCTGTTTCAGAAGACACTTGTAGTAATTGCCACGTAATCTTTTTCCTCTCGAAAATTTAGACGTTAATTTTTCTGGTACATTTTATTTGGGACTGGTTTTGTGACCCATATTGTTATTACTGGATGTATCTATTAACGTAATCGCATTTATGATTACGCCCATTATTAGTATCAATTACGTGGTCCTGCTCGAGTAAAAACTATTTCGCTCATTTTTATTGCCACTTGAATTCCACGTGAAATTGGCTATTGAGTGGAACTTCCAAAAAACAGCTAATATCAGCGGGGATACTGTGGTTTAAATGCGTTTTGGATTGCTTTCAAAGGAAATTTAGTGTTTAACTCGGCAAGGTTATTTGATAAAATGAAATGTCTTTATCTCTATTTGTGATATTTTTCAATGATTTGTTTCCCGGTGCCTATAAGTATAATTGAATATATGAAATTAATGTATCTCAGTGTAGGGAATTGTTAATATAATTGAAAATTAATTCAAAAACGGCTACAAGAGTAAGTATTAGTATTTCATGAGTGATATAGTTTACGAAATCCGCAGTGCACTAGTCTATTCATTATTTTGTCTTTCGAATTCGTACATTTTATTTTTTTCATATGTTGATTTAAACTCACTGTAGGCCATGATATTTTGATGTAATTTATTAGAATTGGACGTAGGCCAATACGGTTGTTTGATGATCAGTCGTTGCCAGGCGGCGCCAAATGTTGACGCAGCAAATCCCACTGTAGGAATAGAATATTCTGTCAGTATAAAAATAGAATTAAACTTCATTTCTCAACCTTCGGTTTAATTTTAGAAAGGCGCGAATGAAAACCAAATTTTATAGGTTTGCCTTCGTTTTCTGTGCCATTGGGCAAGGCGGTTGAATGTTCGAGCATTGAAATTCTAAATTAAAACGCGGAGATGTTGTTCAGTGAACCGGTTCAAGTAAAAGTGCCCGTATTATTTCGAATTGAGGAAGCTGTCAAGAGTTTGTGGTTTGATGAAAGTGAATCGGAGAGGCTTTTGTGTTTAGAGAGTGGAGGATGGAATTGGGAGCAAGAAATGGCTGCCGGGCGAGGATGGTTTACCGACCAAGTGTGTGGGGAATTTTGTCGTAAAACGCATCTGGTATTTTCGCTTCTCTCACTCAGTTTTTCCACACGAAAGTTGGTTTGGGTAAGAGAGCGTTGAGTTCACTGCAGACCAAGCCATAGGCGTGTGACTTACTGGCATTTAAGATAGTGGGCTCGTTCCTATCCCAATGCAATTTCTTTTTGTATTATATTTGGGGATTGTGTCAGAGGTTCACCCGGAATTCGAACCCGGGCCACTACTACTGGCACCCAATCGACTACCTGATCTGCTACCATGTTAGCGTATTTGGACTAACTTGACTACGATTATATTGACGAAATCTATTTGTGGGGCGAGAGAAATACTTGCGAAACCAATTTTGTAGATATCAGTAGCTCTAATAGAATACTTTTTTCGTCCAACTTTCGGAAAACTGGCGTTTTCGAATACAGCTTGGTTTCGGAGTGTTATCATTGGAATATTTTTTTACTATAGCTGGTATAGTATGAAAAAGAGAGCCATTGAAGGCCAGCCTGTTGCTATGCGTGTATGAAAGAATAATTTATCATTTATGATTTTACAGCGTCTGATTTGGAGAGTTTATGTATTTTCATTAAATGAGCACTATGTTGTAATTATATGTAGCCTAGAGTTCTTAGTTCACACACTTAAGATTTTGGCAGTAAGTTTTCGTTTCTTATGGTTTCTAACAGCATAAGAAGATCGTACAGTTATCATCTCTTCTTGCAATACTTTTGGGAATATTGCCGTTTACGATCACCGATGTTACAACTTTCTACAGCATATATGTAAGGTTTTTATACTTTTAAACACTACGTTTCTATAAAATTAATTAATAAAATTTAACTGTTAGTGACCTAATTATTCGAAATTCTTCATAAAATTCTCAGCAAGTGCAAAAATTATTGGACGAATTTTATGTATAGCAATGGAAATAGATTATCCAGCATACATTTTTAAGTATTGTTTGCCATGAGTCCATCAGCATCTGTGCGCTGTATGTACCGTCTGCATTTTTCCAGTATATATTCGATTTACATTGAATTAATTTGATTTTTTAAATAAAATATGCTCGTCGAAGCTAATTAATAACATTTTCAAACTTTCACTTACAATTTTTTAATAGCGATTATCGGAGGTATGCAAATGATATAAGTGTTGTGTGAGTTATCTATTTATTAGTCATGTTTTCTTGGTAATGGAATCAGAATTTTTCACATATTTTATTTACTTACTACCCTCAAAGGAGCAAACCTTTGGATAACTGGTGAGTTTAAAGATGTAACATATTTCAGCCTCCATTATTATACTGGTTTCATTGCTTCACTAAACAGATTTCTCAAAGTAACATGATTTAAAAAAAAATCAAATATTGCCCTACTAGAATGTATATATGTAATTAAAATAAATGGATGCTACGCATATAATTTTAATAAATATGGTCAATTGACATTATTTCAGTACAAATAGATTTCCATGTAAGATCTAGAACCCAAAGCATAGATATTTGGTGGAATCATAAGAGGTGTGTATTTTTTGTAACGGTGATGCATGGTTGGTCACTATTTATTATTTTAATGGGCCCATTTCGTATTGAAGCTTCAAGTATGAGTTTTAAGGAGTCAACTTCGTCTTTGGAAGGTTAATCAATTATCTCACCCTAGGTTTAACATGAAGTTCCATAAATGCAGAATAATCGCCGATGCTCGGGATAAACCAGTTAAGTGAGTTTTGATCGCGGCCTCTGCGGTTAAAACAGGCTTATTGGGTGTTACGGTGCATGTTGTGTAATTCAGTCCTGGGTCTTAATTCTTGCCATCCGCATTGCATTCCTTCTACCTCTGCGAGCTAATTTTACGAGCATGGGCCTAGCTCATGTACCAGAATAGCCATGGCAAAGGAAGCCTCGCGGATGAAGTTAGTTATTTTATACAACAGCGGCTTGGAATTAGAGCCAAGGGAATGGCTTGTCAGATACTATGATTAGCATCTCATTATGTGCGAGTTGGAAACGTAGACCTTTGAAAATAAAAACAAGGGTAGGATTTTGAAGCTTTCCTTGTTTTATCGAGGACGTTTGTGAAGATGTCGCTGAAAGAAGTGCTGAAAGAAGAGTTTAAAAGAGAGGGTATTGCTAATTAGATTTCGATTAAACAGCGGCATAAGGGGTTGAGACTAATATTAAATTAAATCGTCGGAAAAAATGGCCGGAAAAAAAATACGCATCAGCCAGTGGGAGCCGACCTAACCTGAGATATACACTATATAAACCTGGAAATATAATGAAATATAAGGAAAAAATTGTGAAAAATAACTATTAATGTCCCTTTATTTGCTCAGTTATAGTGGATTGAATTATCACCTGTTGTCCAATTTTTTGGTCGGTTATTGACAGCAGTTTAGTCAATGATCCTTCTTGGGTCTTCTGATCGAAGGTGCTGCTCCACGTTTGTTTTGGTCTTGTGTTGAAGATAGGCTAGATAGTAGAATAGGCTGGTCTTCTTTATACATATCAGAAGGTCAGGTTACTCTTCTATGTAACCTTTCTTCAATGTCAGGCCTTGAGAAACGCAGAGCAGAATCTTCGATCTAATGAGGCGAGGAGGATCATTGACGAATCTGTCATCAACGGCATTACTGGACGCGGTGTAACCGAAGAAATGGAAAACCATCACTCACCTGATTAACATCGGAATCATAGGAAAACTGAGAATTAAAACTGAGAAACTATATTGTTACTTTCGTCTCCCGTGCGACTTGGACGAGGCCTTCTCCCGTAGTGTTTCCCCGCATGTGAGAGATAGAGGATCACAGTCATACCGTAGTTTGAATACTAGACTAAAAAGCTATTGTAAAGCTATTATCCATAACTTCAAGAGCAGTTCATTTTCCAACGAAGTTAGCCATGTCTTACGAACGCCAACATAATACGGCAAATCACATCATAAAAATAAATAAGAGAGATAGACTTTAGTACAGACATATTTAGATTATCTATCTTTCCGCGATCGATAAAAATAGGTTAGTTGACTGGTAGTGTAGCTTGCTAAATTATGCATTCCTTAATTGATGTTTTTGAATTTTTATTGTATATAGAACAGCATCTTTTGCTTGCTCTAGCATTATAGTCAGATTGCCTTCGTAAGTAGGATATAGTAGATTAGGTGTGTGTCATATGAAGTGTACAAGTCTCGTAGTGGTTGTTCGATGAAGTAAATTTTAATCCTCAGGTCATGTTGGTGAAGGTTCACCCCCTGCCAAGCACCTCTGTAGGTGCCTTTCAGGGTTGATTGTAGGTGCATAATTTACATCTACATAAAACCTTGAAAGCCTCCTCTGGGTTGTTTGGCAGGGGGTGATCAATCACCAGCATGCAGCAGAATTGTACACTTCACGGTCATAAAAATGTTACGCATACGGACAAAATATGCTTCCACATTCATGCAACTTCAACTACTTATGAAGACAATCTGTCTATGAAGATAGAACATCCTGTCATAAATATGTACTATGAATTTCAGAAACATGCATTAAGGAATGCATAAGTTTTTAGGCTACAGTACAAGTCATCTAACCCATTAGTAAGTCCTAACGCTCTCGATAGTCTCTTATCGATCGTTGAAAGAATGATATTCTGAGTCTCTCTGCTCTACAATATATCTCTCTTATTTTGTTTTATAATCTGATCTACTGTTTAACGTTGGCTTTCGTAAGATATGGATAATTTTGTCGGGAAATAATTCGCTCTTGAATTTACATAATTTACCTGCGTCGAGAAGTTCCTAGCAAAGATGTAAATTATATTATTATTGTTACACATTGCTGCAAGTAAGCTATTGCCTATGTAGCAGGGTGAGTCCAGCTTCAGACCTATTTATTTCCAACCCCGCTCATATGTAAAGGCTTTGTACACCCCGCATAGCATATTTAAGGTTCTTCTCACTTTTAGAGGTTTCCATCCTAAGCTCCCTAGCATAGCTGTTACACTTTCCCCTCTTCTGTGTTTCCCTAGAGTATACCTGGCTGCTTTTCTGTGAACTTTTTCAAGCTTTAAAGATATATGTTGCATAAGATATACCGTACCTCTTCTCTTGCAGATTCGGACCGTGCGTTATGTTCCTTTGGATCTGGCTAGTAGGGTAATATGTAGATGTTGATTATTTACTTGCGTCGAGAAGTTCTTAACCAAAATGTACGTAGCTTATATGCTGCATAACATATCCCGTACCTCTTCTCTTGCACATTCGGACCGTGCGTTTTATTCCATTGGATCCGTCTCCCTGGGGACGGGGCCTTCTCCCGTGGTGTTTCCCCACATCCGGTGGTTAAAGAGAGAGAGAGAGAGAGAGAGAGAGGGAGTCGCCTCCTCGGGGAGCAGTCTGCGGTCATTTGAAATGGGCGCCACCTTCCGCTCCAGTCTCGCTATCCTTTCATCCGACGGGGATGAACGGAGGAAAAAAATGCGAATTTCGCCTGGGGCACAACTCGCCGATTTCTATTCGCAATCCCACTCTGGCCGCGTGTGCAATGGGGCGGGCAACCTCGTGCCTGGCTGTCCGGAGCGAACCAAGCTCTTGCTCGAATTTTTCATCTTAGAACCACTCTATATTTCCAGATCCAACAAAAACGATGAAATGAGAGAGTTGTTTTATATGTTATGTACTCGCTTTCGCTCCTGCGTTCCTTTCTCGTCACCGTGCAAGTTCTTGCAATTTTTGTTGATAATCCCGTCACACGCTTCTTGAGTGGGATTGCAAGGTAGTGTGTATGTAGAAATTAATTTTGGAGAATCAACCGTCCCTTGAGCGCTACAATACGGTAGCTTTGGGGTAATTGAACTTTTTAAGGCACTGGCACACACTGAGATGCACTAGTACTTACAAGAAATTTTGAAGTGCATGTAAACCGAGTCATCAGCTCATGCTTATGCGACTAAGACTGAAGTGGCAAAATTTTGCATCAATAATGGGAATGATTGGCTAGCTAAAGCGATATACGTATTTACTCCGATTGTTATCTTTATTTCCTTGAAATTTTATGCTTAAAAGAAGGAAAAATGTCGAGAATTTAATCAAATCCATCTAAAGCGTTTTATTTGCTGATATTTTCCATTTCCAATTATAATGCCGATGTTGGAGGTTTTCATGTTAACGTCAGTTTTCGGTTATTGTGCAATCACCTTGAAATCTCTTCGTGTTGAACCAGCGAAAAATAATCTTGGTAAACTTCCGCAGGGTTATTTATTTCACGACTGGGGTTTGATTGAAGAGCCGGAAATCTTGAATCCTGATGTTGTCGACTATGCGATGAAACTATGATGGTATGACTAAGAATTCATGTGGAAGTCAGTATTTTTTTTCTTTTTCGTTCAACATGGATTATAGATTCCACAAAGCTACTCCAAATACCATCTCATTTGAAATTTATGGTTTGTATGTACTCTGGGGACGTAGATTGCGTTTGTGAGAAATATTGTTGAAATGAAAACACTGGTAAAAATATTGATAAAGTTTGATGAACGCTTTAATTAACAATACTTATTAGTAATAAGAATTGGAGCATTTCTTGCGAGAGGCTTTGCATTCAAGACTGAATAGCACGTTCTTATATGAAGAATTCTTCCCCAACCCTTGACCTCGTCTGGGCAGTGCATGCGTTCAAGGGTTTTCCTGCAAAAAGATTCACCTGCATCCCTCCAAAAACTTTCCCACACTGGCATCATGCACGTCCGACAGATTTGCATCTCTTGCACCGACCTACGTCTTAGAGCTAGACTTTTAAAAAGAGAAAACGAGTAACTCATTTGACGTTAACACCGGGCACGTAGCCAGAGGAGGGTAGTTTTGGGGTTTTCGGAACCCCCAAAAAATATTTCCCTTTTGGCGACTACCCGCTAGGTATCTGCTGAGGAGAGACCACTACCTTAGGGGCATCTATGATTTGACATTCCATTTTTCGATGTATTTATATTTCATTATGTCTACCAATTAAAACAATGAATTTAAATTTCAATACTATGCAAACGAAATATCGTGTATGGCTGACTCATTGAAATATGTGGCCATAATTCACAGTGTCCGGCGATATCTGGTGGAAATGTTTTATATTCATGAGAGTAAAATAAAATGGTAACCTTCCACAAAATTTTATTTACTTAAGTACCGACCCGGTTTCGACACGTAGTAATTGTGCGGAAGGTTACTATTTTATTTTGTTCTCATGGAATATATGGTATTTACGATGCGTGTGAATTGATGACAAAACATGCAGGCATATATACTCTGGCATATGTAGTCCATAGTACATTAAATGAATTTCCTCCGTCAAAGAAAGATGAATAGTGTGGAGCTGATCTTAAAACCTCTTTAAAAGAATGGTTGCTTTCTAAAATTGACTAAAATGAAAACAGTTCCATTAGCATACTATTTAATTTTCTAGTATATTCGTACCTATATAATACTTCCCAAAAGCCAAACAGCAAAAAAAATACTTTTAAAGAAAGCACCCACTAACAGACAGCAGTATATAAATAGTATTATTATTTTTCCTCTAATGGTCACTTATAGCCTCATTTTTTCGAAACTACTTAATCCTAAAGAGCTAAAACTTCAATGACGTCACCAACTTATAAAAAATAGGGGCAACTTTCGCATTTTTTCATATAGGATTTGATGAGATTATGGATGGATGAGTAAGACTTTCGTTTGCGTCCTCAGATATCTTTTGACTTCCATCTACGGAATTTTAATAACAAAGTTTTCTGAATAGCGATTTGAGGTCTAATTGAATGATCTCATTCTCTAAGGGAAAATCATTTTTCTTGAGCCGAAATGAACCGAGATATCCCGAATTTGCGTTTGCTCTACCAGTTGTGCCATTAGTGCCCATTCAATACGATTTCGAAACGCGGTTAAGGCGAATGTTTTTTCCTCTTGAGAATTTTCTCCTATGAAATTGAATTCGCAAATCTTCCCGCCACGCCACCTAGGAAATTCTTTCCTTATAGGTTGCTGAAGCGGTAATCGTTGGTTTAAGGAGCCTATGATCGCAAATTTAAAACATAATCCGTGTAATATTGGGACATGATAGCTGCAAGAACATAAAATTACTGCTTAGGGTCTCGCTAATCTCGCAAAGGAGAAATCCGCTAAAAAAATTGCATTTGGTTATTGCGGAGATAATTTAAAAAAAGCATTGAATAAAATATGGTGAGTAACTCTACCTCTACCAATAATTATTTTTGCGGAAGCATGCGATTCGTGATAAAAATAAAACTTTGGCTCGTCAGCATTCTACTTTCTGACTTATAAGCAAATGGTAGTTGTAAGCACATCACGTTAGTTACATGGTAATGGCGCTTTAGTCGGGTCATAAGGGAATAATAAAGTTTACTGCTTTTCTGGTTACTTCTGTTTTGATGCCTAAGAAATTTTTTTTTAAATAAGTAATTTACGTGTATTCCTTCGCCTTCATTGAATATTAAGTCTTGGATACTTATAGGTATGAATGTATTGTGAACTATTTTTTTTCCTCAGTATAGCTTCAACATTCAATATGATTTTTTCTCTAAAGTTTATGATTTTCTCTGTTATTCTGCTCTTTATTCTCACCTTAATATGTTTATTCTTATTTATTTATATTTGGAATTGTGACAATATGAATGAATTCTGTTGTAAAACGATTTATGAATATTGGTGCTCCTATTGGCATTAGAAAGAGGTAGCAAATATTGTATTACTGCTTCTATGTGGGTCACAAAATTCAAGTTAAGCCGTCGTGAACGAGGCTCTCTACTCGTGAGGATGGTACCGCCTTGGAACCCGCCCCATATAATCTCCTTCTCCCCCAAAATGCCTTCCTCTCCCCGGCTTGTATCTCTGCTGCATCTCCCCGACCTCGTCTGCCCACTGACTCGGAGTGCATCCAACGTGAGCACGTCCTCCTCCTCACCGCCCGCTCCAACCCTTCTTCGCTTCTCTTTTTGGGAAGGGACGCGTCAGGTTTTCGTCCGCTCACGTTAGCGTCAAAACGGGGTAAAGAGCAGCGGAGTAAGTAGGATGAACGTGACGGAGAGGACACTGATATTCGGCGTGCAAGGAGGCGGGGTTGTAGAGGCCGTGAAGGGAGGGCGGGGAAGGACTCGAGGCTTGGACATGCACGGCGAATGATCGCAGGGAAGTTCCCCTGCTCTGATGTCTGCACACTCGGCTGTTACCGTAACACATTTATCTTACTTACATAAATGTATAAATACTTATACACTCTTTCATTACGTGAATATACCAATTAAATATTTACAAATAAACATTTAATACAATTAAAATACTATTTCCTTCTGATCTTTTGCGGTATGATGACCGTAATAAATAACTTCGGACATTATATGGATAGATTTTGATATGACACATAAATTATGTTGTAAATAGTAAACCCGAAAGCTAAGTGATAATAAAATACCTACAATGGCGTATTATATTACATAATGGAGTTTATACATATATCACATAAAAAATTATCTTAACTCTGTTGACATTTAAGGTTCTTTAACATTTTAAAAATATTAATAAATATTTATATGCGTACAAGTTTATCACTAACGTCCTTTGATGCTCTTTACGTGCTCTACGAATGATCGTAGGGAAGTTCCCTGACTCTCATACACTATCGGCTTTGTGACTATGCATTAGTGATGCATATTTTGATGAATAATATTTGAGAGTTTTATTGAAAGATTACGATGTAACGTTCCCCTTCCCTCATGGCGCGGTTTCCAATTTTGACAAAGGTCTACTGTGTATGCCCTAAATATTTCAAGGCATTAGGAGGACACAGCTTTCTCGCTATACAAGCATTTTTTGGCCTCGTATTTATCGTTAAATACTTAAGAAATAATCATGACATTTGAATAGTGCATGTAACAGATCTTGAAAGCATTTATCCTGCATCAAAAGTACAAAAAAAAAAGTTTGTCTGAAAAAAATAGGAAGGTGAAATATTAAAATTTGTGAAGCAGGCAATTGTTGTCAAGGGCCTGCTCTACCCACTCACTCACTCAATGATTCAACCCGTAGGTTGGTTTTAATATATGAGGGTGGAGATTTTACGTAGGAATTTCTGAAGGCTGCACCCGGGATTTGAATTCATATCCCTTTGATCAGCAGGTAATCGCTCTACCCACTGGCCTACTGAAAAATATCCGGAAAATTTCACGATGAAAGCGATCGTTTTATACGATTAATTCGACGCGAAAAAGAACAACTGTTGTGGTGGAATAATGCGTCCCTTTTAAGGGTTCAAATGAGAAACCCTCGATGTTTTAATAAAAGTAGGCGTGTTCTAGCTTTATTTAACCCTGCCACGCATGAGTCCCATTTACAAAGTCGTTCTTCCGCCTCTAGTTTATTTTAACCCTCCACCGTCATAACGTAAATCAAGTCGACGAAACTCCGGCATTTCTTATGTTTTCCACCTATGGATTGAAAAATGTGATCTCATTAGTGAACGGGATGAATGCAATTCTAGTAGATTTAGTTTTTTAACCCGGTAACGCCTGAATTAAAAAGTTTCTGCGATTTTTGTGGTAATCATGTATCTAAATGTCAATGAAATTCCGAGTCATTAGGTACAAAATTTATTCTTTTACCCCTAATAGTTACGTCTAGCGGTGCCATATGGTACCGGGAAAATTTTTTGCATCATTACATCCCAAATATAAGGCTCACATTAAATAACCATTCTTTATATGAGATATACATGTTATAACAATCATAATTTCATAATAAAACAGTATGTATTAACAGTACATAAGGCGTACGTTAAAAAAATCGAAATGCTTGGTCTAAAAATTACGTTTATTTTTGGGCTAGTTGATAATTCACAAATTTCAAACGGCTCTAAATGCGTTAATTACGGCTTTAAAATAGCAAACTTTTTGGAAAATGTCATTAAAAATATTCTTATCAATTTAAAACTCTCAAAAACCCTAATAAATTACGATAAATGATAAAACGGTTACGTTTAGCACTGTACTACCAGCCGGTACCATTTGGTACCTCTAGGCGTTAACGGGTTAAGTTGACTTATAATAAAGAAAATAATGTCTACCCATGTCGTCATGCGTTCATTAGTGTAATTGAAGTTCTCGCTTCTGTAACAAACCCACGGTGTTCCGAGTTGAAAAAATTGGGTGGTTGGTATTTAGTTTAATCATTTATTTTTTCCTGCTCCATCAATGGCTAAAATTTTGTTTGCTTTCTAATACTACGCAGCAATGATAAAAAATTAGGTGCTCCGTTTTTGAGGGTACGGAATTTTGAAATAATTTTAGTTCTGATACCAAGTCGTTGACAACAGGAATGAGGACGTTTACCTTCAGTTTTTCCGATAAGGAGTTCATTTAATGCTATAAGCAGATAGATTCATGTTCCTAAAATGTCATTCCTGTTAAAACTAAATGAAATTGACTGTTTTAGCTAAATTCACATTCTAGGCGGAACGCGCATGCTGGTAAGTATTAAGCTGAGTTTGCTCATTAGAGGTGACTACAATGGCATTAGCTCAAAAATGACATCACAATACTTTTGTCATCTCCGCTGATTTTGTTAGATAATATACTTACATTTTGGATTGTCCCTTGTAAGTAAGAAATAGTAAAATAGCAAAGTTTTGATGTATGCATCATCTGCATTGTAATTTTAGCGGTTTAGCTTGCAAAATATCCGTAATAATTGAACGGCGTTCGAAGGCGAACTGTTTCAACTTTGCTAAAGGATTGGGTTAACACCGATCATGTCCTCGAATCTGGGATGAGGAAAATTTTCCTCTTTTTCTATCGGAATTTAATTTTTCCCCCTTCTACCATCTCTAAGCGTATTGCCATTCTTAGGAACATTTGTGTTTATAATTTTAGCGAGATATTGTTTTTGAACGTGGAACATAGCACCCGTATACAAGGGCGTACCTTGGATGAAAACTAGAGGGGGCAAGCCGTGGTCGTTCAAGTTGTAACACAAAAAAGGTTATGAAACGAAAATTTCAAGAAAATTATAATCGCGCTTTATTGGTCTTTTAAAATTATTTGCTTGGAAAAGTATTTTTATTTTTAATTACCTACGTGTATAATACTACGAACACTTTTCTAGGATTTAAAGAAAATTTGTACAAAAATTTCGTTTTGAAATAAATTTACTATTGGCTCTATGGGGGGGGGGGAGCAGCTACCCCCTCCTACCCCCCTGGCTGGGTACGCCCATGCTCAGATACAAAGTGTAAACTGGGGTTGACAGTAATCGGTGTTCCTAACCGGCTACGTTTGTAAAATTATTGGAACAAAAATACTGCAATAGGGGATTCTCCATATGGCCGCTACCTGTATTGTCACCCATTGTGCATTTAAATGGATTTACCATATGTATTACTCGCGTCGCTAACAATAGAGCAATTATCATGGGGAAATTGGCTATAATTAGGGCTATTTATCGTGATTTATATCATATATGAAATAATTTATCGATTTCTTAACTTTTTAGTGCTATTCATAGCGTGTGAAAATAATCTATTGCAAATATTGAGAATAAATGAATCAATAAGCTCTCATCGCCATGGTGCAGACATTTTTGAAAACATAAAAATGCGTTAAAAGTGGAAAAAAATATGCGTGTAAGAGAGTGGAGTGGAGATGAGAAAAGAATGGCGTCCTCAGTAGTCGTCGCTTTGAGCCCGTGTCTTCTGCTTCCCCGCTGACCCTAATCTATTCGCCACTTCAAGCTCGCGATGTCGCCGCTCGTCACCTGCCGCCCCTAGCCATCATGTACCTCGACTTGTAAACCAATCTGTATTTTATAATATGATCCCTGTATAATGGACTTTCCTCAATCGACTCATGAGTGTTTTCTGTACGTGAGACCACCTCTGATGGCATGAAAAGATCTCAAAATCTGAGTTAACTACCCAATTGGTGAGCCCATTTCGACACACGACAATATTAGGTGATAAAAGTTAAAGAGTCAAGATAATTGTATGCAGAAGAAGAGAGTGTGTTCTGTTATTTGAGAAGCAGAATAACCATCAATGGTAGAAACAAGAAAGATATTATCAGCAAAATAGCCCAAGGGAAGAGAGCGTTCCACGAAAAGAAAGATCAACTTAGAAATTTAAATATAGAAGTAAGGAAACAGTTTTTCACAACTTACATGTGGAGTAAGCTTCTCTTTGGAATTGAGGTATGGCAAATGATAGCAGCGAATGAATCAAGGGTAGAGGTATTCGAAATGTGGTAATACTGAAAAATGATGAGGAACAAATGGATCGATAGAGTAAGTAATGAGGAAGTCCCAAGAAGAGTAGGAGAGAAGAGAAGCCTCAAGAAAACATTAATAAGAAGACGGAACAACCTTAGAGGCCAAATCTTGAGACATTGATGGCCTGTTGAAGACAATCTTCGAGGGACAAGTAGATGGCAAGAAGGGAAAAAGAAGATCTCGAACAAAATATAGGGATGAGGCAAAGAAGGATGCGAAAGAGAAGAAATACATAGGTGTGAAAAGATTAGCTGATCTCAATTGAGAAGGAAGCTGCATCGAACCTTTCTCAGGATTGTTGACCAATGATGATGATGAAAAGTGGCAAGGTAAATCAACCTTCTCTAGGATGAAATAGCGCCTCCTACGTGTAGTCCCCTTGTACCGTAAGTACACAATAGCGCTGGTGTTTCGTGGAATCGCTGACGGCAGGCATCGATGGTTTTGTAGTCAGGCGGTAGCAGTGGATAGTTGAGCATGGGTGTCGCCTTAAGAAGGCCTTGTGCTCACTGAGTGTTGACAGCGCTCTCGCATGGGCGAAAGAGCAAACACAAAGCCATTAGAAGTTAGAATCAACCCCCCTCTCATGCTCCGCGCTGACCGTCTCTTCGCTTTTACTTTGCCGGTCACCGTTTTTGTTTCTCGCGGTCTCCACGTCAGTGCGTGCGTAAAAAGCGAGCCTCGAGAGGCGTTTCACGCTGTTGAAAGCAGTGCTATGAAGAGGACGATACTCAAAGAGAATAAAGCGCCGTTGAGTACGAGATTATGGCCACTACCGCTCACTATGGTTTTTGACTGAATACATTTCTGGATTTTCGTGTACAACACATTCTATTGATGATTTAACCAACTAGTTAATTTAATAATTTCTTTAGGGCCCCAAAATAATTGTTCAAGTGGACAGTTGTCAAATATATTTGAATATACTGCAACAGGATTTGCCCCACAGCCGTACTTCCGGGGCATCCTATATTCTTCAACATTATTACAACAACAAAGTAAAAAAAAACAAATCGGGTTTTAAAGTTGATTATTAGTGTAAAAATCATGCGGCATAATTGTATAGAATTGCATTCACGTGCCTTTAAATATGACCCAGAAATAGAAGGGTGGCAGGGAGTACTAGCATACCAGGCATCACGTGTTACATTCAATAGCCACAAGTGCAGTATCTGATAGTTAACCAGAAATCATTTTTGGCTCTGACAAAGAATATCTCACCTCATGTGAGGCCCCATATCTCAAATATCTTCAGGTCTTATGAAGTCCAAATCCGATCCTGGCTGTATGGAAACGGAATTAGTGACCTTTGTATCTTATAAATATCGGCTTTGTTAGTACTTTGAAATAAAGCTGTGGAACGCACTAGGTTTTAAAGTTAAAATCATCCATATAAAATTTTACGTTGCTGGATTTTACGATATTTTCAGTTTTTTCAGTTTACTTCCATCTTGATATTTGATTCAGTAATTACGCTAAAGTATTTTCAATGACTAATCCAAATTGTAATAGGAGGAGAAAGAATAAAAACAATTAAATATGCAGATGATCAGGCAGTGCTGGCAGAAAGTGAAGAAGATTTACAACAAGTGATGGATGATATAATGGATGTGGGGAGGGAATTTGGAATGAACTTAAACATAAATAAAACCAAGGTGATGAGAATCAGCAGAAAAGAAGGTTGTGTTTGTATATCCTTAGAAGGAAATATCATACAGCAAGTACAGACTTTCCAATATTTGGGAAGTCTGGTAAGATGGAATGGAAGTTGTACTGAGGAAATAAGAAGAAGGATATCAATAGGTAAAGGAGCGTATGGAAAGGTAAAAGCATTGTTAACAGCAAAAAGAATTCCAATAGAGATGAGGAAGAGGTTTATGAAATGTTTTGTGTGGAGTGTAGTGTTGTACGGATGTGAATCATGGACTGTTAAAAAGAAGGAGGAGAGATATTTAGAAAGTTTTGAAATGTGGGTATGGAGACGAATGTTGAAAGTGAAGTGGACTGACAGAGTGAAGAATGAGGAAGTTCTAAGAAGAATAGGCGAGGAAAGGAAATTAATACATATGATTCATAAGAGGAAGGCAAGTTGGTTAGGGCATATATTAAGAAGGAATTGTTTGGAACGGAGAATAATAGAAGGGAAGATAGAAGGAAAGAGAGGAAGAGGAAGAAGGAGGATGGGAATGTTGGATGATATAAGAAGAGGAAGAAAATACAAAGACCTAAAGGAGGATGCTCAGGATAGAGAAAGATGGAGAGAAGTCCAGTGGAAACCTGTCTAAGGACAGTAATCACTGATGATGATGATGATGAATCCAAATTAGCCAATGAAAATTAGATATTCGAAGAATCTGTTTATTGGAGAATTTTGAGTCAGAATGTACTTGATTATCAAAGGCTATCCATAATGAGGTACTCCGAATAATTTTACTCAAGCTATCGTTTCTAGCTTAAGCATCTTATTTAGAGAAGTAACATTAATTGTCTCTACTGCTATGCATTGTGCTGCATAAAGGTTATGCCCTTGAGCTGTATTATCTATCGATATTTCCTTCAGTTTTTCAGTTTATTTTTATAATTTATCTCTATGCTTGATTTCGATCCTCTATAATGTGTCTCATACTTATTCCTATTTATTACAGGTGAGTTTTCAGTTACTGAGCTATGGATTTTCACCAGTATTCATCGGGGTGTATTTGGGCCGAATTTTTCATTCCACGACCTGGTGAGTTCTTTTGTAATGTAGTTGATCCTAAATACCTCCCATTTCTTCCGTAAAGCAATATATTAGCTATAGTTTTCACACAAAATGGCGTGAAAATACGAATACCGTTCATTCGTATTTTCGCTGAAGCCCCAAAATCCCCACAATGACAACTTTCATGTACGGTAGACATAAAATATAATTGTATCGACAAGTGGTGTATCAGAGAATAAATGGGCTCCTCAGCAGATGATTCTCAGCTACTTCGCTGCTTCGTGCATCATATATTTCATCGATTACGCTCTTGTTAGCAATTTCTCCTCTCAATTAGGGCTTTTTCCTTATCAAGTAAACGAATCAGTATACTAACGACGTCGCCAACTCATGAAAAGTGAGCGTCAACTTTAGTGTTTTTTTATTTCAATTTTGCTTAAGAATGGCTAAATGAGGAAGTTTTTTTTCTTTGTATCCCATATTTTCCTTCAATCTACCGAATTATTTGCATTCATATGCGATTTCAGGACTGAGTGAACAATGTCATTACTGTTATTGGTAAGCTACTAAAACACTACGATAAAAATTGAAATTATAGCTAGAATCAATGGCGGATCAATGGGGGGGGGGGTCTATAGCCACCCCCTTGGACATGCAATTTACAGTAGATAGGATGGTAATTTTTGTTCGGACCCGCAATACTTCTGGGAGTTTACCCCGTAATTAGCCCCTCCTTGTCTCTAGCCTGGATCCGCTACTGGCTAGAATCACTTATGGTTTTATGAAATTGTTGGGTAGGTAGGTGGTTAGAATTCCTGCATGTAGGACTGAAGGCAGTATTCCACCTGGTAAGAAGGCTACAGTTGAAACCACCGATGAAAGACAATATCTTTCAGATTTCACCTCGTAATCGTGATTACAGTTTCACTTACACTGCCGGAAGCGACTTCTTGACATAGAGCTCCAAATGGATCGTATCTCTTCAACCCAAAGACACCCACTGAGATGAAAGTAGTGAAAGAGGACGTAGGCAAAAATTCTTTCTGAACTGCAGTAACGCAATGTATGCCACGTGTCATGAATTGCTATTGTTGGTCTGAGTGAACGACACCATTGCTAAATGACGAATCAGTTTGTAAGAGTTTTGAGTTAATGAGGAATCAGTTTGTAATAATTTTGAATTGATAGCAACAAAAACTATTTTCAAAACCAATAATTCCACACCTAAAGTGGAATGTCTAGATTACTGGCTATAAACGTTGGTATAGTTTTGTAAATTTTCTCCTTGCCACTGTTATGCAGTACTTTGGACCCGAAGTAATTTCCATTGGCTTCTTAAAATGAAAAATTGGCGTGGAGCGAATGCTTTCGAGGCGGAGGGCGCAATAGCTCGACGGAAGTATAATATTTATTTGGGTTTTAACATTAAGTATGCAACTTACTAAGAAATAACTGCATAAAAAGATAGAAAAAATAATTTTTTGAAATTTCCAAAATTTATTTTTGAAATTTCGTGGACATAGAGCGAGAAATGACAAATGTTTTTAATGTCTGCTAGTCGAGCTTAATTAGGGCGTATATAAATGATGATGTGAATGAATTTATCTTTTGTTTTTCTATTGAATTGATTTCTTCGTCGTCAATAGTCATCAAACCTTAGTTTGGTTTAGTGCAGCTCTTGGCTCAATTGAAGGGGTCGGGTTAAAAGTGCCAGTCATAATTTTTGGCCAGAGCGAACTGCCCACGCTATCTGTTGAGGAAAATATGAACTGCAACCTTCAACTTATTATGTAATTTTGCATTTAAATACATAAAATTAAAACTAATGTGTTGTATTAAATTGGTTGCTAAGAATATACAAATATTTGTGGATTCAACCAAACTTTAAAATGTGAATATCTCAAAACACTAGAAATGATGGTCGGCACTCGTTTAACCCGGCCACTTCTATTCTATCATCGAATAATATTTTAACAACTTCATAATAATTCTGCGTTACATTCTTACTTATCTGCCCTATGTATCTCATCGGTGGCCTATCTCTGTCGTTCTTCACTTCCACCTATCCCTCATCATCATCATCACCATCACTGGTAAAAAAATCCTAGGATTGGTTTGACGCTCTCCACTCAGTTCTCCTATCAGCTTATCTTTTCATACCTACGTATTTCTTCTCTTTCACATCCTTTTTTACTTGTTCCATATATTTTGTTCGAGGCCTTCCTTTTTCGTTCTTACCATCCACTTGTCTCTCGACGATTGTCTTCAACAGGCCATCAATGTCTCAAGATTTGGCCTCTAAGGTTGTTCCGTCTTCTTATTAATGTTTTCTTGAGGCTTCTCTTCTCTCCTACTATTCTTAGGACTTCCTCGTTACTAACTCGGTCGATCCATTTGATCTTCATTATTCTTCTGTAGCACCACATTTTTAAGGCCTCTTGCTTTCTACGCTGCGGTCATTGTCCATGCCTCACTTCCGTATAGGAGCGTATTCCAGTTGTAGGTTCTTATAAATTGTTTCTTTACTTACACATTTAAGTTTCCCTCTGTAAGCAAGTCTCTCTTTGGGTGGAATTCTCTCCTCGCCGGGGCCATTCTGCTGATAATTTTTTTCTTGCTTCTCCCATCACTAGTTATCTTGCTTCTCAAATAATTGAATTCATCCACCTCTATCAACTGTCCCTGCTAACCATAAATTTCATTATACCGTCGTGTTTCATTACGTGGCCGATTAAAGTTTCCATTCTTTTTCATACTTTATTTATACAGGAGCGTCTGAAATAATACGGGTTTTCTACTGTACCGTCAGGTTACTCGTACCTTCTTCCCTTTTTGGAGGTGTGGTGTGCATAATCAACTCTTCATGAGTTTTTTCGGACTCGATTGTTACTTTGATACTTGTAGTTGAACGAGGTCGCTATTAGCATTCGTGCCTCGTAATCCTTACCACATTCTCCACTCGAGGAAAGAAATCGGTGAACAAAACAAGGGCGTAAATTTGCCGCTCACAAACAATTCCGCCCGCATTTATAACATCTTTTTATTTCATTATAAAGAAAACCTCACTCTCTCTCTCTCTCTCTGTATCTCCACCAAACCCCCTGCTCTTGATCTCACGCTACACATTTCGGCAATTACGTACACATGTTCGGCATTCTTTCTCTCTTTCGGAGGAGCGGAGTCGTATAAGGGAACGTTAGTTGGCCGTCTCACGAATGCCTATTCCAAATCGCTGAGGTGACTGATCGCGCCTCATTGACGCCATGGCCGTCATAAAACCAACCACATCTCCGTCGCTAGAAGCGGGCCACTTGATTTATTCAGGGGGATCAGATCAGCGTGATGGTTTAAGTGCTGGCTCCCCATCTTGTAGACCCTGGTTCTAATCC
This sequence comes from Ischnura elegans, assembly GCF_921293095.1. NCBI lineage: Eukaryota > Metazoa > Arthropoda > Insecta > Odonata > Coenagrionidae > Ischnura > Ischnura elegans. The sequence goes on along the minus strand of NC_060249.1, from coordinate 38,044,076 downwards.
CGGAGGTGGTGGATATTTTTCAATGGCTATTGACCCTCAAACTGATGCCACAGACGTATTTGTATTTATTGAAGACTAAAAATTGTTAGTACCGAGTGTATCTGGCAAATGTAAATATAATTCAAAGATAGAGTCAATCTTTGTAAAAGACAGACCAAGATTAACTTTATATAAACCTTGCCTTCTCTATATGGGGCAAAGATATTTAATTTACTGCCCGCTGAAAATTAAACAATAAAATTCTCAAAGAAAAAGCTAAAACTTACCAAAGACTAGCTTTTCTCAAGAAAAAATTGAGCAATTATTTTGCTGGTACTTCACTGTGACATTACTTATGTAACAGTTTCTGCGTTAATGTTTTGTGACACATTGTAAATTTTTGAAATTCGCTGGCGGCTCAATTCTGGTATTAGTATCTCGGAAACCACTTAAGGCTTGTTCCTCTTCATTGTTACCAGTTTGTGTAACAAATATTTTTTGAGAGTAAAGAAATAATAAAAATATTATTATTTCGTGATTGTCATGTGTAGAGCACATTCCACTGGAATGGTAGAACACTCCTCCCACCTTAAGGGATGAGCGGGCAATTTGCGTTTCCATATAGCGCAAAACTGTTGGCCGCATCCCCAAATTCCTACCCGCAAATAGCTTCAATTTTTCCTGATGATTTAGAATGATACATGAACGTAAAACGAACAAACTAACAATATTTGGTTATAATGAACTTATTGAGCCAGTTAAATACCCAATAAAAATTGAAGCTTCGAAAAATTTCTCATTAGGTCATGATATTTGTCAGGGTCATCTATGCACTCTGGACAATTTTTTTACGAACAATTAAAAGCGAGGGAAGTGGCAACATAAATTAAAGTTTCTACAGATCGGACTGGGTCGTATGTGGCCTTTGCTATGCCGTCTCCCGCCCGTCTATTCCAAAGCACAGAGGTGACTGCTCGCGCCTCTTTGACGCCATGGCCGTCATAAAACCCCGTCTCGGTCGAAGGGACCGCGGCTCTCCCTCCCTCTCTCCAAAACAACACACTGAAATGCCGGAATCTTCGACCTCAGCCTCCTCTCAATATACATGTTTTTTACGCCTCTCTCCCTCTCTCGCTCCTCCGTCAAAATATTGTCTCTCTTGTAGAGTTCGGTATCGTGCATGCATGAATCGTGAAAATTGAACGATTCATTGGAATGAGGCAAAGGAATTTAATCATGATTCTTTGGTAAAATCGTGCATAATGAATGATTAATCCAGATCCAGCTGAAGTGTTTGCGTTCGGTTGTGTTGATTAAGTGTGCTGTGATGCAGCTGCAAACCGAATCCACCGAAAATGCCTCGTTCTCCATGAACGGTTCATATATTCAGCGAATTCAGATGGGAGCTGATTTAGATTTGGTGAGAACCTTGAACTGGAAGTTACTAGAGGAACTAAAGGTTTATCTTTGTTTGCCATCTTTGAAAGGCATGTTAGATGCTGGTGATGCAGGGTGGTTGATGAAAAGAATTAGTTTGTATTGCCGTTAAGTGGTTTTGACTCATTTCGGTGTATAGTCGACTTTGATAGAATTAAAACATACCGATTTTCCGGAGCGTTCATCTATGATGAAAATTAAAACCAAATGAATCACTGCGCATATATCATAGATTTTTGGATTATTTTCTCTATAAGAAATTAATGATTGTTTTATTTAGTTAATTGAATGAGAAGCTACCCTAATAGAACATATTAAAATCAGTTACATTTCAAAATTGAAGAATGATTTCAAAAATATAATTATTGAAAAAATTATGACCTTCAAGGGTGCCATTCTCTGTAAATATGGAAATGAGGTACTATATCTTTTACAATGACATGAATCGAATTGTGTTCTTCACCTCCGGAATAAGTGGTGACTAAGGAGGATTTTTTAGCACAAAAATATTTTATGAATGTAATAAAATGTTTCCAATATTTTTTAATAGAGTCCTTCTTTCTATGATTACCTTACGAACGATTTTAAGAATCGATTCATTTTGTGAATCACATCTCGTGAACTGGAACCTAAAAACTAACCGAAACGTCCAGCTTTAGTGTCCGGGCCAACGGCGGGAGAAAGAAATGGCCTTCCCACCAAATCGTGTCGGTGCTGACTCGAGTAGTCTCACTCTCACGTGTCGGAAGACCTGTAGCGGGAAGTAATTGAATTACTCGGTAATGACATTCGAAGAAAGGGCGGTGTGGCGGGATGGAACACTGGTGGAGTGTGTTTGGGAAGATACGGACGGACCCTCCCCCAATAAACAGGTGTAGAAAAACGTTTTATGGCAGTGTTTTAATGGCAGCCACCCTCTGCGGTGGCGAGACGGTAGTTACAAAGTGTGAGTTGTAGGAAGTGATGAGGTATTCATTAGGGTCGGAAGACGGTGACAGTGATCAGAGACATCGCTGCCTCTCTTTCCCGTCTTTTTTACGTGATGCATTGCTTGTTTTCTCACAAATTTGGACTTTTTTACGTCATTACCAAGCTAATATTCCCAAAAGTAGTTTCGTATGGTATGGTATTTTGGAGGAGGCGACCGACAGCTGAGGTCATTTGCGCCAAGAGGGAATGGTAGGTAGGGAAGGGTGGAGAGAAACTCGGCGTCAGCCTTAGCCTGCTCTTCATGAAAGGCGCCAAGGGGACCACGGCTTGACGTCCCATCCAACGGACGGAGTGTAGCGCTTGAAGTGTCCCTCACATAACACTCAAGCAGGGATCGGGCAGTCTCTGAAAATTCTCTGCCACCGCCGGGATTTGAACTCAAGTTCTTTGGTTGGAAAGCAAGACTCTTACCACCATACCAACCCGATCCCCAGTAGTTTCGTGTTTTGAATGTAATTTTTTAATCTCAAAATAAATTTAAAAGCTACATCTTTATAAATAATTTGTTAATATATCTATAAACTAAAGTTTTATTAAAGCCATAGGTTATTATTGCCACTATTTGTTTCTTTGTGAATTTGAAGGCCCTCTTTAGAGTGAATAACTCAATTACAGTTTCCGTTACAATGTGTCACTTGGCCCATTTTTAACTAAAATGCCTGTTCCAAGCCTTAAATCAAAAATATAAAACTCCTTGTAAAGCCATAAAAATCTTACAAGATTAGAGTTAAGATTGATTTGTATTATATTTGCGTTGAAGAAGAAGACGAGATTAATGAAATATTTATTTATATTATTACTGATAATGTTGCAATTACATTTTTAGGCAGGTTCTGACCGAAAAAAAACAACATTATTCCCAAGTATTTCACGTTCTTTTATTGGTATCACGACTTTTTTCTATCACTCCTTCAGTGAAGTATGTCTCGTAAAGCTAATCAAAATAGGAATTACTACCTCCAAACCTGGTTTAATTAGATGTTAACAAAACAACATTAGCAATTTCTGTGAATCATACTTCTGTATGCTGCTGCCATCTGTCAGGATGCACTCAACTAATTGCAATAACGAGATTTCACTTTTTCAATCGGTGAAAAATTCGTCGATGCATTATTTACAATACGCCAGGTCCGGGGAGGATAGTAGGTTACATCTACGTTATTTTACAACGCAGATACGGAAATACAGATCCCTATGATTTGGTGGCGTTGACTATGAGCACGGAGGACGTTAGTCATTTAAAAAACGAAAAGCACTAAGCATTATCCGAACGCCACGACCCCTCTTAGACTGCGGATGCCCATCTCAACTGATGCATCCATTAGCACCTCCATTCTCCGGCGCTTCCGTCGTCTCCTCCCCCCTACCACCCCTCATAGTCCCTCACTGAAAACATAACCCCTCATGCCTTTCCGCTGTCTACTGCAGAGCCGCAGCATCCGAAGAAAGGAATCTGATAATCCAGGGGAGGAGGCGTCTGGCGCCCTGGCCTCGGACAGACGTGTTCCTCTTCCCCAGCGCCGTGTTAGGGCAACGGGGAGGTATTTGGGGGTAAGCCTTCAAAACACAAACAAATCCGTTTCCAGGGACTGAGGAGAATCGTTTACGAGAGGACTCTGATTCCGTCATCTGAGGCCAATGCCGGCCCCGAACAAACGTGCTGTAACGTCTTACTAATTGCTCTTTTAATGTGTTTGATCCGTGTGTGTTTAATCCGTGTGTTTGATGCATTAGTGGGGGTAGATGGGGTGGGTAGTAAGTAGATTAGATAAAGTAGTGGGTAGTAGATAAAGTAGATTAGATAAAGTGGGGGTACAACATACCCAAGTTGCATGCGTTTGAACGCATGCAACTTGGGTATGTTGTGTTGCTAAGGTTTTGTTTACACCGGAGGAAGGGATTTTAGAAAAGGGATGGAAAGCTACTCTTTTGGAATATGATTTCAATAATTGCTACAATTTAAAGAAAAAAATTGTGCTTAAAGACGGTTAAATGCGTACGACGTTATATACAGACCATTAAAAAACGCAAAAAAACAACCCCCAGGAAAAGGCCAGCGGCTTTTTATGGTCAGAATGCCGTTTCTAACAATTTTTGTAAGCCGTTTGTTACATTTAAATTGGTTTTACGTATAAATTGATTGCTTACACGTAACAAATAATACATAATAATTGTAATAAATAATAAAATGACTCTATCAGACACCTATAAAATTTACTTTACTTTTTTTTAGTTCCACTGGAAAACAACAAATAAATATCCTATCTTAACTTTCAACTCTTTCTGTTTTTTCTCATGCTTCCTATTTTCCACTTTTCCTTATTCTATTTTTCTTCATCTTATTTTGTAGGCAACTTTAGTTCAATCAATTCTCAATCAATTTTGAGCGCAATATTTTCAATAAACTCGATCAGTTGTGATTTGATGAAAACAAATTTTTGTCCATGTGGAAAGAAGTCATGAAGACCTTTTCATGAATTACATTATAAATTTCCCACGCTCTTTTATTCATCTTTTCGTACTTGCTCCTTCCTCTTCTTCTTTCCCTCTTTTTCCTTTCCTATTTCACTTCTCCTTCTTTTGTTTGCAAAATCAATTTCGTTGTTATGATGATTCATCTTCCTTCTTATGATCGCAGCTCCGCTATCGGATTTTGGTGGACATATTCTGAACTAATCCCCATATTCAATTTTAAACGAATAGTTAGTGTAAAAAATAGAAAAATTATTGTTTTGAAACTTTTTCCTAGGATTTCAGACGATTATAGAGGGGGCCGATGATATGGCTCTTTGTCGCATCTAGTCTCTTTCACCCAAAACATTTGCATTAATGAGTGAGTCAGAGAGTCGGTGAATGGTCGGCAGTGGGTGCTATATTAGGTATGTAAGTACTTACCTAGATGAGAAAATAAATGCTATATTGTCTGATATTGGGCGCAGTGTAAAAAGTCGGATACTGAGGTAGTCTTGTGGGTAAAACACCAGACTGCTGATTGAAAGGCCCAGGAGTCAAATCACGGGCCGGAAAAGTGTTATTTACACATAGGGTAAATCAGGGAGAGATGCCGCAATTTTCGTAAAATAACTATATTTTGTCCAATTTTGCATTTTCGATTAAACTAAGTAGTATATATGGTTACTAGTCTTGTTTCTGACGCACTTACAGAAACGGATGTATTATATTATTCTTCTCTTAGCTGTAAGAATTATTTTTGTCATACGTTACTTTGCGGTGTCTATCCCATATGTTGCGGGTGACACGCCGCACCTATAAAGGTGATTCGCCGCACGTTGTTAAAACCGACTAAAAGACATTTCTGTATTCTGCAGCTCCATTATAAAAGAAATATTGCCGCGTTATTGGTGTTTTGAGGAAAATAAAATATGGAAATACTTTTGATATATTTTTACCATTTATCTAATTAATAGTACATGTCTGCGATATTAATGCAATTGAAATTCAGGTTGTAAAACTGGACCTATATTTATGTCGTTGCATTATAAACATACTTATCTCAGTATTTGCGCTTTGAAATCTGTAAAACCAATGGAAAAAACGGGATATCCTCAATTATTTACTGGCATCTATCCTGTCTCTGCATTGGGCATCTGCCCGCAATCAGTCAGGAAATGCCGAAACTAAGGGGGGTGCGCAGTCTATCCGAATGAGGGGTCTCTCCCCGATCTTCCCTGACATTGGCTTAATCTGGGGTGAGCTCTAACCTCATCTTAGCAAACCAACCTAAGGGTTCTATCACTTAGTGAATAAAAAAAATTTGATTTGGCAGCTAATTGGCTAAAATGATATTTAGCTTTGTATTTCCAAAAATTATTTAAAATAAGATTATATACCTCGATCAATTAATATTTCGATTGGCTAGGCAACCATCAATGGTGTGAGAATGAGTCTTATTCTGTCTAGAAGTGGTAAGAGCCTTAACCTGAAATATGTAGATATGTCCCATGACTGAGGACGTTATCACAGATATGTAAATCTCTATGATGCCTTGCGGTGTTTTATTGCATTAAAATGTTGCATTTCTTGAGATTTAAGAATGTATGACTGTTGAAAATTGCTGTTCACTTCCCTGACAAAAAAATTTCGTAATGCTTATAAACTGCGATACCAATCTAAGGATTTTATATGGACTTATTGCTGTGTTGCCACAGCCAATTTTTTTAAAATTAATATGCTGAATAATTCAGTTATTTATTAAGGTAAGGCCTTAAAAAAAATTTCCGGTGAAATAAATGCATAATCGCTTCTCAGGCTCTGCACTAAGCAAGGATTTCTTTTTAGTGGGACATTTCCAGTTGGGAGCAGCTATTCATTCTTAAAGAAAACGTTGCAGTGAGGTTGTAATTAAAACTAGCTATTAAAGGGCTAAGAGTGAAGCGCGCTTCGGTAAACCATCGCAAAACGCTGTGATATTGCTAGTAAAAGCTTTACATTTTTAGAGAATGAGTGAACAATCATCGAAATTCTAAATTATTTATTTGAACCAGAGGTTATTGTTGTCACTCTTTGCACCTTTGTGAATTTGAATGCCTCTTTAGAGTTAAGAATTGAATTAAATTTTCCGTTACAATGTGCCACTTCGTCTTTTTTTGTTCTTAAAAAGCCTGTTCCAACCCTTAAGTGAATACAAATACATATTTATCATTTTAAAGTCATTCTAATCTTACTAAATCAGAATTAAGATTGATTTAACTTATTTTTGCGTTGGAGATGAAGAAGAGATTCATGAGGGATATAAAATATTTATTTTTATTATTACTTATCATTTTGCTATTGCATTTTTAGCCATGTTCTGACTTAAAGAAACAACGTAATTTCTTAGTGTTTAACTGCATATTTAGCTTCTTATTTATTTCATGCTCTTGATTATCTCAGGGGAATTTGCAATTAACTCTCTACACCAATTGGTTCACTAGACCTACTCTCAGCCCGCCCAAAAGTTTAATTAGAATAAATAGACTATTTAGCGTTACTTATCCTTGGCACGTATGTATAATAATTCCTTGTTAATATTATCAACGTATTCTAAAATAATTACCACCGGAGACTTGAATCACTTGTTTTGTCGCAATGATCCACGCAAAACCGGGCTGTTGGGTTTATGAGAAACTCTGAAGGTTTTTGCATTTAACGATGCGTGTTATTTTGAATTATTATGAGGCCAGTTTTTGGCGTGGGAAAATCCTTTTCCTCTGTGTTTAACCTATTTTTCTGATGATAAGTCTCCAGCGTCTTAATTATATTTCATTTAGTTGAATACTAACTTGTTTTGTACCCAAGTGAAGTAAGTGTATGAAATTTTTTTTCAAATGAAATGTCAGCTTAGAAATCTGTCATGCAGAGGTTCATTAATGGTTCTGTAATCCTAAGAGTGGTGCACGAAAGATCTCCATTTCTCTCTCTCACAAGCTAGTTTCCTCAATTCCTTAATGCTCTTTTTCCTTTTGTCCTTTTTCTATAACAATTACTTATCTCTTGATCTTCCTCGTGGAACTTTTTCATCAATTTTTCTCTTAATTATTTTCCTCTGGTAATTACTACCCATCCATCTTGTCCTGCTTTAGCGTATTGTACTCCAAAAATCGTCTCCTCTCCTATTCTTCAGTAAATCTCATCGTTTCTCACCCTATCCGTCCATATGATCTTCCTCACATGCTGCCAGCACCAGGTCTCAAAGGTTTCTACTCTTTTATCGTCAGCTTATCCGATTGTCAATGTCTCATCTATAGAAGGCCTCTGCCGACACATTCGTTTGCCCATCTCCCGTTTCCATTCCAATGCTCCTAATTCCGCTGTTTTTAGTAGCAGCATAGTCGTGAGTGCTTCCATAGCTTAGGCTATACGGCGCTTAATTCCTGCTGGTTGAGAGGTATACGGTAAAATATAGCGATGTTTGGTATCCTGGAATGCCTGTTGGAATCTAATTTCATTGGCGCGATTCAACTGCCTGTAGCCATTTATGGCCTCTTCTAGTTATTCTATTGATTTTCTTCTTTACTCTTGTCATAATTCTCCCATTCTACCTTATATAGCCATTATATTCTCGAGATTTCTACCCTTTTTGTTTTCTGCAGGACTTGTAGCGTTGGGGCATAAGGCTAAGGAAATTTTTCAAAATCTTTGCCATTTATGGCGTTGCTTTCCGTTTCGATATATGAATATATTATTTATTTTATAATATATAGGGTTTTGAAAAAGCCTCTTGATAGAATTTATTGCGACAACATTCACTTAGCAATTGATTGGTAGCCTTTCTGTCAGAACAGATGTGCACGTTTGTCGGAACATTTTCAATAAAAGGAATTGATGCACTAACTGCCGAATGTGTGTGGATTAAAATGTATTTACTATTGTGATGTTACCTTGTCTATTACCTTCGAGTAAATTGATATTTTCAACCTCTCCGATCTTTTCTGGCATGAAATACTTCATTATATTTAGTTGAAAACTTATACATCGAAAGGGTGTAAAAAGTTTTCTCTAGATGGAAAATTGTTAAAAATTAAAAAAAATATTGAAAACATTTCTTCATATTCTTAAAATATTTTTCCGCGGTACAAGTTCTCCTGAGCCACTAGCTTCTGAGTACGTGCTAACATTTGAGGAACAAAGGATTTGGTGGAGCTTAAGATTCTTGTCGGTGTAACAGGTATAATACCTCATTTTGATATTAGGACTGAACAGCAGCCATTTAAAAGGTCATATTATTTTCAATAATAATAGTAAACTATCAGTCTTCAATTATTCTAATGGAACTGATCCTAATATGTCCTATTTGGGCCGCTTATCAATGAAATAACTCATAAATTTAGGTAAAACTGCCTTAAAAATTTCATCACCGTGTGTTGTGTTTTTTCCCATTTTTTCACTAGCTTTTGGAATAAATATCTTACATTTCGTGCTCTTGGTCTTACCTATCGCACCGAGTCAGTTTCCTTATATAATTTTCTCTCGTCCCAGGTAAATATATCGTCATAATGTCAAGTTTAAGTTTAAAAGGGGTAATTTGATTGTGGTTCCCATTATAATAAATAATTCCCTTCCGACTTTTGCCCATCTAATGGTACTCCCTCTCCCGTATTCCGTTTTCATTTCTCAGATTCGTGCTAACTAACCCTCTCTTTTCCGGTTATACTCATTGTCCCTGCCGACCATCGCTGTATTCTTATAGAGATAACGCTCGACTGCCACACCTACATATATCTCCTTCTCTCCTTTTCTTGGGATGTTTACATAACTTAGCAGTGCTAGCCTTCCATGCATAATTATTTTATTCACAATTAGCATCATTTGAGGTGTTATCATGTGTCCAATCTCAGATCGTGAGAGCGTGTGTCCATTCTGTACATATATGTTTATATAATATTAGTTTATAAGTACTAGTAAGTAATTATAAAATGTTACTTTATAAGTAATTTCGTACTCCTTGAAATTTAAAAAATAATTGAATTGGAGTGCTGCGAATTTTCTAGAGGACTCCTTTTTATTTTTAATTCCGTCTTAAAATGGTTTTAAACTTAAATTTATTCTTTCCCTTGCATTTATTTTGCTCCCGTAAATGATTCTCGTAATGAAGTCATTTTTATTCTCAATCCCTCACTCTTAATTTACATTTGCTGGAAATAACGTGATGCTATAGTTTTGATGTCGTTGACCTCGAAGGTAATCTTATCTTTTCCCCATTTTTTCGTTTCGCATTCAAAACAAGTGAAAGATCTTAGATATCTAGATATCAAGGAGGCTATTAGCTAGTGACAGCTGCGTATCCTCGTATAACTAAGCAGGTGTTTCTCAATGATCCAGAACTTCCTCCCTTATCTGGTATATTGCAGTGTTAAAGAGAACTAAATTCGGTCGTCGCAGCTGCACGGCGACCAGTGAGTCGCTATTTCCTGCAATTTTTCGTCTCAAATTTGAAATTTAAAATAATTGGACCATTATATTTTAATTTTGAAATGCATCGAATTATCCTCCATTTTAGTATTCAGAAATATTCGTATCTTTCATTGTGGGCAAGGGAATTTCTTTTGTATTTTTCAAGGGCCAGAAAAATGGTTCCAGCAGGATCGGCTTCAATTTGTCGCATCGCTTAAGGGATTAGAAGATGGATTCAAGAAATGTCATGGGCGTGCTACACACTATTTGTAATACAATACCAGTGTTCTTCTTTATTGCCGAAGTCCAATTAAAATACCGTATTCCCTCGGCCGTAGGACACATATTCTAAACTCATGAATTAGCCCTAAAACCAGCTAGCATGTTATGAGACGAGGGTAAAACTTCGTCTACTGCCAATAATAGCTGCATCTCTGAGAATATAGATGCTGAGTCACAATTCTCGATAATAACTCTGTTTTGATACGTCGCAAAGCTTTCTGCTAGTACTGTGGCAGTTATTTCTCCAAAAAATTAAAATTTAATCGCAAAAGGTGTCGCGCATTCTTTACTCACCAATTTTCCCTAAAACCTGCTGATGTCTTATGAGACGAGGGTATAACTTCGTCCTCTGCCAGCAAAAGCAGCTTTGCTGAAAATAATGCTCTCTACTGCAGTTATTGATAATTACTCTGTTTCGATCCTTCACAAAGCTTTCTTTTATTACCATGGTAGTAATTCCTTCAAAATATTTAAAACTAACCCCATAAAGGCTTGTTTAAGTAATAAATCTATGCCGCCCAGCACTGCGATTTACGGTGGGGTCTAGCTTCATCCCTTTGCCTATGTATAGTAACCCTTGTACGTATTAAGCTCAATTTACAGGCATCAGTAAGTTCCTCCATCCTTTTCAGTCTGGTTAAAGTAGTTTTCATAAAATCCTACCCAAAAAGTTGCAGTGCGTCAAATTTTCCGGTGCAATCCGTAGCCCGGTTTGCAGAAAGATTATAATAAATTTTAATTCATCTCTTAATGAAAATTTAGCAGCTTTGGGGCGTTTATAGAAAAAAATGAACGCGTAATCGACGCTATCTAATATTCTTTTGTAAAAGTAACTGCAAACTACCTACCACAAGATATGAAAGTCGAGTCGAGATATCCTTAGCAGCATCTATGTATTTTGCGTGGATTACTTCTCAAATCCATGTTATATCCGTTTTACATTTCATGCCTTCTTCCTAGATTCTTAGTTTGAGACAGCAAAAACTGGATGAAAAAATTACTACGAGACTTGGCATTACAAAGTTTCGCACTAAATTGTTCTGTGAATTCCATTGACGTATAGGCCTTATTATAGATTCTCCCTACGGTTAATATAATGGTAATTGTTTTCTTTGCCTCTTATTTTATCTTGCCTGTCAGGTCTAGAAATAAGTACTATTGTGAGATGATGATCTGCGTGTCCATTCGTGCCCATCATGGTAACATCATTGTTTGTGGATTTTTCTCAGAATTTCATCGTAATAATATTATATAATTGTAATATAACTTTATTGAAATCTTACACAATTACAGTATACCCTTTAAAAAGCAGTGGAATATATAGGTAACCCACAAGAACCTGTTTTGGAGCAAACATCATACATTGTTCCAACAGAACTGGTGCTATCAATATATGATACAAATTTCCTTCATTACGAATCAGTAACTTTTCTGTTTCTTATCACTTGTGCCTTCAATTTTAAGAATCCAGTATTACGCATGCACAAAAATTTAACACACATGTTAACTAATGTGCTCTTGAAAACACTCGGCAAACATGTACACACAAAACACCTTAAATTAAGAACATTTTATGTTTCATTTTACATTATTTTCATTGATGTTTTTATTTTTTTTCCGGCATCACCGAAAATAGCACCAATTGTACTTTTACATCGGGTTTTTCAATGTAACGATTGAGGTGATGAAAATCCAAGGAGTACTCAGGAGGTGATGAAAATCCAAGGAGTAGGAGGAGGAGAATCCAAGGTTTTATTCATAAAAAGAGTTATGTACAGAAATTGATAGAAGAAATATTTAAAAAACTTGGTGGCCAAGGGATGCGAGTGAATACCTGTTCTGTGTGGCATCGAGAGGAAAATAAAATGCACTACCAAATGCATAGTTCTTCTTGTTTGTTTTCTTTGCCAAAGTTCTATGCCTAAATTTGTTTAGTAAAAAAAATCACCCGTACACCTTAGCTTCTCTCCCCCTCAATTAATCGTAAAGGAACATTCGTGCCCTAGATAGAGGCCACCTACCCAGGCGGGAGCTGAACCCGCGTCCTCTTATGTGACCTTATCCTGCCGCCCCATTACACTTATCTCGTGCTCTTATATAATTGTCTCCATTTGTCGACATTAGCATTTACTCCGTTTCTCCGTACAACCTCTATGAGACGGATGACCTTTGTGTTGCACGCATTGGACCCAAGGGCGCCCCTCCCCCCCCCTACTCCGCACCACCCTTTCCCCCACCACCCCCTCCTCCTAATTCCCTCCCCCTCGTCCTACTGTACGCATTTACATCTCAATCCACGTCCATCGCATCTCCCACCCCCTGGACCACTCCCACCCCCTCTCCGTCGCCGTACGTATAAAAATGATGGGAGCGTCCGTTCTCCCTCAAATAAAAAAAACTATTTTGTGTCGACCGGGAGGTGTCTTGGTGTGGGGAGGGGGATGTAGAAGTCCTTAACCTCTCATTCGTGTCTCCTATTGTTTGCATTTATGGCCTTCTCATCCCGTCTGCCCCGAATTTTCTCTTTAATGGCGTTATTTCCCCTCTCCCATTTCTACGTATCCGTATCATCCTCTCCTCCTCCTCCTCGCCTTCCTTTCTTTCTCTCTCTCCCTCCAAATTTTTTAATTCCTCCATCCCACCGCGCTCGAGGTCAACCCCCCCCCCACCCTCATGTCTCTAAAGTGCCGTCCACAACTTCAACTTAACTTGAATGCAATCGACGTTGTGAGGCGAGATGTTTTGGGACATACTGATGTGAATGAAATGCGTGAAGGATATAGAGTATGTATACTCTGATTTTTTTCCGAACGACCAGTTTCGAAGCAGTCATGCGTCATCTTTGGGTACTCCTAGAGGAAGGATGCAGAGGAATACCATAGGATGACGCATAGAAACTTGTTGTACGTGAAAAAATTAATAAAGTGGAAAAAAATTTATTAAAAGAATGTACTACATGCTTTACGCATTTCATTAACTTAATTTGACTTAGCTTTGCGTAATAATGGAATCGAACAATTTAGGAGTGAAAGTAGATGTTAGCAGGGGTGCAGCTAGGAATTAAGGCTAAGGGAGGTTTTAGTCGCCACCAATACTGAGGGGTTTGGGGGTGTGGAATACCCGCCAGGGTCAGTGTGAAATGCGGGGGCCCTGCCCCAGAAACGTTTAAGATAAATGGTTGAAATGATGAGTTTTACGGCTTTATGAGACATATTTTATTAATTCTTACACTATTATTTAAGTACCTAATATTATTACAATTAATTTAAATTGATTAAATTTAAAAAATTCTCTGAGTTTGGGGGGGGGGTTTATTCCCAAAAATCCCCCTCGCTGCGCCACTGAATGTTAGACTTAGTTCTTTCACAATTACAAATTTGTAATCTAAATTGTGCGATCCGGTTTTATATGAATAATCAACAACATTAGACATAAATTGGAATATCTTCATCCTACTATTTTTCGGTTATTATGTAAGAGAAAGGAAGGTGAAGTATGAAAGGGAGCCCGAAAGAGAGGAAAATCAAGTGTAAAGGTAAGTTAATAAGAGTACAACATTTTTTTAAATCCCTACTTCTCTCTTGAATATAACTCGCGACGGTCGTTCCATAATTTTTATGTCTGCTACCATAGTAGCTTAACGTGGCGTGACTCGACTCAAAATGACCATTATTTCATAAAAGAAGTGTTATCTTCGAAGAAACCGGTTGCAAGAAAAATGAACTATTTAAAGTTCTCCTAGCCATTGATAAATGGTCTAAGCTTATATTGGTGGAAAAATTCGCTACTATTTTGTTGTTAACATTAAGGGCCGGTTTCATGATGATCTGGTTGAAAATTTTCGGAGCATGAAAGCCATAGTTAACAAATAATTCCACCTAAGTAAATGAGTTCCACTGACCGTTATTCTGAACTTCTTTTTTTTTACTGTGACTTCAAAATATTTTTGAATTTCAGCTTGCGACAACATCATATTCCGGTTAACGCTATCTGGACATTAAAAAAAACCGGCCTTAAGTTAAATATAACGCCAAGTTAACTCGATATGTTAAGGCTCGCACCCTGTTCCATTTCCTCCTCCCACTGAAGTGTCTCCATCCCCCACCCTGGTGGCGATACACCCGCTTGGCGGTGAGTGGCAACTTGGCCATCAAAAATTGAAAACGAGTCGCTCTTTAATGGATTTTTATTGAAGCCTTGGACGTGATTGGATCATCGATTGTTTGCCATCCTCCGTTCCCTATCACACCGCATCCCTCCTCACAAACACCCCACGGCGAATTTACATTCCGCGCGCGCATCGCATGAGTTGTAAGGGCTATGCTTAGGCATGCACGATTGATAAAAACCGTTGTCGAAATGGCGATGGCGACTTTCCATGAGGTAAAATTGCATAAGAATTTTATTATCTAATTTCCCAATTACTTCATAAAAATTTACGAGCATTTACTCATGTAATAAAGATATTTAATTAGTACGGCTGGCGAAACGCTAGTTAGTGTTGCTCTAAATGTAATATTTTGAATTAGTTACTAACGTTTAATTGATCTTTATCAAGAAGAGAAATTCCTAGAAATTCTAATTTTTTCACGGACTCTACAAAATTCCATTTATTATTGCGCAAATCATTTTCCTTAATGCCTTTCTTTTGGCCAAGCAAGAGTCACAGTCGATATTTCCAACCCTCCAAGCCGTATTGAGACACAGCATACGTACGAAACTCTATGGGCGCCATCAATTCTTTGAATTTCCTCGGAAATTCAACATCGTTTACCGAGAATTCCCATATAGCTCCTAATTGGCCCCTTATTTTATGATGTACAAGTGCTCGTGGAATACACTTCTCGGTTCGGTTTTACTGTCTGGCACCTTTGATGATGATGAGCACTCAATGGTTTATGTTTGTGAGATTGATTTTATCAGAAAAATTCTAAGTAAAAATATAGGCTCACCCTGATGGAACTTTCACTCACTACGATAAAGTGTAATGGCAGTTTTTTTGTCGAATATTATAATAATCATCTGATTTCCACGGCTTCCTAATATCTGTACTTATTTTTACTTGCAGAGATGGTAAGTGGAAATGTTGAGATCATATTAAGTGCTTATTATTAGGACATCAGATATAACAGCACTAGAAATTATGTGGTCGTCTTTAATCGCCTTTTAAGTTATAATAGTGAGTCAAAGTGATAAATGTCGGTAGCTGATTGAGATCCCATTGCTTAGAAAAAACTAACGACAGCAACGGGTAAAATATTGCTGAGCGACTCATGGAAACCTATTAATTTGTCAGTCCATAACACATTGACCTAAACCATGCTTGTAACGACTCTTAATATTGCAAAAAGATACGCGTTGAATCAATCATTTGGATGCCGAAATAATTTTTTAGTTTTAGTTCAATCTCATTCAGATTTATGGTGCTTGTACTTCAATGCAAGAATAAAACCCGTATTTACACAATATATAAGAAGTGATTTCTGGGCACTGTGCCTATGAATATTGCGTGCACCCAAAAGTGGAAAGGTATACGTAAAGAGTTTTTATGCTCAATTTAATTAATTTGCTTTTATGACTATTATTTACTTTTGCAATAAGATAAATTAAATACTGATGTTTATTGTTCTTCTATTCGATTTTTTGTAGCATTTTCCTCCTGGATAAACAATTCTCTCTATTATTCTCAAATTCTGAAAAGTAATTTTCTTTACTTTGATTGTATTCTCTGAACACAAATCAGTTTACTCTTGAAATGCTGGAACTACCTGGTGATAATCGGTATACCTCCGTGGAAAACAGGCGAGTAAGAGTTTCCGACGAACGAAAATTAATTTGAAAATAAAAAATGTATTGGTGTAGTAAAAATAGCTCACCATAAATCGTATTTACTAAGAGCTTGAAGAGACGGTGCTGCTTAAATTTAATGAGGATGGGATCTCAACTTTGTCAAACGTTTTGATCGTCATACCTTGATTTTTTGAAATACTGACGTGAGAAGGACTTTAATGTATGTCTAGGAAATTGTAGGCTTGAAGAAATAGGACCTCTGTCTACTTCCTAAGTTCGCCCAGTCGATAAAGAATGATTCGTTCTCTTATGAAAGTTGTGGGTATTAATAGAAAAAGGAATCGTTCGTGTTGGAGGAGGTGGATGGCGTAAAGGAGTGGGTTTGTCTTCTCCTTGCGCGGGAGACGTCACGAGAGAAGAAGGAACTCGTAAAACACATCGCGTTCGGTTGTTTCCTTTCGTCTATCTTTTGAGGTTCAAGGTCCTCAACTCTTCTATTTCTCGATAGAACGGGATAAAGGGGTTGGGGAGTGGGGTGGCTAGTAATCGTCCCTGTTCCTCCCCCCTCCACCCGTTACTGCTTTTCATCTTCCTCCCCTTCCCCTTGCCAGCGTACGCGGATTGGACTTTCCTCCACAAAAATCCCCTCTCTGCTTCCTCCCTTCCTTTCCCCTCCCCCCTCTTTACCACCTCCCCCACCCATCCTCATTCCCCCCTCTCTCTCTCCGTTTACTAGTTTGTTTCGATAGAGGGGGAGTGACGGGTTCACTCAACTTTTATAGATTTTCGGAAGACATCCTTCTTTTTTTTTAACCTCCATCTCTCCCTATGCGAGTTTTGATGCAGTCCGGACCGGAGCTGTGGTCCGCTGCGTTTCCTCCGAGATGCCCCTCCCGTCCTCGCTTTTGCGTGCGTTCTATTTCCTTTACTGCATGTTTTGGAGTTGGAAATCTGTGGCTTTTGGGCGTTGCGCCCATAAACGACAGTCATGTATGTCCCTTGGATTTACCTTTCGGTCTTTTATTCGCGATGTGAATCGCGTTCTCAGACATACAAACTCATGTCAAAAGCACGGTTAGAGGGAATAATTTTAGGCCTTCTGATGGTAGGGAGTGAATATGATGAATTGAATGAAAGCGAAAACGATAAAAGGAGCAGAAAATATCCGATGAAAATAATTTGAGGATAAAACAGTAAAAGAGTGAAATACTCAGAAACTTGCGGCCTGTAAAGTATAGCCAGTAACGAAAAAATAAGAAAAACTACAACTGGTATCGGAAATGGACTTCCAGCGAGGAGCAGCCAACAAATCAAAAATTAATAAGGAATAAGAAATTTAAGGATCAGGTATTTAGTGAATATAAGTAGCACAATGATAGACGATTTAAAAGCACGACACTTGAAGCGGTTAGGACGCGCGCTACGAATGGAAATGAAAGACAACCGACTCAAATAAATATTGCAGCGGAACCCGGAAGGAAGGCGACGTAGAGACCGGACAAGGAAGAGTGGAGAAAGAGGATTACATGAAGAACTTGGGAAGGATCGCGTGGAATGGAGATAGGGAATCGGACGACGGAGAACGGATGCATTAATATGAAATCAAATCATTGATGAAGGATCAAACCAGTGGCGTCATGGAAAAATTAGCAGTGCCTGAACGCACTTTCCTTAACTTTCTTTAGAAGTGAAATATTGCTCTGTGTGTTGAATGAAAATTAAAATTTAATATAATTCACGACCGCAGTTTCGACGCACTGCGTGATCCTGTTTTTTTCCTTACAACTCATTTATTAAATTTTCTTTCCATTTTTTTATTGCGAATTTATACATTAGAAATTTTGAGGAAACAAAATTGATAAAAGTGTTATTTGACTATTATGTCTTTTGTTAACCAGTGACGGAACGGCACCATGGCACTACTGAATGGAATAGATCTTATTGTGAATTGAAGAAGTGAATTGAACTTGGGATGAGGAAAGGCTGGGGTCATTCGCAAAATGCTTCATGAAAATCTACCTTAACTGGTCTAATACCTTGAATCCTTTTTACCGACTTCAAGTCCTTATTTATGCCTTCTCTTTCCCTGCGCTGTATCCTTCAGTTTGGCACTGCTCTCACATTTCCCATACTATGTCAGATTTTATGTGCGTGAGAGAAATCACAGATTTATGCATTTCAGTTCCTTCTTTGCAACTCCTCACACTCTTCACGTGCACAGAATCACGCGGGCCTTTAAGGATGCCGTGTCGTGAGATGTGAAAGAGAAGTTCAATTGGAAAAAATGTAAAAATTCCTCCAATATCTTTTTGCTTTTTCTTTTCCTTGGCACTCTTGTACCTTTAATTTCATTAATATTATTTTTTTCCGCCTCACTCCTTTCTTCGTGTCTCTCGGAAGAGGGGTAGGAGGTCCTTTACGGGGAAGTGATTGTGATAATGATTACGAAGCGCGTGCGGAGTACGGGGAACGCGGAAAATTCCCCCGTACCTCCGGGGAGCGTCCTTTTGCACACGCGTGCTTCCATGGTTTGCGTGTCACAATTCGTGCCTCTCGCCTCATTACACTTTTTTTTCCTTCTCCTCGCACGGTCGGTTGATGTACACCTTGTTCTTCCTCCACTCTTCTCCTTCCTCTTCTTGTTCTATCCTGCAATTCAAAAACCTGCCGCAATTAAAGACATTGGTAGGAGAAAGAAAGTGTTTGTTAAACCTTTTGAGTGCCGACCGATTTTCTAGGCACAATGCTAAAAGTGCCGAGGCATTTTTGCTGATTTTGCAGTAGGTTAGGGAAAAAAATAGGCCTCAAAAACAACGAAAGGTAGGTATATACATTTAAAAACTTTAGGAAATCTTTATTATATGTGGTGTCACCATTTTAATGCATTATTTGACGAAGTTTTGGTAATATGAGTTAATTTTTATAATTTAAAGAAAATAGTTGATGTTAAAATAAAATGAATATTGACTATTGAATGATTAGTGAGCTATCAGCATCTAAAAGTGATATTGCAGGAGAAGCGCTATCGCGCTCGTGGCACTTTTCGCGAGAGATAGGAGGAGCGCGATAGCGCTCCCCGGCACATCACGGGTTAAGTGTGCGTTAAAATTTCAAAATGTGCTCATCCAATTGGTCTTCAAAAGATAACCACAAGCTATATCTAATATGTACTCGCGTAATTTTCTAGAAATTTCATTAGAACCTATTTTTTAAACGGCTCTAACTGCGGTGTATGTCTAAGCGTGTGAAAAATGTTCATTAACACTTGAA
This sequence comes from Ischnura elegans, assembly GCF_921293095.1. Taxonomy (NCBI): domain Eukaryota; kingdom Metazoa; phylum Arthropoda; class Insecta; order Odonata; family Coenagrionidae; genus Ischnura; species Ischnura elegans. The sequence continues at coordinate 38,024,435 of NC_060249.1, read as the reverse complement.
ATCATTCGACCGATTTTGGCGTGGTATAGTGGAAGTTTAGAATACTGAAATATGAAACAGTTGCAGGTGAGCCGAAACGCGTCGTACGCATTAAATAGTTGTGGGAAAGAGCAACTAACTGCCATTTCAATATACTTGAAATCATATTTCGTGATATCAAATAACTGATATAATTTATGCTATGCCATAAGCATCAAGATAAAAATAAAAGTAGCCTCCTCACCGGAATAATTTATTAGATATTAGTAAGTGAATGCTGTAATTGAAGTTAAATATAGTTAACCAATGAAAACGGCTCTACTGTCGGCATAACTATCTTGGAAATGTTTGAAATCGATAAAAGATTGAAATCGTCGAGTAAGGTAGTAATTATTGATGGTTTTATTTTAAGTAACTATTACTGAAACCGCACCATTCATTTATGATAACCCTATACATATTATGAAAATCCTGGTAACTTATCTTACAAGGGGGAGCAGTGTTGGTTTACGCTCTCTTGACCCCTCTCCTTGCCCTTCCAGGATTTCCGTCCTTCGTTTGTTTTACCGAGAAAAACCCTCGAGATATCGCTCAACTCTCGTCTCCATCCAAGTCTCCTTCCCACCCTCCCTCCCTCCTTTTTACTCTTCCCAACCCCTCGGTGCCCGCCAAAAAGCCACCATACCCCCCCCCCCCTCTCCCCCTTCCCCCCTCCACAAGCCTCCTTTCTTGCCATCGCATCTCACCGAGTGCTTGCCATTGTTTGGCTTCTTTGCAAAAAGGAAACCCACGCATTATTTTATTCCGAGGCATTCGTCATTGCGAAATCCTCCTCTCCATTAGCCCGCTCGCTTAGAATTGCCAATGCAAATATTTTGTTTAGTGTCTGCCTTCGGAGACAGATGGCTCTTGAGTCGTCTGCATTCCATTCACTCTCTTCTCTCCCCCCCCCCCCTCCTCACTCCCTCCCCTCAACCCCCTCCCCCTCCTCCGCGCCATAACCCCCCTGCGTCTTCACCCTCCACGGCAATTTTTCCACCCTCAGAAATTTCAGCCAACCCTCTTGATCCCTTCTGTCATAATGGACTTGAGGTGTCTTAGAGCAAAACCGTGCTTTTTTTAACGGCAATTAAAAAAGTTATGCAATCATAAAAACGAGTTAAATTTATGTGTATCTTTTTATTTCATGTATTTTTTTTCTATCACTTTTTCGCTGGATGGCTCGCGCACTCCGCCTCAAGTATGGCCGGCATTTCGAGAATTTAAATGAGTTTTGTAAATGGTATTCCATGTTTAATTGTGTGTGGAAAGGCTATGTATAATTTATTTTTCGGCAGATTTGGCGGCATTGAAGTGATATTAAAGGCGCCGTTCTAATTAGTTCAGGTCTTTGGCCAATTCTTAGAACAACTGAGAATCGTGCAAGGTACCCGAGGAACGTAGTTACCCATATATGGTCACGAAGGGCAAAGGCGAACAAAGCCGGGTAAAGTTTTTTGAACCACTCTCCTTTCAAAGAATTTTGGCTGTTGCTATGAACAGTGAGAGTGGAATGAGTTTTGATGAAAAAATGGTGATTATTGTGAATTTTACTACCTGTATTGACTAATTGCATTTTTTTCGAGAATTAAAAGTTGGAGGTAATATCATAGCTTATTGAACCGTCCGGGATGTAATGAATGCCATAAATTGCGCTTAAAATGCATTTGAGGTTTTTATAAAAATTGGAAAATACCTCCTCAATATTCTAGTGAAACCCCATGCATGATTTTCACAACCTATATTTCTTCCTTAAGATCAGGATTCGTCTAACCTCTTCATCCTATCCTATTTATTAATATCATTTATGCCTCTCAAAAAATATAAAATTTTTAATCGACTTCAGCATACATCGCCTCCAAATGCTTGAAGTTCGTTTTTTCCTTCCCCTTATCCACTTAAGTAACAAAAAAACTGGCATGTTTAAAGTGGTGTAAAAGTAATCAGACTACTTGCTTTTACTATTACTTGCTCCGTGTGGATCAATAGCTTGTATGGGAAATTATCACTGTCAATGTCAATTCATTTTACATGCAAACCACTTTGTCTGAAATTATCTCATTTGAAGGTGAAAACTCTCATGATAGTCGAATATATGATTGATATAGATTGGATAAAATTGTTTACACGCGTAATATGTACAGGAAATTTTCATTTGGATAAAATATTGAAATATTTATCTCTGAAGATTTTCACGACAGATTAATATCTGTTCTTAAGTTAAGATAGTCAGCTAATATATTTTTGAATTATTATACGTAAATTTCACGATTTTTTGAGGAAACCCATCACATATGTGCATGTTATTGGCGATTCCGTGCGTCTGCTTCTGTGAAACAGCGATGAAGTTAGCGTAACTATGTTTTTAATTACTGTCATCCCTTCGTTGGCATGCTCGGATTCAACTCTACGTTCAATATTGTTTTTCATTCTTTGTTTGAATAATATTTTCATCCTTGCGTGCTTAGTTTCAAGATTGGTCCATTTCGTCCCCTTGGAGCGTCCTCCGAAGGACTGAACCCTCGGAAGAGTGGAAGCAAATTTATTCCCGGGTGCGCTTTGTCTCGAAGGCAATCAATACCGTAAAATTTATTTTCGTCAGGTCCGGATGCTCCTCTCGCCCTCATCATCAAAGTTGCTTTTAAGATCACCGGTTTCTCGAACACTCTCTCACTCTGCCTTTCAATCCGAAACGTTAAAAAACCCGTCGAGAGAAACTCGACAAGACACACTCTTTTATTACATCATCCATTGTTTAAAAAGCCATTATCTCAGGGCCCGCTCTTGATGCGTCTGATTATTGTGCGGACGACGTATATGCTTCGGAACTCAACTCGGTCCGACATTTTGAAAAAACCTTCTCCTCTCCTCCGTCCTCCATAAAAATTTTTCCTCTCTTCTCCGCTCTCTCGAGTCCTCTTTCTCCTTCTTTCTATATCTCTCCTTCGCCAGCTCTCTGCCAATGGCGATCTCCCATACGAATAAACCTCTCTCGAAAAACCTTGCCCTCCCGTCACCCCTCCTTCCTCAGCTTCCCTTCTTGATCCATTCTACATAATATAACCCTGGGGTCCATCTCCCCTCCCCCCTTCCCCTTACCTTCCCCCTCCACTTTTCCCCCTCCTGTACCCCTCTCTCCTTCCCCTCTCCTCCATATACTCCCTCCCCACCCTACTCCCCCTCTCTCCCCTCCCCGCGATGCACGTTGCTGAATTCATTCCCTGTGTATCACTCATGCGCTCGTCTCCCTTATCTATTCTCCTCATCTATAACCTGCATGTATATCTACCCACCAACCCCTTTCCTTTCGTCGCTTATACCTTCCTTCATCCTTCCGAGTTCAGTTTATTTTTTCATAAGTTTTATTTTTCTTCATTCCCCGTCTGTTATTAAGTTTTCATCTCTCGATTTATTTTTTTTCGAGATCTTTCCCAGAAGATATTTTATTCGTTTTTTCTTCAGTGAGGTCATGTTTTTACGTCTCATTCAACCTCGCATTGTTTTGAAGGGGTTTCAAGAGTGTCTATCATCGTTTACGCTGAATTTAGTTATCTACATGCTCCACAAACTATCGTGGTGCATTGCAGCGTTGAACACGAGAAATATTAGAGGTGGAATCCATTTTTTTAATCTATCGCTGCGTTATAAAGATTGTAGGAGTGTAATGCGTCATTGCAAACAACTCATAACCGATGCCCTATCGTGAGCCAGGGTTTCAAAGATATTCATTGAAATAGACTTTATTTCAACCACCTGGTTTGGGTAATGCTGTCAATTTTTCTATTATTTGCTGGAAAATGAAATAATTTTTGATATTCGCTCCTTTTGGGGAGTCCCTTCCTAGTTTCGTTAGATTTCTTAACTTCATTTCTAAAGAAATCGATTGGGTCTATAGCCGTCTTTTGCGGAATATCAGCGAAATTATACTGGAGGAAAACGTTTGGTAAACGTTCCTGTGAAGATGCGACGGCTAAAATACGGATTAAAACATAAAAATATGGATATAATCTAAAATATAAATTTGAAATTTGTCAAAAATATTTCACTTTAGACGGATAAAATCGATTTGATTGCTAGCAATTACCCCCAAGTAGCTAACATCACGTCATAGCCTAATCAGCAATAATGAGCGATTTAAGTTTTTCCTGGTGAATAATTCTGACAAATATTTATTTATTTTGACGTCGGCTTGCATAAAAGCTTTAACCTGGATGCAAACCCGAGAAATAGTTGTCATAATCAGCAATAGTTCATGCTATAAATGATTCATGAAACCCTCCTCGGAAGACGCAATTGAGCATTCTGCATCCAGATTTTGTTCGTTTTCCTAATAAATTTGAGGCCTTTGGCACGCTTATACTTCCATTCTAATTTTCTTCCTTCATCATCATCAGCAGCCATCTCTCATCTCTCCATATCCTAAGATTACTCAAACGAGCTTTCCAATCTATTCAACTATCGAAGAATCTTTTAACACTTGAATGATTCTTCTACTTTATATACTTCATCACCTATTCTACGTATCTGACCGTTGGCTTCCCTTTGCTGCTGTTCCTTTTCACCAATTTTTTAATGATAATTTTCGTTGTGTCTTGAGTCTTATCTTCACTTCCATTCGGTGGTGGCAAAATGGTGCCTTTCGATCCATAATTTACCTCAATAGAAGTGAGCTATTAAAAATAATGCATATTATTTTATTATCGGTTGATGTAGCTTGCTCCAATCATTAACGAACTTTATGCTATCTCGCTATTTTTTTACGCAAGGGCTTGTTACTTTTTCTAAATTACCATTATATCAGATACTTAAGGAGTCTCTGGACTTTACAATAATTGTGTATTTTTTATCATTCGTGTTCGGCTTACAATATCACCATCGGTGAACATTTATTTATTTATCGTTATGCCCAAATAGGTTTCATTGAAATAGAGGGACATATACTCATATCTATTTACTTTCTGACTTTCCCGATTGAGTAGGCATGTTATTATTTACCGTAGGTTCCTGCGTGACGGACACTCGATAATATTCCTGCCCTTGAACTTATGCGCCGAATTATCTTGGTAAATCCACTCCATTTTATCTCGCTCCGGAAGAATTTTTTCTCCATATTTTCTTTTAGCCTCGCTCATCTCCCCTCTCTTGTTTTCCTCCTCTTCCCCCCTCCAACCCCCCCCCCCCACCCGCCTCCTCCTCCACCTCCCCACCGTTCCACCAACTTCCCTTTTGCTCGAAAACCACCTCTCCTCCACTCCCGAATATTCAGATCCCGCCTCAACGCCTCCACCCTGTCTCTCCTCCCCTCCATATATTCCCCCCCCCACTCCCCTAGCCTCTTGTTTCAAACCCCCCCCCTGTTTAATATCCATCCTCTCTCCCCCACCCCACACTCCCATTCGTCTCTCGGTGCCTTCAAATACTCCCTCCCCACTTCACCCCAACTCCTCCGCATGGAGTTTTTACATTCCCTATATGCAGCCACCAGGAAGAGATAGCCCTCATCCAGCTTAGAAATGCCTCTAAACTCTCTCCCCGCCTATGCGAGAGAAGACAGTTTCCAATGTGATATATGTAGTTGCAATCTCAGCATTGTCCACATTCCTCTGCATGGCGATGACAAATATCCGGAATTACGGAGGAGGTATAGAAAAAGTATTTGGCAATGATCCTTGCTCTAATTATAGAACTATTCTTTTTATTACGAACACAGACTTATTGAGAATACTATGAAAATTATACCAGTGGCAGTTGTCATCAAGAAAATTATGTTCATGCCACGGTTTAGAACTCATCTACCCCATAGTCAATAATGAGCGATGCAAATAAACCTAGCTGTGGACGCACTCCTTATCAATTTCTACCACTCCTGCTACTTCCTCGCTGCATAACCCAAAGATTACTATCGCCTCTATCTTGTCCCTCTCCACTCTTTTACCTCTTCATCGCCAGCGTTCACTCGTAGGCCTAGTGTTGTCCACGAATGCTTCCCACTGGATTCTCCTCAAACTCGTCCTTTTTAACGACTCGCCCTTGTGTGAGTGATTTCCGCTTGGGATCCGGGCCCGCGTATCGTGAGTATTAGTGCATTCACAAAGGTATTCATTCGTTGCATGTTAATCATAAGTCATCGAGCTGCTAGTTTAATCTTTGGAGTTTCCTGTAGTTTTTCTCCAGAATGGGTTATATAGATTAATTGAACTGAATACAGAAGTTTATTGGGTAAAGGGTTGCCTGTCGGGGTCGGGGCATATAATCCAACCTTAACCCTCTCTGTTTATTCAGTCCATTTATATTTGGCTTGTGACAGTTCAAATCATTATATTTTGTGAATGGTCTCCGTTTCGATTCATTAGTGCCCACGTGTACTGATTACTTCCATTTCCATTAGTATCCATTTGTTGTCCACAGTTTTACACAATATAAATTATCAATTAGATAAAAATTACTAATAATGTGTGTCTACTAATTGTAATACCACCTAATATATGTAATACTATCCATGGTTATGGTAATAGATATTTATTGTTATGATTTTAGTAGTTGTTCCGCGGTATATATACCTTATAATAACCCATTTCTGTCAATCTCTAGATCCCAGTCTTCAGCGTTATTTTATAATGAAAAAATTCTTTAAAAAAACAAAATTAGTCGTATCTGAAACTAATTGATCACCAAGGCGAAGGGCGTTTATGAGACACGTCATCGGGGAATTCAATACAAAACGGGCGTTGAAGTCTCCGCGACACAAGACGGGCGTTGAAGTCTCCGCGCGCCCTCGATCCGTTCCGGGGGCAGTGGCTGTGCAGCGAGGCGGGAGCCCGGCCGGACCCATACCTACGCAACAACATGCTCCCACCGCTTCGCTTCACCCCATGCTCCCTTTCGGGCCCTCTACTCCTTTCCATCAACCGGGAGCGAAACCTTCCGCGCACAGTTCCATCATCCTCTCATTCCATCGCGGCCGCTCTCCCTCCACCTCCCTATTACACGTGTTTCCCCCAAACCCCCGGCTGGCTGCCCCCCTTAAAATCCCTCTCAACCCCCCTCCTCTCTCCATCTTTGGCTCTTGTCTCTATAGTGTTAATCCAAGTTGGGGTCGGGGACGAGGGGAAGTCGTTTCGGGCGGTGGGTGGGGAGAGATTCGGGGGAATCTATCGGGAGGAAGAAGTGGGAGCGGGCCAGGGCACCGAGGGGTCTGGAGAATGTGGGTATGGTAATAAGCTAAGCATGTGTTTTCGTAGACGTTAGATATGAGGATTTTGGTGTGGCGGAGATATTTTGGGGATGCTGACTAACGGAGGATTTGAAAAAAATGACCGTCCCATGGCGGAGGAGGAGTAGGGATATGTGCAAATTTAGGACATCGCTCATGGGAGTGATGGAATATTCTAGGGGCAGGTTGTTTCTGTTGTTTTTTTTCTTTTGGTGATAGAAATGCAAATAACATCTCCGTTGGATATGCTATCTTGCGCGTACAGCTCGTAACTTTGTGGTGGTGGTTGGCAAGTTTTCGTGAACTTACTCTTCTCCTATTGAATGAAGCCTCATCTATTCGTTTGGCAGTAAAAAGATATCCAAATATTAGATAATTGTTATTTTTTGACCTTTTCCTGGTTATTAAATCCTTTGGAATTACTTGTCTTGGATTTAGCCGAGATCGTCAACTACTTCACGTATCCCATAAAATATTATCATTAGATGGCATTCAATTCACTTTGATCAGCAGTGAATTTTTCTTATTGGAGGTCGTCAACTGCGATTAAAGAGGAAATGGCTCCTGGTTTCAAATAGGTAAACCTTTTTCTCTTATGAAAGATTATGCTTCAATCATCTGCTAATCTTGGTTTTAAATTTCCTTTTGATATTTTATCCTGAACTTTTGGTTATCAAAATTTGAACTTTCTCCTTTCCGTTACAAGTGAAAATAAAATATTTAATAAGGTTAATTTCTTATGCGATAGTCTATAATTTGTTCGTTTTTTTGTTGCAATAAAGACAATATGTTTATAGGCACCAGACTTCTGCATGTTTGTGGAAATACGCAATCTGCGATAGTGAAAATATTTCTGTAAGATTCAGGTCGCTTTCAAGTAGAAGATGTCGATAAGGAAAAGTATCAAAAAGTCATAATCGCTTCTGAAAAAAATCGAATGTAATATTTATACCCTCACAAATAATGAAGATTCGTGCTCACTTAGGAAGCTTGATATTTTGATGTAATAAAATGAATGTTGTTTCAATTTAGGTTGTAAAATTTTTCAATTTATCTCCAGGGGTTAATCGCACACCATCCCTCTAAGTGTTTTGAAGCCAACTGTTTAAGCACTTACTCGTAAATAGTTCTTTCACAGCCGTATCGTTGAAGTTCGACGCAGTACTTTGTAATATTGTGTTTTAATGATTTGTGGATAAGATAATTCGTGGAATATTTTCAAAAATTTATCTGTTAATTAATCAATTTTATTATATTGAGCTTTGGAAAGTATTATGTGCCATTTTCAAATATTTTGAAATTATAGCGAACTAGTTTTAAGCAATTTACAGATACCGCGTAGAATATGCCATGATTTTATTTAATTTTTTTTAAATATAGCTATTTTTGTTGTTCCTATTATTTTATCGTCCTAAAGGAAAGGTCTGGGTTTTATCTGCTGCAATTTTAAGACTGGATGTAAAAAGGCCCGTAAATTCAAACACATTTGGAAAGACTAAATGAAATAAAAAAGTGCACTTAATAAATGAGTGGGGATGTAATTTTAGCGTATTAATTACAATCAATGCCCACCACCTTATCTACTTCATCGAAAACGGTAGCCAGCCTGCGTATTCCGGTCCGAGAGCGCGAGAATAAAAGATTTCGCTCTCCGAGCGCATTGGGAAGGGAATCCAAACGAACGGTTCCCGAGCTTTTTCGAAATGCCCCGGAAAAATGCGGCAATTTTTGTCCATAAAGACAGGGAGGGCGAGGGGGAGAGGGGGAGGAGGTAGGAAGAGATACGAAGGAATGTATCGGAGAAGGGCGTCAGGTTGAGGGTGGAAGGAGAGGGGGGAAAGGGAGGCTGTTTGAGGGGAAAGATAGGGTCTGAGGGGTCGAGGGGAGGGGTGGACGTCGGAGGAAAAGTGGGAGGAGGCGCGGATGCTGTGCGTGGAACAGGAGTTCATGGAGAGGAGTCTGAAAGGGATCTTGGATTAGACAACTGTGATGCAAGAAGGTGATGGTGATGACGTCGGTGGAAAAGAGGTATGTCATTTGGAGGAGGCGACCAGCTAGTGAGGTAATTTGCGCAATTTAGTGCTAGGACACGGTATTGGGACGCAGAGAGACCCGGCGTCTGTTAAAAAACGGTTTTCTCGGGTTCTGTCTGGCAGTGATATTTCTACAAATAGGAATGAATATTCCAGTCACCAGACGTCAGTGAAAATGATTATATGCTCTATTGGAGGAGGTAATCAGCTAGTGAGGTAATTTGCGCAATCCAATGCTAGAAAACAGTATGGGGGCGGAGGGAAACTCGGTATCTGTTAACAGAGCTATTTACTCAGGTTCTGTCTGGCAGTCATAGTGCTACAAGTAGGAATCCAATACTCCAGCCACCGTACAAGACGATAGTGAAAAAGATGTTATATCGGAGGATGCGAGCGGCTGATGTGTTAATCTGCGCTCTACAGTGCAAGAAGACACTGGAGAGAAACCCGGTGTCGATAAATTTCGGTCTTAACCAATGGTATTTTGTGAATCATTAGATTCTCTCAAGCGGTCGTTGGGCTCCACTTAAGAATCGAATGCTTCTGCCACCGTGCCAGATGTCGATGAACATGATGATTTGTTATTCGGAGAAGGCGACCGGCTGGTGATTTGATTGACTCTATCCAGCGAAAGAAGAGGCTATAGTGGTTGAGAGTACCCTGGTGGCTATTTAGGAAACTTTTTACTTGGGCTCTATCTATCTGTAGTGTCCAATATTTTCGCCACCGCACCAGGCGTCGGAGAAAAAGATAATGTAGTAAACATATTGGAGGATGCTGGCTGGTTAAATTGTTTGCAATATCTTATCTAAGAAGAGGCTCAAGGGACGGAGAGAAACCTTGCATCTGTTCTGTTTTAGTCTTAATCAATGGTATTAAGGGAACTGTTGCGGTAACTGAGAACCCAATACTCCAGCCACCGCACTAGGTGTCGATGAAAGTAATGCACGCGATATTTGAGAGGACTAGCAGCTGGTGATTTAATATGTCATATCCTGAGTGGAGAGAGAATAGATTGGCGAAGAAAAACCTGGCATTGATGTTTTTCTACTCTTGATCTACGGCGTGAAATGAACTTTAACACAGTCAACCGAGCAATCAGAGTCAGAGAGATGGAAATAAAAGGAATGATTGAAAGAAAGGTGGGAGTAGGATAGAAAACAGGAGGAAAAGAGGTATTATTCGGTGAATTTGGATTTATATTTTTAGTAGATGAGAACGGAAAGGTTTTATTCATAAAGTATTGAGATGGGAGAACAGTGGAGAATTGAAGTTGTCGTTGAAAAATCCTGGCGAAGAGTAGAAAGAAGGGTCATGTCTGATGAGGTGGAGATTGGAAACGCTCAATTTGTTTCATTTTCTTAATTCTGGGTCATATGTGGTAAGAACTCATTGTCCTCCTCATCCTCCATCCCAGTTGATTTCAAATTAAAATATTACTCAGTTAAAATTTCACACAAGGGAGAGCACAATATTTTATACATTTATACATGAGAGAAAGACAATAATTAAATACATATTCAAAAGTGCTCGTCCTCAAATTCGTTACATTGGAGGCAGGGTAACATGAATATACCGTTAATAATGACTCGAACTTTTTAGATTGTATTGAACATAAAAATTACGAGAATGTGAATAAGAGTAGTTTCTTATGATAATTTTTGTATTATGAACAAAAACGTCACTAAAAAAATCACAGATATGGTGGGTAGAATTTCACTGTATTTAACTCCTAAATTAAAATTAAAAGGTATGCTGGTATAGATAAAGGCAGGAGCATAGCCATGAAGGAGGGGAAATATAATAATCTACGGCTTGAAAGAAATAATTAAGATCGAGGATAAAACAGTGGTGGGTGTTCGGAGTAAAATGGTGGCAGTGTCGATGAAAACGTAGGCAGGAGAAGTATGGGTATACGGATGGATGGATGGAGGGATAGTTTGTGGAGAAAATACTGGAGAGAGGAGGAGAAATATAAGCGATTGGCTGGTGAAGCAGCAGGGCCCCCCCTTCTTTTTTTCAGGAACCTGTTCGTGGATGGAAAAGGAGGGAGAGGAGGAAAGAGAAGCGCGCGGGGACCCTCGAATTAGTTCGCCTACGGAAAAATAATGAGAAACAAAAATAAAATAAAATAATAATTTGAGCCAAAAAAAGGAAAGAAGGAGAGAAGGGAGTATGGGAGTGTATGATGGAGAGTGGGATGGGCCGCTCGCTGTATATGATGCGTGGGGTGGGCGAGATAAAAGCTCTAGAGCCGGAGAGGAGTAGTGTGTGGACGGGGTGGGTTTTTGGGGTCCCATGGGGGTTCGGTGGCAGAGGAGTGGGGTGGGGAACAGTGGCGAAGGATACGGGGAGAGGGATGGGGGGGAATTGCCGCGGGGGGGTTCTGGAGAGGGGGTGAGGGGAGGCAGAGAGGATCATGTGGAGGGGGAGAAATAAGTAGGGAAATTTGAAAATGAAATGCCATGCCACAAGAGCGCTCGGAGAGGTTTTTGAGGCGATCGAGAGGTCGGGTGGGGTGGGGTGAAGGAGAGGGTTGGGCGCTATGCTGGAAACGGCCGAGGAGGGAGGGGAAGAGTGGGGGGAGGGAGGGGAGAGGAGCGGTGGGAGGTTGTAGGGGGAGGAGGCTTATTATTATTTTTTTTAAGGGCTCTCCTAACGTGTGTTTCTTCTGTGTTTGTGTGGCTGGTGGGCTTTGGGATGGGTGGAAGATGGGGTCGAGGTTGGTTGAACTGTGTGTGCTGCTGTAAGTTGAATTTTAGCTCATGCTCGACAATACATACGTCTCCCCAAAATATAGAAGTCATGGCATTCCGCAAAATGGGAATTTGCTCATGTCGTTAATAAAATGAGAATTACCATTTTGACCAAGTCCATATTGCTGCTGGAAATATTTTTTACACTGTTGATAACCATTTTCAGCTGATTTCTACGTAAGCCATAATTTATTTTCTCTATTTTTGCCACTCAATTTGTCGATTTCATAGCACCTTTGCAGTGCGGCTCCACATCATTAATAAATTATGAGGCTCTTTGTGCATGTGCAAGACACTTAATGGACATATGATCCCCAAAACATACGGGTCAGGGAATTTCAAGTCTGGGGAGGTAATGAAATCGGAAATCAACAAAAAAACCTTTTGGGCTTAATTCTTATTTATTTATTATTGGAATTATTTTTACCTTTTTGATGAATGTTCCACTTTTTTGTATGCAAATTATATTTCAACTCTTCTTATTCTTTATGGGTGAGTTGTAACTTGCAAAACTCCTCTGATAAGGGTTTGCTAAGTTTTTCATAAATAAAATGGAAGTGAAAATCAAAATTGGAAGTGAAAAAAGTAACTTGTCTTGTATTTAGAAAGGCTCTGGTCACATTCTCACAAAATAATTTTTGATTCAGGTGATCTATTACATTAAAATATGTGAATTTTTCACGTAGGTCTTCTACTTCGTGTACGTACCTGCATGTGTGTGTGCAGTGTATATGCATGAGTGAGAAAGGGTGGGAAGGATATTTTAAGTGTTCGGGTAAGACATTTCAGCTTTGGCAGCGTGTTGCAAAAGGTACTCAGGGTGTCCTAGTAAAGTACCGAGGTTGTTAACAGGTTACAGGGTATTTGTATTCATACCTGCATGTGTGGAAATTATAATATAAATGTATGGAATTATATACAGGGATATAATGAAAGAATGTTGCGGTTTCGAACATGGTCTAAATTAAAACAGGATTAAGTTCAGCAGATTCAGGCTTCAATTGGTGGAAGTTAGACATATTTAAATAAATAAAACAGGATTATTTAGAGTTTTTAAAATTTATTTTTCGACTTAATTGACTAAAACAGTTTTTACTTGATTTATAAATATCATTATGTGCACACTTATTTTCTCGACAAGAGAGAAACCCAGCGTCGACATTAGTCTACTTCTAACGAATGCTGCCAAGGGGATCATGGCTTAACGTTCCATCCGACGGACGGAGTGTTGCATTTGAAGTGCCCTCCTCAAGACACTCAAGTAGGGATCGGGCAGTTTCTGAAAAATCTCTGCCACCGTATTACTATGAATTTTGTCTCCTAAATTTATAGGGATAGGATGACTAAATTCATAAGGGTAATACAACACTAAAATCAAACAGACTAAATTCGCAGGGATAGGGTGATCCTCGTATATGAGTGGGTTGGAAGCCAAGGGTTACAAGTGATTTTTTTCTCAACAGAGTTAGGTAAAGTTAATGGTTGTAATAGATACACAAAAACCTGGTTGCCAAGGGAAACGAGTGAGTCTCTGTTCTGTGCTGACATCGAGTGGAAAATCAAATACACTACCACAGAGTAGATATATACAGAGGGGACATTAGGTTGGAATACCATAGGTTTCTCTGTAATGAAAAATGCGCACGCGGCCATATTGAAAATAAGTAAAATTATGCGGTAAATTCAAGCCAAATAGTGCTAACGACTTACCATGCACCGAAAAAAGAGGGTTTAAAATTCAAAGTAGCCTAATTATTTTTTTTTCTAATAAAGGTAGAGCAAGGAACGCTAAATTGCACGCACTAATCCGGCAGTTATTATGTAAATAACTGACAGTCTTGTTTTCTAAATCCGACCGACGACATCGAATCACCCATTCCTTGGACCTGCGCCAACACCACAAGTTCTTATTAAACTTTTTCGACAATTTCATTTCGCATGCAAAATAATACTCGAATATAAGTTTAGTTTCTTCGATCAGCAATGTAACTCAGAAAAAATATGAAATTACTTACCTCACAGGGTCTTTAGGGAAACTGAAGAAACTCAACTTTGCTTCCGTCATGCCCGCATTGTTTTTTGCAGTTAATGGCTGAACACCAAGCAAAACCTTTTCTTCTCGTCTTATTTTCCACGTTTCTTTAAAACACTAGCACACTACGTGAAAGCATTGAAGAGTGGAGGAATAAAAAAATATTTGTGCGACAACACTCCGCGCCAAGCGCGAATGATAGCAACGGTAGCAACCAAATAGCAACTCAAGCCACGTTTCCTTATTTAGAACATGGTGAAATGCGCAATGAGCTGATTACCGCCTTCAGCCGTTTTGTCCTCTCTGTATATCCCTACTCTGTGACACTACTAAGTATCTAATTGATCTCGTTTGTTTTGTAAACCTAATTTCTTTATACCTAGCTCTTTATAGAAAAGAGAAATCACTTGTACTCCTTGGCTTCCAACCCACTCATATATGCACGGCTCCTCTTATGAATGCATGATTTTAGTTTAGTAGGGCGCACATAATGAATTTTTTTATAATGGATAAAAATACTGTCTGAGACGACAAATTCAAAAAATAAAAACTACATAAAATATAAGTTATGCTGCTTTAATTGTAAACTATGAGTAATTTTGTTTTTATCGCAGCCATGTTCATTTGTGCATATTATAAATGTATGATTTTTGATTGGTCCGTGAGTAGGCAGCCGCAGCGCGTGTCGGTGGTGGCGGAGAGTGATTGTGAGGGGCATCTTGTGCTCTTCGCCTCCTCCTTGACGGAGGTCGCTCACCGAAATTGGCCCCTTCCTCCCCCCCTCCCTTCCCCCGCCCCCTGTCTCTCCTCCCTTCCTCGAAGTCCTACTCGGCTCCCAAAAAATGCCCTCCACCTCTCCTCTTCATATCTAACCCATCCCTCCCTCCCTCCACGAGCCATCCACCCACCACTTGGCGGCCACCTCTACCTCGTCCACCCACCACATACGTACCCACCCACCACCTCCACCGCTCCCTCACCCCCTGAAATCTTCTCGCTATCTCCAATCCATCGCCCCTCCGACTCACCGAATCGCCACTCCCACACTCTTCCCTTGCATATTCCCTCTCTCGTGCTGTTGGGATATTTTGTGAGGGATCGCAAGTTGGTTTGGTAGCTGGGTTATGGGCCTCCCAATAGAAAGGAATTGGTCAAAATCCTGATAGAGTTAGACCAATTCTGTTATTTGAGGATTAGAATGACTAGTGATGGAAGATGCAAGAAATGAACTATTAGCATAATAGCCCAGATGAAGAGAGCATTCCACCAAACGAAAGATGTTGTAAGCTTCCCAATAGAAAGGAATTGGTTCAAATCTTGATAGAGTTGGAGAATTCCGTTATTCGAAAAGTAGAATAATTAGCGATGGAAGATTTAAGAAAGAAATTATCAGAGGAATAGCCCAAGTTAAGAGAGCTTTACATCAAAAGAAAGATGCTGTTGGCTTCCCAACAGAATGGAATTGGTCAAAATCCTGATAGAGGTGGATCAATTCTGATATTTGGAAAGTATAATTACTAGCGATAGAAGATGCAAGAAAGAAATTATCAGTAGAATAGCCCAGTAAAAGAGAGCATTCCACCGAAAGAAAGACTATAGGGAACTTTAAGCTTAGAAGTACGGAAGCAATTGATTAGAAATTATAGTTGAGTATGCTTCTCTATGGAAGTGAGGCATGGAAAATGACAGCTACAGAGAAATCTAGGGTAGAGGCCTTCGAAATGTTGTGCTGCAGAAGAATGATGAAGATGAAATGGATCGACCGAGTATATAATGAGGAAGTCCTAAGGAGAGTAGAAGAGAAGTATGAACACATTGAAAAGAAGATTGAGTAAACTTGTAGGTCATATTTTGAGACGTAAGGGTTTGATATAGACATTCGTCGAAGAACGGGAAAGGAAGACTTCGAATAAAATATGTGGAGCAAGTAAAGAAGGAGGTGAAAGAGAAGAAATACGTAGGCGAGAAAAAATTAGCTGATAGGAGAATTGTGGGGAGAGCTGGGTTAAATCAATCTTAGGATTGTTGACCAGGGATGATGATGGCGATTGGAATTTGACCAAGCACGTAGTCTTTGGGGGAGTCACCCTTTTCCCCCGAAATTTTCCCTCGTGGCGACTTCCTTCGATATGTCTGTGTATTTGCCAAACTATACAGTGAAATTTAAAAAAAACAAAGTTTTCACCCACTTTTCATCAGTTGCTGACGTCATTAGCGGTCTTATTGATTTTCTTTGAAGAGAGAACCTCTCATTAAGGGGAAGGAATCACTAGCAAAAGTGTAACAACACACCGTAAAAAGCCAATTAACAAGACCGAGTCGTATCAGGGACGCGGTCATATGCTACGGGTGGGTTTCATGACGCCATGAACTTATCTCTTAAAGGGTTTAGGCCGTAGATTTAATGCGGCCGATAGCACGGGAAGTAGACGTCTGATAGGCTCTGGGTTATACCAGTAAGAGCACCAATATATAAAAATCATTTTAAAACATTATTCATTTCACACTACTATAAAAATCAAATCATTGTGATCAATTATATTGAGTAAAACAACCAAGATACCAAAAAATGATAAAGGTTGGGGTGAATGTCCCATTGGGATGAGAAATAAAAAAACGCTAATAATTATTAATATATTATTATTATTATTATAATCATTAATAGTAAGAAGTATCTTACACTAAATCACTTATGCATGGGCAGACATACGCGCAAAGTAATCTTATAAAATTAAATAAAAAATTTAAAATTCACGGAATTGTACAATTCTTAAAGCTAGGAAATAAAATTATATTTTAAGGAAACAGGTAAGTATAAAGTGACGATTTGAAAGTCTGTTTATTGGTACTTCGCCTCAGGTTCATGGGAAGGGAATAATGGATATCTTTACTTTTCAAGCCCTACCGCAATCGCCGTTAAAAACATTATTGAACTAGCCTTGTGGGTTCATTCAGTGTCTAGATAATTGAATTTCTCTCCAATGTCTAGGTAGTTGAATTTCCCTCCAATTATTCTGGGTACAAATCACGGAAGTGGACCACTTTCCCTTCGAGTTGCGTTTAATACTGTTTGGAATTATTCCGATTGGTTTTCATTTCGACCGTAAATTTCGACTTGCTACTATGCGATCGGAATTACTCGTAAATTTAAAACACAATAATTCCGATCGCATTGCTGACCAATCGAATTCAACCATTTGGAATGAAAACCGATCGGAATAATTCAGATCATACAATCAAGAACATCAAGAGCATACCCCTGCGACATGTTGCAAGTTGAGGATTTCGAAATTCCGAACGATTATCCTGGGATTTAAACCCATGAAAGACCTTTAAAGGCCATTTTACACGGGGCAAGTTCTTGCACAATCTGACGTGTGTACGAAGGTGCAGTCAAAATTACGTCGTGTAAAGCGGTGAATTGCAAGTACACATGCGAGAATGCGTGGACGTGAGATGGCAAAATAGCCCCTGTTCTAATTTCGTTCATGCATCCGCGCAACTCCGCGCCATTTTAGAGATTAATGCAGTTCTAACCTCCGCAACTCAGTGTGCCGTGTGAAACTGCCAGAATACAAATTATGTCTCATATAAAACTTGGTATAGGTTTTCAATTTAAAATCCAAGATAAAGGAAGATTAAACCGAAAATATAAAATTGAGGGATTCCTTTAGTAATGTAATTCGATTCGTTTAATTCCTATCCTTGGTGAAAACTTTCTCTGGTTGAGTACGTTAAATACTTCAAGTGAAGTGAAGGAACGTGGAAAGGATTGGAAACGTTCAAAGAACACTCACTCGACTGCGAAGCACCAAGGGTTCTCTGAAGACTCCACTTCCAAAGGACGAATGCATTATCTCCGCCACTCATTACCTCCTGAGTGGCCCTCCACGTACGTACTCGTCTTCGGTGCTTGAGGACATAGCGGGCAATACCTCGTTGCAGTGCCATTAGTTTCTTCTCTGGAGGGGATTTTCTGTGAATCGTCAAGGGTTTCCGTGAATCGCACGATTTGATTTGATGCATCAACATCCTGGTGGGCAAACATTGCGATGTGCGCGAAGGTCAGGCAGTGAACCTCCGTCGGAAAGGGTCTTTGTCCTTTATTGCGGGACGAATCGATTGCTACCGCTAATGTGGTGGTATATCCTTACATTCCACATCACGGTACTGCAGCCGTTTAAGTAAATGTTACCACGCCTGCGTTGAAATGAGTGTCGCTGTACGGTCCACTGCGGTATCCACCTTCACTCATGTGAAGAATAGCTGATCCCCTCTCCCCCGGGAATTGGGAAGCATAATTGTTGGTAGGGGCCCGGTGTCATGTGACGGCATCTTTACAGACTTTAAGTAGCTTTAAGTTATCTATCTTATCCAGGGATAGACCCGTATTGCCTCGGATTGCCATCGCTTTTTGTCCATGATAGCTTATTCGACGAGTAAAATCACTTGTTTCGCAGCTAGCTTCTATATCTAGAGGATAATTCACCATCAGCTGCCCGTTGGACGTACTCGGTGGCTTGAAGCATAGTCACGATTTATTAAGTGCACAATAATAAATCACAGATCATATGTTTGTTTGATATGAGAAAGTGTTATGACGAGCGCTCCTCTGAAATTTTTTAACGAATGAAGGCTTAACACGAAAAAGCGAAATGTTGTTCCATCATTTTATTAATTCTATGCATCGAGGAATGTTTGCTTGGAGTTTGTCTATTGGCTTGGCGCAGGATTTGAATAAGTGATCCATCGAGTCGATGACCTGCCTGTAAATTAAACTCTTTAATCTATAAGGCTACCACACATTTCCTTGTTACCAGGCTTAACTTCCCATAAGAGGCACAGAGGACATATTTGTATGCCAATAATGGGTGAAAATCTCAAAAAGACAGCCTAAGATGGATCACACTCACAACTTGCACACATTTACATAAAAATCACTTGAAGTCCTTATATTTTTACAATCATAGAATTTTAATATCTACGTTGTTTTTCCATATGCATAAAAATAATTTTCTGCTTCGGTACAATCCCTTTGTAGAAGTTATCAACGAGATAGCTCCGTATCCAATTCTGGCGTTGATCGATGAAGGATTTAATATGATTTAGATTGCACTCGAAGCCGCTCCAAAAACTCTAATAATCGTTCAACTTTTTATCTGATCCACACTCGCTTTCACACAGTAGGTTGGATGTGAAAGTCTTACACTCACAAAATATTTTTCTGCTCATGCACAAGAGGTCGTTTGCAATACAAATTAAATTAGCATAAGTTAATTTGCATCGCTTTCCATTTTGAAAAATGTCCTTCGTTCTTGAGGTGTAATTAATTTTCGGTGTTTCCACACTTAATTTGGTTGTGCGACGTGTGAAATTCCATCTTATTCGTTACAGATTATTGAATAAATTTGTGAGTAATTAAAGGTGTTAATTTTTGTATCGCTTTATCAAATTAAGTCCAATAAAATTTGCATATTTGCTTTGCGCAGGAAAGTTTTAGTTTTATTATTATTTGGTGGGAATTATGGTAGAGAAGTATATCTGTCACCGTAGTTTGCTGGTAAATGGATGAAGAATGAATGCGTGAGAATGCCTTATTTTAGAACTCGTTATCTGAATCGGACGTCTTGCTTCTTAAAGCAAGCAAAAATAATGGACATTCTCATTAAATGAAACTAATTAAAGGGTTACTTTATAAATCCATATGGATTATGATAAGGAAATCCAGAAAACATGAATATGAAACAACTAATCTCTTTTTGACTCATAGGCTATCAAATTACGATATCGAGTATGAGAGATGGTACTTAGTTGGAAATAGTATTGGAAGAGTTTCAGATTATCTTTATCTGTAAAAATCTTGCATTTGTACACAACTTATATTTTTAATTATTTCAAATTTTTTATTATATTTGTTTTTATATTAATGATTTATATATATTTTTTGAAAATTTCCCTTTCAATTATTAATCGCATTTTCAATTTATCAAGATGCAAGCTTTAATTTTGTGTTTAGAACATTTGGAATTTTTTTAGTTTTTTTTTACCGAGCATACAAAAATTCAGCCGCATTTGTTTCGAATCGCGCAGTCTCCGCTGACCATTTTTAATTTTTTCGATGGATTGTTTTGGGCACCATCGCGATTCTTTCGTTTCTCCGAGGAGAATGGAATTGCTCTTTTGCTTGAGGACTCTTAAAACCCATCGGAAAGCGTGCGTCATTTGTCAATTGGCCTCCCATACCCCGCTCCCCTCCCACTGCCCTCTTCTGCATACGAGCAGCCTCCACTAGCCGAGAGAGGAGACGCCCTTCAAATTCCCGATTCGGCTCGCATAAGGCGTATATGGCCAAGGATGAGAAGGAAAGGTGATGCAAAAGCAGATAAAGGAGAGAGGAAGAGGAAAACGGATCTACATCTACATAATACCCTGCGAGCCACCTCTAGGGTGTTTGGCAGGGGGTGATCAATCACCAGCATGCAGCATGCACTTAGACTCCCACATGCACACCACACCGTCCAAAAACGTCCCGTATACTAACAAACTATACTACTATATGCTGTTAGAAATAATAATTGAATTAAGAAACATGCATTAATTTTTACATAGGTTAGTAGGATACACTATGATATGGATATGGAATAAGGATAGAAGGTGGAAAGAACAGTGATACGATTTTTAACGTATGCTATGCAGAAGGGAGTAGAGTGCATATACATGGATTTAGGTTGTCAATTTTTGTATTTTTTTCTTAAGTTTTACTTTAAGAAGATATAAGGAATTATTCACTTTTTAAAAAATATGTACAGTTTAGTAGGGGTAGTGGAGGGTAGAAAATTACTTTTTAGTGCCGAAAATAGCTCGTAAACATATAATTGCTTTGCTGAAAATAAAAAATTCTCCTCCTAGTCAGACTAGTGTGGTGCTGTAAGAGTTTAGGCATTTTATCCTAAGCATGCTGGCCTTTATGTTTAACCCTTTTCTCCCCCTTTAAAATACTACACTCTGTATCAGAATGTTTAATCTCTGTTATTTAAAAAAAAATAAATCAGAATTAAAGGGAAACTCAGTAGTGGAAAATTTATTGCTTAAACTGGAGCAGTGCCAGCAACCTCGTCTCAGTGATAACTGTAATCGATTTCTTGCCCAGGACGTGCAGAGATCAGGGCAGACGAGTTTTTTTGTTTTTTTTTTTTAATGGTCTGTAGGTGGGCGTGAACGTTCTAAGAAAATAATGTACTCCATCCGAGCTTCACTGACTTTGTGGACTCCGTGTTTTCCTTCAGGCTCGAAATCAACAGCTGTTTAAAGGTCTGAGAGATTTTCCCGTAAAATTTGGGAGCAATATGAGTTCTCATTAAGGAAGGAGGACGAGAGAAGACTGCAGCCATTCGAGATGTGGGTGTGGCGAAGAATGGAGAAGGTGAAGTGGACGGAGAGGAAGAAGAACGACGAAGTGATGGACATGGTGGATGAGGAGAGGCAGGTTTTAGATGAGATATGGAGGAGACAGAATGTATGGATGGAGCGAGTACTTAGCGGAGAGGGGATGTTGAAAACATTGTTTGAGGGTAGAATGTTAGGTAAACGAGGAAGAAAAAGAATAGGATTTTTAGATAGAATGAAAGGAAGTAGGCTCTTATTGTAAATTGAAGAGGGAAGTGCTTGATGAAAGGGGAGGCTTCCAGAATTCTTCTTAAGTGCTCCATGGATACCTGGCTAAATCGGAAGAATACTTTAATGAAAAACTGGAAGAGGCTCGAACTATCGGTGCGAGTTTTGCCAAGATTTGAACCAAAATAGGCTCACTCGACTCATTGGGGAGATAACTTCGATACTTCTTTTCGGCGCTTCTGCAACATTTCAGCATCATAAGATGTATATATTTCATACAAATATGAAAGTTATGTCGTAAAGTATAAACCATTTCATTTATTATTTTGTTAATTAAAAAACTTATCTCTTTCGAATATAAACAGTACAACTATATTATGCCGGAAAGCATCTACTGTAACCGTTACCGTTTGTAATTTTGGCCTATATTTCGATTGGAAATCATGAAAGGTAGTGGAGGAATACAGCAATTTACGTTTCGCCATCGTATTTTTATCGCCATTTTATTCCTGATACGATGTCTTCAAGTGGTATAGTCAGCAGTGATATTTGGAGGTTTGTGCCGTATGCGTGGAGCAATCCAAGGGTAAACTCTTTATTAATTCAAAACTACACCTATGTACTGCGTACCAATAAGTTTTTTTCTAGATTTATATTGATAATTGGTTAAAAGACTGCTGAAGTATTCTCCATCCTCCTCTAAAAGGACTCATTATGGGATAGATGATAAAATGTCAATACAAGAATTGATTGTTGCCTACATTTAAGGGGTAATGGCTGAATGCGTCGCCAAAGCAGTTTATAGTCATTCAACTGTGATTTGATGATTAAAGTGCGCCTGGGAGACTTTTTAAAATCTATGATTTAGTGAATTGGAAATATTAATCAATAAGTATGATTATTTGTTATTTTTAACACAAAAATTCCGCATCCGTTTGACCCCTCTGAAGCCGTATGAAACGTATATTTCTTTTCATTTCTGCAAACCCCTCATTTGATATTGCCTGCATTAACTATTATGATAAGCTCTTTGATAATCCATCATAGAAAAAAATCGAAGCAGCAGCTATAATATCCCCTATGTTATAAAAAAAGACTGTTCATCCCATGAGGACTGTGACTTTTAGGAAATCACGGCCTCAATTTTTTCCTTTCTGATAAATATTATCAAATTACACTTAATTATGAATTATTGTCTTTTATATGAGTTGCGCTGAATAGTAACTTTTATTAATTTTATTAGTACGAGTTATATCACATTTTTTGAAACTGAAATAGTCGTAGAAGTAACATGTGCGTACCAATGAAGCAAGATGAGCAGAATTTAATGAGAATGAAGTGATACTTACAATACGTATGAAATTTATTTCCTTTTTTGACGTGCTTTTAAGATGTGGGTATTCATCATTGTATTTGTGGGCGTAGTTAGAAAACTTTTCCCCGAGGGTAACAGGTTTTTCTCGATTCTCTCATTTTGATGAGTGAAGAGTAGGAAAATTCATGAACTATATGTTCCGGTGCTGTATTACCGGTGAAACTAATAAGCCATAACACTTCTAATGTAGCATAATTCACGTATTATATACTATATATGGTATATTATAAATAAGAAAGTTTATTATTGTAGATAATGGTGTGAATTTTCTTTTCAACAATGAAGTAGTGTGCGTAGATTTGTATTACCTTTGGGAAGAGTAGTTTATTATCAGGGTGCAAGCGTTGGTTAGCTTGCGTTTGGACGCAGTTCAGAGAGTAATGAATTATGCAGCTCTAACCTCGTATGTTCATCTGCATCTTAACTTTCGCAGGTAAACTTTTCGATGCGCAGTTATAAATAACAAAATTTGATGCATAAAAAATCTACAAAATATATTGCAACTTTCGATACAGCTTTGATAAAGACCCTAATGGTACCGATGAACTTCCTTGTGAAAGATAATAGTATTTTTTTCCTCAACCCAGAATGATTGTCACCCCTTCCATTGGTAACACCCCTGATTATACACTGACACTAAATTTATATATAATTATTGAATTCTAAGAGCAGATGTTAACGTTGTTAATGATCAATAGCATCTGATACATTTCAGAAATTGAAATTTGTCGTAAAACTCTCCTCACCACTCATTCCTAATTATAATATTTCCGTATTTACTTTATATTATCTTCTATAAACTTTTGTTATTATTGTATATTTGCCTCAAGGCCTTATCTTACTGTTCATTCTGTTCACTTTTATTCAGGGGCGGATACAGGATTTTTTCTGGGAGGGAGGGGTGGGAACAAGGGTCTGACAGGTCATCTCATGTTTGAGGTTAATGAAAATACAACAATTAATGTAGAAAATATTCTCTTTTTTGATATGAAAGTTGTTAACATTAAATTAAATGATTGAGGCTCCGTAATACGCAAATAAAACGAATGTAATCATACCCGTATTTAAAATCTTGTCTATTTATTAGGCATGTGGGGTGGGGTAGGTACACCCGAGCCCCCCCCCTAAATCCGCTTCTTCTTTTATTCCACGGTTGTATTCATCAATCTAATATGCTCATTTGCGCGGAAAAATAAGAAAGACATGGGAAATGATAACTTTAACTAAGGAAAATTTTAAGAAACACGACATGAATCATTTTATTCAGAGAATGTTTTCATCTTGTTACGTTCTTCAATCTCTAGTGAGGGAAATTGGGTTTCTTCAGTGGCTTGGTAGTTGGCTTCCCCTCCATTTGGTCTACGCTCACGTAACGTAAGAGGTGATTACGGAAGGGTACCACTTTGCATTTCAAGGATTTCGGAATGAGAGACTCCATAAGACTCGCTAAACCAAGTAGGAAAAACAAAACTTAACTCCGATTGCATTATGCACAATTGAACAACGCTGTAACTGCTCCGTCTGTGAGGATGGCGATTTATTCTAATTTTTTTAAAGTCACACTCTCGTCCCATCAACCTCATGCTCTGGGGACGAGAATTGGGTGGCAAGGGCGATATTTGGCGTTAAAAGAAAAAAAAAACAACCGGGAGGGCCACACGAGGTGTAGGTGGGAATGAATGGCCCCGGCCCTGCACAAAGGGGATTTTTATTCATTTGTAAATTTCAACCCTCCATTCCCCATTGTAACCCAACCAACTCACAAAAAAATCCTATCGCCACCACTATCCCCATTTTTTTCACATTTTTTTTGTAAATCTCGGCCATCGCCCTCAAGGCTCTTTTTTCCACCCCTGAATTTTTTTGCCCTTTCTCGAAACCGTCCTATGTGATGAGCAGGCTTGTTTACTACACGAACCAGAAGTTCGTTGGTATGGTGTTTGGAGTAGGTCCTGCTCCTGCATGAGGCAGGGCTGTTTTAAAAACTATCAAGATAGTCTTGACTAATGTAAATGTTACATATAGTCTATGGTTCGTACTCTTCAGTTTATAGATTAGAAACTTTAAAAATAGGAAAGGCTGGCCAGAAAAAACTTGAAACCTTCGAAATCTGTTGCCGGTAGTGGGTAGTGTGTGCCGAAGATAAAATAGAAGATGAAGATTATAAAATGAGGAGATTTACCGAAGAATAGGGAAAGGAAGGGAATTGCGGAATGCCTTATGCGACAGAAGGACCCGGTGTATAGGTCGTATCATTAGGCATAGTAGTTACGTGAGGAGTACAATAGAGAAAAATGAAGGTTAAGTCCCCCAAAGAAGACCCAGTGGTAAGTATTTGTTACCGATAAAGGAGGGCACAAGGAAAAAAGAAAATCAGAGAAACGACGGAAATAGGTCGAGAAACGGAGAATGGGAGCTGTAGTATTAACCTATATTTGCATTTTAACACTTACTAAGATATGGTATAATTAACCAAAGGTACGAGATGATCTAACCCGTACTAATCCCGTAACTAAAGAACCATAACTTCTACAAAGAATGCATGTTATATCGTAGGATTGTAGTTCTAAGATATAATATGGTGATGATAACTGAAGGTACTGGATGACCTAAGCCGTGGATGACTAAAGCACAGTTACTTCTACTCAGAGTGCATGGTATAAATTATTGTGCATCTTTGTGCGTGCGTGTGAAGAGTGGGGTATCATTCCAGTGTATAATGAATAGAAGCGTGTGTGAGGGCGAAGCAGTTTCATTCATCCCTCCCCTGGGCCGCAGCAGCCGCACCCACAGCCCCTCTCCTGTGGCGGCGGCCAGCCACCTGTCACTTCGCATGAGGCATCGCAGGTGCATCCCCCGCCCTTCTCCTCCAAACCAACCATCTCCGGCGCACCACAACCCCCGCCCATACCACTCCTTCCGAGGAACCGACAGAACCCCCGTTACCTTCCAGGACACTCGCATTTTTTGAGGGCCTACTTTTTTTTCACCGAAAGAGGGATGTCTGCACACACCCAAGAATCCGAATAGCATTCATCCCTTGCCCTGGTTTCTTCTTTCTGGAGGAGGGTCGAAATCTGCCGAGGTCGGCAAATGCCGCAGTTTTCTTCCTTATATTCTTTCTTGGTTTAAAGTATTGTATCGTTGACTTAGTCAATAAAAAAGCGCATTGTGCCTGACTTTATGAGGGTGAATTGAATGGTGTGAAAATTATTTTGAGTAAAAATAAAAATTTTCATGCACCGTAGACTGGGGTGGCTTTGTGACAAGGGGTATATTTTTCGTATTTATTTATCCCGCGCCGCGACCGCTCGTCTCATGAAAGAGATGTACTGGGCATTTCATTTGTCAGACTTGTCGCGACATGTTTCGGCAGCCAGATGGAGCTTCTTAGCGCGTATAGTTCTTTCCGACGCAATTGTCTAGCAATACTATTTTTTACTCTTTCGGAGAAGGAGGGAAACTTTATGTTGTGAAAACATTTCTGTTAAAGACGCATCTAAAGCAGATATGAAAAATTGTTTATGAATATGTTGGGTAAATTATACTAGAATATCAACAAAATCAAGCCATTTTTGTTGAAAATATGAGACAAAAACTGGAATCCATGCACTTTGTGTAGTGACTATGTGACACGTAGGCTTGTCAAACAGTCACCCCGCCATGATTTTAGGGAAAATTTTATCATGTTTTTCATGTATCACTGAGAGGAAGATGAAGACCTATAAAAAGAAGTGGGGTGCAAGGGCCTAGAGAAATTACTGCAACCACTAGATGTCGCCATATTTAGAGTTCTAAAACTGATTTGGCGTGCAATTTTGTCGGATTGGTAGCAATCAACGTCCAGTAACCGGTGCACGTCCGTTCCAAAAGACGAACTGCCTAGTCTGTTAAAGAATATTATGAACAAGCTGCAGGAGAACAGTAAAAATATCTCCAGTCAGGATGCAGGAAGACTGGTATTATTCCGCTCAAAAAAATGGAAATTTTCCGAAGACTTTCAAAGGCCGTCTTGGAAGAGAGCTTGCTGTCAGTACCAGGAATGGTTGGTAAGATCTTCATAGAAAGGTTACAGGATGCCGTGCCCCAAAGAGAAGGAGAAGCGAGGGTCCTTAGAGGTGATAAATATCAATTTGGAAACACCCAGTTCATCGCTTGCAAAAATTCTAAAGCTTTGCCCTTTTCTATATATTTATAGCACTTGAAAATTAAGTAAATATAGTTTTTCGTTTGTTGAAATTGTGACATCATTCTTTTAGCGTACTTTGTAGCCCAAAAAATTTTTTTCCGTTTATATAACTATAATTAGACGTTGTTCATATTAAAGATACAGATTTTTTGAGGACATTATGTTTAAAGGAAAGGTTGAAACTATCATATGACATTTATCCCATTCTACAGTACGTATTAAGTTATTTAGCTCGACGCGGTTCTGAGTTAAAGCCGTCTTTTATTTATGACCCAGTTGTCGTGTAGATTAAGCATCCTTTTTTCATTTTTTGGTGTTATATTTTAATTATATTCAAGCCATGCAGGAATTAATTATTTAATTTTATATATTACATTACATTCAGGGTGTGATTTACACGGGATGAACAGGAGTTATAAAAAGAAAACTATTATATGTATGAATTACCTTGTATTCATTGTTGTATTTCCAAGATATACCTTTGAGTGCCGCGCCGTCGACCTTACCTGCTCTTTTTTCAGCTCATTCATTGAAGCCATTCTAAGAAATGTAAGGCGGATGTGTGCAGAAAGGAATTGGCCCTTTTTCCTTGAATTAGATGGTCTCCGTCGTAGCCGAAGGCTTATCCTAAGGCCTTTGTCATCCATCATAACAAATTTGCTGCTGTCGTTAGTAGATTCGCGGACTTCGTCAGTGACTGAGATTCCGATGAAGTACATGCAGTGTCCATTATGATTATCTCTAAAATGTACTGTTAAAAATTCTGTTCTTGAATGGTACTGATTTTATCCAATTGTATATTGAACTATGTTTTCCTCATCTTTTTCCAGGTGAGAGCTTCATTGGTTTCTTAAAAACTAAGGTTTGGAAATGGTGCCTCATTGAGATGGTGCTATCGGTCGCTATACGACCGATGGGGATTCGGATTCTAACTTCCTGGTATGTGTTACTATTGTATATATTTTCAGTTCCTTGGTTACATTGACTGATGGGACAATCTTAGTTTATAATATAATTAAGTGTGCCATTAATATGATACTTTTATGCCTACCATTGCGGATTTAAGTTTTGATTAGACTGCAAATTTTGATGATAGAAAACATAATTATCGATTTATTTGCCGAGCAATTCTTCATTATCATGTGGGCTTCAGCTGTAGTTTAGATGCACTGAGTTGTACCCTTCTATATCCTAATCACGTGATTAAATAAGCAATGTCATTTCACCCATTGGCCAATGAAATATTGCATTTTTCATTAATACTAGTTCAAAGTATTTGATATTTTTTTAACTTTAATATTTATAATTTTTTACCTTATGTTTAATTGCATTTAAATGGCGATAAATCATGGTATTTGCTCCTCTTTGCACCCTGCAAGCCACCTTAATAGGCTGTTAGGACTGGCCATTTACAAACAATAGAAAAGAAAGGGAAATGTGTATTTTAGAATTGTGACTATTGAGACCTACTTGAGGTTCAAGTTTTTCTTGTTCGTGTAAAATACAAATAATTACACCTATCTCAAATGGAAAAATATCTCTTATATTCTGCTGTTACTATCGGACCTAGGAATATAGTGGGGTTCTTAGATGATTTTCTCAATGTCGATCTGTAAGATATTTAATTTCTTAATTGCTCAAGATATCTAACCCTGGCTCTTAGTCTACGAATTTCTAGCGGCTTCTAGCCTAATTCGTGCAAAAGCTGCGTAGCGCTCTGAGTTTGCTCATGGCACATATGACGAATCGCTTTCCTTTTTATACAGGGTGGCCAGAAAGACCATAGACGTTATAGAGTAAGTTGTTCTTAACTTAATATTAATAATAAGCTTAATTAGGCTTAATTTATGTAATGCTGATGTGCCATACCCGTCATCTTCAGCGTGTTTACATCCGTCTTGGAAACGCTCGTACCTCTTTTGAATTCTTGTTTTACTCTTAACAGACTCACCATTGGTCTTTGTTAAAATTTCACACACTTTCTTACGCTTTATTTTCTGTTAATTTGTCGCTTTTCCATCATTATTTTTGCATTTCTTTCAGCAAAAGAAAATCGCCGAACTCACAACAGCTCGTCTAATCTTAGCGGCTGCCACAGATACTGAGATTCCGTGTTTAAAAAAATGAGCGACACAACTTAATATTGTTCATTTAATTGTTGTTACCACTCCGCAGCACCAGCAAGACAAGACTGTAGGTCACTAAGAGAAAAGTATACAACGGTTATAAAAACAAAAGAGCAGTGAAAATAGGCACTAGTAATATGTACTTCAGCAATCGTAACTTTTCAATGTTCGTGAACACTGAAAATGTAAAAAATAAATACCACTGAAAGATTTATCATACGTCAGGGACAATTATGCCTACTTAGTAAAAAAATTAGCTGTTGTACTCTCCAAAATCGCGAAAAATTTCAAATTCCCATTATTTTCCGCACACATCGCGTGCATGTGGGCACAAAAAAATCTCCTCTCTGTCATAATTTCCCAGCTAAAACTCCCAGATACCCGAGCTATTTTCAGCCATCACCCTGATGGATATATCGCGTAGACTTGAACAGGGGGGGGGGCTTGAAAAAGAGGAGGGGGAGCGTCATGAGCAGTCACATCCAAAGTGGGAAGGGGTCGAGTGAGAGAAAGAGATATAGAGAGAAAAAGGCAGCCATTAGTCATCCTGCCGCTGCAACCAGTCGGCTCGGCTCAAAGCCAATTAAGAAGCCGGTCGCGATGAGGCCGGACAAGGTGCCTACTAATACGCAAATTGCGCCATAGGAAACTTCCCTTCTTCCTCTAAGTATGCAAGGGATTTGGATCATTATTAAGATGAAGGAGAATATTTAGTCCGCACGGGTGACGAAGAAAAAATCGGGGTCATTTTTTCACATTCGAAAAGTCATTTGATTCTATTGATTCGATTAGTTTGGCGGGAAGTTCTCTTTGTTGCGAAGCTTTGGTTGTCCCCTTCTGCACTAGTCGGAGCCTGAGTAAACTATCTAATGCCGTCATAAACTATTTAATTTACTTGATCTTCTCCATTTATGTATTATGCACGTTATTTCACCCTTAGAGTTAGCAGTGTTAGAATAAATGTTCACTCATCCCTTATTTATCTAATCTCTCGGAAAATGCGGTAAAAAAAGAAAATGTATTAATATTCTTAAAATTATCTTTGCGATTCTGTGGATATTCTTAAAACATTCAAACTCGGTTGTAAAGAATATTTTCAAGCTCAGTATCCTTAGTTAGCGTCAGAGTCTATCTTTCCCTTCGATTTTTTTGTGGAACTTTGAGAAGAACAAAGTGTTCATAAAATATATATGTTAATAAAACATTTCGCTCTTTTTTTCACTGCAAGCATGTCGAAATGTTTTTTCTGTTCGTGAAATAATATCATAATTAATGTCGTTATGAATTTTTATGAAATAATTCGCAATATGCAACTCAGGGTTACAAATGAATGCTTTTTTTTAGGTGGAATGGAAGATAAAATAACGTTTAGAATAGTATCTTTCTAAACGTAACGATATCTAAATATACTTTTATTTTAAAAAATGTTGGCCGATCGCAATATTTCTAAATCTTTTCCAGTCGTGTTCAATAGTTTTTTTGGCAATGATATTTGTTGTCTCCGCTCCAAACATATTTTTTATTTTTGCTTTTACTCAAAGCCTTATCTTTAAAACGTTGATCTCAATCCTTTTCTTAAGATTTCTCTCCATGATTTTTTTGGAATCGTATTTAAAATGGAATTGTAATACTATCTATTGAAATCCCTAAAGGTAATGTGTTTGGCTTTATTATCACCGAAAGCTGCACTCATGTGGTCATGCCTTGACTCTTTACAGTTAACCCTCGTACTACGGCATTATTTGTGATTTATTTTTTCAATTAAGGGGTGGAATTGTGTAGTTGATGACGCAATGTGCGAGTGGAAACATAAACGGTGGATTTTGAAATTTCAAGAGCCGCGCGAAAAATCAGCTCGTGTGCCGATTCCAAGTCGAGTCAGTCGAGATTACATAAGGTAGGCCGCCATCAGTCGTGTAGAGGTAGATACCCGCAGTGCGGCAAAAAGCACGATGCGATCTCTTCGTTGTCAATATTTGGAATCGCGGGGGATGATATTGAAAAGTTATGAATTTTTGAAAGCCCGTGTTATCGCGAATATAAATTTCGATCAGCATCCCTCAATATCGCTCTTTCTCTCCGTGAAATTCGGGTCGCTCTGCCGATCAGCGAAGCTAGTGGTGCATTTTAAACTCATTTAAATGCGCGGTGGGTGAAAACCCATCTAGAATCCAACTAGAGAAAGCTCCGTTGTAATATTCGTGGCCAAATCCTTACGAACGTATCGTAAAACGTGCGTCAGTGGTGCTTCGGAGAATTATCGACCACGCATAGATATCGGAATACGTTTTTCCTTGAGGTGCGTTCTTTGCACAATGCAATGAGACGCAATAAATCTATTCCTAGAAGTCCTCGCGCGAGTGACAAATTCCTCTCCACGATAGTCTTGGAAGTTCGGCCGACTCTCTATTTGGGTTTGGTCTTCTCGTTCTCCATCTAATGGTCGAATACCCTTTTAACCCTCAACAACCCTTTTCTGTTTATTTCCTGCGTTTTTCCCGTTGGGTCACGGTAAAGGGACGATCCACAGAAAGGAACGTTGTTTGCCTTGGGATGGGGAAGGGTAGACTAGAATTTCCGACAGGAAGGAACCGCTCTCCTGTCTGCTCCGAACATGGGTCTGTTTTTTTGTCTATGTGTGTGTGTGTGTGGAAAGGGGTCGGAGATCGTTACTGCCCACGGCGTGGGGCAGAAAAAAGGTCGATGCGCTCTGTGGATATCTAAACATTACAACATATCCTCCCTCGTTCGGGAGTTCTCCCTTATCAAAATGTCGCACCTCTCCGCCTGATCTTTTTGTGCTCTTTCTCCGTTTGGCCGGTGCATTAGTACCTGAGCGAAGGCGAAGTAACCATTTGTTACCCCTGCGGCTTGTTCCCTCTTCACAACAATGCGCTCTTCATCGCAATGACCCGAGCTGCTATCCTTACATAGTTTTATTTCCTCCTTTTCCCTTGCTTGGTCCAACAATTATTTACGTATGTGCTCCTTGATTCTTTGGGAGAGGTGATTGACATTCATTCATCTGTTACAATGTATTATGATACCTCCCTCTCCATCGCCCCCTATGATGACGCGTCTTTCATTTAAAAGTTATGTTATAGTTAGTTCAAGCTTAACTTTGTAAAAGTTTGTGATAATCATAATAATAACAACTTGGCTTTTGTCCACATAAATTTTATGCAACCACCGAATGTTTTCAATGTATCACAGTCTCAGTTATACGATAGCATCTACTGGGAAGTCTGCCTTTGATGAGACCCAGTAGATGGTACTATGGATTGAAAGCTGGGTCATTAGCTGCATTAAAGTTTTGTGGACAAGATTCAATTCATTTTAACCACGAATTATGCTGTCTTAAAACTTTTCAGGGTATAATCAAGTGGACCCTGGTCAATATTTTGATGTATCTCAAATTATAAAATCTTACCTCACTATTTAGTCATATTGATTTTGCTTAAATACTCGGCACACCGGTAAATTTTGACAGTTGCTTACTCTATTCAAAATGTGTAGATGGTAGCGAACGTTTGAAATGACTGATGCGTCAGTAAGGAGGAAAAAATATGTATAATTTAAAGAGAGGAATGCGTGCTCTTAAATATGTTATCTAAAAACAAAGTCCCCATCAGTGTGAATTTTGCTGTTTCCAATTCAATTGTAGACGATCCTCAGTTATACTTTTTCTAGGGGCTTCCTTAACACCTTTCGACACTTTGCATAATCAGCTGTATTCAACTATATTCCCTTGATGTGATTTTAAGTTCAGTTTCTGAAAAAATGTTATCTGGTACACAATTGCCTGTGTTGAAAAGTTGGAAATTATATTCTGGTGCTCTTTTTGGTATAATAGTTTTGTGTATTATAAAAGAAAAATGTTGTCCAAGATTTACTCAGTATACCCTAAAACTTTCAAAACAATAATTTAAGTTTTCATCAAGCGATTCACCACCAAAGAAGACGAAATTGAACCGATTGAGTGGGAGGTAAGCGTACTCCTTAGTGTTAAGAGAAGGTTTTTCAGCTTTTCCCTCGCTTCCCGGGCTCTTTTTCCAGAACATTTCCTCAGTCAACTGGATACTTTTGACGTATCGAATTTTTTGTGTTCCAATTTAGTTTCAGGAGGAACAGGCAGATTAACCTGGACTAAAACATTAAGTAGCTATTATTAGATGTGTTGAAACAAAGGAATGAAAATCTTTGGAAAATAGAAATCGCCACAACTCAAGACGTACCAAGGAAAGAACTGTTCACATCCGCTGCTTAGTTATAGGGTGAGCTCATACCTTACAAATAAGAACCAATCTTTGTGTTGATATGATTGAGAGTGATAATTATAAAGGATTTCCCTTTTCGTTCTAAAGCTAGAATCATCTATTATGGCGTATTCTGTTCAACGATTGTCGTTAAGAAAGAAATATCTTCTTCGTTTCCAAAGTTTGCCCATGTAAATGCAGCTATGACTTCCTACGAAATTTACTTTCAGTATTTTTACCACCAAAATGTAATCGTTCATTATTTTTTAAACTAAAACACCTATGTGTTTAATTGATTTTTGTCGACGCTTTATTTTTGAGCTCGGAAGGAAAAATTTGGCGCATATCAAAATGAAATTGAAATAATATATTTAAATGTTTTTAATTGTAATCACCGATGAAAGGTCACCAGCTTCCCTTCAGTGATATTTATTGGCACCAAAATTCACAGCATCAATGCACTATTTTGTGTATCGTACGAAAGTCAGGTGACACAATACCGCGTCGCTCGAGGTATGTCGAGACCAAGGTGGTGACATAACCCCTCTTCTTTCCCTTATTCATAGGTATCATTTCCATTTTAATGCTCTTGAAGCTTAAAATTTTGTTTGATGTTTTAGTTCCGTGAGCGTCCATGCGAGCAATAACAATGTTTCACTTAATAGGTCAAGTAAGTATAAAGTGCCAAAAAATATGAAGCCATCTGGAAGAGGATGTGAGGGAAGTAGCCATGTAGTGTGCGAGGGGCCAATTAAAAAAAATATTTCTCCGAAAGACAACCGCGTCGTGGGTCTTTGAGAACGACGAGAAGGGAAGTTCTCATGTCTTTTTTATGGCCCTGATGATGAGCGGATGTGGGAATTAATGCCTAGAATGATAACGGGGCATCCCCCAATAAATAGGGTAATCTTTATGAAATGCGATTGAAGGTAAAATAAATTTTCTCACCATTAACTATTTATTATACCCGGAACAATGGGGACCTTAAAAGGGTAGGGTCTTTTGAAGATTTGCTATTCTCTCATCTCGTCGCTCCTAAACCCAGCTTATCGTCGAACCCTATCAAAAATGCTGTAAAAGGTGTTTCGCCGGAATTTTAATGTGAGATTTAATTTCTTTCTTTCTCTCCAATAGAAAAACCGTTGGTCGTATTTGTACTAAAAATATAATGTTTTTACAATGTTGTTTTCGACGCCTTTTGATGATGCCAAATTTATTAGTGATGTCCATTATCAAATTGTTCAGAGATCAATTAAAAAAACCCCGCGAGGCTAGTTTTTTTTACCTCTTCTGCTTTACATTCTGACTTTTATAGCGTTCCTTCGCGTCATTATTCTAGCGTTGCTAAAAAAACGCTTTAATTTGAATTTATTGTCTACTATTTTTCATGGTTAAGGTCATTGCCCTTCGTTCCGAGCCTTAAAATAATACATTCTTTCCCCATCTGATTCTTCAACTTATGAAGAGTACATGAAAATTGCTTCCTATCCAAACAACATTCGATGATTTCATTCAAATTTTCAATAATAGATATTCGAAGTGGAGTGGCTCAATATTTATGTGTATGTGCATAAATTTGTGTAGCTGAGTATGATGTGTATATGATATTTTCAGCAATAACTTAATGTTATTTCACAGCAGAGGAATAAACAGCAATATTCGGGGTTTTATGCTTTTAAATTATATGTTACCTCGTTTATTCCTGTTGTAACGGTATTCCTTACATGGTATTCCTTAAATATTGGAACTTCATAACATTCTTTTGATTATTTCATGTCCGCAAATATGGCTGTGGATGTAATTTTCGTTTACTTCCTCACGTTTTAAGTAGTCACTAAATTTCAGCCCATGACGGAATTTTATTATTTGGTTATCACTAATAACAGACTTCTAATTACAATGAGTCCCTCTCAAGACTTCTGTAAATATTTTTATTTCTTTCCTATGCATAAAATTCTACCCTAGTGTATTTTTGTAGTGTGACTTTTAAAAACCGTACTTTAAAAACTTGCCTATGGATGGATTCTTATTGCTTCATGTAATAATTTTATGTCACCTCGTATTGCATTTAAAAGCGTTGAAACTGGAATTGTTTTTTTCTCGTCCGTCTTTGTATTTTGCGTTAATTTGTCCTGCCTTATAATTTTTATACATTTGCGTATTTATGAGAGCTTTGCGTCATTGAAATACTTAATTTAAATTATGAGCAAGTGTCTATTTGAGGATTTTAACAGAGCACACTCATTTTATTACTTCTGTGCATGCTTCCGTGTAGAAATGAGCGGAATTGTTCGCGTCACTTTATTGCATGTCATACGACTAGAGGAAATGGCCATCATTCCATTTATGTTGATAATGGTTTATTATTTGTTAGAAGGAATACCTCAGTTTTATTTGTGGCACATAAATACTGTTAAAGGGGATTAGACTGAGGACAATCCCTTTATTTACTGCGAGAAAAATAAATTGGTGATGAAGCGCAAGAGAGTTTTAATGTGTGTTTAAGTAATTTTCTTAGTCCTTAAATTTTCAAACATTTTATGCCGTAATATTTGTCATTAACATTTTGATTTCCTTCCTGGGTGGGTCTACACGTGTCTCCAAGAAATCCGTGTGACTGACTCTTACACACTTTATTGCTCTACCTGGTGGAAAGGCTGTTGACTTTTTGATTATGAAAGATTGCCCTTAGTGATTATCCATCGCAAAATGTGAGACTATTAGAAGTTATTAGTGAGTAAAATAAGTGAAAACGCCCAAACCTGAATTTTATTTCTTCAGATTAAGGAATTGCTGGCCTTGACTTCCTGGAAGTAGGCATTTACATTTATTGCAAGCAATCACAATGTGCTCTTGGAGTAATTGCGCATAATAGGACAGCTTAAGGGGAATCAAAATCAGTCAAAGAAGCTGATCAACCGCAGTGACTCATCTCGTCGCGACTGAAGTCCGGCGGGAGAAAGGAATGGTGGGTATTCATATGAAGGTCTTACGGTCAAACCTATAAAATAGTGACAGAAAAATTTGTCTAGTCTATCATTGCCATGCTTTTCAGCATGAGAATTTATAATAACTTAAGGGGTATATCGTCGTTCGGAGTGCCTGGAGTTGAATTTAGTTTATTAAGATGTTGACCGTCTTGCATGATTAGCGTAGAAAAATTTAGTTTATCATATGGTTCACATGGTTGTCGATTTTTTTGTGGCCGGATCATTTTCATTTCTTCATTAGCGCCTTATTCTTCTCCGTTTTTCACTTGCCGATATGAATGATCTTTATTCGTCATTCGTACATAATGGTAACCTCAGATTAGCTCTATTGAATGTAAAATATCTTAGCAACGAATTGAATTCGTTGACCAGCCCTAGTTTTTTTCTGGCAATGATTGACGTTAGATCTTTAAGAGTGGTTTCGAACAATAATAATTATTAATTTTATATAAATTGTGATAAAATTATGTTTTTCTATTGGGTTTATTATCAACTCTAAAAAATCTATACTGATAATCAGCCACTATTTACTGAACTTTTCCTCCGATAATTATGTGGTTAATTTTCATAATATTTAAGATTCTATATATTTTAGAACCATTTATTATTTTCCTAATGGGGCATAAACGCGTGGCCTGTTTGCTTTGGAAATTGGGTTACACTTCGCTGAGCAGTAATCTCTTGCTCTTTTCACTTGGCCTACAGCTGTTTCCTGGAAACAGTAAGCAGTTGCTGTAAACTACGGTTTTTTTATCACCAAAAGTCGTATCTCTCCCGTATAAATGGCTCAATATTTTATATCCGTGATAGCCAATCCTTTTTCCTTAAATGCGGCTTATGGGTTATTTTAATTGAGCTTAAATCAGTATGTTACGTAAAATTAATTTAAAATACTTGTTTGATTGTTTCACAGTGAAGCATTATTTTTGTTTCATCTTACACAGTGGAACATGTTTAGTATTTTAATTTCATTTTACGTGATAATTTTGTCCCATCCTGATGTTGTTATGTTGTTATTTTTTATTCTTATGCTGTTGTTTTGTGATGCTGTTACATTGTTATGCCTGAATCCTTTCAGGTAATTTGGTGTTATCAAAAAAGGCAGAAATTTCAAGGCCCAATTTTAAGCAATGCAGACATTAGTTAATTTAATTGACAGATAGTGTCTTTTCATTTATTGTTAAGGATAATTCACCCAGCCTGTTATTGGGGAAGTCGACACCTTGAGTAGATAGCGAGCATATGGCGCAGAAAGGCTTAAACCCGTGAGCTAAGGGAAATACGAAGATAAGATAAGCAATCCGACAAAAATGGCTACGAATTTGCAGAAAGCGCTGCAAAGGTTTTGAAGGAATTAGGCTCGGAGCCGTTATAAAGTAGGAGGCTACGCGCTAGGCTTAGATTGCTTGAGAAATTACGGATATATGTATTTCAGAGCGACACGGAGAACGTCATATTTGAATCCCACCACAATTCCAGGTCAGACACAAAATATAAATTAAATGAAAGGTATTAACACTTTTCCACAGTTATTTAATGCGTACGATGCGTTTCGGTGCGTACGATGCCATAATCTGGTAAAAAACTTTCGGGGTAGTACGTAGGTGTAGATGTACTGAACGTACAAGATCGTAATAGATGATGGCTCTGTACGCAATAAATAATTATAGAAAAGTGCAACTGCCTTTTATTTCAATTCGTCGAGCTTCCCCTATATCACGTGTGAATTGGTTAAGTCCACACTTGTCAGAAATTCGTACGCGCATATCCATTTTTTCGTTTATTCCTGCTGTTCTAACAACCCCCACCGCATGCATATCGAGGGGGCTTTCTTGGTAGCACGTCGGTGTAGATGTACCGAACTTACCAGACGGGGAAGACCTCGGTGGCTACCCCGCTCCGTAGGGCCCTGCGGAGCAGTCTGAAAATTATCCTTTTCTTTCGTGAGCTTCCGCCCGAAAAATACTCCTTCCCTTCCTCACTCCTTATCTTCCCTCTCCTTCCTTGCGGGCCCTTCCTCCTACACGCGCCTTGTGACCTCGTCGCTCGGAACAGAAGGCGCTATTCTCCCGACGTTCACGTGCGTTTGTCCGAACTTTTGAGTCCGCTCCATCATCTTTTTTGTCGGCCCCGGTCGCGTTTTCTTTTTTTTTAATAAAAAAAATGAATAATTCCCTTGCCTCCCTTTTTCCCAATACTTAGAGAAACCGGTTAAGAGGGTGGGGAGGGAGTGGGAGGATAGGTAGAGGGGGATGGGGGAGGGGGGGGAAGAAGATCGTCTAACTCTCCTATCGGACGGAAACAGTGAGCTTGTTCTCCCCCTCGTAACCCCACCCTCCCCCCAACGCACTACCATGTACCCCAATTTCTTCCACCCCTACTTCTCATATTCTTCCCCCTCTTTCCCCCACCCCTACGGTCTCCCCCACTCTCCTTATGCCCCTCCCCTCATCCTCGGAATCTCCCCCCCCTCTTCTCTACCCACTTCCTGCGTCTGCCCCCGGAACTTTATGCCACCCGCGAGACAGACCTTCGTTTCCGTCATTATGATTAAGGGGGCACACTACCGCGGGGAAAGCGTAACTCTCGAAAAGAAGTAGCTGTGATATAGGCCCCTATTCTTGTAAGAAATCAGTAAGCAGGTCTTCATCTATAATATAGATACTCAATATTAGGAATTAAAAGTTTAATTCTGTTGTTTTCGCTGAAGTCGTGGAAGCGTTGCATCGCGTCGGAGAAACAATTCGAGACAAATGTTCTCATAGTCGTACTCAGGATTCAAGGGTCTAGTAACACTGTCTGAATTTTCATGCAAAGATAAGGGACCAGAATTTACACTTGGAAAGGAATACTTTACACTAATATTTAAGAGTCCAAAACTGCGTGATAACACAAAATTAACGCCATTGTTGTGTTTCTTTTCCTAAAAAATCAACGCTTAAGAGAACTGTTTAACAAAACAAATGGTAAGATGCATTTTATCATTAAAATATATGTAAAATATAAGTCCACGACGACCATCGTTATGCTACTACATGAGAAACATTTTTGGTCTGCCTCGGTGCTTCACGGTGTAGTAATTATCCCATTGAGGAGATTTCATAACAGCAAGATTTAGAACGAGAACCCTATGTTTATGTATTCTCGAATTTATTTTTTATTTCTATGAAATTTTTTTTATAATTATAATAATTTTTAATTTAAGTTTAAGTAAATCCTTAGGTTTGTGACCCAAAACGAGCGGCAATAAGCCAATCCTACGATTATTACTTAAACGCAGCATTATATTCCGTCGTGATCCAAAGGGTACAGTTTAGATGAAAACTTTGCAGATGCTTCTTGCATTTTACCATAGAGTAAGTATATACTTTCTCTATGATTTTACTTTCTCTTGAAATCCTTTTGCTCTCTCTCCTATCATGAGGTTGGCATGTTCATTTTTTCTTTTCTCACTAATGTAATGCCTATGTCCCTTTTTAGCCTTTATTTGCCCATTTAAATTAGGAAGGGTGATTATTCCTAAAATCATTTTTTTAAATCGACTAATCGAACCATGTATCCATTTCCTTGCTTGATTCAAGTCAAATGATATCATTATTAGTTTCAATTATTGTATTTTAAGTATTTTGATTACATTAAGTATAGCTATAAACAAAAGCTACGCGGAAAATGTCTATACTATGCCATTTAAAAAAAAATCTGGGACTCAATGCGGGTATATGCGGATGATGTTAGCTCCCACCATCTACCCACGGTATTAAAGACGATATCTCCTCTTCCAATATTGGAAAATACTAGATATTTTAGAAAGGAAAATCTTCGGGAGAAATTGTTAGACGTTACTCCGTATTGTAATTTCATATCTGAGTAATCTTAATTAAATTTACTTAATATCTATGCCACAAAAAAAAGAAATTCATTGTAAAATTGCCAAAATCCATTGTAAAACTTTTCTCGTGTCAGTCTAGATTTGGTACAGCAAATCCAGCACCAGCCCGCACTGCTGGAGTTGACTGTCTAGTATCGTGTGATTACGGCTGTACTTACTTCAATTTACTTGATTTTAAGGCGAATATTCAATACCTTTCAATAATTTATATATAAACTTTAAGGGAGTTAATATTTCGTAAATAACATCGCCATTTCCTTCATTAAATCCTTCCCTTTGTATCTTTAGTTTTCCCCTCATGCTAAACACATTTTCAATCCTTACCCAAGATTCTTACTATTCCGTAGTAATCCCTTGTCACTTACTTAACTGTCACCAGTCTTCCCTATTTAACTCTTGGCCTTTCAATATCCATTCCTTTCTTGTCTCCTAAGACCCTTTCATCAAACTTGAATGTCCCATTTCCTGAAAAACTACAAAAATATACTAAAACAGCATCTATAATTTCTTCTGAGTTTTCCTTCGGTGTTCCCCATATATGTGTCTTTTGTGTTTTTATGTATATTATATTCAATCTTGTTGGGTTTTCGTTTCATTGTCCTATATTTATTAATTAATGTTTTAAGTGTCGATTTATAGCGGTACTTTTGCTTCATGCACGGAAATGGTTGATTATTTTAAATAAATTAAGGAAATTGTGAAAGCAGTCCAGAATGACGGGAGAATCCAGGGTGTTTCAGCCTGACGTTTGAGTGACCGCCATGAGTTGATTGGGAATGGCGAGTGGGAGGGGAGATTGTTGAATTGTTTCCTTGGTCTCGGACGAAGCGGTGCTCCACGGAGGCTTGCATGCACCGGAGCAATGTTCCCTGACAGTTGTGCCCCGGGCGAGGCCCCTCCTGTCTCCACAATGGCCATATTCCTCCGCAGTCCCTTCTCTCTCTCCCCTGCGTGTCCCACTCTGCCGCCTCCAACATCCCGAGTTAATTTTAGGCGTTCGTATTTTTACGAGGATTTTTGGAGAATCGGTTCGTGGAGAATGGAGATGGAACTACGGAGTGCAGCGCTCATATAACTTTCTCAGGGGAGGATCGTCGACTGCACCTAATTGTCGCTCGACATGAAATATAGAACTCACTCAAACTCAAGGTATGCTAACCCTGAGGCGGGTTTGGGCATTGTTGCCGGCTTCACTAGCGTCATTGTGTCGGTATCGGTTTTGAATCTGTGGTTTACTGTTTCCTCTTTATTCCGTCAAGGTAACTCTTTAAGAAAAATATAAATGGATTTCTGTTAAATTGCGCGTGTGCGTTTTTTTATGATTTATTAGTATTTATAAGTAAGCATAATTTTATAAGTATTCACTGCAGTTATAACTACCCCTAGTGTAGCTAACGGATTTGACTCGATTGATTTCATGAAAACTATACGAAATTACTGATTATGCAAATGTTTAAAAAGCATTCTAATTAGATTTCTTATGACTGACATCTTATTGGTTGCTCAAATCTTGTTTCAGATATGCCGAAACTAGAACGATTCAATCATTTTTTGTATTTCTTTTCTAGGAGAAACGTAAGTCCTTGCTATGTGCATAGCTGAGCGTCACATGACCTTATATTATTATTATTCCAAAAAGACTTACCGTTCGCTGATAATTTATGTATTTTTAGTACCTATTTGTTGTAATAATCCATTTATTCATTAATAAATTTGTATGTTCTCATGTTTAAAAATAAAATAGATAACTTAATTGAAGTAATGGTGAGATGTAGTTGAGAGAAATTTTGCACCTTTTGGAAGGATAAAAATGTATTGTAGCTTCATTGCTCCACTTAACCAATCCTGTCTCCCAAGATTATTTCCTTAGAGCCACGAAACATTTTGTGGTCGATAAATGAATAGAAATGACATTTTACTTGCTCAATTATTGAGATGGAAGCGATAAAATTATCATGTCTGTCGCTTTATTTTTTGCTTTTTATTTGACTCGTTTCTTTAAAATATTCCAAGAAACTGATTAGATTAGCCGGGATAATTTGAGTCTGTAACAGCGACGATGCTCCGAGTGCAAAAGGTCTACGACCCGTGATAGAAATATTCGTGATGCAGGAGTGTTGTCATGAATTCTGCGTAACAATTAAGCCATCACACTGTCGTTTAAAGGTGATGGGTATTCCACGGAATTCATCCACAGCAAGATGTATTTCTCTTCACATTACGAAGATATTTCTTGGAAATTCAGTAGGAAATGACGTGTATATTTGAGCCAACCGTTACTTCTGGTCATACTGTTTCATTTTTTTTACGAGTGCACCATGTCCCCGAAAATAATTTTTCGAGACTGTTAAATTATTTATAAGCGTTATCATTTTAATGTTTCCCCTTTGGGCGCACTTTGAATTTGTTTTAAATTGTAAATTGGCAACTAAAGATGAGTCGTAGAATTGACAGTTACGCGGAGAGGCGTTAAACGCGTTCAAATTTTTAAAACAGTTGATGAGATTTCGTTTTTATAGCTTTAATTCGGGTTTTAATTCATTGGGGGGTCATAATCTTTTGGGATTTATTGCCTATAAATTCCTCTGTGGAGTATCTCGAAAAGATTGTTTGATGGAGATAAAAAAAAGACGCCCATCAAATATATCCTTTGAGAATGAAATTATTTTTCAGCCCGGCGCTCCGGCGCCGTGTTCTTTGTTAATTGATGGCATAGTAAAGTTAGTTTGTAGCGTAGTTCACCTAGTACCTCCTTTTTACGCTGATTTTGTATCTTTAACAGTGACTATAAATTAAATTAACAGAGTTATTCTCGTCAGTAGTCAATGCTTGCTGTTGATATTAAAACAATGCTGTAATAGGTAAGTTATCCGAATATCGCTCGCAAAGATGCAATGCATACTTTTGATCGTGCCTACAACACCTTATATATCTCAGTTCTTTCTTCTTTTTTCACTCGTGGGGATCGAGTTGGTGTGGTGGCTGGAGTGTTGGCTTTCCACCTGGTGGACCCGGGTTCAAATCCCGGTAGCGGCAGAGAATTTTCAGAGCCCGATCCCTGCTTGAATGTTGTGTGGAGGACATTTCAAGCGCAACACTTCGTCCGTCGGATGGGACGTTAAGCCGTGGTCCCCTTGGTGCCTTTCGTTAAGTGCAGGCTAATGCCGACGCCTGGTTTCTCTCCACCTTTCCTTCCATACCCTTCCCTCATGGCACAAATGACCCCAGCTGTTGGTCGCACCCTCCAAATACCTTTTTTGACTCGCATTTGGATACAAAATTTTGAACTGTTTGTAATTTTAAGTTAGATTAATTTGATGTGAATATCAAATTTTTTATAGCTATTCTTGGATTAAATAATTAAAAGATGTATTCTATTTCCTATAAATTTAACCGAGAGTATCCATTTAATTTAGCAATTGTATTTATGTATTAATTGTTCTTTTTGCTATTATTTTACTTAGTAAACACGTATTTAATTTCGATTTCCACTTTCATATGTATCGTTTTTATATCTGAATTTCGGTTTTATCTCAAAATAATATATGGCTCATACTAGTTTCTTGATCTTTTTTGCGGTAAATTCAGGAAAATGTATATGGTTAATGACAAAATGAGGTTTTTTTGCCACAAATACAATAGGGTAGTTTCCTTCATCAAAGAGAACAAAGGGCATTGATTGCGATTCGTTACCCACCATTAGTGTATTCATAATATACAAATTATTTGGTTTTAGAAATCAGAATGCTAATGGTCAATTTTAATCTCTTTTGAAAAAGGCCAGATTGGCGCCCATGGGATGCCACTCCACGTGAAGTCACAAGGACCTAGATGCTATACGAGTAGTCAGGA
Source organism: Ischnura elegans (assembly GCF_921293095.1). Taxonomy (NCBI): domain Eukaryota; kingdom Metazoa; phylum Arthropoda; class Insecta; order Odonata; family Coenagrionidae; genus Ischnura; species Ischnura elegans. The sequence continues at coordinate 37,980,092 of NC_060249.1, read as the reverse complement.
GTTTTACATCGCCTGAGATTACCAATGCATGTATGAGGCACGGTGCTCAGGGAAACATCTCTTTTTAATCACCTATTAAAATTGCCTTAGATCGGAAAACTTCCTTCGTTTGATAGGGTATTAATAATCCTAATATTTTTTATTGTCTAAATCAAAAAGTGAAATACGTACTCCAGGATTATTAGGAAACCACCCTATTTTAGCCGTCCTTCGGGACATATGTTTAATGATTATTGCTCAAGAATAGTGCGGGATGGATGTTTTTACTACATAATTATTTTGTTGCTTGTGACCAATATAGTTTTTAATTGACTTTATTAATGGAAATACTCTTACTGATTTGTAAATGAAAAACTTTGCTGTTTCTACAATTTGGAACTTTATTTTCCTGACTAGTTTCGATTTTATCTTTATGTGTAATGCTTCTATATCTAGTCATTAATATTCTAATTGTCTGCCTTATATGACCACTATAAAAATATTTTTGCGTTGTGAAGATACGATCCTCTCTTTTATCATGTGGATGCTATCAATTGGCTGCATCCAAAGTTTGGATTTTTATAAAACCAATATTTCTTGCGTTAGTAATTAATTCTCATAAATGAAATGCGGTGATAATTTTCATTAAGGAATCTAAATATTGAAAACATTTTTAGGTTGAACATAGCGTTCATTAAGAGCGAAGATAAGTAATGAAAATGCATTTCTTTCTGCATAAAAACATTAAGATGATGCTAAATAATTTCCTTCTGAAGGGGTAAATGATGGACGTTGTCAAGTTTGGTTATGAATTAAATCAATCCTGTCGAGTTACATCAGGTCTGACCCAATTGGAGCAGAACTCATCAGGAATTAAATCCAATCCTATGAGACCTGTTATGAATTGATGAGATCTGTTCAGGATTCAAATAAAGTCTGGACTAAGTCGATCAGATCTAATCTAACTTATTACATTCTAGATAATTACTGACATAACTTGATAAATTTAAATCACGTCTAATCCGAATAAATTTTAACCTCATATCATTATGATTGGATTTATTTGTGAAAATTAAAATTATAAAAGTAATATAAATGTAGTATAAACAATACACCAGTGCGATAATTTTCATTAAGAATACTAAAATTGTAATTTGCCAATATGTAATATAATTACGTTTCCGCACCTTGATACTCCAGACTTCAGGTAAGACTTTTCATTTACTGTTTTTAACATCTCTACTCAACGAACCTTTCAACATGATGATAGAAGAACACACAAGCATATGTATTTTTTAAACTTAAATCTTTCGTGGTCCATTCAAAAATTGCGTAGGCCGTTGGAATTGTACCGACGGAGTTGGTTTCTGATAAATCCGCTTGGTGTCGACTTATTCGTAAACATCAGCTGATCACAAGGCAGTTTTGTTTTTGTAGATATCGTTATTTTTTGCTTAGTAACGCAGTTGTTTTGGAAGTGCGTTTTGTGTTATTTGGCGGATTTTAGGATTAGCGATTTGAACGAGCAAAGAGTTGAGGTTTTGTGTTAAACTCGGAAAATCTACGAGCGAAACTTTGATAAGCTCAAGGTTGCTTACAGTGACGATGCTATGAAGCGTGCGACACGTTTTAAGTGGCAAACGCGTTTTAAAGATGGTCGTCAGTCAATTGAAAATGATGAGAGTTCTGAACCTCTTTCCACGTCAACTGACGACTCAATATCAACCAAGTCAATACCCTGGTGCGAAGAAACTGACCTCTGACTATGAGGGAACTTGCTGAAGTGAGTGGGATATCAATTACGACATACCATGAAATTTTGATGGAGAAATTAAAGATGCACCGCCTTTTATGAAAGTTACTCACATCTGGTGACGGAAACCCAGATGGCCAATCGCGTTCAGGTCTGTCGGGAGTTGCTTGAACGTTAAAGAGAAGACGAAACCTTCACGTCGAGAATAATAGCAGTGAAGACCTTGCTCCTTTTGAATTCACTTAGTTCTCCAAAATGAAAAACCCTTTTAAAAGAAAGAGAATTTAAGACAGTTCCTGATATCAAGACAAATGAGACAACGTACGCAGCTGAAGAATACCACAAATGAAACGTTCCAGGACTGTTTCCAAAAGTGGAAAACCGGTTGCGATTAAGAGTATCCTTCGAGGAGGGGAGTAATTTGAAGGGAACAGATACCTGTTACTTGTAAATAAAATATATTTTGTTTTATGACATCAGTCTAGGTATGTTTTGGACAGACCTCTTACACCGACCTAGGTTTCTACGAATAACTGTCACTCTCAAGGCGTCGAATACGTCAAAGCACCGAAATATATTCCCATCCCTACGGTAACAAATGTATATATAGATAATTTGATGGTGTTTAACACTTTGAGAATGATGGGTATCCGTTGAATGCAAGGTCGTGGTAGTTTTTATTAAAGCGAAGGAAATTAAAAAAAAAGTTGAGTTCTAATATTACCATGATTGAAAAGTTCCACCAAATTACATCTGAGTCAATTGTTTTTGTCCTTTCATAAGATCCTCATATTCATTAAAATACCCATTTTAAATGCTATATTCTTTCATCAAGGCAAAGAAGTAAGTAGTTGAGGCAGATGAAGAATGACACGAAGACGAAAGACAATATGAGACTAATAGAAATGGCTTGGGATTGGAGGAAATGGAGGGTTGTAAGGTACCAACAACTTAAAATGCAATAGCATAAATTAATTTATTCAGAAGTAATAAAAAATAAAGCTCATTTTAGTTTCAAATTGAAGCACGATGGTGTTAAGTCAGCGTCACTTCCAAACTCACCATTGTTTGAAGTTCACGGATCAATAGTTTCATTAAAAAGTATCCTGCCTTTTTGAGCCACAAATCTGGCCTTAAGTGGCTTCCGAAAATAACCCCTAATATTAATGGAAAAAATTTAAGTCTCAAAAAGTTGGCAGTTGACAATTCTTATGGCTTATAATGGCCAAATTTGTACCAATGCTAATAAAGGTAGTCTATTATTAAAACAAAACTGATCTGATTAAATGAGGTTGGTACACGAGATTTATTTACCATTGCAACCAATTGCGACGATTTAGATGAGGCTTGTCGAAAAAGGTCTGTGATAGACACCCTGATCAATTTGTTTGAGAAATATCCTTTGAGAGTGCCCACCCTTGATACGCCTTTCATGTGTCAGTCAACGTCCTCGCCACGACCAGAGCAAGGGGACGTGATCGCAAGTGGATAAGCAGGCGGGGAATGCGAAGGGAAACGTTTCCAGAAAAGAACTCGGTCGAAGAACGGAGAGCCCCAAATATAGGAAACGCGAGGAGCAGAAGATGCCTCGGAAAAAATTTACATTCGGGCAACTTATGAATAAAACAGCAGGAAGTGGCTTCCGCGGGCATTTCGTGTCGACAGGCACATGTGCAGCGCAAACCACGGCATGCAACGGAAACTGTCCGAAATTATGGAAAAAATGGACAATTAAAAAAAATACCCACTCCTTATGATGCCGTTAACCTATTTTGTAAATTAATCTTGGTATCTGTGAGTGGAGGAAGAAGATTTTTCGCGCCGGTGTTTAGTATTTTTCCATCTCTGCTAATCGATCATCTAGCTTTCAGCCTGCGGTGATCTGGAAGACTATTTTAGTCGTTGTCGTCGTAGAATTCTCGCCTCATCTCGATGTGCTGTAAACCGTAGTACGTATACAAACCTTATAGAGTGTCAGGCAAGTTATGGCTAATTAATATTTATTTTACCGTATGCTACATATGTGCTAAACGTCTTATATTAAAAGTGCTCAAAGTGAACCGTATTACCCCAGATTTTGATTCTGGTGAGTCATCTACTGAAGATCAAACTGTGCTTTGTGAGCAATCTCTCACTATATTACGCTTGAAATATTTCGCATTATTTTATCACGGAAAGAATTAAATATATTTTTGTTCCTATAAGAAACCGGTACTTTTTTGCGAAACGAAAGGAGCTTTGGTCTGATGTCAAATGGTATTGCCTCACACTGAATTTTGATTGCTTAGGCTGCTTGTATTTTGTTTTTCTTACGCCGTATTCAGTCAGGTCACTTCTCTCTTGTAGTGATACGCATGATTTGGTAGCTTTTCTGTATTATTCCACTTTTCGTCATGCTTCTGAAGGTTTTTATTATACATATTAGCCATTAATAAAATCAGATTCAATTTGATTTTTTTTGCCAGTAACTAACTACCTAAGTTAAGTTAACCCTTAAGTGGGCGCGTTATTTTTTTACGCGGATGGGCCACACTGGTGGCCCAAATTAATTTTTTTATTTCCTTAAGTTTTCAACATTTTGTAAAAATGTTTACAAACAATAAATTTGGATAGTAAAAATTGAAACTGCTGTAGTAATTTTCCACATTTTTTAATCCTACTCGACCGGTTTCAATTCTTACGCATAATTCTCAAGAGCTGTCTTAATTCGTCGACAAACAGTCTGATTCGTAGTGCTAGTATGGCAAAGAAGACGAGGTTATTTCTGAAGTAGTCTAAAGCATCGAAACAGGTTGAGTAAGATTAAAAAATGTGGAAAATTAATACAGCTGTTTCAATTATTACTATCCATGGACTTCCACAAAGTCAATTCGTCGACAATCTGTCTAATAAATTTGGACTTTTTAATTGTTTTGTGAACTTTTTGTCACTATGGAACACATTTATAATTAATGAAGGAACAAAATGCTTCCCTGCCCTTCCTTCTGTTCATTGTGTTCTTCTTTGGCATATGGTGCTCGAATGTGCTTTTATTCGGCTATTCTTTCGTAGGCATGACTTTAGTTTCTCGCACTATCCCGTCTATTATATCTTCAGCAGCTTTCGACGGGTATCTGGTCTAGATGCATTTTATTATTTTCTGATTAGCATCTGAGGTGACTCTAGGTCAGAGTTAAAGATAAGTTTCATTTGCTTGGCTTTTGAGATTCTCACTTCTCGATAAACTTCATCCTTGAGATAGAGAGACATAGAACATGAAAGAGGGAGGCAAGAGGGATTGTGCACCGGAATGTCAATTTTAACTGTGACAGATTGTACGGTCATCATGAAAGTTTAAAGCATTGCGGAGAAGACGATTTTGGGACAAGGAAATTCTATCACTGAAAACAGGTTGTCGCGGGTGGAAAGGTAACACTGGTGAAATTGTGCCTGCGATTGTCGAGGCCGAATCAGGAATGCGTTATAGTTCCTTAGTAATAATGAACTATTTGGCATTATATTATTATTATTATTATTATAAGAATAGTATTTGTGTATATTGTGTATTTAAATAGTAATTTAGTATCTACAGAGCATCGGTACGGGTGTTTATCCATGAGAATCATCGAAAACAGGTTTTCTGCAGTCTATAAATGGCGCTAATTAAACATTTGTAACTTAAATACTGATTATTTAAATCGACCATTAATCGTGTATAATGAAACCAAGGTTAACTTTGAACGGTATTATAAATAGACATGATCAAAAAGTCGTAAGTAATCGAAATATATAGTACTCGTCGAAATGGCAGGTCTTGGTCCTTCCGGGTTGATGATTGACTCCTTTATTACCATTAAATAAATTCGGTTGCCCCCAAGTATTCGCCACGTGTATTTGGGGGGTAAAGGGGAGAGTTGACAGAGTTAGCGGGGAAAGACGATCAAGTACTCAGATACCGACTCAATACTTCATGCCAAGTCTCGAAGATTTTACTCGGAATTGCATGTTTATATATGCATAAACCCTATTTTTTGCTATTATTATTTTTTAGTTATTTTTTCACCTCCGTTCCTTTCCCTTCTCCTTCCCAAAAATATAGCCTCCCCTGCTCTTCACAGTTGAGGGCATGAGTTTTTGCAATGAGGACTGCACTTGCCAAATCGAGAGGGAGAACAGATTAAGGGTCACGGACTCAATCAAATTTTTATTTTATCTTGACCTCCACCTTTTAAAGACATTCACCCGTGTATGTCCTGTAACGTCGCGTATTATTACGCTATCTCTCCGAGCGATGAATGCGTAATGGCATGACGAATGGACACCATCAACTTGCTGGCAGTCGGCGAACGAACGTATTTGCTCGGACACGTGCAGAGAGACACGTTGGGCCTGGGTAAGGTTGCCAACTTTTCAAGGCTTAAATATTTTTCCGTTAATACTTGGGGTGAATATCCGGAAGCCAATTAAGGACAGATTTGTGGTTCAAACATGCAGGATACTTTTTAATGAAATTATTGGTCTCTAAATTTCACCCAGTGATGAGTGCAGGCACAACATTGACGTCACGCTATTCAGCTCTACTTTGAAACTAATTTGACGTTCATTTTATTATTACTTTCAAAGACATTGCAATACAATTGCATGTTGAGAATAGTAAACGTAACCCTCTATTTCTTCCAATCCCAAGCCAGTTCTTCTAGTCTACTGTTGTGTTTCGCCATTGTACCATTCTTTATTCGCCCCAGATACTTTCTCTTTTGGAATTGGGGAAAGAATACAGCATTTAAAAAGGGTATTATGTTGAATATGCGGGTCTCTAGAGAAGATTTAAACAATTGCCTCTGGTGTAACTTGTTGGAACTTTTCAATCATTGTGGATAGATGAGAGGATAGAGGGGCTCACTAACTCAGGTAATTTTCCACGCTTACTTCATGGTGGAACAAAAACCAGTACAGGCAAACTTTCTGTCATGATAGTGACGCTATAGCCGTTGAAACTAGTCGACAGCGTGCAAAAGTTGGTGGAACAGTACTGAGTTTTTGTTTCTCCATTAATACCTCATCGTTCCACCAAATCACGCCAAAATCACTTAATTTCATTCCACGCTTTGATCACTCTTACACCGTCCTAGCTTTCAACCAACAACCATCATTCTCAAAGTGTCAAATACGAGCAAAACATACACATATTACAGTTGCATTGGTTATATATTTCGGTGCTTTTCTGGCGTTTGACGCCTTGAGAATGACGGTTATCCATAAAAACCTTGGTGGCAGTTTGTAAGTTTGATACAAGTTGAAAAATTACAAAAGTTTTTGAGCTCTTCTATCATAATTAAAAGAGGATCATTGTGTGAGAATGTTGGAAAAAAGTTAGTGAAGAGTCTTATCTGGAGTCTGGGGTATAATGGCGCGGGAAACGTGCAGGCTGAGGAAATGACTGGAGGCATTCGAGACGTGGAAGAGGAGAAGAAAGGAGAAGGCAAAGTGGACAGAGAGGAAGAGGAAATACGAATAGCTAGGCGAGGCTAAATGCTAGACGTAACAAACTAAGAAGAGAATATTTCTAGAAGAGATTCGGTGGAGACATAGGTTTTGATCAACTAAAGGCTGAATGGCGATACTTGGTGGAACTTGGTGACAGGAAACATGATAAAAGATACACTGTAGTATGTCCCACAGAAGTTTACTTAGCCGACCCAGGTTTCGACATTACACTACTGGCTTTGAAAAGGACACAGTGTAATGTCGAAACCTGGGCCGTTTAAGTAAACTTCTGTGAAACATACAAAGGTGTATATTTTATTATGTTACATAGGATTTGGATGGATCGAGTACTAAGATGAATTGGGTGCTAAAAGCCGTGTTAAAGGAAAGAGTATTTGGTAAACAAAGGAGGGCATGTAATACAACAGGATTTATCGATAGAATTAGAGGGAATTGGCCTCGTTGTAATTGAAAATTAGAGTCTAATTAGGCAGGGTAGGCAGGCGGATATTATTTAAAAATTATTCCACGTAAACCTACCTAAATACTTTGTTAATAATAATCATTCAGTTGCCCAATATGGTTTTGAAAGCATGTCGTAGGCATTTAAGCTTACTCAGAAAACGACAAAAGGAGTAAATAAAAGGATTCGTTAGAGCTCATAGTGGGTGGAGCGCTTTCAGCTGGTTACAGGTTCAAACCTCTGACTGAGTGAAATTTACATACCTATGGCTAAGTCTGAGGTGAGGTCCATTCTTACTTTTTCAACTAACCTTCTGATTGAATCAGTGCGTGAGAAAACGATAATCAAAATCTTAATACTTATAAGTCCTTATAACCACTTTTCCCATCAGTCAAACCATTTAAAAAAATTAATCTCAACGAATCTTAACCAACGAAGGTACAGTAATTATATAGCTGTGTCTGTTTATACTTTCTGAGGAGCCAGCACGGTCAACACATGTGTTGTGCCAGCATGACGATTGTGGGTGCTCTTTTTTCCTACTAAGCAAATCATTGAAAACATTTATCTCGCATAACTTTCGATGGCCGGAGAAACCTGGAGATACTAGAGAACGTAGAAGGCTGGAAATCAACGGCTTATCGGGTCTTCCGATGAAGATGCAGCTTTTATGTTGGTGTATCTGTTTATGCTTATTGAGAAGCGAGTACAGAGCACACGTGTTGTGCAGGCGTGAGTCTTTGGGGGGGTTGGGGCGTGAGGGGGGGCGGCCCATCGGGGGTCGGGGCGGCAAATCCACGAGTCCACGTGGTCGACCTTCCGAGAACAACGGTCGACCAAGGCCTCTCTCCATTCAATCCCTCATTGTCAGGGCCCGTCTCACAATGGCCCAGGCCATTAAGGGGCATGACGCGATCCGGCGAAACAAATAGGAAAATTATGTAGATGCCGCCGAGAGGTGAACAGGCAACACTGACTCCCTTCCACGAGTAATCGCGAGTTTTGCTTTTGCCGAGGTTAGTATCCTCCCGAAATATTATATTGGGTTCTTTCGGCTTCCATTTTTTTCCTTTTGTTCAATTTTAATTATTAATATTATTATTGCTTTTCTTCAAATCCAAATGCAAATCATTATTTATGGATTCAGTCGTCCACTGTTCGGTGTTCAAGTTGACCTGCTCGGTTTCACGCAATCTGCTACTTTTCTCTTTTCCAACTGGTCGTTATGAGTTGAGAACCTTTTACTATTCCATGCGAATGAAAACAGCATTTCTACAGTTTTTCAATCCTATACCAATTGAAAGTGTGGACGTTAACAGACAGTCAATCTAAACTTGATTGTTCGAAAAATTGCTGATTGTAATGCTGAAATGAGAGGTGGATATTTGCTTTTAATGCTTTGACCGCGTTTTTAAATGCAGGACTTATTAGTTAATACCAATATTTTGTTACATTTTATCATAATGGAGTTAATTTGATTGCAAAGCTATTTTTATGATTATGTGAACTATATGTAGTCTGCAATTTAATTTTAAAACGTTCTTGTGAAATTCGTTTACCTTTTACACGGTAGACATACCAGCTATTCGTCTATCTTTTTTGCCTACCGGAAAATATTTCTTGAAGCTATTTAGCTAAACATTAGAACTGTAAGAAAAATCTCAACTAAGATTTTAAATACATTTTAACAGTAGCTCTGAAGTTGCTTTTTTCAATAATGCTTGCAATATAATGCTTAAAATCCGGGTCGGCATTTATTGAAATGTTTGAATGTGTATTTAATTTTTTACCGTCCGAAATATTCCAATTTTTCTGCTGGTTCAGCCAAAGATTATTCCTTAGTGTTAAACAAAGTCCAAATCTTATCTCTTTTCCAACTTGCTGTTATTTTGTCTCAGGAAGCGATTTTCCTCATTAATACATTTGCCATGAAGTGAAATGAAGGCTGCTGCTCATTGGTTTGTTTCACTTTGCCTCAACGTATGGATACATTTTGGAATATTTACTGAAATTGCATTGCAAGTTATTGGAAATGCTGACCGATGAGTAAGGCCATTTGCGCTTCGGATTAAGGGCAGGGATGCACGTCAGGAGAGAAACCCGATGTCGTCAACATGAGGAGCCCATGAAACAGCTAGGGAATTAGGGATCCCTAATTCAAAAATCTGAAGAATCTCTGCTACCTGTATCTGTAACCGAGCTTACCCATTGGGAAGCCACCTTACAAATTGATCTGTTATACTGCCTTAAAATTTATGATATTGACTACATGTTATCGAGTAGTTTTTTCTTTGCTAATTTTGCAGTTTATGTTGCTTTTGCCCTAAGCTTGGTCCATTTTTTGTTTTAACTACGGTTCTCCTGTGTGATGCTACACGTCATTTCGTTATTAACCTTCAACGCTATGTTTGAAAATATCAATCTAAATTTTTATAATGTTCTTTTATTTTCAGATAAAGTAACATGATCTGTTGTGGTAGGTTGTAATTTCTTAAATAGTTGAGATTTTTTCTTGCAAATTTTTTCATTTGATCCTGAGACTTGTATTTGATTATCCTTTTTTTGTGATCGATACTTTGTAACTGTTTTAAATTACAACATAACAACAATAATTTATTTTTTAAGAGACCACATTGTTATTTATAGCTATTTGTCTGCATTTATGTATCGACAAAGTAGATCGCAAAATTCAATCCTAATAAACTGATATTGTTCGTTGTAAGAGCTACTAATTTGATGTTTATTTATGATGGGTGATGTGGTTATATTTTTTGCCCCAAACAGCTTGAATAGCATTATATTGTGTGACAAAACATTGTCGTATAAATGGTGTGCGGCATAAAATTTGTGTCGTAGTTTATTACTGAAAATTATGGTTTGAAAGTCCGTGTTCATTCTATTTTTGCAAGAATATATCTTAAATGACAACATTAAATGGCGACAGGCAACCTAGGAAATAATAACTGATCACTTTAAAAAGAGGAGGAAACTTCCAAAATAATTAATGTCCTAGAGACAAGCACTGTCAGCGAGCGGACTCCCGGAGATGAGGGAGCAGCCATCGTTTTTGTGATCTTCGGTAACATATTTTACGTGGGATGGAAATTCCTCCATGATGCAAAGGAGCAATAGTCCGTCTGAGGCACATTTCTCATCGGGAACAATTTCTTCCCCTCCCCGTTCCGTCAACCTCCCGAGCGAAAAATATAATGCGGGGATGCGAAGAAGAAGAAAAAAAAGTAGCTCCTACCCTCTCGTGGCCTAGCATCTTTCTACCCCTCCTTCTACCTCCCCTCTGTCCCCGACCCCTCCCCCGTGTCCTTGGATTGAAGCAAATTCACGAGGCTTTAAGGTTTTGGCGGACTGATCGCTGACGGTTCATCCACCCATCGGACCAGGAAAGGGCATTCGTTAGCATACTGGACCCTCGCTCGCTGCTACCCCTTTTGCGCCAACACGCCCGCCTCACCCCTCCCCTCCCCCTTTCTGTTGTGTGCCCCCTACTTTCCCCTCCCACCCTCTCCCACCCCTTCCCTTCCACCCTCGCTACCCCTCTTCACTTCAGGGATACTACTCAGTCAGCTCGTCAGCAAAATCAGGAAATCTTTGTCGGAAAAATCTGTAGTAATTCCATTCGCAGAATTTCCTAGACTTAAATATGACGTACGTTAAAATATCGAAACACGTTTCTAAGTATTTCTACAAAATTCCTTGCAGTTTCTACGGACATTCAAGAGAATTTTTTAGTAGTTCATGTAGAAGTTCTACGGAATTCTTTAGCATTATTTTTAGAGTTCACTAAATTTCTTTTGAACGTTCTGTAGAAATTCCTTACCATAAATTTTGGTTGTACGGTTATTAAAAATTAAATTGTAAATTCCGTGGTAATGTTTTAGAAAAAAATTTAACGCTGTTTAAGATTACAAATGAAATATAAAAGAAGTAGATACTTAGGGATATATGTAATAAATGTTACTTTGTCGTTGACAAACTAGGGATCTGTAGCCCAAAGATAAATGCGATTGCTTTCAAAGGATCGGTATTTGCGATTCAAATGTTTTAATTTTTCGAAATGGTTGCTACTTCACGAAATTGTTTTGAATGAAAATCTATCAAAGTTCATAATGACAAAATCTGAAAACTATAATTAGGGATTTCTTTTTAGCCACCGTGAAATATATAAAGAAAATATTTGAAGAATAAGGGGACTGTTAGTGTAGAAAAGAAGGCTCCAAATGACATTTATAGACCAAGAGAGTATTACTTCCAATGATGCGGAAATCTAAGAAAAAATGATATGGTAAGCTGATGGGAAAATTGAGAGGATACTGTCGCTTTACCAATCTCAGGATCGAATCTTCCTTTCATTTTTTCTTCAATTCAATCCTTCAAAATCTTTATAAGATCTTCAATATAATTAGCCCACGAGGCAATAAGAGATGACTAGTAATTTTGTATATGTCATATTCCTCAATGAATGAAATCATGTTGCAAAGTAAAAATATATTTTCTCTTTAAAAATACTATCATAGAATTCAATATAACAGTTTTCAATGCTTAGGAGTATTGTACATAAATAATTTACAGCTAAAAATAAAATTCATTAAAAGAAAGAATAAGAAAAAAACATTTTTCATTCTACGTTTTAAAACGTCCATCTTAAAAAAGTTTTAATTTTCAGGCATTAGTGTTGTACCCACTCCGGTAAAACAGCATCTGAGCTGAAAATTCTATGAATATATTTTAAAATTAATCCTAGTGCCGATTTTTGCGATAAAATGTGTGCTTCTTCTTCGGATAAAGAAAAATTACCAAAAGAGTCTGTTGAAACTATCACCATCAGTAACTCTAAAAACCATCATTTTCGTTATTTAAAACCGATAAGTTCAAATAAGGAAGAGGTCTTAGTTAGTGATTTTTCTAAAAATAGTGAAATATGGTTTTCAAATGGCTATCGTTGTAGTCTTACTCTCATCAATCATTGCATGGACTAAGGCAATAAAGATTAGTCTGGCTTCAGAATCATGATTCCCTCCTGTCTGCGTGAATTAAAAAAATATGGGAAAAATATAGCCCTCATTGCAAGTTTCAACTGGAAAAAAACTATTTTTGAATGAAAATTATTTCGATACTTCACATAAAAAAGATTTTATTTTAAGTTTATGGAAGTAAGAAATTTCATTGATCGATGCACATTTCAAATCGGGTTGTGTTGTTTTAACAGTCATTTATAATTTCCACTCGACGACGATTCAGCTAGTTATGCCAAATTTTGCGCTTTTTTTAGCTTCTCCTAATTCAAGGTTCTATTCAAAACATGCTCATCCCAATTATTGGTTTAACGTTTCATGTACCCAATTTTGGCGAAGCAAATCTACCTCTCGTATGTTTTGTGGAATTGCATATCTCTAAGGCGTAAGAAGTAACGAATCTTTCCTCCCAACACCACGTCATTATTCCGCCCATAAATAGCCTCAAAAAGTTGATATATGCGTGACATTGGGAATTTCAACCAAAATAAAAATGTTGATGAAATAGGAACGAGAGAGGTAATAGTAATTTTCTTGATGTCATATTGCTCAATGAATGCAATAATGTCACTACGTATAACATAATTGCTTTGGAAAAAAATATCCTCTGCGCTTGGGGCCTAGATTGAAATTACATAGTCCAAGATTGCGTGGTGGGTCTGTACAGCTAACTTCGACTGTACCTTTTGTTCTAATGTTGCTGGAGTTGGGATAGAAATTAAATTTGGGGAAATTTTTTATCTCTCGTGGAAAAAGAAGTTCCAGGATTTGAATAAAATCCATTGTAAGCATATCATTTACTTTATATATTTCCCGTTATGGTATTGATTTTAAGTTTCTAACACTGGCCTCGGATTTATTGCTCAGTCACCTTGAGTCCATTTTGTATGTTTTCTCTTGGAGTTGAACTAGCTAAAATTCTTAGGATAATTACAATGCTTCAATTCAATTTGGTAGGATCCAGGGGTGCCACAGTGGTCCGGACGTGTGCCCTCATTCTGCCTAGTAAAGATCGGAACGGCCTCATCCATGGCTCTATATAAAACGATCGAGCCCAAACTAACTCCTAACGGTCACCGCCTTTCCCTCTCTCCTCCCCCTCCAACCCCTCCCTTCCCCTGTTTTTTTCAGACCCTATATTTATGCAAATGCGCCCGTTGAACTGGACGGGTTCAAATATGTCGGATAAAAACCCACCGCGACTCCCAATACTGGAGCCTATAAACTTTGTGTTTCCTTTCTCGGGACAGCGGCGGGCGGTGACTCGCGGAAGGGGAAGGTCGATAGTCTCCGTCCTCTAATCAGCCTCAGCGGACGAGCGCATCGTGTGATCCCTCACTCACGAATGCGACGATGGGCGAGTCTCCAGTCGGTCACCCAATGTGCATTCGAATGGGCTTGCCAAAGTCGCAGTGCCCGATGCGGGCGGTTTAGAACGATTCGAGCTTCACGGAGAAATAACCCCTAATTAGGGAAATGATAATTAACAATTATTAATACTGTAATTAGCTAATTAGTTTGCTATAAGGAATTTCCAAAGATTGCAGGAGTCACGTGGTGATAAATCGTTATTTATAAAAAATTGAGATCCATAGGATAAAAGTTACATCGAGACAACAACGCAGCTGAGTGAACGGCAATCAATCGCTACCTAAAGCACTTATTGTTTTAGAACGTGGTTTAGTCATTTTATTATTTCGCGGGCAATTAATGACCGAAATTCGTAATCGAGGGTAAGTATAATTTATCCTATTTTTGAACTTTTCAGTGATATTCATTGCGAGTGCAAATGTTCCGCCCTCGCCTCCGTGCGGCGTGAATTTTTGAGATTAAGGTGCGCTCTGAATTACATGTAGCCTCTGGGGTACGGAACGCGGGACCCCTCTGCCTAATCTCTTTGGGTCATTTGCATAAGAAGCCTGGCCTTTCAAACTTTTCCCATCGAAGATGCCCCATAATGTCCTCATAAATCATGGTCGAAAAGTGTTTAGAGTAACCGTCACCATCACTCGAACAGTCGTATTTTGTCATTGTTCGTATTCAGAAAAGTCAAATGGTGTCGGAAAAATTTGGTTATAGCCAGGTAAGAACTCGGACGCGCAGCAAAAACGTGGAAGATCGTGATCGGGTGCGCGGAGCGTTGCTCCGTTTGATCGGCAAGGCGGGCGCTTTGTTTATGTCCTGGTAGGGCCGGAGTAGCGTGGAGTACCCTGAACTAGACAAAATTCTTAGGCTAATGACCCCGTTCTCACTCAAGTTGTGAAAGGGAACCACAGGGACGGAGTTGCGCCCTAATTCTGACTATTTTCTGTTAATTTTTCCACTGACTGACTTTATTTCAAAATATACCTTGCTGCATTTTTTCATTATAACTCTACAGGTACCTCCTCCGACTGGCAGCTTCCCCACGATACAAATGCGAAATCATTGTAAATTCAAAATGACCTCGAATATAGCCCAAATATTAGTGGATGTGGAAACTACAAGCAATAAGAATAGATAATAAGGTAAAGGGAAAATAGACACTATTCAGAATGTGGAAACGATGACACAGTAACATGCCGCATTGAATACTGCGTTGGATTTGAAACAATAAACATAACTTTTGTAATCTCATGAAGATATTTGAAAATTGACCTCGGATCCATTGTCTTATTTATTCTAGGCTGTGTCTTCCTTTTAAATAACAAATCTTATCTTTTGTTCCAATTGATTGGAATATTCTTGCCCGCACACCATACCGAGCAGTCCTACCGACTTTTTCAAATTCCCATTTTCTTACTTGAAATATTCACACCTCTCCTCATCCAAAATGGTCAACACTACATGCTTGTATCCACTTTTATTGATTTTACATTACATCACCACCATTTCATATCGTGTCTTCTCCACACCACATCTATCTCCATCCGCTTTTATTTCCTAACTTTACTTTCGTCATATAGTATTAATATGTTGATGTTCACCTGACCCATCAATTGAATTCTTAATTTTTTCAATACCATTTATAAATATTGAGTCCCAGTTAGTATGTTTCATTCTCTCATCGCATGACCCGTAAAGTTATCCGTAAAGTGATCGTTAAAGTTTTTTTTCTTTTATGAGCGATATTTAAGTTGGATCAAACTTTGTCTCGGATCGAGGCAAATCAGTTAAGTCCCGTTCTTCACAACTTAACTTGGCGTAACTTGATTTTATATCACCTTAAGCAATAAGTGAAGTATTTCGTTTATCACAATGTGTCATTCGTGAAATTGATTTAAGAGAATATTCAATAGTTTACATTGCTGTTAATAGGCATTGATACCTTCCTTTCCTCATTCTTTGTTTCAGGAGTAATACCCGCTATTCTCAGCTTATATTATATATTCCCTGGTCAAGTTAACACCTTTTAATCCATTATAACCCAATATTGCTTCTAAGTTGCATAAAAAAGTTATTATTTTTTTTCCTCTTTTTATCTTGACCTTGTTTCATATATGTTATAATATTTCCTGGAGTTTAAGTCAATTTAAAACAAGTTATAGCCAACGTTTCGATTTATTTTAAATCATCCTCAGGGCTCTTAACTTTGTACGTATCAATAAATATGTACACAGTTAAGAGCCCTGATGATGATTTAAAATAAATCGAAATGTTGGCTATAACTTGTTTTACATTGACCTAAAATCCAGGAAATATTATAATATATAAAAAATTTATACATTTTCAGCTCTGTCCTAGAAAAATTGAAACTACGTGTTCT
The DNA here is from genome assembly GCF_921293095.1 of Ischnura elegans. NCBI lineage: Eukaryota > Metazoa > Arthropoda > Insecta > Odonata > Coenagrionidae > Ischnura > Ischnura elegans. The sequence continues at coordinate 37,963,656 of NC_060249.1, read as the reverse complement.
TATGTTCTATACAGCCCAACGGCAAAAATGTAGCTGCCACAAAATCATGATTGAGTATAAAATTTCACATTTTGAAAATAGGAAGTCTTGTAATTTGTAAATAAAAGCACTGTGTTAGAAAGAGTTAAATCGTTGTGGTCTAGGCTTTCAGACATGCTCGGTTCGCTGGGACGATCGACTTTTTCGGCGCTCATGCAGGGCAACATAAATCCCTGACGGAATACCACCGTTCAGTCATGGGTATTTTATAAAAGAAGGGGAGGTGGGAGAGGGGAAGATGGACATGTGGCTTGAAGGTGGGCGTGGCCAGGAGGGGTGGGTGGGTTTATGGTAGGCTGGAGAAATATTTGACAGTCTCGCGTTTTTTGTTTTCATTTCCCCCGCATGGCTCTCCCTTCGGCATGCGGAAAAAATCACCCTGCATTTAATAAATACAATCTTTTATTTATTTTTTCCCTCCCAAAATTCGCTCAACTGCCAATCCAAAAGATCGTCCTTAATCCGGAGCGGAAAATTGTCGGCAAGTCTTGAGTGGGCCGTCGGAATAATTGTTTCACGAGTCTCGTGCGCGCTCGTTCTGGCTAAGGGATCCACTAAAAACGTCCAATGGGGACTTTTGCTCCTAATACATTTCAGCCGTTAAAGTAATCTCTCGCGAGAAAGAGATTTTCTCGAGAAATAGTCAAACTGAAAGTATTTGTACTACTTTTACAAATTATCACTTGAATGAAACACAAAATAAAATGTAAAAAATTGTAAAATTTACACAGAATTTATTCAAAGACGACGCATTCGTTCCTACAACAACATCAACAAGGGAATTTGATTTTTAAATTTATAGCAACAAAACGCGACGCGTTCGAATAAATTTAGTGGAAGTATTCCAGGGTTTCATTCAACTAATATGAAGAAATCGAAACTTGAAGCGTGTACGAGGTGGAAGAGATCCATATTATCAATAAAAGACACTTTGTTACTTCCACAATACATGCAAAAATTTCTATTTTTTGACCGGTTTCGGCTGTTATACCATTACCAAGTACAGAAAATATAACAGTAACTATTTTTGGGAGAATTGATCGTGCCACATATCATGTAAGATACATTTACAATGTTTTTATTTGCCAGACGACCTTTTTTTCTCCTATAAATCTTGTAAGGTGGTCGTCCAATATGTCTCTGGAAAAAGTTAAAAAACAAATTATATTGAGTCAATTTTTTATATTTCACAAAATCGTGTCTTTTAGCTCCATAAGTTTTATTAGCATTTTTCTAAAAATTTTAAGGCTTCCAAAAAGAGCTATTTCTGGATGTTTTCTTAGATTTATTTTTGATTCTAAGAGATTAATCTCTTGGAAATTATGAAGACTTATTGGAAGACCCTCGCACCTAATCTCTTGTGGTCTATCGATCTCAATGTCTCTTTTCCCGCTCTATTTTTATTATAATTATTCGCCTTTTATTTTAGATATTAAAAATATTTTTCTTTATAAATGTATCCTTTTATTATTTCCCTGTGTTTTAGTCAAAAATTTCTGCTGTCTCGTTTGTTTCGTTTGCTCATTTCTTAGACTTATGCTAATAGTTTATTTTCCCACGCTATCCTGAGTATTTGCATGAATAATGCATTATTAACTAGATTTAACATTTTTCCAATTAATCCGAGAGAAGATTTTTGGAAGAATTGATTCATTAGCTTGTCACTTTCGATTAACAGCTAGTTATTAACCCATCGTTAGGCAGCTCTCTTTTATGAGCTCAACCCTGGTATTCGACCTCAAAGGCGTTGAGGCACTAATTTATTTCATATATACCCTCGCCAGAGCACTGACGACCTTCCAAATTTGTTGAAAAAAATCAAAATTTTGTGCCAATGTCACTCAGAGTATTCATTAATTTCGTAGTGGTATATATAATCATTTTAGTTGATGAGACAAAGAGGCTGCTCAATAGGAGCATATTTTCTTCAAAGTCCACCTCAACGCAGGGCCCACCTCGAGGAAGGCGAGGGGTATAAAAATGCCAGAAAATGTTCTGCGGCGTAGGTCCACTTTCTCTCATCTTACATCTCACTATAATATGCCCACCCGAAACTGAGACGTTTACGGCGTCATAATGTATCCGCAACACCTCTCGACCGAGCGAAAATTTACCTGTCCTCGGTGGCGGAGAGCTGGGTTTGAGAAACACGGTCCACCGATAAGGAGGGACAAGGCTTTTCCTTGGGTGATGTCCGCTTTGCTGGACGTTGCTTGCCATTAGCGTCATGTCACGGACGCTGTGATGGGGAAGACTCCTAGTTTATCCCCACCGGAAATTTGCCTCAGCGGGGGGAGGAGGGTTCTATCTTTAATTATCCGCAGTATCCCATTTTAAAATGTACTTCTAATCGTGTGGTATGATAGTAGATTTGTTATGGATTCCTCTGAAACCCTCAATGAATCACCGTCACGAAACAAATTAAATTTTTGATAAGTGATATTTTTCATATGTTTCATCGTACATTATTAAAATGACCACTTCGAAAGGTTTTAGTTTGCAGAATAATACATTTTACAGCGGAACAACAGTTGAGTTGACAAATTAAACTACTTAATGTATATTTATGTTTCTATTTTATTTTCCAGGGCAAAATATTTTCGCACAAGGGAAAAATTATGGCATAATCTGGGCCTTCCTCCTCTCATGAGTCTCCTATACAGCGAGCTCTAGTTGGCGGCCCAGTAATCAAAAGATGAGGCCAATACTGAAACCCAGACTTGAGCATTTTTGAGGGAAATAAAATAAGCTAGTAATTGATATATTTATGAGATGACTCCATCAAAATCGTGCTACTTCTCCTTTCTCTTCATTTTTAAATTTAATGGTTAATAAAATTTTCAATAGAAAGAAACAACACGTAAAAAAGCAATTATGACAACACCATCAGACACATCGCGTTTTCACATCGCCATTCCACTGTTGGTCGCTTTCAGGTAGCCTAAAATTGCTCTTTTTCGTATAAATTCTGCATTTCTTACCATGAACGTAACGGCAGAGGGACGAGAAAGGCTGAGGAAATAGATCAATTCTGATTTAATGAGATTTCACAAACTTTTAATGTAAAATACGCCATATATAGCTTTTTTTTAGCTTTTTCGGCATGTCCGAGTTTTATTTGGCTCAATTGACTTATTTCGAATACCCTTTGGAAATTTTTCGAATCAAAATTGATTATAAGCTAGTACTTATATTAAAACCATTACTAGAGTTAGTCGGATTTGGTTTTCGTAAGCCTTTTTATTTATCCTTCTCATTTTCTGAGGTTAAGTACCAAAAGCGTACGGGAATAAATTTGGGCGTGTGCTGTAGCTTTCCTCCTACCTTGAGTTTCCTCCATAATGCACTGCTATGAAAGGCTCTCACTCATCTCATGCCGTTGTTTTCGCCTTTCCCCTGGCATTCCATCGAGCCAAAAATGAGAATATATTAAATAGTTAAGCTGCAATATTTACATCGTACAGCCTTACGCAAAAGTAAAACCCACTGCGGTTATGAATTGAAAAATATATTTGAAAAACCAATTTTTTTCTTAGTATTTTTAGATATTATTTTTACTCGAATTAAAAATATCTATTATAGGAGGAAAGTGAAATGTTAATTGTGGTTTAATCCTGTCCTGTCTCACTTGACATTGATCAATCAACGCATATTTTAATCTCTCATATGCTTCATTCATTTTTGTTCTTTTGGGAGCCCTTTTCTTTCAACAGCATGTGTTTAAAACTAGTAAACCAGTTAACAATTTGATATGTAGTTAGCGCTGTCACTTAGAATCCATGAAATAACGTAACCGCATGAAATTTATTAAGTTTAAGTGAGGTATGAATGAAGTCAGAAATATGTAGGGGCGTATGAACTGCGTAATAAATTCATACACCAGTACTTTGAGTGAATGCTATTTGATATGAGTTCCCTCTGATTAGTGAGTAGAAAAATTGTATAATAAGGAAGGACCGTATGGTCTCCTAACGTCTAGGGTATCATAAATTATTGAATTGAAGTTTTGGGGCCAAATGCGCATTCGAGGTTCATTCACAAATGGCTTTATATAATTTTAGTCACAAATAGAAAAATCGAGCAGCTGTTAAAGTTTTTTAATGTATTGATCCCTTAGAAAACATAACTCACTATTGCGTGCTTACATGATTAAACTGGTAAAAATGTAATTCCTCGGCTGATCATGTCGTGGTTCACGTAACTTTCAGCATTTTTCCGTATTGGAAAGGTCTTTTGACGGGCCCATCTACACTTCGGGCCATAGTTTGGAGTCTCCTGTTCTACAATAATGTCTTTTGGCAAATATTTTGTGTTTGGTAAATACCTTTGTAAGCAATTTGATGAAAAGAAACCTTTTTGACTGTTGATAGGAATTAAATTTTTTACTATTACATCGACGAAATTGATACGGACAGTAGTTTCCGCTCCATGAAATACTCTGTTAACTATCATAGGAAACATTCAATTATATATATTTTATTAGAAATTAACAAATTACATCCCGCACTCATTGAAATTGGTAAAATACTCAAATACTGAGCCTGAAAGGAAAAAAACCTCTTAAAAAGCTGAGCCATAGGAAAGAATACTGGTTCAAATGGGATTTTCTGGATTCAGCTAATTCAAACCTGCTCGAGTTTGGAATTATTAGTATTTATAGTCATCAGTCTTAAGTTTCAAAGTTGAAAATCTGTTTAGCCATGTCATGCTATGTATTTTTGAAATCCATGCCGAGAAGGCCACCGAAGCTGTGCATTAACTCTTATACTTTAATTAAATAAATTTCTTGACTCGAGTAATCCGATTTTTATTAATATAGTTCCCCTTTTATAGTTTTTACCGTGTGATATGTCCCATTCACGGTCAAGATAAAATTTACTACCTAACCTTTGTTACACTTGATTACCTTTCATTTGCAAATTTTCAGCGGGGGAAAATTAGTTGTTAAATTGCCGAATCAAAAATTTGCATTTGGATTTATTTCAACCTCGGCGAATACCTCTCTCAGCTATTCTGCAGGTGCTGTGGATTTTGAAGGATAGCAGACCAGAGAAGGGGTTACCCGAAAAAAATTCCGCCGCGTATATCATGATTTCTCCCGCATTTCGGAGTTATCATATGCAAATGACCGGTTTTTTTGGCCTCGTCCTGTAAATTCCCCCAGTTTCGGTTACCTCGGCGCAGAAGTTATTATGAATCGACAGCGACAACATGCATAATGTAGGCACGAGAGCATTTAATGAGTGAATTTTTTTTTCATTCTGCCTCAGATAAAGGATTTTATGATGCTTAATAACATGGGAAAAAGCATATAAATTGACAACGCACAGCGAAAAAATGAGGTAAGGGAAGCGAATTTTTAGGGGAAAAAATCTTTGGAGGTCTTCTCCCTTTGGTTACGTTGGAGAGAAGACTCTGCCGATGGTCTGAAAAATTAAATCTTCCCCTCATATCGAGTTCCTTTCTCTTTTTTCCACATTTTGTCGCTTCTGAGGAAGGAGCTGCAAGGTAGATCCTTCAGTAGGCTGTAAGGCTGCAATTTCTCATTTTAAGGGTACTCCGGTAGAAGTATACTTTACGTACTCTACAATACACACCCTATAATTTCCCCGCAGGATATATAATTTATTTATTTGTCGGATATTGATAGCAATAGGCAATTTTGCTATTCATTTCGAGTGTACCGTAGAGTGATCAATAAGTTTAAGCAATGGATATAATGTAAATCAGTGATGAAATATCTTATTTAAGTAAAGCAAAAAGTTACTCTAGTACCTCAGAATTGATTTGAGCTCATTTCACCTCTTTTTCTTAGGATGTCCCTACATTTATTAAAATATTAATGTATATTTTAAGAGATAATAATTAATAACGCATTTTTAGTTACCAAATTTAAAAATTAACAGCTAAGACTAGCAGTGGCCACCTGCATGCTCAGGACCCAAATTGGCTACTGGTTGTTACGTTTTTGCTTTTCATGACCCAATCATGAGAATCATGGCCCAAACGCGACACAGTGTCACGGGGGACATGGAATTAATTGTGGCAAAAGTGTCTGGCTCTCCCTTTCAAGAGGTTTGCAAAGGAGAATCACTGCAGTGGGTGGACAGAAATTAATTGTGGTCTGCCACTGTTTGTCTCCCGTTTTCTGGTGAGGCTGTTTTTTCCCCGTAACTTTACGCAGTGCCGAGCTACAACGCCGGGACCAAGTCTTATATGTGCTTGCAAAGATTCTGCATCGAACTCACCACTCCCCATCCCTGTAGCACTTGGTACGACTTAGATAGACCCTGAAGTGTGACTGCGTAAAATGCAGACCGACTGACACGCTACAAACTTAATATGTTTATATGTGTTTATAAGGAATATTTTTTAACATTACTACATAATATCCTTCTGTATGAAGAAAACAGGGTTTACAGTGCGATAAAATAAAGTTAGGGTCAAATGACGCCTAGCTGACCTTCAAAGTTGGTCGAAACGCCAAGTGTAACGCTGATATCGTCTGCGGAATTCGGCGTGCACTTCATTAGAAATCATTCCAGCGTCAAACCAACTCTACTGCACTTGCATCAGCTCTTTATTTCTGAATCTGGCGTATTTTATAAATTGATCGAAATGGTGCAGGTGTACCCTATAAGTACCTTCTCCTTCTCTCTCCATTCACCAGCCCTTACTGAAAAAACAATGAGGCTAAGGAATGAGGGGGAATCAAGAGAGGAGAAATAAGAAAAAGACTGAGCGATCACTGATTCTTCCCTCTCCCCATCCCTTTCACCCCAACCCGCCCGCCTCGATTTAAGAGGGGAAAATTTGCTATGGATAGGTCCCAGGTTTTCAGCGGCCGCGTTAAATTGATCTTGCGAAGAAAAGGGACTTTATTACAGATAATTATAAGCGGGATGCAAAGAGGAGATACAAAACTTTTTAAGCGGTCATCAGCGGGCGAGGTTTTTCGGGGGAGAGAGGGGAAGTAGGCGGGTAGGTGAGGGAGGAGGGGGGTAGGAAGCGGTTCTTTGGCGTTTTGGAGGGGGGGGAGGAAGCTGTGGGGGCCAGAGCATCTCGCTCCCTTAAGAAGACACCACACGGGAAATGTCTTCGCGAAGTGGATGGGGTGGAAAAATAATGACTTAAGTGGTGTGGGTACGGGGGAGGGGGGCTAGGCTGGTGTGGGAATGGGGGAGTGGGGTGGGGGGGCTGGTCGTGGTCTAGCCAGCTGGACCTCCGATGTCTGCTTTCTCCATTTTAATTCTCCGACGTCTGCACAAGTGTCTCTATGCATGACGTTGCTTGCATATCAATCACCCAATGATTCAATGTCAATCTAGTTTTGATAGGTGATATAGACGAGGAGTCTACTAGTACTAGCACATTTTTCGCAGGTATGAAAAATTATCGGCATTGAATGTGTAATGAAATGCTATTTTTGCTAAATTTAACGATCAATAGTGCAAGAGCCACCCATTTAATACGCTAGGACTCAACCCAGTTTGAATAGCATGCGTTTGATATTTCACTTTCTATTTAAGGGGCCAGTTCCTTGCATCTCGAGGAGTTTTGATAGGGAGTATACAAATATTTCACACGGGATTCGAATCTGTTGGCAGAAGTAAGGAAAAAATTCATCAGATGCCACATATGGAGCATGTTTCTCTATGGAAGCAAGGCTTGGGTGTTGACAGCTACAGAAAAGTGGAAGCATTCGAAATGTCGTCCTCCTGAAGAATTATTTTGATTAAGACAAAGAATGAAGAAAATTAATCGATCGTGTAATTAATGAGGAAGTGCTAATTAGAGTGTAAGAAAAGAGAATTTTTCTAAAAGCCTTAAGACTATGACGGGGCAACTTAGTTGGCCACATTATAAGGCATTATGACCTGATGTAAACAATCGTAGACGGAGAAGAGTAAGGGAGGAATGGCAGGGCACAGCCCCGAATCAGTTACAGAGGAATGGTTATAAAGGATTTAATATGGAAGTAATAAATGGCTATGAAAATGTGAGCCGTTAAGAGAGAGGTATGGAGAGCTGCATCAAACAAATCTAAGTATTGTTGAATAATGATGATGATAAACCACCGACCAGTACCTCAACGCTTTTCCTATTTGGCCACCGCGCATTGATAGTAATACGTATTAGCAACATATTATCATTTATCATTCTTCAGTGATAGTAGTGTCATATATAAAGCATATGAATGATGGTAGGAGTCTGCTTGCTTATAAAATTTACTTCATCTTGTCTCTTGCGAATGGAAGAAAGTAAAGGGTATATTCTCAGGCAATTCTCAGTGGAAGTGATTCATTTCATCGAGTTAAATTTTTTAAATGTAGGGTTCCACGGTCATATTTATTAAGTAACCAAGTCGACGCCATACCATGTTTTGGAGTTATATTTTTTTGTCAAATTATTTCTACACATTTTCTCACGACCCTAAACCCAAGCGTGTGAGAGTTATGTTTAAAACGTAAACTAGCCATTCGATTCAGGATCAGATTACTTCAAAATATTTGCAACAACATACTTCTTTGGCCTGGTGTTCCCCTTACCACATCATTGTAAACTTTTCATAAAAACCCAATCGATACTGCCATTTAAACTAGAAATGTGCCTTAGAAATTTCGTAATTGTTTGAAATACCATTTTTGGGGAATGGTGCTGAGTTACGAAACAACATAGAATTTTTTTGTGTGTCTTGTGAATGATGGTCAAATATTCACACTTGAGACCAAAATTGGCTATCTGTACTAGAAAGGTGGAATATTATATGACTTTGACTAGTAGCAATTCCCGACACTGAACTTTAGTTTAGTATCACATTTTTTGCGTGAAATTAATCCTCCGTATATTCTTTTCACTCTGAACGCAGTCATGTGAGAAAATATTTATAATGCGACCGCGAAGATGATTTCCTGTTATATATTCGCTTTATAATCAGGTTGCTAAAAAATTTAAGGACACTCTTTATCTATGGCTCGGCGACCTCTATGCCTTGTAATGTTAAACTTTCTAAAAAAATCGATCAATAATGGTATTTAAACTGGATATATGGCAAATGCTTAATTTTTACGTTTGGAAAATGATAACCCCCTACACGTATATGTCGTCCTGGATCACAGTTTTCACAAATATGAAAATTTATCAGCATTGAGTGCGTGGGAAGGATTGCTGTCTTTGCTAAATTTAACGATCAATAGTACAAGAATTTAATTTTTAAGATTTTGATTTTAAATAGTATAAGAATTTAATTTAGTCCCATTTAATCGCCACATTTCCGACCATGGTTTCATCATCATCAAGATGTATTCGTTGGTCTGACCTCATCACACTCGGATGATGACACCATGTGCTGAAACCATTGCCGGTGGTTTAGTGTTTTGAAGTGGGGAGATTTTACCGGTGATATTATTATTTACCTCGTCAAGTTCTTCCTATACCTATTCCCGTGACTATTTTTAATCTTGTAAGTTTAAAAAAAGTCAGTTTGTCCTCTGAAGACGATGACAGTCTTAGCCAAATGAACTTTGGCATCAGATATCCATTCGACTGAATGAAACCCGAAATAAATTCATTCATACGATCCACCAGGAATGCAAAAAAGCCATATCGATGGCTAAGTTCTAACAACACGTGTCTTAAAATTTGGTCAATTTGAGATAGGTATCTTAAACAAAGTGTAATGACATTTAAAAAATAATATTCAAGTAGATAATAACTCTTCATCTGCAAATGTAGGCTTCTTTTTCAATGTTATGAATTTTTTTGTTTTTAATTTCAGTGTAACATTGAAAATATAAATCATTTCTTTTGCTCTCCTGAAAAGTTACTACTTTTGAGATTCGTGTTGTTAGAACTTATCCATCGATATGTAAAAGTGATATTTAGAACGTGAACGCGTGGTTGATACTTTGGTATTCACTCACATTAGGAAGGTATTTTTGCGAAAATTCCCGATAGATAATTCCGTGGCCCGGAATACCCCTTGCCTTGTCATTTCAAACTTTCCATAAAATCCCAATCAATACTGCCTACTCATCGGGGCTAACGAAAACTGCGTAAATATATTGTGGGATGAGGAAGGAGCGGAGAGTAGGGGGAGTTAGGTGGTGGGTGTAGAGCGGAGGAATGCAAAGTATTCGCGTTTTTTTCTTTCTTTTTAATCATATCGACTCCCACGGAGCGATGTATTTTTTTTCTGCCGCGTGGTCCCTGCCTCACCTACCCGCCTCGCCCGATGAATACGTAATTTGGGAGGGATTTCTGCATAAGATCATTGAGGCGGCCAAAAGGAGTAATAGAACAATATGATGATGGCCCTGCGGAGCGTGCGGAAATTTACAAGGCATTACGTCGGGAGTCAAGGTTGGAATTCATCGGCTGAAGCAACCCACTCGGTGTGGCTCAGAGGTGTGCATGGTGATCTCCGTCCAAGGTGCGGTTCATAACTTCCCCGCAGGGACGGTGTCGACCTTAACTAGGGTTGCCAACTTTACGGGCTGCATCCGGTTCCCCTTATGAAGGGCGTTTCTCTGTGACCTCACGGGTCTAATCTTTTTTACAAAATTCCGTAATCAGCCTCTGTAAGAACATTTTTGCCGTCCAATCCGAATCGAAATTTCACAATACAGGGGCATTTTTTCAAATTTAGACAGGCTCTTCAACAAGGGTTGCCAACTTTAGTGGCTGCATCCGGTTTCACTTATGAAGGGCGTTTCTCTGTTACCTCACGGGTCTAGTCTTTTTACAAAATTTCGTAATCAGCCTCAATCAGAACATTTCACAACGCAGGGGAATTTTACAAATGAAACAGCTGAAAAATGAAAATCCTAAGAGAACTGGTTCTTGCGGCGGCTGTTGTAGGTGAAATGGACAAATAGGGTGAGGAAATGATATGCAAGCTAAAGAATAAATAATCCGAGGAACCGTGGATCAGTTACGATATGATAGTGTGACCCGGTGGATAGACCATATCATAGCACTGTGAATACGTGACATTATAGCGGAGGAATGAAATAAATAGGTACGCAGATGAATAGGAGAAGAAAAGGCACTATGGATGAATACCACGCTAAAGAATAAAAGGGTGGTTTGGCGACGTAATGAGAGACAGGAGTCACGTGTGAAGCATAATGAAAGAAAAAATCGAGGGAAAAGTCACTAGAGGAAGACTAATGCACAAGTACTTATGTTAGGATAATTCAAGAAGAATGCGGGGAAGAAGATATTCGGCTAGGTAAAAGAACTAGCTTGGGATAGGTAGCAATTGAGGGCCGCAGTATACTTCATCATAGGATTGCCATCCTATGTATGGGTTAAGTTCGTCGCTAAGGAAAAGGTTAGTACTGTATGATTGAAGAAAATTTTAAGAAAATCCGACGCCCGCTCTGCGCGTGACGAAAGGTGCCAAAGAGCTGCTTAAGTCTCCTCCTGAAAGGAAAAGAGTATTTCCCTCCAAGTGCCCTTTGCATTGAACCCAACTGAGGCTCGAAATTCCGATGCATTGTTTCGAGTAAAATCCGGGATACGATGCCTCCGCGGAGGAGGGAAGGCAGAATTCTATTCGCAGCAATAAACCGAACTCAACTATTTCGCGGCTCTCGGCTTGTTTTGTTTTGGTTCCTCGGAAGGGCGCGTGACAGAGCTATAACCGAGTCGTTATCCAGTCTTACAAATTTTTTATGTGACTAGCCTAGGAAAAAGACGGGTGATAAAATTTTCATAGGAATTGCTATTCACTGCTTGGAAATCCTGCCATCAGTTTGACTCAGTTCTCCGCGTAGCCATCGTGTCGAGTAATTCTCATCTTTTTTAATGTTAACTCACTACTAATCTTTCGCTACCAATGGCTGTCTTACGATGTCACTAATGCGTTATCTTTATTTGCCATTGTCCTACTCTTAAATTCCTTCGATGATTGTTTTCATCTGCTCAGAAAATTTCGTGATGCTGGGATATCAGAGGACTTACCGTTTCTCCCTCTCTGCTTCAGGTCTGGCTAATTACTATCTCGTTCGATCCATTTGATCTCCATTTCTTCTATAGCGCCGCGTTCCAAATGCTTATACTCATCACCTCCGTGTTACTATCTATTAATGATAATAATTTTACGGCTCTTTGACGGCTGATTTTAGGCTCAGGCGTAATAAAGAAATTGCGAATATCTTTTATTTCTAAAGAATAAATTTCATATTTGTAACACTGAGCAACGCTAAGAAAAACGCTTTGGTTTTTACAATCATTGACTAGTTAATGAAAAATTCCGCTAAATAAGGATTAGATTGCGCATCAGGCATGAAAATGATTTTTTGCGGACTTTCCGCAGTTTGTGGCTTTTCGGACTATCGATAGGCAGAGATATATTTATTTCAGCTATCTATTTTGAGAAAATTGAGATTTCTTCAACTAAAGGTTCCTTAAAGTCGAGCTTGCAGCTTGTATTTGTGACGTAAGAAGGCACTATTCTCTCGCTAAGGGTCATTCAATTAAGTATTGTTGCAAACCTAATTCTCTTTTTAAATTTAGATAAATATACAGCATATTCTTTGTGGGAATTAAGCTTCCTGGAATGCCTTGGTATTGGTATTCACCATGTGACCTTGTCGGAAACTTTATACTGTATACATCGAAAAATATTTAATTACCTTTGGTGGTACACTCCGTTCCATCTACCACCATGCATTTCTTAAGTGAATTGTAAGAAGCATACCGCTAAGGATGGTTGGTATATAAACGTCCCCGATTCGCACAATACCGGAAGTAAAATTCGACAGGAATATATGGTGTTACTCTTGTGTACACCCAGCACATTTTCAGGACTTATTACGGAAAAATACGTGCAGCTGTTGAGCGGCTAGAGTTAAAGAAACATTTATGCGTTGTCAGGTCTTCAGAAGTTATCACTTCTTTATTGTTGTCATCATTTAGTCATATTTCATGTTGAACATTGGATAACTGTCTTATTTACTTTGAAAATTTTGCTATAATAATAATCCTATGATGTTAAGTAAAATTGGTCACCTGTTTTTAGGGATATATCCTTTTTAAATTTCCTTTTCATTCTCCTAGCTGGCAGTAAAAATTCGATGACGGCGGCATTTTTTATCAAATTATTTACAGTACCACCCTGTGGCGTAACGAGGAATATGCTTTATGGGGGGGGGGAGGGATGAGAGGGGATCTGAAAGGGAGACCTCCCATCCCCACCCCCCCCCATTTGGGTAAATTTTTGGAAAAATGACATGCCTGGAAATACAATTTACTTAATTTTGGCATTTAAAATTTGGGTTTCATTAAAAGGTTACGTTAAAATTTATCATTTGTCAAAATTAGACAATTGATTTTAAAATCAACTTACTTGGGCGTTACTTGGTGGAAAGATGAAATGTTTATGGTAAAACAATAATCAAGTACAGTTCCGCAAACTTTTTATTTACATGCTGTCAACTAGTTTCAACGTCTATATCGTCATTATCAAGACTAAACGATTTTGTCTTGATAACGATGGTATAAAGAATAGAACTAGTTTCAACGTCTATATCGTCATTATCAAGACAAAACGGTTTTGTTTTGATAATGACGATATAGACGTTGAAACTAGTTGACAGCAGATAAATAAAAAGTTTGTGGAACAGTACTCGGTTTTTGTTTCTCCATGAATAGTTTTTAATATTATTTTTATTTCTCTGAGGCTTTGGGGGGTGGGGAATCTATCCTTCATCCCCCCCATAGTCACGCCACTGGTACCACCTGTGTTTGCCGATGATATGTTGACATGCATTTTGCTCGCTTTCCTCGGAGTGCCATACGGAACGGGAGAGTGGCGCGTGAGGAGTTTGGTGGGATCGGGAGAGGGCCGTCTGCGTCTCGAGGGAAGGCCACGGGCGAGAACCCATAGCTTCGGAGATCGATGGCCGAGGGGAAGGAATAAAAAGAGTGCAGCGTCTAAGACAAGCTACCCCGAATGCTCGTAAAACTCTGGTGCACGGCGCAATAAACGAGGCACTGCTGTTGCGCAGGGTCTTGAGGCGCGATGTAAAGGTGGGAGGAAAATGCTCATCTTGCATTTCCTGCCTGCAGAGAGAAGTCGCTAACGTGTGGAATTGATACCGTCCGCGAGGTTTAGTGAAGCGATAGTGGCATTATATATTTATAACGAAGTCGTATAACGGATGATTCAAAACCATAGGTGTGCGTAAGATAAATAGATTGTTGCAACGGAATAGGTAAGTGATCCCTTTGATGGCATTTTCTCTCCGATAAAAGTCGTACACAATGTCTTCATTTTCGGAGCGTGTTGCACCTCATCTTATTCACGAAAAATTTTCAGACTCTGGAAGCATTGCTTAAAATCGTGTTCTCGTGTTTCATACTCTCATTTTGTAGCCTTTTTCCTATTCCCTCGATTTTTAGCGTTGAAGTCTTTCGTTCGGAATTGACACCGTCCCCGAGGTGTGTAGTGAAGCGATAGTGGCATTATATATTTATAACGGAGTCGTGCAACGGATGACACGAAACGGTGGGTGTGCGTAAGACAATAGATTATTGCAATGAAATAGGTAAGTGATCCCTTTGATGGCATTTTCTCTCCGATAAAATTCGCACACAATGTCTTCATTTTCGGAAGGTGTTGCTCATTTTTTTTTCGTGAAAATTTTGCAGACTCTGGAAGAATTTCTTAAAATCGTGTTCACATTTTTAATGTTCTCACATTGTAGCCTTACTCCTGATTGCTCGATTTTTTACGTTGAAGTCTTTCGCTCTGAAATATTAATGAGTGATTAAAGCTGACTGAAAATTGACTCCGCTGCGCTGTTCTTCAGTGCTAAGCACGCAACAGATATCAGTCGTGTGATTTATTCCAATGCGCAATTATTTGTTCATTTGAAATTAACAAATCCATTAGCATGCATTATTTTATTGTGGGCTGGTAAGTTATCACTGTGCATATATTTTCTCTCCGATAAAAATCGGATACTGTGTCTTCATTTTTGGTGCGAGTAGATTATTTTTTCGAGAAAATTTTGCAAGACTGGAAATATTGCTGGATGTTCCCGTTAATTATTCTCACACTTTTTCGCTCACACTTCTTTCTGATTGCTCTATAAATATTTTTGACGTTGAAGTGTGAGCAATGAGCATTTGTGAAGTTTAAGCATTAATTAGTGATTCAAGCGTAGAAAAAAATTCCTCTCTTATTTTTTGTTTTATTAAATATCTGATACATTTGACATGAGGTATTCCTCAGCGCAAGTATTTGCTGTTCCATTAAGAAGTGCGTTCTTATGGATCCAACTGTTACTTTCTCATTTCCGCTATCTGTCATTCCATTCAAAAGTGTACTTCTAAATGTGTCAAAATATTATCTCTTCAGTCATATTTCGTTCAGGAATCATTGACCAAGGATTTTAATATGAATACTAACACTTACCGAAGACGAGCAAATATTGTCGAGAGCTTTATATGGATATTTTTAAGTCGTAGTCATTATTTCGAATCGACGGTATCATGCACTTACATCATGCAAGTGTGACAATAAAAAGTTTTTAGTGCCCTTACAATATGAAAGTGTTTTTAATGCAAAAAAAAGTTTTCTGGTGGGATTAATTCAATTTAAAATATTTTGGAAAACGTAGTTGGTGAATAACAGTGATTTTTGAAGTAGATTACAGTAAAACTTTGTCTAATAACTGGGTATTTGTATTTACTCGTGTGCACTCATAATTTTTGAACGAGCATCATTATATTTCAACCTATTTTGCATTCCTCCCATTTATATCCAAACGCGGCTCATGGTTAATCTCCAACCGTTACTTTTTCATTTCCGCTATTTGTCATTCCATTCAAAAGTGTGCTTGTAAATGTGTCAAAATATTATCTCTTCCGTCATATTTCGTTCAGGAATCATTGAACAAGGGTTTTAAAATGAATACTAAAACTTACCGAAGACGAGCAAATATTGTCGAGAGCTTTTTTAGGCTCCTTAATCGTCAAATAACTTTTTGCGTGATTGCTTCAAAAGCGTATGATCCTTCAGTTGGTTTTGAACTTCCTCACGAAAAACAGCAGCCAAGCCGTATATATTTTCTATTATGTGTCTGTCACGTTTTGAAACCAGCTCCATCGCCTCAATAAGGTCTTTTACGTATTTAACCTTGCATACAAGAATTTTAATGACAGCAGATTAGACCTTCTCGACTGCTACCTTGAATGATAAGTGTGGCGTTTTAACTGTAAGTGTTTCTTGTCCTCGGTTTCATGTTATGAAGAAAACTGTTCCAAGCAGCCCTATGATGTCGGCACTGTCTTTTCACACTCCAGTTCCAAGGTTATTGAATCCTACGTCGTTGTGTAAATGGAAATTTAAAAGAACTCCTAACTTTAGCAGTCGATAATAGTCGGTAAAAAATCATTGCCTTTGAACAGCCATTTGTCATGAGATTCCGTTCCTCAGGGGAAGCATATTAGGAGGGACTTTTGACTCTGCACTAAGTTCATTGAAAGGGCTTTATACTAGATTAGGTGACGAGTTTGGCAGACTCATTTTGATGAAAGCATTTGATTTCTTATTGATTCATTTGATTGGGAATTTTATATCCACTGTAATTAATGCTCATGACAAAGAAGTGTCAGGATTTTAATATAATCCATTTATAAGTACACAAAGGTATGGATGGAGCGAGTACTTAGCGGGATGTTGAAAACAGTGCTTGAGGGTCGAATATAAGGTAAACGAGGGAGAGGAAGGGAGAAAATATAGGATTTTTAGATATAATGAAAGGGAGTAGGTCTTATTGTGAATTGAAGAGCGAAGGATATGAAGGAAGGGGGGTCTCCCAGAATGCCTCTCAAGTATTCCATGGATACCTACCTTAGTCGGTAGTATACTTTAATGACAATAAGTACAGAATCCTCCCTCTTTAAGATGGGCGCGACTTACGACGTATTTAAAGTACGATAAGAATAGATTTTACTCGAGTTTAATTCCAAATTTCACCGAATTTTACTGAGTATAATAATGCAATTATTTAGAAACTTCATCACAGTCGACGGTGTGAGAAAAGCGGTGGTGAATTGACTGTCGTATATCATTCAAGAGAAGCTCCCATTGTCTGATGAATCGATCCGGCGGCAAGTGTGATGCGTTGGCCGCGGCACTCGTCGGCTAGGTGACCCGCCAAGTGCGGATCTCACTTGACGCAAGTCTCGCCACCTCCTCAGCTGCTACGAAGCAAGCACTCTAACACCATCCCATCCCCTTCTCCCCCAACCTTTTCTCACTCCCACTATCCCCCGGTGCAAATGGACTTATTAACTGCGAATTGCTTCGGTGCAGGAGTGAACAAATCATCCCGGACGGTACCGGACGGCAGACAGCGACCTATCAATCAACCCTTCTAGTCCTCCCTCCCCCCACTCTCTCCCTCCGTTGCCTCCCCTCCTTCGGGTCTCCCTTCCCCTCCCGCGGATCCGCAACCCCCTCCCCTCCATTCCCTCATCCCATTCGTACCTTTGAATCGTTCGCCTACCCATCCTGCTCTCTTTCTCGGGTGTTCCTCAAGAGTTACGTTAATTGCGCTTCGTTGATTTTCTTTACTGAAAACAGTTGAGAATAGATTTAGCTCCCGTGCATCAAAGCTGCAAGTTTTGGAAACGAAAAGTACGGGAATACCAGGAGCTCATACCTAGGCAACGTGATTTTGCGTACGAAAAATTTTATACTTTTTACATTAAAAATGAAGTGCAAGAAATAGTACGGAGAAGATGATTGTTTTTATTAGATGATCTTACCTATAAAAAAAACATCTCTCTCATGATTTTTGTCACATTGATGTTACGTTTAAAAAAATCGTTATTTTTTTAGATAAAAATTGGAGCCCAAGTAATACTACGAGGCAGAGGATTAAAATAAATACGTGATCCAATGTAGAAAAAACGGTTTCTCTCATAATTTTTGTCGCATTTATTTCACTTCCAAAAATTCATATTTTTAGATAAAAAATGAGGTGCAATAAATACTACGCGGAAGAGAATATTTTTAAATACATGATCCAATGTACTATTAAACGGTCTCCGTCATGCTTTTGTCGCATTGATTTATCTTCAAAAATCGATAATTTTTCAGATAAAAAATGAAGTGCAAGGAATACTAGGGGGTTTATTGAAATGAAAGTTAGTGACACTTTTCCGTAAAAGTGCTTCTAGCTTTCATTTCAATATGTCGAACTTCCACCATTTAACGCCTGAATCAGTTGAGCATAATACTAAGGGATAGAGGTTTTTTTAAAATTCATGATCCAATGCACAATTAAACGGTCTCTGTTATGCTTATTGTCACATTTATTTACCTTCAAATATCGACAATTTTTCAGGTAAAAAATGATGTGCGAGAAGTACTAGGGGATTTATTGAAATGAAAGTTAGAAACACTTTTCCGTAAAAGTGCCTCTAGCTTTCATTTCAATATGTCGAACTTCCACCATTTAACGCCTGAATCAGTTGAGCATAATACTAAGGGACAGAGGTTTTTTTAAAATTCATGATCCAATGCACAATTAAACGGTCTCTGTTATGCTTACTGTCGCATTTATTTACCTTCAAATATCGACAATTTTTCAGGTAAAAAATGAAGTGCGAGAAGTACTAGGGGATTTATTGAAATAAATGGTAGTAACACTTTTGCAGAAAAGTACGGCTACCTTTCATTTCAATACGTCGAGCTTGACTTATTGAACTGTAAACTGACTTAATTGAACTTAAAACGCATGAATCAGTTGAACATAATTCTAGGGAGCAGAGCTTTTTTTTAAATACATGATCTAATGTACAATTAAACGGTCTCTGTTTTGGTTTTTGTCGCATTGAAGTTGGTCAATTCGCTTAGACGATAGAGCTCCTCAAACTTTAGTGTCTCGCTTAATTTTTTCACACAGACAGTAGCCCCCTTCCCCTCCACCGCGACCCACTCTGCCATCTTCCGCCCGCGTGTGTTGGTGGCTGTGGAGGAGAGAATCTTTCTCTCTCTCTCTATCTCTTTCCTCCTTCCTCTTCTTCAAGAGTCATCGACCTCCTCCTCCTCTCTCTCTCTCTCTCTTTACTCCTATCTCTCTCTCTCTCTCTCGGTTAGGACGTAATGTGGAATGGAGGCCTCTCTCTCTATCTCTTTTCCTCTCTCTCTCTTTTTCTTGCGACCTCACCCCACCGCACACATTGCTCGCACTCACACACGTACATGTTCCGGGACATCACCGTTTCATTGTGCTTCGCTCCATTCGCACCGCACGCGCGGCCTTGGCCGTGTTGGTGGTGGAGGTGGTGCAGATACAGTGTTGGTGGTTGAATGGGAAAAAAAATTCCGAGGATCGAGTCAGCCCTGATTGGAAATTCCCTTACATATATTCTCCAGAACATTGGGTAAATCGAAAGGGTTAGCTTGAAACTTTGTAAAGATAAAGACCGATTCCTGTATAGAATGTGTTTTATGAAAAGTTTAGTAATAATGTTATAGCTTTCCTTTTTGTGCAATCTTGGGGAGACAGAGCCCACCCAACGAGAGCGATTTATATAATTTATAAGTACACTATATTTTAAGTATGAAAATAATGGGATGCTCTCATTAGAAATTACTTTGCCTAATCTCAAAATGGTGTACCTCGTCACGAATTTTATATTTATGATGGACTTCATTTTTCTCTCATCATTGCTACTTAATGCGCTCGATTAATTATCAATTTAAAGTCTTTTTCGAGGATGCCACCTTAAATTCCAGAAAATAGCTTTTCCTGGTCATTTCTTCGTCTGGAAATGAGTTATTTGGGAGACATTCTGATAAAAATTCGTTACTTCGCAAAATCACCCAAAAATTTTAAGAAAATAAATGCCCAATAGTAAACTGTGCAATAGAAATTAAATTTAATATCATGATGAATTTTCCTACCCATGGAAGGGGACGGATGTTAGCAAGTGAAGAAAATTTTACTGCTAATTAATGTCCGCTATAAGAAAAACTCTTGCGATAAGATACCTTATTTACGATAAAATTCAAGCTCGTAGTTTTATCCGAGCAGCTTTTATCATAGCATACTCTTGAGATTTACATAAGTTTTTGATATGATAGGTCATTGCATACATGTTAAGTAAGCTTCCCTTGCTGATACGAATTTCAGAATATGCTACAGTACGCCAATTAATGAAATCCTTTTTAAGACACTGCTGCTATCGATCCCTTATCTTCATAGTTTCAACGATCAAAGTTTTATGTGAAAAATGACGAGCTATGTCGTAGAAAATCAAATAAAATAACAATAGAAGTCATACCTACTGAAACAAAAGTTTCCGTTTTCTCGCATATTGGAGACGGAACAGTAAAACATCGATGATATTTTTATTGAATAATACGTATTTTTATTATAAATTTTAATGCTCGTGAATGAATGGCTCATATAGTGGAGGAACGGCCTTGTCAATTTATTTTAGGGCTTTTTTTATCTCCTGTCTGTGGTTAAAAAAAAAGCTGGAGTAAAATTTTCAATTCCATTTGTCGCGGAAAATAGAAATAAGCAGAGACAGAAATTATTTTAATTTTTTAATTATGGTGACTTTTAATTATGGTAATATAATTAAGAATGATCCCGTCATCTCGCAATAAAATATTCCAAAGGTAGTAAGGTAATAAATAATATAAATGGAGACAGCAGAACGCAGCTCAGGATGACAGACAAATGTTTTGCGCTACTGAAGGTGACTAACCTAGCGTTGACTATAGAGGGAAACGTGACAAAGCAAATCAGAAGTACGCGTATCATTTTCAAGTCGTAGAGAATCTAAGGATGTTGTAGTTGAGGTCAAAAGCCTTAAAAAAGCTTTAAAATCGCCAATATTGCATCAGGAATATATTGTTTGTTATATATTCTTATTTTCTGAATAATTACTAGATAGAATAATAGCGAGTAGTCCGAATTATGAACTGAAGAGGAAAGTCCATGAATGTTGGGGAGACTGACAGTATACTTCTGAAATACCCTACTCAAACCTATCTTGATCGGTAGAATACTTTAATACTAATATGTGTGAATCTGAAAATCGTATATAAAATGGACTAGGATTATTTTGTGGCTACTAATGATAACTAATGAATGTTTCCCTTTAAATTACGTGTTGAGGGAAAGTAGTATACGAGGGGGTATAGAGCTTTCATAACGATGGATGGTCCCGGATTCAAAACCCGGGAGAAGCCTTCCGACACATTCATCAAATTTATGGAAGGAATTCTTATTGACTCTTAAAGGTGGCCCCTGAGGGAAAAAATGTCCCCCGTACCCCGTCTGTGTAATTTTCACACCCATGGCTTAGTCCACGTTAAGCTGAACCTATATCTATATAATCCAACCATTAAGTTAAATCATAAAGTGAGTGGAATAGCTGATATGAATGACAAATTATTCCAGATAACGAACGTTTTACTTTCCCACCTTCTCTGCTCGTTTGTTATTAACAATCATATTTTTGTGCCATAATTTTTCAGTAAATACAGAATCTGATTAAATAAAGTGTTAAGTGTTTCGATAAATTTATCGATACCTGATATTTTACTTTCGCGAGCTCAAATCAAAGGTACAAGAAACCTAGATGTATCTCAAATAAATTTATTGTACCAAAATATGATCTCCCTGTGATAAATATGGTCTACTTTACTGTACTGTTGAAAATTAGTTGGAGAAAACTGGTTTCAGTCATTACACGTGAATTATGTAAATTTGAAAAGTTGGCAAGACGATGTCTGGAGATTCGGGAAAAAGTTAGTTAATGCCATCTAATTATTCCCTAAGCTTTGAATGATACTGTTTATTCTTTCTCATGAAAGCCCATGCAATTAAAAAAATTCCAACCATTTTTAATTAAAGAAACTTGATCTGTCTGGGAAACAATACGACCTCTGCCGGCAAAGAAGTCTTGTAACTTCACCTAACGTCAAAATATATGTACTGTAATGTTGCAAAAAGTTATGTAGAACGCAATAGCAATGAGGCAAAAACTAGTTTTCGCATTGATTCGCTAGGAAGATTAAGTGAATGAGGTGATTCACTCTATTTTTCAATGGAAGCTAGGTGGTAAAAAATTACATAAAATTCTGCGGTAATTGTGTCTACAATTTCCGCCACCGCTCAAGTCAATGTTTTCTCGTTCTTCCTGGCAATAAAGTAATAACAGTGCTCGTAGGCTTGATACCCAGATTAGTTTTTCCATCCCTTTTAGTTGGGCAGAAGCAGTATAAATTTAAGTGAGCAATTATAATAAAACTAATACTACTGGTTGGCACTTCCAACATCTGCAGGATGAAATACAATTGAGTGAATTTTTATTCTAAATTCCTCGTGGATGGGATAAAGAAATCGCTTATTGAACAGCAACGTATATAGACGATTCCGCAATAGTATTTCGAGAATAAGATGTCAAGAGCATAGTAGGAAAGATAAAAAGTTCAAGTCCGCCAACCTAACTAAGGAAACAATGCCAGTGTAGTACCATCATTGATAATACAAAGTCTATAAAAATATCACTTCGATTCAAGAGTATATTTGAAGCAGTTTAGACAAAAAGTTACATTTTATGTGCACAAGTAATACAGTAATAGAGTAAGCCAAATAATATGAAATTACATCAGTTTTGTTAAAATATTGCACTTATTGATAGTAAAAAACAATATCGGACTTTTTACTAAATTGATCGGCATTTGAGATTGTTGGTGTTAGAGGAGTTTTATGGTGTCTAATAGTGTAAATTAACTTTGCTGGTCAATGATGAGTATTATTACAGGATATTTCTGTAATTGCAGGAGCACTGACGAAAAAATAATATCACATTGTTTTTCTCGAGGAAGCAAGGTGTGTATATAGGCCTGGGAAAAATAGCCTCTATATTAATTGAAAAAAATTGAAAGCATGTGTTAAATCGATCAGATGCAAAGAGGACATCGACAGATGAAATGGGAAAAGTTTAAAAGAATGGACAGAAAATATCTCTTTGTGCAAAATTATTTGGTGATATTACTTTAAATAATTGTATCGACTTGAGGTCATTTGGAGCCTTTAATGCTCATTCTTATTGCATTGACCCACAAAAAGACTTTTTTATTTTGGCTGACTGGTGTAGATGCTTCTGCGATAAAATAACCATGATTTCTTTTACATATCGAAACGACAATGGCGATTGTCAAATGGTGTCATTACGCCGTAACCAGTGTGGAATGATCTATTACACAGGCCAACAAAAAATGTTGCTTGAAAACTTTTTTTATTTTAATAGCTGATCTTTACAGATATCTATGTACCGAATCCAAAACTGGCCTTAGTTTTTTTGTGACACCCATAGTTTCCAAGCATTATGTATTTTAATATTTAATCAAATACTCCTATACGGTATGTAGGGAAAGCCAATGAAACACTGTGTTACATCATAAAATTGTTTGTATTTACTGTTAAATTACTTACGATAGTAATGTAGCGTGATAACACAGGGTCTACATTTTCTTTCCCTTTTTTCCTTGAAGCTTCTTGTGTAGCTTTTTCTTTGATGAATCGCATGCTGAACTTCTCGTTGAAGTACCAACAGTAATCCCCCATTATCTTCGTTCATTAGACCTACTTTTTCAATTTTATTTTATCTATAAAAAAGCTGTTAAATTCTAAAAATATTGCTTGATTTCATAAATTTAACTGAGAATGTGAATAAATGTTGGGTGATACAACTTTTTAAGCATCACATTTGGATTCAGCAACTTGAAAAAACATAAGAACAAGGTATTTTCAGTAAAAAAGTTTTTTTCCATCGTTGGCCTGTGTTATTGGTCTTTGTAGGTACATCGACTCTCGACACCGCTCTGTGCTCCTTGCCGTATAGTAGTTCGTTGGTCATATTCCTTAAGTTTCCAGGCGTTTTAAATATGCATAGATTAACGTCTGCACATTCCTCAAGTGCGGACATCCATGTGATCCCACTCGGTCAATACCCTGCGGGGTAAATTAGCATTCCGAAACACAAAAATATAACATTGCAGCAGCGGGCAAGTCGGAGCTATGTTTGGCGGCTCCATTAAGCTCGGGTCTGAAATTATTTTCAACCCCTTTCGGGGACTCTGGAAACAAATGACTACTGAGTTCGATTTAATCTATTTTTATCCTCCGCGCGCCTTCGTTCCTCATCCCTTCCCCGCTTTAGACCTCCTTTCTCCCCCTCCTCCTCCTCCTCCGCTTTTCGTCGTGAACCACACTCTTTTCATTCCTCCGACAACTCTCTCTTTCTCTCTACCTCTATCCCTCTTCTGCTTTCCCCCCTGTCGCCTCTCACTTCCCACTCGTTTTCGTGTAGTTCATACCTTGTAAGTAGGCAAACAGCGAAGTTTCCTCCAAATTCCGTAAGGCCACGATTTTGTTAGGTAGGTAGAGTGGCGTCGGTTGCAGTGAAGTGATGTCCTCGGGCTACCCATTATTTACGTAAAGGAGTCGCCAAAAATATTTAAACAAGAGAAAACAAAATTTTAAATGAAATAAGAGTGAAATTTTGCACCTCAGCACAATGCAAACGTCAGAATGGATTTTTTAACAGGTATTTACAGTAATCAACTTGACTATTTTCAACACTGCATCGAACCTTTGCACACTGAACTTTTTACGACACACCTTGGCTAAATATTAAAAATCTAAGTGGTAAATCCTAAATAAATGTATCTATTTGTAAACAAAAGATATGTATGACATGTGTGAAAGACGGGTAGCTAAATCTATTTTCGTAATTTAGTGGAAGTCGGTGCAGTGGTTTTCGTTTTGCGATGTTGGTACCAGACATTCCAACCCGCCTTGCCAGTTTAAGGCAGTTTTTTGCAAATATCTTTTTTTATTTTACCTTAAACTTATACTTTTCAGTCCATATTTAAATTTTTCACAAAAGTTTTCTTCTAATGAGTGCCGTCTCAACATCGTCTTGTTACAAACAGCTGTGCTAGCTTTAAAAAGCCGCATTTCTCCATAAGAGCCCATGCTTTATTATCCTAATTTTTTGTCAAATATCTCAAAAACGGCGTTGAGTATCCATTTTTCTTTGGATTATCATCAAATTCTTGTCGTCCATGATGAAGAAACACAAACGGTAATTTCCACACTTTTTAATTCCAAAACTCAACAACCGACCATGGTTTCAACGAATTGTGTCATTTTTTGACCTTGAAAATGACACAATTCGTTGAAACCATGGTTGGTGTTGAGTTTTGGAATTAAAAAGTGTGGAAATTACCGTTTGTGTTCTTTCATCACGGATACATCAAACTTCCACCAAATCAAGCCAGAAACGATTTCATAAATTCTTGTTACTTTTACCAAGGCGCTCTCACTATCTTAATTAAGTATTTTTATCGTTTCTTAGGTTTCTTGAATGACTATTTATTTTTATACCTCTTATTTTTTTAAATAAAGCGACCCTGGTTTTGATGAATAATCATCATCATCAAGCCTAAATTATTAGCTATTTATCTTATTATTGTAACCTTAGTTACGTAGAGGAAAAAGAGATGTATCTTGAAACCGACCAGAATAGGGGAAAAAGATCGGTAAATGAATTGGTTTATATGAGTGTTGTCCTTATTATTCATCGTTCCTTAACCTGTAATTGTTATTGTTATTATCCTGATGATGGGTATTCATCGAAACCCGGGTCGATTTATTTTTTAAAAAAGTGGTATAAGTGAGAGATATTTATATAAAAACATTAAAATGGAGTACAACATAATAAAATATGAGTTAGTTAATTTTTTTTTTAGAATTCAACAGGTATAAGTATTCTGCGTGGAGAATTTCACGAATCAAATCACCCTGTCCCCCTCCCACACTGAACTTCCCTCCTCAACTAATGATGAGTCCTACTCCCTTTCATTTTATCTGTGAATCCTACTAACTTCACTCTCCTCCCGCTTGCCTAGTATTTTTCTTCGATGCACGAGTTTTCTTTTCCCATTTTCTCCCATATTATATAAGTTCTCGCTCAATCCAATTGCCTTTCTTTGCATCTCATTGCCTCGTCCGCCATGTCTAGCACTTCGTCGTTCATTTTCATTCCTGTCGACTTCACCTTCTCAATTTTCCTCCATATCCAAATATCAACCGCCTCAACTCATATCTCATCCTCTGTCCTAAGCGTCCACGTTTCTGCACATATCCAACTTTAGGTATCAGATCGGGATCTTCACCAGCATTTTCTTAGCACTGATATAATTATTCTCTCATTAGCTTTTTCCTGTTCAATAACGCTCATAGATATGATAATTACAAAATTATTTCCAAAGCCATATAATCCCTGGGGGCAAGAATATACCTTATAAAAGGAATTTTTTGACGGAAATTCTACATCGTTATGCCCTCCATTATAAATAGCGATTCGTTGATCGACTGCCTGTTAGTACCAGAGCTGAAGAATGACCTGGTGAAAATTTTTAAGAGAGGCTTTATAGATTCTGCACCGAAAGCGAACGGGTTACCTTAAGTCAGCGGTTCCCAAACTTTTTCTTTCCGCGACCCATTTTAGCTCATTCTTTTTAGCCGTGACCCCCTAAAAATGGTCTTCCAAGTTTGAGTACGTTGTTCACCATATTATTAGTATCTCGCGACCCCTTTCCGAACGGCCTACGACCCCCTTGGGGGTCGCGACCCCCACTTTGGGAACCACTGCCTTAAGTTATGAGGTTAATGCAAGTGGCGAGAGTTTAAGGCATCTGGGTTCAAATTATAGGCTCATAGGGAATCCTTGGTCAAGGTGGGTGCTTTCTCCCATGTACAATTTTCTCATTTTTGAGTTCACTCTTGAATGATACAGTTTAGGCATGAAACTGGCTAGTCGGTGGTATTATTCCAAAAAAATATATTTCGAGCCTTGACGAAATTGGGTCATGCCTCTTACCGTCTTGGCACTTAGGTGGGTTGTGAGATAACTTAATACGGCCACAGCGAAAACCTGATGGAGTAAATTCGAGGTGAGCTCTACCGTCACCTATTCATAACACCCTTTCGAAGTAATTACTGAGTGAGTAGGTTTTTTTTAAAGATTATTTTGCTAGTTTAGAATTTTTTGTCCGCCGTGTCGAAAAGAAACTACTGGAGTAGTTCTCAGAGTATTTAGGGGATATAGTTGAGTTTTATCCTAAATTGAGATTAAAATTGCCGCTTTACAGATAGTAGAAGCTTTTAAATTTCTTATAGGAGGAAAAACGTTCGGGTGCGATATCATCCATGTAAAAAAAAATTTTTGAACTTCATTTTTTTTTTTTTTTTTTTTTGTGTCTGAACATATAGCTAAAGTTTCCCTAACTAACTCCGTTACACTCAAAAAGAGAAAATACCTTTATATTTCCCATTTTTAATTTAGTATTTTTGGTGTTTACAACTTGGATTTTACTCTGTTACTTAAAGTCTTCCTCTGATTGGAGTGGGTTTAAATTGAACATTTCACTGATCACCGTGGCCTTTCATCCTTAAAAATATATCTTAAAGAGTTCGTATCATTCTTGCTCGACCTGTAGTATGTTGTATTAAAATTTGGATAGGATATAGAGTAAACTATAGAGTAACCCCTTGGTAATGGCATGGCATTTGGAGGAAGTAACCGACAGCTGAAGTCAATAGTGCCATGAGGAAAGGGTAAGTTCGAGAGAAACCCGGCGCACAATGGGCTGAAATCGAAAAAAGCTGGACAAAACCTCGAAAATGGTTTTTTTGAGTATGGAAGTGGAAACTTTGCACAGTTGTTGCCAACACATTAGTGCATTTTTCGACGCAAAATATTTTTCAGAGGTTAATTTTTTATATAAAATACATAGCCTCAAAGTTGAACAAATTTGGCGCAAATTGCCCGCTTTGAATTTTTTTCGAAATTCAGCATGTTTAAACTAATGTCACACCTTTAGTAGTAATTCAATAGCAACAAAAATTTACAAAATTGTTAAACCGTTTGTTGGCATTGATTACCATCAACGTTCACGACATAGTTGTTGTATTTGTGACCAATACGATACAAAATGGCGGACACTGTTTTTCGTCGAATTTTTGTGTTTATGTAGGATTTTAAAAAAAGGATCACCGAGTTACCTCGAGATATTTACACCACACATACTAAAAAGTATATAGATTACGATTATCGGAAGTACAGCTGCGATCACCTACGACGCCGAAATCAAGATCGATTTTTCGAACTTGCGGCACCGCCCAGAGCTGGCTGCTGGCCACGGGAATTGCCGTACTCCACGGATGTTGGATAGTGAATCATTTTAAGCAAATGTATTGTATAAAAGCTATGATATATTATTACTACATTTATTTTCCTTTTGTTGTAACCTGATTTCTTTACTGTCTTGTAATATTTATCGTCGATGCAGTACAAAATGGCGGACGCTAATTTCAGTAACATTTTTGCCCGTGTGTGGCTATATAAAAAGAAGGACACCGAGATGCTCTCAGATATTTACATCGTAATTGCACCAAGCCTTTTAGAGTCTCCATCCACAGAAATAATCTGGGACCGTTCGCAACAAACACAATAAAATCGATGTTTTTACCGTGTCGCGCAGTCCGCCGGTGCTCCCTGGGCGCATGGAATGTCGTGACGCAGCGTACATGATAATGCTTCTCACAAAGGTTAATGGAAAGGTGAGCATAGCTACCATATAACAGAAACGAACTACTCTTTCATTCTTGATAGCATGAAATAATTACTTTAGGTCTGCAATGCATTGACTGAGACGGGAAGCATGACATGCTTTGTTCGTGGTGCAAAAATTTCGGTAATGAATCGAATTCAAGAATTGAAAAGCCGACCTGTAAAAAGGAAAAATCTGAAATTTGGCATTTCCACATTGCACTGCTATATAAGATTTTTTTAAATGTCTTCTACATATTTCACACATATTGGATTTTAAGCAGTGGCAGGTAGGTTGTATTTTCACTGAAAGAGAACTTTTTCTTTTACCCTATGAAAATTACTTATCATATCATTCAATATAACGTTCTCAATGAGGCCCGCGGAGACAAAAGCAACTGCTATTAAACCGAAGAGGATTAACACAAAATAAGTTTAAAGAAGAAATAGGTTTGATTGTTGATGTGACGAAATAAGGTGCTGAACAACAAACGACGGCTCGCCGTTTCTTTGAAAATCCCACTCTGTCATATGAAATATTAGCATTTTAATTCATATTATGATGAAAAAGCAGGTCCGACTTTACAACCTCGATTGGCATTTCTATCAACAGCTGCCTTATAATTTTAGCTAAATCTCTTATGCTTAATTTGCAGAAATTGATGAAGAGCTTATCAAAAGATTTTCAACGATTTTGAAGGCTATTTCCAGCGATACACCCATAAAAGAATATAAATTGAAAGATTATTGTTTGGAAACCGCTGTGCTCTTTGTCACTCTGTACCCATGGTTTTACATGCATCCGAGCGTTCATAAGGTCCTAATACAAGGAGCAGATATAGCTTCAGAGATGATTCTTCCTCTAGGGAAATTATCTGAAGAACAAATTGAAGCACGCAATAAAGATACCAGAAAATATCGAGAAAACTTCAGCAGGGAGCACTCAAGAATATCTACCAACGATGACTTATTTCGCCGGCTCCTCCTGACCTCGGATACAGTAATATCCAACGCCGCACCCCTAATTACGAAGATATCCCGAAGAATGCCGATAGAAGTGAGGAATTTACTGCTACTAAATGACAATGACCCAGAAATCCTGCAGACTGGAAGTGAAACCGACAGTTCTTCACCCGACTCGGAGTGATACTATAGCACGTACTATGGAGGAAAAAAGTATCCCAACAGAGTTTGTGCCGCCACCATCGCTTCGCAGGAGAATGGATCCCCTTTCTAACAGTATATAATCCTTGGAATGAGACGATGGAAATTAAAATACGTTCTTTTTCAGCCACTAAGGTCGTGACGGTGAATTTGCCTGCCTCGAACCGAGGCTCGAACGTATTTCGTACTCTTTAGAATGTCGGCGCATTCGATATCCTTAGGAATTCTGCCCTCCTTTTACTCGCTATCTCCCTCTAACCCTCCTTTCCGTTCCTTCTTCGCACCTACTCCGGCACTCGTAATAAAATTCACTGAAAGCTTATCTCCACTTCCTCATTTTCTCGTCTCTGAAAATTCACAGGATAAATATTCGCTAGACGTAATCTGCAAGGCAATAATGACGAGGAGCTATTTTGAGCATCAGGAATTACTCTAAATATACTGGTCAACAAAAAACATTTTTCTATCCAAGAGATGTTGTTGGGTGAACCTTGAGGTGCTTTTCGTCCTGATTCCAAATCTAGGCTCGGATATTATCTATCACGTTTAATTTCTTTAGGACGACCGAACTAAATAAGGGTTCAAGGATATTTAAGCAAATAAATCGTGATTTTAAAAATGAGAAAAATAGGTGCTTTCATAGGATGTTCTCGTATATTTAGAATCTGGTAAATCCCATTTCAGTGTCAATCAGTAATCAACTAACATGTTGCTGAAATTGTCTTGGTTCTATTTATCCAAATGTAAAATATCTTGGTCGAAACGGTCACTGTGTTCATCTCTAACAGCGCTGAGGTTTGGTGGAAAAAGGCAAGGTTTGAGTCGAGAAAATAGAATTTTAAATTCATATTGAAGCCCATATTTTGGTACGATTTGATTATATTAATATAGCCGCAAGATCATGATAATTTTCAGCCATGACATTTCCTAACAAAATGTTCAGATACATTGCTAAATGCGTTCCACGAGCTTTTCTCCGTTGACCTCACTTGCAGTTGAAATTCCAAATCGTTCAATCCCTAATCTGTGGCCCAATACATATTCCATATTTGATCTTTGCCTCACTTAATTGAAGGACTTTTAGTTTCAAATAAGTAAAACCAGCACCATTTTTGTCCATGGCTTAAACAAATTAAAAAAGTCCTTATTTAATATGCAGAGGCGGAAAATGAATATTTTTTGGACCGACCAAAGGCTGACAAAGGACATTTTTGGATCCAGGGACGAGTTCTTTACGTTCCGGACAAATTTTTTCTAGTAATAATTTTTTCTACCTCTGATATCCCATTCGCAGATGAAACAACGTTTCGTATAGCCAAGCTGTAATCCTAGTAGCATTGCAATTACTTTAATTTTTTATAAACTATAATAAACAAAAATATAAATGGAAAATTTTTGGCCACAAATTTTCCATTTATATTTTTGGTAGTGATTTATTTCTAAAAATAACTGCATATTCTCGTAAGATTCTTTCATTTCAGTTTCATGAGTTAACAGCATCGATGGGAGCTCATTGCCATTATGTAAGAGGTTACCCTTGATAATAACCTAGGAGGAATAAATGAAAAAACGCTAATCGTCCGTGTTTATTTCAAAATTAAGAGCATCCATAACAGAGATAACATCATTGCAAAAAGCAAATCGTTTTTTGGAGAAGAAACCAAATGAAATTCGTCATGGCGAGAGCGGGATATCAGAAGTTTCGAATTTGGATCCAACAATTTTCAACCCTTTAATCGTGATACTAAGATTTTACCCTGCTTTCTGGATATAATTTAAAACCTGCAGTAGATCATTTAAATCCTCTTGCGTTATAAAATGAGATCCAGCAGATTTGCTCGGTCCAAAATTTGGGTCATTCGAGTTTCCAAATCCTTCATTATCATGCTCTTGATTACTTTCTGAATATTTGCTAATGTTAAGCCTGCCTCCAACATGCTGACTACTTTTCCCTATTTTGCCTGCTGACAAAGGTATCTTAAATCAAGGTTGGAAAATACCCTTCTCGAACGAAAGAAAAACGCGTTCTGGCAATGTGCACGACAGTCCTTCCGGAAAAGCTAAAACTTCTTCAAATCAACTTCATTAAAATACGTGGCCCATCTCGAATATTCTCGTTGACCGTCTTGTTTACCTTGAGATAAAGCTTGCTATGGCCCGTAGTAATTTTTGTCGTTTCGTTGAGAAAGGCGAAAGAAAATTCAGAGGAGCGTTCCTAATGTGCGCACATGATGCCGTCGAATGCGCCTCAATTCTGCGGAGTTCATCGCCAGCCATGCTTTGGGCTGCGGGAGACTCAGTATTCGGTCGCGTATTTGGACGACGAAAATAGGAAATGGTTTGCCTTGTTTGAATTTCCCTCACTGACCAAAAAATAACAACCCACTGGAAAGGAAACCCACTATCCCGCGGAGCGATAGTGGCGGCACAAACTTTGTCGGGATACTTTTTTCCCCCATAGTACTTACATGGGGAAAGTTCAACAGTTATTTAGATATTCATTGATAACCTTTTATCAAAATGAAAGGACTGAGAAAAAAGCCTAAAAGCCTATACAGTTAATGATAACATTAAATACATCCTCAGCAAAGATTATGCCTTCATAGCGCTTTATATCTCTTGTACGATGTACGCTGCGTCACGACATTCCATGCGCCCAGGGAGCAGCCGCGGACTGCGCGGCACGGTAAAAACATCGATTTTATTGTGTTTGTTGCGAACGGTCGCAGATTATTTCTGTGGATTGAGACTCTAAAAGGCTTGGTGCAATTACGATGTAAATATCTGAGAGCATCTCGGTGTCCTTCTTTTTATATAGCCACACACGGGCAAAAATGTTACTGAAATTAGCGTCCGCCATTTTGTACTGCATCGACGATAAATATTACAAGACAGTAAAGAAATCAGGTTACAACAAAAGGAAAATAAATGTAGTAATAATATATCATAGCTTTTATACAATATATTTGCTTAAAATGATTCACTATCCAACATCCGTCGAGTACGGCAATTCCCGTGGCCAGCAGCCAGCCCCGGGCGGTGCCGCACGTTCGAAAAATCGATCTTGATTTCGGCGTCGTAGGTGGTCGCAGCTGTACTTCCGATTATCGTAATCTATATACTTTTTAGTATATGTGGTGTAAATATCTCGAGGTAACTCGGTGATCTTTTTTTTAAAATCCTACATAAACACAAAAATTCGACGAAAAACAGGGTCCGCCATTTTGTATCGTATTGGTCACAAATACAACAACTATGTCGTGAACGTTGATGGTAATCAATGCTAACAAACCGTTTAACAATTTTGTAAATTTTTGTTGCTATTGAAGTACTACTAAAGGTGTGACATTAGTTTAAACATGCTGAATTTCGAAAAAAATTCAAAGCGGGCAATTTGCGCCAAATTTGTTCAACTTTGAGGCTATGTATTTTACATAAAAAATTACCCTATGAAAAATATTTTGCGTCGAAAAATGCACTAATGTGTTGGCAACAACTGTGCAAAGTTTCCACTTCTATACTCAAAAAAACCATTTTCGAGGTTTTGTCCAGCTTTTTTCGATTTCAGCCCACTGTGCGGCGTCGGCATTAGCTTGCTCTTAACGAAAGGCGCCAAGGGGATCACGGCTCAATGTCCTGTCCGACGGACGGAGTGCTGCGCTAGAAGTGCCTTGCACAAAGCGCTCAAGTAAGGACCGGACGGTCTCTGAAAATTTCTGCCTCCGCCGGAATTTGAATCCGAATCGTATGGGCGGGGTGCCAACACTTATGCCAGAACACCCTTGTCAACATTCGTCTACATGCAAAGCATAACCAATTTATCTCTAGATAAGTTATGACTTAAATTTTGAAAATATTAAGTGCAATAAAATGTGGTCAAAAGACTTTTCTATATACCCTGATATTTTCAAGATGTTTGAGAATGTTTTGTTGTAAGTTGTACGTCACGAGATTATACCGGCCAAGCGTGAGTGATGCATCATCTTAATTTACAAAAAGGACTTTTCATTTAAACTTTATATCCTATTCTCTTCCTCCCTCTTTCCCGCTTTCCCTTACTCTAACACCAAATCATAGCGTCCCCTCTAATCTTGTATTCACTATATCCAGAGCTTTTGTCTCCTTTATTCCCCCAGAGGTTTTTTCTCCGCCACCACCACGTCTATCATTTCCCCATCCAGTTTTTACATCTCGGAAAATAGAAAATTAGGGCGTGGGAGAGAAAATTAATCGACGGCGGACGTACTCGATGGAATTTTCCACGGTAGGGAAAGAATGAAAATTTGAAGTTTACCGCAAGGAATACCACGGATAATTTGTCCGTGATCAGAGGCTGAGCTCCATTATCAAGAGGTTATAGCGATAATCAAACAAAACCAGCCATTTAAGATTGTACCTGCACAAGAGGAGGGGCGTGGTAGGGGAAGGAAAGGTGAGGCGGGTGTAGGAAAATTACGTATATTTTCAGTTAGGGGGAGCAAGTGCAATGTTTAGAAAATGCTGACAAAATAAGGAAAAAATTAAGGCAAAACCTAGGTTCCTACCTTAGAACCAATTACACGGAAGTACTTTTCACTTTAATTATTCGTTCAAATTAAGATCAGACATGGTTATTATCAATGAAGAGGAAGCATTGCACCCGGTTGTCAGTATATTTTTGTGGTATCTAACTGGTGTAAAATTTAAGGCAGTAATTTATATTTCAGATTTTATATTGTAAAACCTTGTCAGCATTTCCTGTGTTTCAATTTATAAAATTTTACAATGGTATTTTCTCGGGTATTCTTTTTTATATTTGATATATAGTCAATAGTATACTAAAATCCTTCGATGCACAAGGAAAAACTCAAAATGAGGCAGTAATTTTGGAACTAGTATTACGTCAGTGAAGAGGACAAAATACGGACGATTGAGTGGTATTGATAGGCTCCTAAAGTATTTCAATAATTTATACTTATTATCTTACTTGATCAAGGATTTTTTATGCGTAGCAAATACTTCAAGGAGGAAGAGTAGCGAACTGTCCTTTTTCACTTCTCCCTTCGTTTACTGCCTTCGCCCTCCCCTCCAATTCCCCTCCTCCGCCTTCCTTCCTCCTACCCCGTCCCTCCAGCCCGCATTAGTCTACCGGGGAGCGATGGCCGACATTAATCAGCCATCTTCCCCCTCCCATCCAAAGCCAGAGTGATCATCGCCACCGAATCAAATTCACAATCTCCGGACCGTTAAATTTTTGACATTGCAATTTAGCATAAACCCCGGCAGTAAAGTGAAAGGTTTTTGTGCTCGATCAGTCGGGCGGAATTAAGAATTTCACGACACAAGTCGTCTTGTGCGTTACAGAAGAATTAGACGCTGAATGTGCGTTCGTAAATAGATTCATTTTTTTGTTCTTATTTGGTTGGGGTGGGGCCTTGGAAGAAATGGGGCCTTTTTGGGTGACAGCTGTGCTCTATCGAACAGAGCCAAATGCCGGAAAGTGCTGTGGCACTTAATGACTAGCCTAAAATTGTAGGTGATGGAATTTTTGCTTTTTTTTATCAATCTACCGTAAGTGTTTTTAGGGAGGATTATTTTAAATATTTATGGTGGTAAAAAGTACGCAACACATAGTAATCTCAAGATCATAATTTGGTACCATAATATACTGACATTTAAATGCCTTCATCATCTAATTTTCCTGTTTTTTTGTTTTTCAGGTGAGATTTCGGAAACTGGAGAAACAGCGATGTAGTATCTACGTCGTCAAAAGTGGGTAACTAGAAGACATTGTGATGGTAAAGCCTTTGGGTCAGAATCATTATGACCTGTCGTTTATATGTATGCAAGAACTCACTTCGTACGCTGAATCCTGTGAACAAGGTCTTCTCATAAGGGAATAATGATTCTCAAGGGAAAAGTCTTCTCTTACATCCTCATTTAGACCTCTCAGACTACTTTTAAAAAGGTCCATAGTATCTAAGTTTACGGCTATTTGACGAAAACAACGAGCCAAAGTCAAACGTCTCCCTAATTGAAAATTTCATGAATTGTGCTTATCTGATAATGAGGAATACGCAGATTAACCTTTTTATTGTACAATGTAGGAAAAGAAGACTCCTCCAAGTAAAAGATTGGTTTTGTGTACTGCTTTTTCTGCTCCCTATTAGCCATTTGAAAATGAGTTAATTTTCTCATACTTCGTGATTATTGTTGCACCGAATTCAAATATCAAAGAAAAGTTACAATTATGCGTAGAAAAAATGTCCGCCACCATCGGTATTTGAACCTGGTTCCTCTGGGTGGGTAACTATCAATTGAGCCACTACACTAACCAGATCCCCTTCTTATGTCCTTCGTATTTCTGTGTGATCGTCGTTACTGACCACTCCTCCTGGAATTGATTTGACAACAGGTCTCGGCTAACCTCTTTACATCTCTCTCCTTTTACGTTTGCTGTTATCTGACTCACGTATCTCTTTCCGAAGCGGTCCGCTGTAGCTCTTCCATTCACTTCTCCTTTCAGCGTTGTCCTCGGATGGAAAGCTTGACTCAAAAATAGCATGGCGTTTTTATCCCTCTCTTTCAAGGTTTACTCAAAGCTGCTTTTAAATTAGATCTTCCGTAGATTTTTCATGTGTTCTACCAGAGAGTATCATTAATATAACTCAATGGTTCTTTGTGATGCGTGAATTAGGAGGGTGGTAATTCTTTACAACTAATTACTTAATTAACCAATTATAACCCAATGTGTCTTCTAAGTAACATAAAAAATGTATACAATTTCAACTCTATTCAGGAAAGATTTAAACTACGTTTTCTTTTGTGCTGTAAAGTTTAATGACGAAAGATGTAACTGCCGCCATTTTTATGATTGTGTACACAATTTTCATTTTTTTAAGTGAGAAGTCTTGAAATTTAATTTCTACCAGAAGCAGCTCTGGGTTATAACTTCAACCACCATCTTGAAGGTGTGTAGTGGATTAAGACCTGGATTTTGGCCCCATAATGAAAACCAAAATAAGTATTCACCATCAATTAGGCACACAAAACGAAGTTTATTTATGGTGTTTTCATCACGGAAAAAAGTTCGTATGAATTTTTTTGAATAAACGTGGTTTTTATTTTACCAAATTACGCAATATTTTAAGTTGGACGCATTATCTCTGCCAAATCAAAAGATTTTATTGTAATTCTTCATCGATCATGCTAAGTAGGTGTTTTCTTTGAATGATTTTGTTTCGTCATGGTCCAAAAATCCAACGCTTATAGGTCCTTTCTTAACAAAAAATGTGTTTCTTGAATTTCACACAATTTTCTCAGTGATTGTGTGTAAAGAATCATTTTGGACCAGAATCCTTACGTTAATCCTCCCAGGATAAACCTTGATCTTTTCCATTATTTTTTCATAATGCCTTTTTTGAAATTATAGCTCTGTATACTCGCCGATGTGAAATTTCATTGTATAATGTACAGAGATGAGCCCGAAACGGTCAGCTCTGAAGCAGATAAAAATATCGGTAGTAATATGAACTAAAGTTTTATTTTTTTTAAATTAGTACCGCTAGGCACTCCTAGAACCGCTTGAATGGTAGAATAAGGCGAAAAACTTGTGAATTGTCTTGAATAGACAATTCACTCAAAAATTTGTTATCTGAGATGAAAAAAACATAATATTTCAAGAAAAAAATAAAATACGACGTACCGATATAGGGTGGTGCGTCCTTTTAATGGTTATAGTTGGTCTCTATCCAATTATTGCTTCGCCTATTCGTCAATGTAATGCCGATTTCCGTTCCCACCGTTCTCGTACACGTTTTTCCCCGTTCATGTGTGAAATAATAGGTAGGCACATACAGCATTGGTGGGCAAACGTTCTACTTTCCCGGTGTTTTTTTGGGGTTTTATATTTAGAGGACGCTTCCCCGGTATTTTTAAGTGACGTATTCTCCTTTTTTTTCACGGCACCATGCTGAAATTTTTGGAGAATATTGAGTAGACCCTCATTGAAATTTTTGGAGAATATTTAGTAGACCCTCATTGAAATTTTCTTGAAATTCAAGTTTGAAAATTCTTACTCCCTATTTTCTCTAATGCCTATACATCCTTTACATTTGAGAGATAGGTAGATTTGGAACGCAGCGAACGACTATTTTGGGGAGATTGGTAGCCTATTGTATTCGAATCGAAGGGTCCGGGGCTCGAATCCCAGGTGAAACTTCGGATATCCCACGCCCCTCCCCACCCAAATTATATTATATTCACAAGTCTTTGACTAAGTCTGGGTTGTGCTCTACCCTGACCAATCCTACCAACCTTCGCGTGAAAGCTGAGTGTAATAATCTTAAATTTCGGTAAACCGTTATTTAGAACCTAAAATGGCACCAAAGAGTTTTTATTTATGTAAATTTATACTTCTTTCATTAAATCCAGGCCCCTTACCATTGTCCCTGTATTCAAGCGATCTTCGCCAAGCAATCGTCTTCTTTGGCTGAAATCATGAATGCTCAAAGAAATATACGGAGTAATTCCCCATGCTGAGTTCCCTTTTAAATGTTAGCTTCAAATACGATTCTCATTCTTTAACCTGAATTTATTTTCTTGGAATTGCTGGCATAGAAACGATATACTACATCCAAATTCTGCCCGCAAGCCACCTATATAGGCGTGTAGCAGGGGGTGTTTACACTGGTGGTGGATAGAAATAAAAAGGATAAGGCAAATAAAAAGCATATGCTCTTACGAATTTACACCTAGAATTTATTAAAATCCTTTATTGCTCGTGGGAAAAACGAATTCCCATACTCATCCTTTCGGAAAAATATTCAGCAAAAAAGAGTATTGTTGTAATGAAATTCAAGTTTGCTTTGCAGGCGTGAGAAAGCCTAAATTTTTGAGACATTTATCGCCACGCTGCTCTATCCAATAGCAGGTGATTTGATGGTAATTTGAATAATTTAAAGGGCCCTCTGCTGGGCTCATAAGGGATGACGGGAAGCATGCGTACGCGGGAATGGAATTTTATCTAGGCGGAAGCTGACGAAGATTCGCCCTTCTTACGGATCACACCGACGGAAACAACGGCTTCTATTGCATCTCACAGGCATTTAAATTAACGGCAGTCCAATTAGCCCCATTGACTCTGAGGGAAATTCCGAAATTAGTCATAATAGTGTATGTATGGCTTTCCAGATAAAATCTCTCTGCTTTCGTGC
Source organism: Ischnura elegans (assembly GCF_921293095.1). NCBI lineage: Eukaryota > Metazoa > Arthropoda > Insecta > Odonata > Coenagrionidae > Ischnura > Ischnura elegans. The sequence continues at coordinate 37,924,588 of NC_060249.1, read as the reverse complement.
ACACCTGCCTCTCTAGTTACGAACAGCAGCTATCTTGATCGAAGAGTTCAGCCGGATGGAAAGAATTCAATTTCGTGGGAAAGTCCTCCAGACCCCTCAATGCTTGGTAGACGACGATGATGACACATTTAACTCATTAGCCCTTCTACCCATTGAAATGCGTAAGGAATATTTTTTTCTGTATATATTCAGTTTTTGGGGGCTATTTTCTGATGCTATCACGAAGCAGGTATTTTTTTAAGTATCTCGGTAAATACTGATATTGAAAATTTGAAATATTATGATGAATGTAAGATTGGTGGTATCAAAAAAACGGAAATCAATAATTTTCGGAAATAGCCGTCATTTTCTTATAAATTACTGAATCACCGTGATGCATATCTTAAACTTGCCATTATATACCTTATCTTTTGATATTTTTAACAGTTTCTTTTTTGAAATTCCCTTCATTTGCTCTTATAAAACACTGAATTTTTTATCATTTTGCCTTGAAAATGGTCTGTTCATCCGTCATAGCCTATAGGTATGTTTAATTGTTCCTGTGATGAATATAACTGAAAAAAATTGTCGTTGACGACCTAGTAATTATTCAGAATATTTTTCTCATTAGTCTTAAACATTATTTTTTCACATCGTATTCCAAGAAGTCCTGAAAGAGACCAACAGGTAACATTTTTATGATATATTACGACCATTAAATGAGTTCCGTGTTAATATCAATTCGCAAGTATAGTGAACGTTTTCATATAATATTTGAGTTAAGCAAAATTCGCGACACTTCCCATGCTATCTGCTGCCAGTTGTAAGCTATATCTAGTTACGAAAATGGAATTTTATTTCACCATTTCCTTTTGCGTATTAATACAGAATCACTGCTTTCTCTTTTTCATTGTTGTTTTGGCATTAGAAAAATTTCTATCACCGCGAAGACCTCGAGCGCTATTTTTTAAATATTCCGATTCTTTACGTGATATTTTTTTTCATCTTCATGGTTTATCAATTGGAGGCCAAAGTTGATTATTTTTCTGCGTATTCCACATATTTAATAGCATACAGATATAAGGACATCGCAATTTACTGTTAATTGATATTTACTAGTGACCAACTTGTTGTGTGCGTTTCTTATCTTTCAATGTCCTGTGGAAATCTTTCATATTCAAAATTACATTGATAAAAATTGCATCCGATACAGGCATAATAAATTGAAAACTGGAATAAAATTTATTTTACCCCATATGCAAAAGTATTTTTTCTGCTGTAAAAGAAATGTACATGAAAATCTGTTCCATATTTTTGGTTAATTCAAATACCCTTGCCCTTAATTTTCCATAGAAATGCTTAGATTGGGTATAATCAACCGCAATAGGAGAAGAAGCTATGATTTATTATATTTATTTGGTTTATATTCATTATTATTGATATTGCTTGCATAAAAACAATTATTTTGCTAGTAAAAATAACCCCAATTGAGAAAAAATTCTGGTGTTTAATGTTTTTTTGCGCGATGTAGTATCCTCTTTTTATTTAATTGTAGCAATGAATTCTCGTCAATGGATAATCTCAGCTCCTTAGATATATAAATATGAGGCGATAATACCTTTCTCTGTGCTCATTACTTAATGCCCCATGTGTATTGGATTTCCAAATTACGCGATTTTAAGTGTATTTTACGATGTTTATTTCATATTTAATGAAAAACGAACCTCTTGATTCAAAATTCTTTTGGAAACTATGACGTCAGGATTTTAAGTTTCCACGCTTTTATTTTTAGATTTCCACGCTTTTATATTAAGATATCAAAAATTTATAAGTGCACAAAAATGTGTTTTGACGGAAAATTTGCGATATACGTTTTTTTACAGTGCCAAGAACATTTTATGTGTGTGGGAAATAGGATCGATTGATTCATTTAGTGATTTACACCCCTCAATAAAACTACCCAATGACAAACGAACGAAAAGCAACGATAACCTTTTCGTAACTAGTTGAAGCCGCCTTAAGCTGCGTATTATGAGCACTGGTTTTGTCTTAGATTGGGTATGCCCGGGAACAAAAAATGTGCCAAGACCAAGCACGTTTTGTCCATATTTATATAATATTTTTACAATTTTTAATTTGTTTAAAATGCATCACCAATAATGACCGTGAAGTGTAAACCAGTTGACTTCTGACACAATTTAAAAAAATGTTTATACAAAATTTTTGTATTACACATACGATAAGCTCAAAGTGTTGATGATCATAAATTAGATTACTTAGAGCACTTTTAGCATAAATATTTTTATTGTAACTATTGTATCGTTGTGCCAACCAGAATTTCGGTGTTTATTGTCGATTGAATGTTCTTTAAATTTATTTTAAAATAGATAATAAATGAATTTTTTCCTAGGGCGTGGTGAGGTGGATCTCAAACATCATTGATGCTTTTTTAAATGAGTTCTCGAAGCTGGTGGTTGGAAGAAAATCTGTGGATTTTATTAGCTAAAATTATTATAGTTCTAATGTTTTCTTATAATGGCAGATTTTTGCGGCATCGTATCGATGATGATAGATGCAGAATTTAAAAATCATAGAGTAAGTTGCGATGATTCTCAACAGTTCCGTCACCAATTCCGTTTCACCTCAAGAAGTTATCATGATGCCTTGCTAAACTGTTACGTTGTACTTAAAGCTTACGCGGACGCATATCAAATAATGTAGACATAACCTCAGTTATTTTACTTAATATTTTAAGCAAGTAATTAGGTTTTTCACTCTCAAATAGTTCGAACAAAAACCTTCCAAAAAGATATTTTCTCTCATTTTGTACATTTAACCACTCCAGTTGCCTTAGATAGTGTGAGAATTGAGTGTATAAGGTACAAGTTTCGGGAGGAAAGGGTTGGGAAAAGAAATCAAGGAGTTTGGGGAGAGGATTGGCCGGCCGTGCGGGCATTGAATAGAACGTAGTGTGGTCTGGGAAGGCTAGAGAGGGAGGGAGAGATGGTGGGAGGGGGATAGAGAGAGAGGGGGGCTGATCGCGAGACTATGAATGGTGGGTCTGTTAGTGAAAGAGCTCATCGAGGAAGGGGAAGGGAAGGAGGCGGAGGGTGAGGAGCTTGGGGAGGAGGTGGGGATGGACCTTGGGGTAGATGAGTGAAAGGATGAGAGGAGTGAGCCAGGAGACAGACATGAATTGAAGGAGGCGATAGGATCGGCCTTTTTTAAGAGGAAAAAAAAACAAGTCCCGGACGAAAAACTTAAGGAATTGCGGGAGGAGCCAATTTGTGGTTTTCCTCGCGAGAGGTCTGTCTGAGCGTCTACGTTTCCAGTGGAAATGAAATTGGAGACTTCAACGCCCGCGCGGCCGTCGGAGACTTCAACGCTCGCGCGGCGAACCGAAATCGCGCCGAGTCGAGGGTTAGGAGAACTGATAATAAGGAAGTTGAGTGTTTCCTCCCACCCCGTCCGCTTTGGGTGTTCGGTGGGAAGAAAGGGACGGTTGTTCACTGTTATTTTGCCACGGTGAGGACTCTGGATGGTCGGGTAGAGATCTTTATGCTAGGTGTCCCAGTGACTCGGCGTCTTAACGTGCGTATCTTATTCGTCTGCGATTCGTTAAATTGCTTTTCCACGGTGAGGTTTGGAATACAGTCGGACTTGGAGGAATATTTGAAGTCCCGGTAGAAGATATCAGATATGAGGTGGTGAATATATGTGACGGATACCTAAGTACTGTACGAATATGGCGCTTGTGAAACATAATGAAGCCAACTCAGTGTGCTTACAGTATAGGCAGAATCAACCTTTTATTGCTCGGAGCTATTCTCCTGATGTGAAAAAATCTTGTGTAACTAAAGCCAGTATCAAGTTTTATTTATACATGCTGACACATTTTTTTGCCATTCCCGTTGGGAAGCCTCAATCGTAAATTGGGAATATTTTCCTGATTTCTTCCGCGCACTCGCAAAATCGTGTAAGTTGCAGTAAAAATCAATCAATCACTGCTTATTTTTTAAGAATTACCCGTCTACTGAAAGTCTTCAATAAATATTTGAGGACGTAATTTGTGCAAAAAAGTGATATTTTGAGCTGATGTAATAATTATAAGTATTATCGTGAATGATTATTAATCTAATACTACTCGCTGAAGGCGACTTTTTTATTGATATTTTATCTTGATATAAGCCCTATCTGTAGGTTGTATAGAATTATTTTCATTCTTGCTCTGTGATTTTTAAAAATTCTTTTCCTATATTTACAACAAATTCGAGGATAAGTTGTAATATATTTAATTTTTAGTTTTGGTAAATTTTATGAAAGATGCATGAAATCAACTCCAAAAATTATGTCTGATGATTTTTAGTTGAAATTGTAATTTTAAGATAAACCAATTGATAAAGGTTTGTTGTTATCCTAATTAAAGCTAGAGCAGAATTTATCAGTTAAAGAAGAATATAGTAACACTATACAAGTACTATAGTGGTATATAGTAATAAAAAGTTGATTGCAAACCGATAAAAGTTCGAGATAACGATGTAATTTTGGTTGGCATCCAAAGGAAGGCGTTTAGAGTACACGGTTTAAGGCCATATATCACGAATTTAGAGTTATAAGAAAGGGAAATATTTCCGCATAGGTTACAATAATTTGCATTCTGGAATCAAATGTGGATACCTAAAGTCGCGCTGAGCCCTGCAATCACTTTTGGCAGATTTATCCTGTCAGCTTACACCGAATTTTAGTAAATGCAAAATTCTTTTGTAATTTAATTCTTTTAGAGTTATATGTTTTCATAAAATTCCAATTTTATATCTTCTGACTCTAAAACTATTCACCATGCATAAGTAAGGATTACCATTTTGTATTTTTTCCTTTTAGTTTACATTTTTTTAGTCATTCTAAAAAATACTAGTGCCCCGTTAGTATCCGAGACCCTTCCAGCACTTTTCATCAATCATTAAGGATCATGGATGTTAGTGGGTTGCCCAGGATATCAGACAATACTACCGTGAAAAGATCTACGGCTACCTGCTTTTGCCGTTGCTTGACTGTATTAATCATAGCGTAAATTGCATAAGATATCGATCGCTTACTTTAAATACCAATACTAGAAAAAAGGTCAAGCTCATATGGCAGAAAAAGGTATGAATCCCTATCAATTCCTAAGTTTATGATATGCTCATATTCGAGAGAATTCTGTAGCTATTTCCGGGGTAGCTATCGCCGGTTGGAGGTTGAAATGCTAGGAAATGCCCGGATTTTTTAAGCGAGAAGAGAGGAGTTTGTGCGATTGCTTGATGAAATGAGGAGGCAGCAGAAGGCCAATATGTAGACACAGATGAGTGAGTGGATTCAAAAGTCCTTGTGGGGAAAGTAATAATTTTGTCAAAGCAAGTATGGGGAGAAGATACAATCTATTAATATGATGAGAATTGTCGACCCGAAGGAAAGAATATAGTTGTAGATGTTGAAACATCGTGTTTGAAAACCTATGAGTGTACATGCAAACAGACCTAGAACCAAGATCGAATACCATCTCCTTCGCATGAGCCCAGGTTTGAATAGCAAAAAATCCGAGATCACGTGTTTGGTCTGATTGCCTGGCAATGACGAATTAACTTTAGTTTTCACGTTTTTTCGATGAAAAATTTTGTTTCGATCAAATTAAACATTCGCGAAGAAGGAGAGGTATCATTATATTAATAAAATCTTATTTTAAATTTTTAGTTTACAGGTATTTCCACTTTCAGAGCAAGTCTGAAGTTAACAGTTTTAATATTGGCCTCTAATTCAGGTACTCCGTAGCCGCCAAGAGCACTCTTGAATTCATTCACTGTGAGTGCACTAATATCGTAAATCTTTACGTATCCACTCATTCTCACACTCTGGATCTCTATAAATTCTGTTTGAATCGTCAATGACAAAGCTTACCTAACAAATACAGTGGCTTGTGAATTCCAGGCATTCAGGGATCAGATGGTCGCTTCCTTTCCTCCAACCACTTTGCACCTACAGCGTTTTTGTCGTGGATAATTAAAAGGTACACTCAAGATTTAAATCAGCGATCCTTCGGTCAGTAACTAAAGAATCATCTAGAGCACCACGCTCGCCAATAGATATTCCATTATAATATAACTGCTAAAATGTGAGCAATCGCTGGATCCATCGGGGCAGGGGATTAGGGATTGGCATGAAAGTTAAATGGATGCGAAATAAGAAAATGCTCCACCTGAAGGGGACATAATATTGTAAGAAATGATTAGTAGACCAAGCTGTCGTCAAAGGGTTAATAATTGTTAACCTTTTATAGTTTATAATAAAATAATTATTTGAAGGAGGAATTCGACAGCATAAGTTGTCTGCGCCTTGCGGGTAATATTTTGGATGAAGAGTAGAGTTAAACACGGCCATCGCCGGGTTTTTAACCGTGACACCTGGTGGAAGGCTAGTACTAGAGCCGGCAGCCGAGCTAGACCACCTTTGAAGGAAGAAGTGTGATACAGGAGTGGTGACTTGCGGGGGCGGATATGATAACTAAATATCCGTTCGTTATCTTCTACACGAACTAATCTTAGTGTATAGAGAACCGCAAATGAAAATTATATCATATATCTTCCGTCTTCAACCAAAAATACAAGGAATCTTTTCAGGCGATACTTTGTGGGAGTTCATAGTACAACGGTGTAGTATAGTCCACGTATAATTTTATATTTACGGACCCGGGTTCGAGAAGCTCTATGCTATTTTACATGTACAGTGTCCTGTGGCATTCGGATATATATATATAGGTAGAAGGATGAAAGTTGGAGTTAATGAAAGAGCCCTTCATATTTGATACCCAACTGCCACAGGACATTGTACGAAACAAGGAAATAAGACAGATCTATCGAAACCCAGGTGGGTCAACATTAAATTCTGAAGTATACTCTTATGTTTCATCATGAGGACCAAAAAATGATCATGTGCGTGATTCGGGCTGTGGGAGGATGAGGAGGAGGAGGCTGGAGAAAAAGACTCCGAAGTTTGGACCAAGTCCGCCAGGCGTCTCCGGGATCGGATCTTTCTTATATGTTCCTCTTCATCTCTTCCCATTGCAACGGCCCCCATGCTCCCCTCCACCCATCCCCCCCTCTCGGCCCGTAACAAAAAACACTGGCGGATGTTGTGGAGGGGAGGTAAAGGTAGTCCCGAAGGAGGAGACGGGAAGGAGAGGGGAGAGTATGAGAAGGGAAAGGTCTGCCGAGTGAGTGTGTGTGTGTGTGTGAGAAGAGTATAATGTGGAAGGAAGGGGCTGCGTATGAGAGGAGGGGAAGGCTCAATGACCGGGAGGAATGAAGGGTGGCTTCGGAGGCAGAAGAGGGGAGGGGTGCGAGCACTTGTTGTAAGAGGAGAGGAGGGAAGGGGGGACAATGGAGAGTTTAAAGGGAGAGGGTGGGGGTTGAAGGGGTCACAACTTCACGGCAGCCCCCCCCCCTCCTCCTACTATCCCCTCCTCCGCAGATCTCCTGCCGACTCCTTAGCTTGCATCCAATCTAAGGCGTCATTGGCGAGGTTAGGGCTATCCTCACGGCTCACGCATTCTCTCTCCTCTTCATATCTACATCTTTCTCTCTTTCTCTGTGCTGAGGATTTCGCTGCTCTCACTCGTCGTGTGGCGAACCGCTGCCGAGGCCTCCTCCTCTCGTATTGTTGTGACCGTTGCTTCGAGATGCCGCGGAGGGAGGACGCTCTCCTCCCCTACTGCACTCCCGCCTCGCGCCCGTGCCAAAGGATTCGTGTTCGAGTCGTCCCGAGCCCTGGGTTGAGATTCGTAGAAAGTGTCTGTAAAGGCCAATTTACTGAAAAAAATTAGCGAGGGACAGAGTCAAACGCATAAGCCTGTGTCATACGATCAATTCTCCCATCCCTTCCAAAGGAAAACTCGAGCGATCTCTCTAACGATGAAGGAAAAATGATCGTTTCACGTGGTCATTTTCCGCGATGGCTCGAAGTATGGAGAACCCATCCTTTTATACGTCACTAGGCACGTCCCTTTTCCCTTCGTTTGTACCATCCTTCAGCCAATCAGAATGCACGGTCACTAACGGGGTTTGTAATGTCACCATGGGCGAACCCAGCGAGGGGCACGGGGGGCAGCCCCCCCCTCGAGGCAAAAATCGCAAAAGTCTTTCAGAAAAATCAGTTCTGAATAGAAAAGAAAGTATTCAACAAATTCTCTTTAAACCCACGAAAAATGATAGATATTAGTATAAGATATGTAAATATAATAAAACAATTTTTTCAAGGAAATAATCCCATAAATCCCAGAGCTTACCCCCCCCCCCCCTAGACCATGGCTTCCCTCTCCCCCTAGTTATTATCCTAGGTTCGCCCTTGAACGTCACGCTTGGCTTTCAATGGAATGATAGTTGTGAATAGGGAAAGTGACGGTATGAACCATTGAAAAAGGGATTGTGGAAGTGACCGTATGAACCAGAAAATGATGGGTCGAACGATCACTGTTTTGATCCCTGCAAACCTAACGCTGAAGCTATCATTCTGACGGATGGAAAAAATGATCGCGCGATTCAGGATTTAACGAGAAATTAGCTTCTCACCCCTTGGGCTTAATTTCAAAAATTTATTTGTACTGGTCACCACTTATGGCCGTCACCGGAACGAAGACCACCACATAACTGACCAGAAAGACTTGGGGCCTCACACAACTGGTGCTGGCGATGGATGCTACAGATCATTTGTCATGTATAAAATGCATCATGTGGTTCTCATTTTAAATCATTTTCTCTCTATATATCAAATATAACACCATTTACAACGTGACTCGGTACTCTACAGTGGGGTAGCCTGGTATTTTGTTCGGAGGGGAGGTCCATAACCAGGAGGAAAAATATTTGAAAAACAGGGTACCAAGTAAAGGGTTTCAAACTAATTTTAACCCTTTTCATAATCGAAAAAACTTCATTTTTCAAAGAAATCTTTTGTAAATTCATGATTTTTCAGTATTTTGTTCTCTTTTATGAAGCAAAGTAATTATGCTATTATATTACGGGGGGAGGGAGGGTTCAGACCCCCCAGACTCACCCCTTGCTACACCTCGTGTCCTAAGATTGACGTGTTCTTCTGTCGCTCAATAATCTTGAGATTGGTTTGATCTTTCCGCTCAATTTTTTCATCTATATTTATAAAAAAAGAGGATGTATGGTTGTCTGTCCACTATGCGTTTCCATTAGGCTGCACGGATTGCGATCAAATTTAATACATAGGTGAATTTCATGTTCACAAAGGCCATTGTGCTACTTCTGGTTGTCTCTAAGCTTCCTTTGCGTATTTTTTCATTATCGTTAGCTACGTTACTTCATACAACTTCTGCGGTTGGACATCCTACCGAGTATGCACAGCTCTTGACACGCTCGAAAGGAAAACATAAATCAAAGGATTTTACACTAATTCCACGTAACTACTTATTCCTCTTGGTGTAAACCTTTTTGCTAGGGTATGCGTTCAGACGTTTTTGGCATACACACGTGTGGTCACACAAAATGATCAATGTTGTAGTACAATCCAGTGAATAAGTAAAGGATATGTTCTCGTGCTCGATGCACGGAAATCGTTCTTTTCCATTGCATGCTGATACACATGCATGCCATCATCATACCTGCTTTGTAGCTTTGCCTAAAAATCCTACCATGTGACCATGAATTCCAAATTCCAAGGTTTTCCATTTCTCTGGGTACCAGCCTTCCCGAGCAACGTCGGGTGGCCTGCTAGTCACATAATATATTTTCATTTACATAGCTCCGTTTTACAGTCTTCAACTACTATTGTCTATATTTCCTGCGAGTCCTTCTTTCAACGTTCTTACTGTTCACATGTCATGCAACTGTCAGTCCATAATTGTTTTTACCTGACCATCATATTTCATGATAAATTGGGTTTTCCCTGGTGATATTAAATGGTATTTGAAGATATCATACTTATTTTAAAATAAATTTAATAAAATGATATAATATTTTTAAACCAAAATTTTAATTCAGTTAAATATTCTCACCTCACAACTAAAAGAGGAATACCTTCTTAAGAGTATTTTTAGACTGATAAGTCTGTGCTAGTGTATCTTTGTCGGGAAAAGTACACATTTATAAAAATTATACTAATCAAAATTCTTGTAAAATATCGGCAAAGTTTTTGAGGAAATTCCCTCCCTCATGACGCTTTTCAACCGTATCCTTTGAGTTTGCCCATGTTGTATGCAGCCCCCTGTGGGGTGTGCGCTTGAAGTGTATGCAAGCTTTCCACCCAACAGCAACTTAACTAATTCTTCTTTTCTTTTCTTTTTTTTCTTTCAAAAACTTTTCGGCCGCTTAAGGCATACCGTGCACAGGAATAGCAAAATTTCTTCGATTCAATGTTTTTTGCTGAATCGGACAATTAGTTATATAAGGGAATAGACATATGTAAATCTGATCTAATGCTGCGGCTTGGTGTTCGCAATTTCCTCCTCGTTGCCCCATCTCCAAACGAATGACTCCTCGGCATCTCAGCTTGTGCCATGAGGTAAAAAGACATTATTATTTCCTGAATAACCCTTTCCTAAGATTGTTGACCAGTGATGATGATGACCCCTCGCGGGGTTTGTATTCATTTTACTTTTAGCAGCGCTTACTTTTTCGTCCAAATTTATTGATTTTCGTCGGTAATAGTGTTTTCCCACATTAATTTTTAATTGAAATGAAATGATAGACCTATGTCCTAAATGTGCGTTCTGTAATGCAAGCGATATTGCCGTTTTAAGATAAATAGGTGTGGAGGAAATCTAGCACACCTAAGTGTACCAGACATTTAATTTTTGATTCTAGGTAATCTGTGCCGCTGGAATACTCTATAGAGTTTGAACTGGTTGAACCGTGCATGCTAGCGTGTTAATGGCTTCTGTGATGGCGTTTCTCGAGAAGATTTCCCCGTGGTGATGACGGACTATCGAGTTTCGTCAGCCGTCATCAATCCACGTTTGCCTCCGCCGCCAAGGAGCAAGTTCCCGGGATGAAACATAGAAGACCATCACGTAGGCGAATATGACTGTTATACATTGAGCAAAAGGCGGCTACGGGGGCCGGGAGTTAATACAAGATGCCCTTTAACGACCGCCCTGGGAGCCCTTATTTCAAATTGTTACGGACGGAGGCGACTCAAAATAGCGTTGACTCATCACAAAATGATCTCGTCTCCTCCTTGAGATGCACGGCCGAGTTTTTGAGTCATCGGAAGGCAGGCCGCGCGATGCCGAGTAGTTGCCATATTGGTTCCACTTTGGGTTCGCTTGCCATCAATTTTAAGTGCTGCTCCGCGTGAATAATTACGGTTATCTCGCGATCCGAAAAAGATTGGATTCCATGAGAACTCTATCGATGTCCTCACCAGGGGCATATTTAAGCTGCCCGTGGTTACCACCTCATTTTAATAATTCTCGGCGGAGGTGGAGCTTGAAGTGGATAAAAAATATACGGCGAGGAGATTTTTCGCTCGGATTGAAAAAAAAAGTTAATGACTTTCAGTTAGGGTTTGGTACTGAGTTTTTAATGGAAAACCATTCTGTGAGTCCAAGCGTTGAAAACGTTAAGAATACCCTTGGGGGATTTCATTATAATCCAGACTCCAGTGTCCTTTTTGAAAGAGGAAATGCTATTTGTCACAGAAACTGAGCAAGCAATAAATACTTGATCTCTTGGATAGCTTCTTCCGTCCCCATTGAGAAATAAAGTGTGGCAGAAATCATTCTCATAGTTAGGGGTGATTTCGTATTATATGATTTGCATTAATATATTAACACCATCCAGGAGGCTTCGTTTTAGAATATCGATGGATAAGTTCTAACAACACGTATCTCAAAATTTGACCGCTCTGAGTTAATACTGCTAATACTGTTAATAAAAAATAAAATTCAAGCAGAAAACAACTCTTTGTTTGCAAATGTATGCTTCTTTTTCGGTTTTCTTTATTTTTAGTTTTTAATTTCAATTAAAATTATATACAATTAAAAAAAATAAATCTTTTTTATCTCTCCTGAAAAGTTGCTATATTTGAGACACGTGTCGTTAGAACTTAGCCATCGATATAGTGTATTATTCCCTACGTTGATTTTGCTCGTCTCTGGAGTTAGATGATCTCGTAGTCCTATTCTTAGCTAAAAAATACCTTTAATCAACTTGACGGTGGTACCTCCCTTCCAATAGCTAGCTTAGCAGGATAATAATGAACGAAACAATGAAAAAAACGTATGAAATAATACTTTTTATTCATTAATTTCAATTGAGTACATATGATTCACTGTGCAGGAGTTTTCCTTACTAGGAAAAGAGAAACGAAGCGAAGTTCTCAGATAAAGTTCATTGAGTATGACCAGGGAGTGGGTCATCTACAAATGGTGTTATGTATTTAAAAAAAACTTCGGTCACCCTTGATCCCTATGTAAAATGTTTACGCAATTAATTAATTTGTGCAGAATAGCTAAAAGGTGCTCAGATTTCCAAGTTCATTAATGCCCATCTATTAATGATATTGAAAATGATAACAGTGTAGCGTTATGATAAAGATAAACCGAAAAAATGGTCATGGACACGGCTTGAGTCAGTTTATGTTAGTCCTTCGGCGCAAATTGATAGACTCAGAAACCTGCTTTGTTTAGGTAACATGTTGTACGTAAATAATTCCACACAATTAAAATTTCAAGAACTTAATAAGGAATATTTTTGTCAAAGGATATATATTCTTTCATTTCCAAATGCTTACAATCAGGAGATGAAACTTCGAATTGATGAAACAGAGGGTGTGGATGAAGCGAGTTGCAAGTGGAGAGGGATTGCTGCGAACCCTTTTAAATGGAAGAATTCTAGGTAAGCGGATAAGATAATATAGCATGGAAAGGAAGGCTTTAAGACAAGTTTTACTGGTAATTGACGAGGGAATTTCAATTTTGGATGGGGACAGGCCGCAAAATGCTCCATGTAATGGCACATCGTCCGAATAAAAGTAACTTAGGCCGGTAGGATGTAGTGGAATGAAATCCTGATTTAATGAAAGAGAGAAATGAAAATTTTTCACAAATTTATTTAATAATGTACGACGTCTTTCGACCGTCAGGTCATTTTTCAAGGAAAATGTGCTTGAAAATTGTCTTATCGAGACAACGTGTTTCAATCACATTGTACTTGAAAATGACCAGACAGTCAAAACGCGGCGTACATTATCAAACGAACTTGTGGAAAAATTGTCATATCTCTTTTGAATTGAATACATTATCCCCCAGAATAGTCATGACAAAATTCTGCATGGTATGAGTGGTACCCCTCGCCCAGTAGAAAGCAATTGGGGTCGGAGACCGCAATGTCTGTGCTTGAGCTCGTCTTCCGCTAGTTGCCTTGCCTTCCGTATCGAAGCCAGAGAAATAAATGATGATGGAAAACGGTGATCAAGGGTTTCGGAAGAAGCGGGTGGGGGAGCTCGTGTTGGCGATGGGGGAAAGGGGTGGAGGCGTGTAGGGGGCGGAGGGGAGGGGAGACACGTGAAGAGTGCTATTCATTATTCGGGGAGACTGCAGCCTCATTTGCATTTAAGCGGACGGAGTTTGCGTTTCTCCATTTGTGGTGGTCCAAGACGATGCTGTCAAATCGCACGCATGTTTTATGACTCTGCCCACGAAAATCTGAGTGAAAAATTGTGCCGAATCGTCTTTTTATTCGCTTCGCGATAGAACTGTTGTGAAGCTGGGAATGGTTCTCCACTCTGATATTTGAATGACGTTACTTCTCCTATCAATGTAGGCATTAAAACCAAAAGAAAGGACTTCACATCTCATACAAGCCATTGTTTTCCCACTTGAGCGTGAATTAAGATATTCTTCGATCCAATATTACCATCTACATCTTATGGCATATTAAGCTTGTAACGTATTTGTAAAAAATAATAATATCTCTTTGCTATGTTGGTCTGTAATTTTTAAATAAAGAAAGTAGACAACGTTTCGGTTTTTACCTAATTAGTTATCAGGGCTATATAAATTTATGTGTCACCTTAATACAATTTCGGAAATAACTACACTTTCATCGACACAAAAAACTTTGGCTAAACGAAATGATAATTAAAGATAAATATTTAAAAAATCAGAGCAAACTCCTAGAAGAAATGAATATTTTTAGTGTGTAATGTTTTATTTCTTCAGAACGAATGCATTTATTTTTTCCAAGTGAGTACTTTGACTGTAAAAATAATCATTTATTACTCGGAGGAATTAAAGTATTAATTTCAGAAATATTCTAAGCATTTAAATATCCACCACACCGGTACACGTACACCGGTGACGGTACACCGGCTTACTTACTTAGATTTTCCCACGGGAAGTTGTTACCTCAGCCCTCGCCAGCAAAGTCGCGAGGAGGAGGTTGGGTATTGTTGAGCAGATGACCGTGAAAACTCAGCGTGGCTTTTACGGTGGAGCGCGTGGCTATACTCCGCGCTAAAATATTTAACTCCTCAGCCATGAGCTAAGGGACCTAAGTTAAGGAAATCTGTGCACAGAGAAGTGGATGACGTCAGTGATCATCTCATATCTTTGGTTTTGCTTCAGATTTTCCATTCAACCTTGCAGAGGTGACTTGAAAGACTACGACACTAGTAGTGACTTCGTTGCCCTGGACCAATATATAGAGAAAGCGTCATATTCACCTATGTAATTGCAATTTACTTAATCGGTCTAAAATACAATGCTTCCAAATCGTATTAAACAAAAAGCTTTAAATTTTATACAGTTAATTTTCTTTACGCAAATAAGAAATTTTTATTTATGGCCAATTCATTGAGACCTTGCGCTAAAATTTTTAATATTGCAATATTTTCACTCAACCATAGTTCGAATTGAAGTTCTACGGTAGCAGTAATATGTACTTGCATTTTCATTAAATGTAAGATATTTTTCATCTATATTTTTTGCATGTCATCATACTTCAAGTACATTGAAGACAATCCCACTTGCATCTTTAATAAGCCTACATCTCACTTGAAAACGCTTTTGGGATAGCCCTAGGCTTTGTCGTCCTCCGACTACAAAAAAATATGGGAGAACCATGATAAAATAAAAAAATAATTATTATTTCCTATTATTGACATTTTTCAAATACTTTGCAAATGACTGTATTGGAGTTATATATTGTATTGGAGATATATAATCAACAATACTAATAAATGAACTGCAAAACTCACTTGAGCACCATTTAAAACCTATGGTTCGACACGTTGGTTGTCACGATGGCCCAACGTTTACCTCTATGATCTTTGACCTCCGTATTATCCTTGGAGGTCAAATAGTGGATAAGACGAGTATTTGGACAATACCAATGACTTGGGCACCCTTTAAAAACCATGGATCGACACCTTTGTTGGTGAGCAATGAGATAAAAAATGAGCAGAACAACCATAGGGTTGAATCACTGTGGAAGGGTCTCGTCCTTGGGACTCGAGTGTCAGCAAATTTGGGTTTGGACACCAACCATCCTTGTTTCACAATCTTATATGTATCTGTTGATATCCACCTAATGCCTCAGCATTCCATGCTGCTTATTTTATTGAGATAATTAGCTTTACGAGCGTGGAAGTCTTTTGAGACGCGCGTACGTATCGGAGAGAAAGGGTAGTGCAAGTAACAAGGGATCGTCGACCTGCTCTGATAACCCTTCCACACCCTACAAGGATACTGGTTTATTGTTTATTGCGGGTCCTCTTTATTGCACGCAGTTGGCTTGAACGGAATGCTTTCATGGTTTGAGAATCCACTAATGACTAGTTCATATACTCTATATTTCCCTCACTCCGATCTTGTAGTAGACTTTTTTATAAGATTTTCCCTTCGTCTCATGCTCATTTGCTCATCTGCTTCGAATGGTTGCGAGGGAAACTGAGAAGAGAGGCGATTGCTGCCATTCAATGACTAAGATTATTTTTCGTGCCCGTGGTTGCGATATATGATATACCACGGAGAATGTCGCAGTTGATCGACTGAGGATAAGTTTATTCGCACATGCAGACCAGGTGTATTTTATTGCCTTCGTTAGCACAGTCTATGCATTGTGTATGTGAATATAATGATGAGAGAGGAATATTATATTTAGGAAATTGGATATTCGTCATAATCATTATGACTGGTTCACAATCCGAAGATTGGATTGACGATTCCTCTTAATTGTGCGATCGGCTTATCTTTTTACGCCCACGTATTTCTCTTCTCTCACGTTCACCATTAACTTTTCTGTATATTTTATGCGTGGTCTTCCTTTTCTGTTTTTGTCGTCAAGTTTTTTCTCGACGATAGTCTTCTTCAGGCCATCGTGACTCATCAGATGGCCTGTTTATATGGTTCCATCTTCTTCTTGAGGCTTTCTCGCGGCTTCTTTTCCCTCATACTCTTCTTACGGCTTCCTCATTACTTGCTCGTTCATTACTTACTTCCTCATTGCTAGCTCATTACCTGCTCCTTCCATCCGATCTCTCATCTTTCTGTCGCTACGCATTTCGAAAGACATCACCCTTGATTTCTCCGCTACTGCCATTGTCAGTGCCTCACTTCCGTGGAGATATTATTTGTGAACATAAGTTTTATTAGAGAAACCTATAAATAAAGATATATGTCGGCTCATTTTGTCATCACCCTTTATTTCTCCGCTACTGCCTTTGTCAGTGCCTCACTTCCTTGGAGATTTAATTGGGAATATAAGTTTTATAAGAGAAACCTATACAGATATATTTCGGCTCATTTTGTCTTCGACTAATTAATTTTTTAGATAAAATTTCAATCAAAGCTCTTATTCGTGCTGTTTGCAAAAATTTGCATAATTTATGGTCCGAAATTTTCTATTCCAGTTCAATAGGGAACATGCAAAAAATTAGTTCATCATGCTAGTAAGTCTAACTGAATAGATAATTTTCTCACCAGTCGAAATGTATAAGCCAAAACTCTCCTAGTATTCCACAAACGTTATTAAATGCTGATTAAAAGTTCTCGAATATAGCTTGAAGTCACATGACCTGAAATGCCTTCTGACGTCATCGGACGGTACACCATTCACTTCGCTGAGAGAGTAGAGTGGTAAAGCCTTGAATGCAAGATATCGAAGTAAAAATAGCAATTATTTTCGCCAAATTTGCGTTTGAGCCCCTGCATAGACCGATTTTATATCCACTTCCTGAGTCTGTCATCAGTGGATACCGTACCGTGACATCACGCTCCGATGACGTCGTGTTTTCAAGCAGCCGATGAAGATTAATTTTTAAATACTCATAACTCAGCTAAAAAACATTATTCACCCGCCAGATTTTTGGCGAGTACATTTGAGGTAGTGCTTTTAAAAAATTGTGCATGTTCCCCAACGTTGAAGCAGACAACGTAACGTATTTCTAGCACAGAGAGCAAGAAGCGGGCGCAATAGAGTATTTAATGGCACAAGGAAGGACTTGACTTTGAGTTTTCTTTAACCTAGCTCAGGCGAGGCCACAATCTGGCCCCATCGTCCCCTCGACCAGGGCTCTTTTACAGAGTTTCAAGTAATTAATTATTAAGTGCATGCATTTCTCACGCAAGCCAATTAATTGCATTTATGTTGCACCTCTAGTCAAGCCAGGTGGTCAGGCTGATGGACAACATCCATCCTCCGCCGTATACATTTAGTGCGTCACGCAACCTCCGTTTAGAAAGTGAAAGATATGAAAGATATTTAGAAACAAATAAATATATCGTATTTTTTATAAAAAAATTAATTTTTTTATTGAAAAATTAATATAACTGTTGCACACAAAAATCATAACATCTTTAGCAAATCTCTTTACACATAACTTTTACGTAAATTTTACAATGTAAAAATGAAAGGAAATTGAGTAATTCGATTACATTGAGATTGTAAATTATAAATTTTAACAATATAAGGTCTCCTGAGCCACATGGCTCGTCAGGAAGTGATTGCTTAAACAGATATAATTAATTAGAGGATAACGCATTATCATGACACATAACAATAACATATATAAGATAATCAAGTATTACAATCTATATCAATCCTTTAGGTTATAGTTGTTTTTCTAGTAGGTGCTAAATAAATTAATAGATAAACAGGGGTTTAACAAATTAGAACCTGGGTTAAAATTTATAAAATTTCTACTAAAAAAAATAACTGCAGTAAAAAATGGATAATATAAGCATAAAAATATAAATATATATGAGGCATTAGGGCGGGGATAGTGATGGGCATGGTGGCCTCAAAGGGTGGGCCTCTCCTGAGGGGCGTGGGCGGTGGACGTCCGGGGATTTACCGGGGTAGTGTTACCTGCGGCGGCGGCGACAAGACGGGTGGTTTTTGGGCATATGCGGGAGAGATTTCGAGATAAATTACGACCCGGACGATCCCTCGAAGATCTCCAGTTACGCAACGCCAACGTCAGATTTAATTGGGAGATAGCCGATATCCCCGGCCAATCACATTTGGCGAGATCTTGTCAAAAATTAGCCGGGTATCGTACGCGCCCGCCTGTTACACGTGTGGTGGGGTATGGAAGAGGAGAATGGGTGGGATGATAACCGGTCCCTGTGTCCTCTCCCGTGAGAATAGTTCCCTGGGGACGGGACGCTTATGTTTGGAAGGTGTCGTCCTGAGCGGCAATTGATGGCAGACTTTTGAAGTGGATGGCTTAGGAGGGGAGAGGTGAGCGTTTCGAGCTCTGTGTCTTACCACTGTGAGTGGATTAGAGTATTTAGAATATTTCAGCATGCTCTACGTGCTCTCTGACATCGGGCCAATGAGCTTGAAGCCTTCTCCGCGAATTTCGACGTCGTCGCGTAGATGACTTCAAAAACTTCACATCAGCCGAAGCCTTAACATCACAAAGTCAGGGGCAAAAATTAAGGTGGGGACCCAGGGGACGCTAAATCCCCTCCCCTCCAAAATTATCTAAAATATGAAACTTATTCTCTGTAATTTGAAATTTTTAATGAATGTTGCGCGAGCATATGACTGCAGCATGCCGCAATGGCCCGTCTAAATGGTGGGATTTTAAATATCACGATGTGTCCTTATTACGTAACCATTCCCTGTACTATACGTAGCCTGAAATTCATTTTTACCCTGCTCCCCTTAAGGTATAACCTATAATCACCACTTCAAATTGATTCTCAAAGGGTGTGTCATAAATTTTTAAGCTTTGTTATAAATCGATACTTCAGAATTTCCAAAATAATGTATTCTCATGTTATGTTATTCCCATTATTATGCTCATGTTTACCACCAATTTTCTATTTGGTGGATAATACTGAAAACATAATTTGCAGATTTTTTGTAGGAATAGTACGACATAACTTTCTCCGTGCTTTGGTGCCATAAAGCCTTGGGAGTGAAATTAAGTTTTCAATTACATTTCCTTCTGCCAGATTTGGCAAAGGGTGTGCGTGTGAGTGGCAATGTCCTTTCCTGCTCCCTTCCCTTGATTGAGGACTCCCGCTGTTCAATTTACCGTCACTGCTCGGCAATTCCAATTAATTCCCGGGCTCTTCCAGAAAATTTGAATGGGTGGTGACCTCATGCGACAACGGTAATTGGAGGTGGGCCTATCCTGGAGATTTCCTGGGCGTTGGTTTTCCCTTCCACTGACCACGCCAAGGTTTTTATGGGAGGGCAATTCTTGTTCCGTCTCCTACACATTATCGTCCTCTTGTTCTTCAGCAGTCGTTTCGTCTTCTTTTTTCCTCTCTTTTATCCTTTTCTTTCTGCCTCTTTCTCTTAGTATTTCCTTCGTTTTCCACACAAATGGGCGGGGAGTGGTCCCAGGAATGAGCCAAAGAAATATCGCAAAAAATTCTCTAATTCAAAGAAAATTGATCGTTCTCGCCCAAATAATTCGAGTTGAAGGCCGCTGCCTTCCAAATAACCCTGGTACGATCGCAGACGTCGTCAGCACCGTTAAAATTCAACTTGTTTGATTGTACTATAATATTTGCATAATGATGCACCATCGGCTCATGTAATTGTTGACTCGTTCATTGGTGGGCATGGCGATTATATTATTGGAAGTAAGTGTTTACTAGCAGGTTAGAGGATAGAAAGATTCTCTACGAGGTATATATCCCTCACATTGAATGTTTTTTTAGCAAACCGTGTCTGACTTTCGATGGGAGAATTTTTCCATCGAATTTTTATGACTAAAATTAGTCAACGAGGTCTGATTTTAGCAACGGTCGCCAGCTATATTATTTTGCTGACAGATAGTCAACCTATAGCCGAAGGTCAGCCTATCATCATTGTCTCGTGATTGCTGATGTTGGTTAAGCCTGTCGCTCTTCGTCAATCGTTGTTGCCTTAAAATGTCCATGAGATCGGGTAATACCTTCGATTATCGTAGTTTTCAAGTCATAATGCCAACTAAGACCATCGATTTCCAATTGTCCTCTGGAAATTAGAATTTACTGGCTATCGATGTTATATTATCAAAGCATGATGGCATCTGAGGCCACTTTTTTAAATTATCTTGGCGTCTTAATAAGTATTTTGGAATTTTGTTTCCTTTTCACGATCAGAGTATTTGTTCGATTTGGGGAAGGTAATAATAATAATTTCAAAGTATATTTCATCGCATTTTTTGTTCATTTTTGGTGTGTGAGAATAATTTTAATCTATATTCATAAATCAATTTGCAATGGGGTCATACTTTATCGCTTCTTTCGGGACTAGAAACGTAGTTATGCTCTCTGTCGCTCCAAAATGTATCTGTTCTTAATGGCTCATACAATCTAAGCCTAATTTATAGCTTCCGAGCCTCTAGCAGCTCCCAATTCGTTTAAAAAAAGGGAAGCACTCTCTGTTTTCTCGTAGCAGTTTTTTACGAATCGAGCAGCTTTCCTTTCTATTTTATTAAGTTAAAAGCTGCCAGCGATGGATTCAATTTCTCGCCAAATATTCAAGGTACAGTCTGACGAGTGCCAATGAGCACCTCTCTTTCCCTTGAAAATGGTTGTTAGTAATCTGAAAATTAATTTCTGGTACCAATGTGATTTTAAGGAGGAAGGTTCGCGGAAGCACGGTTCAAAACAAATACTATTAGTATATGATGTTAAAAAATCCATCTTACACGACATGTAAAGGAATTGAAAAGTGGAGCATACGTACAAAGAATAGAGATAAACCGATCATTACGTTTTTATGTTGATAGATTTTCCATCTATTTGAGCCGAACCATGTAAATTAAAGTTATATGACTAATATGTTTGCATTCATTTCCTGATAACTCAAAACGTGGTTGTCTGACGAACTGTATTTTTGACGAACAAAGTTTTATGTTTATCATAGTTATTACGATACAGTGAACATGATATAATCGTTTGGTGTGAAAACGAAAAATTTATTATGCCTGTATTAAGTATTTGTTCTACGCATAAATAAATATAGCGGTAAAGGTGCTGAAAAAACATGCAGCCTTTTTCGAATGCGATCTTTATAAATTTTGCTCTTAAAGCCTATTTTCTGTGACTTTCAGTCAATGAAGTCCAATGAGGTCGTTTATTCGGATCCGAAACGCATCATTACGCCGCCGTAGGCTGTAGGAAACCAGGACTTATAAGGGTTTAGGATGTCGATTTTTCGTCGCGAATAGCTCGAAAAGCAGGCGGGTCGGCAAATAGCAAAATGCTGGTCCCCTTATTTTTCCTAACCTATCGCCCTCGGAAATAAAATAAAATTGGTAAACGGGCCAACTAGAGGAACATACTTTGAAATTGTCATGCAAATGGAAACCTAGGCAAATTTTCTTTGGAGGTCAACATGGCTGTACACCAAGGTCTTCATGTTCCTCTCCCTTTTTTGCCTCTTCAAATGTTTACTAGGACCAGATGTTAGACGAATTTTAAAATAATTTGGCGATAGGAAGAGAAAGATCTTTGACAAAAAATCTTCCTCATTCAACCACTCTCTCGTAAGTATAAAATGAAAAAAAAAACAAATACCATGATTTTGATTGATCTTTCATGAGTTGTTAATATTGTTAGAGTGCTGGTTCATTATCCCATTTAGGGTGAACTCCTTTATTGTGATAGGGAATCGCTCACAATAGTGTAAAAATTTACGAATCACGACGGCTACGTCGTCGACAAGCATGCTATTTTTTTCTCCATGGATATAACTCCCTAGGCCTTTTCTTTGATTTCATTAATAGCTTTCTCAATGTAAACGTTGAAAATTACGGGTAACAAAGCACAGCCTTGTGTCACTCCTTTCCTAATTCTTGCTTCTTCACAACTGAGCCCTGATTTTATCAACGCTATTTGGTATTTGCATAAACTGTGAATTATTCTTCTGTTATTCTAATAATCTCCAATTTATTTTAGGACTCCAAACATTGTGTTCCAATCTAAGTTGCAAATGCCTTCTCTAAGTTCACGAACGCAACGAACGATGGCCTGTTATTTTCCATTCTCTTCTCTATAAGGAACCTAACAGCTAATATTGCTTCCTCGGTGCCTTTGCTTTTTCTGAACCTGAATTGATCGTCATCCAAATACTCTTCTGCTCTATTCTTCTATAGATCATCTTTCTCAGTATCTTCGACGCATGTGTTGTCAGACTTATGGTCCTTAATTCTTCACAGTTGTCTGGTCTTTTCCTCTTGGGAATTGGGATTATAATGTTCCTTTCGAGGTCTTTTATTATCTCACTTTTGGAGCACATTTCACTAATGATTTTGTATAGCTGGTTCAGCTTTTTTTTCAGTATTTTTAGTTAGCTCTACGGGAATATCATCAATTCCAGGTACTTAATTTATCCGAATGTCTCTCACAGCCGCATCCAATTATGATCTTAAAATTGGAGATCCTATGTCATCTTCATCCACTTCCTTCTCATTTTCGATGGAATTCATTTTTAGGCTCCTTCCTTTGTGTAAATCTTCCAGATATTCTTTCCATCTCTTCCCTTTGTCTTCGTTTTCAACTATTAGTTCTCCGTTCTCGTCCCTAAGGGTACTGCATATTACGCCCCTTCCCTTAAAGTGGTTCCTCACTACCGTATAGGCGGCCTCTACTTTTCCATGCATAATATTGTTTTGTACGTCTTCTAGTTTTCATCCCCGCTTCTCTAGCCTTCCTCGCTTTACGTCATATCTAGTTCCTTATTCTCTTGTAACAATTCTGCCCTTCCTCTGTTTTCGCAGTCTTGTATTTTCTTCTATCTTCAATGAGATCTAATACTACCAGCGTGATGCATGGTTTTTACATAATGACTTTTTACTTTTGTCGATATTACCAAAAAACGCTACGGAATAGCATTGGTTTCCATTTTTTTTAAAGCATTTTAAATGCAAATAAAAATAGAGAGACATTCCTACATTACTCGGCTGTTGGGAATTAAATCAGGTACTCGGAATATGTGCGATTTTTTTCTTGTTATCGGGTAGAAAATAAAATAACAGCAAGAACCCGGCTTCCGGCTTCAGTCGGATGCAAACGCGCCCTTGTATATAGCGGGGCTTCGACTTAAAGGCAAGGGTTGAAGTTTTCGCCCGTGTTTTTTTTTCACTCTGTTTTTCTCCGTCAGAGGGGGTGGAATCGGGGGAGGGGGTGAAGAATTCGCCAGTCCCCCCTTCCCCTCCCGTCGGCGTCATCCGACCCACCCCACCCCGCCTCGCGGACCGTTATTCGCTTGGCCCACGCGCGTGATGGCACAAAGACCGGCTAATATTAATAGCTATGCGCGGGGTTTGGGTTGGCGTCGGAGCGGGGGAGGCGAGGCCGGGAGACGGGTTGGCTGCGGCCGAGAAGGGGGTGGCCGGAGATCGCATGCATGCAACTCCGTTCGGGGTGGCCACTGGAACACGTGGAAAGTCAAGGAATTGCATTGCGTCTCGAGGGGGAGGACGATTTTTATTGATCCTACATTGGTGACGCCCGGTCACTTTCAGATCGAAAATGCCGTCTTTCTGATAATTCAGACGAATAATATTACTATGTTTATTGATCAAATCTCCCTTCTGCACTCTCTCAGAAGTGCATGCTTATGAAAGTAAATTTTAATGCTTTGGTGTACGTTTGTGATGGTTCACCACTGCAAGACTTTCTGTAAGTTGGTTGAAGCGTCATTTGTAGAAATTTTATTAGCTATTGTAACTGAAACAACTACTCTATTTGCTAGTTTAACATGAATAGCTATACCATTTGTTATGGTGATTAAAACAACTAAGTATTATATTTTCCATTGACGGTAAAACAACTAATTTATCTGCTACTGTAACTGAAACAACTAAGTATCACGCCGTACTTATGGAGGTTTTATAGAGAAAATGACGAAGCACTGAATGTGAGAAATCTGTGCGATTTTATCGTGGGCGTTCATAGAAATATTTAGTGTAAAAATTGTTAGAGTAAGCGCGAAAATTATCGAACGGGCAATTCCGCATCACAACCGTGTTTAGTTTGTTCTGACAGTGAACCATAAAAGAAGGCACCTCGGAATGCAAAATAACGTGGATATTATATGGAATGGAGAAGTGATATCCGGAAAATAAATCGATTCGGCGAAGAAACTGCTCATCTCAGATTCAATACATTTTGTGCGACAGGTTGTTGTTATAGTTTTGCAGATGAATGATAGATCCTCTAAATTTGTCGTCAACCACCACGCATTTAAATGGGTTTACAGAAGTCACCACTCGCGTCGCTGACAGACAAAGTGATCTGAATTTCACGGGGAAATTGGGGATAAATAGGGGTGTAACCCGAAATTTATATTCATGATGAGGTGATCTATCGAATTCGTAATTTTTCAATGCTATTCCTCGCAATTAAAAACATTAGAAGAAAGTGGATAAAATTGCACTCAACACCGCGCCGCGGACATTTTTGAAACCCATTAAAATGCGACCGAAGTGGCAACAGGAATCAGCCTTCCATAAGATGGAATTGGGCCTCCTCTTTACAGTTCTCTTGAACGTGCCTAAGCTTTTTTTTTGTTAATGCCAATTCATATGTATTGCTAGTATTTTCTAAAATCTGGCCTTCACTCCCTAAAAGTTGTCATCATTACCTGCATGAAAATTTTGATTTAAATTTTTTTAGAAAAATTACCCTTTAAATTTTATTTTCGTATTTCTATCATACATGCATCGCTGAAATCGGTAGATTTCTTCAATTTTACCTTGAATGCATATGTATCACCTTGTCTATCCTATTTTTAAAGCGACTTAAATTAAATTAGGGGGAATTTGCTATAATAATGTCATTGATTCCTTTGATAACGCAAGTTGAGAATTTTAAGCGTCGAGAGATGACAAGTATGCTAGTAGCTATCATTCAGAAGAAGAATCCTGGAGAATGAGACGGAATACATCGGTCGGCTGCGGTATTGTCCTCATGGAGTTAGCCTGTACGAAATAAACCGTTGGGCTTTTTTCGGCTGAAAAACGACGATAGATGATATATGGCATTTTCGGGTGGGCTCCCTTCTGGGCAGCAGAAGTGTCAGCGGTTCTCTTGAAGACAGTAAGTTACAATGGCCCCCAATCGACACACTCTCAGGAGGAGCTGCAGGGAGTCGAAGAAAATCGAAGAGGGCGTGGAAAAAAGATTTTCGTTTTAACAACTCAAGAGGTTTGGGAAAACAAGTCTATGGGACCCTTTTCACCCACTGAATCCTTTCAATGAGGGGACAGTGGGCAGTATCTGGAGGAGAATGGTTGAAGGGCTTCCCCTTCTGGTAGTTTCCCCAGTGAGTGTTGTTGTTCCTCTTCCCTTTTGTCCCTTGTCGTTTTCCTGCTGTTTCCTCCCGCAGGGAAGGTGCGACACGGGTGTGTTTTACGAACGCTGTCCGTGTCAGAAAGCCGTAAGGTATTCGTGGGTCGGTAGACGGCTTGGTGTCCAATTGAGGATCCTCGCCGATTGTATTTGTCCCTCAAATTGTTTCCTCGAAGGGAATATACGGTTCCTTCTTCAGAAAAAAGGATCTTTAAGGCCATTGCCCTTTCCAAATTGCTCTTAATGGAATCAAGTCCGCTATAGATTGTTGACTACACGTCGTAAAACGCATACATTATTTTTCTCGTGGAATATTTTCGCCAGTCTTGTCCGTAAGCGTGCATATGTCACGTTGCTTCCTTTGGGGTATATTTTCGTCTGCATGATAATTTCGATATTGTAAAATTTGGTTAAGGAACCATTCAGTGCAAGTAATTACATGTACGGTGGCAGAAAATGCATATTGCTCGTACCCTCTTGTCTTCTGTCAGCCCTCACCCGATCCCTACTTAAAATTTGTATGGAGGGCACCTCAAGTACAGCACACCGTCCGTCGGATAGGACGTTAAAGGATGAACCCCTTAGTGCCTTTCCTCTAGGGCCGTCGCCGGTTTTCTCCGCCCCACCTTTCATACCCTCTTGAAGCATGATCTAAGGTGTCGTTTTTCTCTCTCAATCCTTTTCTTCTAAAAATAATAAAAAAGGAGACGGGAGCACTTAATCTGCCATATAATGAGGCATGATGTTCTAATGAAGGCAATCGTCAAAGGACAACTTGAGGGAAGAAGGGCAAGGGGTGGTTCCTTTTGAGTCACATAGAAGTAGTTTTTTTATGTATGTAAAATAGAGGAAAAATGTAAATATGGAGGTGTTAGTAGATTGATAAGTGCAGTGGATAGCTGCATTGTTCGAAACAGTCAACTTATTAGTGACCTTAAGGCTATTGTAAGATCAAAAACCGTGTTTGCTTGAGTTTGAATCTTAATAGCTTCAAAACAGCTCAATCTAACTTAGCCGTCTTCTTGATTACTGATATTTGTTACATATGGTGGTCATTTTAGATACAAAATATAAACTTTATTTGTCTAGAGTAATAATATCCCACTTTTTATTACCCTGGCACCATGCATGACTTTTAAGCATACCAAAAACGACTTTGAGAGGTAGGAACTAATCTTAGGATTGATTTCTTATGACGATGAATGTGCAAATGCCAATTGCAGCCGCGTAAATTTTACATTTCAACTCCAAAGCTACGATGTTGGGGTTGTATTTTCATGTGATGGGAGTGAAAGACGTTTGAATGTGCGAATGTTTCTGCGCATTGAGGAAGTAAGGAAAAAAGCTGGAAGGTGGATGACTAGTAGTGAAGAGCGTAGCACCCAAGAAGGGTGTAGAATAAGGGGAAAGTGTGAGAAGTATCAGCAAAGACATCTGCGATGGTGGGAGAAGGCTGTGAGACCCTTTAGCGCGTGAGAGGTTCTCATGCTGCGCATTTATGTTTACCACTGCCGTGGCCTTCAGAAACTTTTAGCATTCCCATGCGTGTGAAAATTTGCCCGGCGTAGCAAATGTTTAGGTTGTATAATCCCTGGGAGTAATAATCATCTAGCGTTGGTCATTTATGAAATGTCAAGGGCGTCAAATCTATTGTTGTAACGACGCGTAAATTTATTTGAAGGTCGATTCGCGATCTTTTCTTCTAATAAACTAACGATTCGCCATTGAAATAATAGGGTCCACAATTAAAAATTGGTATAACTAACCCATTGAGGTAGGAATGTTTGACGCAGCTCTCGTCTTAATCCTCCATCATCTAACCATTCTATTATTATCATGTGTTAAATGTCCTTGACACCATTCATCGCTTTATTTTTCGTCTCGTTTCTAGTCTTTATACTTCTCCACTAGTCCGAAGTTAACTTTCCTCTTTAGGCTATTTTATGTTGCATGAGGTAGTAAACTGCTTAGTCAATCTAAGGCTATCGTAAGATCAAAAACCGTGTTTGCTTGAGTTTGAATCTGAATTGCTTCAAAACAGCTCAATCTAACTTAGCCGTCTTCTTAATAACTGATTTGGATTGTACAACATAAAATCCGAACGAAAAAGTCCAAAGAGTAAATGTCCAAGCCAAAAAGTACGAAACAATTTTATTTTAAAAATTTTATTCAAAATTTCAGAACGTTAAAAGTTAATTTTATATGGCATTAGCGCTATGCAAGTTATGTCCTATCACTTTAATATATTCATATTCTCTTTCTTCGTTAGAGTAGTCTCCGTAATTGCTGACAATGTTTTCGATGCGTTCTTCTACCTGCTGAAGGTTTCAAAAGTTAATTTTATATGGCATTACGCATAGCACCAAGTATGCGTAAAGCTTCCACTTCTTCAGGATTTAGTGCATGATTGTTAGAAGCATGTCCACCTCCTTTACGTATGAGTAAATTGCGGCCCGTATTTACTGTTGTCAATCGT
The DNA here is from genome assembly GCF_921293095.1 of Ischnura elegans. Lineage (NCBI taxonomy): Eukaryota > Metazoa > Arthropoda > Insecta > Odonata > Coenagrionidae > Ischnura > Ischnura elegans. The sequence goes on along the minus strand of NC_060249.1, from coordinate 37,896,329 downwards.
GCAGTGCACTCGTTTTTCCTTCGGCACCTCCAATATTTTACATCACTATTAACGGACGAGGTTAAATACAGAAAACCATTGGCACGTAAGTTATTTTACCTTTACGAGTAATTGCGAGTACTGGTAAAACCATTTTCACAATTTGTCGCTAGGAATATTTATAAATAATGAAGTAGGTTGCGAAAATATTATAGCGTTGCTAGGGATATTTTTAAATAGTTCAAAAAATAATAGATTTTCTAAAACTATTTTTGGATCTAATGGATTTGGACTTTTCGGTTTGGACTTTATGTCCTCCTACCGATATCTGTTACATATGGTGATCATTTTAGATGCAAAATATTAGCTATATATGTCTAGTATAATAATATCCCACTTTTTATTACCCTGGCACCATGCATGACTTTTAAGCATAATAAAAACGACTCTGAGGGCTAGGAAATCCAAAATTTCTATACAGTTTAACGTGAGGACGCAATTCATCAGGACTTGTATTCGGTGCCTTCTCCTTAATGCTCGTGGGTCATGCACGATTACAGAAGCAGAAGATCAAGGTTGCCAGTATGTGGATGTCCTTAGAATAGTTGGAAAGAAGAGTTGTATGAATTCTTAAAAACCCGAAGCTGAAGAAGGGGCAGTTTAATCGGTCACATTTTCTGAGCCCAAATAAAATGTATTAGATGTGTCTCGATGAGTCTGTGCCTTCGTGCGAAGTTTGCTATTGAGTTCACAGATTTCTAGATCGCAATGCGCACTGACGCGGACACTATGTTAAAAAGCGATTTTCTGAAAGCCGCAGTAGTAGTTAGATGAAGTTTAAGTGCCTGAAATGCATGAAAATCAAGAATGTATGTAAAATTTAAATTGAAAACTTCAATTTCGTTTGATCGCAGGGATATTTAGTTATTTGGAAATTTTATTTTGAAATAAATTCTTTGTTATTTAAAAAAAAACTGAAAAAAGTAGAAACGTTACAGTGCTCCGCTCTTAACAATGTCCATATTTCTACAAGTTTTTTGTGAAGGTATTTTCTGACGGATTAACCACTCTATTGGTTGGATGCACGAACATTACTTTAGAGGATCCTCAAGTCAGCCTCATATTGTGTTGTCGCGCACCGTGCATTTTAAAGAGTTTACAGAAATCGCCACTCGCGTCACTGACGGACAAATCGATGCGAGTTTCACGGGGAAATAAGGCATGATTATAAGTGTCAACCGAAATTTACATTTATGATGGTGTTATTTATCAAGTTCATAAATATTCAATACTATTCCACACAATTACACACATTATACTGCAAAATGTTGGAAAAAAGTGGATCGCGTTGCACTCATCACCGCGCTGTGGATATTTTTGAAATCCGATTAAAATGCGACCGAAGTGGCAACAGATATCAACCTTCTAGGGAATTGGGCCTCCTCTATGTAATCCCCTTGCTGGATGTATGCTCCAGTGGTAAAGGCCGCTATACACGGTGAATGATCATGCGAATGATCATGCTGAATTATCACATGGTCATTCACAGGATCATGCGAGCAAAATAGAACGTGTTCTAATTTTTAGTGAATGATCACGCGTTGCGAATTGTTCCATTCTACACGGTGAATGATTATGCGCATGATCATGCTGAATGATCATGCGAATGAAATCATTCGCCGTGTATAGCGACAACGTTCGCCCAGACCTGCTCCGTGCTACTCTTCTCAGGTTCAAGTCCTCAATAGTTAGTTAAACTCCGTTTACGACCCAGGCACAGCAATTGGGTAAGATCCTTTTTTACGGCCCACTTTCCTTCATGCCCAACTTCCCTTACCCTCTCCCCATGCCCTTACACTTGCCTCTCATCGACCGCTGCATATTTTGTCCCTCTCTTTCTCTCTCTCTCTCTCTGAGGAAAAGCGGGAAGTCAAAAACATGGGCAAATTGGTGGTTGGCTTACCGTCGAAAAGTGGTGCCCGCTGACTTTTCTCTCTCCGCATGCCTCTTTTCAAAGGCGTACCCGTAATCCCCCTCCGGCGGTCAATGGCTCTTCTACCTCCGAATCCAATACACTTTGTCCCGCTGATTTTTCGGGTGAGGTACACATAAACTCTCCACTTGAAGACGGCGAAGAACTACGGAGAAAATGCCATCCACGGAATGGGTTACTTTCGGCAGCCCTGGTTTAAATGTGCAGGTGCAGTAATTGCAGTGGCTTGGATGCGTTTTTGTTGTTTTTTTTTATTTTGCTCGAGGGGTGGCATATTTAAAGGGTTTAACCCCGGTATAGAGGGGGATAATTGGGAGGGAAAAAAGTATTCGTTTTAATGGGTAACGTTGCTTGCGGTTCCTTTCTTGTTCCCCTTTTCACATCAAGTCCGCCAGTGTCGGAAGGGAATTGGTTCTTGGAAAAAATTAGCATTTTTAATTGCGAAATAATTTTTTTTCCTCTTCGATTTTGTGAGTGCCGCCATATGGTATATTCATTTTCCTAAATTCACGAAGAAATGGTCAGCACCTGAAAAAAGACGTTTCTTAATTACATAATAGTACGAGGAGGAGCTCTGTCATCGTTAAATGATATCCATTAGTTTTACGTAGGTATCTAAAATGATTTCATCTACATTTATTTTGATTCTCACATAAATATTATTATATATTTTTAAATTTTAAAAGTATTTAAAAGGAATATTTGGCTCAGTATGACCAAAAAATAGGGACTTAAAGAAGGATATGAATAGAAAAACCGTTTTCGTGGGTGCTCAAACAAGGGACCAACTTTGGTAACCCATAATTAGGAATAAATTAATTGTATTTAAATTTCTTTAAAGAAAATCCAAGAAAATTATCAATGCTCCTTATGCTATAAATATCAATTAAGTTTCTGTTGCGAAAATCTGTTAAAAATGCAGTAAAATTTGTGGAATACAGACTGTGGCGTCACGACTAGTCGCCGAGATTCGTTATTGGTAGTGTCATAATCTGAATGTTCGTTGCGTAAAAATTGTTATTGTGTAGGTACATAAATCATTAGCTAGGGGATTTAATTTGTATCGATTTATGTTAACACTGAGGAAAGTGAGTGTTTTCCGCTATCGATCCTTCTTTGCTAACCGTAAATTTGGCGTACATAACGGCAGTGTTTTACAGGGTCGCTGATGTGGCCAGGGAATTTCTGTTCTTTGATTGCATTGATCAATGATTTAGGCGTAAGTCCCCCTAAAGCTATATTAATATGAATAATAAAATTTCACATACGTTTTGCGAAGTTAATGGCATAAAATATGAGAAAGGAACGAATCCTTGAACAGATTCATGTCGATGAACGGATCAAGTGGAACCGATTCCGGAAAGTGAACGAAAACGCTCATCACTATGAAGAGTGGAGTGTTTCGGGAGCTCATTTTCGAGATGAAAAAGAGAAAAATATTTTTCGGAGGAGGCCGCCACAGCAGAGGTATTTTTACTCGAGTCAATCTTCGTGGGCTCACGGCTTCTGCATCCAGGTTCTGTGCTCCGACGGCCGCCCCACCTCGTCACTGCCAGGATGGAGTGAGTGAAAAGTGGGGTGGGTGGGGATAATTTGAGGACGAGCATCGCCGTTTTAGGGGGGGAAATTGTAGTTCCCAACGCTGCCGAAAGAGGAGGCTGCTGCGTTAAGGGATTAAATCGTGTATCTTTTCGGACGGGGTTATCGGGACGTGAGCGGGTGAAAGAGGAAAGGGTAGGGGTGATTACAGAGGGGAAGGAGATTGAAGGGTATGTATGCTGGAAGCGCTGCTGCCTTATTTTCCAACCTTACCTCCCCCCCCCCCTCGAATATGCGGCCCCCGATGGGTGGATATGTCCGAGATCGCCGGGTGCAATACTTAAACGGTGAGGACCACGTAGGTTATAATTATTGTAACAGGCGGCAGTTTTCTTGTCGACATTATCTTCGAAATTAGCCACTTCATTATTCTTTGAGGCGGATTTTTTTTTCTCGATTCTACCTCGATCTCACCATTTTACGAGCGTTAATAATGGTTATTCTCATGTCTCTTATCTACAAATCAAAATATGGATTTCATAATAGAGGCACCCTCAGAAAGTTATATCTCCTAAAATTTCTGTATTTCATGCTGTATTAGTTATTTTATGCTGTCTTTAGAGATGGGAAAAATTTTTCTGTGGAAACAAATTCAAAGTGAAATTAAAAAAGAGAGATTCAAGGATTCCGCGTAATTCTACCAAGATTTAAATGGCTAAATCCGAGATCACGTGATGGATCTGTTTGACTGCTCATGGTGATTATGTTTGCTTTTACATCGTTTACAGGTCATGTAATATTTTTTTACATGGAATGTTATATTCAAGCACCGTTTTTTTTAGAATATCTTACTCTATTTTCTGTATCTTTGGTTGCATAATATAGAAAAACCATTTTAAGATGTGATCGATATGCTAATTTCGTAAATAATTTTTTGGTACAGACGTTTTTCACTTAATTTCATTTCATGTTAATGTAATACATCATGTGGCGTTGATTCTGGTCCTAAATGTTCACTTTTTGGCGCTCTCAATCAATATCATTTCAACAGCTGCTATGACCCTTTACACTGCCAGTTCCATTGATGGCTGTATCATTTTGAAAACATGTATAGCTATTTAAAGTTTCGACCCAATCATCTTTGCTGCGTCAAGCGGGCTTATCATGAAATATTTATTCAAAAATAACCAAACGATATTTCAAAACTAATTTTATGATTTTCTTTTAATTTTTTAAGAATGAAACAAAAATCTACAAAAATATTATGAACAAATTTATTTAAGGTTGCCTAGTATACTCATTTCTCTTTGGATATTCTAATTTTAACTGTAGATTTTCGGAAGTGTGAGACAATTATGGACAGAGCGGATCCAATGAAGAATTTTTCACCTATTATTTTCAAAAATGTTCTCATCCATGAAATTTTCAATTTTATCAGTCATTTATTGCTCCATTGCTTAGTTGGGGGCCAAATAAATGCAATTATTTCAGGAAGCACCTTTTTCGAGGATTTATTGTCTTACACCTGTAGTCGTTCACAAAGTTGTCGGTTGAGCGCCTTCCACTTGAGTACAGGTTTTGATGCAATTTGTGCGAATCCGTCGGGAAAGAGATATTAATTGGCCGCGCTTTCAGCAGCCATCGAGGGGAACTAGCCGCCACTGTGTGACGTCATACGTGGAGAAAAAGGAGTACATTCGTGTAACATCATCCAGCAAACATTATAACAGCGTCCAGTAAAGTAAATTGCAAAGCATTAGCTTTGAAATATGTTTTTTTCATGGTTAATAAACCTATTTATTTCAGATAACAGAGCTAAAAGATTTGGAAGCAATATGGTCAAGACACTAACAATGAGCGCGTGCATTTTAAATTAAGCTGTCGCCGATGAAAAAGGACTGTAAATAAGCCTTCGCGCCTAAAGAATGGTTTTATCTTTCGAGCCTAAAAATTAAAAAATAAGATCTGAATCGACGTAACGGTGTATTAACGTAAAATTAAAAGAAAATTGCCGGCCGCGGTGGCGGCGGGGTAAAGTCCTCACCTGCCAAACCGAAGGTCGAGGGTTCGAGTCCCGCCTGGGTAGGTTGCCCCTATCCAGGGCATGGTTGTGTGTGATAGTTGTTGTTTCATGTTATACCCTCCGATGTAAAAGGCCTTGTGAGCTGTTTTCGGGGCGATGGAAATAAATAAATAAATAAATAAAAATATTGGTATCATACAGGGGTAGAATTACTATGTCAAAGTCAGTTTAAAACATTTAAATAACAATTTTACTTACACATAAGTATTATTTGTTTTGCGAAAGATTCTTATTTTTACGTAAAACGAGTTTAATACCATTATGTTTGGCTCTATTGGCCATAGTTTTTACTTTCATTTTTATTTGTCCTCTTCTACTTTTCTTCATCACCCTTAGCGCTTCTTTTCCCTGGCTTTCCTTCTAAATCTTTTCTTCACTGCCCTTTCCCCACAATTTCTTTGCTCATGCCTGTTGAATGCTCGATTTCTTGACCTCTGTTAATTTTCCGTCAATATAAAATACCTTGTAGGTCAAAATTATCCCGTATAGCGTTTAAGATAAGTATGAGGAAGCTAAAAGAATTTTAAAGTTTCAAGTATTTATTGAAACCTAATGTGATTGTCCCAGACGTGGCTTAGTGGTATTTTCTAATCATTATCGTTGAAAAACAAATATAATGAATTTCTGCAAAAATATACTAATGCGGTCTACGTTTCCACTTCGCACGTCATCATGTGGTACCCCTGCGCAAAGTTACGTACCATAGTTTTTTGTGTCTGGTTATGGCGTACTACGTCGGAATCTAGGTTGTTTCAATAAATTAATGTGGAGGTACAGTGTTTATGCTTTTTAATTAATCAATCGAAGCAAGGGTCGGAAACTGACTTTTTTTATAGATATTTATTCTTAATTTAAATAGGTGCCTACTTTAAAGGATTTTGTCAGGCGTTAGTATATCAAACATAAAGCTTGGAAAGCATTTCATTGGTTGTCAAAGAGTCGCATACGTAAAATTTGTAAGTCGAAAAACTACACCCTTTACATTTAGAAAGCATTATTTAACTTGATATTTCCACTATTTGGGCATCAATAATACCTATTTATCTCATCCCCAAGTTATCAAAATAGATTTAATCGTTGGGGAATCGCACTGGTGAAAGTCCGTTTTGTTATAATTGAATCACGAAATTTGTACTTATCAGACGTTTTTATTATTTCCCTACAAAGACCGTTTTCAAATAATAAATAAAATACCAGGAAATTGTTCGACTTTTTCATTTTCATTCTTAATTTGATCATAACTTGAATTTCTAAAAAGGTTGAGGAGCACAAATTGAGTGATTCATTTAATATCGGAATAAAGCTTAGATATTAAAATTACTCATTTGACATTTTTTCCTGATAAACTTTAAATTTCCAGCTAGGTTTTAACCATTTAGTTTACGATATGATTACAATAATTTTAAGTATAAATCTATGTGAATTTTTCACGTCTTGTGATTATTTCAATATCGAAATATGATTCCAACATCTTAGACATGAGAATACGATGCGAGTCCGTTTGTCCGTGGGAGGAGGCGGCTCGCGGGCCGAGAAATACCTCTCGCCAAACTGGAAGTAAAAAGGTTTCAATTAAGGCGAGGGCGTGCTGGGAGGTGTGGATGAATCGGGAAACGACCCGGCCGGCCGCTACCAACCATCCCCGCACGGTGCATGGCAGGGGGTGAAGATCGGGGCCGTGGGAGGAGGAGGCGGCGGCAAAAGGAGCCTTTAAGGACGAAACGGAGGCGTCACGACTTGACCTCCCGCCGCCGAGTACCCTGCAATCCAGCCTGACCTCATCCACGCCCCCGCCGCCTCCCCCCTTGACCTCGCCTCCTTATAAAAAGGCCTCCCCCGCCGCGGCTCGAGAAGGGACCGGGGGGAAACTACAGGAGCCGCCAGACAACCCCCTCTCCCCGCTTCACTTCGGGGTGGTGCCCCGCCGTCAAGACGGTATTGCCTCCGCGTCCACTTCATCTTCCCCTGCTTGTATCTCAACCCCTATTTTCGCTCCGAACGGGGGGGAAAGCTTTTTATATATTTTTTTCCACCCATCCCTTCGTAAGAGTGCTCTCCGGCGGTGGTAACGTCTGGTTTGTGAGGATGACTGGCGGTCGAATCAATTTCCGAAATTGCCAGCCATTAAGGGGAGTGGGTTGGAGTAGGAAGGATTGTGAGATCCCATAGCATACCCATTCTGGTTCTTCGCGTCCACGCGCACCATCTCCACCGGCACGACCCACGACCCGATGAGTCTGTTAGGGAAACAAAAGTGGGATTCGATAAACACGCGGTGGAGTGGGGATATTAGGTTAGCGCGATTGGCGGCGCGTGATGTGGGAGCGAGGAGCGTGTTGGATAGCGATTTATGGCGCCGCTCCTGAGAGTGGGCTGATTACGAAAAAGGCTGGCCAAAACCTTCGGAGGATATTTTTTGAGGTAGAAATGTGAAACTTCGCTTGATTGATTCTAAATATTTTTTACATTACTTGTTCTATTCAATTTATTACACTTTAACAATGAGAGTTGAGCAAACACCGTTAAAAACACCCAAATAATTTTTTTCTCGGTGAATTATCTAAATTACCCTCTTGGTGCACGATAATTGATGCAGTTATTGAAAATCCTGTAATTATATAATATACCTGCATATCCTTCTTTTTTAGTAAATCTTTATTCAAAGATTTTTCATTATTGAAAATAGCTATGCTAACAAATTTAGGCTCCTATTTTCAGTCAATGTTTTATGTATCTGTAAAAAAAATTAATTCATCTGGGTTACCTAACATTACGTCTACCGCGCTGGTATCTGGCTAGCTTTCTCTGAAAAATTGACCGTCGCATTAACTTTGTCCTTCATGGAATGTGCGTAGATGTTTTTCTTCAGTTTTTACGTGCTTTCATTTATATGCTCTTTTCAAGTGAATTATAATTGCGAGAAAGAGTCCTCAAACTGTTTGGACTCAAAGTTAGTTATTTTTTATTTAACAATGCTGAATGTGTCTATATATCTTACACTTTTATTTTAGAGCTTCTAATATTCGTTGTTGTTGAAATTTAAAGACCAATCTGAACATTTTATCATTGGAAATGGAATTGAAACAGGTGTCCGCGGACCCTGGTAAAATGTAATTGAGGATCCCAGACCTAAAACGTATCCTCATCCCATGATTGCTTACCTAGCAGTTAGGCATCTCCTTCGTCCGAACACCTTTATTTATAAAATTTGGAAGAGGATTGTCAAAGGCTCGATAGGGGAGGAGAGAGATTATCTAAGTCGCGAGAGGGATGGTGATAGTCGCGTATGGAGGGTAAGATGCCATTTTTCTCTGCTCTCTCTAGGCCTCACATCCCGTTTAAAAGTCATCATGGAAGCTTTACTACCTCTAGGTGCTCAGAATAAGGAAAGAAAAGTATTTGGGAGGGACAAGAGAAAGGAGGAGGGGAAAATGAGCAAGTGATTGCCAGGCATGGCCAACATAGGTGTCTTGGCGAGGAAAAGGAATTCTGACTAATCGACAGTTCTCGCCGTGGAGCAGATACTTAGCAGAACACCCTGCCCCGCCACCCGACCCTCCTCCTACTCACGGTCGGTAAAAGCAGGGAAAAGGGCCCTCTTCATTACCAAGGGTTATTCGAATTCATTGGGAGCATATGAACGATTTCATAGTTTGTATTTAAAATCGGAAAGCATGACTCCGCCGGTGCTACACATTTGTGTCCACCACACTAACTTGTTCTTGCTGGGGCAATGCCGATTTTCGGTATTCATCGACCGCATTTTTTTGAACAGATGCGATGGATTTACTTTAAGTTCAACTTCCATTAACTATAGGAGTCTCTGTCAGGTTGATAAAAGGTGTCGAAGTGAAGATAAAGGAAAAAAAGTGGAAAGCATGGACGACTCTCCAAAATACCATTACCTTAACCCATTACACTATCTCAAAGATTACTATAAATGGGAAGAGTGTTTTGCTAGCTTTAGCATATATACATAAGCATAAAAAAACTCGTGCCCTACTAAAAGCAATCCACCATTTCATGACATTACGTTCGTTGAAGCGCTGATTTTATCAATGCAGCTAAATTGTGGCGGTGAGTCTTATTTGGAGTGAAAGGTTTTTCCTCTATAGTTAAAAACTATGGATTGAAAATTCCCTTAAAGTTTTCATTTGATGTCCAATTATGTCCAATTTCCTATGTAACAACGGGACTGTTCCCGAGGAATTGGTTTAAATGTTGGCTTTATCTTCGGTTCGCGATCGCAACAATTCCAATCCGCAAATTGATACCGAGCGTTGAAGTCTCCAGCGGTGGGGCAGTTATCATTTCTCTACAATATGCTATGTGAAAAAATTCTCTATCTCCGTGTATTTATTGTTCTCTGGTTTTTCAAGTTACTAATTTCAAGTTGCTGAGGCAGGTGTGATACTTTAAAATAAATACGTATTGAAAATACATCAAAATGGCCCTTTTCAATAAAGCTAACCATTAGTACGACCACTTAAAGCCGTGAGAAACCTTAGTACCTGATGATGACTTAACAGTCAATCAAAATATCTCGTGTTAATATTATACCATGTGGAGGAGTTCCATCTTGTTTAATCACCAGTTATTAGCTTTAATTCAAAATTCGATTTTCCATTTCGACAATGAGACATATCGTCACGGAGAAAAAAGTGTAATTAAAATACCCCACTGATCCTGGTTGAAACCCTCTTGGATAGAATAACGGGAATCATGGTTGAAATTACTATAATCGTGGCTCGTTAACCCAGTCCAGTATTATGAGCCCAGTATGAAGTTGGGTAGCGGCTGTCTGGTTAATATATCCGGGAAGCGTCTTAGGAACCATTCAAGCACTACGTAAAATCAGTGTCCTACGGTCAATGTTTCCTTAAATTTATTCATGAAAAAATAAATTACCAGAAAGTGTAGTACATCTAACCATTTTACTTCCTAACACACGTTGCAGAAATTATAGCTATGAGTATAGGTGGTTAATTTGATGCTATGCATAGTAGTACACTACAACTAGAATCCTAGTCATTCTGACTAGAATTTGTTTCCATTTTTGATGTGGCGATCGAGTCGGTGAGATGGTTACAAATATCCATATATCCGGGTGATCTCTGTGCTGATGGACACTTTCCTGAGATCTGATCCTCGCTTCGATGCTGCATAGAGGGCACTTCATCATCCGTTCGTTCGATAAGACATTAAGCAGCAGTCACCCTGGTGCCTTTCATTAACAGCACGCTAACTGTTGCACGAGAGCCGAGTTTGCCTCAAATCTTCCTTTCTCAGCGCCCATGGTGTAATATCTCCAAATAAGCATTCAGGTGGGCCACTAAGGGGTGCTGAAATCTCGCAAATATTGTGCGAAAAATCCACAGAGGAAAAATCATTCGCCTAGACCAGGATTCGAACCCGGATCCCTCGATTTCCGGCCGAGTGCTTTAGCCTAAACTTGCATTAACCTAAACTTGCTATAACCTAAACTTGCAAGCATAACGTACTTTAGGCTAAAGCACTCGGCCGGAAATCGAGGGATCCGGGTTCGAATCCCGGTCAAGGCGAATGATTTTTCCTCCTTGGATTTTTCGCACCATTTGTGCATTGCAGGTGACTACGTAAAAGCTATCACCGTGGCTAGTCCCGGTAACCTCAAATAACTCGCAAATATTATTTGTGTTAAAAGTGAAAGGAAATTTTTCGAATTAGCATGTGTGTTTCCGTGTTGTGGGACGTGCCATCCGCTATTTGGTATTTTATATCACACAATAGGATGTATTATAATTGAGTATTTAAGAGGAAAGCTCAGTGAAAGATGGGGATGGGTTTCAAAATGCTCTATGTAAACCCATCGTACCCCCGCAGCATCTCCTGTAGAAAATATGATAACTGTAACATAATTAGAACCTAAAAATTGTACCTAAATAATATTTTGTGGGATAGGTGCTAATGATTCTAGGCTCAATATAATTTTCAAGTAATTAGTACCCTTGACACCAGTTGCACAGAAGCAATCAGAAATAAACAAGACCAGATAGCAGACAATTAACGAGTTAACTGTATCAAATACGTCGATCATCCATCATCATTAATAATTTTATCGATGCATAAAATATTAATCACCATAATATTACGTCTCGATGAATAATTTTAAAAACCATTGCGAGGTTGCATGGTGGAGGAAGTGAAGAAAAGTTAGCACATTTTTACACAGTCTAGAGGGGTGAACCGGAGTTGGAACCCCTTATTCACCAATTATCGCCGCGCGTTATGGTTACTTCATTTTTTACAACAAATCCCAGATTTATTATCGAAGTGACCCGTTTACAAAACGTTCGAGCATGATTTCGATGGAATCTGTGGGTTATAAGAAGAATTTGGATGAATGTTTTTTGAAAGAGGTGATTTATACTAGCGGATATTTTGCATTGTTGCTTGTATACGGTCAAAAGTATGTGTTAGATTGGTGTATGAAAGAAGGTATAATCGTCGAAAAACGAAGTCAAATTAATTGTTTTTTTCTGCAAAATTATAAATTACTTACTAATTATGATTAAAAACTTTTGGGCTATGTCGCCGCGTCAATTCTTGGGTGGCCCCAACGTTTCGTTAAAGGTTTTAAACAGAGACTCGTCAGAGAAGCAATTGAAATATCCAAAGAAGATAAGAATAATTTCAACAGAGACACCGGCATTAAAATTAGCCGTGCTTGGTAACCCGTAATAAGAAAAAACAAGAAGCAACCCACTCCTCCAACCTCCGGCTCCCTTCCCCCACCACCTGACTCAGATACCTATATAAAAGATCTTAAATTCCCATCTCTTCATAATCCCTAGAAAAAGCGATCAGCATCAGTCGGGAAACGTTGGGGTTACCCAAGAATTGATGCGGCGACATAGCCCAAAAGTTTTTTATCATAAGGACGAGCACCCACGAAAGTTTAACAAAGAATTACTTACTAATTATTTCTTTTTGGTGTTAGCACAAATAAAATTATGAATTTAAATTGTATTTTTGCAGTAATTTTACATATTTTTCAAAAAGTTTATTGTGGGCGTCCAACTACGGTCGCGCCGTTTAGAGGTGAGCTATAGACAATTTTTATTTGCGGTATAAAGAGCCTCACGCGGTTGAAAACTCGGAGAAGAATATACTCCCGGAGAGGGTAGTGGGGGGGGGGAGTGTGAATCGTATGACGGAGTGGGGTGGAGGACGAGATGAAGAAGCAGCGGTCATCGGCCGTTGGTGAGAGATGGCCAGTGGGCGGAGGTCGTGAGTGTCTGCCGAGAGGGATAAGAGGGGGGGGATGGGGATGGGGAACGGAGGGGTTGGAGGGGAGGGTCGCCGCGTTGGAGATTGGCGAATGCCGTGCGCCCGAAGACGGATGCAAAATAAGGGGGATGTGCACGGAGGGGTGGCACTGCTACGAGGCCACATTAAGGGTGTCCCGCCGCGACTACACAGCAGCTCAAAACATTTAATCTCAACTTTTTGAAGAAATTGTTTCCTTCATTCATTGACAGCACTGCGAACCCTAAGTTAGTATATTGGATGAAACCAATGGTTTGTGAGTTCAGTTTTTGGAATCGTGACATGGTCGATTAAAAAGTAAACTTTATTGTATTCCACACAGTATTTATTTGAAAAAACTCAACTGTTTTTGTTAGGGATGGTCGGATCGGATACCTCGGATCCGAATATCCGCGGATATTGCCCCTCATCGGATACATCGGATCCAAAGTCGCGGAAGGCATCGGATCTGGATCCGAAATTTTAAGTAATAGCTTCAGTGAATGCAACATCCCATTAGGGTGGAAAGAGTTCCGATTCCATCTTCGAATGCGCCGTCGCATGCGATTCTTGTCCTACTCATGAACTGTTTTATTTGAATGCTCTTGCAGAGGTTACGTAGGAGAATTTCAGCCGTGGAAAATAATAAAGGCAAAATACGACTGGCATATAGCGTGACTCATCCCCAGAGATTGAACAATCATCGGGGGGAGATTGAACAATCACCGAAAATATCCGATCCGAAAGATCCGGCTCCGAAAATCAAGGATCCGATCCGAATCCGGATCCGAGAAAAATCCTGGATCCGTCCATCCCTAGTTTTTGTCCTTACTTTAATAGGTCGAAACTGTATGAGTTTTTAAATAAATACTGTGCGGAATACAACAAATTTTTGCATAATTATTTACCATGGAATATTTGAGTTCACCATTTCTCCCTCTCCTGAAGACCTGATTAGACGGTACATCTATATCTAGATGCAAGCATGCAAACCAGCCGTTTAGATGCAAAAAGAAAATGCTCAAACGAAATTACGACTAGCATTCATTGAAGACCTTTATTCTTCGGGGTAAAAACGTATGCCCTTGCCTATCAGCTGGGAAAAATATCTCTCTTAATTTGTCGTTTCTTTCGGACTTGGAAATATAGTTGGGTTCTAAGATAATGTTCTCCGGTACATTTACACGAACATGTGAATGCATGAACGATTTTGGCGGAACGGAACATGTACCAATACGTGAATTAAATCAGAACATATTCTTTTTTCTGTTTATGCGCACGCACAAGTTGCGTGCTTACACGTTGCATTTTTTGCATTTATTCACGTTTTCATTCATATAGAAACTAACTCGTGCGTGTTACTGTACTTTGAAACGAGACCATAGGCCATTTGCTCGAAGCAAGAAAGAAATATTAGGTTGAATATCTCAGGTAAAGAGGGCATTCTGCAAAAAGAATCCACTTAAAGCTGAGAACGTTCGTACATATGTAAATGAAAAATTCATCAGACGATACATATTTATGATACATTTTTCTGTATGGGAGAGGTACATTCACATTGGCACTTGCAGAAATGTCAAGACTCATAGCATGCAAAATATGGTGCCGCTGAAGAATGAGGAAGTAAAATGGATCGGCTGAGTAAGTAATGGAAAAATTCAGAGAAGAGTGGGATGGTAGAAATGTCTTCTAAAACTCTTATGAAGAAGGCACGACAACTTAATCGGCCACATCATGCGGCAACATGGTCTGATGGAGAGAATTATTTGAGGACAAGTGGATGAGAAGAATGGCAAAGGACAGCCCCAAATGAGTTACTGAGGAGAAGTTATCAAGGATGTAAAACAGAATAAATACGTAAATGTAAAGAGCTTAGCATATAGGAGCTGCTTCAAAGTAATTTTATGATTGTTAACTTGCGATGATGTGTTTCCAACATGATTACAAAAATTTTTGCATATTGATAGAGGTAAGTTTGAATGTATAAGTTAAATTGTTTTATGACATTTTTGGATTCGAGAAAAAAATGAAACCACTCTCGTTTCAGGCAATACAAAAGTGATCCCAGTAAAGTCATTGGGGTTGTAACCTATGTTTAATAAGCCGATTAATAATCGTGGTTAAAGTCTAACTTTATTCAGCAACAACAGCATATGAGGTAAAACCGACATACTTAATGTTGAATACTAATTAAAAATTAATTTAGATCGTTTTCGTGTACTTTCTCATGGAAAGTATTTGCCGTAGATGGAACAGAACTTGATGAACCAAACTGATATTATTTTAAGGCGATGGGATATGTGATATCACTCAGATTTTTGGTGACCTGATGGACGCAAAACGTGAATGGCAATTTCAAATTCTCGGAAACAGAAATACAAACTCTGTCACCTCTCGGAGAATTCAATGGCTGACTTGGAAAAATACACACTTTGGTAAGCACTAACTAACCTCAGTGGAACTATTATCCGTCGTCGTGCCTTCCCATAAATAAAGGCATTAATGCGAAACCCCGCTCGGTGGAACAAGAGATATCAAGAATCGAAAACTTGTTGAAACATTCGTGGAGACGACGTCATTCCGCATCGCGGAATAAAAGAAACAGCTTCACAGACGACAGATGTAAAGACAGAAATTTCGGACGTGTTAAACAAGCGAGACAATGATGCGGTCATCTTTTCCTTTTAAAGAAGACAGTGAGAGGGTCGAGGGAGGGAGAAGTCTGATCTCCGTCTACCATCTGAAGACACAACCCAAAACAGGCGTTTATCACCTTAGGTCCGCCCGGGGAGGAGAAGACCTGGTAGGGGCGGGAGCTTAGAGGGTAGGGGTAGGGCAGTAGTCGTACTGGTAGTAGGAGAAGAGCGAAGAGTTGTGGAGAAGGCGTTTGTGTCAGTCGACAGATACATTGAAAGGTAAGTACGTATAGGTGATATATCAAGATATCGGAAAATATCTGTATATCGATGGCTAAGTTCCAACAACACGAATCTCAAATTCGGCCGGTTTGAGAAGGGTATCTTATACAATGTGTAATAACATTAAAAAATAAAATACAAGCAAAAAACAACTCTTTATTTGCAAATGAATGCTTCTTTTACAGTTTTATGAACTTTTGGTTTTTAATTTCAGTGTGCAAGTAAAAGAAATTAATCGTTAATTTGCTCTCCTAAAAAGTTGCTATTTTTGAGATAGGTGTTGTTAGAACTTAGCCATCGATATTTAAATTTGTCCGTTAACCGTTAATGAGCTTTGAACTTTGGCCATTTGTGGGCGTCCATAAAAATCGAGAAATATCGCCCAAAAGCATAAAAACAGAATATAATGATAAAATATCGCGTTATGCATTGCGAAAAATATCCCATGTATCGACATATTTATTTGGCAGAGGATTATAATTGGTTGATTTATTCGATGGTTTTAACTTTTTTGGAAGGAGACGATAGTTATCGCCCCGATATTAGCTATCGAAAATGTCAATTGTCGGTGCTTCAAAAATTCACCATTTTAATATTACCCAGATCTTGGGCCTATTTGGAGAGGTTGCGGTAAAGACAGGCTGCAAGTGGGAAGTGTTGATAATTGGAATTCTCTCTGACTTCGGACCATAAGAAGGTCCTTGGTTTGTTCCTGAAACGTTTTATCTTCTGAAATAGTTTTTATTTCCATTATTGATGCATGGTTAAACGCTTTTATTATGTACTAAGATTATCATATTTCTATTTTCTTGATAAAAAGGGATTGTTTTCATTGCATTTGCTGTATTACTTTCAATGTATCCTTTCCTTTGTTTTCAGGTGGGTACTAACCAAAGGGAATAGTGCGAAGAAGTTGCCCGGGTGCTTACTTTTAAGGCAGATGGACTGGGGTAATGTAAGTGATTCTTTTCTTCTTTGTATTGAGACTTCCGCTCACCACTAGGAAGCTATCATCAACCGCAATATTGTGTGTGCGTTGATTTTATTTAAACGCAATAGTTTGGTGTCTGGAATGGCGAGGGTTTCAGGATAAATGGAAGAAATAACAAGACTTCTGAAAGTTATAAATGCTGGGAGAGGGAAAAGCTAGTTTGAAAGACAATGGAGAGATGTTACAAACATAAAACATGTTACTTACACGATCTGTATTTTAATATGTTTACTAATTGAACCCGAGAATATGCTTATGCTGATGAAATACCTATGTTGTGGTGAATAAATTAAAAGCTTCTGTGTTACTCAAATCCAACGTACACAATTCTCAAAGGATATCTGAGAAGCAGTGACTGCGAGGTGTGATGGGAGGATAATCTGAGGAGGCCAAAATGGATGGCATATTTTTTCAGTTACTCGGCATAATCACGACCCAGCTTAACTTCCATAAATTTTATGCTCGGTTTTAACAGTAGGAAATAGCACTCTTTCATTTGTCTTTAGAAAATTCCCCTGCCATTTTCTGGACATTTTACTGTCAATAATACATTTTTTAAACTAAGTGAGTGCAGAGACAGCGCGCTAACTTCTGCTCACTTCCGTTCACCACGGATCAGAATGGAGGAAAACAAATGAGAGTCATGCTGCGTACTGTCGCAGTCGGTACGCTCTGACCAAGTTATCTTGGTCTACTGATCACTAAGCAGAGAGCATCCACTGAAAAGTTCGCCCTTACGAGTAACCAGTGGACAATAACTCTAATGACGTCACCAACTCACGAAAAGTGGGCGGCAATTTTCGCGTTTTCTTTCCCTAAACTTACGAGAGAGTGGCTGAATGGGAAGATTTGTTTATCTTCGTAACTTATCTCTCTCTTCCATCTTTCCGAATTTTTTAAGCGAATCGCGACTTCGGTGAACAACCCCTTTGGCATTGTTTGTTGCGAATCTCTATTTCTGAGGGCATGGGGAGGGGGAAGAGGGTGTTAAACAACGAACGATCCCAAGCAAGAAACGGACGCGATCATCGGGGGTTGGGAGAGATGAAGACGGCGAGGGCGGCGTGGGAGGAGATCGGAGGATGGAATGGGGATGGTTTGGGGGTGGGGGGTGAGGAGGGGGAGGCCCCAAAACCCGTTGCTCCCCTTCCCCCCCTCCCCCTCCCGGCCGACTCCTCCTCCTCCTCCTGCCGCTAACGCCTCTATCTTTGCCACACAGCTGCCTGCGACGGAGGAGGAGGAGTAGGGGAAGCTGAGTAGGGGGATGGAAGGGGCCTTGGAGCTGGAGGATGGGAGGTAGTTAGGCCGAGGAGGAGGGGTACAAGGCGGGAAGGGTGGGTGGAGGAGGTGGGCAGGTAGGGGAGGCTGTGGAGGGGGAGGCCTCTCGGGTCGGCAGGTCTGTCGGCGGTTTGGTGTGTGTATAGAGTCTCGTAGTTGTGCTGAGGGAAGTCGAGGAGCAGGAAGGCGGCCCAGAAGACTCGACGCTCTCGGAAGGGTATCTGCACGCACACACACACACATATATATATACACACACACCCCCAGTGTTTGTGTGTTGCCGGGCAGAGTTAGAGGGTTTTCCGCCATCGTCTGGGTCAGGCCCACGGTCATCAGTGTGTGTGCCAGAAAAGGGGCGGTTTGGTTTCTGGCCGGCTGAAGAGTGGTGGGGCGGCAGATACGGCCGTGAGAAGAAGAAGAAGTGAAGGGGGAGTGCAGAAATCGCCGTCTGGTCTGGTCGTCTCGTGTGCCGAGATGGCCATTGCTCCGATGCGGGGAAGACGGAGGTGGCTTTCGGCTCGGACCTGAGGGACTGTCTCTGGGCTCGGCGGCGGGGACTTCCCGCTACAAGGTGGCAAAGAACATGTGTTCACCCAGTGCTGTCGTCTGCCTTGCCGCCGGCGAGTAGCGGGTGCCCATCCGGGGGTCGAACGGTGAAGGTCGTTTTGCTCATCGTTCCTGCGTTGATGACGCTGTCGAGTGTGCTGTGTTTTGGTCCAACTGTGATAGAAATCAACTGTGATCAGGCACGACTGTGAAATCTATTTGATCTCTTTTGGAATGGACACCTCAAGTGTACTGTGAACGTCATTGCCGAAGCACCTTTTAAAGCACAACGTATCACCCGTCACGCTGAAGTTAGAAAGATACAGTAGGATATAGTTGATGTAACATTAGGGAATAGTTTGCACAGCATATAAGGGCACAGCGTACACTTTGGTGTGCGGCGCCATCTTCGTTTGGGGCTCCTCTATAAACTCCTCACCGACGGACAACCTTGCATTGAATCTGCAAAGAGGAAGGGAGACTTCCCCCGCCCCCCTCCCTACTCGGTTGGCATTACATTTCTCGTCCGTTGGGGCGAGCACGGTTGTTCGGTCCGTCACGGTAGCCTAGTGTCGAATCTTCGTGCGGAAGCAAGCAACGACTGGGTGGATTTTTTCTGGGTTTGCACGGGAAGGTCAAGGGTTTCTTGCGCTTAGGGGGGCGTGGTTAGAGACCTGATTTTTCGTTCTCGGGTTTGGGATCGGCGTCAGAAAGAGCACTTTGTTCGTGTCAACGCACGAGTGAAGAAATGATCTCATTGAATAAAATATAGCTTTGTGCCAAGGATTATCGTAGAAGTAAGCAACTTTGAAATGACCTACTGATTTGTACGACTCCTGTGGACTTCCCTTTTTATGATGACATAAAGTTTTAACTTTCGAGGATAGCTAAAATTAGACAGATGTTTGATAAAGTGGACATCACCCTTTATTTCAGAGAATGAGTGCCAAACTGTAACTTTTGAGGACACTTACAGATTTTATGGACTATTTTGGATCAGTGAGTTATACGGTAAACCTTCAGTGGTGGACGCATGCATGTAATTTTTAAGGAAAATAAATTTTGAGACTGAACGGATTGTCTGGCAATAAGTGAAACCCTCAGTATTCTCTAAACTAAGGACGAAATGTTTTGACCCTTGGGGATATTATATAAATGATTAATAGAACGTTTAGGAAACAAGTGAAGTTGTTTTAGGATCCCAGACGATGAGCGCGCTTTTTAGCTGATAGTGACGACAAATCAGCTGGCGAACGGATTCCTCTCTCATAACTCGAGGCCTGAAAGCAAGAACTCGTTCGTGCATACATGGGGATGTAAATCCCCCTGGGACCACACTTTCATTTTGCGGATCACAACAAAGTCCAGGGATCGGTGGAGAAAGGAAGACTGAAACCCAGTGGGGATTTTGGCAAGCCGGATGTTCACAGTGGATTTTGATTCTTCGAGGGCACTGCAGCGCGGAGCTTGGACTTCAACCCCGCCGTGTATTATTTTATAGAAGAAAGAAAAAAATCGTGTTGTGCCTCGAGCTTGAACGTGAGAAGATTCTACGTAAGATTTGGAATAAGGAGAGGTGTTATTTTGAGGGAGGTGTTAAGTTGTAGGGGAAGTTCGTACCGAGAAGATACTTGGGCAAATACATTTCGCTGTCTACCTATCCCAGTGATCTCATATATTTCTCAATACTCTACAACCTGTGGATGAACATCGCTCTGGTAAAGTGAATTTAAGTGATTTTCGCCATAATCTCCTCTCGCTGTTTTTGTCGTGGTCCAGGTGTAATTCGTCAACTCACGCATTTACAAGCCAGCACCGACTGAATTATCCATAGTGTATGTGAGAAGTCATGGCTCTGTCTGCACCGCAAGCGGCCCCAAGGTGGCCCCGTTTGGACTTTTCGACCCCAGACCCTCGACTATATTTTCAAGGACCCTATAATTCTCAAGCTGGTGAGTTTATCAACCAATATTATCTAAAAATATAATATGTTTTCCTTCTTATTTTTAAAGTATCGCTAACTATCATGTGCCTCTTCCTCTGTTTCCATTTTTTTATTGCTATGAGCCATCGTTATATTAAGCCTTCGATCCTATTTCAATACAATCGCTCTCTTTGACGTTTACATTCATTAAACATTATTTAATTCTCATCTCTCCGTTTCATTTCTGTGATATTACCGAAAATAATTGTGAAATGCTGTCCTTTTGGGTCCAAAAATTTTACCATCCCATGCGACCTCGCTGTAATTGGTTTGCAGATATTCTACAAACTACGTGAAATCTTTGCTAATGTTCGATGGATGAGCTAAAGCAGTTCTGACGATAATGTTATGGCAACGGCTTAGCAAAAAACTGCAGATACTTGTGAAATAATACATAATTTAATTGTTTACACTCAGCGACGTCTTGGCAAAATTAGCTATGCCGGAACGCACTTTCCTTAACTTTTTTTAGAGGTGAAATATTACTGTGTACGTGTTTTATTACAAATTATTATTTACATTTTATTGTAAAATGTGTTGTTTCCGTTTATAATGTATATATTAGGTAACAAAATTGATAAAAGTGTTATTTGGTTATTATGTCGCTTTTTAAATGGTGTCGGAACGGCGTTCCAGGACCATGGCACCACTTCAGCTAGGCTTCACACCTTTGAAAACTTTAGTAACTACTTCCATGAATGAAGCGTGACATGAATTGATCTTCTTGCTGCAAATCTATTGAGTAATTCAATCGCCTATGTAATCTTACCGTTCGAGGAATAAATTACCCGAATTTATTCGTCTAACGTTATCATAATATATTTTATGAATGCTTTGCATGTGCTTGGGTCCATTTACATCTCAAATCAAAATGCGTGAGTAAGATGTGATTGAAATTTAAAAATTGATTGCACGACATCCAACTTGAGCAACTCTTTCCCATCATTACAAATCACCAGCCATCTCTCTGTTCTTCTGGATTTCGTTGGCCATAGGCACAGAGAAGATGACGAAGCAAGAATGCTGGCAAAATATTGTTATTATGGCGAAAAAATGGGAATAAATCTAGAAAAGAGTTTCATTCTAAATTTCTGTTGAGAGTGAGGATTCAAAATTTAAAATTGTAGTGATCGAGACGAACCTAGAAGATTAGTATGCCTTAAGTATTGTTGACGTAATTACAACAGGAATAAACGAGTCGTATGATCTGTAGCTCGCGTTCGACACTAGCTATTAGTCTGGCTAATTAAGTATAAACTCTTACGGTATTCTATCGGCAGTTAAAATATTGAAATTTACTTTTCCCATATTTTGGGAATCGCATTTAAAATTCGCGGATTTCAATAGGGTCTTATGCCACTGGCTTCATGTAGTTAGAAGATATTTAAATTAGAATTACAACTTAATTACAACTTTTACGTCGCTCAACAAAAAATGGTAAACGATGCACTCTGTTTGGAATACATTAACGATGCTCTTCACACTGTAAACGACCCATTAGACTTCGTACATACTTGCTGAGTGCTGTACTTTAAAGTCAAAGTATTCTCTTTTCATTGCTATTAATCTACCGTGTAAGAAAGGTATACATGGAAAACGAAGTATTGGGGAAGGTTGTCTAAATCGTACCAGTTTTGAAAAAAAACGACCAAACTGAAAAATAATTGACACATTACAAGTTTTTAATGCTCCTTAATATGGAGAGGAATGTCTACTCCTTTCATAATTTTTGAAGACGGTAAATTCATAATTAAACATATGTATAAAAAACAATTTCAAACCTTTGCAAATAGTGCGATATAGGGGACAAGTTTCCCAAATCGAATCCCATTGGCTAAATTGTGCAAGTATGGGCATCGAGATTTGCATTACGTACTTATTAGTTCTTGAAAGTGATTTTTTGATCTTTCCGTCCGGAAATTCACTTAAGAAGAAATGAAAGCTAGGAAAATGATTTTCTTAGCATCTTATAGCATCAACCAAAACTTTCAAAGGAAAAAAATTAGGATTAATTAAATACTGGGCATAATCTGGCGAAAACTAAATCAAAGGACCTAGTGGCCAATATAAATAACACATGTATTAAATAAAATTTATTTTTTATTAACGATTAATGAAATTATATATCCATTAAAAATTGAGCGTTGTAGGGTAGAGCGATATAGCGAGTGGTAGAGCAATACAGCTAGAGGGTAGAGCGATAGGTAGAGCAATTGGCTGCTTATCGGAGGGTTCCCTGTTCAAATCGTGGGGGAAGCCTTCGCACAACCCCAAAACAAAACCCTCTAAGTGCGAGGTCGCCCAGGGAAAAGAACTGGCCCCCTACCCAGAATGTGCGATGTTCTTACGCTTATGGCGAAGGCTTGGGTGAGTTCTACTCTCACCTATCCAAACTAGCCTACGGGTTGAAACACTGAAAGAGTGAAATTAATTTTCTCGTGGAAAAATAGAACACTTACTCTGTCATAAATCCGCCGTCATTCTTACGTTCTAAATCGTTTAATTATCCTCAGGTAACATTCCTGGGTAGGTACCGAAACTTGGTCGGTTTAGTAATTTAATAGGTGTAGAAAGTTTTCATTGTTTTTTAATTTTGACAAGAAAAAAAAGGAATCCCACTAGATACCTAACACTGATAGGTTTTCATCTCCGTCGTAGTTTTATTCTTACCGGCTGTAGGGAAAGTGCTTAGTTGGCACCAAGTGCTGCCGGGCACTACACCCTTACCCCAAGTGAATGCAACAGTTGGCACGATTCAATTCTCTATAATTTCCCTCTATTATTATCTCTGGAAAATTAATTGGGGCGTTTTCTCGTTGCCTTTCTAAATAGACATTGACGACATCACTTAGGAGGTAGCCCCGCTGGGGTTATGTTTTTTTCTATCCGATAGCTCTTGCTAGGCTCCCATGCCCTCGTAACCTTGTGGGCTTTGTTGGCCCGTGCCAGCGTCAATACCTTCGTTCACACTGAACGCTCCTCAGTAATTGGAATTCCTTTGGTTCATTTCAGATATTAGCACATTAAAGGGCTTAACTTGATCATTGTTTGCTTTTACTCAAAGTTTCACGTGGTGGCTAAACCAAATCAATCGTTAAATGTTATGTATTGGTTTTGTTCGACGTGGAGAGTTTTTGCTAACAGCCCGGGCCTTTATCCCTTCCCATTCAGTATTTCCTCCCTCAATCATGTGGGGGTTCGGATTGGTGTGGTGGCTAGAGTGCTGACCTCCCACCTAGTGGGCCTGGGTTCAAACCCTGGCGGTGGCAGAAGAGACTGCCCGATCCCTCCTTGGGTGCCTTGTGGGGGGCAATTCAAGTACTAAAGCACTCCGTTGAACGATCGGGAAGTTAAGCCATGTTTTCCTCGGTACCTTTCGTTAAGAGCAGGCTAATGTCGACGCCAGGTTTCCCTTCATCCTTCCTTCCCTACAGTTTGCTAATGGCGTCAATGACCAGAGCTTTCGGTCGCCTTCTCCTAACCCATACCGTACCATACCAGTGACGTAGCCACGGGGGCGTTTTCCGGGTTACATCGCCCCCCCCCCTTGAGCCGTTATTACTTTATTTTATACACATTATATACTTTATTTTAATAAATACTTGCATAGAATGACTGTTTTTAGTCCTAAAAACCACGTTCTTAACATGAAAAATCCGAAAATGTTTTGGGGGAGGACCTCCGTCCCCTTCGCCCAGGAGTATTTTCTATACACTCCATAAGGGCCCTGAAATATCCGGTAAACCCTCCCCCCATTTCAAAATCCTGGCTACGCTATTGTACCATACCAGTAATGTATTGGGTAAATCCTTAACCTATTCTTGAACTTTGCTCTCATCTGCCCTTCTCCTCACTTAGCCAACATATTTCCCTCTGTCAAGGTGTCTATACCGCTATGGTACTATCCTTAGTTTGCTTGAACAATTGAGAATGGATATCTTTAAGAGTGACACGGAGAACATAGTATTAGAGCCCCACTATTTTTCCAGGTCCGATTGAAGCGATAAATTAAGAGAGATGTTTTGCCGAACGGATAGATATGGGAATACGTTTTTCCCCCGAGCCATAAAGGACTTCAATAAACGCTAGTCCCAACTTCGTTAGAGCACTTCATTTTTATGTGTAAACGGCTGGTGTCCTAATACCCCCTGCCACATGCCTTTTAGGCGGCTTGCGGGGCATTATGAAGATGTAGATGTAGATATCCCTTCTTAACTTAGTGCTCGATCCATTCAAACCCTTTGTCTCCTTCGTATCTTCCAAGTCGTTTCCTCTCATAGCTCACCATGTTTTACAATTCATCGTTCCTCCATTTTTCACTTTACTCCACCCTCTCAATTCTTTTCCATTCCCGCGCATCGAACGCTTGCAGTCTTTTCTCATCTTCCATTCTGAGCGCCCAGGTTTCCACACCTTGAAGCGCCTCGCTCCAGTTTTAGACTCTCTCAAGTATTTTTTTATATTTCTGTACGCGAGCAATCTCAGACTGTCTCCTTTCTACTTCTGAAAGTATTCTTTGATCGCTATGCTTTGCCTGTTTCCCTGCAGTATCCTACCCAAATAATTAGTGTTCATCTTCCTCAAATTTAATGGGAAACCAATACGTGGCGATCATTTGGAAGCATCCGGCTTGGTGTCACCACATCAATGACTCTAATACTGGTTGCGTCGGAAGGACATTACTATCTGATGAAATGATTCCATTGAGACACTTAGAATCAAGGATTTTATTCCAAATGAAGGCAAATATCAAAAACCGTATTTTATATAGCCTTTTATCATCTTTTTTTATCAGCCCAAATGGCACCGTGCAGTGAGAGTTTTCCTATATCGTCCAAAGTCTTTTCATGTATTTTTTAATCTCTAGATATATATCTGTTCTGCTTTAATGTGAATTCTAATTTATATTCGTCATTATAATAGCAAGTTATTTTTCTTCTGCATTCTTCGGGAAAATTTTTATGATCTTCCAAATTTAATAAAGCTGAAAGTTAAATCTTGATATTTATTGAGGTGTAAAAATTAAATATTTTTTATAATACATAGATTGCCTTTATTAGCATATAGAACTTGGTCCTTCTAAGCTATATAGCTTGTCAGAAGGCTCCAATTATCCTAAATAGTGGTACATTGAAAGCACAGAATTTATATTAGATTTCAAATGTTAACTTTATAAACAAAGAAAACAATAACACGACACAAAAAGTTTTAGGAACTTTGAAACCAAAACATGAGAATTCAATATAATTTGTACATTTCAGATATTTTTATTAAGTGTTAGTTTGTGTACAAAGTAATCAAAATAGATCATAAAAATTACATATAGACTAGTATTTACGCGCGTCTTCTTTATGATTGCTAAATATATTGTCAGGTTCCAAATAGTACTGTTTAAAAATTTAATAATTTAATGGAGCCTTCCTGTGTCTCATTATACGAACGATACCGCCGATTTAAGCGCCACGTATTTTCCAAATATCATATGGGTAACATTTGAGCATGTTCAATACAACGCAACAAAATTCCTTGCAGAACCAGACTGTTTTCAACTTGCCAAATAGGGATGCGTCCAGGGGCGGAATATTTTCAACGCGGAGTAGACCTCGAGCTGAAGCGTTCCCCCGTCTCCCCTTCAAGTGAATATCCAGAGTTAATCATGATTTAAATCAGCGGGGAGCATTAGCATAACATCAATAAATATTCCGATGGAGAGAGAGAGAGAGGACGTTGGGCTGATTTTACTCCGAGCCCATTCTCCCTTTCTCCATTTTCAGCTCATTTATAATCACGCGGTAATTACTCTCGAGACCGTCGTCCATTGCGAAGAGTGAGATTCTTGAAATAATTACGACCTCAATCTCTCCCTTACTCCACAATTATAATGATCTAACAAGTGCGGCGACGATCTCGAGTTTATCCCGCCCGCCACTAAATCTGTGGCGTTTACGGAAATTCCTTCCGAGGCCATTTGAATATTTTCCTCGTCAACTCCCGTCCACCTCTGCGCTCCCATTATGCCCTGCCTTTTTTTTTTAGTTCGAGTTATAGGAATCAAATGAACCCCAAGGTGTTTATTTGATTTCGATAACCCGGCGAGAAAGTTCAAAAATTATATTAGATATTTTGGATTGGATTAGATATTTGGATTGGATTAGATATTTTGTCCAAATTTCCAGTCAGGCATTTTCCCGTCGGTTGGCTGTGTGCGCGATAAAAAGGAGCATATACGACATTTGTGACATTTGGCCATAGTACGGAGGGAGCCGACGCTCACGATTTTTTACATTTTTCTTGATGCTGCATTTGAGAATTCGCCGAATTCGTTAATAATTACTTGTTTTTTGGTAGGAAAAATATACATATTGGACTATGATAATGATTAAAAATGAATTGAAACAAACAGGGATACAATTTAAGCTCGAAAGTTGTAATTAACCTTAATAATATGCCAATATAAATAATAAAATACATACATATGATAAGTAATCATTTTTCTCGTATTATTTCGATTTTCATGGTACGGCATAGCTAATGAAACCATTTTTCTTACATGGAATCAGTGAAACATTAGTACCTTGGAATTTAGAAAATATGATGAAACGTAAACACTGGAAATTTGTTTCCAAATAAAAAAAATCGGAACATTTGGAAGTGGGTAAACTGGGATGCATTTACATTTACACGATACTCGTTTCTTAATTTCGAAGTAAGATTTAATGTTCGAGGTTCATATTCGCATTAGAAGTAAATGTTCTTCGAACCATCACTAATAATAATCTTCCCGTCTTGTTTTTAAATCAAATTCTCTTCGTAGAAGAAGATCAATAAATTTATTCATTTCTCCTCTCTCCCTTTCATTTCGTCCTCGTCCGACCCACCTAATACTCTTTTGCGTCCTTTTTTCTCATATTAGAATTATTCTTATTTTTTTCCCTCCTCCGTCCTCGCCGAGATTTATTCTTGATGGACTCACTTCGCGGATAATTTTTAGCGAAGCAAGCCTCCTCCCGGTACTCCCATCTTATGCAAGGTTCGTCATCCCTTTCCATTCCCGCTGGCAACGACGGAATACATCACTTCATAACTTCCGAATTAATGGCTGACCATTATCGCGAACCTACCTCATCACTCTACCACTCAAAGTCGCTTCTCCACCACCCATTCCCTCTCATCTTTGCCCGTCCACTCCTCGTCTCTTCTCTCTGCCTTTCCGTTTCACTGCATGTACCTCCTCAGCTCTTTCTCCCTCTCTTTCCTCGCTCTCCCCATGCATAAACATTCGCTCTCTCCGCCTCCTCAGTCCGACCCGTATCCCTTCCTTATGTTTCTCTCCCGTCCCTTTCTCTCTCCGTTCGGTGACTTCCATCTCGTCCGGCCGAAATGTGGTGTGATTTTTCATCTGCCCTTCCGGTACGTTTCTCCTCTTCCCTCTCCCTCCCGGTGTGGCGGTGGTTATTAGGAGGTAGCGAGTGACAGCTGGGTTTTTGGGGTCCGAATCCGTAGTCCGCGGTGAGCCGACGTGAGTCGCCTCCGTTTCACGGTCGGTGATGAGTCGTAATTATGCGCGGGGGACAGCGCGCGATGGGTCGCCCGTTATGTGCTTCGCCTCATATGGTGGAGGAGAATGGCGTAGGGATGCGGCCAAGGGAACTGCATAGAGGAGGACCAATTCCATTCCATGGAAGGCTGATTTCTGTTGCCACTTCGGTCGCATTTTAATCGGCTTTCAAAGTTTTCCGCGGCGCGGTGATGAGTGCAATGCGATTCACTTTTATCCAATATTTTACAGTATAATGTTTATAATTGCGAGGAATAGCACTGAGCATTTATTCAGTTGATAGATCACATCATCGTGTATAGAACTTTTGGTTAAATCCGCTAAATATACCTTATTTCCCATTGAAATTTCAACATCAACTTGTCGGTCAGCGACGCGAGTGGCGATTTTTGTAAACCCAATTAAATGCGCGGCGGTTGGCAAACACATTTAGAGGCAGGCTTTAGGATCCTCTTTTGTAATATTCGTGGATGCGACGCAAATGTTCGTTGCTCCCTAGGAAGATGGTTCTGTGCAAGGAGTAGAAACGAGGGAAAAGGAAATGACGTATCCTGGACGTAGCTATGGGATATGTGAGGGCAGTGGCGTAACTATGGGGGGGATAAGGGGATAGATCCCCCCCAAAGCCTCTGAGAAAAAAAATATTTAAAACTATTGTATGGTTTAGAACTTTAATAACTGCATCTGCTTAAAGTTAAACTTTAAGTGCCAAAATGATGTAAAATGAATATCCAGGTGTGAAATTTTTCAAAAAATTTCCCCAAAAACGTTCCCGGAGGAGTCGCCAGCCCAGGCCATCTCCCCAAAGCATATTCCTAGTTATGCCACTGTGTGAGGGGTCACACTCCTCACCCTCATATTTCTCTCAATACGCTCGTTGCATCGGTCTGTTTTGATGGTTAGCCTTCATTTTCTTGAAAAAAAATCTATAAGTCAAGTGACTTTCTGTGATAAATAATAAGTGTAGCTATTTTTTCTAAAATAAGATTATCAACGCGAGTTCAAAAATATGTGGCGATATAAAGAGAAAAAAATGATGAATTGAAAGGAACAAAAATTTTTGTACCCTTAACGATTTTTAAAGCCCAAATTATTTAACACGCGTTTGGACGCATAGCGTCATCATCAAGCCTTATAAATAATTATCATATTATTTATAAATATTAATTCAACCTCATGATGATGCTATTTATTGAAACACATTGTGGCTACAATTTGTGCGTTTAAAATGAATGGCTTTTACAAAAAGTTTCATTTTCTTCAATTCATCACACAGCCGGCACCCTGCCTTTATATTCTAAGGAGTTTCTAACCGAGCGAACTAAATTCCCTGGCGTTTTCTTTAATTTTTGGATTCAAAAAGATGAGTCCCTTTCTTAAAAGTTTTTTTGGGAGCATTGTTAATCTATTTTCTAGAGGCTTCTTTATCTTTTTTCGTGATGTATGTCTTGTTTTAAAGCTTATTTTCGTATTGAAATTCCCAGGACACATACATAATGTGAACATTTTCTTATATTTGAAAATTTTCCTTAGTATTTCCTGTGAGGTAAAGTGTTAGCCTTGGAGATACAAATAAAGTTTAAAAAAGGTTTACTTTTTATCAGTGAATATATCAGGGTAACAACATTAATCATAAACGAATAATACGCCAAGAAAACCGTAAGCTCAAGAGGGAGTGATAACTCCACTTCATAAGTTGCTCAAGAAAGCAGCATTTTTCCATCATTTTTTGTTTGAAAATGATTTGCCCATAGAGAAAAAAATGGTCCAAACTATCCTTGTTGTAGCTAATCTATTCTTTTGTGCTTGCATTTCACCAAGCCATTATTTTAGTGAAGGTGCAGTTGAACCCTAACCACCTCTGGGCATGTCTGTCATAGTCATAAAAAATATTGAGAAATTATGAATTTAAAATCTAATCGATGATGAGTGTCAGTTGGTGTTTTTAGCACATGTTTCCCATTTGATAGCCGTAATTCATTTTTATATATTAAGAAATATTTATGCCTGAAGGAATGCTTGAATCACTTATTTTATTCGTGATGATGTATGTTTGAGGACCCGGATAGAGTTTTAGGAATTTCGTTCGAATTTGGCTGAAAGCATCATTTCGAATAAATGATGTATCAACTTCTTGTTATTGATATTTTCCGTTTCAAGTTTCTCTCCCAATGTATAATGTTGTGTGATATTATAAGCTGATCACTCGAAAAATGATATTCCATCTTGTAAAGTATTTAAAAAATCACCATTACGTTGTGAAAATTACCCCTTGCTACCTACTTTCTTTGTGATGGTATTTTCCTTTCTATGTATTTTTGAATAAAAATGTAATACTTCATTTTCTCAAGCTACTTAAAATATTATATTTTATCCAATGTAATTGCAAAAAAACCGCATCCTTGTATCATAACAATATAAACTTACTTTTTCTTCTCCATCTTCTTTCTCTCTTCCTCGTTAATTCTTCTCCCTCGACTTCAAACTTTCCGCCCAGTAAAGCATCGTGATCCATATTAGACTTTGTATAGTCTTATTTTCATTGTTATTAATACTCTTACCCGACGATCCACTCATCGGATCAGTTTTTTTTACTCATAAAAGTCACCTGTCTCGATTATTTTCCAATTTATAACATCAAATCGATTGGATTCACACCGCATCGATAATTGTCTGCTGTGGTTCGGTCAACGAAGTGATTTCCGCAATTAACATCTGAGCAATCTAGCCCAACAGAGTATATCGCCAAATATGTGGAACTACATCGGAGGAATTTTTACTCTTTTTCAACTTTTATATCTTGAAAGCACTGCAGGAACAAGTGACTTTGAACGCAGTCACGCACACGGGTGCAAAGTTAAATGCACCAACGGATGAAGTTCGCCATGAAAAAATATTTGACTTAGCCGGGATACCTACGGCAGTGCAAACGACTATTTTATTTGTATTATTTATTTTTATTATTACCACCTACCCCGAAAAAAACTCACAAATGCCTTTGCATTGACGAGCCCAGCAATTGAAATCTTAGCAAGAACACAAATGACCTGGATAAAGGCAACACGTTTAGGTGGGACTCGAACCCGCGGCCTTCGTATAACATGGCGAGGACTTTATCTAGTCCCCATCGAAGCCGAGAAAGTTTAACGCTATTTTAAGTAAATCTCACCATCAAAATTATTTTAACTGTTAAGGTAGGATGATTTGGAATATTTTACTGATCATCCCGGCTTTTTCCCTTTCCTATATTCAATCTCGCTCCATTTAATAATTAAGGCCAATTCAACACATTTTTATCCATGAAACCTCTTATCCTCCTTGACTTTCTCCGCTTATCTAAAACCCTGGCCTCCATTGACGATGGACAATGATGATGACATTAGACGATTTTCTGTACACCTGCCACCCTTAAATATTAGTACTTGTATCATCTAAAATCTTTTTGTCCTCTTTATATACCCAATTTTTTCTCTTCTCACCCTCCAAGTATAGCACATTATCGACCATTTTCCTCTGCATATCATCCTCGCCACTATCCTGCTTAACATCCATAACTTCATTTCCAACATTGAAGGTGAAAATTAATACAGCGTATGCTAGTTATCGATATGACTAATGTATTTACGTACAACTATGATGTAACGTATAGATACTTCAATTTGCATTTGGATTTCGAGAAGTTCAACTCAATGCTATCTTCTTCAGTCATAGTAGTTTAATCATGATATTGGTATGTTATTCCTCATTTGACCATAGTAATTCCCTTATATTCTTATTTTATATATCCTTCTTATCTGCCACAAATACTCTTGCTGTGGAACCCATTTTCCCCCTATTATTTGCTACGTCCGTTGCCTATTCCCGTTTTATATTTACATTAATTGGAATCCGTACCTCCTCCAAAAGTTTCCTACCTTCACCCACCCAAGGTGGTAACGAGAAAAATATTTTGAGGTTTGATAGGGTCTCATTATTGTATGAATCAAATAGAAACGGCACATTCAATACCGCATCTTCCCAACGTTTTGAGGGGTATGAGCGCGAAGTCCACACCCGCCCGCTTAGGATTTGACTGTGTCAAGTGCAAGGACTTAGAATAATCTACTGTGCTACCTCACCCCCCTTAAATAGGTTTCGTGCTATCTGATTGCAATGCAGTCGGAGAAGAAAAATGACCTACTGTTTCTAATATGTGATTTGGAGGTTGTGTTTGAATCGCTCGAGATGATGCCGAGCATGAAAAACTGTATCTTAGGGGAGAAACCACTAATTGAGTTTGAGGTTTTTAAGTGTTTTAAACAGCGTTCTCATGTCCTCCTTGATCAAGTTTCTTTTGCTGCGAGGAATCGCGAGTATTTTTTAATTAAAGTGAGCATCGCCGCCCATGCCAAAAACTAGTCAACACTGCGGCGCCGACGCCTAGTCTGCTGAAATACGACGATGCATCTTCCAGAATTTACTCATCACTTGGATGCATACCAAGTAACTAATCTTATTAGCCATGTTTCAAGGCAATAGTATTATTCAAGGATAATTTTAATCAGTCTAGCCCCACTCTTACATATTTGCGAAACCCAATAATTTAATGACGCATTTTCTGAATTTACTGATTTAAGGAAGAATATATTCATTTTGCCAAAAAGCGCACGATAATTTTTGTTTTCATCATTTGTGCCATAAAATTGCGCTAACTGTATATCTTTAATTTAATTTGTTAGGTAGATTTATTTCTAGAACCCAGACATCTTAAATGGAATAACATGGCTTTTCAAAATATTTGTCTTGAAATTATGGTAGATGGTCTTCTTGAAGCAAGACTTGTACGATGTTTTTCCTTTGTGTCTGGAGCGTCGTGTAAGTGGGTTTCCACTCGATGTAGTTTCAGCACAACCCCCTTTGCTCCTCTTGGGACGAGTGGGCAGGGAAGACAGTTCCGTGGAGGAGGTGCGGAGACGTGCTGGTGAAGTCGATCGTCAACCGCTCGCCTTCTTTCTCTCTTCCATTTCGACCATCGGACGAGCGACCGACTGCCGCCCTAAATCACCGTGTGAGTGAAAGGAGGGGGTAGTTGGGTAGGGGAAGGAGAAAGATGGGAAGAGGTCTCGTGGAGTGGGGTGGAGAGAAATGTATGCAGAAACGGGGAGCAAAGAAGACGGGGGTGGGAGGAGGGGAGACGGAGAGAGAGAGAGAGAGAGATGTGGATGGATGGGCGATGAATACGAATACAAATTTGGTCGTGGAAGGGGGGTGGGGAGGAACTGGACCTGGGAGGCTGGAGAGAAGACGGTGGCGGGGCAGGAGGAGGTTAGGAGGCGGGTTTGCATTCGGAGGGGGAGGGTTACTACTCCGAGAAAATGTTTTTATCACTGCACTATCGTAAACCATTTTTGGGTCTACTGTTACGTGGAGTACACTTGAATCTACGTGGGTGCTCGTTCTACGTAGAAGTACACCGGAAAATAGTTTACACAAATTCATTTAATTGCTGCGAAAATAAAAAAAAGAAAAATAATTACTCATTCCATTTCCAGAATGAATATTTTCACGAAACTTAAACGTAGAAAGTTCCCCAAATTTTTCCTTCTCTTGAGGATAAACGCTGGCGAAACCTGAAACCTCACCATAGTATTACACTGAACAACAAAAAATAGTTCTCTTTTTCTCAAGCGTACTCTTCCATTTGAATTTGGACTCTGGTCGGATTTAAACGTGGAAAAATTCGCCAATGTACAAAACTGTGCGAATGTATGGCGAAAGATCAATAAAATTAATCTTTCGCCATAACTTCGTCGCTTTGCTCTATCTTATCTCGGTAACTCCTTGATCTCAAATAAATTTTCACTCAGAGCATCGTTTGTTGGAATTAATTTCCTTATTATACACTCCATTTTGTCTTTCATTTTTTGCTTCTTTTTCATTGATATTTAATATGCATTCTTTTTAAACGTGAGTAAAAAATGTGTGTGATCCATCGCCTTCCCTTGAGAAACCGTCGAAAAATCTAATGATTTCGCCAGTTATGAATGGTCAGCAATTCTATTCCATTCTCCGACCATATGTTTTGTCGGCTGCCTATTCATTTACGGAAGCGTTGTTGAGCTATTTTAAAAAAATAAGTTAATATAATTATTCCCAAATCAAGGTGACTTAGGTGTCATTTATTCTAATTTCCTCTTTAAACTGATTCACTTAAGTGAAACTGAATGTTATCATCGCGAATCCGGCTCATGATCCGCTGATGATCTCAACTTGCTGATGATGACAATTAGTTGTAAAACCGTGTGCGATTTTGATTATTTATTTTGTTGAAAATTAGGTTTTTATTTTATTGTACATATTAGGTGTGTCACGTTGAACATAAAGATCATTCAATGTCATTAATATCTTATAATTGTTATCATATGAAGTAGCGTAGCCAGGGTTTTGAAATGGGGGGTTTACCGGGGCCACTCCGAGTTGTATGGAAAATTCAAGGGCAAAGGGGGTCCGGGGATATTTGATACTGAAAACGTGATTTTTAGGACTGAAAAACAGTAATTTTACTCGAGTATTTATTAAAATAATGTGTTTTTTATTTATTGAGGCCATCTTTCTTGCTTTAGGCGCCTATTTTTAAAGGTTCAAGGGGGCAGGTTGTAACCCAGAAACCTCCCCGCCCCGTGGCTACGCCACTGATTATATGCTGTTCAATTTAATACTACGGTTAGGTTTCAGGTGCCCACGGCGATTATCCACGATGGAAGAGACAATATGGCACCATTTCGTGATTAAGAGTCGCGAATATATTCACTTTGGCATTGGAATTTAAAAATTTATTTTCTTTTCCATAATGCCTCATGCTACAAAAAAAGGAACTCCTGGAGAAATTAGCCGGTCAGATGCAATCGTCCCCATTTTTGTATACTTCTCTCTTGAAAATCCAGGCATGCCATTTACCTTACAAATCTTTGGTCCCTAATTCAAGGCTTGAACCCAAGGTCAGATATTACATACGAGGGTAGTATTCACTGCATATTAAGCCACAGAGGTGAACATTGCAGTCATCCAGGGTAGAAGGACCTGCCATTCTCCTTGAGCCACTTCAAATAGCAAGGATTTTATTGGTCATGTCCAAAGACTTCACACAGTACTTGAACCCTGGACTCTTGGATTATCTACCTACCGTTCTATCAACCTTTCCCCATATCTGCGCACAGAAATGAGCGTTTCAGCTCCCGCGAAACAAAAGGACGAAGAGTTGGGGAATTTGGGGAAGGTTGACCGAAATTTGTAAGCCGTGTCCCAACTCGTTAGCCATTAGGCATCATGTATTTAGCCAGCCAGATTCTGGGCAGCCAACCACAAGGGAGCATGAATTGGGACATCCTTACGCAGGTGCTGCCACATACTGGGCACTAGGCCAATGCAAAACAAGAGATATTCGGAATGATTTGAACAAATGATGAACAAAACCCACCCAAAATTGTTAAAATGTGATGTGTTAAGCGATTTTGAGTACATATTACATGCCGGAGAAGAGTATTTTATCATAATTTTAGTATCTTAGACAACCTTTTTATAATAGTAAAGTAGGGGTATACTTTCAAATTCGTATTTTTAGTTGCGCATGGTTTTGTTAAAGAGGTTTTAGCTAAGTTTGTGGTGCAATGTTAGCGTATTTTCCTTTTAATTGGTTTGTAATATTTCAATCGTCTCTCAACCAAGTACTTTTTCGAATTTCTTCTATTTTAGCAATTTAATTTCTAGTTTTGTATTATTGAGAACAGGTCTATTTAGTCTATTCAAACGGTTACCGTCTGACTTGGGAATTATTTTCAAAATCTATTTAAAGTATGGTTTACGTACATAAATCAAGTTTCGGTATCATATTATAATCCCTTGGTATAGATTTAAATTTTTGTTACTTATTCCGATTCCAATTTCGGGGCTTTGTCCAATAACATACTATAATAATTGTTTATTCTTACGGGTGTTAACCTAATGTACAAAAAAGTGTCACATAAATAAGAATTTAGACATAGTGTTACATAATTAAGTATATATTAGAAGCATATAAGCATCAAAAAGCATTATTTAACACGTTAAAAAAGTGCAAAAGATAACATATGATCGGTATTAAAATTTGTAAAATTACATATACATATATAAGAAACATATAAACATTAATTGGCATTAAAATTAACGCCGCCTTCTCTTTAACTAATTTCTCCGTAATTCTCACACTCCTATTAACGCAATTTCATTATTATAAACAAAATAAAAATTAATAATTATTCCAACAAGTCTCAAAATATCAACACTACTTGCAAACAAGTACTATCCCTTGTTGACAGCCATGATGCCCTTTCTCTGATTTCTTCCTGAAGACGCTTTGCACGCTTTGAATCATGGGAAAAGTGGGGCGAAGGATGCACTCCTCGATGCCTAAATCTGGCGGCCGCGTTAGCTGCCTAAATTTCCTCCCTTATGCTGGCTAACGAGTTGGGACATCCTTCCAAGATGGCGTCATGGCTAAATCCTGGAATTGGCATAGCCAAATGGCCAATTGGGACACGGCTGTAACCTCTACGTCGCGACGGGTGACGCGTCGCGGTGAACGGCCTTTGTCGTACATCAGCATTTCTGCATTCTCTCCTGCCGATCCATGTGATATGTATATACGTATGAAACTGCTATGGAGAAAGCATGACAAAAATTAAATCTCATCCACATAAGGTGCAAAACTTAAATTATCGACGGCTGGTTTGAGACTATAGACGTGAGTGAATGGCAGAGTCCAGCGAGATATTCCAAATTGATTGTTCCATTTTCTGCAAAAGGTTCTGAATCCAATCCCAGAATGAATAATTGCCACGTATATTTTTATACATCCTGAACATTTTCATTATCAACATTATTGTCCGCATCCTGGGATTAATTTGGCGTTGCTTTTCACTCTCTTGTCAGCTATCCTTTTCATATCTATGAATTTTTTTTTTCTTCAGCCTTCCTCATAACTTGTCCCATGTGACTCATTCTAGGTCTTCCTCTGTTCCTTTCCATTCATTTGATCCATTTTTCTACACCACTCTTCTGTGTAATTTTGAATTCTTCCACTTTTGACTCCTGTGCTACTTAAAACTTCCAAACCTCACTGCGATAAAGAAGCATACTTTGGGTTCCAAGTGTCCTCTTTTTAGCCATTCTAGTCTTGTATCGCGTGCTTAGCTATCGAGCGCCATTGACGAATCAATAAAAAATATTATCTTAAAAGTTATTGGCAATTTTTCACAAGTTCTTTGATTTTACGACCGGATTCAATACATTTTTTACTATCTCCAGGTAAGCTGATCAGGTACCAGGTAACCCGAAGGTAATAGAAAATATTTTGAAACCGATCCTGTAATTATAGTACCTGTGGAGAATTGCGAGTAAATTTTTAATTCATTAATATCTTAGAATTTCAAGATCTTAAGGCTGAAAAAACTCAACTAGGGCAAATTTGAGGAAGAAGAGTTTTATAGTTTTTGGATGGTGGGAGGTTTGAAAAGACTGGAGCGGAAGGGGCAGGTGTTGTTTGAGGGATCTGATCCACGTGTGGCATTCCCTCCGGACGATTAGCGAGCAGGTGAAGCAGCGTGTGCCATCCGTCGCTTCCTCTTCCTCCAACGGTGAGCATTTCATCCGCCACCCTCTCTACCCTCGATGAGAAACACTGGAACAATTTTATGCATCATCAATTTGGTCATTTTTATACCGTTGTTTTCTCTCGGTGGCAACTGCGCATCGTTGACTACATGGGCATAGACGGATTTAGGGGGGGCACGTATTATCCATTAATTAGGCTTCGAACCTTAAACATCCTTCGCGTCTCCCTACCGCCTCCCCCTCAAGACGCTTAAAGAATAGGCAAAATTTTTAATACGGTTATCATTACGTTTGTTTCGTTTTGTGTATTTCGGAGCCTCAATCATTAAATAATTTTCACATTAAAATCAAGAGAATATTTCTTACTATAATTTTTGTACGTATCTTATTTTAAATCTCAAGTATGAGAAGATCGCCTGTCAGACCCTTGTGCCCCTCCAGAAAAAAATCCTCCATCCGCCCGCTACTATTCGTATACTAGCTTGCATGGACGTTGATACTGGATACTATAGGATCAACCTGATATAAAGGATTATCAGTATTTAGTCAAGCGACCATCAGGGGTCGCGACACGTTGGGATGTAACCTAAACTACGTGGTAAGATCCGAAAAAGTTTATTTTTATTTTTATCGACCGCGAACCGCGAAATCCTCAATGAAGATGTTGACACTATTGTATGTTAATTACTAATCATTAGTATGTTTTATCTTTCTATGCAAGTGTATTCGTGTAACGGTAGTGCGTTATATTGAGTGGTGAACACCTGGTGGGAGATCATGCTACCCACGTTTTGTTTTTGTTATTATGTGAGCTTTTTATGACCGTGTGGCATGCGTTTGGGGATCCTGTTGCCTTCTGTATTCTAGTGATTGGTCATTCTCTGGCAAATACCCTACAGGTTACTCGGAGGGAATTATATAGATCTAGACTGGAAGAAAGTGACTTTGTTCGCAGTGACTCGCGCGCGTATAAAGTTATTTGCATCAACAGTGACATTTGTCATAAAAAATCAGTGGCTCATCCGGGATTCGATCTAGGATATCCAGATAGCTGGTTTAGTATGCTGCCTAACTGATGTTAGCCCTCGTGGGCTTGGTGGTTAGCGCACCTGATCGGATAGTGAGAGATCCGTGTTTCATATGTAATTTCGAGCCGCGTTGGACAACTTTTTGGAGCATGGAGAAGGCACCAATGAGAACCCAAGAGGGGTTCCTGGAAGGTTACAACCACCGCGGCCGTGACCCAGTACTACGACTGATACACCCGCGCTCCCGGGGAGGGGAGTAGATGGGAAGATATAGGATTGAGGCGCCGCCGCGATAAGGAGCCCGACGACGCCTCTAGGGTAAGGGTAGGAGTACAGGGTAAGGATAGGTGAAGAGAAACTTTTATATTAGCATGGGGGATGAGGTAATGAAGGGAAATGGGGTGGGTAGGAAGATGTCCACATTT
Source organism: Ischnura elegans (assembly GCF_921293095.1). Lineage (NCBI taxonomy): Eukaryota > Metazoa > Arthropoda > Insecta > Odonata > Coenagrionidae > Ischnura > Ischnura elegans. The sequence goes on along the minus strand of NC_060249.1, from coordinate 37,857,093 downwards.
CTCTGGAAAGCAATAAGCTTTGATAATTCCAACATTAATGTTCAGCATTTCCACAATGTTACTCCTTAAATCATCAATATTTTTCTTTTCGACAATATGAAGCAATAGATTTTATAGTTGAAGTATCAATTAACTAAGATTTCTCTGAAAAAAAAACTCTCACGCGTCAATTGGTGGAATATTTTCATTTTGAATTGGATATTTCTTTGTATATTCCAGTTTTTCATTCGACATCGACAACAACTAAGCTTATAAGCAATGTATTACTGACACCGCACCATTCTTTCACGACAATCCTGTATAGTCCTATCTATTTGCTCATGGTTTTGGCAAAAATCTCTAGCCAGTGTGGGATTTACAGTTTAGACCTGTATCTATGGAGACCTTGCACTTAATCTCCTTTCCTCCCCCTCCCCATAAACCTCTAATTCCCCCTCCCCTTCCGCTATTCAACGCAGCAATTATCTTCTTCCCAAACTGCGTCCACCTCCGCATCTTTCACGCTCGGCCGATTCCGAAAACTTGATGGAATATTTTAATGCGCCCCGGATATTCGGGAATAAATTTTCTCTGCATGAGAGGAGGTTCGGAAAATTATTTATCTATCTCTCCTGGCAATAATGGACCGTTGTGCGTCCACTTCTTCCACGAGTAGTAAGCGTTTTTCGGAGCCCTCTTAAGAGAGGAAAAAAGAGGAAAGAAGTGGTATAAAATTCCTGGTCTTCCCGGTTTTATTTTTGGACGTGTTCTCCCGTGTGTTAGATTTCTTATGGGGTCTAATTTAAGCGAAATGATGATGGTTTCGGGGGGGGGGGCGAAGTGGAGAGGGGGAGGGTTATGGGAGTTCGTTTTAGGTCGTTCGGTAGTCTACTCCGTGGCCTGCGGGTTCTAGTCCGCATGGGGTACGGACGTTGTCTCCTCCTATGTTCGTCTCCTCTTCGCCTGTGATTATTCATTCCGGGGCCAATCTGGAGCCAGCCGCCGGACGGCTTCCCTTCAGCTGCCAGCCCTTCGGAGAAAACAACAGGATTTACGATCTCGAATCACTCCGTGTGCTTCCCATGGTGGAAAAATTTTGTTTTGATACTAATTTACGATTGAATATGTATGATGTGAACCGTTTTCTTTTGGCGATGGAAAGGTCACGACGGTGGTGGCTTTTAACGGTTGGTAATTCGTGCACGTGCCGATTTGAATCATCCATGCCTAGGCCATAGAGGTCGAGGAACGTTGTCATATTCTCCAAATCCTTGCAGAGATCATATTGGAATGATCAAAATCAGCAGAAAAATTGATATATTTCTAACTTGGGGTTTACGCTGAGCGCAAAAATTTACATTTGAAAAGAATACATCGCGTGATTGGCGGTGAAATTCGCATTACACGTAGATCTACGAAGTGCCATGCAAGACACCTTCAGGTTTCGTGGTACAGGGTGATTCCACTCCAGGCAAGCAGCAGCCTTGAACAGGATCGTACTCGCTTGCCGGACACAGTGCACCGAATCGCAGACACACCATAAACTGGGAGACTGAGAATAAAAAGAAGTTGCTATCATGCAAGTAAAACTACTAGTTAGTGACAGAAAATCGAAAAGCTAGAAATATATATTATCATTAATTAACAAATTTCCCATAGACCGGGAATTCATCCACAGACCTTTAACTTTATTGGCCAGTGCATATACCTCTAGGGATCGGATTCTGTAAGTCTGGGTTGGAATCCCAGGAAAGATGGATATTTAACATATACTAGCCGATCTCTGCTTGAATGCTTTATAGAGGGAACTTCAAGTACTACAATCCGTCCGTCACATGGGATGTTAAGCCGTGTTCCCCTCAGCGGCTGTCGCTAAGAAGAGGTAATGCCGACGCTGGGTTTCTCTCCACCCTTCCTCCCCTACCCTTCCCTAACGGCGCAAATGGACCAAGCTATTGATTGCACCCTCCAAATACCATACCATAGCTAATACACTACGCTCTCTAGGTCTAGTTAATTATCCTAGGAGGATAGCAATAATGGTCTGCGTAATGACACGAAACGCCAAAGGTCTGTGGTTCGATTCCCGGTCCAAGAGAATCGTTCTCGTAGTAAGTAATTAATTTTTTTTCCTTTTCCAACCTCCACATTTAATATTAAATTTTAATCTTGGAGTGTAGATCTTAATTTTTTTAATTAATAAAAATTGACAGTTAACCATGGGTTGCATTAGCTTGGTTACCATCAATAACCATTGACAAAAGTTTGGTCGAAATTGTAGTCTCTTCTCTTTTGCTAATTCAGTACTATTTTGTTTCTTTTTTAATATATCATGATAAAAAACATTGTTGTAACAAATTATTATATTTATGTATCAACATTACATATTCATTTTTATTTCAAGCCCTGATGATTGTTTACAAGTAAAACAAAACTTCGTTAAAAATTTAATTTCAATTTTAAGACCTACTCTCCAAAATTCAAATTTGGTTTTAATTAATGAAAACAAGCAATAGATTTAGTGCCCTCTCGGTGAATAGGGTGGTTTCCTATTATTTTTTTATTGCCTTAATCGAAAGATTATTACTCCTGGAGTACGTATTTCACGCTTTTAGATTTTTAAATGACAATATCTATTTTTCGCGATTAAATGAAAAGTGAAAATTTTCAAGCGCGCGAAAACGCGACGCTCAAGTATGAATGATGGGAAATATCTCCGTACGTCGTATTTCTGGTTCCCCCTCGCGCCCGGTGAGGTGACCTTGAGGCGAGGCTTAGCGCTGATACGTCGCAGGCTGCCAGCGGGTAGCTGAGTACCTTGCTGAATGGTAGCGCTTGGCTTAAAAAAGGTTTATTAATACCTTATCAAACGAAGAAAACTTTCCGACCTTAGCCAGTTTTAGTAGGTGATTATTAAGACATGTTTCCCTGAGCTCTGTGCCTCATGCATGCATTGGTAACCTCAGACGATGTATAACTCCTATCCTCTCGTGTAGAAACTAGGTCCCTGTGACGTCACGTGGAGTGGAATCGCATGGGCGCCAATCTGGCCTTTTTCAAATGAGGATAAAATTTGACCCTTGCCATTCGTCTAAACCGGTATTTCAAAAACAAAATAATTTGTGTATTATGAATACACTAATGGTTGGAAACGAATCGCAATCAATGCCTTTCGTTTTCTTTGATGAAGGAAACTACCCTATTGACTGCGTAAAGAGTTCTCGGATGGTCAGGAACTCTATTACTACCACAGTAATGAAGTTCCTAACCCGGTGGCGATCCTGAGAACAAAACAATACCTTACAGAGGTACATTACACTATTTCAGCGGGAAGTGTTGCTGCAGTACATCATAGTCTCTGTATTTTTTCTCTCTCAACCGTAGCGACGATGCATTTAAAATGTTTAGTACAATTCGAGGAAATTATGGAGTTGTGCATCAATTGCTGTCATCAGGGTAGACAAAAGCCTGAAATACATGTTGGAATATTTCCTAAAGTACATGTATAGTTTCAATGCGTGATCGAGTAACTTAAATCTTTTATTATAGTGCGAGTAAAGAACGGTATCTTTAATCGTTCCGTTCGCGTACTACCTAAGTTAACCTCTTTTTTCTTGTTAGTTCGTAGTTTTCCGTGGCCTTCTTGATTTGATGATCTATCCATCTTTCGGTTTCTCGCCGCTTTGTTTGCCTTAGGGTGACAAGTTTTGCCTGGTTTTCACCAGACGTTTTACTGTGATTTTTGTTATCTTTCTACTTTAATCGGAGAAAATTATAAATCTTATGGCGTCTTGCTCAAATAAATCCAGTGAAAATATTACAGGGTTTCATTTAACTAATATCAATAACTTCCATCGCATCGTGCCACATATCACACAAGATATTCATTATGTAGTGTTATAATTCATACGGTGAACGAGACATTGACGAAGTGTAGAATCCATGGTCAGATATATATTTTCGGTGTGGAGCACACAAAGTGAATTTTCCTTTTCCATATCATGGCTGCACGAAGTTGAGCACGAATCGTTGACCGGTCTTAACCCTCCGTTAGTCGCGTCACATTTTGGAACGCAATTTGTCGCGCGGCGCTGTCACAGACGCCATTTAATAATGGTTAAAGAAAATATATGCAAGTAGAAATAACTATTTTAACAACAAAAAAATCATTCATATAATATTTAATTTCATGCATGAGCATCAAATATATAGATTATAAGGATGGACATATTCATATTAATAAAATACTTAATACACTTTTTTTACAGCAATGATAGTTTCGTTCATATGATATACTGATTACAATCATAAATGTGTCGAAAAAAGTCGCGTACCCAGAATTTAATGCTTTAAATAGTTGTTAATAATGTTTTTTTAAACTATAGAACGCATTTAAAAACTTTGCAACGAATATCGCGAAGGAATTAGGATATAGCGTATTGTACCTCAAGTTTTGGCGTCTACCAGACGCCAAAAACTACAAAATATTCGTATTAATTCCAGAAATGTGACGGAACATAAACCATATTGGTGACTAATTCAAAAGCATGAAATAATAAGATACAAGGAAGGGCAGTTTCTTAACTTTGAAAACACTATGTGGGTCAGTAAAATGGCTTGGCGCCTGGTAGATGCCACGCGACCAACGGATAATTTGTTCGATGTATCATGTAAGCGGTAAAAAGAATTCATCATGCGTTTCCTCGCGAGATCGTGAGGTCTACACAGTAGCGGATACAGAAAAAACTCGAGGAGGTGGGGGGCGCAAAAGATATCTTGAGTTACCTTTACTTTTATCCTAATAAAAAATAATCAATCCACATGCAGAGTTAAACAAAATTTTAGTTAAATTTATTACACACGTATACAAGACAATGCCATCTTATGATATAAAAAAATTATAATTGTGGTTCTGCAATGTTTGGCAATAGGGGCGGGCCCGCAAGGGGGTGGGGCGCGCCCCCCATCGGTATCCGCCACTGGGTCTATAGAAACAATGCCGGAACTCTCCTGAGGGATTAAGCGTCTTACCTTTCGTTCGCTCTTTTCCGTCTCTTTCAGCTCGAGTCCGTCAAGGTTACATTTATTAAATATGAATCCATTATCCCATCGGCGCTTTATCTTCTGCATCAAATCTCTCATCTCCAAATCCGCATACGCCAAACAAGCCGACCACCTATCCCTCCCCTCTCCTGCGCTTCTCCACCCCTTTTCCTTCGCCTGGACGTCATTGCTACCACCCTCGCTGCATTCCACGGCAACTTGCGCGCTCTTCCTGTTGCCTGGATCGATTGATTCAAACTATCATCACGGCCTTCACTCCCACTATCCCCGGAGATAATCATTCATTTATGGACTTGGGGAGAGCATGGATAATAAGCGGACCATCGGAAAGCCTGGCCGCAACGATGGCCGGGTACAACCTTTTCGGTGAAAAAGTATGACAAAGCTTAGGGTGGTGACGAAATGTGGCATTTACTTAGCTTTTGAACTCTGACATCCAGATTTTTAGTCAAAGAAGCTAAAGTTAAGCGAAAAAAACTACAATATTCCCTCCCTTTGCCAATATGCCCCTTTCCAGTTCTTGCACCTCGAGTAGAACCCTTTGATGCAACACCATATCTCTCTCTTATTGAGACAATAATTCACGGAATAGTGCATTTGCACGATTTGACCAAAAGTAAAATTGCTTTGATCGGTCTGAAAATCGGTTTCTCGACGGGTCACATGATTTAGATTCCAAAAATGACATTTTTGGAAACTCAATTTTTTACCCCAAATTCTATAGCCTTTTTCGTTTTCTTATCCCCTTCACCCTAACTTTTGTATGATTCAGCTGTCGGAAGTGGGTTCTATAGCTTATATAGATTTCTACCTCGAAAAAATTGTTTAAAATTAAACCAACAAAAGAATCCTTAAAGCAAGAGAAGATTTAAAAACCTGTCTTCAAAATGATCAATGTTTTTATTTCTCATAAAGTTCAATACCTGATTTGAGAAAACTTGAATTATGTTGCATGATACTACCATATTTTTATTATTCCATATATACTGTATATTCTTGACAAAATTGCCCCAGTGTCGATATCGTGGTCTACTCGGGTGGAATTTAGAAATTCCAATAAGTTAGCAACACTAGGTAATTTAGAAACGGCCAAAACAAGAAAGAATTCTCTAATTGCTTGTCTAAAAATACCAGCTAAATTTATCTTATATAATTTATCTTCATATATAAAGCAATATGAATTTGGCCTCTCATGTTAACGTTTTATGTTTTGTGATCACGAATATTCGCACAGACTATTCACAAGTTGAGCAACATGATTTTACTAGAAAAAAGATGTGATTCTTTAGAAAAAAATAAGCACAAAAAATACAACGGCGCGGGGGACTTTTCCAAGTACATGATTCAGCATAGAAATTAACGGCTTGCCTTATATCTTAGTCGCATTGAAATTGGTTGCTTCGTGTAGTAGATAGAGCTCGGGCGTCTTCTTTACAGACAGCAGTTAAGAGGACGCGTCAATCTTGCTCAGCAGCACTTATTTCGTCGTTTTTCCTCTCACACAACGTTTTCAAACCTAATATCATCATCTAGACATGATCAGAGTTTACATAATATTGTCAAAATTTACCTGTATCCTAATTATAAAAATTTTACTTCAAAGAATTCTCAGCTGTCATGCACGTAACATTAGATTTTATTCGGGGGAAGTAGATATGTGAGTCGCCTATACTGCCCTTTAATTGTCAATTCACTCGCATCAGAAAACCATAAAATTCATTACTGCAGCTATATGTTTCGTTTACACTGTGCTGAAAGTTAAATTCATCGCTGGTTATTGGCAGGCATTATCAAACGGAGCAACTATAACGAAAATGCAGAGTCAGGGGAGGTTAGGTGCACCTGAGCTGCTCGTAGCGGTCTCCTCAGTGTATGTACTGCGGGTGGTCGCTACAGAAAAAACATTTTGGGGAGGGTTAGTGCCCACTAACTTCCTCTGGCAAAGTGACTGTTAAATGCTGTCGCTTCCAAGCTAATTCGCTGTTCGCACTTACTATTTCCTTTCAATTGTTGTCCAGAGATGCGTTCCGCTCTTACATCCAAATTGAATGAGTATATTGGAAAGGAATTTTATGTTTTCTATGTTCAACGAAATTTCTTGTAAGCCCCTAATTTAGTAGAAATTTTGATTTCATCATGAGGTTATGTAAATCAAATTATTAATTTTTGTAGCGCTCGGCAAGTATATCCTTAAATAATTTTCTGTTTTTATGCAATCAGTCAATTACATGTTTCTTTTAAATCAACGACGTTATCAATCGATTTCCAAGCTCTTAGGATGATTAATATATATTTTTCGAAACGATGATAAAGTTAAATACTTTTTACTCACTGAACCACAATATAAACTAAATCATCCATAAATTTATTCCGAAAGTAAAGCATTGATAAGCTGAGCTTGATTGTTACTTCATCCATAAGCAAACGAGAATGGAATGTGTGAATAGTGACTTCGTGAGGAAGTTAAAAATTCAGGCTCGAGTCCGCAGTGGTCATGCGAGGAATAATTTGCCGAGCACGAAATATCTCCCACGCCTTTTCCCCCATTCCCTGTTCCGCCCCTAAGTCGGCCATTCTCAGCTTCAGGCCTCAATATTTCGACCCCCAAAAACTTTCCTTTTTTCCCATTATTGCCGTCTCCACGCCCCTTGGTATACCTTCGGCTCGCATTGCAAAGTTCCGACCGCGGCAATGCCATCCCGCCCATTCCGACTCCCGATTTTTTTCCCGATATCCTTTCCCTGCGTCTTTGCCTCTTCTCTTGTTGCCATCCCTGCCAATTACCCTCCTCCCTCGGTCCTCCCCCCCCCCCCCCGGACCCTCTTCGTCTGTTACCTTCAAATTTTTCATGCCAAGCTTCAACTGGAGTGAACTTTTATCTGTCTTTCCCACGCTCTTTTTCCTCCTTGTGTCTCTGTATCCCGCCCACAACCGCCCAGTAAAAATCTTCGCTTTTTCCTCCTTGCGTCGGAATTTTTTTGCGTAATTTTTTTTCTCTCATAATAATCAACTTGATTCTTAAGAAGGCCCTATGCCCGGGCGGAAAGCGTAAAGCTAGGGAATCAATAGCCGTAATTCCCCTATTTTTTTAGTTTAAAAACACGGAGAACATTGAGTTTTTTGTTACTTTTCTTGGACTCTATGTTTAATGTTGATTTAGTTTCTTGGGGTATTAGCTTAATTATCACCTATGAGCAAATCCAAATTATTGCAAAAAGTGTATGTCTAAATTATAGTCTCTTCTTTTTAATACATTTATTGCCGTATTATTTTTCTTTTCTATTATCGTAAACGCATTGTTAAGACATTTAATGCCTATTATGCATCAAAATTATCAACGTTTTTCAAACCGATAGTTAGCTTTTATAGGTGAGAGTAGAGCTCACCACATGACTGGAGTGTGATATCATACATTCCGGGTAGGCGTGCCAGATAAATAGAGAGTACAGCTCACCACATGACTGGAGTGTGATATTCATAGCCCAGATGAAGATGTATAAAAAATGCCAAAGCGTTGGCAAAATTTGCATTTGAAGTTCTTTGAGGCCTATTTTCCATGTGATAATGTTTCGTATCCATGAGATTGAAGCCAGAGTATGGTTATACTGTAGGTTTCCGCGGCGTCTGGTGTAAAAATATATCTGCTTGATATCCCAACCCGTGCGTTGACTGAATTAAGTATTTTCCCCTCTCCTAAAGACTTCCTTTCTCGTCCTAAAGAAGTCTCCTGAACAGGAGAGGATACTAACCTACGCGATAGGATATCCGATCATGGAATATGGCTATGGTGCACCATATATACCATTTGCGCTATAATATTACGTATATTTCAAAGCATTGGTTGTTTCTCTGACAGCATGGATACTTCTTCTCGCTGTCACTGGTTGGGACGCTCAAAATTTTCGCTATATCTTATAAGCTTGGTCCTGGATACTGTGGAAAAATTCCAAACACGCGTTCTCTTTTTCAATACTCCAGCATTTAATTCACGAATATTGTTTTTCCATACGTTTCTACTCACAGATATCAGTACAATCTTCTATGAAAGAACCTCGTATATTTTGATTTGGTTCAGAAACCGCAGAACAGTTTATTGATAAACTGATAATGTTACTTTTAATTATTTTTTTTATTTCCTCAACATCGGCACCAAAATGAAGAATGCCTCTTAATTCATTCTTACTCACTCAAGTTTTTCAAACCGATAGTTAGCTTTTATAGGTGAGAGTAGAGCTCACCACATGACTGGAGTGTGATATCATACATTCCGGGCAGGCGTGCCAGATAAATAGGACGCAGCATTTTAATGATACCAATAATTCCATGTTTACCCATAATTGCTCTGATAAGGGTTTTATAAATTCTATAACTCACTGTGTTTACTACCCCACAAGTATTCATTTCCTCGCAGGCAGGACGTCTTTCAATAAACCTAAGAGAAGGTGTCGTTCTCATCATAAAATGTCAGAATCACCTGACCCAAATGTATAAATAATGCATCTATTTTTATTTCTACGGTGAAAATGAGTCATCTGGGGATAAAAGTTCAGGAGAAAATAAATATTTTATTGTAATTTTATGATTGATATGGCGATCATAATTTACTAATTAAAAGTACGGGAACATGTCCAAAATATCGAACAATTTTATCAGATAAGGGTAGTGTTACGGAAATAACCGAAATTTGAGAATAGTAGAAGGTTACTGCGAAGGAAATATGTTCAGCATTGCAGTCGGTTAAACTAATGCACCATAAGGGGAGAATCAGTCAACTTCGGTTTGCACACTCGGCAAAATGTTAACTAGACATTACAAGACCGGGACTCTCGGAAATCAATCAGCGCCCCAACATCTCGAACGGATCTCACCCAACCTTTTATTAAACGCCAGCCGCCATCAACGGAACACACCAAGAGTTGAGCGGTGCACATCCACAAGTTTTCCTTGCAGCCGCCTCCACTGTATCTCGAGACTTCGATCGCATCCCATTGTCCGTTTTTCCTTCCAATCTGCTGTATCTGGTGTGCGCCACCCCTTCCACGCCCCCTCCCCCGACCTGCCCCCCCCCCCCTCCGCCCCTCGTCCGAGGTACCCGCTATCCCCGCCCGCTAATAGCGCCTCGCCGTTTAGCATACTGGAAACGCTGCGTCACTGTCATCGGCATCTCTATCGGTCATCGTTTAAATGATCTGTTCCAGTTAATTCGAGAATGAGCAAAACAAATTACGTTCCGCCTTAATTCCCTTTGATTGGCGGGTGGGACTGAGCATTTCCCGGCCGGAGATTTTTCGCGTAATTTTCAATTAACGAAACTATTGCCCGAAACGGGGCGTGAGAGGGGTTTCACCGAGTTGTTTTCGTCTCATGCCCATCGTCACCAGGCTGCCTTTGTTATGCTCTCTATCCGATGTGTGTGCTTTCGAGCCGTTAAGCGTGGTTTCTACGTAGATAAACACCCCTTTACTTATCTCAAAAATGATATCATGCGACTATTATCAAAGAAGTTGGTTCTTGTAGTAGTCCTCTGTCAAATTATCTAACGTTGGACTCGTACGTGTGAGCAATGTCTGCATAACACTTCGACGACGTTAGAAATCAATTGAGAACTTTAGTCGATAATGGTTAATTTTACAGGGGAAGTTAGCCCAAAACGTTTTTAACTACCAAGATGCATCCATACTCAGAGATTCCTTCAGTGAACTGATGTCACGGCGTCAATGTTCTGGTGGCCTCCACGTTTCCTGGCCGATACTGGTCGTTTAATCAAGGGAATACCCTTTACTACCCGTTATTTCCTTAATAAAGCGACCAACATCGGTTGGGAAAAATTTATGCCACCCCAACGTTGCCCAAAAGGTTTTTAAAAACCATTACGAACACCCGGGAAAGCCTTTCAAAGAATTATGGATGCATCGCAAACGGCAACTTCGGTTTAAATACGCAGACAGAGAATTTTGCTACAGCTGGCTATTTTTAATATTTTTCGTGGTGAGGAAACAATCGTGAGCTTAAGTTTAAGTAAATTTTCTCGCCAAATAGAGGAGATGAAAATATATCTAGCTGCACGTACAGTATATTCTTTTGGGTAATGCCTGAATTTATCAAACCGAGGCATTTTTTTGTTCAAGAGTGGTTACATGAAATGAACCCTTATATTTATCCTAACTTAAAAAATGGCGTATTTTAAGCAAGGCCGATTACAGTAAGGCCAAAATGGGTCGTAATATCTGGAAATCTGGACCCTAAAATTGGCCCTAGAATCACCATTAGGTACCTTTTTACCCGGCCGATAACTGCCAAGGACGGATTGATTTGGCACCAGAAGTGCAAGGCTGGAAAAAAACTTGAAAAAAAAATCAGAAGAAAAGGTGAAGGATTGTTGTTAGAAGGTATAATTAACCAAAAACACGATAAACGATGGAAAATTTGTTAAAATGTTTCTGGTTTGATGTTCATTTATTTATAAAAAACTGGTAAGTGTCCTGGAAAATTTCGTTTCACCTCATTAAGGGAAAGAAATATTATTTCATATAAGAATTACAATGAATGAAGTGAAACACTGAAAACTTATCATCATCAATAAGAATAAACGTTATTAAACGTACGGGACTACGATATATGTTATGCTATAGATCAGTATTAAATTTACTTCACATCGTCAATAACGTCTTTATAATATACACCTACTCTAGGATGCGATTTTTGTGGTTTATATTTCATATAAATTCATTCCAAACACAATGGTGGATGATATACCTGACATTTATGCATGCAGCCACCTTCCTTCGTATCAAACCTGAAGAGTAGGCAGCTCCATGTCATGGAATCAGTTCTGTTTTTCCCACATTACACGAAAATCATTTCAGCTCGTTTTTCTAGATGAGACTTAATGTTTATATCAAAGATGTTTAACTAACTGCAATTTGGTTGCAATAACAAGAATTTATCCGATGTATAGCCTACTAAAGTTGGTTCTTTGCTACAAGACCCTGAAATCAGAAACTTATTCCGTTACAATTGTGATAAGTACCATTAAAATGTGTTTCTTAGGTGTTGGTTTAGGTTACAAAAATGGAAAACAAAGTAAAAAGAACGAAAAAACAATTTATTTCTGTGCTTACTATTTCGTTAGTTAGTTATTCCTTTTCAAATTTTATTGGATATAAATTCTGCGCCGACAAATGAAGAAATATTTAAAGTTCTATCCCTCGATTTCACTTCTTCACATTTCCGTCCATTTCAAAATCCTCCTTCCCTAGTCACTCCGTCATATATTTTCCCTGAATTCCGTTCATTCATATTACACATGTTCTTTCCTGTGGATGGTTTTTTTCTTTATCTCATTAACTTTTTTTGTTTATTTTACACAATGGAAAAATATTTTTTGACATTTTGAGACATGTAAATATTAATCAAATCAAACTGAAAATCAAATAAATAAAATATAATTTCATATGGTGGCGAGGATCTTTCTTATTCAACCTTTTTTAAACTTCTTTTCACGCGTTATCGTTTTATTTCCCTTTTAGAACGCATTCTCCCCATAAAAAGAACTATTTCAACACACCTTTAACGGCAGCAAACAAATAAAAAAGAACATCCACAAGCACGCCTTGAAAATGGAAGACTAACCGTTTTCTAAAACCTCGGCCAATACGGCTGAATTAACCTGGTGTAGAGCCCGAGAAGAATTTGTAAATAAAAAAGGACTAATAATTCGCTACACCAAATCAAAGAGGTAAATAATTTAGGTCAGCGAAGCCTTGTGAAAAAATCAGCCAAACGAACACGTACGCATTACGCTGAAGAACGCGGCTACATAACTGTGACTTTAATGATCAATGATCGGGGCCAAGTACATCATTTAACAGTGAATCTAGCCTCGGATGATCGGCGATCCGTTCAGCCCCTTGTTACATTTCGAGGAAATCGCGGGTCGCAGCTGAATTGCTATATCGACGAATTTTGCTGCAGAATCCGGGCCATTTTCCCATGCCTCTCACCCAGTAGGCCAAATTAGTTTGGTGTTGTACGTATACTTGGGCAAAATGTCGAGATATTTGAAATATTGCAATATTTAAATGCATTGGGAATCCATTATTGAGTTTAATCATTGGAATCGTTGACCTATACTCCGAGACGCTGATAGACAATAAAACGTTGAGGCCAAGAAATGGAAAAAAGAAATTGCTATACATGCTTCTACGATAAAAATCGTCGCACGATAGCAAAAATCAGAATATTACTCCCGAAAACAGCATGTATATAAAATATCGTGATGTATTATCGGGTAAACAATCACCGTCCAATGTTATCACGGCTTAGTATGCGATTGATATCTGATATTACTAATTAAAATATCCGATATATTGTGTATCTTCCTATATACTCGTATATAACCTGATACATTAACGGGAGGAGATGTTTTATATGGTGATATTTCAAGATATTTTGTAGCGACATTTTTATCTGTATGTAAATTTGATATCGATATTATAATAGATATCGATAAAATAATTTTTATCGCCAAAATTATCTATATTCAAAAATTGTTGCTTTTCGAATTGAATTTTCATATCGCCCAGGTCATGTTCTGCAAAGATATAGGGGTTTGGGAATGGATGGTCTGCTCTGCGTCACAGGCTTCTTTCCTCCATTGTCCCCCGGGCACTTGGCTTTTCTCGCCCAGTCACTGTCTGGCCGCCTTGACCTAACCCTTTTTTTCTCCCTTGCGGCTCCGCTGAGGCTAATCGTACGGTGTTTTTTTCTCTCTCTCCCTGCAGTGAATGTGGTGGAGGCTCTGCAGGAATTTTGGCAGATGAAGGCCGCGAGGGGAGCCGAGCTCCGCAATGGTGCTCTTGTAATCTACGAGTCCGTCCCCGCTTCCAGCCCGCCCTACGTTTGCTACGTCACCCTACCAGGAGGATCCTGCTTTGGGAGCTTCCAGGTGAGTCCAATCCCCACTGTAAACAAGAAAAAAAGCATGGTCCAAGTCAAAATTAAAACGGTGGTACAGTTTCCATTGGAATTTTTACGAGACTTGTTAACTAATCAACTGATCAATCAATCGAATTGATCATTCAGAATTGGAATCAAATATTTTGTGTGTTTGGAAAATTATTGCTATGGATGAATGTGACTGAAAGTTATTATCATCCTTCGGAGTTTATAATACTCATAATTTACTCCTCTTTAAGTAGAATATTATAAACACAATGAACAGAGGGGCCACGAACTGTTACATAGATGCATAAAGCTACAATCCTAAGATTGATAAAATGGAGACTTCCATTTCCTCCTTACTTAACTTCGGAATACTCATGTCATGCAAGTGGAAAGAATTTCTATATTTGGTGCTTTTATGTTTTCACCTCTGCGATTGACTGATTACAAATTTAGTTATGCAGTTCTGTAATGACGTCTTACATTTATTGGCTATGGTTCGACCAATTACAGTTTATTCCCTCTGAAAGACAGTATGTACCCGTATTCTATTATCTGCTATGGACTGATGAATGATGGCGCTAACTGATTCTTCTGACCCTGAGAGAAAATTGAAAGAGAATGCGGTTTTATGGTGTTTCTGCCAGCATATCTGACAGGGAATTTGGGGGTTCATGCTCCAATACGGATTAATTAAAATGCATTGTTTTAAGAGAATTATCGCCTTTAATTCCATGTGGTAAAATCATTTATGCGGGAATGATGCCAAAAGCACGGAACAATATTGCTTATGCAAGTTTTTTTTACATTTTTGTAAGATAAGAGCTGTCACATACGAGCAATGACGGCTAGACACTATTATGAAACTCAGTATCCCTTTTCCCCTTAAAATAAGAAATCAAACCTGAAATAATGATGTTGCTGCCGTCCTCCTCCACTCATTAAGACTCAATGATCAAGCACTGGTCTCTTAGAATAATAGATAGATTGAATGATTTAATAGATAATTTTAGAACCAAATATCGATGGAAGTGTCACATAAGATAACCTGGCTTGTGTTAAGCCATCAATAGTAGAATGTTTTAGAATTAAGGGTGACACCTATCTATTAAGTTGGGATAACTTCCCTTGCTGTAAGTTTTGCCATCATACTCCCATCTATTTATATCGTATTAAGGGTTATTTATTAATTTTAAAACAATAATGGATTTTATCCGATCTAAGTTGGCAGTTGCCGGTTAATAATCTGTCAGGAGTGAACAGGGGTTTGTTTTCGAAGTAAAGTGTACTTTTTTTATTCTTTTTAAAGTACCCATTATAAATTATCCACACCATTGTATGGCGACAAAAAAGATAAAAATTCATCAATATCTTCACGGGAAATTTTTCAAAGACACGCACATAATCAATTTCCTTAGAAATAGCTGGTAAATTTGATTCAGGAGTACCGCCACAATCTAAACTTCTTGACTGAAACAACCTTGGAGTAGAAACATGACTCTCTGGAAGCTTAACTCACTCAGTACCTTCAACTTTGTCACTTTGTGTAATTCTAGATGTAACAAATTTTTAAATATCTATAATAGGAACGCTTTTTTTTAATCTTATTTTACAGCAAAAATTTGAAAATTATCATAAACCACCGAACAAACAAACACCTCATTTATCAATCACCTATTAAAAAAGTCAACGAATTGAGAAAAAAATTATACCTGACTAAGCAGAACCCCAAGTGTCGATCCCCAGATCCAGTTGCCGATCAACGTTCATTTATATATCACGCATGCAAGTTCTCTATGTAGCGGGATAAAGTGAATTGTTTTCATATTTTTTATTCGAAACGATTGAGGACAAAGCTGATTCCGATTCTTCGGCTGTTTTCCTTCCCGCACAGCCCCAGAGGGTGTTTACCCGTGATAGTTAAACTGTGAAGTATTATATTATTTCATTTTCCTCGATGGGGCGTCCGCTGTCCTTCCACGTCATCGCTTGGATTACATAATTAAGCTTCATCACGTCGTCCTGTTTTCTCTTTCCACCATTCTCCCTCCTCCCCACTCCTCCCCGAGGCACCATCCAAATCCCTTGTAACATCTCGAATCCGTTGACAGCTGCCCCAATGGATTCGTCCGGCGAATTTATTTGTATTAAAGTCATTCTCCACCTTCCTATGCAATTCATTTTGATGTTGCAGTCCGGTCCAACTAGAAATGGTCGATATGAATGTAAATGATTAGTAATCAATGATTGGACCTCCTATTAGATTTCATTCCTTAGAATCAGTGTCCTGAGGTATAATTTAGTATTTAATTTTTTTAAGGCTAAACTTCTTCCTTTTCAATTAAGGAATCGGAATAATTCGTGGATAGAATTGCCTATTGGATGATAACAATATATTGGCTGCCTAGGTATCCATTATGTGATATCTTACGCCGGCCTCAATGGCGGCGGGGTAAAGTCCTCCTCTGCCAAACCAAAGCCTGTGAGTTCGAGTCCCTCCTGGGTAAGGTACCCTTATCCAGGGCATGGGTGTTTGTGCATGTTTGATTGTTAAATGTTATCATAAACCCCGATGTAAAGGCCATTTGAATGCCAAATGTATCATTCTATTTTTGGAGGTGTAAATTAAATAAATAAATTTAGACGCTCAATGTGTTGTTATGGTGGAGAATGGTGTAAAGGTAGAAGAAAAGGAACGAGTCCTATGACTGTTATAAGGTATGATTTTTGGAGACGACAACAAGCAGTTAAGGGCGTTTTTGCTATGAGGGGGTTGTATGGAGGTAATGGGGGAGAGAAACCCGGTGTCGTCATTAGCGTGTTCGCAACTCTAGGCGCCATGGGAACCACGGAGTAACACTCCATCCGATGAAGAGAGTGCTGTACGTGAATTCCCGGCCACAAAGCATTCCAGCGGAGATCGGGCAATTTTGGGAAAATCTTTGACCGTAGCACACTAGAGCTATAATTATAATAATCTGGCCTAGACGTGTTGAGACAAGAGGAGACATATCTAAAGGAGAAAATGAGCCATAAAACGTGGATGAAATAATGTACCAAGTGGGAGGGTCTCCTGAAAATCTTGCTAGGGGGAAGGATGTTATACAGTTGGGGAAAGGGAAGGAAGAGAAAAGGCTTAATGAATAGTGATGGGGCTCGTTTCGAATGAAGAGGGACATTCGTTACAAGTCGTAAAACTTCCTGGACCGATTTGTGAAAATTTCCCAGCAAGCATACCATATCAAATAGGGTACTTTAAAATGGGATGATTTGCAAACTGCTCACAATCAGTAGAAATAACTGCAATTTTCTACTTTTTATAATAATGTTTAGACTTGCGTCGATGCATTTTACTACCTTCGAGAATTTAAAGATGATACAGTGCTTTGAATGCAGTCCTTATAAATTTAAAAAGTGGATAATTGCCATTTTTTCGACAATATTTGATGGAATAGAACCACCTCATTGATCTTGCTACCTTGAGTCACATTTTCACGTATCCCTCCCTGCAGTCTGGTATGGAGGAGCTGGGTAAGATGCTACGAAAGAAGTTTCTAGATCTCTTGAAGGGGTTAAGTGCGCGAGGACGAGATCAGCGCTCCACACCAGGTTGACGGTGGATCGGCGAACTAGCTGGCACCTCGCAGATATAACGGAGATGGAGCGTAAAGACTCTATCGTGTGCTTATGATTTTGCTTAGTAAGGAGAGAAAATAGAGCTTTTTTGGCGTATTTGCAATAGGCCTAGTTCTTGAGAGATCTGAATCTGAGTTCATTTATTTTGAGAGAAAATTTAATTCACACTAAATTTAGGCCTTAAGGCGTGATAGGGGGCAATGTTTTCTGAGCGTTGGTATGGCAGAGTCTTCGTATGGTCTTAAATTTTAGTAACCTAGTGTGCCTAAACCATACATAAGCTGTAATTGATCGACGTACATTAGTTATTATGTGGCTTTGATTTTATGCTCGTATGTGCAGTTACCTCTTAGGGTATCAAGCTATCTGCTATATAGTGCGTTTACGCATATTTCCCGACTACTATATTCAAAACGTATTCACTATTTATTGATATTTTGACTGAGAGCATTCACCAAAACTCCTCCGATATTCTACTAATTATTTATTACTATGTACTCAATTGATATTGGGTTAAAACTAAAAACAATTAGTTTACGTGATTCAGAAGTGAAAAGTATTAGATAATTTAGAACATTTTTACTCGTACAAATTCAATAAAAGTCTTTCATGAATTACACCCGTTCTCTAAAAACTTACCTCTTATGCAGCCGAATTGTTCCTCGCCGATACTCAGTTCATTGCAGCTTATGATAATCTTGAGATTATTTGGTCTCTTTCCCACTTAGCAATTTTTTCTTGTCGCTGGAGAGCGGATGACATCGGCTAATGCTGCCCTACAGAAAGGGAATGCTTATATTCATGGCAGTATAAGAATTCTCATAATTTTCTCATGAAAAATTTGTGCCTTACACTGAGTTGCATAACTTGTATTGAAAATTCCGGTAATGTCAGCAATGGTGGAGATGAGGTTTAGAGGGAAAGAAACGAGTAAGTGCTGTGAATGCATTAAGACATGGTATTTGGGGGAGCGAGGCGATGTATGAGGCGGAGTTTGAAGGGTTTTCTTACACACTGGCATATTCGGACAAGTTAAAAACTATAAAATATGGACAAAACTGGAATATTTTTGTTTTTTCCTGTGATTTTTAAAAATTTTGTTCGTGGATAAGTTAATTTTAAGGAAATGTTTTTCAATGTTAATAATGCAATATAAACTTATATGATTGTATCTGTGGGTGTTCAATCCAGACTGCAAAAGTTGTGTTAAGGACTTGCGAAATTCAAATATTTATAATCAAAGTTGACAAGTGATTAAAAAAATTTATATTACTAATATCTACATACTTTTACGTTAAAAACGCCAACCAAATTGTTGTTTTTTGCATTCTACGAGCGTTTGAGATGATTTTACACATTGCAATTGCTAAATCGAGAGGATCCGGTAACTCAAGATAATATATTTCTTAGAAAATTGAGAATTTTTCATCTTTCTGCGATTTGGGAACTTGGTCGTACGCGCAAGGGTCAAAGGGAGCAAAATAAGTGGAGGGGTAACTCTTAAGTAAGTTGGAATGCGCCCGAAGTGGAAGCAGCCTTAAATTACAGCGCGTGGGAAGAGATAGGCCCGGGGGAAGGGGAGGGGCCCGTGAGTAGGGGGCTAACCCCCCCGAAAAACGTGGGAGGAGGAAGTTTGGAAAGAAGAAAGGGTGGGATCACGCGACTATTTTCCCCCTGCTCTTCTCGTAATTTTCAGAGTTTTAAGTGAAAAAAGAAAGCCGGGATGGTTATCGTGGGAATATGGACTCTCATTTTTAAACATCATGTACCGTAGACTTGCATCGCGTTTTTGTTGAAGATCAATTAACATGAGTGGTATCTTTGGAACACTTTTGGAACAACTACGACTTTCCTGCATTTTTTAATCTGCAAACCACGTAGATTGATTTCAAACCAATTACAGGTCAACACCATTTCCCGGCATAGCCCTGGTAGTTACCATCATTTCGTGGGGGCTATCCCAAGTAAAATCGCCGCCCTCGGTGGCGGAGGGGTAAAGTCCTCGCCTGCCAATCCGTCGTTCGCGGGTTCGAATCCCGCCTGAGTAGGTGGTCTATCCAGGGCATGGATGTTTGTAATGTTCTATTGTTAATGTTGAAATGCCCGTTGTAAAGGCCGCTGTTTACGGGGAAGTGGGAAATAAATAAAAAAAGAAATAAATTCATTGGCAGTCAAGTGAAACAGTTTTTAAAACACAATAAATTGCATAATTTCACCACCTTTCATTGGATTCTCACTTAATGGTACCTTTTCGTTGCTTCTCAGTCTAGTGGTTAGGAACCACTGCCATATGCACTTTTTGTCGAAATTCCGTCTTTTATTATTTAATGAGAGCACTCATGACAGCGATGTGGTGACATCACTTCGGTAGTCCCTGTGTGTTTTAAACTGTAAAGTTAAGAATTACACTTGTAAGGTAATACTAAACATGTGTACTTTTAATGTAAAAGTGTTAATTATATCTTGCGTAGCGACTAATTCTAAATACTAGCAAAATTTACGATGCAGTAGAGATTTAAAAGAGGGAATTATTGTCAAAAAGGATGTAAATTACGGAAGTAGTCAAAGTTTTGGATCGAACCATTTTTTGACGACAAGGTACTATAATCTCTCGACGTAGGAAGGTTTTGTATCTAATGAATTTTCCTGCCTTGAATCTACTTTAATTTCCATCCAATTTCCCTTTATCTACGTCATTCAGAGAATTATGTATAATTTTAATTTTTTTGTTGGAGACTTCAACGCCTGAAAAGAATTACCCGGACTTACTTCATAATTCACATTCGCCATTTCACCCGAAGTATGGCGAATACATTCGACGGTAACTAAGGCACCATTAAATAAGAAATAAGCGTGCTGAAACTCAAAAAATGTTGGTTATTCATGAATAGATTCAACAACTGAAAAGTTGGAATGAGAAAGAAGGTATTTCAAATGGAAAAGCTGTTCTATACCTTATTATTTTAAATTATTTCTAATTTTATTATATTCACTATATTTCTGATATCTCCTTCAATATTCATCCATGAATTGTGCCTTTCCTCCTCATTAATGTAAAAATAGTTCACCTAGTTTCTGGTGATAACTTCATTTACTAAAAATAAGGCCGTGTTTGCTGCATTTATAATTACAAATATTCATTGTAACCACGCCAAAGATTACTAACCTCAACGCCTAAAAATACGAACTTCAATGGATCCACTTACTGCGGAGATACATCTGATGATGAGTGAGGCTTACGATAAATTCAGCGTACTATTCGAGTTGATTTCTCACGCACTCTTTAAAATTTCAAAATTCCCCACTTTTGGCGTAAACCATTCTCGGGTTTCGATCGGGGTTAGGTCCATTGACTCCGTCCTTGCAGACGTTACAATGAATAACTTATTCATTGTCGTCATCGGGGGCGTCGATGACGATGATTAAGTGATTAATCGAATCGTCGGCAAGGATGTAGATCTTTGGTGTCCATCCCGGATCTAACCCGGATGGAAAAAAAAGAATTACTTACGTCAGCCATTCGCCGGAAGAAATCTTTCCCCGATTTCGTTTACACTCGCGCAAAATATGTATTTCTATTCCATATTTATTGAAGAAATACTTTTTTAACATAGCAAAATTGACCTGCACCGATGTTCTATAATTTGAATTCTAATTTTATCGATTAGGAGTGTGGTAGAATTCGCTTAATCTGTTCTACGTGATGGAATAAAGTGGTGAAGCGAGAGTCTTCCATAAAACATGATGTTCACCATTTTTTTATTCGATCTATGGGCAGAGACGGATCTAGAGAGGGGCTGAGGGAATTATAACCTCCATTTTCCATATCCAATTTACACGAGATGGAACGGTAATTTTGTTCATTTGTCGACTATATACGAGAGAGGAGAGGCTAGGGCCCCCTTGTCCTCACTCTGGATCTCCTGCTGCCTATGGGTACGTACTAAAAAGCAGAGAATAGTTGTGATTTGAAGATGGGCGTAATAATTGAAACGGGAGGAGAGCTGGTCTGGCAAATTTTCAAATGGATATCCACAGCGATAGCGTAGCATCTTGAGGTGACAAGATTGCATGTCCAAAGAATCTCCCTCTCCCGAAGGTCTCTCCCTTGGTTCATCCCATCCCCGCCTTTATCGAGTCGCCGCCACAGAGCCAGGCGCACCCCTCTCTCTCTCTCGCCTCGCCGATTTACGACATAACCGTTATTCATACCCTTAATCCCCCGTCCACGGACGTCCATCGCACAGCAGACGCCCCCGACCAACCGCCGCTGCCGCCCACGGCCCCTCGGGGGACTCGCGCTGCCTCCTCTTCGCCCCCCCGCTGGCTGGCTCACCTTACCTCCTACTCCATCTCAAGGAGACCACGCCCCCGGGGTTATATCTAAGCGTAGTCTCCGAGATGCACCGTCCAGAACATCCGAATTTCGATAAAATTTTCTCGGGTTTCACACCGGGTAAGACTCTTTAAGGCCAACGTTTCGATGAGCGATTTTTTCCGAAACTTTGGACTTTCATTTCAACAGCGTTACCCTGCGCCAAATCCGAGAATATTTTATCAATAGTATTCACCGGGAAAGATAACGATGATTTATCATCCCAATTTCTATTGTTATGTGTTAGAAATTAGTTTTGACTAAATTTCCATGTATTTTTATCATAGTCTTGATAATAATGCGGAACAACCTTATTAGTTATATATTGAGACAGAAACTCGTCGAGGGACAAGTAGATCGTAAGAATGGAAAAAGAAGAACTCGAACAAAATACATGGAACAGGTAAAGAGGGATATAAAAGAGAAGAAACACGGCGGTATAATTGTATGTATAATTAAGTGATAGGTGAATTAAGTGGAGAGCCATGTCGAACCAATCTTAGGATCGTTGACTTTTTAGCTTACCATGAGAAAGCCCATGATGTATCCCAAATTTGAAATTATTTCTCAGAATTTTCTCTTATAACATTATTTTATCTTTTTTATCACTTTCGCAGCAAATTTTGATAAGAATCTACTTTAAAATAGCTGAAAATTTTGAGATGATGGATTCAATTAAATATTGTGAATGACTAAAAACCATGGTCGGCGAAAAATTTACAGCTTGGAACGTGCAGTTTAATTTTCTTACGTATGTAAAAACGATGCAATCATCTTAATTTTTTAGTTTACTAAGAGAAATCCTATGATGCATCTCAAATTTGAAAACTTTTCCCAGAATTTTCTTTTATTTCAATTTTCTATCATTTTCACAGCAATTTTGATAAGAATCTATTTTGAAATAGCTGATAAACTCGAGATGATAGTTTAATATAGTTAGAAGTAGGCTTTTGTGTGTACAATTTTTCCGTTGACTTCTGATTTCAATAGCGCACGACGCGTAACCACTAGGGCAACAGCGCAAGGTAGAATATCTGGGGTCTGGAGGAACAGGCTTGGAAAATCGAGAAAAGGGGGCTGCTGTATAGCAATCCTGGGCACTGTGAAATGTAGGATGGGGAGAGAGAGGGAGCAAAGGTATTATATCAGCTGAATTCCTAGTTGTTCAAAGATATCGAGGTTAACATTTTTATCAACGTGTATGACTTGGAGAGCGTGATTGGTTGAGCGTTTGGGTGCTGATCGAATGGTCGCGATTTCAAATCCTGAGTGAAGCCCTCGGACACCCCCAAGCAAAAACCGCGAAGTGCAAGGTGGCCCAGGAAAAGGAACTGCCCCCTACCGTGCAATAGTGAAATTCACCTAATTCTGGGATGGTCTATCTAAACTAACCTTCCTGTTGAATTACTTCGTGAGTGATGGATAACTCGGGAGCTGTGGTTGGCCACAATATCGATAGTTTTTAAGCTAACAAATTCTCTTTCCAACGTTTAGCTATTGTATATTTACATCATCAGGCTCTGAAAATGTGTATAAACGAATACTTAGCCGAGTAAGGTCTTAGCCTCCACAAAATTGAACCACAAACAATGAGATATTATGAAGTGAATAAAGTCATGATATGCCTAACTCAATTTTCAGTGGTTCAAGTTGGTGGAGATACTTTTCGGTGAGTTTCGAGGCCGTTTCGAGGTTAGATCAGTTATGATCTTGTAGTATCTTAATGATAAATGTTAATTTTTTGTGGTGAATTAGAGACTTTTTTTGGATATGTATCCCTTGCAAAAATTCTCATACCCTCATGATGCAAACGAACAATAGCATAACGTTGGCCAAAGGCGGGTTAGTTTAAAAAATATTTTTATTGACCTATTTTCAAAAATTCATGACATGTACTGAGAGGAAATTCCTGACGATGAGGATAGGGGAGTGGGTGAGGGATCTGGGTGCAGTAGGAGGGGATGGGAAAGGTGGGCGTGTCGGCAAGGCGGCGCCGCCTCCCCCCTCTCCCGGCCAAAAAATGAAACTCGTCTTATTGCGCCCGTTTCGTTTTTCGCAGCCGCAAGCGCTGCGGGAGGGTGTATCGGTTCCCGGAATCCCCAGGTCTTCATTTTTGAGCAGTTGCAATGCACAGAGACCGAGCTGGAGGGCCATACATTACACGGCACCATCCCAAGTAACAGTCAAGTGCACGTTCTCGGTCTAATACTTTTGGTGACAAAATATTTTAGTTATGATGTTTCATTTTTGAGCAGTTGCAATACATGGGGACTGGAATGGATGGCCGTGCATTACACGGCACCGTCCCAAGTAAGAGTAGAGTACACGTTCTCGATCTAATACTTTTGGTGACGAAATAGCAGTGCAGGTAATACCGGCAAAAAAGAACCTAAGTTTAAATCTAAGATCAAATCCGCAAGTGTTTACTTTTGATCGAGCAAGGTAATGAGGGATTTCTAAAAAGAGTGGGAGAAAAGGTAATACTCTTCCAAACCCGGAGAAGAAGATGGGACTACTCCGTCGCCCACATCACGAGACATGGTAGCCTGATGGAG
Source organism: Ischnura elegans (assembly GCF_921293095.1). Lineage (NCBI taxonomy): Eukaryota > Metazoa > Arthropoda > Insecta > Odonata > Coenagrionidae > Ischnura > Ischnura elegans. Next base: position 37,832,541 of record NC_060249.1, on the reverse strand, counting down.
ACTGTTGTCTAAGTACAAGGGTATGGGAAGAACAGCAAAGAATGGCCCCGACTCAGTTGCGGAGGGCAAGTTATTAGGAATGTAGGAGATATTTAAAAAACGTAATATGAAATAAGAAAGATTTCGTGCTTTCCCGGCAAATGGACTTAGTGAAGAGTTCTCGGGATCGCCATCTACCGGGTCAGGAACTGCATAACTGCCGACGTTTCGATGTCCGACTCGGCCATCGTCCTCAGGGCTTTGAGCCAGTTATACCGTACCTGATCCGGTGGCGATCCCGAGAACTTCACACTAAATACGTAATATGAAATGTTTACCCGATAGGCGAGCGGAGTGAAGAGCTGCACCAAATCATTCTCACGTTTTTTGCCTTATGATGATGAAACTGAATAATTATTTTAACTGTGTGCTTGAGCATTTCAACGCATTTGTTTTATAAATCTACTCAAATATTTTATGTGGAGCGTTGGCCCAATGGGTTGAGTATTGGATATTTGTGGACTCTAACGACCTAGATGGTCTGGACTGGCTGACTGGCTAAATCACTTGACCTAAAATGGGGGGATTTAAATTCGAATCCCGGTCAAAGCGAATCATTTTTTCTCTGTGGAATATTCGCATAATTTGAACATTGCGGGTGAATCCGTTATAGTTATCACCGTGGCTAGTCCCTATAAACTTAAAACGTCATTTTAAACATTTAATTCCCGGCTTCTGACGAAAAATAAAATCTCAAATCTCAGTATTTATCCATGTGGCTTAAAAGTTTCGATATTTCCATGACGATTCCTCACATTTTTTTATTCTTAACTTTAAAAAAAGGTTTAAAAACTAGTTCAATCCAAAACTAAACCAAATAAACGTAACATAAGCAAGAAAAAGTATTAAAAATAAAATTGAAGTGAATGAGCGAAATTTTCGCACGGATTACGTAGTTTAAAATAATTGCTAACTTTTTCTTTAAACCGCCCCTTATCCTAGGCAAGTCTACGGAACCTCCCCCTGAACACAAGTGTGGTTTCACTACAATGCGTTGGATACACATCGAGTTCCAACCGATCATTCTCTTTACATCACCGTCACTCCCCTAAAACATCCAAACTCGTCCCTCACTCGTCACCGCCCCCTTCGAAATTACTGCGTGCAACACAATGTGCTCCTAAGTTTTTACCGTCTCGCCTCGACCACCCTTCCCTTCGTATTCTTATCTCTTGCAGTTCATGCGCTCCAACCCAGTGCCTCCCACGGCCTCCTGGGTTTTTGCTGCCCCGGATTTAATGACTTTTTCCTGGTTCGTTTTCGCCCCAGGTCCAATCCCTACCTCTTTCGCCAGCGCAGAAGGTTGGCACTTGCAAGGGTTGCCAAACTTTTCCAAGGCGCATGCGGCGATCCGAAAATGAAAAAAGTAACAATGAAAAAGATATAAAACCTGAGCCGGCCTCGTATATTTTCCGTCATGAATATGCTGCGGTTTGGGATTGAGGGCGTAAAATTTTCGGCTGCAGACGATGCATTTTTACCAGCCGCCGAAGGAGGGGGTGATCCTAACCACGTACATCTAGTTTCTCCTTAAGGCGAAAAAGTAATTATATAGACCGACCCACTATCTTTGTACTTTATTTTACCTTGCAGAAACAATGAAGTAATAAGTGTACTTATAATGAGAGATTGTATCAACCGTTATTTAAAATACATAAAAAGAAATTTCAGCCCTTCCGCTAATATTGCCTCAGGAAAAAGGTATATACCCGATATCTTTTTCATATATATTTGTTTCTCAACGCCTATGCACATATGCACTAGCTATATGCATTCTTAACGTGCTACAATTTTTCTGTTGGAATTGTAGTCAGAATTATTCTTAAAAAAAGTACTGGCGTGAGGAAAGATGATAAATTATCCTTCATTATATCATGTACGAAATCTCGTATGCATCTGAATAGATCTGATTGAATTGCATTAATCTGCCTTTTGGAAGATTTATAATTTTATTGGAAAGTTTGTTTCCGTTAAATTTAATGTTCTTGAAGATGAAGAAGTTTGGGAGTTTTTATAACATCCTTTTACAAGTATTCGTAATGAGATTATTTGTTCTTTTCCACCAAATTTTATTAGTAAGCAACATGTTTCAACCCTAAGTGGGATCATCAGGTACATGTAGTTTGCATAGAGTAAATGTGCTTGATTATACCGCATAACGATGGAGCATGTTGTTCTACTAATTTAAATTTGGTCTGAAAGTACAAATAATATAATTATGAATACATTTTTCTGCCACGAAGTGAAGTTTTTATATGGCGAAACAAACTTTTTTAAGAATTCCATATGCGGTTTCCATTACCCGTAGTACTACTGAAGTTGGGGTTTCAGTGTTGACCTCTGCTTCTAGTTACGGTGATGTCAACTTGAGCGCTCTTTTACATATTTACTATGAATTTCAATACATTACTCTTGGGTATGTATCGTTAATTATTTGCTCTGTTATCAATTTTATATTGGATATAGATCTTCCAAGAATTATAGAAGCGTTGAGACAACGTGATCCGTTTTCCTATCTAGATATTTTAACGAGTGCATTTGAAATGAGCAAATTCTGAGCTTCGCGGAATTCATATGTACGAACGCTGTCCTTATCTTTGAGCCGTGAGAACTGACCCAGGTGAGCAGATAAGCGACTTGTGACGCCTGGCGTTCATTCGACGAAAAGGACAATGGTCGGCGCAGAAGCGGGCACTAATTAGACTTCGCAGGTATATGGAGGTTGGGTACTATAGCACTGAAATGAAAAGGGCCAACAGCCCTCCTTTCGACCATCTATCAGCACCGGAAACGCAATCGCTTTCCGAAATATTGGCCGCAGCGCCTTTTGAGTTTATAAAGAACATTGAAATTTTATCTGAAATGACTTTCAGGAAAACCTCCTCGGTTAGCCCGGCCAACTTTTCCAAGATTTTTACCTTGTTGGGGTGTTCAATTTTCCTCTAAGCTGTTACTTTCACATATGAATTTAGTTACAACCAGTTTCTTTGCTGTGAGATATAGTCAGGTTCCAGTACAGGATACAGGGAGAGTATGACCTCATATTCATTTAGTCAGTAGGGGTAGCCTAGTTGGGGAAGCTATGAAGGAGGGTATGGTGGTCATAAAAAGTTGCCAGATAGGAGGAACACAAGTTACAAAATTACAAAATGGAAGGCATACAATGATACAAAATGGGAAGAAAACAATGTAAAAAAAATGAGAGGCACAGAATTATTTAAAAAAATGGGAAGAAAACATTGTAAACAAATGGGAGGCACACAATATAACCAAAGTTTTCTATTCAACATGAAGCAATTTCACCAAGTCACACCTCAAACCATCAACTCTAAACTCTATGGCGATACCTATATGATATTCATCCATTACACACTAGATAAAAATATTTGTGCTGAAACAATGAACTAATTACTAAAGTAAGGATCGATATGATTACAACCAGGAAAAAGCTATATCTGGGACAGCGCTCACAAAGGTTGCGGACCGGTACTCATATGACCTCTATAGGTTCTTATATCATTGCATAGATATGCTTTACTTCCTTTTGGCCACTTTTTGCATACTTCTACATAGATAGTGAAAAACCTCAGGAAAAAAAATTGGCGCCGACGCCTGTATAATATGAAAAATTGAATTTGAATCTCCTCTTTTTTTAGGAGTATGAGATAGAGAAAATTGGTGTCAGGAAGCTTAAAAGTCACAATTGTGTCATAATGTAACCAAATAGGTAAAAACCCTCCAAATTCCTTTGGGCATAATAATAGTAAATATAATAAGCTCTTATAAAAAAATTTTTTTTTAAAGCCAGCCTTTATATTTAGATTACAGGGGATGAGCAACGTTTATATATGACACAAAGCAAAAAAACTCAGTGACCCCGAAAAACCAAAAGTGACGTATTAAAAAAGTCACTATATTTATTAAATTTTCAGTGAATGGTAAGCCCCCTATGTTTCAAAATGCCACCCCTATGCTTTTAAATGCCTACTATGTGGATATGCCTAAAGTGGATAACTTTTACTGTGGTCGCAAAACACGAAAATCGACCATTTGGAACTTCTTAGATCAAAAACATGTTTTGGGGGCTATAGGTTGACTGGGGGGTGGTTAAAGGGGGGTTGGAGAGAAAAAGTTATATTTTCATGTATTGTCATCGGAAATGAAGAAGTGCGCAAAATTTCAGCGTTTTTGCTTCACAGGAAGTGAGTCAAATTTGAGTTACAAGATTTGTACCAGACAAACAGACAAACAAACAGACAAACAGACAGGTTGGTGAGTTGATATAAAGGCTGGAAAAAGGCACTTAAGGAAGAATTTCCACCAAAATTTAATTTAAGGTTGTTTTCTATATTATTACCTTATATAGGGATGAAAATTAGTCTCGTGAACCTATAATAACGTAAATTGCAGACACATTTCTTTGCTATATGAGTTTCTTTTCCTGAAGGTATCCTCTTAATTATTTCTCTTGATTAGAATTGAAATGTGCAAAAAATATGCAGAGTCAATGCTTTATGAAGAGTTGACATCGTAGGATCGGCTCTGCTCCATCTTCCTGGCGATTGATGTGTCCAAATTCGACTCGGTATTCCATTTCTTAGTTATCTTCAATGTTTTCCATGAGCTTATATTCCCCTTATTTCATACCTAATCCCTATCAAAATCTTCACCTCCCCTATTCTGTGCATTTATAGGACGTTATATTTCGCGAGCACTACTTCTCGTTGAAGGAATTAAGAACTAGTAAGGCAGAATATTAAGTTAGACCCTGGCAATATGTTAATGTAATGTATGCATAATTTGCCTCTCATTACGCCATAGATTCTTTAATTGCCGGGTTTATGAAGAATAATTGCATGTCTATACGTTTATGTATGTATGTTTATTTATATGGAGAGAAAACTGAATAAACAAGACAACATGCCGGCCATAAAATAAGATTCGAAGCAATCTTGTTCAACCACAATATTCACCAGAAAGTTGGCGAAAAGATAGTATTTGAAATTCTTCATAAACCAAACCAGATTGAAAAATATTGCACTCCGCTATTTAATGACGATGTATACATGAATACATTGCTGAAGCCAATTGTAATGCAACGAAGAATAAACAAGATTTTACCACAATTATTATTTAAAATACCTTAAATAAAGAGCCTTTTAAAATCCCTTACGCATGATAACATATCCTGCTAAACGAATTCCACGAATTTACATTCGAGTTCCCTCATTTTCGCGTCGACTTCCAAAAGAAACGAAGAATCCGAACAGAGAGAGAGAGAATAGAAAAACGGTAGTTTTTGTGACGAAAAAAAGTAACGGGAAGTGATGTGTAATATTCATTACAAAACGTTTTGATATGCAAAGGTAACTCTAGGGTACTGTGACCGAGTTCGATGAAAGATAAGGGGAACCGGAAAATCATTCGTAATCGCCTGAGCTACCAAGCTGCGCTCCCTTTCGAACCACTTAGCGAAGAGAGAAAACACTCCCCGAAAGCCCTTGAGCTATTGGTCGTGATGATATGGGTCGCGAACTATTATTGAATGCCCGAGAATAGTGGGATATCAGGACAGGAGGGGCGAGGCTCGTGCCCTGACGTTGATGGATGGCGCTGTGGGAACCAGAAGATTGTGGAAACGGGATTACGGAGTGTGGATGGGGGGATGTTGTGTACAAGGGAGGGGAGAGAAGGGAGCACCCCAGAGGGGCGGGGGGTGGAAATGTACGGAAAGAGAAGGGATGCTCGTGCCTTCACCGCGGGGAGGGGGATGATTCCCACGCGAATGGCATGGATCGAGGATCGGGCTGGTGTGGAGGCTAGAGTATTTGCTTGCCATCCAGAGGGTTCGGCATTTCTAGGACAATTACAAGAGAGGATCTTCAGCTAAGCCTTTAAATGTGTTTTCACCCACCGTGCAATTAAATCGGTTTACAAAAGTCGCCACTCGCGTCTGTGATGGACAGTGTGATCCGAGCTTCCCTGGGAAATAAGGTATAATTAGCGGTTTTAACCAAAATTTATGTACATGATGATGTGACCTATACAATTCATTACTTTTCAATGCTATTCCTAGTAATAACAAAATTATAATGCATCATATTCGAACAAAAGTGGATCGCATTGCGCCATCAACGCGCCGCGGACATTTTTGAAAACCGATTAAAATGTGACCGAAGCGGCAGCTAGAAGCAGCCTTCCACGGGATGGGCCTCCTCTGTGCAGTCCTCTTGCCAATTTTCATCCCACAAAAGGTTGATTTCTCTTGCCTCTTCCGTCGCATTTTAATCGCCTTTCGAAAATGTCCGCGGCGCTATGAGTGCAATGCGATACGCTTTTTTCCGACACTTTGCAGTTTAATGTTTAACTATGAGGAATAGGTTTGAAGAGTTATGAATTTGATGAATAATATCATAATGAATGTAAAGATTTTGGTCGACATTCCTTATTATACCTTATTTCTCCGTGAAACTCGAATCAATTTGTCCATCAGCGACGCGAGTGGCGACTTCTGTAAACTCATTTAAATGCGCGGTGGGACAACACATTTAGAGGCCAACTTGAGGATCCTCTATTGCAGATGTAGGCAATTGTTTGGGCTCGGGGGCTCAGAAAAAAATTTAACTTGTATAATAAAAATTAAACAAAAGTGGTAGTTCTATTCTAATTTTTTATTTGGTTAATTTTATATTAGCTAGATTTCTAGCTACTAGCGCCTTTAATTATGTAATCAATCAAATCAGACAAGTGTACCCTATCACTTTTTTTAAATTATGTGTCGGGGAATCACAAACTCTGTGGCGGGCAGCGTGAGGCCCGAGGGCCACAATTTGACCGCCTCTGGTGTATTTTAATAATCGTGGGTTCTGTTTCAATTCCCGGTGATAGCGGAGATTTGTCACAGTATGCCCGATCTCGGATTTAAAGCTTTGTGGAGGGCATTTTAAGCTCAGCACTCGGTCCGTCGGAGGGGACGTTAAGCCATTGAATCTTGGGAGCAGGCCAATGCCGAACCCGGATTTGTCTCCACTCTATTTTCCCTATCATTCCCTGATGACGCAAATGAGCTGTCGGTCGCCTCCTCCAAATATCATGCCACACTAATTTTCTTGCCCGCTTTATCCTGAAACCCATTGGGATCGCTTAACTTGCTCTCGTATAGATTAGAAAAAATCTCTGTCGTCATGTGTGCTGAAAAAACCTAGGGATGAGCAAGTGGTGAGGTTAGAGAATTGATACTCGAGGATCATTGCTGAATTCATAATTTTATCGTCATTTACCCTATTATATACTCTAAAGTAACAATCTAATCTGTGTCAAATTTCTTCCGATATAAAAGTTTTGAATGAACCCAAAAATTTTATTCGTGTCGATCTGCGTTTAAGGTGTCACAAACCTTACGTAAATGGCAATCATAGGCAAATTATACCCAAACGTTCGCGTCCCACTGGTGCATCCTGAAAAACTGCGTCGGACCAGCATCTGATTATCAGTGAAACGTTTTGCCCAGGGGAGAGAAAAAAGCCTAATACTATAAGGTAATCAGACAACGTATAAAAATGACAAGCGATGGTAAGACTGTTTCGCAGAAGGGAGCTTTTTTCAAGACGGCAACAAAGTGGCCGGTCGGAATACTTTCCTTGCCCCCATAAAATTCTGAAGCACAATTTCTGGAGCGGGCCGCATCCCGGTCGTTAACAAATTCGGAGAAGCCTGCATGGAATGGTCTTATGTTTCCAAAAACCGCATCTCCCGGGCGGGGGGTGGGGCTGGACCGGACGAAATATTAACGGCCGAGATGTAACCAACGCAACCCCCGAAATTAAGCCGCTGTACTTTGTGTGAGACCTATGGCAAAAAAAAAACAAAAGAAAACCATACTGCCCTTCGGAAATGCTGTGCCCGCTTGAAAAAAAAGGAAAATTTTGAAAGCATAAAAAGTATCTCCGCGCTGAAATGCTGGAGATGGCGACCTGTCGGAGAATACCCGTGGACGAAATTCCGGAAAAGGATACCTTAAAACCGCCCTCTCTTGCATGCAAGTGCAACGAAGCATGGAAGAACCCTATACTTAAAAATTTCTTCGGGACGGTATAAATGTTTACGCCTCTTAACGCCCGTGTAAGCATCAATGTGGACAAGCGTTGCAGCGTGTGATGGCAGTACATGCGCTCAGACATGCAGGCCTTACATGCAGGTCTCGCCACTTGCTCCGGTTGGCGTCGGTTGCAGGTCGTAAACGTGAAGAGAATGGTCGGAGCCGGGGAATGGACGGACAGATGGAGTTGGATGTTTTACTTTTATTTGCCAGGAGGAGGAGTTGAGGATCCCAGAGGGGGTAGGGGAGGGGGGACGGGGAAAAATGAGAACACGGGCGAGAGGGGTGAGTTTGGAAGGGAAATCGGAAGGATGGTTTTTATCTCTCTTGAGGGTGAGGAGTATAAAGGTAAAGTCCAGGCGACGGAGCTCTCACGGTATTATTTTGCTCCGTTGCATTGGTATGAAAATGTTCTAGTAATGTCCTCCAGAATCTTCTAGATTGCACTCTCAACACTTCTTCCTCACCAAGTCGAGTCGTCGCTTACACTTCCACTATGAGAATGGCGATGTCCGCCGTTTTTAGTCTAAACGACCCCTACATGGGGAAGTGGGTAGATGAAATTTTTGTTTTAGATTAATAATATTAATAATATTAATAATAATAATAATGTTGTCTTTATTTCACATGCGAATTTAGGACTACATAGTCCTCTCTTACAGTTAACTTGTTTGACAATCACATACATCCATGCCCTGGATGGTGGTCAAACCACCCAGGCGGGATTCGAACCCGCGACCTCTAGGTTAGCAGTCGGGGACTTTACCCCGGCGCCACCGAATGGAACGTACGTAGATAGGAGGGAATTCAAGAATGATTTAGGGTTTTTCCCGGTGCCGGTAGGAACCAGACTATCACAGTTGAAAGTGTCTATGAAGGGTCCTAGTTGTCTATGTCAAACTATAGGGATGTCCGAAACAAAATGAAAACCCTGAAACTCATCTATAGAGTTACTACGAGTAGAAATGTTGGCGTGGCTTTTCGCTGATGCTTGTTGGTTTTTCCCCTATATAAATTAATTTCATTGCACATTGATTGCACACTCAGTGTAGAGGTCATCAATAATAGCTCTGAAACCAGTTAATTTTAACAAATAATGTTTTATTGCTACTTTAAGTTCTTGTAGCACTAGTTTTTTTACGATTCTACATAATGCTTAGTTCTATTATGATTGTGATCGTTATTTACGCTCGTCTATTTTTTATCTTTCAGCATATCGTATTTTTCAGACTTATTTCTCACGAATTCTCATGAAATCTGAAAGAAATAAAATATTCATTGTACGCTATGCCACATGCGAATAGCCAAAATTGGAATGCAAAATATTGTCCTCTATTTTTTCTTGCTTAGAGAAATTTAGAGTATTCATGAATTCGTTATCTAAATTATTTTTTGTGCGGCAGAGGTGATATACGCACTCTAACAATGCTAAGGTACCACTTTTCCTTTCTCTGCAATGTTTGAACGCTCGCATTCAGGATGTCTGCGCTGCGTAAAACAGCTCCATCGCTTAATATCGCATCGCATCGTATTTTTGATCACTCTGATTTTCTAAAACTAATAATTTACTCGTATGCTATTTTAAAAAATCTTGCAATCATACACATTCATCGAGGTGAAAAATCAGACGCAGAAGAAGCAAAAACGAGTCTTGAATCTTGGTGATGTATTTCTTATATTTTTAATTAATGTTTTTCCAGATGTTTCAACCGATCGTAGCGTAATTTTTTTCTAACTAACATGATTTTACTTAACTTAACGCATTTATATGCGAGTAGCTCAAAAAATAACACGATGTGAAGCCTAAATATTTCTTTTTTCGTGATTTTTGAGGTTTATTGGACATTTCTCCAGTTTTATCGAAGTGAAACACCTATCATAGCAGTAATCAACGCTTTTCTAATGCTTATATAGATAATGCAAAAATGGTTTGTCTAAAAATGCGGATTTTCAAGGAATTTAGCTCGGAAACCGTATTTTTGGGGTCATCAGTCGGTGAAGTTCGTTAATGATGGCCCGCTAATCAAACACAAAGGCTCGGTGAACCTCTTCCTCACCATTGCCCACCATCGACTCCCTACACTGAGAAACTGTACTCATGACTCTATCTTCTTCTCCCCATTGGTATTTCTGTCATAACTCACTGACTGTGCCCCAACAGATTTTTGCGTTCCTATTAAACACCTTTGGTGGATCCCTACAAACCAATGAAAATCTCCCTCTCATCTTTGGCATATCCCTCCTCGTTCCTTTCTCAATAATCGTCTTATTCAAATGTGTCCGTTCCGCCTCGCTGTTGTGTCTCGACGAATATCTGTATTTTCCATTGAATCCTTTCTTTTACTTCAAGAAATCCTTCCCTGGACCTCATCTGCCTCTGTTTTCAAATCCTTCCTAAAATTACATCTAAATAGTTCACTGCCCTAAAACTACTTACCAATTTACCTAAAAGTTTTTTTATTAATTTTTTCACAATAGCTATTTATTAAATAGTCTAGATCAGGCAATTAAAAAGCCTTTTTTTAACGTTTTATATGGTAAAAATAAATCATCATCACCAACCATAAATCCTACGATTGGTTTGACGCAGCTCTCCACTCAAATTTCCTATCAGTAGGTCTTTTAACACAATTCTTCTCCGTTACATCCTTCATCACCTGCTGTATGTTTCTCATCCGTAGCATACCTCTACCGTCATTCCCTTCCACCTGTTCTTACACGATAATTTTCATAAAACCGTCGTGTCACAAGATATGGCTGGTATGGAATTTTTCCATGTCCACCCAAGATTTTCAAAAGAATTTCTCATCTCTCCTACTCGACTTAGAACTTCCGCATTAGCCGCACGATTTATCCATAATCTTTCAAATAATCCACATTTCCAAGGCTTCCCACCTAATAATAAATGATAAAATAAAAGTACCCTCAGAAGAGCACATTTTGAAATTTTCATAAGAATGACCTATACTTCATGTATTCTTCGCTTCTCGTCCCAACCTCCTTAACTCGACCGACAGCGGCTGCATCTACCGCTCGCCGATAGGAGCCGCTAGGATTCCTTCTTCCTTTCGATTCGATCCCGTGATAAGGGAGGTTTTAAACGAGGGAATAATTGCTTCGCAGCGTAGGACTTCTCCCTCGCATATGAGTCTCCCCCAGTTTCCCCACTGCGAAATGAATTATAAATCCTCTCGCGAGTGGTTCTTCACCTTTTATCCCGCTCCAACCCACCCCCTCCTCACAACTCCACCCTTGCTTAGGGCCGCGGACAGTTCGAGGTGCAACCGCGTAGGGCGCCACGATCGAGCACGTAAACGGGTACGCCCCTTTCTTTTACGCCCTTCACCATTGCACCAGTTGGTCCCAACATTAACCCGAGTCCCTTTCTTGTATGGTATGTGGCACGATTTGGTGGAGGTTCTTAATATTAGATTAATGAGACATAATACAATATTTCTACAGGATTTATTTTAACAGGACGCGTTTCGTTGTCTCATTCAACAGATACCGAGTCCTTTTTATATTCTAACACGAGGAGTCTTTTTTTTAATGACTGTGGGGTTGAAGCGGACTTAGGACTAGGAAATATGGTCGCATTATGGAGCATCTTTGTCTTATGCACTTACAGGTATGATAAATACTACAGTATTTATGAATATCCTCCGTAACATTGGTACACCATTTTGCTTTTCTCTGATATTTGGAAGGGTGACTGTCTCTCGACGAGAGGGAGTAGAAAATAAAAGAGTAACACGGAGATTTTAAGGGGGGAAACCAATATTTGAGCTTATAAAGGGGAAGGATGAACAAAAATAATGTCATTAACTTTTGCCTGCGTTTTCAAGATAATTTATTAATTCTGTGAAGATGTCTCGGCCAAACTCTTTGACCATTAATGAAAGTACGTTCCCAAGTATGATCTTTAATTAATTGAAGCAGTCGGTCCTAGGATTAACTCAGCCAACTGACATTTGGGTTTAAACACGAAAATACCATTTATGACGCGATTTTGAGCTAGTTAGAAGTTTGACCCATGATGCGTGTGACGCTGCTGGTCTTCGGATTGTTCCTCATGACTCCTTATGAAAAGATTTCGAATCAATCTTTTGCACTAGCAACACCAACACTGTTGAGATTATAGAAGGTAGGTAAGAAAATGAGAGGTATCTGATTACTGATCTTATTCTGAGCAAATATGCAGATTAATGGATAGTATTTCGATGCCTATGATCAACCATGAATTTCTTAAGGTTGTTAAAATGTATTTTTTAATATAGCTACACATTTATGAAAAACTTCGCTTAGGTGTTTCTCTTGAAAATTGGTAAATATGCTAGTAGCCGACTTGTTACTCTATTTTAATTAAATGCCCAAAATTCTCATTTTTTATTTTTTTCATGAGAAATTCTGACTTTTCTCTGTCAATTTTTTTTTAAATCCCCATTTTCCACCTATCAAATTTTGATTTTAGTGTTAGGCAAAAGTTATACGGTAAAATGGTCAAAAATTTAAATTTTGGTATGGACTAAACAATGCTTATGACTAAAACATTTTTTCATCGGGTTCCGTACCGCGTGATGCCATTTACAAGTGTCAACGATTTGAAAAATATTTATTAGGGAGCTTTTTCCTTGTTCTGTCAGAATTTACACTGATTTAAAGTGACCGTGCTTTCTTCCCCGCAATGGGGAAAGGAGTAGTAAAAAAGTCGGGATGACCCGTCCTGGCGATGAAAAACGAGTCGTTTTTCAAAACTTTGACACTTGAATAAAGCATAACCCGTAGCAAAACCCGAGAAACATGTTTACATTCAATCCGTCGGGAAAAACTGAATTCATTTATTATTAAGACGTATGACCTTTTCCGAGTTGTGTGCCGTGTATCACCAAAATCGTGTGAGTCTCAATGCCTAACGTTTGGAGTCGAAGCCAAGTCAACAAATTTTTATTTTCAAAGAATAATAAAAAAGATAAATACATATCACAACATTTACAGTAAAGTAATTGGTAACATCCATGGAATGTATATAGTTTTACGCCTACTGAGTACTACTGGGGTTGTTTCAATGGTGCGGGAATGATATAGAAATGGCATTTGCCCCATGACGGCGGGAAAGCCATAAAACCGCCGTCAGGCATCGATGAAAGAATATAATCTATAAAACACCAACATTCCAAAAACCAACGTATAATACTTGATGAGTGAGTACGCGAAAAATTCTTCATTTACGCCTCCTGAGCATCACAAGGGTTGATTCTCTGGTGTGGCAATGATATTAGCCTGGTATTTACCCTACGGTGGCGGAAAATCCATAAAACCGCCGTCAGGCATCCATGGAAATAATATAATCTAAAAAACACCAACATTCCAAAAGTCAACGCATGATACACGATAAGTGAGAGTCTGAATAATGAATAACCAATTTTTTTATATAATTAATACCTTTACCTTTATTTACGTGTAATTCTTCACCTTGACAATGTTACGCTGCAACGATGCCACGGCCGGTCTCAATAAATTACCATGTGGAAATAGCAAAGTTATTATTCCTTCTGTTCCTACGTTTATTTTATATTTCATTTCATTAAGTTTGAATGTAACGAATAGAAAACGGAGATGCATGCATGTTGGAGTGGAATATTTCCAAATTGACAAAAAAACACTTGCAATTTTTCGCAATTATTAAATTTATTCCGACCTAGCTTTCGTTGTTACTACATCGTCTCTAAGGTTCAAATGGTGTGTAGTACAGTCAATTTATCGATGGCTAAGTTCTAACAACACGTATCTCAATTTCGGCCGGTTTAAGACAAGTATCTTAAACAAATTGTAATAACATTTTTTTTAATAAAATACAAGCAAAAATCATCTCTTGTTTGCAAATGAACGCTTCTTTTTCAGTTTTATGAACTTTTGGCTTTAAATTTCAGTGTACAAGTTTTACTTGTACACTGTTACAAAATAGTTTTTTATCCCTCCTGAAAAGTTGCTATCTTTGAGATACGTGTTGTTAGAACTTAGCCATCGTTATATAATTTTTAACTGGAGTGGGGAAAAGTAAGGTAAGGCAAGAGGGAATGGGAAAATCTGGGAAGAAGAAAAGGAACGGAGAGTGAAAGAGGAGAAGATGATTCCTGAAGTGTAAATTGAATGCACTACACCCATTTGTACATTAAAGATGATGTAGTGACGTCGAAACCTAGGTCAGAATAAATTACATTTTCGTAAAAAAAACTGCAAGTGTTTATTTCTGTGCTGAATGTAACGCCTATCGACGGGCCTCTGTTTTTTTTTAAACTCACCCATGCTTCCGCTGCGGTGGTTTCCAGCGATGAAGCATCGTCGAAGCGATCACACACACACATACGGTGGGCGTCGCCCCGAGCTGTAAAACAGGCGGGTCGGCCGATTTAGGGTGGGACAACATTGGGGTGATATGTGCCCGAGAGACGTGGGCGAAGGCGGGTGTTGTTGGCGGTGGTAATGGAGAGGTTTCAGCGAAGGTTGGTCGCAAAAGGTTCGGAGGCGACGCGGGAAGTTGGAGCCATGGGAGGGCGGCTGTAATTCAGCTCGGAAGATAGGCCGGATGCTGCTGCCCAGGTTATTTTTTGTCGTTGTCTTTGGCGGAGGAAATCCGAAGCCAACCACCCCACTTTCCGTCGCAGTTCTGCGCGTTAATCTGAATGGAGGAATATCCAATAGCATACGGCAGTGGCGTATGTAGCTCCCGCTGAAGTAATAACGTGCACTTTTACACAACCTCTTACCTCTCCGACCCCCTGCGGTCTGTCATCCCTATTCCTGCCACCTCCTTCGGCCATTCATATCTCCTCACTCCTCCTCCCAAAATAAGTATAAACTAGCTGCACTTGTCACCATTAGTACTCTGAAGACGATGTTGTTTCTTTGAAACTCGGGATTAACATTTATTTAGTGGAAAGTAGCATGTCGCAAAATTTTTATTACAACATGGAAAAATTCCATTGAATATCGCTGAAGTCTTCGGGTATCTTCATTTTGTGGGGAGACGCTCTTTCATATTCGCTTTTGTAGGAGCTACCATTTGCATCTCTAAACATGGGTGTGGCTCTAAATAAGGAAAGCTCATATTATTTTATAGTTAATTGTATACGAATAATGAAATATCTGATGGTATATCACCGCATTCCGCGGTCATTCTCTCGCGCATGGATTCATTAGCCTCTTCAGGCTTCGGTTCTTAATTGTTGTATGTAATTACATGGGGGAAGATGAGGGGAAGAAAGTGGTGTAAGTAGGGGGCCATTTTCCCCTTACGCTACTGGAAGCGTAATTTTTTCGTAAAGTAATACTCGAAATTTCTGAAGCGTTCGAAGAATTTTGGTGTGAGGTGAAGTAGTGATTTCGTAAACGCAGATTTCCGTGACAGGATACTACCTTAACGCAGCCCAAACTACTTCAGATATAACTTTTTTCTTATTTTCAACCTCATTGGTGATGAATTTTACTCCCTTAATCAAAGCATTTACCTCGGTACGGATTCTATTTCTGTTAATATTTTAAATTATATTGGCCTTTAATAAATTATCAATATTCACTGTGTTGAGAACATAATGGTGTTTGTTCTTTTTTATTTCATCCGACATTCATTTACGATTCATTTTTGTACAAAAGTGTGTCTAAGACTCAAATCCATGTTTTTTCTTCTTGTCCAGATATTGTATTTCCTTGTTAGTGAGGTGATATTATTAATAGTAAATATGATTTCAAAGGTTTAAGGAATAGCAGCAATTGCCATATTTTCAATTATCTCAGAATATCATATTTTCATTGTTACTTTGTTCACAGGTCTAGTTAACTTTAAATTTCCCATTTTTTAAATATAATTTATTATGAAAACTTTTAACTCAATAAATCTATATAATTACTAAACTGTCTTGCTCGCAAGAGCTTTACTTTTTTCAATAATTGGCATATGTCTCAGAGTATCATATTTACATTTCCAATTTTCTACAGATCTAGAATACTTTAAACTTTCTCATTTTTAAAATCTAATTAAGTACGAAATTTTGTAACTTATTAAACCGATGTAAATAATGAACTGCCTTGCATGAAAAATTTTACTTCTGTCAGTTAGCCCTATGACTATATCCGCATTTTCATAAAATTTATTTCTCTTTTCGTGAAAGGGCGGGGTAAGGAAAGTTTGATAGCCCCACCCTTGTGCTAGTTTACGTTTTCTAAGTGCTAATTGAATGGAGAGGAGAGACTCCGCGAAAGAGCGACACGGCGAGTAGGTGAGTCGCATATGAAGTCCGATATTACAACTCCTTAGAGTTGCACCCCTCCGCCAAGATATGTCACGATACATCATCCCACCATATGGGAGCCTCCCAGTTCACCGTGCGCGGAAATAAATCCATTTGTCTCGGCCAGATTTTTATTGTGTCATAAATTCGACCTCGGATTATGCAGACTGGTAAAGAGTGTCTGTGTCATTTCCGGCTGTAAACCAAAGGAGAGCGTCATGAATTAATGCTGCAAGTCCTCAAGGTTTTTTATCATAATGCAAATAAATGTGTGGCGGAAGCATTCTATATTTACTCGTAAAATTTTTGTCTATCTTCATGGCCCGCCGAAGCTCGAATCGACTCCAGAGGCAAGGGCTCTCAGTATTAGATGATTCTTTTCGGGTTTTTAATCGAGTGAGGTGGTCCATTATATTATATAAAAATGAATATTTTATAGTTATATACCATATTATTCTAAATTATATTTATCGCAATGACGAATAAAAAATCAAGCACTTGCGGTGACAACTTAACAGTTTCCTTGGACCACCTTACTGGGGAAATACCCTGCGGTAATAATTTATCCAGTTAAGCTCCCGAAAAGTACGAGATGTGTCATCGATATAGGGATAATACTAGCTACTCATAAAATTAATAATTATGTTCAAACCTAGGCCCTAATCATTATAGGATTATCTCTTACACCACGTGATCGTGTTTTCATCAGTAGGTATACAGAAAATTATTCCCTAAAATACGTATTAAGGAAGCCTTTAAAGTTGTGAAAGGTGTTTAGAAAAACTGATTTAGCCATTGAACTTGGATAGTGGATGGATTGGATAGTTAGCTACTCCGAATAACTCAAGCAGCAGGTGTATTATTGCCAGCGGAAGTTTAAGGCTTTAGCGTTTAGATATTTTTAAGTCTCTCCTCGTAAGTATTTTTTGTTTAAAATTTTAAGCTGGTTCGCATATGTTGTGCTAGATGTTGCCCATGCCATTCACTTTTCATCCAGTTATTATTCGGTAGTGACCCTGACCTAACCTTTGCATTGTTGATCTCTACGTTTTAAGTGCCGGGCATTCGTATTCAGATTATTCGTACTCCGATTGAAGGAAGCAATAAAGCTGATAATCCGGCTGTATCGTCTTGCTAGAGATGGAGGTGTTTATGTGCGGAGGCGGCGTGTTTGGTGAATACATTAAGGGTCGCTATCGCAGGAAATGCTGATGGATACCGATCTAAGTTGTGGCTGGAAATCCTCATCGAGATAATCTCGATTCGCAGCACTCCATGTCTGTTTCGCATGGCCTCATGACTCGGGTCTACACTTAAAGGGTACCTTGATGCAGGGCGTGATATCTAGTATCTGCGATGCGTACCCACGCAGTAACATCCACAGATTGTTCACACACGTAGTCGAATTCCGCGTTCTCTTGTTGGGGAAAGGACATAAACTTGAGGAGTAGAGGGATCGGCACCTGGATGTAGCAGCCGTTTCATACTTCGTTGACCAGCATATCTTAAACGGGTGTTTCCTGTGAAGATGTATACATTTTTGGTTCAAAAAGGCTTGTGACGGGAGTAATCACTCTATCTATGCGGATATCCAGGTGTGCGTGTGTAAAAGAAAATTCTAAATATATCTTTATTATTCTCTGGGCATCACCCTTAGTAAAATAATTTACAGGTAAGAAGAGCTTGATTCACCTCAAAGCTCAATAGGAGCATGAAATAGCTGTTGATACAAAATAAAAATAGGTATAGCACATTAAAAAAAGTTTGATTCAATTCATCTCTTATTCATAAATTTTATCACTGACCTCAGTTTGTATGAAAAATTGAAATTTTTATAATATTTTAACAAGTATGTTAAAAAAAGAGTGAAATTATTAAAAAAATCGATCGTATCAAGGGGAACTAGCCTTCTTGATAATTTTTACCAAACTTTTGTGGTACACTGGAGGGTATTATTATATTTATCAAACAGTAATAACGTGTTTTCATTTATTTAACCCAACTATTCGATACCCAAATAATGATATACCGTGACATTTATTGAACGGAATAGTCATTATGATTTATTTGATGCCTAAAGTAGTCAAGCATAAAAAATGAATAATAATCTGATATTTTTCAGTTTTCCACTATTTTTCTCTCATCAGAATGGTGCAATAAAAACGTAAAATTATTTTTTAGAGTAGAAAGTATTTGGGAGGTAAAATTTCCATACTGGTGTAAGCAGTAGTAATTTTATAGATACCTTTATGACTGCCTAAAGCATTACCGCATTAAAATTCATCTGTACAGAGGAATCAAATTTACATCGATTTCCTAAATGCATTCAATTAAGTTTTCTCCACTGTAACCAAAGAGGTATTGGTATCTTCAACTCCGCGTGAATTCAATTTCAAATCTTAGGTGTAAGCTGCAATGCTCTGCAATGCAATTGATTACTGATAATTTTCCACTGCTCCTGAAATTCACTGCGTTTCCATGAGATGTGCGTCCACTTGGCGAAAAATAAATCTAGGTTATCCTTTATAACTGCGGTAGGGGTTTGTTTTTCTTCCATGAAGAACATTCTGTCTTCATTGTTTGCCTGAATACATTATCAGATTATCAGGTCCAGATGGAATAGCTTAAAGTGCATTATGAAATTTGCGGAAATGGCGATGCAAGGAACTTTGTACAACAATGCCTTTTTCTTTCGCATGCTCATGTCTTCTACTCAGAAAACAGCATGTGTTTTCTCGTTGGAGTAGTATCTCATGTGTGCTCAAAACACTGAAATCAGTAATATTTTTCAAATGCGTAACATACTTTAGCATAGTTATTGACTTATTTCATATATAAATTCGCCAAATTATAAAAAAAAACTTGATTATTGCAACGAAATTTAAGTAAATTCATTGTTTATTAATGTAGAACATAAGTAACCGTTTTTCAGAGTAATTTTTATCGTCAATGCAATAAACTTATTCGTTTATATTCCAGTTAAGTCCTTCCTCTTACATCCTCCCTTTTTTTAAACAACCTCTAAGCAACCGAGCATATAAACGAGTTGCCGTCATGCATTACAATATTGTCTTGGCATTTGCTTCATCTCTCCTTCGTGATATGATGTGCGAAGACTGCTAAGGATGTTTGCAGAATGTTTTCAATATTTCCCTTATTTGTACTTCTGAATTTTATTTATTGCGCATTTACTTTTCCCTTACGGAGGTTTACGTTCAAGTTTTGAAGCTTAAAACCATGGAAGAATTAGGAAGGTTGAATATTATCTTTAAAAAGGAAAATTTAATATATAACTATTACGCTTGTAAAAATTTGAGTGGATAAATCGGCCGGTGGAGGTTATTGTATGGTTTGTTGGTTCTTTTTCGTTCAACTTTAGATAGTTTTCTTATCATTCCTCCCTGAGTTTCCGCTTCCTCCCTCTTTCACTCAGACATCATTGGCGTAACGAAACAACAAATGTTTTAACTAAGGCAAATTATGACGTCTTAAGTTGTAATGAAATATCCTATCATAAGCCATGCTGCTGAATAATGTTTATGAAATTTCTTTGTTAAACTTTTACTACAAATTAGGTAATTTGACTATGGAGTTCAGAGTCATCCGATGAAGTGCATTATTTTGAGCAAGTACTTCCTAACTGTAATAAGTTTTGGTATCTCTTATTGTGCCTTTTCCATTGAAAAGTAAAATATTCCACTCTATATTTATCCTGGATTTTCTCACTCTCTCCTTCACTTGGATGTATTAATGCCTGCAGCCCTGATAATGATTTCGTAAGTCTAGACCTGACTTCTTAGAAAATATATTTATGAGATAAACAAGTCACGGTATTATTGAAGCAAAGGTTATTTTCTGTAGAGTTTGTGGAAAGATTGAACACTGTTCATTAGTTAGAGCAACAACTTTCATCTTTTCATTAGCTTTGCACTTCGTTATGTTTCTTTTTCGATCTCAAGATTTTTAACTGCATCCCCTTCCTACATTTCTTGCACTCTCTTTTACTCAAAATCAGTCTTAATGACGCAATGGACCATAGTTGAAGTCTTATGAGGAATGATGATGAAGATGTCAACAAGCGTAATGGTGATTTCATTAGTCGAAGCCTAGGTCGATAAATCAATTTTTTGACTATGTAACTAAACTTCTTTTTTGCGATCGTTAAGAAAACTTTACAATGGAGTTAGAAATATTATACGGTCCACGCGATGTTGAGGATCAACATTCTTCTTTTCAAAAGTTTATTGTACTTTTTCGTTACTTTTTCATTGAGCATTTAAATAGTTTTCGCCCTGTCAGTCCTCGCTCTAACCTCCAATTCGTCGTAATCATATCAGCAGTCGTAGTAATGTAATCACATTAACAATTACCGAAAATATGTATTCAAGCGTAATTCTAGGCTGTAAAATGTTCGTGTTAAATAAATATGTAAAGGTTTTTGTAATGCTGTTAATTTACTTGTTGAAAGATGTAAATTTGATACTGATTGAATGAGTTTGAGAAAAAATTTCCTCCTTTCGATAAGTTTTGAACTGCATTACGTTTATCTTTCATTGAGCATAAAGATGGTTTTCGCACTATCGGTCCCCGCTTCCTCCACTTGGGCGAAATTCTATCAGCGGTGGTAATAATGCTGTCATAATAATAATTACCGTGATTAGGTTATCAGGCGTCCAGGTTGAAAAAAAATGTTTTTGTGGAGTGAATATATAACGCTTTTATCGACATTGTTAATTTAACTATTGAATGGTTATATCGAGCACATTATAAATATAGTTAATTAAAAATATTATATTGAGCACATGAGTATGATCTAATAATATAAATATTATATCGGACACTTGATTTTGAGCAACTGAAAAATTAAAATCGTTTATTAGCTATAATAAATATTATTTCCAGCATATGAGTGTAAGCAACTATTATAAATTTCATATCGAGCACATGATTATGATCCACTATTATATCAACCGCCACAAATATTATGTAGAACATAAAAGCTTAAGCAACTGCTATAAATATTTTATTGAACTCATTAGTTTGAGCAACTATTTCCTCCATTTCATAATTTCTTTTCTGCCCAGCGTCTCTCTTTCATTGAGCATTTAAATGGTTTTTCGCTTCATCCCTCACGGCTTTCCCACACTCTCGGTCGCGCGGGCGCTCCACTCCGGTTCCGCTTGAGGTAGGTTAAGTTCATTTAGAGTGAGAGAGAGGTTGAAAATAAAAAGAGGAAACGAGAGAGAGAGAGAGGGGGGAGGAGATGAAAAACATAACAATCCGCTGGGAAAGAGTAAGCAAATGGATCGTGGGGAGGCCGCTGCCGCCGAGAGGAGTGTAATTGGATCGTAAAAATGCTCGGGCGACGCGCACAGAGCCGAGCTCCGCTGATTAACTTCCGAAGCCGCGGTCCTAAATTCGAACTCCGGGGTTGCGCGGGTGGCGACTTTTTCTCCACCTTAAGAGGTTCGCTCCAGGGTCAAGGTGGGCGGAGAGGGGGGGAAGGGGGAGCGTTGCTCACAGTTCGTTCCCAGGGAAGGGGCCAGGTGGAGGGGGGGAGGAAGTCCCCTTGTATTTCCCCCGCGGCCCTTAAAGGTGGGGAGTGGGTGGTCGTTGGAAGGACAAGGCGGCGAAGAGTGGTGGGAAAAAAGGGGAGAGCAGATTGTATATGAGAGGAAGGAGGCAGGGGAGGGTTGTGAGGGCTGAGACTCCCTTTGCGCACTGACCTTGTCCAAACAATGGCGACGGGAGATGGGAGGTTGGCCGTCACGACCTCTTGGAGTATAAACAAGAGCTCTAGAATTGGCTGCGGGGTAAACGTAAAGCTGAGGTCAGTATTGAAACTCCGACTTCAGTATTATTATAGTAGCATGAATATGGTTTTAAAGGTTTTTTACTACAATAAAACAATTAACTCATTTCAATACGAACAATTTAGCAGGAAGACGCTTAAGAGTCATGTCATACTTTTCGTAAAGTTTCCTTTTTGCAGAAACTAGAGTAAAACCCCACTTTACGATAGGTTCGACCAACGATGGATTCAGCATACGATCCCAGCTGATTGCAAGCCCATTTGAAAATTTCAAATTCGCCGATTTTGTTTCCGCTTACAAAATATATCAGTTATGGACTTAATTCAAGAAATTGTTTCGGTGAAAAAGAAGGTGACTTGGTTGTGTAACTGGTATTTCATATGACCGGCAATTAAGAGATTTGGGTTCGAATCCCGGATAAGCTAAATGATTTTTTCAAGGCGAATTTCATCCTTGGTGTATGTAACTTTGCACTTCTGCGCGTGACCACGTTCATAGTTACTTGCTCTATGCTGTGCTCCATTCCCACTTTCCCAATCAAGTTATTTTAGTTCCCTGGTGTTCTTCCTCCTTATTTCTTCCATTATCTGCCTCATTTACTACCTCTTGGTCTTCATCGGGGAAAGTTTATTCATTTTTTCCCTCGACTATATTCCTCACGAAATTACAGCGACTTATTCCATGGTCTGTTCACGGGATCCTTCTCTGGCGTACGCCACTCCACAGTACCTTTTCTTTTCCATTTCTTCTGTACACTTCTTATCTCAACGTATCCGTCCATTTGATCTTCAACAGCCGTCGCCATAACTAGGTCTCAAAGGCTTCAATTCTTCTCTGGTCAGCTGTCCAAGTTTTTGATGCATCGAGTGCCACCGCCTTCACGAACGTTTTCAAATACTAATTCTCCTCTCCATTCTAATGCTTTTTTTGCAAGGTAGTAGCCTTTTTCTTTGTCGTAAATGTCATGTCGTGTTCATTGGCTAAACGATTATGTTTACAGTGCTACTTCCATCCCAGGTAAGGGTGCTCCCGAGTTGGTGGATGTGAAGGGAGTTGTTTCCACTTACTTTAATATCTCTTCTTTGATGCAAATATAGGCCCCTGCTTTCTCTATCCCTCATCAAAGCATCTGCGGTATTATTTTGAAGTGAAAAAAGTATAACATAAGATGAAGTATATCAAAGTGGTGCCTTTGACAATTGAATTAATGATGATGGTTATAACAAATAGCGTACACGTTGAGTGCTCATTGACCAAAAGCTGTGAGCGGGAAAGAATTTGCAGTTTTGTGCAACTCTAAGAGCCGGCTTTATAATATCTGGTTAGCGATAAACATAAGATAATTCAGCCTTCAGCTTCATCTGGCAGTTGTTGAAAGTTCTGGTTAGCTTTAAGTTTGACCTTTTACCAGAACTTTCAACCTCCCTAGTAAAATCGTGCGAAAGATCCACAGAGAAAAAAATCATTCGCCTTGACCGGGATTCGAACCCGGATCCCCCGATAACCGGTCGAGTGCTTTAGCCAGTTAAGCTACCGAGGCGTCATTCTTCCCTGTGGATATTTTCGGACACTCGACCGGAAATCGGGGGATCCGGGTTCGAATCCCGGTCAAGGCGAATGATTTTTTTTCTCTGTGGATCTTTCGCACGATTTTGCATTGCGGGTGACTCCCGTAAAAGTTATCACCGCGGCTAGTCCCGGTATACTTTGAACTCTCTAGTAAAAGCTATACGGTATCATCCTATGGGTAGGGTTTACCAGGCATTATAAAAATGGTTCCAAGAATGTGCTGTATCCGATTTTTTTATGGTGAATGCACAACATTAGCAAACGAAATACATTAGAGTGAGTTCGTCAATTACCCCGTTTATTTGTAAGTTTAAAATTTAATGGCAATAAAATTTGCAGTCGAAATAAAAATAATATGCGCGGGCTGTATTTTAATTTTACTGCATTTCAATCGCTGTTGTAAGACGAATTCCGCGAGTAATCACGATCGCTATAATTAGCCAGCAGGTTAATCTAAAGGTGAGGCCAGTATTCAACCCTTCAACTGTGAAACCTTGAACCTTCAACTTTGGTACGATTTTAAAATGGAAAAAGTTAGCTAATCGGAATCGGCCAATCAGACCCATTACTTGATTTCGGTTTTTCCAATTTCTATCCCATTAGTGTGCACAGCAGCCATAAATCCCTCTTGTTCCCATTCATTCTGAGGTCACGAGAGTGGCGATAACCTATGGGGGGGGGGGGGGGGCGCGAGGGACACGCGGACCCCTTTCGGGGTCGCCCGCATTGCCAAGCATTTCAGAATCACAATTGTAACTTTTTTATATAGTAATATGGCATTGTCTTGTTCCCATCTGTGTATAATCAGTTGAGTTAAATCTTTTGCTTTGCATGCGACTTGATATTATTTTTATTACGATAAAAGTAAAGGTAGCTCATTGTATTGGTTGCGCCCCCTCCTTGAGTTTTTTCTGTATCCGATACTGGGTCACGACCTCAAGAGCGGATTCAATGGCTCCATAATTGATTGCGGGATGGCCAAGAGCTTAAGACAGTTTTGGACCATAGAGCCTTGAGGAGAATGCCGATATTATTACACTTAATAAAGTTGGCTATTGCTCACTCAGCTTATGGGCATATGCTGTTGTTACACTGGAAGAGGTACCAGTTGATTTTCTTAAGCGAACAACCCTTAGATTGGTTTGACGCAGCTCTTCATACCGCTCCTTCATCTGCTTGCCTTTTCATATCAACGTATTTCTTCTCTTTCACATCCTTCATAACCTGTCCTATGTAACTAATTCGGGGCCGTCCCTTCCCCTTCTTCTCGTCTACCTATCCACTTAAGTTTGTTTTCCAAATGATATTAATCTCAATCCGATCTCTAGATTATTTTTCTAAACCTTCCTATAACCTCGATCAGGTTTAGCGATAGTTTCCATAGTTTACCTAGTTTGTCATCATTGACTGAATCCCAAATTTATGCCTTTGATAATGATGTGGTAGCAATATAGAATTTAATACAATTTAAATTGCATATGAAAGCTAGAATGATAGAGGACAGACTTTATTTTGGATTTTAAAAATACTGCTTTACTTTTGGGATAATAAATTTTAGGAAAAAATGTATTTTTTCCTCTAAAACCTGCCCTTAAGTCTGGTTTACGGGTTGCATGATAGAAGGCTGATGATTTGTTTGTGTAAGATTTTCATATATACTTAGTAGATGAGCAAATCTCCCAAAGTAAAACTGTTCAAAGGTAGTAATATCGGTAGGAGATTTTTAATGGGAACAAATTATTATTCTAATTCAAACTTCTGGTACTTTGGTGATCAATTACATGTAATAAAGTTGTCAATCTCTGCACCATCCCTGTTGCCATCGTATAACACGGCCATTTTACGCCATCATTTTAGCGATCACTGGAGCAATTGCTCGGAAAGAACGGAGAAACGATCTTATATTCAGGCTTAATTATTGGAGAAGCCCATCCAAGGATTATAAAGTACAATACTTTTATTGCATGAGAATTTCATTGATGGATTTTATTAAATTAAATTTTAATAGAAATATAGTTTTTGTTCACAAGACTAAATGCGAGCGTAGCATTAACGATTTCTACGCGCATCATTGAAGATTATAGCAAAACATTTATTTCTCTTTCTATGAATCGAATATTGTATTTTGATTGTTCGAAGTGCAAAATTTTTATCATTGCAGAAGTAACTCCAATTTTATTTATTTGTCATTTTTAATGAATATATTGTTGTTGTTCACGATACCAAATGCGATTGTTGCATTTAGAGTGGCTCCTTGCATCGTCGAATATAACAATAAAACAATGATTACTATTTCGATGAATCGATGTATAGTATTTTTATCCTAAGAGAAGCCATCTAAGGATCACGGTTGCTCCGCGCATAATTGATGATCACAATAAAACATTAATTACTATTTCGATGAATCTAAGTATTTCGATGGATCGCAGTACAATATTTGTATCATAAGGAAAGCCATCCAAGGATTTTAATGTAATAATAATTTTTGATAAAAATATTTTCAATGCACAATACTAAATGCAAGTGTAGCATCCACGATTGCCCCGCGCATCGTTGAAGATCACAATAAAACACTTATTATAACTCTTTCGATGAATCGAAGTGTCGATGAAACGCACTCCCTTGCGTCTGCCCCCTGCGGGACCGAATTTCAACCCTCATCGGCGGCCGTGTGCAGTCGCGGGGCGTTCGAGTGTGGAGGATAAGGGCCTTTCTCTCATTCCCATTGGTCACTCGGCTATACCCCGAGTGCGCTCTCCCCCAAACCCCCCAACCCCTCCCTCTCGGGATATGAATTATTATTTCCCCTCACACCCCACCGCGAGCCTCAGTTCTGCAACAATGCGAAACCTGTTTCGCCCCGCGTAACGAACCGAGAGCGACTCCTGGGAATGTTTACGCCGGGGAAAAAGGGGGAAGAAGAAGAGGAGGAGAAGAGAGATGCCGAGATAGGCCACAATGAAGTTATGCGCGCGTAATGGAATGGAAAGGGGTGGGTGGAAGAGGGGGTTGGGATTGGGGGCTTTAAGAGGGTTTGCAGGGGTGGGTGGTTGGGGGGCGTAGAGCTCGGGATATTTATTAATGATGAACCGGATTGCCGGCAGTGTATTAATTATGTCGCCGCGTTCCAATTGGCTACAGGAGGAGGCAAGACCATTGTTCCGATCCCGTGTGCATTTTGACGGCAATTATATACCTCTTGCCTTGCCTCCCCGACGCGGTGCGCGGCAGGGGGTTGTGTTGGACGGGGATATTGGCTGCTGTTGATTTACAAGTGGTGGGAATAATTTAAAACGGCCCGGGAGTGGAATTATATACTCTCTCTCTCTCTCTCTCTCGAGGGCTGTTGTCTCCTCTTTCCCTTGCCGCGCAATGCTCCCACTCTGGCTTTTAAAAGGAATGCATCGCCGCATCGATTTTCTCGAACGATTTGTTTCTTTTTTTGAACTCGTATCATTTTAATTTTTTTAGTGTGCTTTTTTAATTTTATCTTTCGCATTTACTGGCTCGTGTGTGTGTGTCTATTTGCGTATGTGTGGGTCACACTATCGGATATGATGAAACAGTCCTTTTATGGGTGTAGCCATTGGTTAGAGCCGTTCTTCAGGTCGGAGGGGAGATATCGGAGCGTGAAGATCCGCCTGCTCCGGACGGCATGACCTAGGATAACAGTCCATGCGAAGAGGCAGTGCCGAATCTCTTTCCCTCTGTCGGGAATGTTCGGTGCAATTCTTCATACCTTCCCCGAGGCATTTCCGTGTTTCTTCTTCCCGGGGTTGATCTCGTTTCGAGGTTCCGTCACGAATAAATTGCTCAAAGTGAGCACCTATATAATTGCAACCTTTATTTTATTTCACACAATTAATATTTATCACTGTTTTAAGCAATGGAGAAGGATAGAAAAACAACAGAAAATGGACGAGGACAATGCTGCTGTGGCTTTGCAAAAGCCAGAAATAGGAGGTTAAAAATACGGCGTAACTGGGACTCGAACGCGGAATATTCCGATTATCAGTCGCATGCTCTACCAGTTGCGCAATCAGGATTGAAAGTAAAGGTACTCATTCTGAGAACTTTTGGAAAGAGACAGGAATATATACGTTTCGGGGCACGTTGAGCCGAAGTGAAACTATCCAATATAGGCCATAAACAGCACATATATTGTCAGAAGGAGAAAGAAAGTGATAGGAATATATGACAAAGAATGGAAGAAGGTTATGCGCTTTTGGCGTTGCGTGAATAAACCAAGGAATATTTTATAAATATTTTCATTGAGAAATGAGATGACCATGTAGGGCATGAGGAAGTCCTTTGAAGTGTAAGAGAAAGAAAAAGCCTCCTGAAACCCTTAAGAAGAAGACGGGAAAACTTAATTGGCTACATAATGAGATATGGCAGCCTGACGAAGATAATCGTAAAAGGACAAGTGGATGGGAAGGAAGGTGAAGGATGGGTAAAAATTAGTCGCACGGAACAGGTTATTAGGTATGTAATAGAGAATAAATACGCAAATATAATAAGGTTTGCTGACAGGAGAGCGGAATTGAGAGCTGCGTCGAACCAATATTCGAATTATTGATTTGTGATAATTTTTATTAGGGTGACTCCTAAGGAGCGGAGGTCTAGAATTAAATAATAGACTTCCTTCTCAACTTTTCGTTGTACGCATATGTTTCGCCTCACTAAAATAATTAATTTTTTTCCCCACTTAAAGTTTTCCTTCATGGAGGACATTTCTTAGCGTAGCGTAGTAGCTTTCATTTGAGTACCTCAATATCCAACTCAAAATTCGAAAAACAAAAATAAAATTTGATCGTATTTATTCCTATACGACTAATTATCTTCCAACAACAACATCTGTGAGCATATTAGCCTTTCTGGCCAGAGGTGACCAATTTCCTCCTTAATCTCAAAATTTTGAATTGGATACAAAATATAAGCATGCATTTTTGGAAATATTGTTGATGGAATTTTTAACTATTATGGAACGTATTTTTTGCATGAATTTTACAACCAAAAGTCACGGAATTTTTATGTCTCAATACCCTAGTCAAATTTAAAAGAAATTATTTCTCCAATGTATTCCTTAAAATTTTTAGTATTTATAATGGTAAATAAAATTTTGAGGCATTAGCCAAAAAATAGGCTATTCACAACCAATTCACTACGTAATTAAACTCCCAAAGGCAGCATAATCGTTTGCAAAATAAACGTTAGAGCGGTCAGGGAAAAGTAATATTTTTGCCTTCTTTGTATTATTAGCGGTATTTGTCCCAACTCAGCCGTTCCAACAACACTTCAGTCCACTAGTCCATAGTCTTTACATTGTTATATGGGGTCTGTAATCTGATTTTACGCTACCTTTCAATCGCAATAGTCTACCACTCCCTTCCCTTCCTGGCAAATACTCCGGCATCACTTTTCGTTCAACTTGGCCTTCCTCTCTCCTCATGAAAAGCTTAGCTGTTGTTATCGTGACACTCTCATCTTTGTACTCTTTTCATTTGTCTACCCTGATTTTGTATTATACTTGTCCTTTATAACGAGAGATATTAATTGCTTCATTGAAGGTACAGGCTCTTTCAAATTCCTCTGTTATATCCCAGAAATATTTCTTTGGAAGCGAAAAATTAGACTGACATCGCAATACACAGAGCTAAAATGAATTCCCAAATTCTAACTGATTACTCACAATTAGTTATTAAAAACCATAGGTTCTTTTTTTAATTTTTTTGCTAAAGCTCACAAGTATGTTTTTATTATTTGATGGTGTTCTATCTGTATCGTATTTAAGTGTTTACATTGATGACCTTTATTTTTATGATAATGATCGATCTAGGAACGCATCTCCTTTGTAAGTGATGAATTTGAATGCTGAATAAAATAAGGATATTTACAACTTAAGCCTTATGGCTTTTTAAGAATTTATATTTACAATAAAATTACAATTACTTATATGAGTACCTATCACAATAATTAAAAAGAGAACTTCGAAGTTTTATCGATCAAATGTCAGTCAAATAAGGCATTCAGAAATTGGTTCCGTGAGATTTTCTGTCGAAAACATAATTCACCATCACCGAATTTTCTAGTATGATCCATTGATCCATGAATTTTCTAGTGAGGTGCCGAATTTATAATTCACATTGGTAAGAAAAAAATTGAAACAATTTAATTGGGCCCAATTACGATTGGGCGGTCAAATTTGTAATTAGGTAAATGTAATTATAAATTACTCTGTGAAAAGTAATCAGTGACATCAACATAATTATTGCAATAACTTTTAATGTTGCCCCTGTACGTGACGCAATCGATGTCAATATTTCATCAAACAGTGAATACTAACATGAAAACCTGTATTTTAATTATTAATTTATTTAATTCCATTAAATAATGGCTAAAATATTTGATTTGGGTACTTGCATAAAAAATATGTTCTATCAAAATGTTCTCCTGTCTAGGAGGTTAATGTAGGTGGCAGTGGCGTAACTATGCCTGTGGGATGAGGGGATGAGGGGATAGATGCCCCCCCAAAGCATCAGAGAAATAAAAAATTTACTTAAAAGCATTGCCAAGTTTTGAAATATAATAACTGCATCTGCTCAAATTTAAAATTTTAATACCAAAATGATGTAAAATTTATATTCAGGCATGTCATTTTTCAAAAATTTTCCCGCCCCAGGCCATTTCATCCCCCCAAAGCATATTCCAAGTTACGCCACTGGTAGGTGGTGCTAACTATAAATCAGTGCGCGTGCAATTCAAATTTTCACTTTTGAAAACTAAAACGTAGCGACTACTCGCACGCGTTTTGGAGGATATTAGTAGCGCATAAAATTACTTTTTTAAATTTATCGATAAAAAGTAAAATTACCAATGATGCAATCGTAAATAGCAATTCAAATAGGAGGTGATTTTCATAAGTTTGAAGTGATAGCTGGAATGCATTGTTTTGGGATAGTGTAAAATTTTGTAGAGGGTTTTAATGCGGGTTATGTTTTTTTTATAATTTTTAACATTTTCTATTGTCTCCACAGAACTGTCCGACGAAGGCGGAGGCGAGGAGAAGCGCCGCCAAGATAGCGCTCATGAATTCCGTGTTCAACGAACACCCGTCTCGGCGCATTTCGGATGACTTCATTGAGAGGGCTGTGGCGGAAGCGAGAGCTTCGTTTAAGGTGAGGACAATGTGTAAAATTAATGTATAATTTGCGTCAATATGAACATCCATTTTTGCATAAAATAAAACAGTTCTTTAAGGAAAAATTAGCGAAGTTATCAACCAAAATAAGTCTCGATTGATCATTGACCATATGATCATTCATGCATCATGAAGTAACCTCAATCAAAGTGAAAAAAAATCCAGCGAATTTTTTTAGTAATTGCGTTTTTTTGCCGTATCATCAGGATTTCCGTGGTGAATAAACTGCACCACTCTACGTGTAATACTTATCCATTAAGAAATTTTGAGAAATTTTGTACGCCTGGAAAAATAGCTTCCGATATTGTGTTGCTATTCCTTGGTTACGTTCTATGCCGCTGGGATTCTATGATTCATGGAGACAATTAAAAGAAGGTGAACTTTATGCTGAATATGTTGCATTTCTAGGAAATGGTATCCATTTCGTTTAAATTGCTATGAAATTAATAAAAAACAGTATCACGTGCCCGGAAGCAAGGATATAAGTTTAGAGTCTTATTCACGAAATAAATCTATTCGTCTTAGTTTTAGCGAATATTCTGCTTGAGTTTTTTTGTATCCAAGCTTTCAAATTTATTTTAGTCCCATTAGTAATAATTCAGGGAATATCATTTGGTATTATTCTTCTATTTCAAGGGATATTGAACCTAAATAAATGTATGCCTCCTTTTGTATCGCCGGACAGTGTTAATGCGATGCAACATTATCTGCCTCAAAGACTGATTCGAGAGTAATTATTTAATTTTTTCATACAGTCAGCACGTAAAGAAGGAGTCATGAAAAAATATCTTCATTGCTTTTTTGTCCATGAGTGCGGAGCAGTAATTTTTTTGTGAATATTTTTTTGTACTTTAATATCCAGGATATGTTGATAAATGGGTTTTTCATTTAGCTTAGTGACATAACAACTATTGGTTTCTCAGTTAAAACTTCCGAGAGTAATTTTTTTCGCTTCCCATTTGGTTACTCCCAAAATATGACATGTTCAATAGTGCATAACGTGCCAGGTACTGGATGGAATATGCTTTCTCGGTGTACGATTCCAAGAACGTTTTGATGGCGATTAAAAGACCGCGCATCGAAGTGTAGGGACTACAAATAATCCGAGGGCTCCTCCCTCATGCCTCCACGCAGAGATCCGTGGCTTATAATTATGCAGGGCTTGGGCAGCGCGAGCAAAAAAAAGAACGTGCGTGCGCCTGAGATATACGCAGCACGCATAGCAATTAGTTCAGCGAACGACCACGGCGCAGCGCATTTGAACTCATCAGTGCCAGATAGATATATCGGTCCCAGTAACGTCTAGAATGGGACTATCAGTTAGCGTGGCTCCGGAGGTGTTGTGAGTCATGCACTTCCCTCCCCATCGCTTTGTTTGTCGCCTTAACGCATCGCATTTGCGGGGTACTCTACCTCGGCGGAAGGCGTCGCTGTACACATTCGCAATATACCTTATAGCGTACTGTTGGCGATGGAGCACTTTTATTTCTCAGTTTATTCTTAAGAAAGGATTGATGCGTACATTATTAATTAGACAATGTTCACATAAGAGGACGCTTGTATCCTACTAGATAGAGCTTTGTTTTTTTTTATTCATGCTATCATCTTGAAATTTTTGGAGTACCTCTATAAATTAGACCGTTGGTAAAATTTGCTGTAGCTCAAAATTGAAATTTTTTTCTTTAGTCTTTGAAATATTTTCTAAGATTCAATATTTTTTTCATTTGAGATACGGAGAAAGGTTGAATTGGATCTAGACTGCTTATCATCAACGTTTCGATATAAAATAACTAGTTTTACAGTAATTATTTTATACGAGTAATTAGCCACCAAAAAATATCGGTCGAGCAGGAGGCATGCATCCTCTTTGGGGGACACTTACCTCATTCTTAACCAGTAGTGTTTTATATCATTTTGGTGCGTATTACTCCTTTAAAACTTACGCTATAAATCATAACGTGAAATATAAACTCAAATGGCGGCAAATATTATTTCTCACAACAGTTGTTCCAATTGCAAATTAAATCACCGTTTGGTGTACGGTAAGGGAATGGCACCGCAGTGATCAGATGATTGCTGCGATAAAACTCTCGCCTTCCCACACATCAACACAGTGGCTTATTGTTTTACAGACATGAGCGTTGGGAGAAATAAATTTTACTACCATTAGAGTTTACATTTTATAGTGTGTATTTAGAGGCCCTAGCGCTCATATCCCCCATCCCCGCCTATATTACTCGGGTATGGTATTTGAAGGAGGCGACCGACAGCTGAGGTCATTTGCGCCGTTAGGGAAGGGTAGTTAAGGAAGGGTGGAGAGAAACCCGGCGTCGGCATTAGCCTGCTCTTAACGAAAGGCGCCAAGGGGACCACGGCTTAACGTCCCATCCGACGGACGGAGTGTTGCGCTTGAAATGTCATCCACACAACACTCAAGCAGCAATCGGGCTGTCACTGAAAATTCTCTGCCACCGCCTGGATTTGAACCCGAGCCCGCCGGGTGGGAAGCCAACACTCTAGTCACCACACCAACCCGATCCCCTATGTTACTCGATCAATTTGCATTATTTATTGTGAGTGAAGTACACCCTGGTCAATATTTACCTGTGTCTAAAAAATATTCATTCGAGGTAAAGAATAAGAAAGAATTCGAGAAAGGTATACAAAGATTTTTCATTTGAGAAAGTATTTCGTGATGCATTTTCAAATTTGAGATGCGTAAAGGTAAATGCTTCCCTGGGTATTTTTACAAAAAACCCAAAACCTTTTCAGGTGTACTTACGGGAGAAGACATCATGGGGATGTCTTTACTTCGTCAAAGGGAGGCATTTAGGGGATGAATCACTCACGCTAGACCGGCCCTCCATGGCATATTACGCATTTACTTTGTACTGAATATTCATGCGAAAGATGCCGCATTGCATGGCTGTAATCAGCCATGATAGTAAGAAGAAATAATGGTGTATTTAATCTCTCTGTTCTTTAATTTTTGTGTGTTACCTTCTTCTATAAAGAGTAAGCATCACTACAGCTTAGCTGGTCTTTTTTTACGAAGTATTACTTGTTTAAAACTCACTCTATTATCTCTATTTTTGTAGGATGCATAAAGTAGAATCACGTGTTACCGTTAGTCTACGTATCAAATTTTAAATGTTTTCCACAATATTTTCAATTTCCCAGCGATTTTTTTAGTATGTCCATATCAGACAAAAATAAGTACCCCGATCTACTGTTATTGAAAGGAATTACTTTCTAACGCTTCATAATTTATTGATACTGACTCAGTTTTGAAGTTTTGGTCCACTCTCTGGTATGTAGAATATGTAGTTACCCGTTTTTACCAGACTGATATGCATTTTATGGTGACTTACAACGTCAAAACCGTAGTCTTTTTATAAAATGAAATGGAATCGTAAATTTAATTGTTTCAATTAACAATGATAAGCAAATTCCACGTTGTCACGGCTGTGACATGCAACATTCCAGTCCAAGGTTTTACCCTTACTGCTCCTCTCCGAAGGAGACTTGAATGTTCGCGAAAGAGCTCGCAAACTGCACCGGAATAACTGCTTACTGAATATGTGGGGGATGCGAATACTACAATAGAGAATTCTCCAGTCAGCCTCTTGGTTTTTTCACCCACCGCGCATTCAAATGGTTTTATAATAGCCACCACTCACCTTGCATCGATGTGACTCTTACGGATAAATAAGTTTTCATTTTCGCCGTTTTCCAAAATTTGTATTCGTGATGATATAATCCACGAAATGTTTACGATTTTCTATGCTATTCTTCGTTAGTTCAAATAATGTATTGCAAATATTAAGAAGC
Organism: Ischnura elegans; assembly: GCF_921293095.1. Lineage (NCBI taxonomy): Eukaryota > Metazoa > Arthropoda > Insecta > Odonata > Coenagrionidae > Ischnura > Ischnura elegans. The sequence goes on along the minus strand of NC_060249.1, from coordinate 37,797,702 downwards.
CCTGTACCCATCTTCGCGCTGCAGACATTTTCCAAATTCTATTGCAATAAATGACATTAGTAACCAAACTTCTTCAGGTTGTACTGACACCTCCTCTTTGTAGTTTCCTTGGTTTCACCGTTTCCCCTTAACTATTCCACTGCAGTGGAGACTTCAATGCTCGCAAGAAAGCTGGGGAACTGCCCCGGAGTGACGACCCACGGTATATGTGGGGGCAATTGAACGGAGGGTATTTATTTTCCCTTCCCGGAGGGGCGCTCGTCCGTGGGGAATTAAGTGCGATCTGGACAAAAGAGGAACGGGATCCGTGGCCAGCTGCTGTGGAAAATTTCCAAGCGATTGATGCCTCGCGTAATAACCGTAATGTGCGCCATAATGCAGATTGGATCCGAGAAGGGCCTCCATCCCCGTCCGGCGTCAATTCTTTCTCAGCGCGTGGCCGGGGTCAAAGGTAGCCAAATGGGCTTGGCACTTCCGGGCAGAAGTTGGTACTTCCGAGATGATACTGTTTGGAGTGAAAATAGATAATGGTGGAGGCTTGGTAATGAAATTAAGGACTGGAGTTAGTTCAGTATGGTTACGTATTTGGAGTAGGTAAGAGATAACTTAGGTCATTTGCGCCACGAGTTAAGAGTATGAAGGGAAGGGTGGAGAGAAAACCGGTGTCAGAATAAACCTGCTCCTTATAAATGTTGCCACGGATACCTTGGCTTAATGTCCTATCCGAAGGATGGAGTTTTGAACTTTATATGTCCTCCGCACAACACTCAAACAGAAATCTCTGGAAAATCTCCAACACCTTTGTAATTTGAACCAGGCTCCTCTAGGTGGGAAGCCAATGCACTACTTACCACACCAACTCAATCCCCTAGGTTAACTAATGATATCTTAAATCTCCCAAAGTTTATAACTGAGGGTAAAAATTGGGTACGTATGGTCATCTGAGTTTATCAAGACGTTAAGGATGATGAACTTACTTAATTAAAACGCTTTTTGTCGCTTATTTTCATATTTTACTTCATATAAGCATGTATATTTATTTATTTTTTATGAGACTTATTAAAGGCACCATTTGTGTGATCTGACATCATTTGATTTATTTTCGAGATAAAAAGCACAAATGACAGAGTAACCCTGGCATGCTTCTGTAAAATGGAAGTGTATTATTAGTGAAATCCTAGTGAAATGTAGATATTCCTAGTTCTACTTCTGCATATACCCTTCGAGCCTACATTAGAGGGTGTAGTTGTCTATCACCAGTAAGTACTGGATGTTCCAGTCAATGTAATAGTTCCCGTAATTATCCATTTTCTTTCTCATTGTACCATGAGTTTTACATAGTAGCTTTTTTCGGTTTTATCTTTTCAATTGTTGCATAGTGGCGGGCAAGCGTGGTCTCAGAGCAGTAGAATCCTGATGACAATTTTTGAGTCGGAAATTTAGTAGGATAACTATGATTTATTCACAATTAAAATGAAACGGCAGCATGTTATTTAACGTATCGAGAATCGCGTTTTTAATCGTGTTATTTGATAGTAGACTCACAGCGTATCCGGAGAATCGACCGCGCTTTCATTTCATTCATCTAATTAGAGTTCAATAAAACGAAATAAATTCCTTGAAGATAGCAAACGTTTAATTTTTCAATGTAATTATTTTATTTTGATACACGTGTCAATTCCATTTCTTCTGTAAAATAACTGCTATTATTATGATATGATAAGTTGAAAAGTATATTTGGTGAGATTTTATACCGTGCTGGGTCAAAATCTCTCAAATGTGGAATCGGCAATTTCTCACGCCTTTGGATTACTCCTGGATGAGATCTAGCGTCACCTGCTAATGCAAGGCAGCATACATGATGAAGAACTGAGTGAAGAGGGCAGTGTGTAAGGTGGGTGATGAAAATCGAATTGTGGGATCCGGAAGTTCGGTGTGGATGGAAGAGTGTTAGGCTAGCGCGGAAGGGGAAGCATGAGAACAGGCCTTTTGCTGGTGCGGAAGTGTGCGGGAATGAATAAATATACCTATATAAGTAGAATCACGTGTTAACGTTAGTCTACGTATCAAATTTTAAATGTTTTCCACAATATTTTCAATTTCTCAGCGATTTTTTTTAGTGTGCCCATATCAGACAAAAATTAGTACCCCAATCTACTGTTATTGAAAGGAATTACTTTCTAACTCTTCATAATTTATTGATACTGACTCAGTTTTGAAGTTTTGGTCCACTCTCAGGTATGTAGAATATGTAGTTACCCGTTTTTACCAGACTGATATGCATTTTATGGTGACTTACAACGTCGAAACCGTAGTCTCTTTATAAAATGAAATGGAATCGTAAATTTAATTGTTTTAATTAACAATGATAAGCAAATTCCATGTGGTCACGGCTGTGGCATGCAACATTCCAATCCAAGGTTTTACCCTTACTGCTCCTCTCCGAAGGAGACTGTGTTAGAATAAAGAGACATATGTGATACATAATATAGAGATGTATGAGGTATCGCATTAGAAAATATCTCCTTCAGAATAAGAGAATAATATATCTTTCAGGATGGAATTTCCTCCTAAGACACCGCAGTGGGTAGGGTTGCCAACTTAAAGAAAACGATAGATCAATGTCTCAATATAACTCCACATGCACTAAGGTTGAAGGTGAACTCCTTATTGTGAGATGAAAATGGAACTAATATCATTCTACATGTACTCGAAATAATACGGATTACGAACAGAACGATCAAAGTTTCAGTTGCTGACATGAAAGTTGCTATACTTATGGATCCCCTATTTTAAGGCATTTGATTTATTTTCGAGAAGAAAAAGTGCAAGTGGTGGAGTATGTCCTGACATACTGCTGTGAAGTATTTCCAGGTGAAGTGTGAATTATTTTTACTTCTGCTTCCGCATATACTCCTCCGGCTACCTCTAAGGTGAGGTAGCCTAACCGTGCGACAGATTTCCCTACATCACACTACATGGCAATAAAAATGTGCAATAATAAAAATAATACGTACACTCATGCAAAGGGTATGAACTCCCACCGAGCGTGCATTACTCCATGAAACTGTAGACTGTTTCACCAATACGCTCACGTAGACAGCTAAAATTACGACACTGACTAACAAGAATTAGACTGAGAGTCGCTAGAGATCCAGAGGCTACGCTTCTGGCTTAGGTTGCTTGAGCAATCACGAACAAATATCTTTCCGAGCGATACGGTGAACATCGTCTTAGAATCTCGCTATAATTCCATCAGATATGATAAATCAAGAGACATTTTCTCCCCAACGGAAAGGTATAGGTATTCGTTTTTCCTCATGAAATATAGGAATTTAATAAAATCTGGGCTGAAATAACGAATTTTCTTTTTATATTTTAAAGGCTGGTGTACTTACACCCCCCGCCACATACCTATTGAGGCAGCTTGCTGGGTAGTACGTAGATGTAGGTGAAAATATGCCAACGGTTTGTAATTTCCTAGCCGATAGAGTTTGGCGATGCTAATTCTGGTCGCGCATGTGTTCTAATGCTCCCAATGGACTCAGGTGAAGTGTATTTGGCGCTAATTTCTTTTTTTCCATAAATCGGCCCTTGGCCTCTCTCGCACGCATTTCCTCGCGCATAGCAGCGTGTGCACAAGGAAAAGAAGGGGGCAATATCCCATGGAGATAGGGGAGGGGTGGCGGAGGAGCGAGGGGGGTGGGTTGGAGGGATGGAGGGGGTGGGAGGTACGTACGTGGGAACCGGTTCGGAAGCTGCCTCTGCACAGATTTCCTCACTCCCCCTCCTCCTCCGATTCCCCCCCCCTCCACTCCACACACGTACTCCCTCATCTCCTGCAATTTCTCTCCCCCCCAACCTCTCTCCTCTCCTCCTCTTTAAGGAGGTTCCACAGTGAATGCGCGACTCAAAACAAATACTTTTGTCCTAACTTTTCAGTATACCTTCGTAATGCATGTGAAACTCTTCCTATTTAGCAACATAAGTGTCATTGGGGATATCTTAATGGAAATATTTTCATGCCATAATCCTTTTTTAGTTTTCTTCATTTGATTCATATTCTGTTGATGTTTCTTCGCTGTATGTTTACTGAATATTGCTTATTAATCAAAAGTTCATCTGGAAGACAATTTTTGTGATTCAATAATGTACAGAGTAATACGATTGTAGGTATCCTGAAGGTTTTCCCACCAACAGGAAATGCCTCCTGAGGTCGCCTGAAGTTCCAAAATTAGTTTTTCATTTATAATATTTTAAAATAGTTAAATTTTTAAGGAGATATAACTGTATTATTACTACTATTATTATTATTAATGTTTTGGTGGGACTGTGCTGGCCTGGTGGGTAGAGAGATTAACAGCTGATCGAAGAAGGAAAACAGCAACTCTACCATGAATGTGTGAAATTGTTACGCATATGGTTTAGTTCATGGCGAGCTCTATCCTAACCTATCCAACCAATCTTCGGGTTGAATCACTGAATGAGTGCGTGACAGATTATTTTAGTCTCCATTATATTTAATACCCATTATGATATAAGTAAAATAAAGGAACGCGTATAGTCTCCATTTAGATTTATCGTCTACTTCTCGAGCTTTTCGCGTAGATATATCGACGGCCATTATCCTTTCGGAGATAAGTAGATGACGTCATGAACTCTTGGCGAGTGCGTCACCGCTTCTCCGCCACCCCTCGGCGTTGCGCATGTGCCGCGTGTCCTACGTTGTTGTTTACGCTCCGGTTAGCAACTTATGCTCTTAATGAAATGTTCTCTCTGGGCTTGAAATTGACCCGAATCTCTTATGACGTCAACAACTCACGAAACGTTGACGTAAATTTTCGCTTGTTCTCATTTTACGCTTACGGGCGTAAGGTTGACTGGGGAAGATTTAATTGTCATCAAAACTTATCTTTCCGCTCCATCTAATTACTCAAATAAATTGCGTGGAAGCCTATTGGACAGAGCGCTTGGTTCGCTTTATTGTTGATCGAGGGTATCCGCGTTCAAATCCTGGATGAAGCCTTCGGACACCCCAAACAAAATCCTCGAAGTGCGAGGTGGCCCAAGGAAAGGAACACGCCCCCCTACCCTGAAATTCATACGCCTGTGGCTTAATTCCGGGTGAGCTCTGCCCTCACCAATCCAAACCAACCTTGGTGTTGAATCACCGAATAAGTGTAAACCACCTTATAGAACATATCGACCGACGGTTACTGAAAGAAGCTTATCTACAATATTTTCTGGAAATTGCATTTGAAAATGTGTATTTATCTCAGGATTTATTGTCAGTTCTTGTCTTGGAATAGGAAAAAATGTTGATTATTGCTAGATTATCTGCAAACAAAATATATTAATCATCTTTTGGATATAAAAATTGAGATGATATGATTGTATTCTTTCCTGATTGATAGCATTTGTGAAGTTTTCTCGGTCTACGCACCAGGCTGAAAGGGATCCAGGTCTGAAGCCCAAGAAAACTTTATAAGCTGATATGATGCTGATAAATAACTGTCAGGTTTACAGCCAGTTCAGGCTCTTCATTGTTGCCGACATTGTTATGTCACATGCCTGACTGGGCTGCAAAATCGAAAGAAAATAAACATTCGCATTTCTCATGTAAACTTCGCAATTCTATCCATGATTTGATTTTATAATATTTTAAGAGTCACGGTGCAAATTGTATTTGGTCTCGTTACCGGAACCTTTTTTTAAGTTTTAACAAATGGATACTGGAATTGAAGTCAATCACGAAATTTGCATGAAAATAGACTGAGAAAATAACCCACCTGGAAGAGTAGGGGGAAGAGATGTTAAAAGAGGCGATTGTCTCCTCAAGGAAACACGGATTCTCCGTCTCACGCACATTCAAATATTCTTTCTATTTCACGAGTTTTGCCTTTTATGCGGCCACCTTCGGAATTACAGCGGCAAAAATGACGCATCCCAGCGGCGGATCGGGACTTATCTTGAGCGGCGATGATGGTCGCAGTGGGGAAGGTGTCTCCAGCGGCCGAAGGGCACCCCTCTCCTCGCACTGGGGGTGGGAATGGCTGGGGTGAGGATACATATCCCCCACGGTCTTTACACGGGCTATTTGTAAAGGAATTTCCGAGGTAGCTCATAGTCTTCATGGGATAAAACCTTGTATTTCGAGATGTGGCGACACACTAACACTATTTTGGTCAGAAAATTCTTATGCCTTACCGACGTGCTAACTGGATGAATGGGTCTGTTTGCCAATGTTTTGATATCGTCGTTTGTATGGAGTTTTACATGCAAAGAGAGCAATGTTTTAGTTATCGATTCGTCGCCTACTTATCGATTTATCATGTCTTACATCTTGAGACATGATGGCCTGATGAAGACAATCGTCGAGGGAAAAGTGGATGGCATAAACGGAAAAGGAAGACTTCGATCAAAATATATGGTAAAGGAACAGGTAAAGAAAGATGTGAAAGCGAAGAAATACGTCGGTGTGAAAAGATTAGCTGATAAGAGAGTTGAGTGGAGAGCTGCGTCAAACCAATCTCAGGATCAGTGATGATGATGATGCGGCGATAATTGGACGGCCTTAACCCTTTCACACTTAAGTTGATGACGAAACGAGGTACAACAGAACGGGTTACCGTTTCTCAGCTACTCTTCCTTTCCTCACATTATCCTCGCCATGAGGAGAATATACCAATGCATAGAGGAGGCCCAATTCCATCCCATACAAGGCTGATTTCTGTTGCCACTTTGGTCGCGGTTTTCAAAAATATTCGCGGTGCGGTGATGGGTGCCGTGCGATCCACTTATTTTTCCAATATTATGCAGTATAATGTTTATCATTGCGAGGAATACTGTTAAATCTCATCATCTTGTGTATAACTTTCCGTAACTACCCTTAATTATGCCTTATTTCCCCGTGAAACTCGGATCATTTCGTTCGTCAGCGACGCGAGTGGCGACTTTTGTAAACCCATTTAAATGCGTGGTGGGTGGCAACAATTTAGGTCCCGACCTGAGGATCCTCTTTTGTAATATTCGTGATCCTCGCGTTATTCGTTTTTGGTTTCTCTGTCTTAGTCATTTTTTCAAATTTAATTCTCTCGATGAGTGGTCATCCCTGAACCAGATTTCTGATGACTTCAACGAATCAACGAAAGTTGGGCAGAAACTTTGGAATTTTCCGTTTAGAAAAATACTGAAGTGACAAGGATGCATATTTCCCGTATTGTATCTTTCCATAAATTCTACTGAATCCTTTAATGAACTCCTATTTCGGGCCATTTTCAACGATCCCATTCTTCCCGGGTCTTTACACCGCGCATTTAAACGAATTTGCAAAAGCCGCAACTAGCGACGCTGATGGGTATAGCGATTCGGATTTCACGGAGATATATTCTATAATCAGGGCTGTTAACCGATATTTGTATTCGTGATGATGCGATCTATCAAATCATAACGTATCAATGAAGATTCTCAGGACTATAAATTTTCCATAGTAAATACTGAGAATAAATGGATGGGATGTGTATATCGCTGAGTTGCGGTTATTTTGGAGAGCCTATTAATATGCGCCCACAAGTGGCAACAGCAATCAATCTTCTACGATATGGCCTCTATGTAAGCCCTTTGGCAAAGACCCCAGAGTAAGGTCATGGGGTAAGGGTAGAGAAAGTAGGAGAAGAATTTTTCTTTAGCTTTCTTAGTTCTAATTATCAAGCCCTTCAACCACACTTTCGCTCAAATTACGAGTTAAGATTTTAACTACTTGCTGCGTTGGAAATTATTGTATTCCCAACTCGTTACCTGAATGAATTCATTCTTCCTTGAATAGTCTTCAACCGGATGAAGCTTTCCATTTTCACGATCGCGTCGACTACCGCGAAGCTCCTCGTCTTAACCGTTTTTAATTTTTCTCCTGTTGAAATTTCATGCTGCGAATACCTTTTCCGGTTACTCCGTAAACTATTAATTTAGGTTTATAATAATAATAATATATATCTTTATTCGGGCGAGGTTGAGACTAATAAGTCCTCTCATCCACCTCCATCTCACCTAACCTTTCGATAGCGTCAATGCAAATATTTAAAACTGTAAATAAACGTTTACAATTTAAAAAATATACCTACAATAAACACTGTAAGTGAAATGTCAAACAAGATAAAAAAGTATATGTGGACATTTTCGGTAAGAAAAAATATATCTGCCCCTGGGAAAAACATGAGGATAAGGGAGTATTATCCTTCAGCGAAAAAAACCCGCTACAGGAAAACGTCCGCACAGGAACGGGGCGTGAAAAACCTGCAAAAACCTACTGATTGAAAACTAATGTCATGTGTTGCATGGAAAATACAACATAGTTAATGAGGTACATAGTATGCACAAGCATTAAACAAACAAGTATGACATTAAATATAACATACATGTATAAATATTCTGTGATACGCATCACTTGGTTTACATCAACCCTGCACGATTTTTCCCCTTAAAAACGTTCGTTGACTGGATAATACAGAAATAAGTCGGTCTCTGAAAGAATGTCGATGAGAGTATTTATTACACCTTGGAAATGAGCGTGAAAGTGTGACGCTTGGCGGTTGACGGTGACAAAATGAGAGGAATCTTCAGCGATTCCGTCGGCACTCGTTGAGTAACATGTTTCGTTTCCGTCTCGGTGAGCTGGAAATTTCTCTTCCATTTTTTTTCTCCCACGGATGGTTAATCTCCCCCGAGCACACGTTATCACCGTAGCGGATGCTTTTTTTGCTGCTTATTTTTCCACTCTTTGGCGAATTTCAGCGAGCTCTCGGGGAAAAATTTGCGGCTTGGCGATGATGCTGGTGCGCTTGTCATGCGTTGTATTTTTTTTTGTCCTCCGCGACACCTGTTTTCGTCGGAAATAAAACGTGTTTTTTATGACGTCTGTCAGCTCTTTCCGTGTTTAGAATGATAGTGTCTCTGGTTGCCATTCTTCCTCCTTGCTTTACATGGTGGCCTTTGACTTCAGGGAACCAAAGTCTGCGGTGATGAAAAATTTGGATTCTGGACTTTTCAATGCACTTGAAAGCATCCACACGTCACCCATTAGTTTCCCCTTTAAAATCAATTTAATTACTAATAGTGTAAAATAAAATTCTTCCAAATCCTCTAACGCTTTAGTTCTAGTGCACTTAATCGGCTTTTATCAGTTGGTAGACTGACGTTCTACCGACTCGTCGCGAAGGAAGGGAAACTGTTGTACCTTTGAGATGATGATGTAGGTAATTATTTGACGAAATTATTATAGTTTCTCTTGAAATCATCTAGTCACCTTCAATTTGATATTTCTCGGTCCAATATAACTACCTGAATTCTTATTATGTTTTACGTCTTATGTAGTCTAACTGGATGTTAATCAGAAGATTCTGGCACATCAATACGCGTGCTTCTTTCTGATGACAGCTTCCTCAAGTAACGTTCAACCATTTTCGTGTGACGACTTTTTTTATTCACAAAGCTGTCACTATGACACTCATTAGAACAAGGTTTAGATCTTACTCGCTGTGACTTTCATTTTTATATTACTACTATATTCAAAGGACATATTTCTGCGGCTTTACTTGATGAGCATTAGGATATGAATAGGTCGGGATAGAAGAAGCTGGAAGATGGAAAACCATGTTAAAATTTCCAATCCTGAAATTTATTTTGAAAAGAGGGATTTTATTTTAAAAATAAATAATTTCTCTAATGTAGCTATTAATCAGCAAGTTGTGTAGTTTTTGGTTTTTATATTGTGTAGAGTGATGAGTTTATTTGGAACTCCATGCTGAAGTTTCACACAATTTCGACCATTATAGTCTCGGTTTATAGACTCGCTAAAAATCGATGCAAATATAGAATTAATTGTTATTAATACAGTGCATTAAGCCTTCTAAATTGCGCAAATGTTATCCTATAAGTTAGCTTTTATGCATTAAAAATATCTACGGGATTAGTTACCCTAATTCCACGCAATTGTTCCTCATTTTATTTAACCTGAAATTCGATAAATGATACTCTTCTCACTGTGCACATAGTGTAGTTATGTGATATGAAAACTACTATTATGTTATTAACGGTAATTTATTACTCAAACATTAAATTTTAGCCTGATTTTAAATGCCTTTGTTATAATGTTCGTATTGAACCAAATGGCAAGCCGTAGTGTTATCTCGATTTTATGGTGATTAGACGGATAATGTATTTTTGTTGATTTCTTACCTCTGAAAAGAATCATCTTCTCCTATCTTCCCTCTCTGTCTTAAGGCATAAAGAGTTAATGCGTTAAACTTCAAGAAAAATGCTCGTTGGAATCGCTAAGATTTCTCTATCACTTGCGTACTTTCTGTGTCATTCTATGATGTGTGTGATCCTAGACTCGGAAGGAATGGAATTTTTTATCAATGCTCCTTTTTTTTCCCCTGACATCTCCACAGGGTGACCCGGAGGAGGCAGACAACCCAAACACGGGCATTGGGGCTTTCCGCTTCATGTTGGAGAGCAACAAAGGTCGCACGATGCTTGAGTTCCAAGAACTCATGACCGTATTCCAGCTCTTACACTGGAATGGCAGCTTACGGGCGATGCGGGAGAGGCAATGTTCGAGGTGAGCACTTTGCAGTTTACCTGTGCACCTACTGCATGATACGTATTGTTACCATAATATTTATCCCCAAGCCCATTTATTTATCCCAAAATAGTGATACTTGTATCACCATCTATTTTTGTCAAAATGATTATAATAATGAAATAATATGATTGTTATTATAATTAATTTTTTTAATTAAAGAAATATAAAATATAAAAAATATAAAATTAGATAAAGATAAAATTTTCATCGCCTAAGTAATATTTATACCGCTCACCAGTTAAGCAGTGATATTAATTTGATGTAAATAGACATCCATTAAATAGGCAAAATAGGTACACCACTTAAATGGTGGAAAGAAGATATCAATAAGTTATCTATTTCTGAAAACTGCTTAAGCAAGCTATAAAGAAATATTACCCTACCAAATCTTTCCTAGGTACTATTAATTAACGAGATGATATTTTATTGATATCACCTTTCCATCCGTAGCGAAGATATATTATTTTGCAACACAGGATTATTTTTTGGCATGACTTTTTCATCATGTGTTTTTTAAAGTCCTAAATTATTTTTAATGCTATCAATTTTATATAACATAAGATATGATTATATAAAAGATATTTTGGTGATGTAAAAATTAATGTGATTTTGACTTAAATATGAGATTTGGTTTGCTTGGGTTGTAATAATTCTTTGAATTTGCTCAAAATTTTGAGCATTTGTTTTTTTTCGCGTTATTCCTGTTAGGCAAATTGGAATAAATTGCTATTCTCAGGCTATCCATGTGTACATCCAGTGAAATTTTCAATTATATGCTCAAGGCGAAGTGGTTTGAATTGAAATTGGAAAAAATCTTAAGATTAATGTATAACACGTATTATATGATTTTTGAAGTTCTCCAGAAAAAGTAAGGAAATTCACCAATAATTAGTATCGAAAAGAATGGAGGTGGACGAAGTGTCGTCGCATTTATAAAAATACGGAAATGTGGAAAGCAATTACTTTGTGACTTCCCTCAGTGGGGCATTAGTAATTTTCAACGTATAACAGTCGTACCATGTCTCTATCAACGATCATGTACGAATTGTATGAGGGAAGATATTATTATGGAATCGCTTATACCAAGGATTACTGTGCCAATCCACCATTGCATGCGTCTTAGAAAATGCTTTTTTTACAACGAAGTAAAACGAATAAATATGAATCCAGATAAGTAGTAGCGAATAGTTAATCAGTTGCCAATTTAAATTTACCAACACTCTGATTATACGAAACATAACTCGTTTTCCAAATCTTCCTAACATTTTATTGGTTATTTCAATTTTTTAATATTTTAATCTTCATCGCCATGAAAATGGCGCACTTAAAGGCCATAACAGAGGGTGAATCTAACGGTTAACAATGTGAGACGATGTCAAGCATCTATCCCTTGGGTAGTGGCAACCTGTCCAGGCGCGATTCGAACCCACGATCTTCGGTTCAGAAGGTTTTACTTTACCCCGCTGCCACCAAGGCCGGCTTGAGTTCATGTCAGGATGTCCAAATGTGTGTGAATTTCACTTTCCTTTTCAGTGAAAGGGAGCCTTCGCATATGATTTCGATGTATCATTCAATTGAGCAAGCCTACCATGGTGGTCCGTTCTGGATTCCAGCATTTAAGAATACCACGTAGGCAATGCTGAGATTTGGAAATTTTAGATTGTGATGTACCGTTGTCCTATAGGGACGTTCACTCAGATCCGAAATCATAATTCATTAAAATGTTTCGGTTAGTAAAAAGTCTTTCCCATTCAGCCGCTCCCTCGTAATGTTGAAAAAAAACGCCGAGGTAATCTCCCGCTTTTCATGAGTTGGTGACGTATTTATATTTTCGGCTCATTCACTCGACTAAGGAGAATTATTCATTGTAGGAAGGAATCTCTCACAAGAATGAAAACTTCAACAAACCACTCGACTAAAATATAAGTGATTAGGGTGAAGCAGAGAAACGATGACCAGTTCTTCATCAGTTTATGACGTCAAAAACTTCATTTAATTATTTGCGAAACGTATAAGGCCATTACATTTTATTCGCGTCTATTTTCGCGATCGACGTAGTGATTCGTGATATTATTATCGTATTATTTTCACTATTTATATCATTATAACTATCATAGCAATTGTGAATATCTTCGCTTCATTCGCTCATTCCGTTAAAATTATCATATTTTGGTATGCAACGTGAGATATCGCCCAGAATTAGCCGATAAGTCCGTTCTTCCCCGATCACATCGTTTTCTGCTACATCTCTCGCGAGTAGCGCGCCGTCATGTGTTCAGCGGAGGATGCTGGAAGTGTTCCGCGCACATATATGGACGCGTTATGACGTTTTATCGTTGGGCTGGTGGGGGATGGAGGAGTTGGTGGGAGAGGGGGCAAGGCGCCCCTCACTCCCGGGGGCGCCGTTTTCGAATCGACGCCTCTGCCCCCTCGGCGGGCGAACACGGCCCCGCTTGAGTGTATTCCATTGTCGACAGCACTCATAAAGTGTTCAATGCTCTACGATTGCAACGGAGATTACGCTGCCCATAGGGATGCATTCTGCAGCCTCCTTCCTCATTGTGCCTCCGCTTTTCCTCCTCCTACTTCCTCAACCTTCTTTCCTCGCCTCTTCAGCCATCTTCTCTACGCCCTATCCTACCGTAGCAGACTACACTTTCTGCGTCGTGCGTTGAGTTTTCATTCGGGGGATGGAAAATGTTTGTGGTGTTCATTTTGTAATTATTGAGAGAGGTGTCGGCCTACCATACGGATATTATAATAGTGTAGTTTCCTTCATCAAGGAAAACGAAATGCATTGATTGCGATTCTTTTCCCACCATTAGTGTATTCATAATACACAAATTACTTGGTTTTAGAAATCCCAGTTTAGACGAATGGCAATGGTCAATTTTAACCTTATTTGAAAAAAGCCAGATTGGCGCCCATGCGATTCCACTCCACGTGACGTCAAAGGGACCTAGTTTCTATACGAGTAGATAGGAGTTTTACATTGCCTGAGATTACCAATGCATGCATGAGGCACAGAGCTCAGGGAAACATCTCTTAATAAGATTATAATTACCTAAGTTCGGAAAGTTTCTTTCGTTTGATAGGGTAGTAATAATCCTTATTTAAGCCAAGCGTTACCTGCTAGCAGCCTGCGTTGTATCAGCGCTCAAAACCTCGCACCAGAGTCACCTCACAAGGCGACAGCTGGAACCAGAACGACGTCACACGGACTTTTCCCAGCATTCCTACTTAGCCGTCGCGTTTTCGCCCGCTTGAAATTTTTCACTTTTCGTTCAATCGCGAAAAATAGATATCGTCATTCGATAATCTTAGAGCGTGAAATGCGTACTCCAGGAGTAATAATCTTTCGATTCAGGCAATAAAAAAATAATAGGAAACCATCCTATTGCTCCTATTGTTTAGAGGAGCGAGGGAGTCCTCCTAACTCACGGGGGCGATTCAGTATTGTCGTGTGGTCGGAGTAGTGCGACGTACATTACGTTGTGTGACGAGAGACTTAGGACTGCGAGCCGAATCATCGGGGGACAAAAGGTGGGGTGGACATCTGGGCGTTCTCTCTCTCTCTCTCTCCCTCTCTCTCCTATTCTTAATATGCAGTCCATTTTATATCAGTTACCCCTCCTTTTTTTGGGCGAATAATTAATTTTCACACGTGAAAATATATAGCCCAAACAGTATTTATCACTCGTGCTAAACCTTCGGGCGACGTATATATTCTGCAACTCTCGTAAATATTCAGGAGCTGTATACCATGATGATAAAAATGAGCAGCAAATTATATATCAAAGCTGTAAAACTAGACAAAGAAAATATTTTATGCCCAAAGTAAATAAGGAATATTGGGAAAGGTAAAGGAAGTATAGCCTTATAAAACTATTGAATGCGTAAAGGAAATTCATACAGGGATTGTGTGCGGGTAAAATGTTTTACTGCAAAAATATTGTTAAAAAAGTGTTCCACAGAGATACATTAAGGTAATAGATCCCGTATTCCTTAAAAGCTAGTGCATATTTATTGTGTTAGTGAGCCTGATCTGTATGAATCGAATATTATTTTCCAAAATGTTGTGAGTTATGCAAGTTCTTATTTAACATTCTAACTTGTAGTATCCTTTTAACTTCTCCTATAGTTTTCAAATTCTTAAATTCATCTTTTAAACTTTTAAATAGTCTAAGAACTAACTCTTTTAACTACCTGCTTCCGTCAATTGTGTGGCATCGATGGAGTTCATATTTTTCTCCAAAAAATTCAACAGAGTATCTGCAATAATCTTTCCAATATTTTACTTAAGCATGGTAGTACTGATAGATATCGACCTATAATTCTGAGTTTATAAATTATTTGCTTTTTTTAATTACAAGAAAAAATTGAAAAATGCAATCTGCAATTATATTCTTAGGCTTCGTAGTCAAGTCAACATTTACTGGTTGCGACGTGCCCATCGATTTTTACCGCCTTCCTAGTTGAATTGCTTCAACTCTACTAATGGAGCGAATCGATACCTCAATCGACTCTATCCGCAGTTTCTGTTCGCACCCATGAGTCAAGCATTATAGTCGACCATTATAGGAGTCAACTTCAGCGTGCAAGCAAGGCGTTACTCGGCTACCATCGATGGTCTTCCCGTTTTTATTTAAGTTTTGTTTCAATGTTGATCACATGTAGTCATTTATCTTATAACGATTTCCATCATATAAGTATTTCAATTTTTGTCCCTCAACTTATCTATTAGGGCCCCCGCGCACTGGCAACTTTTACAAAGCAACTATTTAGTTGCTTTGAGGAAGTCCCTATGGAACACACGGCAGTTGCGGCAACTCAAAAGTTGCCCGTGCGCGGGGCCACAATCAATTTCGTGTGTTTCATTTGAACATCCACAAAGCAACTAAATAGTTGCTTTGTAAAAGTTGCCAGTGCGCGGGGGCCCTTAGGCTCCACATCATAGTGTCTAGTTGATCAATACTAACGTTATACGATATTAGAGGAACAACTCTCAATTGTAAATTGAGGCCATTTTTGCCAATATGGTATGAGTTTACATTCTTTCTCCTCCAATCCTCCGTCCTTCAGCCCAAAATGGACTTCTCAGTTTATGAATTTTCCTTACGAATCAAGTGAGTAAATTCTTTTCTGGTATTAACAGTTTTTAATGGTTGGCTCTCTCTAAGTATTTTGGTATTTTGCGTAAGTGTCGCATAGTGGTGTCAAGTCAAAAGAGGAGGGAAAAACTAATACAGCTCTTATAATAGCGTAATTATTTGATTTAACGGTTTTATTCCACATTTTTTTCCGTTCTTCTAATCTTATGTGGATTTTCTGAAGGAATTGCTATATGCTGGCAATTTTTGCCTTTTCATGAATTTGCACGTATATTTTGTTATTTTGCGTAATATTTTATGGCCATAAGATGTGCATGTTGCAGTCATCTTGCATGCTACATGTAATAAAAATAATTTTAATGCCTCCAAAAATGTACAATTATTAGAAAAAAGCATAAATCGGGAAGCTCTATATTACCCCTAAGATGGAAACCTGCTTGGGGGTAACCGTGAGAGACTGGGCGCACGTTCCAACCAAAACCACCTTGAAGTCACCACTGTCAGGTCCAGCTATCCCCGGCCTATATAGCCCAAACCGACCAAGATGGCCGGCCTAGGCTAAATGGCAGCAGGGAGAATTGTCCTAGAAGGACGGTCAGCCAGGTTGGCTTCGGTTGGAACGTACCTTCAGGACGCACCACGCGTCGCATTCTTTATTAACTCAATGAACATGCCACAATGCAAATCATTTTCAAACAACAGACCAGAACCTTTTCTAACAGAGTGTAATACAGCTTGATTATCTGTGTACAATACAATATCGGAATAATCTGGCACGTTTGTGTTGGTGATTGATCACCCCCTGCCAAACACCCTATAGGGTGGCTCACAGGGTAATTATGTAAATTTAAGATCTATGATAATACCATTCAATGCCATTTTTGATGGTGTCGTCTCCCCATTTCAGTGCATTGGCAGTCCTTGTCTACTACACTACCCGTTTTCCTTTCTCCACCGCTGCTTACAAAGAATCCTTTTCTCATTTCAACCACCCTCATTGTCTCAGTCCCCTCTCAATACTTAGGCTCCTCCCTCTCACCTCTTTCTCTCTCTCTCTCTCTCTCTCTCTCTCCCTCTCTCTCTGTACATCCCATCGCCAGTATTTCTTGTGCATCTTTAATCTCTTTAAACCTTTTTTTTTATCCTTCGTCTACCATTTCCTTTCTCCCTTCCACTTGCTTCCTACCGCCTCACGGAGAGCCAAGCATCTGCTGCTCCGCGTTGGCCATTAAAAACGCGTTGATTTATGTGCGTATCTTTGTTTCTCGGCTCACCCGCCGCTTAGGGGAACGAATTTTCGCAACTGCTCCCCGCTCCCACTCCTAATCTCTTCTTATTTGAAACACATTTACGCTCATACACGCACGCACACACCCGCGCACTGACTTTCGCGAGATCACCGAGAGCTTATATGTTGAGGGTTTCCATCGCACTTCTATCTCCAATTTACCCTAAGAGGTAGATAATCCTCTTAAAGCTGTTATTCTACGTTTTTTTTCCTTCCTCCCCATCTTGCTCTCTTCCTTGTCCTTTTCCGCTCGCGTCGGTTCATAGAGTCGTAATATAAGTTGTGAGCGCTTGAGTGAGTCTGCTAATAGGATACGTACTATAAATGTAGTAAGTTCGGAAGTTATGAATCTCCGTGCCGCCGCTGGTTGGTGAAAGGGTGTTTGAAACTAAACAGGATTTTTCACCGCTAGCAGAGGCAAGTCGTATCTGTGATTGTGCTGGCGAGTGTGTGGGAATTTATTTATTGTTTTTTTCCCCAATTCCTCTCGTTTGCCGCGCGCCGCTCAGCAAATATGCTCGGCGATTGCATTAATTGGCATTTCCTCGTATCGACATTCCAATGTTTTCGTTAAATCGAAGCCATGATCGACATTTTTGACCGTTGACTCAAGCCGAGTTTACTTGTCGAAGTCATGAGATAGGTATCAGTTTGTTTACGCATATATTTTTCTTAAGGAACTGGCCGAAAAAATTGCACCACAAATATTTTTAATTTTTGTCACTATATCACTTATTTTATGAAGGGTTTGATTCTTTCCTCGCGAATGATGGCTGAGAATGCCTTTTGGGCTTCCCACCGGGTTAGGCACTCAATTTCTGCTGACGTTTCGATAAAATACTTTTTCATCGTCCTCAGGGCTGGTTGATTAACCGACAACCAACCAACATCAACCAGCTCTGAGCAAGATGAAAAAGTATTTCATCGTAACGTCGACAGGAATGGAGTGCCAAAACCGGTGGGAATCCCGAGAGGCGTTTTCAGCCACTTATTTCAGCTAATTTTGAGGTTTAAAATTTAACGCCTTTTATTTCATGAATAAGTTAGCAGTAACAATGAAAACCAGTGGCAAAGAGCATTTTCAGAATGATACGCCCTTTCAGTATTCACCTTGGTAATATTTCGCCTCCGAAAAATTATTGTAAACCCTTGTGGTGTTCCAGGAGGATCTCAAATGATCCATGGAACTTAAATACTGTATATTGGAATACAATTTTTATATCAATAACAACACAATAATAATAGGCCTTCGGACGCTACAACCAAATCCTCCACTAGCGAGGTAACCTAGGGAAAGAAACTGCCCCCCCCCCAATCCCATCATGATTGTGTCATTCATTCGCCTAAGGCTTAGCGCGGGGTATTTTCTACCATCACCTTTCCAAAACTATCTTCAGGTTGCATCGCTAAATGAGTGAGTAATTTCGTTTTATTTAATTATGAAAATTGAATTCATCTTTCATTTTTGGCAGACATAATGAAATGTGATCGAAATATGTAGTGTCAGAAGATAGATGCGCCTGGACGATTGGTCTCTTGAGCTGATTTATTGCGGATATTAGCCAAAAGGGAAAAATTTTTGGAGAAGGCACAAGTTCCCAAAGCCCCACACTAGCCACGTGCCTGCTAGGGATCAGCCAGTAAGTTTCCATATCATCATTCTTTGCGTTTATCATAACGGTTAATATACAACGTTTGCTTCCTCTGTGCCCTCTTGTCTCGTATGCTTTTTGAGAACTTTTGTCCTTAGATTTGATGAAACTTCGTAGTAGGCTGTTCATAATAAAATGGTCTTGAGCGCTATAAGTTTTATCTTTCCAATTTAGGGTATACAACCATAACTTACCGAGCGATGCATCACGATGAAATTAAACATAAATACGATGACATTTTTGTCAATATAAACTATTATTTAGTAACAGCCACCAAAGCAAAGTATTTATAATGCCGTTGGAATGGACACAGTGATTTGGCCTTTGGCAATGTACCTAGGTAATATAGAGTATGTTGCGGAAAGTGCAATTCCACTAGATTGTCTGGGTAATATGGAGAATGTTTCAGAATGCGCAATTCTGCCAGTGTACTAGGTTATGTGGAGTATGTTGCGGTATCACTAGCCCGGCTACGTGCCTGACGGGAGCTGCTAGATGCCAAACTCACCTGCTTCTCAACCCGCCAGCACGAATATTACAAAAGAGGATCCTCAGGTCGGCATCTAAATTGTTGTCACCCACCGCGCATTTAAATGGGTTTACAAAAGTCGCTACTCGTGTCGCTGTCGGACAAAGTGAATGGAAATACGATGTGTTTAGGGTTACTTACCGAACTTTAAGCTCATGATGATGTGAATTATCAAATTCATTGCTTTTCAATGCTATTCTTTGCAATGGCAATCATTTTACTGCAAAATATTGGGGGAAAAAGTGGATCGCATTGCACTCATCACCGCGCCGCGGATATTATTGAAAACCGATTAAAATACGACCAAAGTGGCAGCAGAAATCAGCCTTCTATGGGATGGAATTGGGCCTCCTCTATGCAGTCCTCTTGCCCGCGCGCGTCATCAAGTGTGAAGCCCTCTGGCGACTCGCGGAGGAACTGTTGCACATAAGAGGTCGAGGGATGGTTTGCGCCTATTTTCTCTAACCCCTCCCTTGCTCTTCTTCGCTTATACTTCCTTCCCTTCTCCCCCCCCCCCCCACTCCTCTCAACACACGCCCAGCTCCGCCGAGTCAACTCTGAAATCATTTTCGATTTTATGGCTCTGGTGATGAAATTGGCTCCCTCATCTCTCTCACTCGCTATGAACCAATTCCGGTTCTCTGAATTTTTCCCTTCCCGCGCCTTCCACTTATTATGAACACGAATTCCTCGCTCATTGCCTGTCCGTTATCTCTTCTTCCTG
The DNA here is from genome assembly GCF_921293095.1 of Ischnura elegans. NCBI lineage: Eukaryota > Metazoa > Arthropoda > Insecta > Odonata > Coenagrionidae > Ischnura > Ischnura elegans. The sequence goes on along the minus strand of NC_060249.1, from coordinate 37,777,756 downwards.
AAAAAGATGAGAGGGCAAAAGATTGAGATGAAAAAAGGAAAACGACATCGCATGATAATAATGCATGGGTCCGAATCGTTCTCTATTTTTGTTGCATTTTTCCGAGGCGCCTCTTGATTCAGCTTGTACGCCGGTACATCTGAGACCGAAGACTAGTGGAGTTGCGTACAAAGCCAGGAGACTTCTTATTATAATGAAAATCGGGATTTCCGCAGGCCTTCAAAAAACCAGGAAACCAGGAAAAGTCGAGGAATTGTGTTGTGAGGAAAATTTCACCAACAGTGCATTAGGATTCCCTGAAAATTTACTACCTGCTATACACATTCCTGTGCACCATAGAGTGTGGCTTATTTTCTTTATATTTTTCTCGGATTCTTGATGTCAACGTCATAAAATTTGCTATTAGCTAGAGAACCGGGAAACTCATGCTCATTAATTATCTGATTATTATCAACGTTCGTGGACCTAGTATGACATGTGTTTAAAAAGCCATCCTGCTATCGTCTTTAGGTCTAAGGTGAGAAACGTGGTTACTTCTCTGCCTTTTGTAGCGCTGACAGTCCTTACGCTGAGCGCTGATTGGCTGGCACTTTCTTACACACGTCACTGACTGGGTAGCCATTTGGTCCTGTAACAGTTTTCACACTCAACAATTTGCAAGACTACTCTGTTACACCTTGAATAGTATCGGCTCTCCTTTGCCAATATCTCCTTCAAAATCACTTTTGTGGCCCCTCTTATTCCAATCATGCTCGGGAATGGCGGACGAGCTGTAATGCTTTTGCTTGGAGGCCTCTTGATAACGCCAACGCATTAATACTAGTTCTTTGATTTTTTTATCCTGGAACTCGATTCAATGGAATGTACGATATATTATCTTCGAGTGAATCCAAATCCGACCATCTTGGGAAGGACCTCCATTACATTTGCTATTACATTCGATATTAAAATGTATTCGGATAATCAACTGTTGGGAATTATTGAAAAGACAACAGCTACTAATATTATTTTTTTAGATTTATATTAATAAATTGTAAATGATGAAGAAAATTACCTCAGTTGTCCATCACTTCCTCCAAATACCATACCAAGCCATAAAAGTCTTCTTAAAGTCCTGAGAAAGGGAACTTTTATGATTTGGTATGGCATTTGGACGAGGCGACTGGCAGTTAAAGTAATTTATGCGTGGAGAGAAGGGTAAGGAAGGGTAAAAAGTGGAGAGAAACCCGGCGTCGCTCTTAACAAAAGGTGCCAAAAAGACCACTTTAACTTCCAATCTGATAGACAGGATCCTGAGCTGAAAGGGCTCTCAACAATGCACTCAAGTAGGGATCGAACATTCTTTGAAAAATCTCCTCCATCGCTGGGAAGCGAACTCGGACCCACTAAAAAGGAGACATCTCCAAAGTGATGTTCGGGATCTACATGCGGATGTTATTTTCTGAAACTATATAGGCAAGGTAGAAAAAGTGTCACGGCTTTCTTCCACATAGGCCCGGGTTCGAGAGATATTCGCCCTATAATTCGCGTGGTAAGTCAAAAATCGGAGTTTTGTTTATAATCCAAAAATTGATATTGAATTTAAAAAATCGCGAAGTAACTAAATAAAACGAATGGGGAGAAAATGCAACAGTGATTTCAAAAATCAGAAGAGGGAAAAACTATTTCCGACACTGGGACACGATCCCGGGACACTTATTATAGGTTAAAGGACTAGCGCCCTACACTACACCGCCATGGCTATATTTGATAGATGGAGATTACTCAATGGATGTGATGCTGCGCGAAATCTTCACAAGCGAATATCTCTCGAACCCGGGCCTATGTGGAAGAAAGCCGTGACTTTTTTTCTACCTTACCTATATAGTTTCAGTTAATAACATCCTCATGTAGATCCCGAACATCACTTTGGCGATGTCTCCTTGTAAGTGGGAAGTAAACACTGTTGCCACCACCGCACTATTCCGATCCCATTCAAGAGTTCTATATCCTTTCATTGCTATGAAGGGAATTATATCGTTCACTCTTCTCTCGTCCATTTGGTCTTTATCATTTTTCTGCAGCAACACATTTCGGATGTTTCTGTCCCCCGCTTCTCTTCCGCTCCCATCGTACATGTCTTACTTTCTCAAAGAGAAAAAAAACTCCAGTATCTGAATAATCTGTATAGTATATATCTTATTAACTTTTTCCTTATTTATACGTTTAGTTCGTCGTGAAGCGTGTTGGGCTAGTGTGTAGAGCTTGCCCACTCATTGAATGGTCTCTGGTTCAAATCCCAGGTGAAGTTTTCGAACCACCCCATAGAAAATCCTTGAAATATTAGGTGGTTTAGGGAAAGAATCTGGCACTTCTACCCTGATGTGTGAATTTCACAGTCCTCTCGGCTAGCCTAAGGTGAGCTCTATCCTCATCTATCTTAAATAGCCCCCGGGTTGAATCTCTGAGTGATTGCTGTTTATTGTTACAATATTCTCATATTTAGGATAGTCATGAGCGAAATTCACCTATAATTTTGGCCATAAACTATTTCCTCTTTTATTGAGAGTTAAAGAAATGCTGATTTTTTAATACTGTGTTAAAGAAATGAGATAAACATTTAAATCCTCTGTTTTATAAGAAAATGACATTAATATTTACAGTAAATATCATGTCCCTAAAATGTTTTGAGTATGTAATTTAGTATTGATGCAATGGCAGATAATATTGATGAGATAACGTTATAAGTGATTTTGGTGGCATGGAAAATATGGGTGTGATATGATTTCATAATTATTTCGAGTGAGCGCAAATAAATACTTTCGGTGGATAGTGGTAAAGTATACGTAAACTTAAATTTCAAATCCACCGTTAAAGCAATTTTTGCACAATATGGCGCAAGTGTAATGATCATACAAAGCAAGGGTTTGTAATGAAACCTGTCGAAATAAAATTTCATCGTGATATCGTGAAATAGTCGTAATTATGTAGCAAATATTAAATCCTTTTTGATTCTAACATAATTTTAATTAAACTTTATTCAAGTACGTTTGAGATAGTGACACATGTTGTCGATATTATATACCTATATATAGGTAATTATTCTTTGCTAAATATGCGCTGCGATCCACTGTGGTTGACATTGAGAAGAGATTTAATGAATTTACTCGTAGTTCTTCGCGTCAAGAGAAAGGGGTGATGATAATTAATAAACAGGGAGATGACTATATATCTTAAGCATCTTAAAAATGTGTAAATAATAATTAATTATCCCTTACCGAATGATTTGCTCATGCATTATTATGCCCCGGGTCGCTTCATAGCTTGTTTAATGCGCACCAAGTGGCCTCTGGAACCGCAGTGAATTCATTGAGGTTTACTTACGCACTTGGGCGGTGTAGCTTGGAATAACGCGCGCGATTAATCGCAGCGAGATTGCGCTATCGATAGCGAGTTTGACACAAAGCGCCTCCCGTCGCCATTTATTATCGGAGACCCCTCAGAGGTTTGCGGGAGCCAGGGCGTGCAATTATTGTACTGTAAATGAGCCTTATCGAAGCCGCATTAAGACAAACACTCCCGGTTACGGCTTAATAAGTCCGGATCATTATAATTTCCATGCATGTGTTCAGCGGCGCAGGTGCCCAAGCCAGCTGGACGGTTGGGGACTGACTGTATCGGCCCGCTTTCCATCCCTTTCGACTTCGGAGAATCGGAGATTCGGTAGTGGCATTCAGGGGATGGAGGAAGACCGGGAGAATACGCAGAAATCTTCTCGGGTTGTCAACCGGGTGTATTTCTCCATCTCAGACCTTTCGGCAGCTCACTCTGCAACCGTTTTCAGGGTTGAAGAGTGATTAGTTTTTTTTACACATTTTTAGATGGCTAATGATACAAAGCTTTTAATGATAGCATTAATGATTTATTCATTCTCTCTCAATAAGAATAATTATGAATAAAAGTTTTCATTCATCCATAAGGTGATAGTAGCGTTATCTTCTCAGTTCTTCCGCCATTTGTGTGAATAGATGTATTTCCCAATCTCTAACCTTTCGGCAGCTACTCTACTACCGTCTTAGGGTTGAAGAGTGATTAGTGTTTACACATCTCTAGATGGCTATGATACAAAACTTTTAATGATAACATTAATGTTTCATTCATTTCCTTTCATAACAAATTTGTTTCACCCCAGAAGGTTATAGTAGTTTTCTCCTTAGTTCTTCCGATAATGGTTCTTTTCTGGTCTTCCTTTCTCGGCGTCCACCATTTACGAATCATTGAGCGCTACTCTCTAGATTATCCAGGATATTACTCTCGTTTATGACCATCTATATTTGTATTTAGCCTTAAGCCACTCGGTTTTGAAAGTATACAGAACCGAACGGATTAGATTATTTTATGATTAATCTCAGAATCGTTTCGTTCGATCGAGTTAGTTCGATTTTCCTCCTCGCATTGTAATAATAAGTGTTACTTTCTTTCAATCATGAAATTCTTCCCGTCAAACTTTTAGTATTTTCTTTCCTTCTCTCTTCACTTTCATCCTTAAGCATGCTTAAAAAAAATGCGTTAGGATGTTCATTGGTTTGGTGAAGTATTCGATATTTAAGGTAGAGCTGGAGGGTGAGTGACATAAGTGAAAGGAGGAAAAATTCTGGTGCGAGAAATTTTGTTTTGGTAAGAATATCACATTTTTTTATTATGCGAGGTGGAAATATGAAATCTATCGAACAATATGATGCGAAGACTAATCAGAAATTAACCAAGTTCGTGCGGTACTACAGCTTCAATAGCAGGTGACTTTCATAGACTAAAGGTCTATTTGAAGGTTTAATAGACTAATTCCAGGCTAAACTGTTATAGTAGATGGTCATAAACTGTACTGACTGTGTGCGTAATCTAAATAATAGTGCCCCACAATGCAGAGTAGTGGACACTGAGAAAGGGAAACGAAAAAAGAACAAATATACGCCGCTAATACCGTTTCGTGGCTATCCTTTTAATGGCACGCTACCAACGTAAAATAACGATTTTGCTCGCTTTGCAATTTATTCCAAAGAGAATAAGAAATAAGTATTCATCTGTAAAATTAATGAATGAAGTTGAAATGAATTAATCTCATGATGGCGGCAGAAATTTACCCCTAATATTTATTAGAACTTCGCTCGTTGCTAATTCATTGGGGTCATATCGAGAGAATGCATTGTAATCCGACCGCACAAATGTTAAAGGAGAGGGTTCTCCAGTCGGCCCCTGTATATGTCATCATCCACCGCGCATTGAAATAGATTTACAATATTAGTAAAATTAGATATTGCAATATTTCCTCTGGATTTTACTTTAATACGACGCGTTTCGTTTATACAAACAACACTATCAAGTGCCTGTTACTGTTAGTATTGTTTGTAACGAAGAAACGCGTCGTATTAAAATAAAATTCAGTGGAAATATTGCAATGTCTAATTTTAACTAATTTTAAGGACTTCCACCACATCGTGCCTCAAATTATACAGGGATTTACAATAGTTATCCTTGGCGTCGCTGGCGGCAAAGCGATCCGAATTCTACGGAGAAATAAGCAGCATTCGGGGATATTAACCGAACTTTATGTTTGCGACGAAATAAACCATCAAATATAAAACTTTTCAATGCTAAAATTGATTGTTTTAATTGGCCTTTTTAATGTTTTCAATGCTATTCCTCCTTATTGAAAATTATTTATTGGAAATATCGATAAAGAATGGATCCCTCTGAGCTTATCGCTGCTATGCGGGCATTTTTGAAATCCGATAAAAATGCGGTCGAAGCGGGTACGTAAACATCCAACTTCTACGGAGTGTTTTAAATACAAGAATTTTAAAATGCGCACTTGAAATACATTTCTAATTTTTATTTGGTTTTTCAAATACAAGACCTGACGTAATCTTGTATTTTGTATTTTAAATGCGGATTTGTATTTTATCCATTCTAAATAAAAAACACTTTTCAAAAATACTTTTACTAAAAATATCAATATGCAACTGCCATAGGAGCGATTTAAAAATACGTATATTAAAATTATGCAACGACCGCCGTGAATTGGACTCTAGGGAGCTGTTGGAAATTTTAAAAGAATATTGAAAGTCAGGACAGCACTCTGATAAACGAATATCTTTACCCCTCCTTTTTCCCTATTCTGGCGTCCGTCTTAAAATTCATCTCTTCCATTGGTTCTTAGGTAACTAGGTAACAATAATAAGGTAAATACATCATAATGTACGCCTGAAAATGATAATTACTCATCGTAACCCGGGTCGCGATATCTAAAGAAGTAGTGGTATTAGTAATAGTGAAATATCCTAGAAAACTTATTAAAAACACTATTTTGAATTTTGCATTTCAAATACTCCTCGGCTTGTATTTTGCTCACAAGGAGACATCGCCAAAGTGATGTTCGGGATCTACATGAGGATGTTATTAACTGAAACTATATAGGTAAGGTAGAAAAAAAGTCACGGCTTTCTTCCACAAAGGCCCGGGTTCGAGAGATATTCGCTTGTAAAGATTTCGCGCAGCATGACGTCCCTTGAGTAATCGCTAACCTCTTAACTACAGCCGTGTTCTTCTCTCTTCTAACTTTTGAAATCACTCTTACATTTTATCCCCATTCGTTTTATTTAGTTACTTCGCGATTTTTTAAATTTAATATCAATTTATGGATTTTAAACGAAACTCCAAATTGTGCCTTACCACGGCGATTACTCAAGGGATGTCATGTTGCGCGAAGTCTTTACAAGCGAATATCTCTCAAACCCGGGCCTATGTGGAAGAAAGCCGTGATACATTTTATACCTTACCTGTATAGTTTCAGAAAATAACATCCGTATCCAGATCCTGAACATCACTTTGGCGATGTCTCCTTGTCAGACCTGCCGTTGGGCAACCCTCCCACCTGGAGACTTGAATGAGCGAATGAGGTTATGCTTGCGGTTGTTTGTGTGAGTAGGTGATAGAGGAGGGTGGATTCGAGCTTTGGGTGGGAAGACACCTCGTAAACTGCTCTCGTCACTCTCTCCATTCTATGTTCCTTTCGTCTGCGCCCTTCTCTTTCCCTGGTCACGTGATTCCGATTATTTATCCCATCAGCACCTCTTGCTCGCCTCACTTCCTTGACAACAATAAAACTATTGGAATCTCCGAGAAACAATCGAGCAGAGCTTTCAATATGGAATCAAAAACTCAAATGGCCGTATAATATCTTCCGAAATTCGATCGCTGCGTTGGAAGTGAGAGCCCTTCTATCGCTAATTTATTTCTCAAGTAAATAATTTTGATATCTGATATATTTTAATATTTTGATATCGAGGTAAAATCGAGGAAACTACAGAGAGAAGTCCCCAGTACGTCCTATATAAGTTTGACATAAAACGTTGCAATTTTTGGCCGCATTTTACTCGATTTGCAAAGATGTGGCTATGAGGGACGAGCAATACATTTATTCTCAGCATTTGCATTGGAGCACTTGCATTAGCGGGGAATAACGTCAAAAAGCAATTAATATGATGTAATCTATCAAAATTATTCTAAATTTCGGTTAACAAACTTAATTATGACTTATTAGGGGGAAATTCGGAATACTATCCCGTCAACTTCGCGATTGGCAACTTCGGTTAAAGACATTTAATTACGCGATCGGTGACAGTACGTCTCGAGGAGGGATCGGGTTGGTAGGGTAGCCAGAGTGCTAGCCTCCCACACAGGTGGTGCGGGTTCAAATCTCGGCGGTGGCAGAGATTTTTCAGAGGTTGTACGATCCCTCTTTGAGTGTTTTGTGGAGGGAACTTCAAGTACGACACTACGTCTGTCGGATGGGACGTTAAGCCATGGTGACTTTCATTAGGAGTAGGCTAATGCCGATATCAGGTTTCTCTTCACCCATATTCCAAGGCCCAATGATCTTAGCTGTCGGTCACCTCCTCCATACATCATGCAAATCCGTACTCACATTCCAAGGTTTAGTGTAAAACCGCTCATCATATTCATCGGCGACGAAATATGGAAATTCTTATTTTTTCTGTGGATGTCTTTTTAGAGTCAATGATGTCTCTCCACCTTTACCGCCCAATCGCCACGACACAACATTGTTTTTCCCTTTTCATACCCTCCATTACCTCTCTGTCTCGTCGATGCTCCACGCGTAGTTCTTTGTTGTTTACACTTACCTCAAAAAATGGTTCTTCCTTAGCAAGTGGATGAATCTGAACTCTTGTGACGTCATCAACTCATGAATGGAGGTCAGAAACTTTTGTTTTCTTTTTTTGAAAATCACAAAAGGATTGCTGAATGGGGACGATTTTTTACCTTCCATCTACCGATTTCTTTTTTCTGATTTCGGGTATAAGAAAATGATATCCCTTTATCCATGGTCAATTATTTGTGAATTGCATTATAAAATTTAATGCACAGGCTAATGTTGACTAGGATCTTATCAATCCACTCCGAAAATTTTATGATGATACCATAAAGGTAAAACAAGTAAATCTTCAAAAAAAATACCGGTCGAACAGGAGTCATATGGGCACTAAGTCTGCTGATTCCCACTCCCCTCTCCACCCTCCCCTACCATCTGCATTCGTACCGATTCCTCGAGGGTCGGTCGAAGGAGGTTGAGGATAGGTAGGAGAAGTCCTTTTCCTCACATCTGGGAATTTTACACGGCCCCATCCCCTTTGCTCAGCAACGGGAATCCTCGGAATCCGTATCCGCCAAATTATTGTGCCCGTAGAAACATTGTTGGTGAATGGGCATCTTCTTCCCCAATTGAATCCCTAGTAGAGTTCTAGAGTGGACTGGTTCACGTTTTACCTCTGACTTATCTATAAGATAAGTCTGACGAGTCTGACGAGTCTGACTTATCTATAAGATAAAATGCCATTTACTGCGTAGTTCTTTTTCTCTGTTAGCTTCCCTCCTAACCATCGGCGGCGAAATATTCAAGTTCTTATTTTTTCTAGAGAGAGAGAGAGCTTTTTAAAATCAATTTTATCTAACCACATTTGCGGACCAATTACCACGACACAACATTGTATTTCCCTTTCCTCGCTCTTCACTATTCCTCGGTCTAATGTATGTTTCTCGCATACTTCGTCGTTGTTTACACTAATGTTAGTTATATCTTCCCTCAACAAATGGTTCTCCCTGAGCAGCCCTGAATGAAACCGAACCCTAATGACGTCACCAACTCATGAGTAGAGTGGAGAGTGCTCTCTCATTTAAACTCGCGAAAGAATGGCTGAATAGAGAAGATTTTTTACCTTCCTTCCTTCGATTTCTTTTTCTTGTATGATGTGAGGCACGATGTAGAGGAAGTTCTTAATACTATTAAAGTTACACATTGCAATATTTCTCCTGAGTTTAATATTAACACGACTCGTTTCGTTATTACAAACAACATTATCAAATGCAACCTAAGTCTTGAGAGTTCTTCCTTATATAGGTCTTGGTGCTCAAGGGAGGGGGTAAGGCGGAGGATGTGGTTTGGGTTTCGAGAAGGGGGAATACTGAGGGACGTATTCATTTTTCTCATTCTGGGTCTGAGAAAACGACCCCATCATCCATTTCCCAAGCTGTTTCTTTAAGTTTCCTAGTATTCTGTCTCCTTGCGTCCTTATTTTTCAAAGCATTTACTAGAACATCTGATCTTTAGTAGATTCATTCATTCATAGAACTGTATCCGACGATTGGTAAACCGTAGCTTTTTATTTCACCTTTTACCGAAATAATTTCCTTAGTTTCCTAATTTTCTTCTCATTTTTGTCCTTCCTCATTTGCCCCAAGAAGAATTTCTCATCTTTTTGCCATTCTCTTTGGACTTTTCCTTGTATATGTTCCCTCCATTATATTTCTTACGCAATCACTTTATCTAATAACATGGTCTATCCACCGGGTTCTTCTATGGTGTGCAGTTCTCTACAGCTCCCTTTCATCGATATATTATTCGATACACCATCTCTTGCTCCTTTGATCGCCCTGTTTCTGCTCACCTAATCAGATGCTGTGAAACTGCGTTCGTGGGACCTAGATTCACGGTCACTCTTCGAGTTTTTGGGGCTATACTTCCTAATCCACAGTTATTTCAATGTGTACTGCTACCAGCCGAACTCCATTCATATGATAAAAGAGGGCATTATTCAGGATATAAGGATTTTTGCGGAAGTACTCGTATGTTGAAGGAAAACGTAGAGAAATTTTGGGGAAGCAAATGCGATCCAGGGCACGTGATCAGGACCCATAAGATAACGGGCCTTTGATGATGCACCCGAAAAAAGAGACGGATGACTCGTATTCCGTGTCATTTGTCATTTGTTTTTGCCTCGTGACCACAGCCGAACTACCGTTATCGTTCGCTTTGAGATGGAATTCATACGGATTTTCGGCGACTGCGATTCGTCTTTGCTCATGTTAATGATGCGGCGGTGGATAACAGGCCCATAGTGTCACGAAATATTGCAGTGTTGCTTCGAATTGTTCATGATCGGATGAATTTCGCTTTATTATTAATGTAGGATAAGTATAGTTTACTTGGAGCATTTTGCTTATGACCTCGGTCTGTCTCTCCTCCCAATTTCAACTTCTCTCTTCAGTAAGGCCCACTCTCTTTCATTGTATCTGTAAATCTTATTCTCTTCCTATTTATCTCGCGCTTATTTGATATTCATCCCTCAAACGCAGTTTTTAATGCACTCCTCACTCCGTCCAAACCTTCTGTCTCTTCCATATCTCATCAAGAAGCTTCCCCGTATCCGCTTTGTTAACGTCCAATGCTACATACGTACGGTGTTCCTGAGCTGAAAATATTTTATGTCTGTAAGGTATCATGTAATACAACTACAGCAAAACCTCGAATTTAAATATCCGTGCCACATTTTAGCTATTAAGTATCTATAGCTATTAGGATATCTGCCAAAGCTAATAAAAGGGCCTTTGGCAATGGAAGTATTTTATTCTTGGAGCCTTAGGGTGTTCTTCCTTCCAATTTTTACGCTACATTTCGTTTGTTCCGGAACTGAGACATTTTGAATCCGGGAATTTTCTGCGATTCGTCGATAATACGGTCTTTGACCATGACTTGATGTCTAAACTCCATAAGGACTGGTTACAGAATGACAGATACCAGACAGGATAGTCTTCATGTCATCAGACCTTTTAATGTCATCTTGGTCATCGCCTAAACTATTGGTCCCTTCTGTTATCTTCTGAAGTAAAAACTTGCAGTTCATCGATGAAGGGGAGAGATAGCGATTGCTTCTTTTTATACATAACGACAGGATTAGGAAAGCTACTGTTACCGGGAGATTTCTGACCATTTTAACGAGTTACAGTCCTATTAAATTTATCGCAATATCCAATTTACACTGGAACAATGGTAATTTTGTGTAGTACATACAGGAGAGGTGCGTCTCCTAAACCCCCCCCTTTGTCCCTTTCACGGATCGGCTGCTGGACATTACGGGTGTTACTATATAAAAAAAATGAAGAGTAGATGCCTCTGGAGTAGTCTACTCCGCATATGTATCGCGTTTAGTCGTCATAAGAGAACAAATTTCCCGTCGGGAGGATGGCTGAAACCCCCAAAGTCCTTCCTCTCCCTGACTACGTGCCTGAGTACTGGTAAAATTATTTTTTACGCAATCTGATGTAGGTTTTACGCCATTCAATCACGATATTTGACGTCGTGCCTGTTTCTCTTGCAGACAAGAAGTGGTGGCCCACTACTCTCACCGGCCCCTGGACGACGACATGCGCTCCCAGATGGCGCTGGACTGGATGGCGCGAGAGCAGGAGGCGTCGGGAGGCGGCGGGGGCGGCGGGGGAGGCTCGGGGGGCAGTGGAGGCGGTGGCATCATCCGGAGGGAGCTGGCGCAGGCCGAGCGGGAGTTGGAGGCGGCGCGACTCGCTGGTCGAGAGCTCCGCTTCCCCAAGGAGAAGAAGGACATACTAATGCTTGCGCACACACAGGTGTCCGGGGGCGGAGGTGGAGGCGGCGGCGGGGGCGGGGACGGAGGAGTCCTCATGCCCTGAGGCCCGGAGGCGGCGGCGGGGAACGCGGAGGGGCGGTAGAGGAGGAGGTGGGCACGGAGGGGAGAGAACTCGAGTTTTTTTGTTATATTATTTTTTGCGTCTCCCGAAGACTCTCTCTCAAACCCCTTTTTTGGTGTAGTGGAGGAGGGGAGGGATCGGTTGGTGGAAAGGTTGAGGGGAGGAAAATTTTCGGAGGAAGCCGATGTGTTTTTGAAAAAATAATTGAAAGTTGGTGAAATGGAAGGCACGGATGATATGCCCTGTTTTCTTAATCCATGGCGGCTGGAATTCGCCTTTCTTCTTCAACCGTGAACTTTGCCAGTTTTTTTTTCTTTACAAATAAACTTTGCATCAATTTTCGCCATAACTTGTCTTTTGGTTTCATACTACAGCACACATCATCGTGCCTTAGTATGCCCAATATTGTCAAATTTTCTAAGCTATTTATCAGTAATAAATTTTCACACCGTTGAGGTCGAAAGAATTCCAGTATCAGTTTACGAGGCCTCATAATGTCCACTGTTATCAAATTTATCGAAACTTCGACAAGTTTTTGGGAAAATTTGTGCAAAACTAATTTTGGAAACATCAATGAATTTACACGAGACTGAGCAGAAAGTACTCAGTTTGCCAGTATCATCATACCCTACCGTCTTGGTGGCAGTCGCAAATTCTAGCCTCCATGACGAGTAATACTGTATTCTTTATATCACGGCAGAGTTTTCACGAGTGTGTGTGTACTGCCTGCGGTACATCCAGCAGCCATGAATTGGAAAATGGGGTAAAACTGTCTGGCTTAGCAAAATAACAATGGGTATTATGACACGTTCCCTAGTCTCTCGTCCATGCGGGTAAATAATAAATGACGATTAACTATCACAATAATTGTGAAAGCGCCTTCATTTGTTCACGATGCGCTTAGGCATTCTGTAGAATTCGTGCGGTCGCTCAACGGGAATCTCCCAAACTCAAGTATTTATTTCCTGATTCAGGCATCTAGACATAGGCGATCTGTCCCTACAGCGTAAAGTATCGTTATTGCCATTTCCGCGATAACCACGATTTTATCGCGATTATCATGGTCATCAGAAATCGCTATTTGGTCGCGATAAATCGCCACTGTTGCTATATACGTTAATTATAAGATTAAGATTCAATTTAAGATGTCGCCCTGGCCTAATTCGATCTCCATCAAAATACCGTATTGCACACAAGTGACCAGTTTCAAAGAATGATCTGGTATTTCTTTCAAAGTTGTGCTGTCATCAGTGTGATATTTTCTTTGTCTTTCGGGGCGACCTTGAAGTTTCTTTCCGACTCAAAATTGTTCATTGCCTGGCGCACTTTGAATACACGTGCTGTTACCCGTGTCTTTATCGTTTCTTTTGGCTTCCTCATTTCGCTCAGTCTATGCTGACGATTCTCTGTAACCATGAACATAGAGTAAGGACTAAAATCTAGCCATTAGACTGCGAGCCCAAAACTTCCGCAATGAGGCAGACGAGGTATCAATTAGCGCTCGGCACGTATGTCTGCGGATTGAAGCGTAATCACTTTAGTAAACATCGCTTCAAATGCTGTTTTTGCGATCGCGTCGGAATAAAGCGATGCTAAGATCTAACTTCGCAGAACGGCACCTACTCGATAGCGATCTTACCGAAGACGTATGAGATGGAGTTTTGGGAATGCGTCTGAGGTGCTTTCTAACGGCTCGATTTTTTTCCGTATCCTCTCTATGTTCATGTCTCTTATCTATGAAATGTGCTCTCTCGCCTCAAAGAGAATTGAGCATCGCGCGAGCAAGATTTTCTGCTGAGGTATGAGGAACCGAACGGAACAGCCTTTAAGCCGTGGATGCTGAGAATGGGAACGTGTGTCTTCCAATGTTTCACGTCGAATGCTCTCCTTCTGAAGTTCGCTTCCCAGCCTTCTCTTGTTTCATCCCTTCCTTGTGTCTCAGTCCCTTCCTGAGCGTGTGCTATCGGGACCATCTTCCATCAGTATCTCTTCCTCTCAACTTCCGGTAGGTTTATTCAATTGGTAACGTTCGTTGCAGAATTTCGATGGCTAATTGTAATCGATGAGTTACGATGTCGAAGGTTAACGTCGGCCACATCTTTTTTTTGTAAGAGGGTGAACTTATTGTCAATATTTAATCAAATTTTGATGAAAATAATTGATCCAAGATTGGCTACGATTGTGAGTGGTGGTCTTCGATTGTCGATTTATGTCAGTTATCAAGGAACGATGTCGCTTTCGCTACTCAAATCACTGCATAGAGCAAATGAATAATGAAAAAAATCATGATTGTATGGTCGCTGCTATTGATCGGAAACCACCACACACGATCGGCAATAAAATAGCCATTAACATTCAGTCATTCATCGTAAATCTTTTGACTATCGAAAGTTAGTTGAAGAAAGGCAATCAATTGACGATCAATAATAAGTTTATTATCGTTAATTGGTCGACAATCGAATTGGTTGTTGTGCGATAGTCATCAATTAGCCGTCGACAGTCGGTTACGTGGTATGTAATTAAGTGGTCGACGGCTACCTTCGGCAATGCAATTATTTATCACATCGTCGGCGGCCATTGGCATCGAAGATTATTTCGATTTACTGGAACCATGCAGCAAGTCTAGCGTCCGGAATGCCCCTCCGTATGAGGCGGCATCTCGAGATATTATTCGTTATTTTATTTCTCTTTCTTCAGCCATCCAACACCACCACCTCTCCGAATGGTTCTGCTTCGCTTATTGCATTGCATGTTTGTGTGTGTGAATGTGTTTCAGCGTGAACGTGTGCCTTGGGGTCTGATTATTCGTAAATATCCGAAGCTCTCTCCACAAAAATGAAAGTATCATCGTATTCTTTACACAATTACGGACCATGTTCATCGGGTCTCGTCTTTCTGTTGACCGAAGTACTTACAGAAGAAGGTTTAGCGAATTCATCCACTGCACTTATTATGCAGTATTCATTTCCAACTAAGAGTATTAGTATTTCTAGTGATGTGTGGCTCAACTCGTCAATTCTATCATTCCCCGAGTGCCATTTTTACCATTGCGTAAGGTTCAAGTGATTGAATATTCTGTTGAAATTTTGTACGTAAAATTACAAATCGATTCGAAAAGAATGAGTTGAGTCGATATATTTGAACGATGGCTTTAAAAACAGACTATGAGACTCTATATTAATTAAAACCGTGAATTCCAAAACAGCACAGATCCATTCAGGAAAGTATTAAGATGAACCACTTTTTCCGTGCATCTTTAAAGCTGCCAAAGCCATCACTTCAACTTTTCTCCATGAATTGATAAATTTCTCCATTTAGTATACATTCATGGGGAAAAAGAAATAAACTTTCTTGTATCCCAAAACATATTCATCTAAAATCCTTCCCAGGAGACTAGCCGACCCTTTTTTGAAAAGCATGGCTTAAATTTCAGTTTTCTTTCAATGCATCGTACGCCGAAGGGATGGGTTTTTGTGCGAGAAAGTTACATAAAATTTCCTTACATGGACACTTAGTGTACAACATTGGTGCAGAATTGATCCTCAAATTCATCATAGATTATCGTTAGAAATCCTGACACAGTCTTTATCATAAAAAAATACTATTCTTCTCAGCTCGGTAACGTCTCTGAAAATTAATTAAACGTTTCAGGTGCTTTTTTCGGAGATTAATTTTGACTGCAAGAAGAAATATTGTGCTTTTATTATTTGTTCAGGCTCCAGAAAGTGGAATAATTTAGTGCGTAAAAAACATTGGCAATTTTTCTTGTAGCAAATGGCTTCAACTCACTTCATGAGACTCGGATGACAGGCACAACTCCTACTTATAGAACAGTGAGGATGATCCTTTGAGTATATACTGAACCACAAGTTATCCCTTTTACTTCAGACTGGTCTGGACATTGACGCTGGTTGCTATGGAAGCACTTTAGTAAAAAGTTACCGATATCCTTTTGTATCAATTTGATGACCTCATGTTAAATCCATCCCTTTTTCTATGCTCGAAAAGCGTATTCGTCTGCCAACGATAACGTCCGTTCTCCGCCCATGCAGAGCAGTCCCCGAATCCGACCGCGTCCTAACCGTACTGCCCTGATCGATTGGCCCTGCCTCGTCCCAACCTTTCAATTCGTCTCGCTGCTACACATCGACCCCTTCTCCGCGACCAGAGAAAAAGAAATTTCTGGATGTTTTTTTCGTATGTCCCGAGCCCAACCTGATCCCACCAGGCCCGGCAAAAATAAATCAGCCGGAAAGAATGCGAGGAAGGGAAATATCTGCGGGGGATGATTTCGAAGACCTGCATACGATCCTCTTCGGCACCGCCAACCGACGAGCAAAAAAAGATGCTCCTTCGTTACATTAAGAAGACGGGCGTTGATGAGGGGTTGGTTTCGCAGGCTGTTGGCACTGGGGAAGGAGTGAGAAAGGAAACCGTGGAAAGATCATCTGGTCTCACAAAGAAAAAGGTAACGATTGAAGGAGGAGGAGATGACAGTTAGGACAAGGGTTGGATCAGGGCGGGGACTTCGAAAACCTTCCAGAGGATTCCAACGAATGGAGTTGTGTACGTTGAGTCATTTGGTGCGCATTTACGTTTTCAAAACTTTAGGTCGGATGATGGTCACTTTAAATTGATAGCTTAGTAAAATTTTATCAAATCGTATTTAAATAGTGTTTGATTCGTAAATTACCGTTCCTGTATGGACTACGTTATTTATAATAAAAGATCAGGAAATATATGTCTCATCATCAACATTTTCATGGATTAGGCATACCGAAATTGATAATTTTCTTACAGGATACCCGACTGGTCAGTTAAAAATTGAAAAATACCCTAACAGCAAATCATTTTCTGCTTGAAATTTACCTCTTATATTTTTTCGCTTGGGATCAAAACTGTACATAATAGAAGATTAAACCAATATATACCGGGAATGAAAGAGAAGAGACTGTAATGGAGCAGGAATTAAAGTGAGGATAACAAAGAGGGAATTGAGGTGACGGGATCGCGAAAGATAATGATATTAGATTTTAATTTTCAACATTTTATTTTTCCTGTTTTTCTGATAAATGGTAAAATAAGACACTAAATTGAGGGGTCTTTTTTCTATGCTTTCTGTATTTGCTTAACTCTAACACAGACGCTCTTAAATTTGTTGACGACCGAATATAAATCGTAACTGCGTGGTAAGGGAACGCTTAGTAGAAAATAACCACTACTCATGATGACGAGCAACGAAATGCTTGGGGTTATGTTTTGTTTCGTAGATTTGTAAACGTATTAATTTGTTAATTCGTAATGAAGTTGAATACATTAAATAAGAGCAGATTACAAAATTTCACAAAATCTCTAAACGACAAAACAGTCAAGACCTTCCCTTCCTCTTAAGTAAAATAACTTTGTCGAGTTAGCTTTAGAAAGGTGTAAACTACAAAGTAAAACAACTAAAGTCATCAAAAGCTGTATACTACAAAGTTATTTTATTCAATATGAAGCAATTTCACCTAGCAAAGTCTTGATCTAAATTTACCTTCCCTTCCGTTTTAAGAATAACCAACTCTTCTTCAGGTGTATTTGATTCGTGCGAAACGGCATGTATTTTTATCATTGTCAAAAACAAATGAATATGGTTAAACGGGTGAAGTAAGCCCTTTGAATGAATGTGGGAAGGAAATCAAATTATGAGATTAGAAGAAAGGGTTAGGAAAGTTGACATGATGGGGTCAAGGGGAAATGCATTTCGTGGACTTGCGAGCTTGTTTGTTTGTTTGTTTGCTGGGGTGCAGTGTTAGAAGGGGTGGAGGGAGGAGAGGGGATGGTTGAGGAGGGAGGGAGAGGGTGGGAGGGAGGACAAACCAGTTGTCCCACACGGACAAGTGACTGCTGCCTCCACAACCTCCACAAACTCTGCCTTTCCTCCTCTTGGCACGGATCCAGTTGCTTCGGTGGCCGCCGATCGAGGAGAGAGGGGGGCTCTGCCTCCTTCACTGGAGGCTGCGGGGGGATGCGGGGAGTCGAGATGGAGTGAGGGGAGGAGGTGGGCTTCATAAGGAGTGGGTGGGGGTCGGGGGAGGCCGAAATCTCCGCGGATGGCAGCTAGGATGAAATTTCGGTGGGAATCGGTCGGAGACTTCAACGCACGGCTAAGGGAATGCAACCCTCATCAGAATCAAATTCCCCTCCAAAGTCGTAGAAAAATCAGCACCACTAACTACGTAAATAGGTGCTGCACTTCTCTATCTTTGAAGGTGCCCAAAGGGGTGCCTTCTCTCCTGGCGGACTATTTTTCAATAGTTTCAAAAATCTGTGAGTTATATTTTACAAATGTCATGGGGTTGATTTTTAATGTCTTAATTTTCGCTATTATTTTAGGATAATATGTATGATATAAAGTCAAATTAACTGTTTTCCTTGAGCAGAATTTCTTTTATTTCAAGCGGTAGGAGACTTACCATTACGACTGCCAACGTTGTGGGTAAAATGCTGGTGGACCTGTAAAAAACATTTATTCTTCTCCTCTGTTCTTTTTTTTATTAAAATACAGATGTAACTGGTCTAATGGATTCCCATGTATAGAGGTTGATTACGCGCTCTAAATTCAATTACAAGACGCCAAATTAAAAGAAATTAATTAAGTTCAGGTCACCTCTCGCTTATTTCTGTGCACACTATTAAAAATCTCGTTGTCCATCCATTTTTGTCACTTAACTTCACCGAGGAGAACTTCACAGGGGTGGAGATGTCATCCAATAGCTGAACTCTTGCTATTCTTGACCTGTTGAAATCACTGGAATGCAGAAACTATTGTGACCCAGAAATTAAATGATCCACCGGCGAATTCAAAGCTTCAGAACTAATCATTCTTATATACTTTGTTGACGTGCCAGTGTAGCCTTCTGCTATAATTGGTCGGACACTCTTCTGGGATCGTCCCCGATATCTTGATATGCTAATATGGAAGAATATAGTGGCTAGATTTTTCATCCCTCTTGAGAGATGAAAACCAGAAGGAAATCGGAAAAGATCCGTAGATTGTCTCTTATTTTCGGCGTAATCCTAAGTTTTAGACCATTTTATGCCAACCCTCATCATAGGGCTGATCTTCATTCATTTTGAATTTTCTTCCTTCTTCTTTTAGGATAGATGGGTGGACACATCAAATTCGCAATTTTCTTTTAGCAGAATATTTTATTACTTTAAACTCTATCAGACGCACTGTTACGCCTACCTACGTTATGGGTAAAATGCTTATAAACGTTATATTACGTTTTTAACCCTCTAATTCAGTCAAATATACTCTTAATTTTCATGCTAACTTCACCAGGTTCCGGTCTATGAACGTCGCCGTTAGCGCATGGCTACCAGAATTTCATGCCAACTGCATCCTACGGATAATTTATCGCTAGTTGTGTTTTTTATATAAACTGGCCTTGGTCTTCTCTCTCCGTGGGGGGGCGCAGTGGCTGGGATCAGATGGGTGTCATCGAGGTGGACGCTGTCGGGCCAGGGGGGCGGGGGTTCGGAGGGGAGGCGGCGAAGATGGGAGGGGGGGGGGAATGCACTGGACACCGCTGCTCCCGTGGGTGGCATTTGTTACCTGGCCGTAACATTTGATGGTCGTGGGCGAGAAATGATGCGGCTCAGTCCTGTCAACTCGCGGCAGTTTCTTTCGGGGATAAGTTAATCTCTCCTGCCTCTTGACATCGCGAAAATATCATTCACCCGTTGATAAAAATTTATTTGGCAAAAGAATGGCATTTTTTTGTCCGTCAAAGGTGGAGTTATTAAAAATAAAATGTTATTATCACCAACAGTCATCAAAGATTGGTTTGACGAAGCTCTCCACTTAATGCTTCTTTCGGATTATCTTTTAACACCTACATAATTCCTCTGGTGTACATCTACCATCGCCTGCTCAATATATCCTATCCAAGGCCTACCTCTGCCCTTCCACTCGCCCTTCAACTATAATTTTCATTATACCATCGTGTCCTACGTGCTTCTCATTTTACTCAGTGCGACTTTGCAAGATTAGATATTTTAGTCACCAACTTACAATTTTATTGCAATAAAGTCATAAGGTCATCCTAGCCGTGTACTTAACTTCATCAATCATGTTATCTGCTCTATGGGTGGTTTGGCATGGTTTTCCGCTCTTTCTCTGGTTTCCTGATATCATCACCGATCTTTTTTAGTTTTAAATGCGGGATCAGATTGGTGGGGCGGCTAGATTCCTACCCAGAAGATCCGGGCTCAAATCCCGGATGTAGTAGAGATTTTTCAGTGCCTACCCGAGTGCTTTACTGGGGCATTTTAAGCACAGCATCCCGTCCGTTGGATGGGACGTTAATCCGTGGCTCCCTTAGGCGCATTTTTGTAATAGCAGGCTAATGTAGACGCCAGGTTACGCCTCCATTCTTTACCATGGCACAAATGACCGAGGCTATCAGTCGCCTCCTCCAAATTTTATGCCATACAAATTTTCTTGGCCGTTTTTTTCCTGTAGAAACTCATTTGGATCGCTAAATTTGTACTTAACCTGCTCTCGTATTAATTAGAAAAAAATCTGTCGCCTTATCTGCGGCGAGGACTTAGAGACGAGATGCTCAAGTGGTATCCATGTCCGTTCGCCCACGATGTCATGGTTTCATTGGCTTTTCGCCCACGGTTCGGTGGCTTTTCGGTGACAAGGGAGGGAATTGCGCTGTGTATACCGCTCCTCACCCGCGTGGGACTTTTTTAAGACTCCGTGTCGAGGCTCGACTCGTAAAAAGGAACACTCCTACGAGTCTTTCCGGGCTGGTCGGAGAATTGAAAAGTCAGGAGACATGGAGCTTCGAATTATTCCGAGGAGTACACGCTCATCTCCCAGCCGCGTGGGCACGGATTTTATCAAGGAGCAAGAGGAAATCTGGATTGAGAGGTGCAACTATAGGCGGAAATGTTGTTCGTAATGCCCGAATCAAGTTTCAGAAGTCAGGTTGTGTATTTTGATCCCACGCCGTTGCAGATTTTATTGTACAATTCCTCTCACTTTCAAAGCCAAGATCTCTGGGAAGAATTGATAAAAGTGGATTTTTTTTAGGTTGAATTGTTTTTGTGAAAGAGAGATATTTTTATGCAGTATTATTTTCGGTAGTAGAGTATTACGTAAACAATATCCCACGAGCCATTTCTTGGAGCAAAAAAAAAAAAACAAAATTTTCGGAATCCACTCAATATCTTAGCCCCTAATCAATGTACTTTCATTGGGTTTGCCAATCTTTTGGGTAAACTTCACCTTTTAGAAGTTTTTTTTAAATAGCCGTATTCCCATTATTTTTAAGATTTTCTTTAATGTTAAAAATATTGCTTAGCGATACCTAAAGATTTTCGTACTTTGGGACTTAGCGATAGACATTAGTAGCAATAAGGATTTGCATTTGACTTGACAGTGAGGGTTTTTTTTTTCTTTTAATCCACAGATTATAATTTTCAGCCACCCAATGATTCGGCCAAAGAAGACTTTGCCAACATTTTGTATTGCAATACCTCGGTACGCTAATTTATAGCTAGTGTGCGCTAGTATATTTACTTTATTTATCAAATCAGCGCTTCATCAAAGTTCTCCATGCATCATTTTTTTCTTGTACCGTAATATATGGATTACCCCACCATCTCTGCCGGAAAATTTCTCCGATAATATCAGTAGCACCCCCAACACTGCCAGAAACAAAAGAATGATTTCCTTTTTAATAAATAAATTAGTGATACCACACGATGGTAGATGGGGCAGATCGTTACACTTTTAATGGATGTATTCGATGAATTTATCATAATTTAGCGTAATATATAATTAATCCACGAATCGATAATTTTTCTACTCATGCCGTACGAAATTCATGGTCCAGGGCCCTCTTCCAGGAGATTTCAGCGGCAATGTCAGCATCTTGCTCGACATTGCGAGAAACACGGGAATTTTCCCCCTCGTGATCACAAGGTTTTCGATCTCCGGACCCTTTTCGGCCATGACCGTCGCCTGTCCCGCATCCACCGCCGAAAGAACGGGAACCGAGCCAGAGAAGAGAGGGAGGGAAAAGGGGGTGAGGGGAGCAGGGTATTATTTTTTTACCCCAAACTATGCGCGGAATCCCGTGGACGTTTGTGGGAATAAAAAGATCACCGGGGAAATAAGATGAGGGAATCGTGTCGCGGGTAATGGATAGAAATAATGGGATGAAAACCGGAGGACAATACACGACGGGTCGGTAGGCATATATGTAAAATGGTGAGGAGGGCCTTTTTTGAGGAGCAGCAGCTTTTTCGGCATGATTTCTCTCAAAGAGAGTGATGCACAGCGTCGAAGTTTACTTAGGAAGGCATCTCAAGATGTGGACTCGAGCTGGGGGGGGGGGAGGGGGGAGTAGTTTGGGATTTCGTCCACGGGAGGGAGTGGAAGAGGTAGACGGGGGAGGCCTCCTCGCGGTGGGGGCGGGGCAGGAGGACTTGAGTCCGATTGTTTCGTGAAGTCACCAGTGTCGGGGCGAAGAGGAATGACCAACGTTCCTGGAATTTAAAAACGGTTCCCCCTTCCCCGTCGTCTTCGTCTTGGAGACGCGGTCCGCTGTCCAATCCTGGATTCCCGTCCATTTTCGTCCATCGGGGAGGGATAGTTGGGTACGTGGTTAGGGGGGTTGATCTGGTAAAAAGGGGGAGATTTGGTGTTCTAACATGCCCCCAACTCCCTTATCCCGCTTCGCCCGCCCCCTCACCCCTTCCCCATCCCCTCAAGTCCTGCTGCCCTCGACATGTCCAAGAAAACGACCGCGAAGGTGGCTTCGTTACGAAGAGTACGCGCTTATGTTCGGCAATTGCCACGACTCAATCTTCCCGAAATGCAGGGCTAAAAGGTTTATAGTGCATTAACATATCAGACTGGCAATTTTCCTCAAAAAAAAGGTTGAATTACTACCGGTTTTTGTATGAAATTCGTACATCGTCGAGTGATGCGAACTGGATCGAAACCGGTAGTAATTGAACCTTTTTCAGCCGAAAATTGCCAATCTGTTGTTTTAATATGTTAGACTCACACCATATTAAGCCTTCAAACACATTCTATTAGCTTATAATGTGTGCTGTTTGACCTAATATTAGCTAATACCGCGAAAGTTTCGTTTTTTTTTATTCTCTCAAGTCCCAATGAACTCTGCTGAAGCGTCAGTTAACTCAAATCGAAATTTTAATAAATTCATACGATTTAAATGTTTAAGTGGCTGAATTAATAAAATAATTGTGAACATTTATAACCAACACTCAATCTTTCTAAAATATGGGGAAAAACTATCATGAAAGGGCTCATTCCGACCGATTCTTCAATGAAACTGTGCTTGTTCAGGATTTTGTATTGCTTGGTAACCATGTTATTCGAAATTAGATAAAATGAAAGTTGATTCGAACGAATTATTCCGGTGAAATATATATTTCGTGAATTTCTGGACTAAATTAAACATTCCGCTGCCATAATTCTCCTACAGATTATTAAGACTACCGTGCTTGCCTCCGCGATAGTCCATTTCTTCGGACGGCACCGGGCTTCTTCAGGTTACTGAGGTGTGACAACCCCAGAGACACTGTCATCCGAGGAAATGGGCCAACGCGGAATCAAACCCGAAATAGCAGTATTTTCACAAATAACCACCCGCGGAAGCCTGCATAAGGACTCCTGCAGATTACTCCATGTATTTTTGTAAATCTTTCATCAATATCTGTACGGAAGTCGTCAGCAGACCCCTTCTCCCATTTAACGATTGCTTTATTAAAGTATTTTCCCCAGTTCGGTCGATTTTTCTGGAATTTGGTTCATTTCTCTAAAAACCTGTATTAAGGGAGTTTTCTCGAGACTGCCATCTTATTAGGTTTTATAAAGCGCATCTATGATATTTTTGGGTCCTACCGAGGCTGTATTCGCAAGTTGGACAGCAAATTGGTGGCCAAAAAATGGGGCTCTATCGCAAATGGTTACGTCGACTTATCCAGTATTAATTATTGTTTTTCCTCATCCATTTTGGATATGTTAGCCATCGATATGAGTTATCAGTTGAGTTCTTTGAGAAAAGAATTTAACCCACAAAAGGACTATTCAAAACTTACGTCGTCCAAAATGCGTTCTACCACAATTATTTCGGATAAGTGGGATATTGTAGTTCAGCATTGACCCCAGACTGACTGTCCATCGATCTTTATAACCCATAGATGGAGAGGCGGCTCATGACTGTAGAGGCCGGTATAAGCCTCCCCTTTTCGCTCTCGCGGTAATTTCAGTTTTTTCTCCCAAAATGCTCTATTTTCTTTTTCAGTTTATCTATAAAAATATTGTTTGCAAAGTTATTTCTTGACACAGGAATTTTTACCTTACCTTAAGAACAAATTACCTTTCAAATTAAAACAAATTTTGATATTAGAAGAGTAACATATATTTTTTACATTTACAACAAACATTTCGGCACCCGGGAACCTCTCTTTCGGCCATATATTTTTTCGGGATGGATTTCTCGCTTAAAACTAACTTTATAATCTTTAAATTTTCAGGGTACATATTAGACTTTTGTTAACATTAAACCGCGTCTCTAGTTCGAAAATTTACATCCGAGAAAACTGTGTGGTAAACTTTTAAAATATAAAAGCCTGGTTACACAGTACATTTACCCGTACGAGTTTAGGATTGCCTATTTGAATAAAGGCGTGAACGAAAGCAAAAATTCACTGTGTAACCGCCCAACTTACGCCAATGAATGATCAGAAATTAGAACTTGTTCTAATTCAATTCATGCACTCGGGCATGTTCCGTTCTGGTCCACCGAAATCGTAGGTGCATTCACACATTGACTCGCACGTGTTAATGCAGCGTGCAGCCAGGCCTTCAGATGAGGGGAAATGCTGACAAGGATTTACTTCACATGGCATGAGAAAATCAAGTTGATCGCTAAAATTTAAACTAGTTATGCGTCACGAAAAAAAAGACGGTCGAGCGGCAGTGATGCAGCCCCTGAATATCGCAAGCGACCGTGGAATCGGTGGGCGGGAACGAGGGAATCTTCGACATTTGCATGCCAAATAATTGATCCCCCTACCTCCCTTCACTCTTTCAACTTCGCGCTGGAAAAGGTCCCCCCCGGCCCACGGGTAAAGACGATAATAAGACAAAAGGTAGCCACGCCGAAGATAACGCATCGGACAAGGGAGAGAGGGAGGGGTTGTCTCTGGTTGTAGTGTTAGGAGAAGGAATGGGTAATGTTTTTTTCGGAGCGAACACAGGAACGGGTGGGTGAACGTAGCTGGAGGGTAGAGAGCCTCCTTCCCTCCCCCCCTCCTTAAAGAAGTCGTTGGAGTGGGACGTTTGGGGAGAAGAGATGAAACTTGACTTCATATGCAATCTCATTAGCATAATGGCCGGGCGTCCGTACACGTAACACCGGGAGTGACCTATACCTATCGGAATGTGGCTTAATACGCCAAATAATTGTCCTGGAACTTCTTCCTTTTTTCTGCCCGTCTTCCTCTTGTTCAGGAGAGAGAGAGAGCGGTGCGGGGGTGAAGAAATTGGAAGTGGCCCCGAGAGGAAAACACGATCAAAGTGGAGGATAATTTGGTGTTTTTTGGCGAAAACGTTTGCGGTGGGGACCGAACAAAAGACTTAATGCCGATGAGGCTGAACAGATTATAAGGGAGTGGGTAAGACAGGGTCTTTTTGTAAAAGGAGGACTAAAAGAGTGGGAAGGATTCGTGATCGGGGGAGGAAAATGTTCTCAATGGTATGCGAGGGAAGTTTGCACGCTGAGGAATGAGAAACAAAAGACTTTGACTGGGCGCAGTTGCCTCACCTTATCGAGATTGCTATCCATTGCCAGATGAAAAGACTAAAGCTAAATTAGACACATAGCTCCAGCTCTTCACTATTATCACGGCGACCGTGAAGACTTTTCGCTCATGATACCGCCGGCATTTCCGCACGTTTATATTCCCGTCTTTGTGTGATTGTGTGTGTGTGAATGGTAGTATTATGCCCTGTCTATACTCTTTTGCCAATGCAGCTCTTATTCTTCCTTTAAATAAATGTTCTTTTGATGACATGAGATGAGGTGGTTGGTTGGTATCTCCATTCCTAGTTAGTACCCACCACATTGGGCTGACGAAGGACCAAGATTAGAGCAATATTGGCTTTCGTGCTTCATGTGGTACCCTATATTGGCATCTCATGATATACCTACGTAGTATTGGCTGCCTATTTGCTTTATATTCATCACCAACTGCCAGCCAATATAGGGTACCGATGGAACCTAAACATAGGCCAGTGTTGTTTGGCTTCTGAGGATGCTTTCGCATGTGCGTTCACTACTTTGGAAGTAGTTTCGTTCTTATTCCAGTGAGCATTATCATTTCAAAAATCTTCTCACTTCAAGTTGAGTTCTTGAGTCGGTGTGCATTTTTTGCTTTCCTCTGGTTTCCTCCGGTTTGACAACCACTTGCTCTCATCACTTTTGTTGCAACTGTTTCTCTGATACCCTGACTGGAGTCTTCAAACAAAAGCCATTGCTCAACCAAGTCAGCACGTGTACAGAAAACCCAAAAGCATGTAGGTAGCCATTGATAATGTCAAATCCGAGGAAACTTGTTCGCCAACCTGAGTTGGTTGGAAAGCAGGATGAAAAATAGGGTGATAGAGAGGAAGAGAGAAATAAGATTGGAAGGTAGAATATTGAGAGGAAAAGGAAGGGAGAGGAAGAGAGAGTAAGGGAGAAATATTAAAAAATACTAGCCCCTAGGATGTGCTCTCTATCTCTCAATGAGAGACGGAAGATGTAATAGCATACAGATTGATTTCAAATGTGACCCCAAGGATGGTAGAGGGCATGAGGCAGGGATGTGATGAACTGCTGCTGCCAAACCACATCTTTTGAACTCCAAACCCTCTGCGCACCTTACTCCCTCCAAGTGAACCAGAGCCAATGTACCCTGCAAGAAATCCCTGACCCCACTCATACCCTAAAAAAGACTCCCATCAAGAGCAAAACCTAGCCATCACCTGTGAAATCCATGATGTGGATGAGGAGCTAGCAGTCTTAACCACTGGTCATGCTACTAGGTGGCTAGTTGGCTGGTTGGGATGTGGGCATGGAAATAACCCACAGGGTGGTAAGGAAAGAGAGCGGTTGCTCTTTGACTGATGTACGCTACAGTGGGAAAATTAGTGCAGCGGCTTGATGAAGTGGACTGCTCATCAACCCCTTCCTCCACTTGTGGTTCACCGAGTTAAGTTCCCCCTCCTCCCTCGTCAACAGATATTTAGCATCTCCCGCCCACCTATACGTTCCCTCCCACACGGCTGAGAAAGCCTTCCCCAGGATCCCTCAGCAATTTCTCCCACTGCTCTAATGGCTGTGTCTTGTGCGGTGGTTACGAGGACATTAATTGGGTCAATTTCTACATGACTAAAAATAGGAGTGTGACATTCCAGCAAATCTGTGATAGGTTGATTTTTTTAACGGAGGAAAAATAATGTTTTTGTAGAGTTGAAGTTCTTTTTTTGTATTGATACGAGAAGAGAGAAAAATAACATTGACTGAATATGTGTGGGAGGATCTTTATTTTAAATATGTATCGTGACTGGATATTTTATTTTTTTGTTCATTTGAGACACTTTTTGGAATCCGGATGGACGATTTGGTTGAAGTGAGAGTGAAGGAGATGAAGTTGGCAGAGATGAGTGGAGAGATGCATCGCCTCCGTGTAAATACGGACTTGTACATAGAAAAAAAGTGCTGTTTGTTTTACCGCCTGCTTTATTATTTTAACTTTTGAGTCTTGTCTCAATTGTGTTATTTTTCCCGTGAGAAAACAAAAACATGTTTGAATGAGCATGGTCATGCAGATCTGTGTCATGGTCTCCCAATTTTCCATTACCACTTCCCTTTTTTATCCAGGTGGGGGTGAATTTATGAGTGAATGGGGAAGGTTCGTCATTTGGGCCGTTTCCCAAATGTGGAGAAATACTGTTTTTTGTGTCTCATAAAGTCACTTAGAATCCTAACCCTATTACATCAAAACCCTGCCATTCACCTAAAATTGCCATGGTTCTTTATTTTTATCGCACACATTTTTGTAACATTTTTGTGACGGTGGTGGTGCATACTGCAGTGCAATAGAAATAGGTTGAGAAATAAACAGCAATTTGCCTCCTGAATGTGAGTTTTCATTGTTTTTTTCTTGTTTCCCGCCCAATGTAGGTTACTCTGAGATTTTTGAAAGAAAATATCAATGAAAATTTAGAAACCTATCTTGGAAATTTGTAATACAGAATGTTACAATATTGACTAAAATGACCTCTGGATAAAAGGAGAGGATTTAGGTGGATTCACTGAGGCTAAAGTGAGCTAAAATAGGATAATTTTTCTTTTCATTTAATGTCCTCTTTGACTGGGCTGGATCACCAAGCATTTCTTTCCGAGTCTTCATTTAGGGTGTTCTGGCCCCCTCTCTTTCATTCACCCCTTGGGAGACTATTGTTGGCAACCATAAAATTTAGTTTGGCCCCAATGCAGAGGATAACCTCATTGATAAGAGGTAACCGTGCCTGTCAGAGACTTTGGGATATTCAACAAATTAAGTTAGGCAATTTGAGCCCTCTTCTCTCCCTCTCTTATGTACTCAGCTGATGGTGCTTAGTGATAACTGAAAATGATGGATTGGCGATAGTAGTGAGAGCCTGGAACAGTACGAGGTTAGGTTATCTTATTTTAAACAAGGACGCCCTAAGATGTTTTATATTTAATAATACATGAATAATAATATATACAATGGGGTATAACTGCATGCTGCACCCATTACTTGAGAAATAATTAAATAATTTGGATCATGGTACTTGAATATTTTTTTTTATTTGGACTACATTTTATCTGGCTCCCACCCATTTAACATATTTGGATGGGCAGTACTCCCTCAGATCCCCTTCATAAATTCCCCTTGCTCAAGGACTACAGTGCCCAATACAAAGAGAAAGAATGAATGAAATAGCCCTGCTTTACAGGAAGCTATATAAACAAATATAGGCATCAAGGAATACCCATGCTGGCATGGTTAGAAGACGATCAGTAAGTCTTGGAGATGATGAATGTGGAAGGCTGGAAGAGGGCATTAGCGCGTAGTGGAGGCAGATTAAGAAAGAGATCAAAGCTCACATTATGAGTTGTTGGACCAGGAGGATGGAAAAAGGACATGCCGCCCTAATGTTAACCCAGATAGAACATATGGTGAAACCCATGAAAGTACCACATGGATATTTTGTGGAAATTGCATGAATGTGGTCACTGTGCCCACAAATCTTCCACCATGATCAGGCATGTAACCAGGGGGGGCTTTGGGGGATCAGCCCTACCTAAAAGTTTTTCCCTCGTGCCAGCAATATATCCACCAAGGAGACTGAGGTTAGGGTTGTCAGAAAGTAGAACCAGGGGCTCCTACTTTCTGTGACACCAGTTTTCAATACAATTACCTTTCATTTCTGCCAAAAAATCACATATTTAGAAAAAAATCCATCGCTCAGTCTCCTTTGTGAAAGGACAACGTATGATAAATACATGGAAAGATCAGGAGGATCATGGAAATAACTGGGGTGCGAAAATCACGGAGACTAATTAAAGTTCTTGTGAAAGGAAAAAGACACAGGTGCATGATTAGACTGATTGCTGGGCTACCAGGCATGTAAAATGATTGCTGATATTTCCTTGAGGAAGTACCAAAGATGACAATAAATTTCTGTATTAGACAGACAAATATGTAGCTTTTTTATTGAATGTAAGGTCTTCTGATGTGTTTGAATCACCCACTAATAACCAGTGTATGCAATCCGAATACAACTCAGACCCTTTCCTGAAAAAAATTCTGGCTATGTACCTGAGAAAGATACCAATTTCCCCAGTGAAATCTGGGTTTCTCCATCATTAATTTCATTTCACACCCTCATGGATTCCACTGAAATTCTGTAACCTACTATTTTCCACCAAGGATCCACTTAAATTCCACTTAGGTTATACATCTCTACCATGTTGGCTCGATTACAACGTAGAAATTCCCATGTGGTATCCATTCTAACAATAATTTTCTAGCAGAGGTGAAATTTTTTGCTTTATGCATTAAATGCTTATCATTTTCAAAAAAATCCACATTGCATGCCTAAGTATATTTCAATCAAATCCAGTAATTCCCTCATTATTCAGGAATATCCTCATAATTTCCATGCAATTTTCAAAGTGGATATTTTTGGATAATAGGAAAATATGTACTCACACCAAAAATATTTCTCTGATGTCAGAGTATCCCCATGGTGTCCATGTGAATCCACCCACCAATTCCACCTTGATGATGGTAGCTAGAAATTTTTTTGGCGATACATCAGAGAGGGTTAGACTCTTCTGCAGATGTCAGTGGTGAAGAACATAAGTCCTTAACTGTAAACAACATCTGGGGTAAAATCCATGAAAGCTGTTGCCAGAAGAGCATTTTGAGGAAGATTACTCTGGATGATAAAATCAAAAATTTTTTAAGTGTTCCCTTGAAATCCTTCTCTCACTAGAGCCTTGCATCAGTGCAAATTTCTCATATTAATGCAGTTGCTGTAGAGCGGAATCTCCCTTCTTGGGCTCACACTGCAGTTTTGCTGGTTCAGTGGATAATGGGTGTACATACTTCAATCAGCATGGTGTGAACTAGAAGTGGGTGACATGCAGATTCACTTCTGGCCTCTGCCCAGATTTGGTGCCTTCTGCCAATGGGAGTGGGCAGAGGGAAGGAGGAGGATCATGGGGTAGCCACTATTCCGGCCCACTGCAACTAGGGACTATGCTAGCAGCCCTCCCAGGGCAGTGATTCAAGATTGTGGCTTGGACCTACTGCTGGTACACGACTATCAATGGAAAATTGTAGGATTTTTCTTCTTCATAGGGAAATCTTTCCTTTCAATAGAAACATTAAATTATGGTTTCACTAGTAGTGGCCCACATTGCCCTAATAATGGCATTGGGATTTCCCTGTCCTACTCCTTCCATCCCTATCCGTTCCCTGAAGGTGTCATCGGGCTCCATTGTGGTGGCACCTCCTACCCTTTCTCTTCTACGGTCCTTCCCCTCCCAAGGTGTGCGGGTGAAAAGTCTCGGGCTTACAGGCCCAGCCCTCACAAGTGCAACCCCGCCCTGGGTCCTCGTTTCACCGGCTGCGATTTGGCACTTCTAATTTCTGGGCTTTCCCAAGCTGGGAGCAAGAATGAGGCCAGTATCAGACTGAGCATGCTTGAGAGCATCGCCTAGGTGGAGCCAACCGCCTTTTTTTTCCAGCATTAGTTGTCAAGCTCCACTCTTGAGGTGATGTCAGGGGATGGGGTTGGTAGCACAGGGAATAATAATAATTTTTTTATCTGTCAGGTGATTTGATTGTAAAAATATAGGACACGTCAAGGAGTGAGTGAGCTACAAAAAAAGTTCAAGTAAAAAAATGTTGCATATGAGGAAATTCATCCAAAGAATAAAATAAGAAAACGTGTTTCAAAAGAAACTCTTGAAGCTTGCACTTGAAGAGGGACATTGTCTTTACTCTCTTAACTTCCGGTGGAAGCTTATTAAAATAACAATTGGCAGTGGGGCATAACTTCAGTTCTTACTTCTTATAAATATTTGGTGGAGGCTTGTAGCACTCCTACTATAATAACAATGATAAGTGTCATTGGTTGCATAATTAGGAATATTCTGTTTGGCAAAAAAATTACAGCATACTTGTACACACAGAGGAGAGGTAAGATACTAAATTTCAGAAATATAAGGCAACATGTAGAGTAAGTAGGCATTTTACCTATGAGCGGCTGTATCCTATTTTGAATATTATTCTAGAATTGGGTCTAGGGCCCCAGAAGAGGATACTAAACATAACATGCAAGTAGAATTCACCATAACATATTTACAATAATACATTAATATCTACAGTTTTTCTGATAGACAGAATCAATATACAAACAGAATTCAATTTACTGCGAAGCTTCTGTATATGTTGTTCTCAAGAGACTTGATTATCAAGAGTTACGGAGAAAAGAAGAACTGAGATGATGTGGAATAGGTTTACCATCAATTTTGACAGATTATGACCGATTTATGTAGCTAAAATAAAACTATTTTTTCAAATGTCACAACTTGGCTTGCCCCCCCCCTAGACCATGAATCATGTTCTTGAGTTCTGGATTGATGCAGATTGGGGAGCAGCTCATTTCTTTAAAGTAAACAATAGGCACAAATTTGGTATCTCAGTTACTAATCTTGCCATAAAAATATTCAGCAGCACTGTTTAGTGACTTTGGTCATCTATTCCACCAATAGGAGGCAGGTGGGTAGGGCCACCAACAGACATCTTATGGCCTGGAGTAGAGTTTGGATGTGAGATCCCTTAAGAGAAATAGCCCCCTTAAAGGTCGGGACACACATAACCGCACCGAGCCAGCACCAACACACAGCCCCGGCACGGATGACTGTTGGTCACGGTGATAGGAGAACACACTGGCCCGTCACTGCTCCAAGCGACGGCCGTCAGTATTGTCTCATTTCTGTTCCTAGCGTGGTGTGTTTTTCTGATTTTGATCATGTTTTCAAACTTTCGGAGCAGTGATCCAGCGATGATTGCCTTGGCTCTAGATGAAGAGGAAAAAGAGGAAACTTTGAGGAGGCGAAGAAAGAGAACTTGGGTGGACAGTGCATGGAAATCAAGACCCATTGAGGGAGAATTTAATACCCTGTTTCATCGTCTCATGGATGATGAAATCAAGTTCTACGCATATTTTCGAATGACACAAAATACTTCAATAAGTTTTTCGCTCTCTATGTTGCACGAGCCCACACCGTCACCGTAAAAAGTAAACGGAACTAGACGGTGACGGTGCGGCCTCGGCGCAGTCTCCGAGCACGAAGATGGTGGTGTGTGTCCCTACGTGTTTGAATGCATTGTTTTCCTTCCTCGCCGTAGCACGTCCAACACTCGGCCATGTGTCGGCGTGGGCTCGGTGCGGTTATGTGTGTCCCGACCTTAACTCTGTGGCCCAGGGCAGTCTCTGGGCGACCGTACAGGAGGGGAACTGATTCTCTCCACTTGCTTCAGATTTATTTTTATTCATTTTCGGCTTAAACTTATAATATTTATCCGAGTCTTCTTCAAATCCATCCATTTCTGCCATGACATCAGAAATTTTCATAACATTATTCTTTTCCTATTGGATACTAACTCCTTCTGTTTGATTGAATCAATGACTTTCTTCAGGAAAAATAGAATATCATGGAAGACAAGAGCTCAGCCCTATCACTAATTTCCTAACTCTAGCTCCTTCACATCAGGATCCTAATTATAGCTCAGTTATTTGGGTTTTACGTAAATAAATATAATGTGTGTAATTTGCCATTCTTTTTAACACACCCCAATTACTTTTAGATTCTATTTATCCCAAATAAAAATTGACAAAGTATATCAACTTAAGAGGAATTATGTATTCAGATGATCTCAAATAAATTAATAAAATACACAAATAGGAAGAAAAATGCATGTCATGTGAGAGTCTAAAGACAGGTTTCCAAAGTAAATTTTGAAATATAAGTCATAGAGAGAGCTGGAAGAAGAAGAGATGGAGAAGAAAAATCAGAACAAACTTAAATCCCATTCCTGGAAAGGAGAAGAAAAGAAAATTCCAAGAATTGAATTAAAATTATGCTATTAAAAGCCTTTTCCACAAATCAAATAATGTTAGTTTGTTCATCTCCAAGAGCACCCAAAAAAGCTAATTGTTTCTCTAGCACCCCTTATTTTCTGTCTCCAGTTTGTCCTCATCCAGATACTCTCCTGCTCTGTTTCCATTCTTGTCAGTACCTTAATTTTGCAGTTGATTAAGATCACCGCTTCTCTGACAGTAGTGTTCACCGAAGACTTAATTACGGGCAAGTAAATTTCACACATTCAGGTTAGTGAGCCAGTTCTTTTCCCAGAGTCACCTTACTTTTTCAGTTGGGTATCTGAAAATTTTACCCCTGGTTAGAAACAGATAAGTTAGGCAAATATGACTGTGATCATCATGGACACTGGCTGAGGTGATTTCAGACTTCACCAGTCATATTCTATAAATGCAAGTATGGGCTATCCATTCCTGACACCGATCCACAAGAATTGGTATAGTCTATGATGAGAATCAACACATCTATGGAACTCAAGATTCAATACAATTTATTTGTAACAATATGAGCTCCTGTGCATCTCATCTTGCACATTTCTAGTTCTGATAGCCACCACCAGAGTCCACCTTCACAGTTCCCATCACCAAGGTCTGTAAAGGACCTTTCCCAACCTTGCCCAGCACCAGCCATACGAGTTTCTGTCATACTGCCTGCATGGACAGCTTAACTCAACATCGGGCACACTTGCAGCTTCCAGTTAACACTAGAACTACCGATGGAGTCATATTGACTCCTCGCGATTTTTATTTCTCTGTCCTGACTAAAAATTTTCCTAAGTCTGGCCTGAAATTCAGTGACTTTAATTAATTTTTGACCCAAAATAAGGCTTGGCGATTAAAATAGTTACATAAAATAAAATAGTACGCGCTTTCCAAAAAATCACAAGGCGTCAAAATGACTCCAATGGTAGTTCTAGTGTTGAATAGTTTGACCACCATATTGGCTATTCCTTACCACCTTACAGCTGTAAATTGTGTTTAGTAATTAAGCTTATAAAATTCATTTGTGGATATTTATTGACGGGGTAACATTCACATCCCTACTGTAAATTATCTAAGATTGGGATGCATTTCACTTTATTTCTAGATTTTTTTATCAACGGTAAATCTATTTCCCAGGTTTAAAAATTTACAGGCTTTTTTAGTGTCTATAAATGAAAATTTTTTGAGTAAACAAAAACATCTTTATTATAAAGTTTTAAGAATAGTAATCATAACCAAGTTTTTAAAATTATTTATAACCAGTATGCAGTTCCAAAACTGATAAAGGTGAACTTCTGTGGATGGCACCTTCCCAAAGGACCTTCTGAAATATAAATGAATGGTAAAATTAATAATTTTCCCATACTGCAATATCAACATAGAGCATTGAAGAGTCCTTTTATTGGCATTTTTATTAATGAGCAATTTTATGGTCATGCACTTTTGGAATATATGAATTCCCTAAGGCCATACTTTTCAGTAGGCAACATTAGGGACTGGGAAGGAAGAGATTGGCTGGAGGGATAGTCAAGAAGTCCGACTGCTAATTCTGACAAAATTAAACTTGAAGATAAAAGAAAAGACATACGCCCACTTGTATGAGCTCACTCATTCATATATCAAATTTGTGCAAGCAGGGTTCATGCCAACAATCCATTTCCGTATTTCCCTAACTATTCCCTGATTTCCAGTCTGAATTTGTTTTATTTCCCTGGCTTTAAAATAATGGCAAAGCATTCATATAATAGGATTTGGTGGATAAAGACAGCATTATATATAGTGGAATACAGTCTAGCAGAAGTTGTAGCAGCAGAAATATTAGTAGTGCCATGACCAGTGGTGCAGCGAGGGAGGATTTTAGAGGGATAAACCTCCCCCTGAAGCTCAGAGAAATTTTTAAGTTTAATCCATTTTACAGTGAAACCTCGATATAACGACACCCCACGGTGCACTAATAAACACTCGCTATAGCGAATTGTCGCTTTACCGGAGGTGGAGCAAATAATAGCCAATATACCTGTTGCGAACAGATATACAGGAACAGGAGTGGTGCGGCGACAGATAAACATCTATCCGATAAACGTAAGAATAAATCCAGACGAAAAGCGTTTTTTTTTTGCATCACTAAATTTCCTTACTCAAATAACGACTAACTATTCAAACAATTTATAAGCGCCGCACTGAATAAAAACCATGCAAAGCATTGTTTCGTCATCATTATATTTATCGAACGACAGTTTACCACATAAATTTGAGACTGAGCACTCCATTAACTTCATTTCTAACAGATCGCTAGCAATTACAGAGGTTAAGGTGTCTTCATGAAAGTCTTCCGGCGGTGAAACCCTCGCTATGGCGAGAACCAACACCGAAAGGGTCTCGTAAAAACAAATTTTTTAACACGCTTATTATAAGGTCAATTGACGGTGCATCGGCTATCTCTCGTAATAGCGGGGGTGTCGCTATAGCCCGTACTCGCTTTAACGAGGTTCCAATGTATTTAATTGGATTAATATAACTTATAGAATAGTGTGAAGATTAACAAAATATCCCTCAAAAAGCCGTAAAACCCACTATTTTGAGTACTATATCTTAAAAATTTCCTGAGGGAGGGCCCCCACCCTCCCGATTACCTTAGCCGGTACTCCATACCTTCTAGAACTCCCAGTATTAGCTGTGCCTAAAACCCCCCCTAGCCTTAATTCCTAGCTGCACCCCTGGCTACGACTATTCTGTGTGGTTCAGCAAGGACAGTAGCAAGACGCCCACCTCACTGCACAAACTCAGCAACCCTCCCAGCATCCAACCATGATTTTCAACTACTCACTGAATCTCTTCAGTTTTTCCCCGACCATAATTTAATTCCCTGACTTCCAATCTTGATTTTTATTTCCCTAACATTTCTGCAACTTCCCTAACCAGTATTAACCCTGCTAAGGAACAAATTTCCACATAGGTCTCAAGCACACATGCACTCTGGCTTGTGAAGTTTTCACTTTCAACAGTGTCCCACTCGTACCTATAAAAATGCAGGAAAAGCAATGTGGCCGGAGATACGACTTTTCAAACAACACTCACACATACAAGGTTACTCACTCATTATCAGATTTGCCCAAGGAAAAAATTTCCCAAGTTCTCAAACTAAGGTCTCATGTATACAGACACTCAGGTTTGAGAAGTTTTCTATTAATGAGCACACTTGTACTAGCAAATTTTCCAAATTATCACTGATAAAACCATTGTGCTCCAATAGAAGCATATTTAGAGAAAATTACTTTTCTGTAATCAATAAGAGTTGATTCAGTTCGGTGTACCTGTTTTAGGAGTCTCTTAATCACATTTCTTTCGCTTATAATTCATACCAAAATTATCATGGTCTTTCACAGAGTAAACATGTGCATGCTTTTTAATTTCCCCCTGATTAATCTTGCACATCTATTTTATATAATAATACATTAAAAACTTACATGTATAAATTAAATATGTAAGGGCAAAAAAAATCATCTTATCTGTCACTTAACATCAATAAGAAAGAAGTATCCTCTTTCAAACTCTAAATTCGTTTACCTGACACAGCCTTGAACGGCCAAATTACTGTAGCAGCCAATATGTCCATTGTTCCACAGTTAAAAATTATCAGTTTCCTGAACTGATAACTGAACCTTTGGCTAACTCTTCCACCGTTTCACCAGGTTTTGGGGGATGGTCTAAAATCTTATCTATTAAGCCAAATTCTTTAGCATCTGCAGGAGACATGAAATGGTCTCTTTCTATGACTTTTTCTGAAAATAAAATTAAAATTTTATATCATGTATGCATGTAAGAATATATAAACTGCCAATATAATAAATGTAGCACCAAATTTTTAGTGTGTCACACTTCATGTTACATCAATATTGAATACTACATACCGATTCTATCCAGAGTTACTCCAGTATGTTTAACGTACAATCCATTAATCTGGCGTTTTAATTTTATAATCTCTTCAGCTTGGATTTGTATATCAGTAGCTTGCCCCTTTAATTAAAAGAAAAAAAGAGCACAACATTAATGAAAGGGTCACATTCAGTACAGTCAAAAGAGTAGACAGATTAAGGAGCAAGAGGTTCAAAAAACATAAGTCTTCCAAGACATTTAGGCCTGGTTTTATATCTAGTTAATAATAATAATAATAATAATTTTTTATTGTTCCTTGAGATCACATGTTCCGGTGACATTGGAAGTCGTCAAAATAATGTAAATAATTAAAGTAATAGTTACAAATAAATGAAGTGATATAACATTTACAATTTTTACAGATAAAAGAAAAAAAGTTAAAATTTTAGTGGTTGATGGGCAAAGATTACTCCGAGCCCAACATAAAATCCTTCAGGCTATAATAGTTATTTTCTATTAAATATTTCTTCAAAGCATTCTTGAATGGTGTAGGTGGAAGACATTTAATATCATACGGTAGCCTGTTGTATATTTTTGATAGGGAGAAAAGGGGTCCTTTTTGGCAGAAAGTGCTATGGTAGTCTTTGAGGTGAATGTCATTGGTGGTTCTGGTAGCGTGATTATGGAGAGAACTATTTTTTGGAAAGTATTCAGGGTTATTCTTAACAAAAGAGGCACAGTTGAGTATGTACAGTGATGGGAATGTTAGTATTTTCAGATCATTGTAAAGAGGTAAGCCAGGTGCTCGCATAGAAACTCTGGCCATGGCTTTCACTGCACGTTTCTGCATAGAGAAAACTTTGTGGCAGCAGCTAGCATTACCCCAAAAGATGATGCCATAAGTTAGGTGAGGATATATTTTGGCATAATATATCATCTTCAGAGTATCAATGGTAGTTACTTCAGCCAGCTTTCTTATAATAAATATGCCAGTGGATAGTTTATTCATTATATAATCAATATGTGATGACCAGTCAAGGTTGTCAGTGAGGATAACACCTAATAATTTTGTTGAATGTGCCCGGGAAATCACATGAGGACCAACATTTAAGATCATACTTGAGGTACATGGAGACCGGTTGCCATGGAACTGAAGAAAAACTGTTTTGTCAATGTTGACTTGAAGGGCGTTATCATGACACCATTCTGACATGCTGTTGATACTGCTTTGTGTGGTATTAACTAGGTCGCTCCTATTTACCTCACTTGAAATGATTGAGGTGTCATCTGCATATAGAATGGCATTTTGGAGGAGGGGTTTGTCTGGCAAGTCATTAATGAAAATTAGGAATAGCAATGGCCCTAGTATAGAACCCTGTGGTACTCCTGCTTTCACAGTAAGGGGATTTGACTTAACTACTGTAATGCTTTTTGCTGTTCTGGAGGTATATTTGACAAATTGCTGACGGTCAGTTAGGTATGATGACAACCAGGAGAGAGCTTTCCCCAAGATGCCCACTGACTGCAGTTTAGAGAGGAGAATTTCATGATTAATTCGATCAAAGGCTTTGCTTAGATCAAAGAAAACACCAGCTGCTAATTTGCGTTCCTGAAAAGCTGTGCATAGTTGGTTTAATAACTGAAAGATGGCTGTACTTGTGGATTTGGATTTACAGAAACCGTGTTGGGCATTTTTCAGTATTTTAAAGGTTTTGAGATAACTCATTACACGATGGTAAAAGAGTTTTTCGAATATCTTTGAGAAGGCAGACAGTACAGATATAGGTCTGTAGTTTGCCGAGTCATTTAGAGGGCCCTTCTTATGAATTGGGGTAATTGAAGCATATTTGAAAAGGTCTGGGAAGACTCCAGAGCATATGGAGGTATTAAATATGTCAGAAAGGGGACCAGCAATGACTTTGGCAACATGCTTAATTATAGGCATGGGTATACCATCAGTACCTGCTGACCAACTATTTTTGAAGGAGTGAATAATGTGAATAATTTCAGTTTGCGTGCTTGGGAAGAGAAAAATACTCTGTTCGGGGTTGACTACTTTGAAATCAATTGTGGAATTCAGGGTTGAGGGTGAGTAACAGAATTGTTTATTGAAGCTATCTGCAGTGATTGATGGATCAGAGCAAGGAGTGCCATTAAAGAAGATCGGGGAGGGGGTCAGGGTTCCACAGGAGGATTTTGTATTATCTTTGATCACTTTCCATGAAGCCTTTATAATGTTGTTTGAGTTTTTTATGTATGTATCAATTTTAATCCTACGTTCATTGTATACCATAGATTTAAGGTCTTTCCTGGCTACTTTGTAACTGGGAATCAATTCATTTTTACCGCTTTTTATCAGGGAGTAAAGGTTGCGTACATTAGCGGCTCTTTTAAGAACATTCTCAGAATATATCTTTTCCTTTAGAGGGAAGATTCTGCTTTTTTTCACATTTAGTGGAAAAGCTGAATTGAAATAGATATGAAAAATGTTAAGAAAGGCACTAAGTTTTGAGTTCAAATCCAGACTTGAGTATATCTCTTCCCAATTTTCTAGAGATAGATCATGAAGGAATTTTTCCATAGCAGAGTCTGAGAAAGCTCGCTGAGACATAGGTACAAGACGAGGTGGGGTGTGGGTTTTGATTTTTATGTTGACATTAATTGCAAGATGGTCAGACATAAGGGAATCAAAAGTAGTACAGGAGAAACACAACTTAGGGAGATTGCTAATTATCAGGTCAATGAGGGTTTCGGAGTGGGAGGTTAACCGGGTTGGTTCACTATTCATGACATTTAAACCAAAGGATGATAACACATTGAGAAAGGATGACTTATGAGGGGAGTTGCTTGATAGATCAATATTAAAATCACCAAAAATTATGATGCCATCTGTGTTTTTAGAGATGAGGAAATTAACAGTTTCTGAGAAAAGGTCTAAGAAGTCACGAACTTCACCATTTGGTGAACGATATATCACACAAATAATGTATTTTTGTGAATTCACTTCTAGGATGGACACTGCGCACTCTAACACAGATTCAACAGATTTATTGAATTTTAAGCTTTTTAGGCCTATGTAAGGTTTACTATAAACAGACACAACACCACACTTCATTCTTTGACGGCAGAAGGATGAGGTAAGATTGTAACCACTAATATTAAAGGTAGATATTTCATCGTTTGTAAGCCAGTGTTCAGCTAGAAGAAGAATATCACTGTCGTGCTCCTGCATGAGCAGATCTATCAGGAAGCCTTTCTGTCGCAAACACTGAATGTTGAGATAGATGATGTTAAGGTCAAAGGTAGAGCGTTTTGGGGACTGGGAAGAGCACTTCACTTGTTGGGGATGGTCGTTTGTTGCCAGATCTTCTAGTCACATAGAGGTCGGGGGGTCAGTGGTGTTTTTGGGAAAGTGAAAGATGGTTGCCACAGCACCTTCAGGCCAGTGGGCGCGATTTAGGACATCCTTCCGTCTTAAAGGAGCGATGCCGATTTTAAAGGCGGCATGGACGCTTTTCCCAACGATTCTCTCGCATGTAAGGCGGTCAGCTGCAGGATCGATTTTGAGGCGATTACGAAGGTGAGTGACTATCTCCTCGACAGTGGTGTCTTGGTGAAGACGTCCAACATAAAGATACGAAGTTAAGTTCGCAGGGCGTAACGAAATTTCTGAGGCGGGACAAGTGCCGATGATCCGTGTGTTTTTTCGTTTGCGGCTTCTGACTTCCCTGAAACCCTCGTCGGAATCATCGCCAGGGATTGCAGGCGTATCGTTACTACTCTTTGGTTTTTGAAGATGTGCAGGATTGGAATCGCTGGGCCGTGGGTTTGTTTATATTTCGTGGTGATTGAAAACCTGAGAAGAATTCCTCAATGAAGTCCACGAGTTAGATGCTACATGTTAACTACTGATGAATTTCATCAATCGACATGATCTAGCAAACATTATCATTGCACTTCGATATCTCCACTGTACAAACGCTCAACAATTGCGCACCAAAGCAAATCCGCTCATCTAGTACTACTAGGGCTACTAGATGAGCGGATTTGAATCGGTGGGCGATTGCTGAGCTTTTGTGCAGTGGAGGTATCGACCTGCAGTACTCGTAGAAATTCTCCTCTCCAGCAATGTGATGCCACTCTTCCAGGGAAAAAGGAGTCAGGTCTGCTTCTTCTGTGGTGTGGTACACTATTTCAGACTCTACAGTGCAACCTCGATATAACGACACCCCAAGGTGCACTAATAAACACTCGCTATAGCGAATTGTCGCTTTACCGGAGGTGTAGCAAATAATAGCCAATATACCTGTTGCGAACAGATATACAGGAACAGGAATGGTGGGGCGACAGATAAACATCTATCCGATAAACGTAAGCATAAATCCAGACGAAAGGCGATGTTTTTTTTTGCATCACTAAATTTCCTTACTCAAACAACGACTAACTATTCAAACAATTTATAAGCGCCGCACTGAATAAAAATCATGGAAAGCATTGTTTCGTCAATCATTATGCCAATTCACAACCAACGAAGCCATTTTCTATGCACTTAATTAGTTCATTTACGTGATCATTCTATTATTTTGGTATTTTCCACTGAAAATTCAAAAATTAACTGATGAAACAGTATCGCGGTTATTTAATGCCTCAAATGTTTCCATTGGTGTATGTTTATTGTTTCTGTACGTTAAGCGGCAGTGAAGTGAAATGACGCATTACATTTGTTTCTACAGGCGAAAACGGTGGAAGGTTGTATAACGCTGCCGCCTTGGAAGACTTTTTTCTATCAGATAATGTAATATCTTCATCATCTACGGTAAAAAGTTTGCTAAGCTTGAAAAATGATGTGATTAAAATTGCCGTTGTTGAAAAAAAGTTTCTTTTTGAGTGTTACGCTCGCGACGTATTTTAAATAACACACCGAGTTTACCACGGCACTGCAAACGAGAGTTAGTTGTTCTGTGAGTTCTTCCAGTGGCCACCAGGGGATGCTCGGCTACCCACGTGACAAAAGAGAGCGCCAGTACGACTCCGACCACTGACGCGAATAGTTCACCCTTGTAAATCCGCAACGGAGAATAAATACGTCCATCCGGACAATTCACGCTGAGTATCATTGCTTCGTACATCCTACATCATCGCTAAGGCGCACTACCTACCTTTAGAGGCATCATTGCAAGAAATACCTCATACTGCAAGGGTTTTTTCGGGGAGTTGTATGTAAAAAAAGTTCTGTTTCGTCTATGTTATATGACGCGGGGAATACTTCTAAAGATACTTATGATCGGAGTCCTTTCTTCCTCGACTTCGGGTTTACACCGCAGGCATCACCAGCAATTATGAGGGGAGATAACGCTTTGGTGCTTCGCATTAGTATAATCAACCTTCCGCACTCTTAAAATTCTCGATTCGCAATCTATCCTTGAAATAATCCGCTTTAGGCTTGGGCGTAGCCTCTTTCTCAGAAGTTCCCGCAGATTTGAATGGGCAAAACCACCCGAACAAATCTCCTTATAACTCTTCATCGTCTGCATTCCTTGGGCGCTTTTGTTTTTTTTTTTTTTTAATTTTCAGAGCGAATAGGAAGATCAATTAATTTCGACACTCTCATATTACTCCTTTATTTTTATTTTCTCGCTTAGACGTGTTTGGTGTCTTTTTGGCCATGGTGACTGCCTGCCATCAAATGCTTTCTATTCACGCAACTCAGGAACGTACGGGTATGCTGCCGACTGCTTTCTGCCGCCCGAGGAACAAAAGAAGATCAAGCATTCGCGAATGCTAATGCCACAATATTTTCACCAAAATTAACTACTTATTTATCGAACGACAGTTTACCACATAAATTTGAGACTGAGCACTCCATCAACTTCATTTCTAACAGATCGCTAGCAATTACAGAGGTTAAGGAGTCTTGATGAAAGTCTTCCGGCGGTGAAACCCTCGCTATGGCGAGAGCCAACACCAAAAGGGTCTCGTAAAAACGAATTTTTTAACACGCTTATTATAGGGTCAATTGAGGGTGCATCGGCTATCTCTCGTTATAGCGGGAGTGTCGCTATAGCCCGTACTCGCTTTAACGAGGTTCCACTGTACTTCAGATTTTGAGAAAAATTGTCTAAAACAATAACCAGTTACCCTGTGTAAAACCTGCAGTTTCATAACACAGGTCTAACAAATATGTCTAAAACAATTTTTCTCAAAATGGGTGAGATTGTGCAATCGTATTGTTGATACCTGCTCAAAGCTCTCCTCTCATTAAGCTCAAAGATTAATAAGTTTAGAAAATTGCAATCTCATATTTTTGTCCAGCCTTAATTATCTTATGCACCCTAGGTAGGGTTAGCAGTGCCTCTTATTTGACATTCTTGGTTTCCACTTGGTTATAATGATGTACTTGATTTGGTTAGCATGGAGAAGTACATGTGCATAGTGTAGTTTTAAAAAAAAGTGAAATTAGATACAGTGGAACCTCGATAAAACGACACCTCACGGTGCACCAATAAACACTCGCTATAGCGAATTGTCGCTTTACCGGAGGTGGTGCAAATAATAGCCAATATACCTCATATTACTCCTTTATTTTTATTTTCTCGCATAGACGTGTTTGGTGTTTTTTTGGCCATGGTGTGTTCCATCAAATGCTTTCTATTCATGCAACTCATGGACGTGCGGGTATGCTGACGACTGCTTTCTGCCGCCCGAGGAACAAAAGAAGATCAAGCATTCGCGAATGCTAATGCCACAATATTTTCACCAAAATTAACTACTTATTTATCGAACGACAGTTTACCACAAAAATTTGAGACTGAGCACTCCATTAACTTCATTTCTAACAGATCGCTAGC
This sequence comes from Ischnura elegans, assembly GCF_921293095.1. Taxonomy (NCBI): domain Eukaryota; kingdom Metazoa; phylum Arthropoda; class Insecta; order Odonata; family Coenagrionidae; genus Ischnura; species Ischnura elegans. The sequence continues at coordinate 37,733,206 of NC_060249.1, read as the reverse complement.
AATTACAGAGATTAAGGAGTCTTGGTGTAAGTTTTTCCGGCGGTGAAACCCTCGCTATGGCGAGAGCCAACACCAAAAGGGCCTCGTAAAAACGAAATTTTTAACATGCTAATTACAGGATCAATTGACGGTGCATCGGCTATCTCTTGTAATAGCGGGGGTCTCGCTATAGCCCGTACTCGTTTTAACGAGGTTCCACTGTACCACATATTTATAGATGAGAAAAGGTACTATCCCATTACTGACAGCAAAAATCCAGAGCATTAAATAAAATGTCTAAAAGGCTGGATACCCAAGAAAACCCATTCCTATAGCACATAAATGCAAAGTACAGTAGACTCCCGATTATCCGGCTGCGGTTTATCCGGGTTGTGGATTATCCGTGCATGATTTTCACTCTCGCTCAATTTTTTCCGCGATCTTTGTTTTTAAAAATCCTACGCAAAATTACCGGAATTACTGCATCAATGCTAGGAAATACGGGGCTTATCATTTCCGTTAGAATTCCCTTCGTAAAACGGAAGCGATCGCGCTCTAGTTGCATTCACGGGAGCACCGTGTTCCTGTTTTCCAAGCCTCGCAGTGCGCGACCGCGCTCCTTGATCACGGATACAAGTCCTGCAGCAGTTTCAACCCGGGCAACTTGTGCGAGACGCGAGTACGTGGCGTAGTGCCTGACAGTGTAGTTTGCGACGTGAAGCAGTGGTTTTGAAGCATTCGTGCAAACCTTTTTCCTGTATCCGTTATCACACAGCCACGGATGCGTGGTTTTCGAAACCAGGCCATACACAAAGCATTAATAATACGAGTACATCTACGCTATCGTCGCTAAAAAAAGATCGCGAACTGGCGAAGAAAGCTCTCAAAGAGTCCTGGAAGCACTCTAAAGCAACACAATAACTGCATAAATAATAATATATTGTTTGTTTTAAGTAAATTATGAACATTAAAAGACATTTAACTGAAAGTTTGGATTATCCGTGTTTTCCGATTATTCGTGCCATCTCTCCCCATCATTACCCCGGATAATCGGGAGTGTACTGTACCACCAAAAATATGCTTGCATTGTCATAGCTCAGTCACTAAGGAGTTGTGACCTCATGTTTATGGACAAAAAGGGCATAAAGTTAACTCCTTTACTCCTGATGGAGAGAAGGAGTAGACAGTTATGTCCTCGTTCCATGCTTTATTAATGTGAATGATTTTTTGCTATGCAGCCCACTTAATTGAGAGAAGAAAAGTTTTACTATATAAGCTAAAGAAGGAAAAAAATACAGGTACATATTATCACGTATGCGCACAGTCGTTGCCAACCTTCCTGTGTTTCCTAGCAGTTACTGTGTGTTTATTAAGGCTGGTTCTTATAAAAGCGGATATGCAAAATGAAATTCAAACTTGAATAATAAAATAAGATTATGCAATAATTGTAACATTCATCCGGGTCAAAGAAGAGAGAGGATGCTTAAAACATAGATAGATTTAGGCCTCAGAAATTGGTGTGGTGTCATAATGGAGTCAAAATAAATTGGATGAGAATCCTTACCCCAGCCTGTCCTGATGGCTGATGAATCATTATTCTAGCATTTGGAAGAGAATGCCGCATAGCGGGGCTCCCTGATGCCAGAAGCAAGCTAGCCATGCTGCAAGCTTGGCCAACACACCATGTCGCTATTGGAGGCAGAATATACTGCATAGTATCATATATACCAAGACCTGCTGTCACACTTCCTCCTGGGCTGCAAGAAAAAGACAAAAATAAAAGAGGTTAAAATAGATGACCTGTATGTTAGAGATGAGATGAAAGATCTATGACCATGTGATATGAAACATGAGCCATGTGAATAGGTGCTATCATTTCAATCAGTGCTGTCAAGGGACCATGAGTCAAAACTGAGAGAAATATGAGCAATAGTAACTTTGCATGAAAAATTAAGTTGAAAAAATGAGTTTTTTCATGTGGAAATAACCAAAAATATATATCAACATCGCAAAATATTTTGAAAAGAAAAAAAAACATGGAAAAAAATTCAATTTCAGGAGTGAACGTGAAGCCTCAAATTTAGATGAGCCACATGAAATCTTACCAGGTTTAAATGAAGAGGGATACATTACGTAGAACTTCTTCAAATAAATGCCAAAATTCCATTCATCCAAAGCAAACCAGTTAGTCAACGACATCGAAATAAACAACTACCATCAAGTTATGGTATAACAATGAGAAGTACTGCTCCACTTCAACAAAAATGACAAAGATTTCCTACCTGTTTATGTACATATGCACCGGCTTTTTACTGCTTTCTGACTGTAGGAAGAGTAACTGAGCCACCACTAACGACGAAAGTTCATCCGTGATCTAAAAGAAAAATTCACTATAATGACATTATCACTGGTGCTAATAAATTTTTCCCAACACAAATTTTAGCTCACCGGGCCCATCACGCATATTATTCTTTCTTTAAGTAGCCGGGAATATATATCATAAGCTCTTTCCCCGCGGCCAGTTTGCTCAATAACTATTGGAACTAGAGGAAGCCCATTCCTGCTGCTTAAGTGTATTTTCTTTTTCAAAAGAAGACTCGCGGCCACATTCGGCTGTGAATAAAAAATCATCAAGATTTGAGAGATAGAAAATTATGGAGACGAAGAATAACCAATAATTCATCATGTTACCTTCAAAGACCTAACAAATTTAATCAACATCTTGGATCAACCGATGTTTGTGTTCATGCGGGTTGAACGGGAAACATCTGAAATTGTGGTAACCAACATGACTATGTTATGAACACTGAAAATTCGGTAGTTCGACATCTTCTAAATTGTTTTAAGTATTTAGGCCATTGCACTATTTAATAATGATCGCAGTTAATATGTGTCATGCAATATGACGTTATGTTTGAAAAAATGACGGTCATTCAATGTAACGTTAAGTACTGAAATTCTGTTACCAAAATATTGAAAACTTTTTGTTGGTACCTCACACTTTCATGGTCACGGTCCTCGGATGTCATTTGCCTCAAGATCTGCACGGATCTCCGCAATGTATTTTTTTGTCGTGGATTTTTATCTTTCAAGGGTGGCAAAGTGTAAAGGAATTTTTTAGTTGGCCTAATTTTTCGTTAATAATGTTCGTCAACATTCCTGGCGACACTCGACGAGTCCCTGTGAGTGCATCAATTGAACTTACGAATTCCCTCAACTGATTTCCTGCTGCGTACATTTTCCTCATAAAGTCTGGTGAATTATTTTTTGGGTCTGAAATGGCAAGTGCCAGCAGGTCGCAAGTGAAATACGTTTACGATTTGCCTTATGTTGAGCGAAAAGAATTGTGTCGCATTTTAGATTGCAATGACAAGTGGGAGGAGTTGGGTGAGTGGTCGTGTTAGGCACTTATTCTAACTTGTTTACTGTGTCCTTTACGGATGAATATTTTACTGTTTCTTTCTTTTCAGGAGGAAAATACATGAATTTTGATGTAATGACTATTCAATATTTGCGGCAGTGTCTAAATCGTGGAGGTAAATCTCCAACCGACGAGCTGCTCACTATGTGGGGGCATCAAAATCACACAGTCTTGGAGCTTTTTGTATTACTCTCCAAAATGCAGCATTATCAGTCAATGTTGACACTGAAGCCATTCGGTAGATATGAAACGAATGTATTATTTGTGCGAATACCTGTCAGTCAAAGTGTACTTACTACCATTTTATTTCTCATTTCAGTGGACCCGCATTATCATCGTCTGATATACGAAGGGGAGGAGAATTTGACGAGAATATTTCAAAATTCTCCGTCTGCCCAGTTCAATCCATCTCACGGTTGCCCATCCTCGCCATCGAAAAGTAACTCAATGACTGCTAATCGTAATGTATGTCAGCCTATGGCCGGACCCAGCACAAGTGCAGCTCCTCAAACACCAATCGTCCATGCGTCTACGCCTTCTGCTCTAGCTCAGAATAAAAGTATGGAGGTTGGTCCACATAATTTGAACATCCCAGATCCTCCTCAAGTGTTCGTGAAAGCCGCTGTGGCCGAAAAACCAACTCATGTTGTCATTCAACCCGAGGAAAAAATTAGAAATACTGATAGGTAAGAGGATAATATTTGATATTTGCGCTTGGCTCCGTATATATACCACCATATATTGTTGAACTTATGTTGAGTTCTACTTTATTTACAATTTCCACCTCATGTTACTTTAAATACTATTATTTTGGAACAGCTTTAAAAATTAGTTGGTTTTTGGACATTGTTTAGAACTTCTAATTTTTATACTGCAGTAGTCACTAATTTAACATGGTGTATGTTTTCTACTGCTTTGAGTGAAGTTTTGGTGTTAATTAATCACAACCATTAACCCTTTCATTGCGTAACATTTTCTCAGAGTTGTTTCACATTGGCGGAGAATTTTTTTTCACTGCATTCTCTTTGTTTTTTGAAAATATGTAAAAAATTTCAATGGAAAAAAGATTTTTATACTCATTTCACTATTGATTAAACAATTTGTTAAAGGCATCACAGTGATGCCATCCGCACCCATGTGAAAAAATGCTCCAGATATTTATGCAACCCGTTACACAAACATTAGGTGACGACGGGCAACTAGTCTTTACGTAGCAACTAAAAAGCTTAAAATAATTTCTGAAATGATGGCGGAATTGAATTATAAAAGAAGATAAAAATATTCTCAGTTATCATCCACTTTCCATGCATCAAATTTTGGGCAAATAAAAGTTTTAGAAGTTTAATTTTCACATTTATAAATTTTTAAATTTACCAGTAACTTAGATTTGCATGCAAACATATGAAAGTTATTTTATCTTTTTGACATTTTATTTTGCGTTAATGATATAAAAACTAACTAATAATTGTGGAATTCTTTGAAAAAAGGCTTCAAACACACCCCTGGAGCTTCTGCACATTATATATCATCAGAGCCACTTTTTAGTCGTTCTTACAACGTGAGGAGTATTATTTTTCTGTTTGTCCTTAGAGTTTCAGAGGTGTGTCTTTTTTGAGTAACTCAATAGATATTTCAAGAGATTATTTTAATTTTCCATGCGTAAACTCAGCAGTGTTGCCACGGAAGGGGGGGTTATGGGTTACAACCCCCGTTGAGGCGCCAAAAACGGGTAAGATGGCCCCCGCACCCTCCGGAAGGGCCCTAAAATCTCCTGTAAAAACTCCTCATTTCAAAATCGTGGCTTCGCGACTGTATATACTGTGTCCACAGAGATGAAATCTATCGATTAATTTTCGCACGACTTTGTTTGCATGTCCCCTGCCTCCAACATCACTATCCTTCGCCCATGTGTAAATTATAGCATCTTGCACGACGCCATTAGGCCCTGAAAGCATATATAATGTTATGCCGTGTTTTTGGCGCCAAAGCAACATGGACTCATGAAGCAGAGTTCTTTACCCGGATAGTAAATTTATTTCATTCTTTGAGTGAATAAATTCAAATGGGGTCGAATTTTATGCAAGGGGTCTCTTGGTATCGAATCATCTAATCCAGGGTCCCTGCCAAAATACATGCAACGGAAAATTAGTTGAAATCGGTCTCGGGAAAAAGTGGTGTGAAGACAAGAAACATCGAAGATATTTTCCTACATTTTCCAATAATCTGGAATGGATGGCCATCTTGTAATACTTAATACAATCATACATTAGGTATACCAGATTAAAAATATCTCCCATTCCCCACGAGTAAGATTCCTATGCTCGGTCTTTTCTAATTATAATAGCTCTATTTGGTTGAAGTAAAATATGTAAATTGCTTCAAAGTTAAAAAATCCTTCGCGGAGAAGACCCAATGCAGTTTTCCATGCATATACTTGAGTAAATTGTGCCAGAGGTAGTTTAATTGCGGGGAGATATTCTAAGCCTAGTTCACCAAAGGCTGATACATAAACTGTCCTTGGGGTTTGAGAATAGGAATAAAATTAAAAATAAAGGTTTCTCCCATATTCCACGTAAGTGGCTAAATATATGTAAAATACTGCAATTTCCAATAGAAAAAGGCTATACGGTGATATTATAAAAAAATAAAATCTCTGTAGGGGAGTGAAAATGCACGCAATCGAAAGATATCCGAAGTAGAGACTGTACTAATGGCGCGGGTCGAAAAAACTGAGCAGGAAGAGCTCACCTTCTCCACCACATGCACATAACAGAATACTTTGCATTTGCATGCATTTCTCATAAGAATGGCAAAAATACTTCTAAAAATAGAGATAACAGGAGACACAGAGCGACTTGTAGTCTATTCCGCGGTGACATAAAACGACTTTTTTTTTGAGCCCCGAAATTTGATCATTTTTTCCCCAAAGATTTCCCCAATTCTAATTTCTCTTTCAAAATGAAATAAATATAAAAGTTTTCCTAGAACCTTCAATATTTCCCGTGAATAATGAATTGGTGGACGTAATTATTCGAGCATAGTAACTTTAACAAACTCAAACGAAATAAATGAGAAAAAGTCGAAAAAATCTATTTCTTTTTCCGAAACCAATATAATCAAACCCCTATTGAAAGGATCGTTCAGAAAATGAGTTGCAAATATGTTATGGAAGAATGTTATGAGTTAAAACGGCATTATGTAAATATTAAGTTTAAACAATAATAAAAAGAGAAACATATTATTCAACTGTGTTTAGCTTGTGTATTGTGACCGTATTTTGAAATACGAAAATATTTTTCGTCGGTGAGATGAAAGGAAGATTATGACTAAATATTGTTTACAAAAATTTTAATACGACTTAAACGGGGATAATAACCGTCAAATATGGCAACATTTAGTACAAATATTCAGAAGAGTGAAGAAAGTATCACATTTTAATTTTTTTGTAATGACGAAAAATCTTACAAATTAAAAAGTACTCCATAAATGTAAAAAAAAGTACTAAAAAAATATAAACTTTTTTCAAAAACGGAAGGCATATCAAGGTAGCCTGATCCAATGTGCGTGCGGGAAACCATCTTGAGAGTAGAAAGAACAGAGCGGAGGAGCGTAGGGAGCGATTGAAGGACATAGGCCGGCATGGCATCAATGTGATGCCACCCGCCCGTTGGCAGAACCTATGCTGGGCATCAATGCTATGCCATCCGCACTCAAAGGGTTAATCTGAATAGAAAACTGAGTGACTGAAAAATATTAGTAAACATAATAATGAGTATTCTGCCATATTTATGTGGAAGAAGAAGGTAAAAGCTTATCCTTTGCTCCGAAGACCACCCCTTTATGATTATTTGTGCCCCTCTTAACATCTTCTTACTGCCATCCTCATTTCATATGGTCCATAATTCCTTCTCTCTCTTTTCCCCTGTTTCTGTTTGTAACTAACATTCTTTCCTTTATCACAGCCTTCAGCATTCATATATTCCTCAGTGGACCTCCCATACAGACCTGCTTCCTCTTTTTCTCCTTTGGCAACTTCCTATTTTCATCACCATGTTTGGAATTTCATTTCTACTTTCTTAATATTAACATTGGTATACCATACAGTGCCTCACTTCACATGTAGGCCTTTTCCAGTCCTGTATTTGTATTGATGCACAGTGCACTTGTAGTCTGTGTGTCCAGTTGAAAGTCAATGTAATTACAAATAGCAAAAAAATCTTCTTGGGAACCAAGCAAACGTAGACATTTGGTGGAGTAGCAAATTTCCACAACGAATATGAATCAAAGTTTCTTTTTGAGTTCACCATAAATGCTTGCTAGCCATCATTTTTTCTCTTTTGTATGATTGTATATAGCCAACATACTAGAATCTTGCGGCTTATGTCATGTAGAACAGGCTGTATGTAGGAAAATGTTGATTATTTTGTTGCTAATGAAGCTCTTTACATTTTTAGAAATATATTCTTTAAATTTTTTGATTTTTAGATTGCAATATGATGCACAGCCACCTTCAAATGAAGAAAATGCCAGTGTGAGGACTGGATTGCCACAGACTCAAGCAACAGGAAATAGGGTACCACTTGAGGAGAAAGAGACTAATATTCCATCCCCTGACACTCAGAAGAGCACCAGTCGATCCAGAGCATCTGGTAATCCATTAAAGATTGTACTTCAATATTTCTCTAATGCATTTGATAAGCTACTTGTCCATTATCATTTTTGAGCAAAGTCATATGCATTAGGAATTAACTGTACAATATGACATTTAAGAATCAACTATAATCGATAAAGGGTGGAAAAGTGAGCGCTGCCAATAGATCTGGGAAAATGTTACCCAACCACCTTTTGAGTTTTTTTGAGATTTTTTGGAGAAAGGAACAGATATTTATTTTGAAAACTGACTGAATGAAAAATTGAAGGACCCTTACCACGAAGAGGGGTAATATAAGACAAGGGGTCCGGGTACCTGCTCCCGGATTTCGAGGGTACAGCCTAAGTCCTGCTTTGTTGGGTCCCGAAACTAAGACTTTGAAAAAACCGCGACCGTCATAAAAGGGAGAGAATAAAGAAACGTATATTTTTGGCATTTGTTCTCCTGTGTATAAAAATCTCTGACGAAAATTTGCGGCTCTTGTCTCCGAGGTCAAGAAATGTCCTGCCGCATGTTTTCGTCATTAGTAGGGAAAGGGTTAATGGGGTTCCATAAATACTCATATTGAACCTTTTAAGATTAATCACTACATATTAGGAAGGAGCAGGGATTCAAAGATCATAATAAGCCCATGGGTTTGAGATTGGATGAATGCAAATTTAATCAGTGTGTGATTGAACTGTTCAAGTTTCAGGGTCAATTGACCTTTAATGTAAAATATGTAAAGAAGGAAGTATGATTGGGGAAATTCTCATTAGGTTTTCCAATGGTTGAGATTCTCCTTGGTGGATATTTCAAAGCTCGACTCGGGCATTGAAATATTGGACCGTGGAGAATCTGTAAACAATTCCTCCAACTTGTTCATGGGGAAAGCTTACTAACCTATTTCAAGGAAGTATAGTAATTATAAAAATCTGTTTATATGATGAAAATATGGATCTACAGCTCATCTCTGAACACAGGCCCACCAATTTTCTCCAAGTTGTATATCCATGGGTGTTTCCTTTTCCATAGTAACTCCAGGTTTGAGAAAAAAATCAAGTTATGCAAACAAGTATTGTCCCAATAAGTATGGTATGGTACTTAGAGGAGGCAACCGACAGCTGCTGTCATTTGTGCCATGAGCGAAGGATAGGTAAGGAAGGGTGGAGAGAAACCCGGCATTGGCATTAGCCTGCTCTTAATGAAAGGCACCAAGGGGACAACGGTTTAACATCCCTTCCGATGGACGGAGTGTTACAGTTGAAATATCCTCCACATAACAGTCAAGCAGGGATCGAGCAGTCTCAGAAAATTCTCTGACATCGCCGGGATTTGAACCCGAGCCCATGGAATGGGAAGCCAAAACTCTAGCCACCACACCAACCCGGTTCCCTTCCCACAAAGTGAAATCATTAAAACCAAACTTTGTCTTATTTTGACAAATGTTTGTATTTATTTGGTTGGACATCTGTTAAAAATTTACCAACGACCCTCTGAATTCAGTTCTGTAAAATTTTTAATAATGGAAAAGAATAGGAAACTTGGAAAAAAAAGTAATTTTACCAGCAGATATATTTTTAGTTTACTTTGCATCAGTTAATGGTTTTCTTTAGGGATGTGCGAGTACTTGAAAATTCGAGTCAAGTCAAGTAGTTGGCACTCAACTCAAGTGTTTCAAGTAGTATTACGAATGTTGAGTCGAGTCAAGTACTTTCGGTTACAGAGCTATCAAGGCCAGTGAGTTCAGAAATCTGCTGACAGGAGGCACTATTATGAAAGTCAAGAAGTCGCTCTAATGCCTTGGCCCTGAAGTTTCAGATTGCTGTATGCGTAGCAGTCAGTAGTTGACGTCGCGTTGGTGCCAAAAACCTTTACGTCAGCCACGGCGGCCGACCGTCTTCCTACCCAGCGGCATATTCAGAAAATCGGAGTGAACCTCTGCATCCCTCATACTTTACTGTGCGATACTTTTATACCCTGCCCTGCTTTGTTAACTCAAATGCTGAGAGAATACGTAAACATTGTTTAGATTTCTAGGAATAAACATGTAACTTTTCGGCTTTAGTGAACAATGCTGGTGTTTCCCCGTTTGATGTCACAAATAGTGCCATCTTTTTGCCTTATTTAATACCTATTAATTATGTCCAATGTTAATATTTGTTTATTCCTTTGCTGCGTTTTCTTTCCTTCTTGAACTAACAAAACAAGAAATGCTAAGGTTGATTAAACAAATTGAGAATTTAAGAAAAAAAATTTGGTCCATATGGCTAAAGGTAAGTTCTATAATTTGTTCGCATCGTCCAATTAAATTCCATGAGGATTCAAGATCCTAAAAAGTCATTGAATTAATTTTTAATAAAAATTCCTATAGTTCTCAAATATAGCAAATATGTCAAGAAAGTATGTACTTGTTCATCCACACGAGTAGCAAAAGGCAATTTTCTGCAGACAGTAATACTATATCAAGGATATATCAAAACCTGCTATCTAATCATGTTGAACAATTGACTTTTCTGCATGAGAATTGGGAAGGATCCAATATTACATGATTCATTTACGTATGTAATTTTTATTACAATGGTGCAAATTCTTTTATTCAGAGCTCTTTTCAGCTGTTTGGATACAATATAAATTAAATTGACAACATATTGCTAGAGGTTAGTTAATTTCAATTTTACTAATGAACTGTTTTAGACACATTAATTTTCATTCATCTTCTAATTCTGATTCAATTATCGTCAACATTCCTCATTATCTTTTCTTATTTAAATTAAACTAAGCATTCAGGATAGAAAATTCTCAAGGGGATTGGAAAAATGGGAATAAGTTGGTGCATATACATATTATCATATTGCCAGATCCAGAAATGACCAAACTCGACTCGATACTCGCGAGTAGTTTTCATCTCGACTCGAGATCAAAAAGCACTACTCGCACATCCCTAGTTTTCTATGAACTAACTTTCCTGATAATTTAAAATTATTTTCAGATGTTGCTGGTGCTTCATCAGTGGCAGAAAGCTATGGCTCAATCCCACACATTGCTTACAAGGAATTACTGATGGCCACAAATGGATGGGATAAATCCACTGTTCTTGGAAAAGGTGGCTTTGGCACTGTCTTCAAAGGAACATGGAAAAATACTCTAATTGCAGTCAAAAGAATTGAGTTGGTATGTGTACTGTTTATTAACGAGACTTTTAACTTTTGGTTTAGAGCATTTAATCACAAATCTCATGGGGCACTTAGCTTTGTCATCCACCTAACTAATTTTAAAGTTCAGTTTTTTCCATAAAATAAACATAATACATATTTATTCCGCCTATCAGTGGTTGAATATATTCATGACTTTGAGCTGAAGTAAATTATGTATGAGGAAGCCAATGAAAATGATCTATCATATGCTTGAAAATCACTAAGATGTATTTAAATTCATTTAGGGTGCCTTCACAGTTCGGGGTTGCATTGTCACTACGGCTCACGAGCCAATCAGAGCTTGTCTTTGAGGATTGATGATGTTATGTCGCCAGCTCGCGCGTCCTAGCATAAAAATTGAACCTGTTGGATTTTCTCTGCGTGAAGGCGGTAGTATGCCATCAATTTCGAATTGGTGTTTATTTATGGGAAGCTTAGGTATACAAATATGCAAGATTAACTCTATTGGGCGTGACAAATGCTATTGATTTCATTATTTACTAATATTTTGAAGCTAAGCATAGATATTTCGTATCTTTCCTAAACATAAGAAAAATGTTAACCCTAGATTAGATTACAATCACTGAGGAGCATAGATTAGCGTAATTTATACCCATCAATAGTATCACAAGCTAAATACAGCGTGAGAGCTCCTTGTTGGTGACTGCGGTTGTTTAAATTCCAATATACGTATTTAATAATTGTGCCCTCATGATCTGCTCAGTTGAAGCTATTTAGATAGCATGACTAGGACAATCTGTTTGAACAACAGTTATCATACATAAATATTCCTGATAAAATTCCACGTCACTCGTGTTCACTGATTGTACGTAATTTGTTATTTTTCTGGTATTCTGAGCTAGGAAATCAAACTTATAGGTCATAATAATGCATAAGCAAGGGCTGTCACTACATACATTATTATGGACTTTATGGTTGCCATATTAACTTCCAATGCTATTTACAGTCAAGAAGAATAATATAAGAAATGAAATTGCATAAAAATGCACAAAAGAACATTTGTCTTGTGCATTTGGTTCAAAATCATTTGATGATATGCTCATAAGCCGATATTTAGAAGCCGACACTTATTGCCTTTCATTTGTTTTCGCAACGCAGAGCTGTGAAGGCACCATTACTCTCATTCATACTTTATTCTTTCAATAAGATTTTTTTAAATTATGTATTGTCTAGATGTCATAAGACGTAAACTGAGAAGTTTCAAAAAATTATGCAATTAACACTGGAACTACTTCTGATGCACTCATCTGTTAATTCTTTTGTCTTTTAATTCCTGTAAAGAGAGGTGGTGAAAATGCAACCAGCCATCAGGCACAAATGGAGCAGTCTCTGAGGGAAATGAAGTTTCTGAATTCTTATCGGCATGATAACATACTGCCTCTCTATGGATATAGCTTGGATGGTGGTGAGCCGTGCCTGCTTTATCAGTTCATGCCAAGTGGTTCTCTCGAGGACAGACTTCTATGTCGTGTAAGTATAGTTATATTTTCATGCATGTTTATATCTATGGAGGATATTTTTTTACGTGTCTTGATTGGAAATGTTATTACTACCTTATTTATGCTGCAAAAATCTCACTCAAGTCTTTTTTGTAACTCATAGGACTGGCTTCTGGTCAGTTGTTTTTCTTGTTCTTGGTAGTGATATGATTTGCGAGAGGGGTCATGAGAGCCGCTAGTGGCCCATTTAACTTAACTGTGAGGCACATTAAGTGTATGAAGTCCACATAAATGCATGAATTAAGGCATGTTAAGTATACAAAATAAGGATTATTTGGTATTAGAAATATAGCCGTCATGCTCTAAAGATGTGTTAGCAAAAGAGCTATGAGCTGTAGCCGAAATTCTATTCTCACTATTGGACCTTAATGGACTTTATGTAGGACTTTATATCTATTCATAGCTTAAGCATTTTCTACAATACAGTCACAATATCATTAACAAGTTAAATTTACTGTATCTTCTGTTTATCTTTAATCTGTTAGTCTCCTCTCCCATAACCTAAATAGCTTCTTTAATTTATTATTTGAATGGGTAAAGTGAAATTAAGGAATTCTGTGGTCTTCATAGTGTTATCATTAAGGTAATAATTTATTCCTTCAATCCCTCTCCAACAGAATGGCACTCCTCCACTGTCATGGCAGCAAAGACACAATATTGCAACTGGCACTGCTAGAGGACTTCAGTTTCTTCACACCATTAAGGAAAAACCTCTTATCCATGGAGACATCAAAAGGTTAGTTGAAGGTTTGGATGTTTTTCCAGTGAATTCCAACAAAGGTGGTGGTTTCCACCCCCTCCAAGTTTCCTCCTGCAAGTTGACCTATCCATCCACTCATTTCTCTAAATTCAAAAGCTCATGTCACCTAAATGCCATTCTGCACTTTTAGGTGATATGAGCTTCCAAACAGGCTCTTCTCTGGAATTTAATTTAATGAGTGACTTGAGACAAGATGGTAAGGAAGTGATGCATGACTGCACTTGAAAAAATATGGGCAACTTCCTCCTGTAATAATTTATTCTGGTTTCACTGCTAATAGTAAAAAATGCTTGTGAATGCCCATTAATACTGTGAAGATACTAATGAATTTCTTTTGTGTGTTGGGTTACTTTCAAGGCAATGTGCAGCTTTCATTATATTTTGTCCCTATAAATATGGCCAAAAGACATTAGACTTACTCACAATAACTTTTGGCTTCAGGGACTCCTTGTTCTGGAAATTTTCAGTAATGAAGACAAAAGGCCCATCGTTAAAATCAGAAAAGAAGTTCTACTGTATTGAAAACCTCGAGTTTGCTGAACATGAGTGAAATAAGTTGAGACAATTGTGACGTACATCATATCCCCCTTTATGAAAGATGTTTACCTGTGAGGAAGCTTTGCTTGAAGGATATCCTCTGAGGAGGATAGGGCAGATATGCTGCAAATCATTAATGTATGTATAAACTTGGAAAGTATTTTGCAATGACTTTCATAATTGTTGAAGTAGTTACATGAGCATATGAGATGAGTTGAATGTTTTAGAGTAAACTATTTGAACATAGTAGTTGAAGAGTGTATAATATAGTGAGTTGCTTGTAGACGCTGAGCAATGAAAATCATGCATAAAATGATGCATGAGTTAGAATGAGTCGGACAAATGCCTAGATTTCCTGAATTGCCTACCTGATTTTTATTTTTTCTTAAAAATTGTGAGGTTTTTCATTTATTTTAATTTACATATATTTTATCAAAAGCATGGGAATAGCTATGAATAAGTATGGATATTATTGGTGAAAAAATTTTTTCCTAACCTTTTGAAAAGCATGTTTCAATAGGCTAGGGGTGCGTAGTGACTAAAGATCTACTTAAAGTCAGTTTCTGCTGAGAATAGCCTCCTAAATATGCCTTGTGTAAGTCCACAAGGCTGGTTCTAGGCCACTGAGAGCCTAGTGATGGTGGGCACAGCCAACAGCAAAAATAAGTTCACACAGCAGTGTCTCCGACGACTAACAAGGGGATACCACGTACCTTGCTCCGCCTTTTTCAATGCCATATTTTTTATGACCTTCGGAATTGTGAACACATCTCTGAACTAGTATGTAGTGGTTCCGTTGAATGGGCCTTAGTTTGGCTGTAGTTAATTAATTTTCATGCAGAATTTTTCACAAACCTTGTATAATTCCAAAATATCGCCTTTCTCTGCAGACGGGTCAGGTGGGGTAGTGGTAACGTACGTGATTCTCACCCAGGGGGCCAGGGTTTGGGGCTACGTCATGGCAGTTTATTTTGTTGTCTTCATTGTGATCATACGGCGTCAAGTTTTTCATTAATTTTAATTGCAGCGAGCATTGACATTAGACAATTTTTTATCTTAATAATGGCGTTTAGGTGTTTAAGCAGTGTCATTTCAAACGTGGATAAATGAAGGCTACACTTGCTATTCTCCTCAAAAATATACCAAAAGATCAACGGGTGGCTAAAACAGTGACTTTTTTTTTGAAGAAATGATATTTGTTGGTGGGCCTCTTGTTATTATATTGGAAGGACTAAGGAAGATTTTGGGAAGCAGCGAGCACAAGACACATTTGGCGTAATTGTTGCTTTTAAACCTCTTGTGTGTGTTGTACCCTCGAAGGGCTCCCCTTGAGCCCTCATTCTCTCTGTAGTATCTGCACCATCCCCCTGGGGTATCCATGATCCTGGGGTAATTTTACCGAATAAAATGTTAATTTTGTTCTGACCCCCACTACTTCTAGGATCCCCCCCCCCCTAAGTTACCCGCTAAGCTCCCCTTTGTCCTTAATCTGAATTACCCGCAACCATAAACTTAGGTAAAATTGCAATTGTAATAAATGGTCCTGTATAGAGTATTGGTCTGTGCAGTGGCCTGGGAAGCCTATTGTCCATGGTTTAATTTCCAGTCAAGAAAAATTTTTTCCCATGGCAATTAATGTGAAATCTGATAGGTGAGGTTGGTCCTACCATTTTGTCGTTGGCTCATAGTATGTCACATTATGAGGGATTTTCTCATGGTCCGTCACACTCTTGCAAATTATAGGGCTACTTTCTAGCACCCAGGGTTACAGAAATCCATTATAACATTATGTGCATGTGAAATGACTCTGAATTGCGATGTAGAGCTAGCTAAAATGGTTTTACAGGTGTGTGTCATATGTGACCATTAATATTGGTAATTTCATAGATGGGTAATAATTTTCCCTTTTCTTTCAATTTTTTACAGTGCCAACATATTGCTGGATCAAAATTTTGAAGCACGCATTGGTGATTTTGGGCTTGCTCGTGAAGGCCCAAACAACCAATATACGCACATTAAAGTTAGCCGAGTGCATGGCACAAGGCCATACCTTCCAGATGAATTTTTGAGGTCCAAAAAAATCTCTTCAAAAGTGGACACTTATAGTTTTGGAATAGTAAGTAGTAATGATTTATTAGTATGCATGTATTTAGTCTCTTAAATATTTTGAATGGCTTATGAATGAATTTTGTAGAGGCAGTGACCTTTATGTATTCAGTTATCAATTTGAATGTGCTGTTAACATCATTCCATTCTTTGAGGTAGCTACATAATATCTTTAATATCCCTTCAACTGTCCTATCTCAGTATTTGTCCAAACCTTCATTCGTCACTACTTACCTTGATTTGATTTTATTATTATGAAATGGCTAATTAAAATTTCATTTCATATAAATTTAGTCTTTTGTATGAAAGTGGTGCTTAGTACTGTTGTTTTTTGTACAAAGTGTATATGGTTTCCTTTATAGGTCCTGTTTGAACTGGCCACTGGACTGAGAGCATATGATGAAGGGAGAGCCAAAAAATTCTTGGTAAATAGAAACTGTCTATTGTGGTACTCGATGAAAACCAATTTGATAATTCATGATGACAAAAGTAAATTTTTGCTGGGTACCGCACCTAATGACAAAAGTTAAAAAATGGCAATCTTTGAGTTTTATGTCATTGTCATTATGACTTAAATTCCAAAATATGTGAGCCTTCAACGGTAGATTAGGAATCTGGAACTTTCTTGATGGTGCTAGCAAGCCTAATATTGCTAACGTATAACTAATTTTAGATGATCTCCAGTGCTAAGAGCAAAGTAATGTTCTATAAACATGCTAGTCATTCACATGATGTATTGCTTGATTACATATTTTTTATACTTAACACGTTAATAAGTACCTGAAAATATTTATTAATATGATTAAATTTTGGAAAGGTGTGTCAAAATATCAAGTAATTGAAATAGACTCCAAGTATTATTGTGGAAAAGTATAATTAAAAACATTGTCAAATGTCATTTTTATGTGTTGGCTATTGTGATTTTATTTCTAGGGGGTGAAAGATTACTTGCTCTGAAAATTAGTCTATTCCCCTGAGCTCACACTAATTCTATTGAAAATAAGATTGTAAATATCACATAATGTACGCAGTACTAGGATTCATACTCAATGTTTAGTCTTTCTTTTACACTTTTTTATTCTTCGTTCTCAATTCTTTGTACTCAAAGTACAGACAACCCACATAACAATCAATCACCAACAAAGCAAATTTCTGGCTGTAAGCCATCTCAGAGGCGACCACCATCAAATTTTTGCTGTCAGCACACAAGTCTACCCATTTGTGTTCATCAATTTTCACAGGCATGCTAACTTTTCAGAAGGACCATGTGGAGTGGAGTGAACAAGAGGGGACAGAGTTATCGTTGATTGATCGGAAAGGAGGGCTGGAGGGTCCAGGGATGACGGAGTGGGCTGGCAATGAGGGTGGGGTGGCCGCTTGTCCCAACCCCGAGCACAACATCAGGAGCTCAATCTTTATGGACCTGTTGAGGCTGGGGAAGCTGTGTGTGAAGAAGAGAGCAGGGGAGCGCCCCGAGATGGTTTTAGTCTTGCAGGAGCTGGATGCCATGGCTGCCAGGAGGGAAATTGCCTGCCGAGCTCTCAGTAAGTGCATTCCGAACAATGCTTGTATGAACTAAAAAAAGAATTCGTTTTTGTTAATTTTTAACCTGCTATCTGAGCAAAGGTAAATTTACATTAATTGTTATAAGGCTATCTCATTTCCGTTTAATTGCAATTCCTCATGGCCTGTCTTGTCACTTAAGAGCATACTACGGACAAATCATTTTGCAAGTAACAGCCTAGTTATCAGTAGAGGGATAGAAGGTATATCGGGCAGCAAATGGAGACCCAGGTTTGGTTTTTTGGAGGGTACAACCGCAAAGGCTGGGAGCCAAGTGGCTCACCTTATTTGCCCAGTCTCCTCGGGAGGGGTATGAAGAGGAAGGAGAAAAAGGAACAGAAGCGCCACCACCAAGTGGGTCCAGCGATGCCTCCAGAGTAAGGATAGGGAGAGAAAGATTGGGATGGAAGAATTTCGCACTGCCCTTTAGGCGATGTGGGCTACCACTGGTGAAACTATGATTTGATGTTACTACAGAAATGGAAGAATATTCTGTAAATAAAAATACTCCAAAAATTTTTCTGTGTATGGGACAATGATCCTGATTGCTCTAGCCATGTAATATTTTATTTAAAACTCACTAGGCTTGTGTGCATATTCTAACATAGCAGGAAGAACTTGCCATGAAGATGAGCTACTAGTTGTTTTTTTAAACTTTGACAATATTGCAAAACATCAGGCATTGCAAAGCCGTAGAAAGGTTTTTGCTACCTCAGTCGTTGAAATTGCCAGAAAATACCAATGCTATGGACTGCCTGAGCACTACACCTTGCATTACATATCTCTATGATATTGCTGTTATAATTAGCTTTGGGAACTTAATCATCTGGGCAATGACCCATAAAACCAGTAATGCATGGTCTGGTTGAGGGGAATTTTTTCACATTGTATTCAGTGGAAGAGTTATAAGTGTTTTGTGTGCACTCGCGGGCCTCTCCATAAATGTATACTGCTGGGTAGTCTGTGGTTATATCCTTTAATAATGATACTATTTTTCTTGCCAAGCATCATTGATCCACAAAGAAAAGGACTAAGGTTGTTTCATACTTAGTAAACGATTTCCAAGTTTTTATAGAAACATATGTATTCATATCATAAGTATGTTAAATTGGAACAATATTTTGCATTGGCAAAAGAGGTATGACTCTAGCTACATCACAAGAATGGTTTTCTCAACAAGTGGAAACTTCACTAGGGTGTTTGTTATACACTGTCGATACCAGTCCCCATTCACCATTTTGTTGCTGATGTCTTGAGAGATGAACTTTTTGACTTAAAAATTATTTTGTTGGATCTAAAATTGTGACATTTTTGGGAATTTTCGTTATTGATTTTATTTTTTTGTTTTACAGAACTTGCTAGAATAAACAGCCTTACTCCTTCAAACCCGTATGAGAGGCAGTTGATACATGATCAGCGAAGGATGTCTCCCCAACCGATGTCTCAGCCGAGAGCGTCATCTCCGAGTGGAATGGCATCTCCATACCCTGGGATAGCAGTTGTTCAGCCTTTCTCTAACCCAGGCTCTGCTACTTCCACAGCCTCAACGGCACCGAGTCCCCACATGTTCCTCCCTAGCAACCTGCCACACTTTTCAAATAACCCACAAGTTCAATACAGGCAGTGGCAAAACCCTAATAATAACCATAATGTGTCCCCCAATATCCAGCTGCCATCTAGAGTACCCTCTGTGCATGTCCATCCACCATCACCTGTGCCACTTGAGGATAAATTTCAAGCCCATTATGGAGCCAATAATGGGTATGATGGAAGCAGGGGTTCACAAGTATCACAAGGGATTCCATCCTCAATGACTGTGCCATATTCAGAGGAGTTCCTGCCGGCCACTATACCAGGACAAGGAAGTGACAGCATAACTGAAGCTTCAAGACATCAGGTAATGAGTCACTATGCGACAATCATTATCCACTTTACTTTTCCACAGGATTTTTCAATGCAAGTGTGAAATGGGTTTCTCTGTTTTTTTTTTAGTACATAATCATGCATCCCGTCATTAGGAAATCCCTGAAGCCATTACTTAAATGGGGCTTTTTTTCATTAGTATTACTGCAAAAGTTTTTATATTTTACAATAAATATACTTGCCAATCCATTTATTAAAATATATGTTCTTGCTTATTATTAAAGCAAAACATGCCACGTGCAAAATGAAAATGGTAACTTTCCTCACAAATTTTATTACTTCGCCTAGTGCCGCTATCAGAGTGCTGAAGTCATGATTGGTCGAGTATCTCGTTAATGTGGACAGTCAGTATTGGTTTTTATTTTTAACATAGATGTAGCCACTAAGTTAAGTTTGATACTCTGATGTACAACACTCATTTTAATCCAGTCTACTAGTTGAAAAATTATATTTGATAATAACTTGGAAAGCTTCAAATTCCTTTTTTCCTCTCAAATTCCCCCTCCTTAGTTCTGTTATCTCTTAATCACTCCTTTTTGTCAACTATGTGCATCATTCCTTATCTGGAATTTTAAACTTCTCCCCCTTTTTTCTTTCAGTTAAAAATTCCTTTTTACCCTCTTGACACCCTCCACCTCATTTACTGATCCCCTTGTCCTCTGTGATTGAATATTTGTATGTATTTATGGGGACTTGTGAGTTGCATTTACCTCGGTAATGATACTGTCTGTTGAAACCATAATTGTTTAGTGAGAAATTGTACAAAATTTCTCATGTAGTTATGGAAACTCTATTTTGTTTACCCAGACAGGCAATGGCATCACCAAATATCAAGATAATTGTGGCAATTTTATTCCCAATCGATTATATCATATATTTTCAATAGGGATGTGCGAGTAGCACTTTTTGATCTCGAGTCGAGTCAAGTATGGTAATTTCAGGGCCAGGCAATACAGCAATGCATTCTTAAACATATTCTCCATACATATTCTCTTTTTCCAATCCCCTTGTAAATTTTCTGTACTGAATCTTTAGCCTGATATAAAAAGAAAATTATAATGAGGAACGTTGATGGTATTTGTGTCAAAATTGGGAAAAACCGGCATTGTCCACCAAAACCTAAACTTTACACATTTTTATTTCTTTTGAAAACCGTAACAATTTCCCCCTCTTCCTCCCCTATTCTCTCGGTATTTGAATGAAGAAAGTAGGGTAGGGCAAAAAGCACCGTACAATAAAGTAAGAGTGATGCAGCAGTTCACTCATATTACTCTGAATACGCTGCCGGGTCAAAAGGCGGTAGGCTGCCGAAAAGGTACCAGACGACGGCTATTGAAGTTGACTGCTACGTATACAGCAAGCTCAAATTCCCAGGCTGAGGCATTAAAACGACATATGGGCTTTCAAAACCATATCATTACATGAATGATAGGGCTTCTAGAGGGAAAATTTTGGAACTTACTGGCATCGACAGCTCTGTAACCGAAACTACTTGACTCGGCATTCGTGATGCTACTCGAAACACTCGAGTCTAGTACTAACTACTCGACTCGACTTGATTTTTCGAGTACTCGCACATCCCTAATTTTCAATACTAATTTTAAATTTTCCTATTTTATCTATGCATCTGCTGGTAATCAGTTACAACATCGATGTAATATTTTTGTCTTATTGACTGTAATATTATATATCTTTTGTTCAGGTTGACCTCGAGAATTCTCACTGTGACCCAGGAAATTGTGATGATGCTACAGTGCTTGCATCACAGCTTTTGCCCCGGCTATCCATGTTAGGGATTGGAGAAGGGGTTAATCAAAGCTGTGAGCTGGCTGGAACTGAAGTGGGTGCAGCAGGAGGTCCTTTGCCATCACAAGTATCGTCCAGCCATCCATCTACTGAAAGGAGTGGCCCTACAGCTCTGTTAGTGTCTGGCCGGGATAAAGTCAGCACAATATTCAATGATGACTGAAGAATTCCACTAGGTAAGGGAATAAATTCAACAGGGAATCCACTGTGTTAATCTTGACTGATGGTCACGATGATATGATTACAGTTGAGTTTAGGTGGCCATCCCTCCTTCTGAATTATATGAAATCAATACGATTCCTTTCTGTTGCTCTCTTGTGAAAAATCCTCTAAAAATTAGGTACGTACATAATCTTTATCGGACGAAAGAAAAATTCTTTATTTCTTTGAATTAAAACTATTAATTTGATGACATGTATGATTGCATATTTTGTTCTGAGGAATGGTTCAAGTGATCACCCCTGGTTGTTTTATGTTAAGGTGAGGTAATGCTTATGCCTGAACTGTTACATAACGTTACTTTGGATAAGTCTGGGAATCTTAGAAAATATCCAGGTCTGAATACCACAATACCTGGGCTAGTGAAATGTGTGTTTGGGTATGTTATTATTTAAGAATGGGAAAATTTGTTTTCTTGTGATAAATAAGTCAGGCATTGACGTAAACAATTGATGATCACAATGCATACATTATTTACAGCAAACTTGATTAGTTGACAGCTACTAGTACCTACTGAAGGCAAGTATCAAACTACGTAGTGCCATAACTCTGGTGAGAACTAGATTCCAACTTGGTTGGTGGCAATAATGCTAGTTCTGAATCGAACAATTGTATAAATCGTGTACTTGCTGGAATCTCTGACTTATGACATGGTGTAATTTTGGCTTAAGGCCAATGATGTGCTAATGATGATACAACCATCTCCAAAGTATTTTGACTGATGTAAATTTGCAACATTTATTGGAAAACAAAGGTGCTCATGTTGCATTTAAATATTTACTCTACACATTATTTGTTATTTTATGAAATATTTGTACACAAATCTGTCATTAAGTGGGGATCAATGTCAAGAGCTAACTGAAACTAAGGTTAGGTAACGTCTCGTATTTCCATGCTTCATTTGACGAAACTCCAGATAAACCTCTCTAACTTAAACTAATGAATCAAATTTTGACTTCTGGAGTAATTTCATGGAAATATGGAACATTCATGATGGAATAATCAAAACTTCAAAGTTTTTATTATTTCATCATAAAATTGATGGTTCAGGTAATACGAGTTACATTGATACATGATTTGCTGATTGTTATGAAACTTATCTGTTTGTCAACCAGGGGCAGATTCAGGGGGAATTGTGAAATTGTTACCTTCCCCAATTTTATAAAAATTTTTAAATTTGTATTAGTTTAATAGTTTTTGTATCCTTGTAATGAGGTAAAGGCATTGTACATTCAAATGCATGGCTATAAGGCCCAATGGTGTTCAAAGAAGTTTGAGTTGTATTTATCGTAGAGCGTAGCACTTCCTACAAAAAATTTTACACAGGAGGGGGTTTTTCCCTCTCCTGGGGGTTTTTCCGTACTCCCTGAACCGAGGTCATGACCCTCCCCCCACAATTGATGGATTCCACTATTGTTGTCACAATTAAACAGCTTGCTGGAAACCAATGGGTTCCTCTTGTGAAAATTTAACCTGGTCAATGTATAATCGGTAAACTACTGTTGGTGAAATCGGTGTCCTGGTCCAAGGTTGTTGCAGAGACCAACTGTCTCAATATTAAATTCTGTAAAGGGATGTATGTGTTCACCTGTGCATTTGGTGCTAAATTGGTAAACAAATTAATTTGTGATTTGTTATACACCTGTTTGAAATAAATTTTAGAGAAGTTGTACGTATTTGGAAAGAATTAATTTACGTTTCCTCTGAAATATTTAAAACTGCTGAGGGAAGAAGAAATATCATTGATAAAGTCAGCAAACCAGGAAGTTGGATAGTGGAAAATTAACTTGGCTTGATTTTAATGCTGTAAATCTGAGATATCTCAATGACGTTGAAGATAATAAAGGTGGCCATCTGGTTTTTTTTCATTTGTGTGGGTTAATGTGGCATTTTATACTTCAATGGCTTGATGCATTTATTTTGTACAAATATTGTCTGTATGTGATTGTAGGCCATGTGAACTCTTTGGTCATCATAGAAAATACAGTCCTTTAACGAGGGATGTGGCATACCATCTGAGCTGATTTTGTTCATGCTTTGGAAAATTTCAAGTTTGCCAATTTTGTTTTCATGCACTCAATGTGTTGTCAATTATTTAATTCTTTGGTTTACTTGTTTATGAAACTCTTTTTTAACATTGTAACATATACATGTGCTGATGCTCTTTTAACTGATTTCTTGACCTGTAGAGATGCTGATTCAATATATGATGGAATTCGCCTAATGGCCGGTCATCAAGTAGGGATTAATATCATAATGCAAGGGCCTTCTGTATATGTGTATCGCCATTGCAATTCTTCCTATTTCCTGCATTTGTACAAATTTTGCTTTTGTTAATTGCTTAAATATTAACTGATGTTGCTTGCTTTAATGGGATGGGTAAGTGGCATCCATGTCTTTCTGAGAAAGTGCAATTAATGGTCACAGGGTATGTATTTATAATGAATTGTATTGGTAGGTATGAGTAGATTTGGAGCTTCAGGAGCTTGTGTATTGATGGAGGCCTATGAATTATACTTTTTTTAGCTTCTCTGTGCTAAAGTTGCCATGTCTTATATTTTATAAATGTTGTATTTTTGGGAATATTTTTATATTGAATGTTTATAAGATTAAGTCTATGCTAGAGCCATATTGTGTTTCTTCGTACGGGGAAGTATGTACTGGGATCCAAATGGCTTTTAAGTTTGTACGTCCACATGAATGTTTATATGGTGAGTACATCACGTAAAATGTTGCTGTTAAGAATTTATTGCAGATATTTATAATGGGAAAATTACCATTCCCGAATTCATTTTTGTAGTTATTTTCTGTTTGTTGAACATGTATGTTAATTGATGATTAATTTCAATTTAAAAATATTTCCTCATGTTTTATGTGAGAAATGTCTTATATTTTTCTATGTGTGTTTTAATCTGGCATACTATGTATGGCATGTGACACATTGCATTTAATAAAATTGCATTTATGTACAAGTTGATTTCATTTGGAAGCAAATGTCTACAATCTACAAGAGCTAGTGCAATTACTCTCTGTACACTAATAGACTCTAGTTTATACTAGTGAATGAAGAGGGACATTGAAGGATAAGGGAAATGAGGACTTGCAGAAGCCAATATTTATAGAGTAGGAAGTATATAATCAGAATTTGAGAAATGAAGAATTAGATGGGTAAGGAATGGGCAGGGAAAGAGTGCATGGGAAGCATTTGGAGGAAAGGAGAAGAGAAAGGTAAAGAAAAAGTGAGCAAATGATGTTGAAGAGAACTTATGGAATTAGGGGGTTCTAGAGGTGAAAAAACATGCTACAGGAATGGGAAATATTTAAGGGAGGATGAGAGGAAGGCTAGTGTCCTGCATGGGCGTTGGTGCCAAAGGTGATGATTAATAGACTGAAGGTGACATTTCTATTCATTGCAAAATTTTATAAGAGTAGTTAGGGGCCAGTATGTATTAGAGACTGCTCACTCCATTTTAAAACTACATATTTATGCAAAATTAAAGCTTGTTTATGTATGCTTGATGGGGTAAAAGTAAAGTAGGGCATACAGAAATTACATCAGTTATCATTAAGTATTGAATTACGATCATACTCTTCACTTAGTATATGCAAAGAGGAGATGGTCATTAAAGTCGCGAAAATTTAAAAAGGGATACGGATTGGAGGACAGGACATAATGCATATACATTGGGTTTGCCAATGATATGGTGATTATTGCTGATGACAACCAGGCACTTCAAAGAATGATAAAAAGTTTTGAGGAAGGAGTGAAAGACTATGGAATGATAGAAAACGTGGTGAAAACAAAAGTAATGAAAGTAAATGATTGCAGAAATGTGAATTTCATGATCAATGGGGAAAGACAGAGCAAGTTAGAAGGTAAAGATATTTAGGACTGAAGGAGTGAGACAGATAAAGACAAGAATAGCTATGGGTCTGAGGGAGAGAATGGTGAAATGCTATGTGTGGAGTGTTGTGTTACATGGACGTGAAACGTGGACCTTGGGAAGAAGAGATAGGAATGGGATCAACGCTTCTGAGATGTGGGTGCGGATAAGGCTAGATAGAGTGAGGTGGGTGGATAAATTGAGGGATGAGGTGCTGGAAAGATTTCAGGAGGAAAGAAAATAATTTAGAAGTGTACTATGGAGATAGGGGAATTGGATCAGGCTTACTTTAAGAGGAAGGGGATTTTAAATACAGCAGTCGTGGGAACAGTGGAAGGAAAAGAGGAAGAAGAAGGCTGAAGATGACAGACGTAGTCAGGTAAGGAAGAAGGTTTAAGGAAACTAAATGGGAGGCCTTGAACAGAGTGAGGTGGAGAGGACTTCGATGTTTGGGACCTGCCAGTGGGCAGAGAACCGGTTGATGACTCTTAACTTGTATGCTCTTGTTTTATTTTAATTGCTTTAGAATAAAACAGCTTAATATTAAGGAGTGCAGCTTAATGATGGAGTGATTATTGAGAATCTGATTATTTTCGTCTGCAGAAAATATTATGTCAATTCATCAGCTGCATTCCAATTGCTTCTGGAAAATTAAGTGTTATTCATCTAGATGTTATTTTTCCATATCATATCTTATGATCGATAGATTACCAAAGCCGGCTTTTGGTTCATGCGCAGCCATCTTATGTGTATTTACTCTGAGGAAAATGGATAAAAGTTTGGTCCATGTTCGAGTGTCGAATTATGTTGATAATGTTCTCGTGTGCGCCGTTGTTTTGTTTAAATTGCTTTGGAGTTAATTTAACTTTTCAGGAAGTGGAGAGAAACTGATGGGAACCATCAGTTGAAAATATTCCGTCAAATTAACTGCTGCTTAACGCGCAATTCGTTGTTTTTGGCGCGAGCAAACTATTCGGAAGCAGTATTCATGTTAATGAAATGCTAATGTTCGTGTGAACTGGCTCCACCCAGCGCGATGGGCATGCATGCTAATGGAATATCACCCACTCTCGCCATAAGAAGAAGAGGAGGCAGGTATGCCCACTCCCGGGGCAAAATGACCCATAAAATAACCGCGCGGACGTATTCGCGCCCTTTCCCCGCTCGGGATCCGCGATCTCCTTCGTGGGAACGAACGCGCGGGTGCAGGAGGAGAAAGTGTCCGAATTGGCAGGTGATCCATGCGGCGAGCCGCCGCTCATCTCATCCCCGCCCTCCTCCGGCCATTGTGTGAACGCGAGAGGATATGGAGACAATCGACGATCGTCTTTGGGATGGGGATCACCCGTAGGCGAAATAGCCCTTGCAATCGTTACTTACCTAACGATGCTCGTTTGTGCTAGACTCGCGTCTCTGTGTGCAACCGGTCACAATGGTGCCAAAGGCCGACGGGGGTTGTGAATTTTCTGCGTTAGCAACTTAAGGGGGAAGGGTGGCATAAAAACCTATGTCGTGTTAACGAGAGTGGGGATTCACTCACAGCAGGCTTTACGCATAAGCTACTCTAGGTGTAACTTAGGCTCTCACTTTTTTTAGTGACCTTTGTACTCGCAAGACTTCAGTAGCTGTTAAAATGTTCCTGTTTTGTTATAATAATGCAAACGAAGATATCGTATTGTCCACAATTTATTATTTACTGCACGTGTTTCAATTGTCGTACTATCATCCTCAGGTACTAATGGAAACTGTTCTTCTAGTTCTAAATGACAATCAAAGATCATTGGCTTACTGGGACCAATGATGACTGTCTTTGGCGCCGTAAATCGATGATCATCGATGTATAGATACCAATCATTGCCTTTGTTCTCATAGATGATTTTTAGACTTAGAATTTCTGTTAACAAAATTGCTCACCGTACAAGCGTAATGATCGGAGGCTATCCTGCGTCTAGTTTCATGGGAAACTTATAGTTTGTTCATCCAAGACTATGATTGCCAGTGGCGCAGCGAGGGGGGGGGATAAAACCCTCCCCCCAGCGGTCAGAGAATTTTTAAGTTTAATCCATTTTACTTAATGGATTAATATTACTTATAGAATAGTGTTAGGATTAATCAAATATCCCTCAGAAAGCCGTAAAACTCGCCATTTTGAACCATTAATCTTAAAAAATTCCTCTGGTGGAGGGTCCCGCAACTCCCACTTACTCTGGCGGGTGTGCAATACCCCCACACCCCTAAGTATTAGTTGCGCTTAAAACCCCACCTAGCCTTAATTCTTAGCTGCGCCCCTGATCATTGCTGCAATGTTCTCGCAGTCTCATTTCATAGAAGTAGGTGGCATACTTGGTATAGGCATTGGGGAATACACTTACTATTGTTCTGTCTTGAAGATGCTTTTCTGAGGATAAATAAGTAGCATTTACATTCATTGAGTTGTATTCTTCCTTGAAAAAAAAATCCTTACTGTTGTGGAACAAATAATTTTTGGTGAGGAGTAAGAAGCAAAATTATGCCCCTGGCAACCTGGTACCCGATGATGCCCTTGATGATTCAGTGCCCTACCGTTAGCCCCATCCCCAAGCATTTGTGATCAGTGGTTGGGAGAGTAAATCGCGTCAATAGAGTATTGAGTTCATTCGCTCCTGTAAGTGGATTCCTCGTTTTGAAGATTACCCTCTTCGCTTGTGCTGTTTTACTGGATGTTCCTTTCTTGCTACGGTTTATCTTGAGTGTAAATCTTACTAAACTGGTCCAGCGTTTGTAAAATGTCGGTGTGTTGTTATGCTGCTGTTTAACACCGCGTGTCCATGTTATCTGGAAAACGCCGCCTCTGGTGAGGTGTACTGACTTGATAAATTGTCCGATATTTATTTATTTTCAAAATTTACGGCAGTTTGCTTGGCTGGTGCGTCGCTGTGAGGTGTGCGTGGCTCCCGGCCAAGCTATCAACCTCGTCCTCCTCCTTGAGCCAGTGTGGGAGTGTTCCAATGTTTGCGGAACGTGCAGAGGTTTTTCGGGGATTTTATTTTGGGGGAGGAAGTGTCCTCGGCACCATACACACGACGTAAAGGCCCATAAAATTTCCCTCCCATGGCGACCACCCGAGTAGATTATCGACGTTTCAGGCCGCTCTTGGCGAGTGACCGTGGTCTTAGGTGATAAATAGTTGTCAGTTATGCTTGCGAAGGGATCGAAAGTTTAAGGTTTCGCATAGTGCGAAGAAATATTGGAATCGTTGTGATTGATTGATTTTGATTCTTCGATTTCTCTAGCACCAATTGAAACCTTACGGTACTCCTCAGCGATCATCTTTATATTTGAATGGATGTTTCTTTTGTATGATAAACTGCTCCATTTAGGAATTACCGGTCATGTTATTTTTCTGTGGCGGATCTAGAGAGGGGATGTAGCCCCCCCCCCCCCAATCGGGTATCCAATTTACTTTAGATAAAATAGTAATTTTGTTCAATTGTCGAATATTACAGGAGAGGAGAGCCCCATACCCTCCCCCTTGTCCCTATCATGGATCCGCTGCTGCAATAGATTATTACTGCTTCTATGAACTTTTTATTTAACTTATTAGTGGAACTATAATATTAAAATGTTATCATGAGAAGTTCCTTTACTGTTGAAACTCTGATGACGTGTTTCATATTGCAGCAAACTTTTCATTATTTTGCGTCTCTGGTTGATGAATCTTTTAAGAAAAACATCAGAGAAGAGATGTATGCCACTAATTCCGCTGGTAGTGAAAATAAAGATATTTTTGGTTCATTCTTACTGGCTTTCTGTTGAATTTTGTAAGATAGAGACAATTATTTTCATGGTTCCCACTCAACCGTGAAAACCTTAAAACCGTGAATAAGCCGCGAATTTCGTCTACCGTGAAAAAACCTGGGAAAAGCCGTGAATTTCATCAATGAACCTTAAAAATATCTCAAATTTGATTGAAGATCTACGATTGACAGATCAAAAGAAAAATTGATATTTCGATCATGATTCACGGCCGAGTCACGTGCGGACGCTGTCCATCCATTTATCTGCACGCGTAAATTCGAAGCGCAGTAATTGCTATGTGTGCCATGGCGATACATTGACCTTAAGCCTGTAATTGGAAGACCGGTGACCAAAGTTTTCATCAACCCCGGCGAAAAATTACACGCTTCTTCACTCCCCTGTTACCTTGCTCCCTCCATTTTCCCACTCACAACATTTAGCCTGCCCAAAATTTTGCCACCGATAGGTGACGTCATTAGAGGTACTTTCAGTGCTGCGTTTGCAGTCACAGCGTCTGTCGCGTGTTTTTTTAACTTTAAGGTAATGTGCGGCCTGTAATTGTTACGTGATCAATATTTATATCAAAAATGGATTTTAAACTGACCGTGAATTTGACGACATTTAAACCGTGAAAATCTGGAAAAAAACCGTGAATTTTATAATTTAGTTAGAGTGGGAACACTGATTTTTCGGTGACAGCGTAAGTTTTTTCGTGAAAGAGTGATTATCAAGTTAGGAAAATTGAGAAATCATGTTCTTTTAACGTTTTAATTTGTATGCATCTCGCTAAGGCGCTGGAAAAAGTGTTGCTTATTAATTTTACTAGGTTATTAAAACAGCCAATCCTGTGTTAAAAACAAGGTTTATTCATGCAAGGCATGCCAGGATAACCGTCATGTTTCAGACCACCCCTTAAAACGTCGCAAGGTATTTCCCAAAGCATTGGGTGACCTTGGCGCAAGTTGCTGCGTGGAATGACAAGTGATGCGTGTAGACAAAGGGAACAACTAGGGAATCAGTGACTGCCAAAAGCTGAATTTGGCACACACTCGACGATGACGCACCGGCGTGTGAGTTTTCTATCAGGGTTCTTAGCGCAATGGCTCTTGAGGTTTTCTTCACTCATCTCTTGAAGCATAGTGTTAAAGGGGACATGGGCGCGGTTAAGAGTATGCGCTACTGTTTTGATGCAGGAGGAAAGTAATTGCTATGAATTAGTGTTACGTGCCCTTTAAAAAACAACTTTTTACATGGTGTGATCATGTATTAGTTTTGCTTAGGTTTGATTGGTTCCAAAGAAAATTGATGATAAAGTAGGTTAACAAAATGCAGTGAAATTTCGGCGTAGAGAGAAAATAGTCTTCATGTTATTTTCCATTGCTTCACATGTTAGTGTGATGTTCGTCATAATGGGACGTATAGGTGCTTCAAATGGCTTGTGCCTCTTCATTCAATACCTCTTCTCGTCCTTCGAAATACAACTGCGAACTATTTTCCCCAAATATACTGAAGTGAAGCTCGTTTTACGTAAATGAACCTCCACCAGCTCGCGGCATATCTAGGAAGCCTACTTTTTTTAAGCAAGGAAGATGCGCTAAAATGGAGCAAATTTGATATTATTCATGTTTTAGAGTCTAACATTCTGCAAAAAAAATCTGATCACTAGAAATATGGTCTGAATATTTTGAAGATCTGATTTCTAATATATTATCACAATTCTATTCATTAGCAACGTTAAATGGCTTATGATGGTAATACAGACAGTCAGTATTTTCGTGACCCAGCTGAGCTTCAGCTTGTATTTTCTCCGATTTTTTTTCCATTTTCATGAATTACAGGAAATTTGTTATTAAATTATAGCGTAAAGCCTTTTCATATCGGAGAACCTCCCGTGGAATTGTTTGTATTTAATGAAATTTGCCACGCCTTCGATACACGTGCATTTTTTGAACACTCTTCCGCCACAACTTTTCTCCTCTTTCTCGTTCCCTATCATGTTTTTATGCCTTTCCGTATCCCGGTTCACTTCTTTCTCCTCATTTTTCCTCTCAACATGTTCCTTCAATACACAATCATTCTTTCTACTAGTAGTTGTGCGAATCTTCGAGAACAGGGGCTTTTCCATCATCCAAAATGAACTTACGTTCAGGTGTTTACCTTCCACGTCCTTTTTTTGACCACTAACTGATAGTTTCTTTGGGTTTCAATTAGACCTTCAATTGCTCCCAGATATTCCCTCTGATGCATAACTTTCTTTACTATCGCAAATGTCCTCTGTTGTTAGTCTACTCTGCCTCCATCATCAATAATATCACTCGTCAACAATCCTGAGATTGGTTTGACACAGATCTCCACTCAATTCTCCTATCAGCTAGTCTTTTCACACTTACGTATTTCTTCTCTGTCACATCCTTCTCATCCGTCCTATGTATTTTTTTCGAGGCCTACCTTTTCCGTTGTTGCCTTCTACTTGTCCCTCGACGACTGTCTTCATGAGGCGATCATGTCTCACAAATGGTCTACATGGCTGTTCCGAATTTTTATCATGAGGTTACTCTTGTCTCCTGATCTCCTGACACCCTCATCACTAAATAAGACGATTCATATGAACCTCATTATTCTGTTTTAGTATCACATTTCGAAGGCCCCTACCTCGAATCTCCGCTGCTGTCATTGCTCATGCCTCACTTCCGTAGACAAGCATACTCCAATTACAAGTTGTGGTAAATTGTTTCCTTACTTCAATCTTTAAATTTCCCGCTGTAATGAAATATTTCTTTTAGTGCAATGCTCTCTTCTCCTGAACTATTCTGCTGATAATTTCCTTTCTTCTCTCATCACTAGTCATTCTGATTTGAAAGTGAAATAATTCATCTACCGCTACCAGTTTTTGTGACCCTATTTTAATGTAAGTCTTGAACTCTTCTTTTTTGCTGCATAATTGTTAATATTTTGCCTTTTCTTTGGGCTTGTTTTATTTTACAAATAATCGACCTCCTATGGTATTTGGCTCTGCCTATTATTGTCGGTTAGGTACGTAGAAAATTCTTATTATTTTATTTCTTTTAGTGTTTCGTGTTGTATATAATTATCACGTCAATGTAATTATAAATTGATTTTTTTCGGTATTTTCAGCCGGCGAACGCAAAGGATGAAACCTTGAGTTTATTAGGTTATTAGGGATATCGTTACGCGGG
This sequence comes from Ischnura elegans, assembly GCF_921293095.1. Lineage (NCBI taxonomy): Eukaryota > Metazoa > Arthropoda > Insecta > Odonata > Coenagrionidae > Ischnura > Ischnura elegans. The sequence goes on along the minus strand of NC_060249.1, from coordinate 37,700,687 downwards.
CCAAGGTGACCTTTTATAATTCACCATTCACACCGGATTCTTCTCCATCCATTGCCCATGCAACTCATGTAGCTTCGGCGTCCTTTGACGGAATATATTCGCAAAATTTTATCATGCCCCCTGCTGATTCTTAATACGATGTCCTACAGATTTATCTTCCGAAGTGCGATCAATTAATTATTCAATATTGCCATCTATTAAGTTGTAAATTCCGATCATGGCCGAGGTGTTTTGGCAAAACTACCATTTGCATTCCAAGGATCTGTGGAGTCAATGAGTGGGCTAAGGTCATTTTGCCCTTCTACCATTGATGTCTTCCGCCGTCGAATTCGATGCAGACCGAGCCAGGTGCTTGCTTGGTGCATTATGTCCTGATTTTTTAATGCTTCTTTTATGTCTGTTTAAGTCTTGTTTACCTTCTTTCTCTACTCTAAGTTGGTATCTTGAAACTGTTACATTTCTAAGGCTTCTTTAAAAAGTACTTGTTCCAGGCTTAAAATTTTTTTAAATCCTTGAAATACCCATAGTCATTATGTAAAATTTGAAGATATTTTAGCGCATGGTATTTATCAACTATGAACTAATTATTTTTCGGTTTCACATTACAGTTTAACTGTACAGTTCAGTATAAGAGTATGTAGGTCGAGCAAGGAGGCTACAAGATTATATAATATAGAATGGAACACCTCCTCCTTGAGGTAGAAGTTGTGTAATTGAACGGCCTCCATCATCCATCCATGTTCGAACAAATATTAATATTTTCAGTGAAGAACTAATGTAGGTGCTTATTTCTGCCTCAATACATCATGCTGACTTCTTTTTGTTGCTCTTGAGATCATAATAATCAGCGAAATGAAATGTGTGCGTATGACCTCCGAAGATGCAACCGTCTTTGCTCCAACAATTTTGCAGAAGAATGATGTGATATTTAAAACCTGAATTTCATCTGAATCTGAGTATGATGATATCAGATCACTCCATGAAAGCCTCTTAATGTTGAATCTTCAAATCGGAACGTATTTTATCCAATCAAATTTACGGAGAGATTTGTCTCGCTATTGTGTTAGCCACCTGTAAGGTCATGTATTCTCATATTATTTTCTACGCGCATAAATAAGACTTTCCTCTTCATTTAAACATCATTTTTTGAATTGCTTTATTGAAACAGCATAATTTGAATGAATGGATTGAATTTGATGATTGGTAAGTGTACCACCAAAAAAGATCATTAAAATGCTTTGTGCGCGAAACCGTACATATCTTAATTCCCGATGGGATGCGCTTCGTAGCGCTTATTTACGATTCTTTGAATACGTTTTAGCTAATGCAAGTTTCAAAATTACTTTTGTATGATGCTTTAATGGTTAGCTCTTGAGTTTAAAAGCGGCAGGACTGAAATTAAAGGGAACAGAGTGAATGTTGCACCTGTGGGAGCGAAATAGGTCCAGTGATGTTAAGTTTCTGGTCGAGTTTTCCATCGTAATTCGGTGTGAACTTGTGACCTTTCATCTGCTGCAACTGCTGAGCCGAGGCGAGCAATTTGGGTTTATAACTGGGGCGGCCTCCGACAAGTTCCCTTTACTTTCTCATATTATTCGCCACGTACTTTCTTCTCGGTTTTCGCGTGGGTAATGATTGCCTTGCTTTACACACGAGTCGAATTTTCCAGAATGTTTTTTTTTTTGCCTCATCATCACTCTTAGAGCAAGATAGCATCTCAGAGAGACCTCTGCTGGCCGGCTAACCTCTTAAGCTAACGACAAGCAGAGGTGTGAAATCTCGTAATTAATAATTTTCAAATATCGTGAACCTCTGCCCTCTTCGTCGTTAATTTATTTCGTAAAAGGGATGTTTTATATAAAGGAATTTATTTCAGATTAGGTATGGTATGGTATCTGGAGAAGGCGACCGACTGCTGAGGTCATTTGCGCCATGAGGGAAGGGTATGGAAGGAAGGGTGGAGAGAAACCTGGCGTCAGCATTAGCCTGCTCTTAAAGAAAGGCGTCAAGGGGACCACGGCGGATGGAGTGTTGCGCTTGAAATGTCCTCCACAGAATATTCAAGCAGGGATCGGGCAGTCTCTGAAAATTCTCTGCCACCGCCGAGATATGAACCCGAGCCCTCGGGGTGGGAAGCCAATACTCTAGCCACCACATCAGCCAGATTCCTTTCAGATTAGGTCATTGATAGCGACTTAAAATAGCTCTCCACCCAACCTTTGGTCTCGAGTATTTTTCTTGAATCTTGTCGTATAATTAATTAAGTCGATGTTTCGAATAGCTTTCCTTATATTTGTGAATCTTGTCTTTCCTTAAAGCGCGAAAGACATCAGAATAACCAGAAAGTTTGCGGAAATAGGCAATTCTCTGTTTTTTTAGGCGTGGATTCTATTTATGCTAGATAAGTATTTACGTCACCTCGATCGCGGATGCATATTCCCACTAATACGGCAATCAGCGTGGAAAAGAAATTTAATGTAGTCATTATGACTGGAATTATTCACTTGCTTACCATTATCTTTTTAGGGTAAGTTTTTAACGAATCTTTCTCGTTTTCTTACGAATTAATGGTTAGTATTATGCAATTAAAGATATAACTACCGGTCAAATATTAATTCTCATTTTGCTTCCGTGAGATCCCGGGATATTTTCGCCCTTTATTTTATTGGAATCTCAAGGCCGTGACGCAGGACTATGTTGGTGGGTACGAACAAGGAAGGAAACAGGCTTTTTGGATGGGTTTAAGAGGAGTAGAACGTGCGCCAAGTTGAGAAGTGAAATCATGCGCAAAAAGTAGGCCTTGCGGCTGTATGATATTTTTACGAGCCCTCCTGAACCATAATAACCTACCGTAAACGGCATGGCGGGTGAATTCTAACGACGAATAATATTTATAATTCATAAAGGTGGAGACTGTTTCCGCATGAGTGTGTACTGCCTTTACTGCCACTTTGAATTATTTTTGCGTGGAGTCTGTTATCTTGCTGGCTAGTTCAGAATAAGGTTGTGACGGATAATATATTCAACGACTGTTTCTCTTGGGCATTACGGAATATGTAGCTCCACATACGTGCATGGAAAATACTCTCATTCCGATTTCCGCAATCCCACCATTTTCGGTAGTTTTCTAATTGGTATATTTTATTCCTAAATGAAAGTATTAGAATTCCTTTAAAAAAACTAAATTCCGTTAATTGGATTTTGCGATATATTTCTTTCGTCGTTATAGCGAGATCACTAAAACAAGCAGCTAATTAATTATAAGCTTATCATCCCTCTTGAGAATTCATAGTTAAAACCCCCTTGCTGAAGAGTTAACATTTGCAATTTCATCATTCTTGGTATCGTTGTGATCCTTATGGCACTGATTTACTAATCGCCTCCTTAAGGCACTCGCTTCAGTCAGTATATCAATCAATACATATTACGAGCACTTTCTGATTCGATTAACAATTATAGATCAGAAACGTTGTGGACTTATGGATTGCAAAGACACCAAGAGAGAAACTCTACGATGCCTCAGATCTGTTTTGCCCGCTTTTAGCAAATTAATAATAACTCTTTGATTGTATCAGACAAGTCATTGAAGCTTAAATCACTTATTCGCTATCTACCCCGAACCCTGGTCGTTAAATTTTTTGTTGAATTCGATGACGCAACACTGTACCTCCTTTTGTTGTGGAGATAATAATTCAAGAAGTAGTGAAATTGCACTATTTGGTTAAAAATTATTAGTGCTCTTATCAGTCTGAAAATTGGCTTCTTGACATACAACGTGGTCTAGATTCGATTAAGTGGGCTCGAACCACAAACCTTTCGGTCAACAGCCGAGCGCGCTAGTCAATTGCGGCACGGAGGCTATGAAGAACAATTTACATTTATCTAAATAGTTCGCTGTTATTCTCTCTCTTTAGCCTAGTTAACCTTAACTTATTTAAAATAGATGGAATATTTGATGTTTCGACATTTTTTCCTGGGGTTTCGGACAATTTTGGCGAGGGTTCTCGTCTCGTTCACCCTAAGCATTTGTGTGAGTGAGTCAGTGATGGAAAGTGGGATTTATAGTACATGTAGAGATGCAAAAGAGATGCATTTAGCTTTTACCAAAGTTCAGTTATAATTATATGCCTTTTGTCAAGTTATAGGTTAAATAAGTTGGTATTTCGCTCGAATTCTCATTAAAAAAAGGTACTTTTTCGGTACAACCGTGATATATACTCTTTATATACGGTTATGAAGAAATCTTTAGTTGAAAACAACGCAGAGTTGAACCAGAAAAGTATTGATGTAAATAGTTTTTCTGTTTTCCTTTGCGTTATTTAGTTATTCGTATACGAACTCGAGAACACATAACCTCTGCTCCGACTGTAGTCTCCCTACTATTCTCAATATTTTATAACACTTTCTAACAGCAGTACACGATTCTTCTCTGTAAATTAATTTCCGAAATATTTCAGTTGCTTTCAATCCCTCTAGTCCTCCTTATAAAGATGATATATCTTCGAACTCATCTGTATGCAAATGTGTAACCCAACGAATCTGCTAATCGACTGTATTTTTCTTTCTCAGGAGAAAGCTGTCGTTGATCTTCTTTCTTCCACCGAATTTGTTAAGCCGACCTGTGCTACAAGGTTTACTGCTGTCAGTATTAGGGTGACAAGCGTAGGTTCACGAGCACGTAATATATTATTGAGGCAGATATATAAATTGTGAAATCATTATTCGATGGTCTTCTTCTTTTATAAAATAAATGGGTGGAGTGGCAGTGACTCCTCGCGGGATAGTGTGGCAATTGAAACATGGTGATCTAGTGATGACAAATCGTTGGAGGAAAAATGGGCAGGAATAAAGACAAATGGCAGTCGCGAACAGGGGCGGATTCAGCTTAAAATTGTAAGGGGTTCATGACCTGAATCCGGGGAGTATGGAACGACTGCTACTACGATACAACGCTCTACGATAAATACAACTCAAACTTTTGTCACTTTTGGTACTTGTAGCCTCGCATTTGCATATAACTTCCCTTAACTCTTTTAAAAAGATGCAAAAACTGTTAACAAATAATTTTATTTTAATTGATAAAATTTGGGGATGTGATCATCCACCCCCTAAATCCACCCATGGCCCCGAATGAGTTACATTGGAAAAGTAATTAAAGATACGAAAGAGAAGAAATACGTAGATATGAAAAACATAATAAATAGGAAAGTGGAGATCTGCGTCTAACCTATCTCCGGATTGTAAACTTTTGATAATAACTAAAATGGTGGCGTTATACCATGGAAGGAAGGCAAGAAATAAAATGATGAAGGAATTAAGCACAATGGATGGTAGCCAGCAGAAGATGGGAGAGGTCGTGGTGGGGTTAAGGGTTGGTCTGACTTTTGTGAGTGCAATGAAGGAGGTTGGGATAGGTCGGCGAGTTGACCGACTGGAAGGCAGAGTGGGTCAGAACCCATCTTCATTTAGCAAAAGTACATTTTCCTCATGGTTAAAGGAAATTTCATTTCAAGAAAATCCAGTTAGTGGCCTTGTCACGTCGTATGAAGGGTGTAGGCCCGTAGGGGTAATGTCTTCGGGATAAATTGGAAACTTGGCCAATAATTTACCAAGTTCATGCTCCTACATGCTGTAATAATTATCAGCATAGTAATGATACTTATAATGACTCATAGAGTATATCGCAAGTTACGCTAACGGATAATTTTAGGTAAGTGTTGCTTTTGTTTAAGTAACCAAGGGTAACTGGGGGAAATTAGTTGGAAACCAGGGGAACTAGAAATCGTAGACTACATGAAAATGGCGGGATATGTTCACTTGTCTCTCCCCCAGGAATTTTACAGAAGTTTTACCGATGAACTAACAGGATTATGGATATTATGGACCAGCAGGTCACCTTGAGTTGATCTGGAGGGATAGTAAGTACCCAGAGAATTGGGAAACTTGGAACTTGGAATTCGTGGTCATATGGCAGGATTTTTAGGTAAAGCAACAAAGCAGGTATGATGATGGTAAACATATTTAACAGCAAACAATGGGAAGAAAGATTTCCGTATACCGCGCACGGCTTCAGTGTATACACAACATTGATCGTTGTGTCTGCCTGTTAGCGCGTAGACCAAAAACGTCGTGTTAACGCATACCCTAGTGGAAAGGTTTGCACCGAGAGGATTGATTGTCAAGCGCAAGGAGACTGCATAGAGGAGCCCCAAGTCCACCCCATTTAAGGCTGATTTCTGTTGCCACTTCAGTCGCATTTTATTCGGTTTTCAAAAATGTCCGCGGAGCGGTGACGAGTGCAATGCGATCCGATTTTTTTCCTATATTTTGCAGTATAATGTTTGTAATTGCGAGGAATAGCATTGAAAAGTTTTAAATTTAATAGATCACATCATCATGAATATAAATTTCGGTAAACACCCCTTATTTTTCCTTATTTCCCCGTGAAACTCGGATCAATTTGTTCGTGAGCGACGCGAGTGGCGACTTTTGTAAACCCATTTAAATGCGCGGTCGGTGACAACACATTTAGAGGCAGGCTTGAAGATCCTCTTTTCTAATATTCGTGGTCAAGCGTAGACGACTTCGAGTTATGTTTTCCATATGAACGTGTCAAGAGGTGTGCCAACCCGGCAGGATGCCCAACCACAGAAGTCTATGATGTGACCAGTGGTGTCATGGTGTTCAACAAACCAACCCAACGGCGTTGGTTGAAACCAACGACGTTCCGGCACTGGTTAGCGAAAGACATAAAAGTCAAATAACAATTTTATTAATTTTGTTGCCTAAAAATTTCTAATACATGAATTCGTAAAAAAAAACAAAAATTTTGTAATAAAATGTAAATAGTAACTCGTAATAAAAATACACACGGAGTAATACGAGAACTCATATTTTATTATTAAAAAAGGTAAGGAAAGTGCGTTCCGGTACTGCCCAAGTTTTCCATGACGTTACTGGACGTGACGTCATGGCAAATGTATTGAGAAAACGACTCAAAGGACGCGTCGGGCACGACCAGAAGTATAAGTAAGGGCTTTGGGAGCATGAGATGCACCAACGTACAAACTTTAGTTGCAATCCGTGCAGCCCTATGGAGATTTATGGCAGATAAACAAAGAAATATCACAGGTATAGATAGATAAATGAGCTATTCTACCAATCTTGATTTGGAAATATTCCACGTTGTAGATCGGTTAAATAAAAGTTTGGTAATTGATTTTAATTATTGTACCTACATAAAAGAATTTTTATCTCCTTATGCTGTCTATTTCGATTTATAAAATTGGATATTACATTTATTGAATTGGTACCTAAAAGATGCACACTTCATTTTTTTAATTTTAACTTTTCCATCATCGATATTGAAAAATCCAGCCATTTGCATATTATGAGATCTGAGGTTGACAATGCTATGTAGAAACCTATGCAAGGGTATTTTACATACGTAGTTTTTTTCGAAAATATTGAAAATACCTGTCAAATCCAAACAGCTGGTCTCTGCATACGCCATCGCATTTCATTTAACATGGAAAGAGGTCTTTATTTATTTAATACCTCACTGCATGTGCGATTCCAAGTTTTTCCATTCGACGAATTCATTTTTCATTATGCATTAAAATTAAGAAAGTTGTTATCGTCGACGTCTTTGACTGGCTTTGGTTAACCCTCTCAGTTGTCCCATAAAAAGTTTCCTCCTTTCTCTTCATTGCATGACCCACCTAAAACTTCTTCACCCAGAAATCGACTGCCCGAATGAGGTAAAAACTCCGAAGAATCGGCTGGAATGAGCTTTTAATGTTATGAATATACGATAGATCCTTAACCCATATTTTATTCTGTTTTCAAGAGGTCCATACATCAGTCACCTTTCTCCCATTCTACAGTTTTCCCAGAGATTTTACCAAAAAATCTCTCTCGTTTCACGGCTGTCTATTTTAGTTGCTCATAATTTCTCTCCAACTCGTCAGTCCGGGTCATCAAAAAATGGCATATTTTGCGACACTCGTTCACCTTTCCCATATCACTCTTCCTCTACCTTTTTAAATCCACGAAAAAACTTATAAAACTTACTCATTTCATTTGCTTTCTCTTTTTTTATTTTTATTTTCCCTATCTCCCTTCATTCATGATGTCATTTACTGCACCCAGGGGGCAGTAGCGGATACAGTAAACACTCAAATGGGGGAGGGGAGGCGCAAAGGATATTTTGAGCTACCTAAACTTTTATCTTAATGAATAATAATCAATTTACATGCAAAGTATAAGAAAGTTTATTAAAACTGATTATTCACATACACAAGACAATGCCACCTTATGACATAAAAAAGTTACAATTGTAGTTCTGCAATGTTCGGCAATGAAGGTGACCCCATAAGGGTGTGTCGCGCCCCCCCTTCGCCCCCCATATGTATCCGCCGCTGCCAGGGGCGGTCTGGAGCAATTGGGGGCCCTCGGCTGGGGCACATTATGGGGCCCTCCTCCCCAGGGAAAGCGGGGATCCTTCTCTGATGTCTTCTAAGGACATCACTTGCCTGTAAATGGATTTGACGCTATTATGACTCTTGAAAACTATTAGTATTGAAGGAACAGAGAGATGGCACTTTTCATTTATTCATCAGGTCAGTATCAAGTACAGTATTGTACTTGATAATGACCTGAGGGTCGAAACGCGTCGTACTTTCAATAATAAACCTGTAGAAAAGTGCCATCTCTCTGTTCCTTCAATACTTACAGGATGTCATTTCACTATATCTCGCTTGCTTCTGTTACTTTCATGAAAACTAGATAAATGTTAATAAAAATATAACCATGTCGTAAGAAACTAAAATGAAAAATGAGTATTTCACAGCTTATAAAACTAAAAAAATGTATTATGATTCTATCATAATATTTTAATGTGTATATAATAATATCGATAAGCACACTGTGGTTCTATCAATTATCCTAGGAATAATCTGAATGATACAATGATGTGTTTTCAGATAATAAAGCTGATCTTTCATTCAACAACGATATTGGTATTTATTTTACTATCTCGTCTTGTATTTTTCCATTCGTTTTCCCAATATTCGTTCTTGACAGAGCAGAAGTTGATATGTGATTAAGGGCCAGAGAAACAAGTCTTTAATGGAAAATATTAATAATAATGTCGGGAATATTTTATAAGTGAATTTAGACTTTGTGAATGCGAAAAAGAGGTTCAGGACGCATGCGGAACTGAAATCAAGATTAACTTCGTACAATAGCGATTATTGGCATTTACAAGGAAAACCAAGATTGAAATGGCAAAAATTGGAGATCACGTGATGGGTATAATTAACTGACTCTGACGTTAGTGTTTTTTATTTTGTTCGTTTATATTTGATTTTTTTCATGAAATATAATACTCAAGAAGAAAGAGATGTTAAACACTTTTGATAAAATCTATGTATATATGTATTTCATTTGTTGACGCATTAGGCCCCTATTAGCCGAGGCAACCAGACGCGCCACCGGTGGCGCGTCCGGTGGAACTGGTCAGTCGTGGGGCATAGAATCAAATGAGTCCTATTAGCCGAGGCAACCAGACGCGCCACCAGACTTTCCACCGAAACCAGTCGCCTGAGCCCCGCAACCGCGCCTTCCACCTTGAGTTGCTCAGGCCCCTATTAGCCGTGGCAACCAGACGCGCCACCGGACGCGCCACCGGTGGCGCGTCTGGTTGCCTCGGCTAATAGGGGCCTTACATTTCTCATAGTAACGCTTAAATTGTTATGGTTTCAATGTTGCCCTTAGCGTTAGGTAATTGCGGAGCACCTTTGCCAACTCTTGTACCCATACAAGATACAGTGTCCGGCGTGATGCGGTGGAAATCTTTGATATTCAGCTTAGTAAAATCACTTGTCTTTTTCCACACACTTTTATTTAAACCGATCATGGTTTCGGCAACTCGCGCCAAGGCCTTGATAATGGCACGGCTTGCCGAAACCATGGTCGGTTTAAATAAAAGCGTGTGGAAACAGACAAGTGGTTTTACTAAGCTGAATATCTTGTACACATGCTTAACTCTGAGGGGCTGGAGACTCGATTCTAGTCAGGTGACTACGGACCTACACGGATAGAACATAAATATACGTTTCCATCGTGCCCAACCGTAACCAGTCGACCATTTAAATAATGATGATGGTGATGTTACCTCCTCCATTGCAGCTAGGCGTGATCCTGAGATGAAATCATAGATAACTGCGAGCGACCGTACGGCTGCTTGATTCGGGCATTATCTCGGTGAAAATCTGACTCAATCAGCTCACCAGCCACTTCCATTCCTCTGCATGTCTGGTTCCCTCCTCTGCATACATATTCTTCTATCGGTTCAAGTGCCAACGGCGATGCACAATGCCTTCTCGTACCGCAGCAAATCATTGCCTAACTCGAGTCCCTGTCCGCCGCTGATAATTCTATTAAAAGATTTTGTATGTTTGCCAATGAGACCTTTATCCATTCAGTTTGCGTCTAGTTTTTTCATACAATGAATTGGTTTTTTATGGATAGTCTTTCCATTGTTCAATAATGGTCTCATTAAATGCATGCATTTATCTGTTGTACATGAATGTTTAGTCTCGCGTTGGGTTTGTGAAGTGAATCCCGTGTATAATTTGCGATATTTATTTAAACCAACCTTTTTGTAATTGAATTAAAGGTCTCAAGTCCTCTTCAGCATTTAAATATGACAAATTGTATTGAGTTGTATAGACCATATCGTTTTTATTCGTAGTCCGGAATCCTAATGTTAAAACCAAATATAGGTTTGATGCCGCTCTTCACTCAATTCTCCCGTTAGCCAATCCGTTCAAGCAAGCAATTTGTTCTCTATTTCCTCCTGAATCACATTTTTTATATGGTATCGGGAATTAAAAGTTCTTCCTTGAGGTAGGCCTCTGGCGTTTTGAGTATCCCATATTCAGGGAAGGGTTGCCAATGCATAACGTATTATCTATTTTTCATCATAGGTGCTTCAAAAACGGAGTGCAATTCGCATGGAGGCCCGCCGGTTAACCGAGCATTTCAAATTTGAAATATATAAATTAGAAGGATGAACAACGGCGATACAATCAACGTGCCCCGGTCGAACAATTACTTTGTTTCTTTAATCTTTCTCTACCGATCTCCGCACTAGGAGGTGGGCTCACCCACCACAGTTAAAGTCGTCTCCGTTTATCTCACGTGTATGGTATAGGAAAGCAAGTTGTTGATGTTGGTGGCCACTGGTTTTAAAAGCGAGTTGGTTTTTTTGGAAACAGTAGAATACTTTTCCATCATAATATTTTAAATGCTTATTTTTTTTAGTATGGGCGTATAAAGGCGTGTATTAGGTACACGCCTTTATACGCCTATTTTTTTGTTATTTTTATTTTGTCTAAATTCATTGGCGAAAAAATGAGGTGCGGGTCCTACAGGAGGGTGCGGGGTACATGAGGATATATGACAATTCTGGTCCAACTGCTGCTTGTTCAAATACATATCTTGAATTTGCGGAGCGCAACAATGAGAATAGTACTTGGGATAGTTCAAATGCTTCGCCTGGATGTGATTCCGAGACCCATCGGCCCTTAGCATCAAGACAGCTCTATCACCCTTCCACCCTCCCTTTGTGCTAACAAGATGTTGTACCAATTTTTTTGAGGTACTATATAATTTATTCCTTCTACGTATATTTTCAGTAACGTGCATTAATGTGTGAAGTGGTGGCTCGCGAATTTGGCTTACTTGATAGTGACTTTCGGTTGATAACAATCGTCCTATTATTTCTTACTTTAACGAGTAAGGTATAATTTTTCTTCTCTACTTCTTGGGAAAAAGCTTGCTTTTATTTCTTTCTGTGATTTGGAACTCGATCAGTAGTATTTGAATCAGGGGGATCTGTGGTGATTGGGGGTCCTCGGCTGGGGCTTTTTACCTCTTCGGGGGGAATTTGGAGGTCCTCACCAGGAAAGTTTCAGGAAATTACATGCCCGGAAATGGATTTTGATGCTATTCTGGATCTTAAAAACTAGATAAAAGTAAATAAAACATAGCAATTTCGTAAGAAATTCATATTGTGAAAAGTGAGAATTTCAAGGCTTATAAAATCAAAATTATTCATTAATAGAAAGCAAAATTAAAAGAACTCTTAAATAAACTTATCGAATAACCCTTTCAAAAAAGATCATCATGTTCTCTTTATTTTTTGGACACCTTTATTTTATTCATTTTTCTTATGATATCTTTCATGGAGTATGTTGTAAATAAAGTAACTAATGAAATATTAGAATTTTTTAATCGCAAAAAAACTTTGGTTCAATTAAACTGACTATTATTTTACTATACCTTTCATATCCGCTTCACGTTAGTCGCGAGCGTTGTGGGAGCCCCTTCTCGGGGCCCTCGCCGATCGCCGACCAGCCGACCTAGTCAGACCGCCCCTGATTTAAACTGTGTGAGTACGCTGTGGGTTTTTGCTTTATTTAATTTAATGTATTCTCTCATTTGTTTGTATTAACCCCTTGCGCTGTAATGACGAGTCTAGCTCGTGATGAACTTTCGACGCCAAACCGCGGAATGACGAATGTATCTCGTCGTCGTATTTTCATAATTTTGGCACTATTTAGAGGAACAATATAATTATTTTGAAAGCTTAACAATGTCAAAACATTCATAGTATTTATAAACAATTCATATTTCATGAAAAATTATGCATTGGAAGGATTAAAATGATTTTATTCGAGTAGCGATAGCTGTGTTCTCCATGTTTAATAATCACATTTTATTTCACAGTTCTACGTTGATTATAAATTAAAAAATATCATTTCATTACCTACCATTTGTAAAAGAACCACAGAAAAAAATAAATAGAGAATAGGAGAACGATATTTGGAAAATAAATAGAATTGGAAGGGGTTAAAACGATACGGGAACTTATAAATTTCCGCTCGCTGTTTCAATAAGTCCTCGTACCTTTGGAATTGAAATGATATTGAATCACTTGAGTAATATGTTCTAACTTAGCAGTCCTTCTTATGGGAACTGCCTTGCCTGCGGCTGCTCCCTTTCACTTTCTCCATGCTCATTCAGGAGTATGAAAACAGCTGTTATACAGATGAGGACATCGGGGTCACGTCTTATCTAAGAGTTCAAAATACCTGCATCACATCTGTTCAATTGGACGGTTCATAATTATTTTGTGTTGGCTCCAGAAAATTTCATTAGCAGGTTAAGTGTTCACTTCGCCACACCCAGAGAAATCGGCAATTCTATTAACTGTTTATTATATTATCGACTGTAATGACCGATTGCATCCTATTTCTTTTTGATATACTTTTGAACTTATTCAATTTAAATATGAAATTATTAGATTCATTTGGAGAGTATACAAGATAAATTTTTACTCAGACGTTTTGTTAAAAAAAAATTCCATTTTATAATTGCAGATCAAAACATAACAGATGAAAGCGACGTACGGTACTCATTTCAACGTCAAGTTTATTATAATTGGCTATGAATGCTTGTTAAAAAGTCGAAGGTGAAGATTTAGATAGCTGGAAATTGTTATGAATCGACTGCCGTTCCTTTATTTTTACGACACACTTATGATAAAATTGATGTTTGACAGTTTGAATTTGTGGAAACCCATCATTGAAATCACCGTAAAATTTGAGCTTTTCATACTTTCAATTCTAAGTTGTACCAGTTTTTACTCTTAGATTATATTATTTTTTACTGCCATTTACTTGATTGAATTGTGTGAAAATGACTGGAGTGTCGAAACCTGTTCAACTCGGAATTTAAAGTGTGGAAAATTATAAGTTTCCACGTGCATGATACTTCCACTATAAGGACTCAATAACGGATGAGATGTAATTTGCCTCACATTATTTATTTCTCACAGTGATATATCTAATTTTAATTAACTCATTCTATAATTATGTTCATCCTTTTGTTAGCCATGGTCTTGAAAAATGAGCCGAAGCTCAGTCACTTTCAACGGCCTTTCAATGTGTACGGGCGTTAATTGATCCCCACCAATTTTTACCACTTAGGATATAAGCGCTGCGAAAGGACTTTCACTTTATCCAGCGTCTTCGAAAGAATTGAAAAGTCACGTATCAAGAGCCCCATGCTGCTTCGACGGCAGACGGAGACCGGCCGCGTAATGTTGAAAGCAATCAGTGCTCTTATGCAAATATTTTATACCTATTTTCTCTGTGCTATGAGCTGTCACGGTATTTTTATTTCATCTTTTTGTGTCTCGAGACATTGGATAAATGTCAAAGAAAACAAGTCGCTTTGCCTGCAGGGTACCTACAACGTTTTGGTAAGCTCTGCCCTTATGGAGTTGAATTTAGTTAGCTACACGAACACGATCCGTAGGCAATGTGCCGCATTACTTGAAAATTTCCGAGTATAACTTCAGCTACGTGTAAGAAAGAAGAAGATGAATACCCTACCCTTGTATAATTCTGAATTGATTTTTGCTTTCAATATTCGAGGGCCAAAACAAAGAAAATGAGGAAAAATTGCCATTGTGAAATCGTTACATTTCAACAAAGTGATATGACAATGCTTCCATTAAGAGAATGCAAAGAACCACATGAGGAACTAATTCGAATGTTATTGCCGTTATTATTCTATTTGGATTAGTCGTAATTTCTTTAATGAGTATGATTTGTGGAATCTGCCAGAGTTTATAACAATTAAATCTCATAAACTAAACTATAAAGCCAAAACAAAATTAAGGGTATTAATATTTATAGGACTCATAACCGCATTAGTGTCTATTAAGGGGGTTTCTTTCAAGCCATAGGGTGACTATCTATTTAACGCAGAAATGAAATAATAAGTAAAGTTTATAAGAACCTAGGCCGCCTTGTGTGACCTTCGATTGCAGGACTCGTAATATCTTATACTCGTGGTGGAAAAACCCCTTTTAGTCGAAATGATATCACTGACGATTCTTTCAACCCTGTCTTCCATGAATAAAGTATCACGAAAGGCGTAATAGTTGTTTTCTATATTATATCTTATCCTATGTTATCTTATACATGTGGACTAGTAGTGGCCGCATCCCCACAAGTGCGTGTCATTGGTTGACTATCTTGGAGAAAGTCCATTGATCAGCGGGTTACTCTGAGACATACGGCATCAATGTATAAGTTAGAGGTGTGAGCCGATGACATCGAATGCTATTCCGCTCTATGGTGCCGACGCGAAGTCTGCTGAAAGTACGATCATGTGTTACACAGAATAAACTCAGTGATAGGATTCTTGCTGGATATTTAATCTCAGTTTTCTTGAGACTCAATCTGAAGTCGTTGGTGACCAATCCGAGCCGTAAAGACCATCGACGTGCACGCCAGCCCATGCCGGACCGAATCACGACCACCGAGAGACATCTCTCGGTGGTCGTGACCGAATACCCCGGGACGCCGTCATGTCGTCATTATAGAAAATTTACTATCAGAGCATTAGGTACAATTAAATTGTAAGTAAGCATGCAAAAGTTTCGTAAGCTGACGACATAATTTTGCTATGACTGGCTACCTTTGCAATGGCTGATATTCTGCTTCGTCTGCGTGCTAGGAAGACACTAGTAGCCTTGTTTAGTAACAATGATGAGCAGGAAGTAATTCAATTCCACCTTGTGTCGTACATCACCCATGAGACATGTGGTAGACGTCTTTGTTCCGAAGGCAAGACTTATTCTGAATCCCAGGAGCCTCCCAGGAACATGGTCTTCCCCCGTGATCAATGTTCATCCCGTTCTGAACTACTGTTGCGAAGAAGTCATGGTAATATTACTTCCTCTGCTGGCATTCAGCATCTCCTGGCAGTGACAAGAAGCATAAAAACTAGTGTTTTTTTCCAGCTGAGGGCAGTGAAGGTTGCGCAGTTGAATAGTCGTTTCTTCCGGAAGCTATCCATCCTGTTCCGAAACAAACTCGGTTAAAAATCCTTTTCGCAATCCCTTACAGTCTCCAATCGAATCCTTAGCGCGAATCACGTGTGTTTGATGCCCGGATGAATTTTTGATCTTGCCAAAGGAATGGATTTTGTTTTCACTCTTTGGAGGGGAACGGCCGCGCTGGATGAGCCAGCGAGATTTATGCTCTTTAATCTCGCTAAAACTGGATTTACAAGTATTTCCTATTCGCTAATCGTCTGCGCATCGTTCGAAGGCGTGTGCCTGTACTTTCTCTTCGCGTTCAAAGTTCAATGAGTGGCGTCGTCCCGATTTGAAATCAACGTTGTAGGCAATCGATGGTTATATATATTGATGGCCATAGAGTAAGCTGTTGAAATATTAAAAGCATTTCGAGTTCATCAACTGATACTACTTCAACCATATACACATCTGATTTTAGTGATATTTTCATCAGCACGCAGATGTATCAACGATAGATTTTGTGGGTATCGATGCTTATATGGATGACTTTTCAAAAATTCATTTTTAGTTGATTTTTATGTTTATGGTGCGATCAAGCTGTATTCATAAACTTTGTTAGTGTTATTGTTGCGTAATTATCAGCTGCTGAATGATCATTTTCTGTCATTACATACTTGAGTCTCGCATTAGTGTTTAGATCATCTTTGCTCGACCATTTGCAGAGTTTTATTCATAAAATGGTCTATAAATATCTAATACTTAATATTGGTCATTTTTGGCAATATTTTATATTTTATCTTGGTCGTAATACGAAGGCATTTAATTTTGAAAAGTACTCACTAGGTGTGTTTGCATTAAGATTAGTTTCTCTTCAATTAAATATTGACACATATGAAGGCTTGAGGAGGATATCTGTAGGATGTCGCACATTATTATGGAATCATATTACTCAAACAAAACCAATATAACATTTTCTATCACATATTTACTGATCTTGTATAATTGAACTCGTTTTTAAAATTTACATCGGTAAAAATGTGATTCGATCCCTCAATTTTTTGGTAGGCTCCACTATCTTCTCTCTGCTGAAGAAAAAGCTCAGTGAAGCTGTCTCTGAAATCAGACTGTTGAGGTTACGGTAATTATATTCCTTCCGCATTATCCGACCATCAATATATTTCCGTTTTATGTTATTAAATCATGAACTTAAAAGATCATCACTACCATAGTACTTTTGTTCTTGGCAGCTTCCTTGCTTTCACCTAATCGATTTATTTTCATCTGGTCCATCAAAAGGGAATCGTTATTGTATCATTCTAACCATTTCCGACTTCCTGGAGGATATGCTATTTTCTGTTGTGCTGATTGTCGTGGGAAAACTTTCCGCCGTATCGCTATTGAGAACTTTGATACTTAGGAGCTTTTCCTCTCATTCATGTGAGATATATATCACTCCAAAATATTATTTGATTACTTATTTTTTCCTCCCTTTCATATTTTAAGCTAATTTTTCATTCGAGTTATCAGTCACTCTCGTGCTGCTAGCATCTTTCATGATTGTACTAACCATCAGTCTTACATACTGTATGATTTTTGTTTGAAGTATATTTCCTTAAAAATAACGTAAGTTTATTTAGATTACTACTGTCCATTGTCTTTGATTATGTGAGCATTTTTATTGAAGCTATACCTTAAGTAATGTCTTTCCGTATTTATGTCCACCTTTCTTTATATCTTTGGCATTACACTTCTTTTTTGGAGAATTTCTATCTCGTTATTGTTAGTTGCACGACCGATATTTGAATTAGTTTTATTTAGAGTCTGAATGCGTATTAGGTACCGTATGATATATGCTGGGCCGAAAATTTTGATGTACCTACGAGAAAGACGATGATTTTTCAGTACGTACTCTGTTAGGTAAAACTTAAATAAATAATGAAAATATTGTAATGCAATGCAAAGGAATTTTTACTTATATGCGGCTTGTGTAGGTAGTTTCATAAACCTCAAATCTTCCTATTTTCTCATTCAATGATTCCATCCGGAGTTTAGTTTGTATAGGCGAGACTAGAGGTCACCGCAGACTAAGCCTCAGGTGCGTGAATTTTCACTCATTCAGGATAGGGTACTTTGCTACTGACCTTGGAGGAATAGATTCTTATCCGGATACAATTCGCATGTGAGACTTTTGTATTTTGGGGTGTCTGAAGGCTTCACCCTGGTTTTGAACTCGTGGCCCTTCGTCAGTATCTTCCCGCTACGCAACTACGCTATTTTAATACCCTCAGCAACTTCAATGTGTTCAAAATCTTTGCCATATCGGGTGAATCTCAAGACATTATTCTAATTAAAGCCGGCGGGCACATACCCCACAAAAGTGGCACGTAGGATCTATCGGCCCACGGGATATGTGCGAAGAGTGCCATGGGTTGTTTTACTTTCTCACCTTTCATTTTTTGTGCTTCTTGTAGCTTTTGTAACTGTTTTTTGCATGTGTCATGCTTCAAAATTCCCGTAAGTTTTATAATCACATGAAAAAAATTAGCTTCGGAAATTGCATGTTAGGCTTTATATGTTTACTCTTTTTAAGTGCAAACCAGTAGTGCCATGGTGCCTGAGCGCGCCCTTATGCCGTTGTGGCTGTGTTAAATAAAAGACACAATAGTCAAATAACAATTTTGTCAATTTTGTTGCCTCAAAATTTCTAATATATACAATTGTAACCAAAACAAGACATTTTGTAATAAATTGTAAATAATAAGTTGTAATAAAAAACACAGAGAGTGATACTTCACTTCTGAAAAAGTTAAGGAAAGTGCGTTCTGGCTCTGATGATTTTGCCATGACGTCACTGATGCCATCATACAAATACTGGTATTCTTCAGTATACCAGTCCACATAAGCTGGCCTAAAAAGGGCTAAGGTTTTGGATGTCCATTCCTTCCTATAGTGAATTACGACTAGTTTTCTGTGAGTCAATGTTGAGTGATAAATGGAGCACCGCTTATATTTCCTTTCCGTTGGCTTCACTCGCCATTCTAGCCGTGGAAGGAAATCTGGGATCCACGTTTTGGACAGGAAATTATTTTGAAAGGAATGATTCGTCGATGAAAGCTAATTGCTACTCCCGGCGTGGATGGGAAAGGACCAAATGAGAGGTGAGGACATTCGGATGAACCGTAAGTGGGTCTGTGGAGCGAGTCATCTTAATAGCTGACCCAAAAATGGCGGCCCATGGTGGCATGCGAGACTCATCGTTGAGTGTTGAAATTAATCGCACCAACCAGTCATTCCGTATCCCAAAGACAGCGGTTCCACATCAGAGGAAAACGGAAATAATCATCCGAATGCGCATTAACTCTAGAGGTAATAATTAAGTTGTATGGCTATGGCTTAGCTACGCTGTGAATCAATGTGAGCATGAATGAAATATGAAGGCTAATATTTTGATTGCATTCAAAGTCCATAGATTAAAGGTTTCCATCTCTCGAAGAAAGTCGGAAACGAAGGGAAATTGTGGTGTGCCAAGTAGTACGGTTCTCTATAATTAATCTATATTCCTCCAAGACTCACCTAAAGAAATCTTTCGTGTACATGCTTCCACCGTGAGTTGAATGATAGTCGATTTAATTTAGTTGAGATTTGGTGCATTGAGATTGAGGAATATTTCATGGCTATTAGAAAACTTGGTATTTACATTTAACCCTATTTATTATGCTGGTTAAACCAGTTTGAACTCTGTGGCCACGTAATAATTTGAAGCTAAGATTAAACATATTCTAGAGAGATAATCGGCTACTGCACATGGGTCCAAAATTAAAATGGGAGAATCCGAGATAACGTTATGGATCTTATTGGCTGAATACGACGTTAGCGTTTGTTTTTTATATTTTTGAAAATTTATTTCCGCTACATATGATGCTCACAAAGAAGGAGCAGTAGCAGTATTTTAATACGTGTTATTTACAAGAATTTTATTTGCTATCTTTTTCCATTTCCCATGGTAATACTGA
Source organism: Ischnura elegans (assembly GCF_921293095.1). Lineage (NCBI taxonomy): Eukaryota > Metazoa > Arthropoda > Insecta > Odonata > Coenagrionidae > Ischnura > Ischnura elegans. Next base: position 37,680,773 of record NC_060249.1, on the reverse strand, counting down.
AGTTGGGATGGGCCTCATCTTTACGTTACTGCGCACCCACTTTGAGCACTTGTGTGTATATTTTCTATGAGATAAGAACCTCCTTTAATAATATTCTTGGCAACATCCGTTCTACCTGAAAAATAGAAGTGTTTTTTGCCCATGAAAAAGAGAAAATTATTATTCTCGTATTGAGGTAAACAGTGTGGCCAAGTACTAACTGTTTTAAAAAATGTAAAAGAACCAGCTCATTTTTTTCATTATTCTTGCCTTTTGTCGAAAATTTGTTTGATATTGCTTTGAAATCGATTGAATGTTTTAGAATTGCAGTTAAAATCCTTACGTGAGTGTCATTGGTGGTCAGTATTTTTTTCAGAGAAGCTAACATTTCTCTGGATTTAATTTTGCCGGATCACTGAAGTGGGCTACCTCTCTTTCCGGTGTCATGTTTTCTTTTTGAAAAGTTTGTTTGACCGATTAAACAAAGACCACTTTGCTTAGATCTCTCCTCTCGTATTTGCGCGTGAGCTGGATTCTGATTTTCCTATGATTGAGCGGAGTAAGCCGTCGTCGTATTTACGCTCTGTCCACAACTCATGCGGTATTTTCCAGAGTGGACTCAGTTCAGTCTGCTACTATTATTGTGATTAAGTTGAACTTGGGTGTTCTTTGTTTACAAATTGTTTTGGTAAACATTCTCTTTGACCGAAAATACTCATTTAGCGTAGAGAAAAGCTCGTAGTTGGAAGTGATATGGTGAGATCCCTACTTCGGATGGTATCTATTTTTTCTATCGACTTTTTTTTCATTTTATCCCTAATTTTCAGCGAGGGTGGTCATTTTCTGTAAACATTAGGGTAAATAAATGATTTTAATTTCACCTGGTGAATACTATCGATTAATTCTTCTCGAGTTTTCAGCCAGGTTAATTGTGAAATTGAACTTTCAAAGAGTAACACGGCCTTGAAGATGGGAGACAAGTCGTCTCTCAGGCTTATACGACAGAATTATCCTGGCTGAAAACCCGAGAAGAATTCATCAATTAGGGCAATTAATTCGAAATAAAACCTTGTTTATCTTTCACCACACCGATATTGGGACTTATGTGGATTCATAAACAAATAAATTACTGAAACATTTATAAAATTTTGAAGTAAGTACTATGTTATAATATTTTAAATATTTTTACTATAGTGTGGTATGGAATTTGAAAACACTAAAAGGATAGCTATCATTTATTAATTAGCTACCGAGAAACTAAGGAATCTGATTTCCCGACTGAATACTTTGGCAAAATATTTTCGATGCCTCAAACTCGTCGTAATTCATATGTGCGACAATGTCTCCCGTTTCTCTTCCCGAGAATTCGCTGGAATGTTTTATGTAAATTTACTAGCTAATTCTTAGATTTTCTAGCTCTTGGTATTCAGTATTGCCGAATGCCTCTTATGATGAGAATACATGAATGTAGTCGAGTTATGGTGAGGCAAAAACAGCGCTTTTTTTAGCCATCCGTGCGTTAATTTAAGTTGCAAAATGCCTTCTCCGGTGGCCAAATAGAACAAGACGTGAAACCGGTGACGCTTGGGTGAGCTGCGACATAATGGGAACGTTTTATTTATCGTTGCATCACCGTTATAGGTGAGATTCCTAGCACGAACGCGTCGAATCTTCTAAGCCTCCCTTTAAGCCTTTCTCTCCCTCGTAGCCATTTCATCGAGGTGTGCAGACGATCAGAACTCTCTCTAGTCTCACCTCTCATCCCTGAATATGGTGACAAAACAGTTTTCAGTTTCATATTCTACATATTTTCCTATCGAACTTAATTTGGAATTAAATTTCTGTAGATATCTCTGAATGGAGGGTATATCCAACATATGTTTACTATCTATATGTGCACACAACCCCGCATGCTGCCTCAATGGATGTGAGATGAAGCTCTTTTGACGCCGGACTTTTACCTGTAAGAGTTTTAAAACATTACGGCGTCGTAAGTGATGTGACTCCTTAGCTACAAGTTGACGTCCATTTAACTTATTGGGCGGGAGAAACGGGATCTTACTTATAACCATTTCGGAAAATGTTCAATCATATCCGTTGGGCCGTTGGTTCAAATATGGTGCGGGTCTTAGGCGATGTTCTTCGTGTCTCTCTATTTGGTATTTATTCTAAATATCTGAGGAAATATAAGCTTTGCAAACACCTTTCGAGTCTCAAGCGTCTCGCAACTCATACGCGTAAAAGTTGTGTGACGCTGTATGTTCGGTCGCAACACATTGAAACACTTTTTGCGCTGCACTCCTTTGAGTTTTATATATTTCAGGACATTTTTTTTCCTGCCTATTTAATACGTAACTGATCCTATTCAGTGCACAAAGCATGAATCGGCAACCTTTTAAGCCTGCTTGTCCCTAGTTCAAATTGGCATTCCTTCGTGAGACGGAGACATCACTATTTCCAGGAGAGATTAATACAAAGCAATTAATAATCAACCAAAGTGAATAAAATACCTCCCTCTGTGAGGAGGCCAGCAGTCTAAATCTTTAGGTTAATTACAAACTTATTTTTTGCGAAGTATAAGAAATTACTGACCACATTTCATTTCGAGGGTCACATGCGCGGCACGGGTTTTCAACCTGTGCACTTGAGATACTTTTGATTTCCATCATCACTGTCTGCATGCAATTCTCTGAACAACGATATTTTCCCCTTTCTTGGCATGTGTGCATAAATCTGCATTATAATATGTTTTGGCGGGAAGGATCAGTGGGTTGCACTCCCAAGTTGAAACAAAGGTAAACACAAAGGAGTTTTGTTTGAGTAATTTTGATTCTTTGAGTAAATCTAAGTTAATCCTTTCTAACCCCGAGCTGCTTCTCGGGGAAATCAAATTACAAGATTTTTCATTTTGAAAACTTGAAAATTTTGCACTCAATCATAGTTGTCGTGGCTGCTAAATATTCCGTCATTGCAAGGCACACCACAAATAATGTGTACTTTAGATATTTCCTAAATCGAGTAGGAAATTCATACATTTTTGATGTTATTTAGAAGCTACCTTGGGTTATAATGGGTACTACTGCGGTCCAGCTGGTGGTTAGCTCTTATGGGTATGCTTTCATACCAATGCGTTCACAGTGAAAAAGGTTTTGGATGTTTCAGTTGAACAAAATAATAGTTTGAGTGAAGCAGTAGTCCTAAGATGCCTTCTCCTTGGTTGAATTGCAATCTCTGTCCATTTCTACGTCGCTACGCGTCGTTTCATGTTCATCCGCTATAAATTGCCTCACTTTTGGAAAAAATGGAATGATAGTGTAACATAATATCAATAATAATTTGTGCACATATGAACATTTTTGGCAAATGCTACCAAGCCAGGAAGAGGAAACTTCTGTATCAGATTAGCTGTACCTGAAAAATACAATAGGATATTCTCCACGTTGTGAAATATTCAGTGTGTCAACGGGATTATGATTCACCCACCCCATCAGTCAATTGGAGCCCAAATGATTATTGGGGGAAAATCTTCATCGTCGGGATTAAAGAATGACGTCGATTTCATGCCGCCCAACTCACAACTCCGTTGTCAACTCAGCTTTTCGTTATCAGTTAAGTGAGGCATTGCAATATTTCCACTGGATTTATTTGTTTCGTTTTTACAACAACATTATCAAGTGCACTTGAATAATAACGGGTGGTGCGCTTCATTGCAATTGCAACGGGACGCGTCGTGTTCAAATAAATCCTGTGGAAATATTGCAATGTCTCATTTAACTAATATTGGGAACTTCCACTACATCGTGGCGCATATCATACAACAGTGGTTCCCTAAGTGAGCGGTACCGGCCCATGGGGAGCAGTGCTCTAGTCAATAGGCGAAAAGAGCCAAGTAGGTTTCAGGGAGGCAATTTATCTTTACGCTAAAAGTATATTCTCACCTAAGTTCCTTTTATTGTATATTAAGTCTTTTGAATAAATGTACTATGAAAACTATGCATCTATTGGATTCTAAATAAATATTCGATTTGACATTATTTTCAATCTAATTATAACAATGTTACTCATTTGGTTCTTTAGTCTATGATTCTAATTATTAATTTAAATTTACCAGTTAAAGGGCGTTGAGTATAGGTTTATGGATTTAGGGGGGCGGTGCCTCTAAAAAGTTTGGGAAACGCTGTCATACATGATATTAGCTTTCCGTATTTGAATGTCTTCTCTTTAATACGTATAACATATATGTTAAATATATATCCTCACGTGTGCAAAAAAGGCATATGGAAGTATGGGTTGTTTACAAGCAGACCACGCTCGTCCCAGACGCAACGACGGGCCCTTCCCTTATGACTATGCGCCGCATTGCAATTCTTCGACGTCCGCCGGGCCCGCAGCCGTGCATCCCAGTCAGTGCGGCTGGCACCCTTCCACCCAAGACACGGACGGCCCAATCGAACGCCGTCGGCGGGCCGCAATATCCCCCTCGAGCAGACGGGGCGAATCATCGCGACTGCCCCTTCGCATCTCGCCAGTCTTTCGTTTTTATATTTTTATTGTTCCGTTCCTCATCCGCCGCCGCGCGTCCCTTTCACTATGAGAACGGTGGCGTAACGTTCGTCGTCCGCACTTTCCTTGCGCACGAGGCAGAGAAAGAGGGAAGGAAAGGGGAGTTTAGGTCAATGTGTTCGTGTGCACCAGCGAGATGGAGAGAGAGAGAGAGAGAGAGGAGTCCTCTTCATCACCGCCCTCTCCTCGCGCTATCTAAAGGCCGTTTTGAATTTGGAATCAAGCGCCCGCATCACTTCGTTGCTCTAACGGCCTTAATTTGTCTCGTACTCCTGACTTTTTATTCATCATCACCATCAGCATTATAAGTCAACAATCCTAAGATTGGTTTGACGCAGCTCTCCATTCCTCTCTCCTATCCGCTAGCCTTTTTCTAGCAACGTATTCCTTCTCTTTTACATCCTTTATAATAATGCGGGACCATCTCTTGCTCTTCTTCCCTTCCACCTGTCTGTCAACGATTGTTTTCATCAGGCAAACATGTCTCATAATGTGGCCAACTAAGGTTTTTGGTCTTCTCTTCAAAGTTTTTAGAAGACTTCTCTTTTCTCCCACTCTTCTATAACTTCCTCATTACTTACACGGTCGATCCATTTTATCTTCATCATTTTTTATTTTATTTTTTATTTGTATTAATTCCAAAAACAGTCCTGAAGACCTTTTAGATTGGATTTGTAAGCAAAATGTTGAAGTATAAAGTACAAAAAGAAAGAAAAACAACAACAAAACGCGCATTTAATGCACTCAGATATCATGTATTACTTCACTTATTTGACCACCTGATGCGCTCTTTTTGCAATTTAGGGAGAGAGGAGAAAAGGAAGAGGGATTAAAAGAGGAAGTTTTCTGATGGCGGATTCAAATGATGAAATGATGATGTTGCATCAACTCAGGGAGCTTTGATAGAATTGTAGGGAAGAGGTCGGTGATAGGTAAGGGATCTCCGAGTCACAGATAAACTGTTCTGAGTCACAGATAAATAAAAATAAGACGAGTTCCGAGTTTTACGGGAAGGGACACGAAGGGAGAACGTTGGGAAAATGTCGTTAGACCTGAAGTGGCCATAAATGTATTCTTGAATGGTGCGCTCTAATATTAACATTTTTCGAGTATTGTTTATTATGTTTGTCATTAATTATTACATTAAACACTATCAAGACCTTTGTCAACACTTGCAATTTTTCAAATATAAAAATTTAATCTCAGATAAAATAAGGATGTATACTATAAGTAATCGAGATAAAGTTAATTGTTTATAAAGGTCTACATAATGTTGGATAATCGTAACCTTTTGGTGTGAAACCAAGCGTTCTCCCCACCAATTTACCATGATACGTCTGTAGAAATTTATGAAAAAAATGCGATAGCCGCAATGAACATTTTTATGTACGGAAAAGTGATAGTGAGCCTTATGATTGAGGTAAGTGTTTGGCGGAGACGACTGACAATCCAGGTCAATTGCGTCATTGGGAAGGGTAAGGAAGCAATGCCGGATAGTTTAAACCCGGCGTTGGAATTATCCTCCACTAAACCAATGGCACCAAGGGGACCACAGCTGTTAGCTTCCCTTCCGACGGACGGAGAGTCTAGCTTGAATCGCCCTCTTCAAAGCACTTAAGCAAGAATCTGGTATTTTCGGGAAAAATATCTGCCACCGTTGATATTTGAACCCGGGACCACAGGATGGTAGGCCAAAACTCTATAACTCAAGTTATCACTGAACTTGCTCTTGATTTTAACGTCATCATTTTTTCGCGTTCATTAAAGGGATAGTCCAGATGATAGCTCTTCCCGGATGATGTAAAGATAGCCATCATTGTCCCTGTCCCTTTCTGCATATTTTATCCACTATTTACATCTCTCATTTATTGAATGCTAAATGAGGAGTCACAGTTTTTACCTTCAGCCGTTCGTGCTGACCGTTCTAATTGACTAAATACTTCTTTTGGGATGGAAAAACGGACGTGATATTAAAGCATAGAATATCATATAACATATGCATATGCTATATGATATTCTACGCTATAATATAGCATATGTTCATCACTGGAGCCTACGAGGTGTAAAAGTTTACCTCATTTATATGCTTTAAAACATTCAGTTATTAATTTTCAAACATTATGAATAAACTCTTGGACCGAAAAAAATTGGAATTTGATAAACTTTTTTTGGAAAACTGACTGCGAAAGATTTACGGATTAACATATTCTATAACGGTATTCTTAGAATAATCTTGAATTTTAATTTATCAATTTAGAGCATACTATGCACTAATTATATTATTCTCTAAGGTTACAGGGTTAAGGATATTTGCTATGTATAACAATTTCATCCCTAATTTCTTAAGAGTACGCATCACTCCCCTTCGACCTGTCGTCTCTCTTTAAATTTTACTCAGTAAGAACTTAAGCCATCATCTTAAAATATTTAGGCTAAATGGAGTAGATCCTCATCAGAATTTTTCCTACACATTAAATTTGCAAAGTTTTTCTTTAGTATTTTCTTAGATGTGAAATTTGCCAAATCTGAGATACAACGTTGACAATGATCTTCTCTATTTCCCCTGGAAATTTAAAGATTAAAGATTAATTGAAATAAGAGCTGATTGCACTTTTCCACAATAATTTATTTCGTACGACGCGTTTCGACTCACAGAGCCATTATCTGGACACATTATATAAACCCTAAATCAGTTGAAATTATTAAATATTAAGTTTTAGGTTATTAATACTTCATGTAGACTACCTAAATACGATCTGCTAAGTGGTAGTGATTCGTATTGGTAACTGTTTTCCACGCGGAAATTCGCGGCTGAAAAGTGACTGTGACGCTCATTTTCTACGTGATGAGCCAATAAGGGGCTGGATAACCCTCAGGAATTGGCTGTGGTCGCAGCCCTGAATGGTATCGGACGTACCCCCTTGGGAGGCGGCCTTTTGAGTTCGAACGTGGGACAAAATCCTCTCTACCGAAAGATGACTATCTCCTTTGGAGTCGCGCGGACGCGTCCGCGTGGACGGCGGAGTGACATTCAATGGGTAGCCGGGCGAAGGTCGTCCCCAATCGCGGGGAGATGAGGTCTCCAGATGTGTTTTGGAGGTTGGAGCTGAGAGAGAGAGTTACAGGACAGAAAAGATAAAAAAAAGAGTACGCCTCGATATGACTGCTGTGGCCTTTCACATCTCCCCGAGAAGGTGTTATCCTACCGAGAAAATGCATCGCAAAAACTCTTCGAGGGCGGTTTAAAGTTTTCGCCTCGAAAACGACTGTGCAACTCGCCCGACCTTTACTTCTTGTAGTTGCTAACCTAGTTACTCCATACGGAAGAGGATTTGGGACTTGGATTCTGCTTGCAAAAAGATGACTCGCGCAAAATTCGTGGAATGTCTCGGTATGTTGAATTAAAGGGAAGAGGTTGATCTCAGAGCAGAAATGTTGCGTAGTCCTCATCGAATTAGTGCAAGACAGTGGCGTAACTATGGGGGGAATGAGGGGATAGATCCCCCCCCCCCCAAAGCCACAGAGAAATAAAAAAATATTAAAACTATTGTCAAGTTCTGACATATAATCACTGTACCCGCTTAAATTTAAATTTGAAGAGCCAAAATGATGTAAAATATATTTCCAGGCATGTTATTCCTCAAAAAAATTTCCCGGAACCCCCGTTGCCTGTCCACACCCTAAGCCTGTCCCTAGTTACGCTACCGGTACAGGATGCCTTGGTTAACGGCTTTCTACGCCTTTGCAAAAGAAAAATATTAAGCGAAATCGTTTAAAAAGCTTTTCTTTCTTTTGCAGAAGCCTGGTGAAAGAGGGAGAACATTGTTCATTACTGGGACCAATACATCCAAAGGAATTAATTCCTATCATCCTATCATGAAGCTTCCGAAGTATCTTGGCTAGGAAAGGTACTAATAATTCCATATGAATTAAAAAGTGAATTAAATTGTCTTATAATATCTTAGCCGTATTTTTTAAGTCAGCGTTCAATGTATAGATAGCAAAAATATTTAAAAATAACCATAGTAAACTTTTAAAAGTATTATCTCATTTTAAGTTCAAAAATACTTAAAATAGTAACAAATGTGGGAGTAATCTTGTTTGAAAAAAAATTTCTTTAATTTTAAGTTTAAAAATTATCTTCAATTTTTTAAAATAAAATTTTATTAATTACTTGGAGAAAATAAATGCCTTTTGTATTGTGACTGTGTGACATTAGCTGTACAATTGCAAGTTCTTGGCCCCTGAGCGCAAACAACTCTTTAGTGTGAGGGTTTATATGGGAAATTTCATTGCTTAGTGCCGGTATGGCTGAAAGTAATTATATCTACCAGTTCTTGTTGTACTCAATGGTCCTTCTCTGATCGTTCCAAACCTGCAAACACAGTCAACAAAAGGTGATCGAGTTGTTGTGATGGCTAGAATGTTGGCTTGCCGCCATGTGATTCTGGGCTCAAATCTCCTTGGAGACAGATTTTTCAGAGACTGCCCGATCGCTGCTTGAGTGGTTTTTAGACTACTTGAGGCACTGCACTCCGTCCGTCGGATGGGACATTAAGCCGTGACCCCCTTGGCGCAATCCGTTAAAATGAGGCTAACGTAGACGCCGGGTTTCTCCACATCATGCTTTCCCAACGGTGCAAATGAACTAAGCTGTCGGTCGCCTCCTCGAAATACCACGCCAAGCAATCCATTGAATGACTAGGAACCTTTAACAAAGCTATACACGCCAATGCCCAGGATCGGGATACACCTTCACCTATCAAACAACTTCCGGATTCGTACCCGTGAAGGATTGAGCGAATTAAGTTAATGGTTTGTTTGTGAGAGAATCTTATTGATGGACTTTCTTTGGCTTTTTCTCTTGTTTTCGTGTTCTCGAACGCTTCTCAAATGCCCTGGTGACTATGAAGGAGTCAGACATCGACACGTTTAGTGAAAAAATAAGCTTCAATATGATAGAAACAGAGATAAATGAACTTTTGCTGTATTCTATTGAAATTTGATTAAGAACTAATGTCTTCTTCCGGACGAGGGGCAGTTGCAGTTAGTTCCTCGAACTTTTCGCGCTTTCTTCCCAGAAGTGTGGCCGTTCACTACTTTTCAATTTGACGGAATTGTCACTTTCGACTCAGTCTCCCTTGGAAGCACTTGCTCGCATTCTTCCCATGAATCATCATTCTTCACCATCAATGCTGCAGTCTTTGAGCATTTCGCTATTGTTTTTCAGCTTCGATAATCTTAAACCTGTGAAATGTGCAAAGGTGAAAGCACATTTTTGCACCAGTGTGACATAAGAAGAAGAGTGCGATGTTCACTTCTGAGAATAATTCTTCATAAGTGGTTTCATTATGGCATCATGAAATTCATACAGTCACTGGGTTAGGATCACTACGAATACGTTATTCTATATAATATAGTAGCGCTATTCAGTTACCGATAATATTACACGAAATCATGGAAAAGTTCGCCGTAACTTTCTTTTGTTTATCTTTGTTATTGCTTTATTTTTAATCATGGTTATTGCGTGGAAAAAATGTTGAGAGTTTTTAGAATACACTACGATGGTTTAAATTATTTCAAGCATTTTTTTTGTAAAAAACACTTGCACTATGATGCTATCAAGGGAATGGAGTCTCCCGCAGAATATTCTTAGCGCCCGCCTTGAGCTATGCTTTCTAAGAGAGTAAAAGATTTTTAATTAAGACGTTAAGGTATCTTTATAGTTGTTAATTATATCATGAAACTCGTGCTGGTATTCAAGTACGGAGGAAAATTTAGGTCATTGGGGAAGTTTTACATTTTTCAAGAATCTGTGAACAGGTGCTTTGTTAAAATGTATTAATTGCCATTAGTCAACAAATGTAAAAGAATTCTCAATAGGGTAGTTTCCTTCATCAAAGAAAACGAAAGGCATTGATTGCGATTCGTTACCCACCATTAGTGTATTCATAATATACAAATTATTTCGTTTTAGAAATGCCGGTTTAAACGAATGGCAATGGTCCATTTTTATCCTCATTTGAAAAGGACCTGATTGGCGCCCATGCGATGCCACTCCACGTGACGTCACAGGGACCTAGTTTCTATAGGAGAAGATAGGAGTTATGCATCGTCTGAGGTTACCAATGCATGCATGAGGCGCAGAGCTCAGGGAAACATGTCTTAATAATCACCTATTAAAACTGGCTAAGGTCGGAAAGTTTTCCTCGTTTGATAAGGTATTAATAATCCTTATTTAAGCCAAGCGCTACCAGCCAGCAGGGTACTCAGCTACCCGCTAGCAGCCTGCGACGTATCAGCGCTAAGCCTCGCCTCAAGGTCACCTCACCGACGGGAGGGGGAACCAGAAATACGACGTACGGAGAGATTTCCCGGCATTCATACTCATGCGTCGCGTTTTCGCGCGCTTGAAAATTTTCACTTTTCATTTAATCGCGAAAAATAGATGTTGTCATTTAAAAATCTAAAAGCGTGACATACGTACTCCAGGAGTAATAATCTTTCGATTTAGGCAATAAAAAAATAATAGGAAACCACCCTATTGACGAAGCTCTGCACAGTGTCAGTTCCCTCATAAGATAATATTTTCTCGCTTACGCTTTATTTCTCTTTCTCATCCTGCCCACAAGAGACCTACCTTTTACCCGAGACGCTCCTTTTTCGTTCTTGCCATCCACCTGTTCCTTGGCGGTTGTTTTACTTAGAACGTCACATCTAGAGGTATGACCGATTAAATTATTCCGTCTTTTTCTTAAGGTTTCCACAAGACTTGTATTCTCTCCCACTTCTCGCCGGCCTTCCTCAGTGCTTACTTGTTCAATCCATTTCATTTTCATAATAATAAAATGCTTATATACAGGTGCGGATCCAGGATTTATTTCTGGGGGGGGGGGGGGACAAGGATACCTCGTAATACAAAACGAACGCAATGATAATGGGACCACATTAATAATCTTGCATATTTTTAAGGGTCTGGGGGGGGGGGGGGGGGGGACACGTATCCCCGTTCCCCCCCCCCCTCCCCTAGATCCGCCTATGCTTATATACAAATTTCAGTTTATCGATTCCTGAACTTAAGGCGCTTATTAGACTTTCTCATTGATGATTGGTAAATAATTTTCGAGAAATAGGAATTCTTTGGTTTTTACACGAGGTGGATTCACCAAGAAAGAAAAGCAACCCTAATGCCTTTTCTTCCTTTTTACCCATATCCCCAACGTAGGAGTTACGTGGTTGGGGATTATGTATGAATCAAGAAAAACCGGGAAGGCAAGTTGTCGTCGGAAAATATTTTCCTACCGGAAGGTCAGGAAAGGTCGTTGAATTTCTCCATAGGTTAGCCAGTTTCATGGAAGTTTAAGAGTTATCTTTTTTATTTTGAAATATATTTAAGTATTCTTATCTAAAATGAAAAAGAATCTGTTTATGGTATTTAATGCGGCACCTAACTGGTCAAGTCTGTCGCCGTGAGAGTGTAACCTTTTGAGAATATCTAATACTTTTCGAGGTTTCGCTTGGATTTCGTTAATCATAGACTCTCAATGAGAGTTGAGGCTTCATTATCTCGTAAAATTCCCGTGGTCATTGATAATTATATAATTACCTATGGGTGGTAATATGATGAAAAAATTCGTACAAAGTATTCATTTTTTTATCTCACGTGAATAATTAGCAAGGTGATATTTAGTGTACAAGTGATAGTTAATGGAATTCCGTAATTATCATATTAATTAATTCATTTACTCTTGCATTAATTTACTCGTGTGCAGTTACGTGATTTGGGGAAAATTAGTTATTCATTAGAGAATGCTAGGATCAATATCGTAGGTAGAGGTATTTTTAATTTGCTATCTTTTTCGAATGAACCACGACTCAATCTAATTGGTTGAGGATCGTTTGGGTATCGGACGGGATTGTAGCACTTAATTTCATCCGTGGTCCGTTATGCTATCTTGATGGCATAAAGGTCATGCGTATGAGATTGAATAGCTTTAATGTTTCGATAGCTCTGATAAATGCTACATTCTCATGCTACGTGTTATGTGAAATCTTTCTGAACGGAACTGGTAGCGTTCTCTTCGCCTGGGGTTGTTGCGCGATTATATCTAACTCAAAGTCGTTTCAGTAGATATTTCAAAGAGGTGGGATGCAATGTACCATGAAAGTGAGAATAGAGGGAAGTTACATAACCGCGGAAGATATGGAAATGGAAGAGGTAGGTGGAGGACACCAGGATGAGATGTTGAAAAAGTGCATTGAAAGAGGAGGAAATAATCCATATTTTGACAGATATAATTGGTTCATCATAATTTTTCAGGAGTGTTTCGAACCTTTTTATTATCCATGAGGAAATATCATGACTAAAAAAACCTAACGTAAGAGATAATTGACATTTTTCTTGAGGATTGAGTGAATTAATTAATATGTAGTTTGCAGTTAATATTTTAGTGATGAACTACTTCATCTATCAGAAGTTTGTTCATATCGGCTTATGTTATTTTTAACCTGGAAATTACTATTGTTGCTGAAAAACCTTAAGGGTGTTCTATACCTCCGCGAAAGACGGTTCTGCAGACTTCAGTTTGCTCGCCATTTGTTCGCTTAGTATACACTCCAGAGAGAAATTGTTTTGGATACGAAAAATTACTTTTGTCGATATGGTTAAAATGATTTGGCTTAATACATGTCTATTAGTTTAGAGTTTATTCAATTGCCCATGCCAAAGTTACGTTTAGTCTTAGCTCAATCTACATATTTGGTATTTTATGTTCTTTTGCTTGGGCTACATCAGTTTTTTTGTTCTCCAAGTTTGGATAATATATGAGGCATGAGAATATGTAAATATATTGTAACATCTTTACTAGTAATGAAATGTATGTTTTCACTCGTTTAAAACTTTATTCAGGCTACCACGCTTGTGATTAATTCTCACTTTTGCTGGACATTACTTTGACCTAGTTCGGATAGCCAAATTCCACGTGTTAGGCCGTAGGTGATACATCGCGAGCCTTTACAAGAGAAAATTCTGCCCTACTCCATCCTCTTGCATCTTCTGCATTAATCTGCTATGGGAAGCAGTGACGTCATGGCAAAATTAGCAGTGCCGGAACGCACTTTCCTTAACTTTTTTTTTTAACTTAAGTGAAATATTACTCTGTGTGTTTTTTTACAAGTTATTATTTACATTTTATTGCATTTTTGTTGTTGTCACGAATGCCTATATTAGAAATATTGTGGCAATAAAATTGGTAAAAGTGTCACTTGACTATTATGTCTTTTGTTAACCAGAGCTGGAACGGCGTTCCGGCACCATGACACTACTGATGGGAAGGATATATTTATCTAAACTTTTGGTGGAATGCCATCGTTTTGAAATAAATAATTATATATTCGGTTTTTGAAATTAAACAAATTTCGATTTAACAAGATTCATTTATTATATAATAAGTAATCGTATGCATACAAGAATACAAAAATGAGTAACATACCATAAATATCACAGGTAAAGTAGAGTAGATGATATATACGGTTTTAAATGAGATGATGGCCTCATACTTCTTTTCTTACATTCCACAATGGCTATAAAAATAGGCTCTTCGTTTCGTCGGGACCTTCATGGTCGAAATGCATCTTTTGATGCCACATGGTTTTCATAAGTATGCACGCAATTGAATGTCAGAAATCATTAATAATTCATCTATAAGAAAATCACTAGTTATTACTCATAATACTTGAGGTATTGACACTTCGGTGCATAGAGAACATGAAAAAATGGTCAAAGTCTTAAGAAATTATTAGTCTTTCTTGCAGCTCACATTTGTACACTTTCTAATAATATTTTGAGTGACTTAAAATCAACCACTCACCCTAAATATGTATTTCACTGATTTGCTCGCTGAGATGCTACCTTCAGCCATGCTTCATGCAAAGCCGCCCCATAGGACCAGAACGCAAATCGTGAAAAGTGTCAGTCATTGCATGAAAACGTCATGCTTGAAGTTGAGCGCGCCATGTACTTAAACTCATGACTTTTTGAAAGTGTCTTCGAATTCAGAAATGGCCACATAGCAATCATACTCATCACAAATTCACACGATATATTCTTTCTCAGGAATTCTCTGATATCCTCTTCTCATCAGCATCATTTAGATTCCAGTTGCCAAATCCTCTTGCGTTTGGTGATGGTTCAATGTAAGGCGGTGGCTGAAAATCAATCTGGTCGGCTCTTCCTGTGTTGTAATCTCCCTGTAACGAGCTAAGGCTATAGGATGTCTGTGAGAAAACGGAGGGATGGTAAGCCACTTCATGCGATGCGAATAACTCGACCGATTTTTGAATGACAAAAGGTGGTTCAGTTGCTCCCTGGTATGTTTGTTCGGAGGTCGTCGTTGATTTACCCGTCTCATTCCGTTGATTGGACTGATCTGGCTGATAATCGAATGATGCCTGAGATTGATAAGCGTAGGTCGAGGGTGGGCTTAGCGTAAAACCTGAACCGTTCTGGCCATCTTGAACAGTTTTAATTTCAAACGAAGTGCTCTTGATGGGCGTGTCTACTATGTTTACGGTTGCATCCGAGCCGGAGACCGTGCCTGAAGATGTTATCACCGGAGATGCACCGACTAAGCTACCCGGGGAATATTGAGTTCTCGTGGACGCTCTAAAATAGGAGTTGGGTACTACGTTGATGTGCGAAGACCTTGTTGGCGGGTAAAACAGTGAGGGTGAGAATTGAGGCGTGGGGGGTGATTGTGTAGGAGTTGGATAGTAAGTGCTGCTAGGATATGAGATGGAATTATCTTTAGGTGCTTTGTCTTTGTCTAGAGATTGTTGAACCGTGCTCGGCCTGCTCGGTGGGGCTAGTGTTATGTAAAACCCCTTAGGCTTCTTGGTTGTGGTGGTTTGGAATGAGGCTGTGGTAGATGAAATCGGGCGTGGTGTTGGCGGTGTACGCACGGTGGTGGTTGTCGGTGCTGTGACTGAGGTACTTGGCCTTGTCGTCGTTGTGGTGGTGGTCGCAAACTTTTTAGGTGGATGAGTTGTCGGCCTTGCAGTTGTCTGAGGTACTGTGGGTGTGTAAACTGGCTTAATAGTGGTTGTAGTTGGTTTAGGGCTGGCTTTCACGGTCACTATATTCAGTGGACGGAATGTCGTTGCTTTTGGAGGAGGACTTGTCGGCGTTGTACTTGAAACTGGGACGCTTTGCTGGAACCCATCACCCGAAGCGAACGAGTCCGCGCTGGCGAAGGACTGCGCGAAAGATGATGTAAACGGTCCGAAGTTAGTATTTTCAGATGATAGATTGGGCGCTTCTTTCTCGCTGCTCTGAGGCTCTTCGAATCCTAAAACATTGGGGCTGTCTCCACCAGCTTGACCCGCGAAAAAGGGGAAGTCATCTCGATCGGAGAATTTTAAATCCCCGGAGAAGGCACCACTTTGGGCAAAAGACTGCGCAATGCTTACGCCCCCCGCAGGGGAAGTACCTTGGTCCGCCGTAGACCCTGCAAAAGATTGTGCGAAACTGGCACCAGACGATGGAGTAAACCCACCCCTTGTCTCTAGTTCCGAAGTGTCTATGTTACCGGCAGAGTTAGATTGAGAAGGTACGTCGTCTCCTGCTGTTAGAGGCTCAAAGCTCTCTAAGACAGGTTGAGGGGCCATGAATCCTGATGGAAAGAGTTTCTTTTGCGGAGCGACGGCTGGTTGCGGCGAAGCAACGACAATGGGTCGCACAGGACTTGGATTTTCAACGAAAGTTGCAAAGGTGGGACTATTCTGAAATATAGAATTCTCCAATGGCTGCTCGCTGGTTACAGGTGTAACAGAGAAATGTTCAGCACTTGGTGTCGTCACTACGACCGAGTAGGGGACTTCAGCGGTCGGATGAGGGGATGATAGTGAGATTTGGATAGGTTCGTTGGTTGTAGAAGGTACTCGAAGGCTGGGAGGCTGTCTAAATCTAACGTTGATCGGTTGAACCGCGATTGGGGACCTATCAACTGACGGGGCTTGAGTCACGATTCTCGTTGGCTTACGCGCTCTTGTAATAGTACTCGTCTCAACGTTTGCCACTGTTCCATCATAAGATGGTTGCGTGACTTGAACCGTGGAAGGTAATCTTTGCGGCTTTGGACGCGAGATCCTATTACGAGTAGTACCTTTAGTCGTGGAAAATACAGGCTCATATGTACTTTGGACCGTGGGTGTGCGATAAGTTGTCGTGCTAGGTGTATGCCGGAAAGAAGGGAAGTCGAGTGTCTCGCTCGTTATGTCAAAACGAGTAACGGTATGACTCCTTTGAGGCAAGTTAAAGTTTCCGCTGGCGGTAGTCCTTTGAGTAGTGACTTGTGGGTTATAGATTTCTCCCACAGTTGGCGATCCGGCGGTAAAGGCAGAAGGTGTGGTTGTTCTCAAGTACTGGTTTCTCTTCAAGGATTGGTTTGGGAATCGTTTCGAGCCTGGTGGTCTCCTTCTTACGGCTGGGTTCCGTCCACCGTGGGCGACGGTGTTTTGGTCTTGACGATTTTCATACGTGATAGCGTATTTATCATTGCCAGCGGTTTGCGGCTGCTGGACCGGAATGGATCCCACGTTGCTTTGCGGGATCTGTTCCGGCTGGTGAGACTTGAAGGACTGCCTTCCTGTTTCCTGGTTCGTGTCCTGAGATAAGACTTCGTTCGTGAATTTTTGCTGGAACCCCTGGTTGTGCTGCCTGTTGTGAGTTCGTTGAGGTTTTATCCTCGTCCCGGGTCCACCAAGTAGAGACTGAGTCGCTTGAGACTTGTCCTTCGCTCTCTTTTCCACGAAGTTCAATCGCAGGCTCTCGGTTGAGGCTCCGCAGTCAACAGCAGGCCACCAGTCGCATGTCCGAACTGCTGGGTTGAACAGAGTTCCGTTGGGACAAATGAAGGAGTTACTGGTGGCTCCACCAGGTGTGCACACGTGAAAGATTTGACATTGTGTCTCCGGATCAGCGTAGTATCCTGTGAAAGAAAAGAGTGGGATTAAAAAATATCACAATCTAGGCAGCTATAGTTTTTAAGTCAAATATCGAATGGAATATTTTCTATTTATAAGTGACGGAGTATGGAAAGAAATTAATTTTATGAATACATTATATATTAGGAGACCAAGATTTATATACGATGAGTCATCTGCAGATGCTGTTTTCTGTCTAAAATTTAATGGAACCGCTCATTTTTTGATACAATTAATTATTTCTCATAAAAGTGTATATTTAAGTCGTCGTGGATAAATGCTTAGGAGTGAGATGCTTAGTATGTGTTCGTAACATTAGCAGTGCCTTGGCGAAACTTGGATTTCTACGACCCAGACCATCAATTGAAATTTTAATTGGAGAAATAAGTGGAACGCCAATTACATCCAGCCTCGAATCAATAATGCAATCGACGTTTGTAGACTAATAATTTTAGGGCTATCGGTAGGCGTTGCCATCTACTTTTCGATTGGCTTGAATTAAGAGAAAGTTAGGCTTAAAATTGTTTGGAGAGACACTTCAAGTTATTTACATATTGCCCTCGCTTTATTCAAGTTCTCAACTCCAAATTCACTCAAAGTCACCCTAAGTTCAGTTTTCGTGAGTTAGGCGTAAGCTTTAGGAGCTTGGTCGGTACAAGGCCTGATGATAGGCTGCTAGTGGAAAATTAAGCGTTGATAAATTTCTCCTTAAAAGCTTTCAGAACAATCATGCAATCGGAATCGACACCTGTAGGTCACATGTGGACGATAATTTTTGACTAGCGATCAATTATTTGAAGACTTTCTCTTTCATGACCAAAGAGCGCGTCACCTTCCCTCTGGCGGAAGCGATGTTTCATTTTCAGCGATTTGCGTCGTAAGAAAGGTGAAGTAAAAACCATTCTTCGACGAATTATCAACAAAGTCAGTATGATGTTCCATCAATGGATAAATCGCTGCAATTTCCCATTTACTGTACTTATTGAATTACGATTTTGGGAGAATAAGTAAGAGAAAGTCAAAATAAATCAATTCATGCATATTTTTTTACACCTTTGAGAAGGAATAAATTTTTCTCAGAGAAATCATCAGAGGAATGGCTTTTGATATATAATTACGTGTGATTTAGCAAGTAAAGAATGGAAACCGCCATAGTTTTCCAAACGTTAATTCTTCTTGGATTTTACTTCAATATTCGTAAAAAGAACATTCCAGGGAAGATGACTATGTTTAATGATATTGCTATTTCATTCTCTCTTATTATTTGGCATTTCTCACATTTGCTTTCTCTCCTTTACGCAGTGGGCCAAATTTATGTGTATCAACGATAAAATATGCTATAAAAATCATTTGGCTGTGCCGGCATAAACCCAATTTTGTCGTTATCCCTCCAAAGATGTTTTCCCAAAGCAGTGCATGGTTGGTAGCATCTGGCAATGCAAGTGGAGATTTGGTTACCTGATTCATGAGTACTTACATTGTTATTTTTCTTTTCTCTTGGATTTTACTCAGGTGGGATAGTGATATGTTTGTTTTCTTGTTTATTCGTAATGAATTGAGAGAATTCTACTTGAACATTTGGAGTAGAATTTGGTTTCTGATGAAGTGAAATAAGTTTTATTATTTATTTTATTTATTTACATACCACCGAAAACAGCGCATAATGGCCTTTTATATCGGGACTCATTCAATAGTTCAACAATTACACATGAACAAACAACCATGCCTTGGATAGGGACAACCTACCCTGGTGGGACTCGAACCCGCGACCTCTAGTTTGGCAGGCGAAAACTTAACCCCTCCGCCACTTTTATTTTTGGTGAAATCGCAGTTGATGTTTTTTTCTAGGTATGGACCTAATTCTATGAGACTTTTAACAAACTTGTCACATAATTGGGCATAATATAAATGCCGTACTTTCTTATTCATTATATTCGATCGTGGCTTCGACTTTCTTCGACATTATCAAGCCTCATGCATATATGACAATGCCTACACATACTATGATTTAGACTCATTGTGTAGAAACCATGGATTTCTCCAGGTACTTTGACAATGGAACATTGTGTTGAAACTATGGTCGAAAAATAAGTTTGGAATGCACAAAGTGAAATCTCTATCTAATTCAGAGATTTAATTGTGTTCGTGTTAATCATATCCATCGTAATTTTATCCAGCTATTGAATCAAAGAAAGTCGTGGCGAAGGATCCGAATTATTTTAATGGTAATGACTCTTGCTCCTCTTCCTGAAGGTTTATTCTAAGAGCGCAAACTGGAAATAATTTTCCTTCATATCTCTATCGCTAAATTTTTAATAGACATTACGACAAATAAATTTATACCCTTCAGGAAAGGTGCGAAAAATGTCACCTCTAAGCTGCTTGCGTGAAGAGAACAAATTTCGTTATTTCTTTCCACACTTCTACGAGAGGCTACTTTCATCGACTGTAGGGGAAAGGGATATTGGATTAACATTACGGCTGATAATTGCTGTAGAAAGAGGTTAACGATATCGGTAACATACTTTACTGCGAGAAAGAAAAAGATCTTTCTAATGTGGTAGAATATATCACCGTCGACGTTAAACCATGTGGCGTTTCTAAAAAAATGAAAGTAAAAGACACTATGCGTTGGATTAAGATTCTTCCTTTATCTACGCACCTGTCTTTCTGTCGTGACGCCAAATATTTCACGTGTAAGACTTCCTATACATACCAGCTACTGCCTCGCTTTGCGATACCGAAATATGTTAGCCTAATTAATATCTCCAGAAGATTTAATTTTTCCCTTCACTCGCTTAGCCACCTAATAAGTGTGATGTAATAGATCACAAGTTTTGCTTAATTTATGATAAATCAATAAATCATCACAATGTACTACTTTATTTCTATAACACGTCAGTGAAGCAAATGTTAAATCCCTAAGTCTAGATGAATTCGTCTCTGAAGTCGGCCGAACCCATTGAAGAAACTATCCCTTCATGACCTCTCGTCAAGGTCAATTGAATAACCGCTTATGACATAATTCCATTTATGGAAGTGGAGAAGGATTGCTATTATGGGGAGCATATGTGATTTCAACCTAGGTTAGCCGTATGAAGGTGATTTCGTACGTAATGATGCACGAGTACTTTCTCTCGAGAGTCCTTCACTTTCACTGCTCAGAGCTCTTTGCGATTCAGCATCGTCTGCGCTTGTAAATGGCATTCTTGCCCGATGGTGATCATTTTGTTTCGGTATTCCGACTTCTCTTGGCCTACCTTCTTCCTAGTTTACTCGTCTAAGCCGAGGCGGAAGAGCGTCTGCAGTGAATCTTAAGTTAATGGGCAATCAAATTTTTTTTCCTGGGAGAGATGCGTCCGACATCTGCTGAGGACTCTAAATTGCGCCATTTCAGCATAAAAAGTAGAGGGTAACTTCTTTATTATGTCTTTTGAGGAACGAACACAACTGAGACACTGAGCGTGTTCATGCATATGTGTCAGTATCTTCTTTCGAGCATAGGGGGCCGTATGAAACCGATTTCACAGTCTTTTATTATGAATGACTCGGGTAAAAATTTTACGGTCAGTGTCACTCGTGACTGACGTGTGTTAATTTTAATCAAATTGATTCCTCCCTTCGCGATATAGGTATCATGGTAGCTTTTTTTACTGTGAGAAAATTCTGTGTTTACATAATACTATCCGTTCGTGGAAAAAATGCTTCGTCTATTCTGAATTTAGGACTCTTGCTGCTAGACCCTGAAATAACATTTTTAGCTTTCACTGCAGAATATCTTTTTAAGTGAATTAATTATTTTCATCAGTCTCTCCGATATAAAACATAATGAGTAAAATTAAAGTATCACTTTTATTCTCCACGTTCGTTTAAATTTTTTTGTTTTGAAAAATGAATCTTGAGCATGTTGGATAATGATCTTAGAGATCCCAGTGTGTATATTGCACGAAGTAATTCGCATTTAAATGAACCAACATCATTTGATGCCAATTATTTCTAACGGGCGCGAACCTTTGTCCCTTCCCATTTTACGCTGGTGACTAAACCCAAGTGAAATGAAATTAGAAAGGGGTGAATATCAGTCACGTGCCGCCACTGTTGAGAGGCTACCCACTTAATGTCACGTCATATCCAATTTCATCACTCCACCCAGACGATGATACAATAGGTCTCGGGACAGCCGGAATACAAACAATTGGGTATTACTCGTCATAAGAGCACGGACGTTTTCCTGGGAGCCTCCCCTCCGTCCAGACGCCACGCGTCCCGAATTCCCGGCAGGTAGGTATTCTCTCACCGCGAGACCTCGACATCCAGCCAACACCTCATGCCACCACCCTACCCTTCCTCACCGGCAATCTTTCCCTCGCAGCTGAACGACGTGACCGGAATGTGGGAGTAGATTGGGTAGTCGATCCCCGGCTCTCCGGGCGCCGCGCCCGACTCTCCGTCTAGGGCTCCCGCGAACTGCTCCGGCAGGGCCGGTGGGAGGTGCTGGTGCTGCTCCGTCCCCGGGGATGAGAATTGCCCGTCTCCAGGGAAAGATCCTGGCGCGGGACCCCTGTTCCTGGACCCTGGACGACGGGCGCTATTTTTTCTGCGGCCGTTCCTCCTCCTGCCGTTCTCCCCCGGCAGGTATTGTAATCCTTCCTGGGAGAGTCCCTGTTGTTGCAGTTGCTGTTCCTCTCCCCCTTGATATTCCGGATCCAATTGGGCGCTAGCGGAAGCCGCTATCGCCAAGGCAACGATGCTTCCTGAAATGAATCAACGAAAGATTTTAACAAAATGAGGGAACAGATGTTTTGAACATTAAGACATTCTGACAAATTGTGAGAAATCAGGGGTGTCATTGGAAGGGTATGCTCCGTAGACATTTGGATGGGTTGTCTTATAAAAGTGTGTTTACGACGTGGGGTTACCAAATTGAAAGTCATGGAATAAAATATTTAGTAAAATATGTCAGGAAGGACGGACAAAAGGGGTAGCTTGTAGTAAGCACAAAAAATCAACGTAATGAATGAAAATATAGCTTATTAGATACCAAAAAAGCTAGTAATGGAAAGAGGTGAGTTTTTTTATTTATTGGAAATTTTAGATTCCAGAATGATTCGCGTTAAACGTATGGAATGGGGAGATGCTATCATCAGGTTTCTTATCGGGATAAGCTTAAGGGGGATGATGAGCACTTCAGGGAAATAAAAGAGTGATAACCCAGGTACACGAAAAAATCTCTTTGTTTGCATTTTTCACGACCTTTCGTTTTTATACCTCTTGTGTAATTCAACTATTGAGCTTGCAGCAGTTTAAGGTTTAAATAGTTCCTACCTTATTACTCACTCATTGCTGTTAAGGTTGGTATGAATAGGTGAGGGTAGGAATAATTTTTAATCGATTACTTACACTCTATATATAACTAAACTACACATTTACTTATTTGATAGCTCTTAAATTTTTATGTAACCCTCTCTGATTTCATCGCATAAGGAACAAGTCACCGGCCGCTTAATGGAAGGAGCTTCTAAAAACGAATCACAGATCGACGTCCCTGAGATAATTATTCACAGTAGATATTCTTGGTGAATGTCATCTCACGAATTTAATCACTCAGTATGCTCACTGAGGTCTCCAAGATAATTTTTCAATATGAAACAGATTCATTTTTCTAAACACATGCATTTTAAATAATCTTTTATAAATTTAAGTGGAGAATAGAAGTGTTAATTTAATTTTACTCATTATATCTTACTCCAGAGGGAACAATGAAAATAGTTCACTTAAAGTTATACTCGGTAGTAAAAGGTAAACATATCATTTAACATTCTAGCAGCAAGAGCCCTGAATATCAGACAAGGACGGAGTATTTTTTCCACCAACGCATAGGATAATGTAAGCACAGAATTTTCTCACCATAAACAACTATTACAACGTAACATAAATATCGATATATTCGTAAAGAGAAGTGATATAGGTATTCGTCTGAATGAATGTCTGTGCTCTTGAATGTTTTTTGTGTTTTGAAAATTGCACACGTTTTATTTTATTTCCAAATTCCTCCTAGGCGCAGTGGCGAGGCTAGGGGGGAGGTCCAGGGGGTCCGGAATCCCACCCTTCGAAATATAAAAACACAATTAATTTGCTTCATAAAAGAAAAAAATACAGAAAAATCATCAAATCATAAAAGATTTCTTTAAAAAATGAAAATTTTTCGATTATAAAAAGTGTTAATATTAGTTTAAAACCCTGGCACCCTGTTTTTCAAAAATTTTCCTCCCTGGTTCCCCCGAGCAAAATTCCTGGCTACCCCACTGCCTGGACGACGGACAAAAGTTTGTATTATAGGGCATGTCCGGGATCTTCCGGACGTCTGATAAGCCCAGCAAAGAAGGATGATCCCGAGTGGGAAGAGGCACTGCATTGCGAGCCGTGAGAAACAAAGGGATCGTTTCGCAAGGCCTCTGCGGCTGCCGCTGAGTTATGCATTCTTATACGTCCGGCCGCGAGGAAGGAAGCGAGCGATCGAGATGCTGGAGATATGCATGCCGCTCGGCTTAATGGGGAAGAGGTGGGCGGGACCCCCTTGCCGCGGAAATATTGTTCGATTGTTTTGAAATTCCGGTATGATTGGAGGCTCGAGTGACCGGCACGAGCCCGGACAATGAAATCCTTAACGAACGCATTTCGAATACCGTGGGATTTCGATATGTTTCGGGATTGGAAAGTTAACGTCTTCATAGCGGACGTTGGCAGAGCACCGAAGTTCTCTTTCTGACTTTTGAGAATGGGCGTGGTGGGTTAGTGGAGTGAGAAATTGTTGGCTCTCAGCCCTTGCGAGTATTTAAAGGTAAACATCGACGTGGTGAGATCTGCTCTTGAGAGGAGGATCGCTTACTCTAAACCAGTATATTTTCGTGACAAATTATTCTTTAAATACTAAAGCTATCATATTAGTATTTTCTGGTGATTTTTATCAAACCCTTGTCTTATTTGGCCTGCATCTCGAATTTGCAAACTTTACTTCTATATTTTTTCAGGGGTATTTTTTTACATTTGCGATGCAGGAAATGGTTGTCAACGGTCTAGTTTTTGTACCTACACTGAAAATTTCATGATGATGGCGTTAGTTTTAATAGAGTAAAACATCACAAAAAAGACAAATAGGTTGTACAGGAGTGATTCTTTATAGCGTGTTAGGGTGGATAATTTTTTAAGCGTTGTTTTAACTTTAAATTGGAAGGTAAACAACAGAACGCTATCGAGTGTCTGAAATAAAATTCTCTTTGTGAACCTTTGATACGGAGTCGAATGAAGCAAGGGACCATGTCTTGCAGGCACACGGTTCACACACCTCTGCGTTGCCTCCACACGGGAAGAATAGACAATGTAATTATTTAAGCACCTATTATATCAGTTATTTACCCACATACTCTTGAATTAGACCTCTTATTCGTGCATATTAGTGGCGTCCATCCACAATGCAAACATAGTTGTACATTTAGGAGGTAATTCTCTGCCTTTAGCGAGAATTCTAACAGTTAAACTTGGGCGCAAACACTAGAAATCCCGTATCACATTTATTCCCATAATTATCCTGATTCTCCTTTAAAATTAACCATGCAAAATCCGCCGATTACGGCGAATACCGTTGATATAAACTAAAGAAAGCCAATACTTTTTTGGGGTTGTTTATCAAAAGTAATGACTATCAATACTTACTAAAATTAATGTCCTTTACGCACCTTCAGACCATATAATATGTAAATGAAGTGAGTGAAATGAGTCTTTGTTTCCTAGAATCTGCTTGTTCCGTGATAAAACCTCGAGTTGGATTCTCTCAAGTATGGAGGAAGATGAGGTAACCCGGCTGTTGTAGTTAAATCGGCGGCTATAAGTATTACGTATCTTTTTCAAAGAAAGCGCTTCTTTGGAACAGAGTGGTATATAAAGTCAATGTGATATGAAGAAATGCGAGATATCAGCCTACTCTCATTGGTTTCACACGGTCTGTATTTCGTGATTTAAGTATTGAGATATGGGAAAAGTCCAATTCAATAACTTGACATCTTGATAGTAATGGCCCATACACAGAAAATCCTGATATAATAACCAAGTAGACTAAGGAAGTGATAGCATTATTTTGTACCAAAAATGCTGATAGTTGGCTTGAAAACTTTCGACTAAAATATGTCTCTTAAAGGCTGATGTGTTATGATTACTTGGTAAGTACTCTATGTCGTTACTTGGTCAACTACGTCCCACCGACCATTTCTATTACAAATATGGCTTGATAATCAACCGATTTCTTCAACACATCGATGTAAATTACCTGTAGGTCACTGAAATATTTCAACCTGAAAGTGAATTTAATTAATTTACTTAAAAATCAAAAGCGATCGGAAATTTAAGACCACTGGTGGCTATAATAAGCTATATTATCTCCGAAGTGCACTTGTACTGGACTGATAGCGTTACTACGTGGTAATTTTCAAGCTGAAACTTACGAAGTTGTAAAATTAAATCAGTTACCATGAACTCCCCTTAGACTGGGAATCTAGTTGTTGACGCGTCGCGACGTATAGCTTTAAGAATTAAGTTCGTCGAGTATTTTTATCATTGGTTGCGCATTAGTTTCCCCTTAGACCTGGAAAGCCAAGGTCATGGTTACACGCTCGGCCCTGGTGATATTTTTCACAGCTTTTAATGTAAATAATGTTAAAGGTCAAGTTACACCTCACACCACACACTCTACTTAAAAAAATTTGGGAAATAATTTGATTAAAAAAACTGTTCTCTAAACTATGTTAACGGCATTGGAATGCTCTATTTTAGGTACGTCGTCAAAGAAATTTTATCGATATCATATATTTCCTATTTTAATTATTGCTTACAAGGTACATTATTCAGAATACACAAATACATTAATAATGCATATTGCTAATAGAAAGGTTTTTCCGAGTAACCTGTAATTTTTTCCGTGTAAAGTTTTATTGCATTCAATGAGGAAAACATGACTTGCGAATGACCTTCGAAAAGCCGGGAAATGGTTTGCCAAGGCTATACCGTAAGTTATGCATTTAATGCCGATAATCGCGTCTTAAATCATCAAAGTAAGTTATGGTGTCAACGGCGACATGAGATGAGAAATCCTGGACTAAATTGACGCAATTCGGCGGGTTAAGCATAATTTTTATCGCCTGCTTGAGTATCATCTTCTTCATTCGTTCTACCAGTAATAAAAATGCTACCTCCTCCTTAAATTTGACTATTTTTTTGAGAGGAAATTAATCTCCAACGCTTTTAGCACTTTTCAGCGAGCATACTCCATAGAAAATTTCTCAATGTCAGCTCAAATTGATTAAGAGCCTCAACTCGAGGAAAGACAAAATACGCGTCAAATAAAATATAAAGACATCACATGCGCTCAACTCTGCATTTGACTCTTTGGAAGTTAGGATTGTGCATCTGTTAAAGAAATGGACTTTTTTATGACATGGAATTCACCGTAACTGTTAATGCTTAGTGTTGCGCCCATAGTAAGCACAAAGACCATAATTGGCATTTTATTGTTACGCGACTGTAGTTTGGAGTTAAAGACGGGATTCAAGTAAAAAACTATTGATTGATATTTTTAGATAAAAATGAACTTTCCATCGTTGCATCATTCAATATAGCACCGAAAAGAGTACCTTTCACCGAAGGTTTTGGATTCACACGGCCTTGTGGTATCTGATAACCGATCAGCTTTCGTCTTCATGCGAAGTTCGTATTTCCTGGTACATAAATTCTTTTTTTTTGCGATTTATTATAATTAGTGATTGCATCATTTGATTTGGTTCCTATGCTGTAAGCTTATTCGCATTTCCAGTGATGAGAAGCAACTTTCTCCCGGAACGTCCTCGGTGAGAAATAGAGTGTTTCGTGAGTTGTCTCCCTTTGCGATGATCAACTCAAAGATTCCAGCTCATCTATTTCCTAACCCATTAAGGGTGACGTTATCGGCGGGCAATAATTTCGAAGAAGACCCATCTTTTTTTTTTACTCATGTCCACCCGAAGCCTTTCGCACTTTCAAAGACCACATTCTTCCGTTTCGAAGCTTTCACCTGAAAATATAGTATAGACCCCCCAAAAACAGGTGCCCCTCCTTCTCCTCCCCCCCTATCTCCCCACGAAAAGCGTGTGAGTCGGTCTCTTTTGCCACTCACCGACTGGGCAGGTAAGCTTAAGCACGTTTCTCTGCCTCCGGTGTCGGCCTGACCTTAAGACCTTAGCACAATATTCCTTTCTTTTTCTCTTTTCCCGCTCATCATGACTGCATTCATTTGGCGGGCCATCTCGGCCGAGCGAGAAAGTTGCCGTACCTGGATCATCGGCGAGGTATCGCCTTTAGATGGGCGGCCCACACCCGTTTCCGTCGAGGTTGGCCGGACGGTCGATGTGGTTGGTATATTTACGCGGGAAAACTTTCTTCCGCCTCATCGCCCGCGCGTAACCTCTTGACCCCTTCTGATCCTCGCCCATCAGTCGTAGGTCAGGACTTCGGTGTTGGTCGAATGCCCAGAGTATACAAATGGAACGAAACCCTAGGGCGGGCTCGCGAGGATACACTCCCGGGGCAGGGTCTATAAGCGCGAGCTTTTTAGCTCTGCACCCAGAAGGGGGAGGACAGGAAGGAGAAGGGAAGGAGGCGCCGCCGCGATAGGAGCCCGACGACGCCTCCTGGGAGGGGATAGGGAAGGAAGGGAGGGACGAGGAATCCCGCACCGCCACAAAGGCGGGCGGGTCCTACTACTAACGAAACCAAGCTTACGCAATTAATGTTCTAACAATCTTGGAGGACCATTCTATGAGGAAAAATGATCCAACGATCAAATCGTTAGATAAAGAGTATACTGGGTGTTTCAGGAGGAATCTGCACATCTACATACTAACCCGCAAGCCGACTATAAGGCGTGCGGCAGGGGGTGTTAGGACACCAGCCATTTACACATAAAAAGGAAATGCTCTAACGAAATTACAACTGGCATTTATTAAAGTCCTTTATGGCTCGGGAGAAAAAGGAATTCGCATATCTATTCATTCGGCAGAATATTTCTCTTAATTTATCGCTTCTGTCGGACCTGGAAATATAGTGGGGCTCTGATTCTCCGTGTCGCTCTTAAATATATCAATTCTCGATTGCTCGAACAATCTAAACCTAACGCGCCTTTAATACTTCATGAGGTGGTGGGGGAGACAATTTTAAGTATTTTATTTTATCCATAACTATGGGGTCGGAACTTCTCGGTTAGCTATAGCAACGCAAACATTGCAGTTTGTAGTTACCACGAAAACGGTTTTTCTTGGGTATCCAGCCTTTACGACATTTTATCATCAGTTAAATCCTTAGTTTAAATTGTACAAGAACGCAGAAAGTGGCTACGCGGTACACATCAATTGAATGCTAAGACCAACATCGAAACCCAAACTTTAGTATTGCTACAAGAAATTGAAAAAGTCAGCGAAGTAATTCTTCACAAATGTATTGCATTTTGATCCTCAAACCTGTATTTCTTGTAGCTCATGAACTTACAAGGAATTAATATTTCTAATCAAGATAAAGGGCATAGAAAATACGGCTATTGCTGAGGTCAGTCAATCAGTCCCATAAGCTCACCACGTGATCACAGATTTTGCCCTTTTAATGCGTATAATCCGAAAATCGCTCTATTTTGCGGTCACATGAGTCGTCTTTGCTCTTCGACACTCCTAAGCGGCGAAGTTGGTCAAGTGATTGACTTATTTAATTTATTCACGAATGAAAGTCGTATATTACGGAGGGAATACTTGAGTATATGGGAAGAATACATTTTTATTGCATTTCATCGAAAGATGGACCTAATAACGAATTCATTCGCTGGGAATTACATATGAGGTTGTTCCTTTTAAATAACTATTACCAAAGAGGAATATTTTTTTTGGCACTATCGGCTACTACTACTATTCTTGCAGTTATGTATCCTGAAAATCGCAGTGCATAATCGTCTGCCCTGCCAGATAGAGAAGAAATTCGCATAATTGGAGGCATAATAGAGACCCGATTTTATCTGGGGAATTAACATTGATCGCACTAAACGAAAAGCAGTGCTCGTATCGCATTTACTCGCATCATGAGACACTATGGTCGGATGAGAGCAATCTTTTTTGGGGCTTCATAGCTAACACCATCTATTGATAAAATTTAAAATTCAATTTTTCGACTCGGAAAAGTGAATTGTTTTGAGTGCAATGGAAAATTTTTACGGTAATCAGGTGGAAGAGAAAAACGACTACGGGAGGCCGACGACGAGAATTATGGAGTAGGTGATGAAGCTTATAAATTGTAATAATTATATAAGTTCCGAAAATTTAGAAGAATTGAATGGAGAACTACGTCAAGTCAATCTTCAGATTGCTGATATTAACTTATGATGTTTGCATTTATTCAATTAAAATCATAATAGCGATACTAACGTGATGACGATTTGTTACAAGCCTCTGACAACCCACACAAAAAAACATGAAGGTAGAAAATTAAGAGAAAAAACATGTAAAGATTCAGAATAAATACCTACAAGAGTGCTGAAAGTGGCTGCGCAGTATATATTTATCATAAGCTAAGGCCAACTTCCAAATAAAAGAAGGAATACTGGAGATTTTATACACGATCTTCATTAATTTCTCGACTCGCGTATCGTCATTACATATGAAAAAAATACGTGAAATATATAATGACGGTGCGACGATTTTTTGCTGGAAGAATATCCTTTTTATTGGTGAAAGATTATTTTTTGGCGATTTAAAAAATAAAATAAATTTACTGAAGGCAGCTGATACTAATTATAAGTAAAATGCAAATAAAACTATTAAGGTCGGTATTTCGATTATATCTGGTAAGTTACTGTAGCAGATAGTTGCAAACTCATTCCTTCTGCGTATCTCTTTCAAGGATAATTTTAACTTATAACAAAACAATTTATGATCTTATACGGATGTGGGCTTATATGATATACATAATGACGAAACGCGAGTCGAGAATCGAAACTTCGGCCTTGGAAAACCAATTCCGGTGGGAAACACGAGAATCCCTGCCGCAGTATTTATGTTTCCATGTAACGAGATAGTCGTATGGTATCGCTCTCTCTTGGAGAGCGTAATCGCCTACCCTGGCTGAGAGAACCTCTAGGCCTCGCCCACCGCTGGGCGCCTCCTCTGGGAGCGTCTTTCCGGGTCGTCTGCCCAAGTGACCGCTCGGCTGAGTTACGCCAACAGGAAGCCGAAAACGAAAGTGTCCCCGCCGAGCAGACCGGAGATATGCGCGCGAGTATAGTGGGATCTTCTCGCCCCTCCATAACATCTTCCATAATGACTCAGCCGTCCCGTTCTCAAACGGGATCCCAGCGGTGTTATGCGTGGAAAACGAGTCCTCAACGCGACTGTGAATGTAACGCGAAATATCAAAGGTTCAATTTCCGGCATATAAGTGTACTTTTTGCTCTTGAATTACGATTTTTACGTTTTTGTTCTACCGGTAGATTTTCACGCGCGAGATTTTAGAATTTCCGCCATTTGAAAGCTAAAGTTCGTTATAATAACATGAAAAATATAAACTGTTCGATTTTTTTTGTGGATCCTGCATGCCATTATTGTGTTTTTGACTTGCGGACATCAATTTTTTTTAATAAGTTTTTTTATGGATCTACCGTTAGGATACACATTTGAGTCTTTACGTATCTACCGTTGTAATTTAATCAAGTTTGTTCTACGAGTACGATAAATATCAATTATTTGATTTAAAGAAGGAATGTGCATAATAATGAGTTGAGTTGAGCTTTTGAGATGCAAATATTGAATTTGTAGGAAGTGTCTTAATTCCACCGATAAATGTGACTTTGGAGATTTTTAAATAATTACATAAATAGTTCTTTCCGCTAAGCTCTACCTGTCATCCTGCGCTCATGTTATACACACCTGAGCGATCTATCCCATTTGTGCGACGGGAAAAATTCATGTTGGTCATCACTTGATGATAATAATCGTTGAGGCGTCTAAATCGTTATTTACGTGGGTAGAGTATGTTATTGGGGCGATCAACAGTTAAGGTCATTTGCGGCATAAGGAAGGGCAGGGGAAGGTTGGGTAGAGAGAAACCCGTCGTCGGCATTACTCTGATCTTGAGGAAATGTGCCGAATGGACCACGGCTTAACGTCTTACACAAATAGTGCTTTCCGTTCGCTCTACTTGCCATCCTACGCTCATGTTATACCTACACACCACCGTACCAGATCCGACGGAGAGAGTTTTGTTCTTGAAGTGCTCTCCACCCAAGCAAGGATGGGGCACTGGGGCAGTGTTTGAAAAATCTCTACTACCGCCGGGATTCGAACCTAGGCGTATCGGGTTGGAGGCCAACACTCCAGCTATAAAATCAACCTGATTTCCCTTTTTTACTTTGAGGATCTTATCGGACTATTTTATGATTGATAAGTTTTTAGAATACACTATCCTAAACAATTTTTATTTCTCACCAATTAAGAACTTTTATTAATTCAGTTTGAATCCTTTAATCGCATCACTTCAGTGATGAACCGAAGAGTGAAGGAATAATTAAGAATGTAGTAGCACAAATTGGGCTGCTGAATTAAAAGCATTAATGTTAATTTTTTTAATGGTACAATGGCCTTTTGATTGAAGAAAGAATACTTGTTGACGCTTAAAAAAAATAAATTCGCTGAAGAACTCTGATACTAATTACATAACATAAATAAAACTATTACGACCGGTGTTGATTATATTTGGTAAGTTACTACAAGGTAAGTTACCAGTCGCAAACTCATTACTTTCACGTACCTCTGGCCAGTGGAATTCAAGGTGTAATTTATTTACAACACGACAATTTCTGGTCTTTTGTGGATAACAGCAAGTGAAGCGAATTCTATCTTGGTTGATATTATTCAGTCATCAATTGATTTTTTTACATATAACCTCACCTATTCCCTGAAAGCCTTCCATAGATCTGTTGCTAAGAAACTGAACTACCGGGGAAGAACCGCGAGGTACCAAACCACGGCTTTGCCAGTCGTATGTTTCTACTTGGCGACATATTACCTCCTATTTTCACTTTTGATAGGTACAAACTGTAATTATTCTAATGAACAATATCAGAAATTTCATTTTAATTACTTAGGATTTAATAATTTAAAACAATCTCCAAAAAAGTTTACCTTTATCTTAAATATTTATTGCCTACAACTAAAACCATAATTTCTCTCGGTCATTCTTTTATTATATACATACCTAACCTCAGTGAGACATTTTATTCATTTTCCATAGCTAATTATACTGAGCAAACAAATGAATAATATGGTAAAATGAATAAAAATGTTTTGCAGCATTCCTCTTTCCTTGATTACGGATAATCATAGATTCCAATGGGGACGTTTCTCCGCCTATTAAATGACGGAATTAACTTCCTGATACAGTCCTTAATCAAAACTTCAAGCTCCTTAAAAGAGCTTTATGAAAAAGTGCTTACCGGAAAAAATATGTTGAAATTCTATACTATAGCCACTGCAGTTTCACCTCGTGTCTAGAAGAAGAGCGATATATCTAACATCCATATCTTAATATTTAATTTGAATAATATATATTAGAAAAAGTTGTGAAAATCTATTGGAAAGTAGTCAGTTATTACCACCAAACCTTAAAAGTTGATTTGTCTCAAAACAGTGTTTCCTTAGTTAGGTCTGTTTGATCCTAAGCTCTGTCAACCGTAGTTTTTCTGTCGGAAATAACTATTATTGAGAAGAGAAAACCTAATGCTTGATCACTTTGTGGGGGTAAACTGAGGAGCTTTTCTGAGCCCTATAGCTCTATGTCCCTTAATGACCCCATCTTCTCAGTAGATACGCATCCTGAAGAGTGAAATGAGCATGCATGGATGGCTCTCGAGCTTACTAATGCGTGGAAGGGCCGATTGAATGGTGAGGAAGTGAATACGAGGAAGTATTCGGTGTGGTGGGGGATGAGGTCACGTGCGGCGGCACAAAAGGTGGGTGGACAGTACAGCGCGTGGATGAGATAACGGCAAGAGTGCGATCGGGGGAGGGAGGGGTCAGGATAGAGCCTCAGGGGGCAGCGGAGGGATCGGAATCTAAGAGGGCCGGAAGGGAGGCGCAGGTTTACGAAGAACTCAAGAAGACGCGTCACTCATGCCGCATATTGTCTTTTTGGAGACGCATTTCTTGTTTAAAACTCATGCTATTGGATTGAAAATTTTTGCGTATGTGAAGCTCTAGCTCTTGTCAACATTTTCCAACGCCTCTTATTCAAAAAATTTTCATTTTTAGAAAAGAAAGAAGTGTGAATTTCAATTTTTATATAAATTCAAATTTTGAATGCGATCTGTCACTCTACGATATAAACATTTCAAGATGATAGCATGAGAGGTTACGAAGAGCTCAAGAAAACGTGTCACTTCTACACAACAGATCGCATTTTGTCTATTTCGAGACGTATTTCTCGTTTGAAACACATGATATTAAATTGGAAAGTTCAGAGCATGTAGAGCTAACCCATGCCAACATTCATAGACATTTCTAAATAAAAAAGTTTACATTTTAGAAAGGTAAGAAGATAAAATGTCAAGTTTTACTAAAAGTCGAATGTTAAATACGGTCTATCCCGTTACAATCTAAACATTTCAAGTAGATAGCATGAGCATTAAGCTAGTGGAAGTTATGAAAACTCAAGAAAACGCGACACATCCCTTCTCTAAAGGTCTTATTTTGTCTTTTTCGATACGCATTTCTCGTTTAAAATTTATGCTTTTAAATTGGAAATATCAGAGTATGTAGAGCTAGCCCATGTCAACATTCATCTACGAGTCACTCGGCATGCCGCAATTTAGTCTTTTAAGAGATGCATTTCTCGTTTAAAACTTATGCATTAAATTAAAAATTTCATTGTATGTTTAGCGAGGCGTTGTTGACATTATTCAACACCTCTAATTAAAAAAGTCTACATTTTAGAAAGGAACGAAGTTAAACTTTCAATTTTTGCATGCAATCAAATATTAAATACAGTCTACCCTCAGCTCTCTGAACATTAAGATGATACCATACTGTAAGAACGATATATCTAACATCCTCATCTCAACACTTATCATTTGCATATGTGTTCCGTATGATGTGAATGTTGTAGGCTATTACTATTACGATGATTTAAGATACCTTCTATGCGCCTTGGCGGTAGGTGATATCTTCCACCCATAATGCGACTGCTTGGACAAGGGATTTTACACGGTCTTTTTAAATATCCATTTAGTTGTTCGTTGAGCTGCGGAAGTAAAAACTTGCATTGGAGATCCACCAAAAGGATTGACATCTTTTCTATCCTTTGAGGAATTACGAGGAGGCGGCCCCACGCACCCCCACTTAATCCGCCTCTCTACATACTCTCAATTGTTGAACACGGTATACTCTCTCGACTGAAAATTTCAGAATTTATCAATAAGTACCAAGGTAGTGAAAGGATAATGATATAGGGCGAGTGGGAGTGATATTTATTCCAAGAGGACGATCAGTCGTATACTGTCTTTTTTTTAGCCGTATCGCTTGTTCAAAACTTACGTTCCCGTCTGCAAATGTTCAGAGTGCATTATAAATACATCTGTGTTAACATTTTTCTCTATCTAAAATATAAAATAATAATAACCGACGAGGAAATACTGAGGCAAACTTTTCTTATTTAAGAGACACGCAAATGTTGAAGAGTGTCCACTCTGTGTACCCTGAAAATTTTAAGATGATAGTGTAAGTTTTATACAACTAATACGTCACGAAAAAGACCGGTCGCGTTTCGTATTTGTCAGCATTGCTTATCTTAATTTACTCTATCACCTTGAAATTTTCGGGATAACTGTAGAAAGTCGTTGTTAGCATTTACTTACAATGTCTCAAATATAAAAAATACGCATGAGAAAACTGAGGTTAAATTTTACTAGCATAAGATATGCTGAAATATGTACACCCTGATCTGAAAATTCAAAGGTGAAAAATGGGGTTTTCAATATGTTTTATGTCAGAGTAATAGACCCGTTGAGCGGAAGTGATGCGTATTCGAACTCACTGTGCATTGGGCATTGATTTGATAAACTTTTCTCTGCAGTTGTGTATTTTTCTCGGCGAGTATTTGCATTGGAAGAGCAAGGAGAAAAGTGCACGAACTTTTCCGCATTCATGAAATTACTGAGTTGTTTCTAGTTTAGATAGCTCAGGAATTTTAAAACACTAAAGATAGAAAGGGACAATCTTGGAAATAAGAAATAATAGATTATGTATCCGAATATTAAAAAAGTCTTTCAAAAATGTCTTGCCTCAAAATTGTAATATGATTGCAACAATAGCGTTTTACCTCTATTAAGCATGTATTTTTCAATCAAATAATTATTGACTGAACTTTGTTTTTTGCACGAGGTCATGTAAAATCTGATATCTTTGATCGTTTTTAGTTAAAGATCGTAGATAACTATATGCAATGGCGAAATTGCCTTTTTTAACGTGTTAAACCTCAGGTAAAAGTTTGATTGGTTCCAAATTCTAATATCAGTTTTTGGTCCCTAAAATTTGTAATTAATTCAGTTTCATAGTGAGAAAATATTCCTGATAAAGTAACAAATATCGATCATCAAGTATCACATATTTTATAAATTTAGTCGTAGGCTACTGTAAATAAAAAAACATGCATCCTTCAGCTCAACCTTTTGGGGCGAAATTATTCCTTTCCGATATTAATGCTGGAGATTATGATAGTTAAGAGACTTCCCGGCCACTATGTTAACGTTGCTTGCAATTTTTTGGGAAATTCTGATGGCTAGCTTATCACAGAGCCTAAATTTACAATAAAGTACTGGCGAACGTATATGTTAATGGGTTTAATCTAAGGCTAATTATAAACCATTGATCCTTCAGATTAACCGATGCGGTCCAAAATTATTCTTTTTTGATTCTGCGAAAATTACTAAGATAATCAAGAGACAAAACCCGGCCACTATTCCAACGTTACTGGTGATTTTTCGGGTGAGTCCTGATACCTAGCTAATCACACAGCCTAAATTTACAATGAATTACCGGCGAGCGTTATCGGTGCACATAATTGTGCATTCGTCAATGGAGCACAGAAATCACGGAAGGAGTAAAACACAATCACACACGGGGAGTGAATAGTTCGAAAACACAAAAAAGGCCACACACCTAATAGTAGAAGAAATCCTCTCTCCATTGTTGAGGGCTCGATCCACTGGTGTCCAACTGCTCCACCTCGTCACAAAGTGCGTACCCAACTTCTCCGTTCACTTTCGAAAACCACTATCCCTTTCCCTTAAGCGCTTCTTTGACTTTATACCCGAGCCATCTTCGCCGGGCATCTTCCCCCACCCTCGCTTCCTTACGCGAACATCCACGGCAAAGGCCGTCTGCCCGTTAGCCAATGCGCGTGGACGCCGTCCCAACGAGGACAATATGTGCTGGGAGAAAAAAGAAACCGAAGTTGTGACATTGGATCAGTATACTAAACTCATCTTACCAAATGACCTTTGGCAAACTTTTGCCTCTAACATAACCGTGTGTCCCCTTCGTCACCACTTTCACTGATTGCCGTCGAAAAACCTTTGGAGGCATAGACTGAGAAGATACTTGGAGCTCGTTAATCGTTTCTGGCAACCGAAAGAAATTTACGAGCAGATGATTTGCTCATGAAAATAATGTAGTGATAACATTTTATCCCTGCTTCCTCAAGAAGATTTATGCACTATTCTTAGCTGCCTTCGCTTAATCAACTTACAATATTCTTGTCGCGTGGCAAAATAATAAATAATTATTGTTATAATCCTAGCATGGAAGACTAAATTGCCTTCTCTGATACTCTTTATGATATCTCTTTCAGTAATCCACAGCTAATTGCAAAAGTACTAAATCACGAAATTTCAGTGAAATTGCTTACATCCAGGTAGCAATTTGAGATGCAAGAATATTTACTTTAGTTCATGAAATTGTAACAGAAGGTATTCAATAAAATGTGTCGTATGCAGGAAAGAATATTACTAGGTTTTAAAATGGCAGACTCATAGTAAAAACACGTCTTAAGTTTAGGTTGTCGTTATTGTAAATGTTGAATGACACTTTGAGAAACAAAGAAGGAATTAAGCATTATATAAGATAACGTGTAGTTAAAGGCTGAAGAAATCAGAAGGAATTCAGGGAATTAATTGTAAGGAAACTATGGTAAGTGTATAAAAGATACTCGCTAAAATAGTCTAGTAACACGCTATTTAAACCTGCAGAAAAGATTGTGCCGACCAAAAAATCTCTTAGACATGGGAATAACTCAAACGAGGTAGTCAAAGAATAGCAAAGGTGAAATATCGAGTCGTAATATATTGTAATGATACATAAATTTAGGAAGCAGAGGTCCAAGAAAAATTTGAAAAATGGTCCTGGCTATTAGAAATTGTGAGTATTGCAGCAAAATCAACAAGCGGAAATATTTCTATATTCCTTCTATGTTATTTACTGACCTGCCTGGGTGTCGTGGTCATTCTCATTTATTTTATTTTGCATGATAAAATGTTGTGATAGTTCGATCTCTATGTGAGAGCTGAGGAATTGGAATTATTTATTCGCTCTTTGAAAATGAAAAGAAATATCTTAGAAATCTCGCAAGAGTCTCTTGGTGATTACATTTTCACTTTTTTTTTTACTTGTACGTATCTCTCATATTTTTGCTATATCAATGTGATAGACAGCTCATATTCTATCCCAAATTTTTGTTAAATTTTATCCTCAGTGATTACTTCCACTGGTTATATTTTGCCTCTGCTATATTCTTCCTATCCTCGTCATGGGTGGAACAGCAGCCTTATGTCAGATGACGATACAGCAAATATTCTACGAATAAGTGAGATAAAGTAAATCTCATATTTACTCGGTAATTAAAATAACCTAGTATCAAAAATGAAAAAGTTTTTAATACGTTTACCAGGAGTTTTCATGACAAGGATTCTTGTTGCCCACATTATTTATTACTGTTTCAGATGTTCCAATGACGCACCATTTTATGGACTCACGACAAATTGCTCTTATCTAATAAATCAAATTGTGATATATTAGTATTTCATTGCATTTTTCCACTCACTGGGGGCATTTTTGTTTCCGATTTCCTACCTGAATATCACTTGGCGTTTTAAGCATTGTGTCGAGAAAATCAGTGGGTGGAATTAATATAGGCAGTCAGATAGATTAACGGCTAAAAACATCGATTATCAGTTTTAGATAGTGAAATCACACATTAAAATATAATTTAAGTTCCAATTAGCCTACTGCAGTTCTCAGTCTATCATTTCGGCACTGCGGTTACGCTTTGGCTAACTTTAAAGAAAGCGCTCTTTTGGTATTCCAGGCATTGCATTGTGGGAAAAAATGAAGTGCAAAATTCGAAAGAAATTAAACACATGCACCGGCGGAAATTTAACGCTATATTTCGGTGACACGGTAAATATTATAATGTGTAGCTGAATTTAATGTGTTAATGTCGGTGAATATTGTTGCAAATTATTAAAATCAGTTGTTCTTACGTTTTATGTTGTGTTTCTCTCAACACTCGTGTGTTGAATCTCATTGCAAAATAAAAGAGTCCTGTTGACGCATGTCTTATGCTTGAATATGTCATCTCATTATAATTACTGTAGTATACGTGAAATACTGAGTGCTAATATTTAATATATTCTTGTAATTTGTTAGAGCATGGATTCAGATGACGATGATGTCCCT
Source organism: Ischnura elegans (assembly GCF_921293095.1). NCBI lineage: Eukaryota > Metazoa > Arthropoda > Insecta > Odonata > Coenagrionidae > Ischnura > Ischnura elegans. Next base: position 37,641,408 of record NC_060249.1, on the reverse strand, counting down.
GAACTTGTGCCTGCCCTCCTACAGCCGGTGCCTGTTACAATCATCACTGGATATCTTGGAGCTGGGAAAACAACTCTTCTCAATTATATACTAACAGAGCAACATGAAAAGAAAATTGCAGTGATTCTTAATGAATTTGGGGAAGGTGCGTTTGTTGAAATTGGGTGAAGTATGTGTGTGATGCGTCATTTATTTAGCTTCAGAGTCATTGGAGATAATTTTCATACTGAACATATGTACTCAATATCTGCCATTAAGTGAATTTAAATTTATGAAAAAAAATATCCATCGACTCTAAAAGTTCCAGGATTATGAATCTCAGTTTTACTATGAGTTACTAAATAGTGAAATTTGGAGTTTTAGTCGAGTTGGTAATATTTATGCCATCCGTACCTTGTATATCAATTTACTTATCTAATTATTGACAATCTTATTGACTCAGATTTAATTGAGTAAGCTATACGATGAGCGTAATAACCTACCTATCATTTCATATTTTTAATTTCGTCAACGTATCTTTGCCTTTAGTGATTGGGACCATGTATCGTAAATGGACATTCATTGTTATGATATCGTCTGCATGCTGGTGGTCATGTGATTGCTATGAGTGCTAAACTTGTAATATTTCCTTAATGTACAGGTAGTGCTTTGGAGAAAAGCATCTCAGTTGGTGATAAAGGAGACCTGTTTGAAGAATGGTTGGAGCTTAGGAATGGTTGCCTATGTTGTTCAGTGAAGTAAGTTTAACTTCATTTTTTTATGTATAAATTTAAGGTTATCTCTTAAAGAATGCGAAGTGTTGTTTTATTACTACCAGTATAGAATATAAAATCTTCTTACATATGAGGCTAAAGATCACAAAATGAAATGCTTCTTCTTTTAGTCTGTTTTTAATGTTTGCATATCTGCTTGGCACACACTAATAAACAATACTAGATAGGATTTCAGTTCTTGTGTTGTCACTAGTAAATTTTATTAATCAATAAATGTTAACAATGTAGTGATAGTGCACATATTCTCAAAAGCATTGAGAAGGTATCACTCAGCAGCTATTTGATGTGCTGTCAATACCAAACTGAATGTAGGTATCATATAGATGAAATTTTATAACAAATGTAACCTTTCCTAGTGCAAGTTGGTTGCCAGCTAACTTTTTTGTATGGTAAATGAAATTTTGTATTTGCGCAATCAACTCGATGTAGAGGCCTTTTTATTTTTTTATCCATATTATTTACTTTTGCCGTAAAAATGTTACATTTGATAACAAAATATATTTTTAACAGGGATAACGGCATTAAAGCCATTGAAAATCTGATGACCAAAAGAGGAAAGTTTGATTACATACTACTTGAAACCACTGGATTGGCTGATCCTGGTGAGTGCAAATCTTTTGCTAAAATTATAAATTTGATTGGTCATACTGGTGAATTTTGATTTCCGAAGTTTTTTACTTTTTCTTCTTACGTGAGTATCGTTGAAAGAACAAATCTGAGGTATTTTTGTTGAAAAGTTTTTATGACAGTCGTTAATATTGGTTAATTCTGAGATTGATTTTATAAATCTTTTACTCAACTAATCAATTAGGCTTTACTGTTTTTGCATCTCACCTCATTCAAATCTTTCAATGCCTGCTCTATGCAACTAATTCAATGCCTTCCATTCCCATTCATCCACATGCTCTTGTATGAGTATCTTCTTATGTTATGATGTCTCATGATGCGGCCAATTAAATTCTCTAGTCATCTTCTCAGGGTGTTCAGAAGGCTGTAATAGTTTACCTCAGTTCCAAAGAATCCCTTATCAGTAAAAAAAAACTGTTTAACCCTCGGAACATCAGCATTGATAGATTGTTTGCTTAATGTTGAGATTGAATCATTTCTGACCCATTTCTATTTTTATTAAAGTCAGGCTTTTGCTTGGAGAGGTAACAAATTATACTTTGTACATTTATGTTGAAAACTATTGAAGTGAAACGCATAAACCAAGTTTTGTTCAATTTCTTAAGCAATCAAAAATTAAGAAAAAAATAATAAAAAATTAAAATTGAAATTTTTACATCTCAGGAATTCACCTCACTCTATATAACATTTTTTTATGGCTTCCTTTCAACAAATTGTCCATTTATGTTTACTCATTATCACATACAACACTCAGACTAACTAAGTTTCATAATGATTTTTGCAAATGAAGTTTTTACATAGTTGACTCTTAGCTGAACACTTGGTGTCATTAGACAAATCAAATTATTTTATTATTATATTTACATTATTATACTATTATAAATTAAATCCTTGCACAAATACCATCTTCTATATTAACTGCTCCAATCACTTGCACTCTTATCGAATGATTTTTGACTTTCCGTCCTCAAATTTCAATTGCATAAATGACAGAATCACCATGTCCCCTTGGGATCAACTTACCTACTCTCTGCATGAGACAAGTGACTTTGTATGCAGTCACGTGCATGGGTGCAAATTTATACATACCAAGGATGAAGTTTGCCATGAAAAAATATTTTGCTGAGCAGGGATTCCAACCTAGATTTCCTGATTGCCGGTCAGGCTTGTTAGCCAGTTACACCACTAACCCATCCTCTAAGAGTGAACTTTGGAATGGGTTTTAGTAGGGATGTGCAAGTTCTTGAAAATTTGAGTTGAGTCGAGTAGTTGATACTCGACTCAACAGGCCAGTGATTAACTTATGTGTATAATCTTTATTACTATTGTGTAAATGGCTTCACTCAGGGCTCTCACAAACCGTTTTGATACACATATTAGTTACATTTTTGAATTATTACCAGGGGTCAATTCACTTAAACTATGATTCCACTATTTAAGATATATTGATTTCTATTCATCTCCTAATGCTGACATAATTATCATCAACATTCCTAATTATTTTTTCCTTTTTACATCAGGATAAGCACTCAGAATAGAAAATGTACTAGAGGATTGGAAAAAAGAGAATTTGTTGGAGCATTCATTGTTTTATTGCCTGGTCCAGAAATTTCATACTCGACTTGACATCAAAGAATACTACTTGAATATTCCTAGGTTTTACTGAACAAGGTGTTGATGTTACAAGTCCACACTGTAGCTGATGTGACAAATACTTTTTCATGCCGAACGACATCCTTGTTGTTTGTAAATCTATTCCCAAGCACGTGTCTGTGAACAAAGTCACTTGTTTCATGCAGTGTTTTGCAATTTATCTTCGCCGAGTAGTGACAAAATAGGGTTTTTTTCTCCAGCAATGGCTTTGAGAGGAAGCACGACATTGGTAGCATTTGCCAGTCTGTGGACTTGCGACGTGATCACCTTTTTCAGTAAAACTCTTTCAGAAGTTCACTTGGAGAAGATGGCTTGGTAGTGTAACTGGCTAACATGCCTGATGGGCAATTGGGAGATCTGGGTTTGAATCCTGGTTAAGCCAAATATATTTTCATTGTGATCTTCATCCTTGGTGTATATAACTTAATATAATGTTCCCAGAATAGGGTAGTTTCCGTCATCAAAGAAAAAGGCATTGATTGCGATTCATTACCCACCATGAGTGTATTCATGATATACATCATCAAAAACAAATTATCCGTATGCAATTCTCATGATCATGAGCTCTCCCCCTTTGAACATAATTGCTCTCTCAGGGACATGGCTGACTCCATCTGTCTATGACGATGACCTATTTTTTTCGAGATCTCATTTTATCTATCGCAGAGATCGTCATTCGAGAGGAGGCGGAGTTCTACTCGCCATCAATTCTGTGCTCCCATCCAAATGAAGAAAAGACTTGGAAACTGATTGTGAAATTTTGTGGAGTGAAATATCGCTACCTCGTGCGAAAGCCGCCAAGGCCACCAAAATACTCATTGGGTGTTTTTACCGTCCCCCCGCAAGTGACATAAGTGTTTTAGAAAAGTGTCTTGAATCAGTGTTTCGAGCTATAAACCAGTGCCCTGTGATTCTAGTTGGTGACTTCAATCTCTCCATTCGCTGGTAATCTCCCTGTAATGGCCATCCACTCAATCCCCATGATAGATATTTCATTGAACATTTTACCCATGCTCTCCAAATCCCCCAACATTGTCTTCAGAGCACTCGCAATACGGCAACCCTGGACTACTTGCTCTCAACCATGGCGCCCGAGGCAGTCATCCCCGGCCGAAAAATTTTTGAGTCCGACCATGAATCCATTGATGCTCATTTCCTCTTCCGTGGCCCGTGAAAACCCCGTGGAGCTCCCCCCTCCTCTCCAAACCCTTTCCGTCGTGGTCAAAGGTTCATTGGGAGGACGTCAACCGCGCCCTAGACCTTATGCCTTGGGGTTTATTATCCTCTTTGTCCCCCGAAGAAGGAGTGGACTTTCTCCACGGTGTCCTTGAGGCCGTTGTAAAAGATTTTGTTCCTGTACTAAAACCGAAGACAAAAAAGTTCCCCCAATGGTTTAAACCGGACACCATACACATTCTCGGGAACAAAAATTGTGCTTGGTACCTCCACAAGGCCGTCCCAAATGCGGTAACTCGCCATTGTTTTGTTGACCTCCGCCGATACTCCAAATTTCTTACCCGGCGAGACTACGAAAATTACGCGTGGTCTGTTTCTTCAAACATATCATCCAGTCCCAAAAAATTCTGGCACTTTATCAATCAACGCCGTAGCCGTCCGCAAATTCCTGAAGCAGTCTCCTACAATGCCAGAAATGCCTTGGGCTCAGAGAGACCTAATCTCTTTCTCTAATTGTTTTCCGATTGTGTACAGCCTACTTCCTTCCACAATGTAACCCCTCCTCAGTCCCTCCAACCTCTGTCTAGCGATTCCCTATCATCCATACAGACAGATTCCAGGGAAGTTTATAAATTCCTTTGTAAAATACCCCTTAACTGCTCACCTGGTCCTGTTGGTCTCCTAAACTCATTCGCAACTGCGCCTCTCCCCTTGCACAACCTCTAACCCTTTTGTTTAATCGCTGCTTTTCATTAGGAACCTTCCCTCCTCAATGGAAATGCGCCAACGTTATCCCGATACTCAAAGCGGGAAGCAAAGCTGACGTCACAAACTATCGCCCTATATCTTTGCTTCCAATACTTTCTTCCGTCTGTGAGCGCATAATTCTCAATAGGATTTTCTACTTCACCTCTCCCTTTTTATCCCTCCAGCAGCATGGTTTTTTCCCTGGGAGATCATGCCGAACAAATCTTGCTGTCTTTCAGCACCACGCCTGTCACATAGTCACTGCAATAGACAACTCTCGTCAACTTGACGCCATCTTCCTTGACTTCTCCAAAGCTTTCGACACTCTCCATCATCAACTCCTCCTTCATAAACTAAGCCAGCAATTTGGCATACATGGTAAGTTCCTTAGCCTTCTCTCAAGCTTTCTTTCCCACAGAACCCAGCGTGTAATACTCGATGGTGGATCTTCTTCTTGGTCTCCTGTGACGTCAGGAGTTCCTCAGGGCAGTGTCCCAGGGCCTTATCTTTTCAATTTATATATATTAATGATCTTCCGTCCCACCTTCTGTCCTCCCAAACACACACTCTTCTATATGCGGACGATTGCAAGATCTATAAGGAGATAAAAAACACCTCTGACTGCAGAGATCTCCAAATTGCCCTAAATAAAGCTTCCCTGTGGTGTGACACTTGGAAATTAAAGCTCAACCCTAAAAAATGCAGCATCATGACTATTGCGTTAAAAACACAACCCATCACTTTCAACTACACCATAAATTCATCTCCCTTGACCGGAGATACGACGATGAAAGATTTGGGCGTTATAACCGACCCCAAACTAAACTACTCCGACCACATTCAGGCTGTAAAAAAGAAAGCCATGTCTCTGTTAGGCCTTCTTTACCGCTTCACGGAAATTAAGGATCCCATTGCACTCCACTCCTATTTCTCAACGATTGTCCTTCCCATAGTTTTGTATTGTTCCCCAATTTGGTCCATGTCAGCCCCGACTAACCTAAAATCCCTTGATTGCATCCCCCACTTCTTTGCCAAAATAGTTAGGCATAGAATCCCTCACTTACGCAATATGTCCTCTGATGCTGTATTGTCTTCTCTTTCCTTGTCTAATCTGCAAAATATCAGACTTAAAACGGACTTCAACTTTCTACACAACTTATTGAACTCGACTTTTGACTGCCCTGAACTCCTCTCTCTGTTGAATTACAGAATACCGGCTCGTTTCACCCGCTCGCTCTCCCTACTCCATCTGCATATTCCCAGAATTTCCCTGACCAAGCGCTCACCTTTATATCGCCTCTCCTCCCTCCTTAATTCACTCCCTCCTTCCATAGATCCTTTTTACCTGTTACGCAAAAAATTCACTGCACAAGCTTTGACCCATATGTCTGCTAATTGAATGTTATACTTCCCTACTGATTAATTCTTTGTTTGTTTTTATATTGTTATTGTATTGTGTCTAATTCATCTATGTCATTGTTAAAAGTTTCACTGTAAATTGGCGTCACGGCTGTATGTGAAATTTACTTAAATAAATAAATAAACAAATTATTTGGTTTTAGAAATACCAGTTTAGACGAATGGTAATGGTCAAATTTATCCTCATTTGAAAAAGGCCAGATTGGCACCCATGCGATTCCACTCCACATGACGTCACAGGGACCTAGTTTCTATACGAGTAGATAGGAGTTTTACATCGTCTGAGATTACCAATGCATGCATGAGGCACAGAGCTCAAGGAAACATGTCTTAATAATCACCTATTAAAACTGGCTAAGGTCGCAGAGTTTTCTTCGTTTGATAAGGTATTAATAATCCTTTTTTAAGCCAAGCACTACCTGCTAGCAGGGTACTCTGCTACCGGCAAGCAGCCTGCATTATAGTGGTGCTCATAGCCTCGTACCAAGTTGGCCTCACACAGCGGCAGCCGGAACCAGAATGACGTCACACGGGCTTTTCCCAGTATACATACTTAGCCGTCGCGTTTATGCACGCTTGAAAAATTTCACTTTTGATTTAATCGCAAAAAATTGATGTTGTCATTTAAAAATCTAATAGCATGAAATAAGTACTCCAGGAGTAATAATCTTTCGATTTAGGCAATAAAATAATAATAGGAAGCCACCCTATTATAACTGAAGTTCCACCCATAGTTTTCCAAGATTTTCCAGGAACCCTTTCTGTTGCTTTTTGATGTGCCCAACTGACATATCAAATCCATCCAAAATAAAAAATTGCTGTGGATTTCTAGTATCAGTTTTGTGGAATACAGTTGCAGGACAGAGTTGGATTATGCAGTAGGGTGTCGTTTCACTCAACCTTTGTATCTACTGCAGTGCTCGTTACTTATATTTCATCTGGAGTTATTTCCTATGCCTGAATTTGTAAGGCCACTACCTGGTAATTAATGCCCAAATCTCAAAGTTAATTTTGAAAAACCCTTGCACTCATGGCATATAATGCACCTACCACTCCTATTATGTGTAACTTTTCCATTTTGCCATAATCATTCTTCCATCAAGGGTCTTTAACCCTTTTAGATTTAACCTTTTCGCCATTGCTCATTTCCCTGTACATTAGGGTTTGGCTCATGTCTTTTATTTTTTTTGGATTAACAATTTTTAATCTCTTAAAATGCACTGATATCGTAAAAATTCAGGCCTTTTTTTTACACTCAGAGGTCCCTTTAAATGCAATAAAATTTTTGAATGGATTTGGGAGTACATATACAGGGATAAAATGTGAAGTTAAGTGCCCTTTAGAGCCAAAATCTGCCCTGTTTTTGGGTTCAAGAAATCGTTTTCCAGGAATGTAAAATATTTTTGTGTGAAAAAAAGGTGAAACACTCATCCCTAAACATTGTGCAGAGTACTCTTTGGGCCAGTTGCAGTCAGCCAATTGGGCCTGCATCCCTCATTACCCAGAAACAATTATTAAGGTCCTGATCTACTGTTAAATGATGTATGTATCACTTTAACGATAAATTAAGATAGATATTTTGCCGAACTGATAGGTATGGGAATTTATTTTTCCCCCGCTCTATGAAGGATTTTAATAAATGCTATGTGTATTTTTGTCAGAGCATCTCCTTTTTATGTGTAAACGGCTGATGTCCTTACAAATCCCCTGCCGAATGCCTATTGAGGTGGCTTGTGGGGTAGTATGAAGGTATGTGTTAAAATTTTTCCTGGAGTATAGGTCGACGTATATTATGCAAACAAGTTATAGCCAACTTTTCTGTTTATTTAAAACCATCATCAGGGCTATGAAAGAAAAAGCATAAAAACAATATAAAATACAAAGATAAAGTGTAAGTAAAAGTATAAGTATATTTTACATTGGTCTTATGTTTTTTCTTTCGTAGCCCTGATGATGGTATTAAATAAACAGAAACGTTGGCTATGACTTGTTTGCATAACATACGTTGACCTAAACTCCAGAAAATATTTTAACATGAATGTATTAAACGAGGTCAAGATAAGAAGAAAAAAAATAATAGTATGAAGATATTGATGTGCCCATTGTTCAAAATTCTGCTATCCTCAGCACATTTTAAGAAGTTGAGATTGAAAATCCAAGAAATAGAGAGAGATGTCGGTGTATTGTAAGTGATTAATAAGTGTTGAATTTGGGTTGGAGATGATGACTTCTTGGGTGGTGGCCTTTCAAATTTAGGGCAGGGAAATTAACTCACAATGAGATTGCAGTGATGAGGACTGCAGTAACTGCAAAGAGGTTGAGGTTACCAAGATGACGAGTTAACTTGGTTTCTAAGTTTTGGAAAATTCTTTTATAGAGATGTCAAAATAAGAATAAGTTGAATGGAACAAAGAATAATGTCAAACTGTGAAAAGAAGTAAATTGGGTGACTGGCCTGATGAAAAGTAAAATTGCTTTGTGACATTGATTGTAAAAATCAGTGGTGCTTTCCAGGGAATGATGATAGGTGTAATCTTATCTAGTTTTTAATGTGGTAATGCAAGCAATTAGATGTGGCAATGTGAATATTTCTGTCGTTTGCTCCTTTGTAGTAGTCTAAGCTCATTATTTAATCACCCTTATCTTCATGTTGGGGACTGTTCCTCAAATTTACTTCACATTGTTGATCATTTATATCTTACTGATAACGAGATTACACTAGTCTGCGAAAGTTTGCTTGTCAATAAGAGGACTTCTGGAATGTATATAAGTTGGTTGTTGCTTTTTATAATATTTTTGTATCCTTGATATTTCCAGCCAGAAAGATTTTTGTGGTGTTTCAAATTCAGTTTCAATACTGTAAAGGTAGTAGTAGGGATGGATCAATTTGACTATTCTTCGGTTTTGATTCATGTCTTTCAATAAGCTTTGGTTGGGGTTACTAAATTTTGTATGTATGTACATTGCCCAATTTTATTATTATATAAAAGAGTCAGCTTTTTCTGCTCAAGAGAATGGTAATAGAAGTTATAGAATCATAGTATTCTTTTTTTCTAGTGATTTTGATTCATTTGTTGGAACTTTCATGTGCCTAAGTATGTTAATTCATAGTTTTATTGAAAAGCATTGACTAGTAGCGAGTGAACTGGGTTTATACTGGCTTTTACCCAAATTTGTTCGGTACACATTATTTTGTCATCAATTCTAGTTTTAACCAAGAATTGGTGGTTATGACAACGGAAGGACCAAACCTACTAAAGAATCTTATGTAGAATTTCTATTTTGAAACTTTGAGGTGAAATTCAGTTGTGGTACCCAGGTAATTAGGCTAAATATTGGGGTTAGCATTAAGAATATTGTGTCTATTCATTTAACATTGCAAGTAATAAAAATAGGCATTCAAGGATAATATTAAACTGATTATTTGCTACATTAGATCCTAGTAAATCCAAGTTGTGAATTTGGAAAAATAAACGTTGTCTGTTTACTAAGAAGTCTTCAATTCTTTTTATGCTTTTTTTTCTTAATTTCCAAAGTTCTAGAATGAATGACTGTTACACTGTTCTGCAAAAAAATACATAGTTCAAAAAATTCCCCGCTACAATTTAGGGTGTTTCTGGCTAATTTTGGATTGCTGAATCCGAAAATGACCTCCGTTTTTTTCTATCACCCTCCATTTTTACGCAACCCCTAAATTGAGGAAAACAACCCCTTATCTAAACGTATCGCTTTTCAAGGGACTTTAACTAATGTTATATGCTTCTGATTGAAAAAAAACTGATGTTTTAAGGCTAAAAGGGTCAAGAGAGAGACAAACTTCACAGGGGTTGAAAAGATTTAGGGGTAAAAAAAAAAAAAAACTTTAAAAAACATTAAAATTACCATTTTTCTTCGTTTTTTATAACATATGATATGGTAGCTAATGGAAAAGTTTTTAAGGGATGAATACACTGTTCACCCCCCCTATTTTGTAAGGGATTAGTATAACATAAAATATAAGAGGGGAAGGGGGTAAACGAGTGATATAGGAGGGGGTTTAAGAGGTGGTATAAAGAGCTGCCACAAAAATCTGGAATATGGGTTTCCTTTAAACAGTGGCATATCCAACAGAAACCGAAGGTAAATCGTAGCCGTTGTTCAGTTAAACAACCATTAAACTTGTCTTCGACGAGTCGATGAATAGCCTCCATTGGTCTGGACCATTCTTAATCGCTAATTCCCTCATCAGTCCTTCAATATCAGTGCAGAAAATCAGATCATCATTTTCATCGTCCGTTGAAAAAAATTGAGTGAGGGTTGACTGTCTGCCTCTGTAGTAAGAAACATTCACACTATCGGCCAAAAGATTCCACTGCTGCAAATGCGAGTCAAGAAGTTGTGCTTTATCCTTTGGTAAGTCTAAACCTTGTATTAGATCACTTAGGTCCTCGTGTTATAGGATGAGGTGCCCTTTTTGACGAATCTGGGCTTCTTCTACATCAGGGCTGTAATATTCATCTCGATGACTAGGACCTGCTTCCACTTCCGGTGTAGCTTCATTCACTAAGACATCAGAATCATCGAGGGTGCTAGTAGCTTGAGCTTTAGGGATAGAAATAGCATCAGTATGCTTCACCGGGCGAATTGATGATGGTAAATTCAGATAAATCATTTCAGTATTGTTATTTTTTTTAAACCCATAGTGTGGGTTTCGCAAAAATAGCAATTTGTTAAACGGCAAGTGCGTTCAACTCAAACCATTGGCAGTCCGAAATTTAGGGAACGATTTCCCAGTTCAGCCATTCACAAAGACTTCTATGACAACCACTTCAAACAGAATTTATGGGCCCACGATTAGTCTTGGTCACCAATTTTACACCCGAAATAAAGTTTATAAGATTTTCGCACAATTGTGGTCATCGCTTTCCTTTGGTTTTTAAACACTAAATCTCCACAGGTGTTACAAAATGAATTGGGATGATTTTTGCACGATCGCTAAATGATCGCGAGAAAAAAACTTTATCGCTTGCGAAATAACATGCTAAATCGAACACACGCTAGAAAAATAAAGAAAGAACTTGGAAGATTATAACCCGACACGCAGGAAAGAGTGTGACGTACTGAATAGACCACTGGTTTATTTCATAGATGAACATTAGCAAGTGCGACTGCCAAGACACATGAAGACACGTTAAAATGTGTCCAAGCGTGTCAAAACATGTGGTGAATAACTTTTACAGTGTATTTCCCAATTTTTCACAATGGATTTACAATGTATTTCCCACCGTTTTCCAATGTATTTAATGGAAAGGCCTCAGCTCTTACTTTAAAAGTAAGAAGGAAAATGAAGTCAAATCATGAGCCCCCAAACGCTGTTACAATAATATTTTGACAAATCTGATTTGTGTTCCGATTTTTTTTTGGCAGATATTTATACCACTTCCTATCATAATCGTATAATAATAATTATAATAATGTTATAATAATATAAATGTTCCCCTCTTATATTCTATGTTATATTAATCCTTTACAAAATAGGGGGGGTGAACAGTGTATTCATCCCTTAAAAACTTTTCCATTAGCTACCATATCATATGTCATAAAAAACGAAGAAAAATGGTAATTTTAATGTTTTTTAAAGTTTTTTTTTTTTAAATTTTTACCACTAAATCTTTTCAACCCCAGTGAAGTTTGTCTCTCTCTTGACCCTGTTAGCCTTAAAACGTCAGTTTTTTTTCAATCAGAAGCATATAACATTAGTTAAAGTCCCTTGAAAAACGATACGTTTAGATAAGGGGTTGTTTTCCTCTATTTAGGGGTTGCGTAAAAATGGAGGGTGATAGAAAAAAACGGAGGTCATTTTCGGATTAAGCGACCCAAAATTAGCCAGAAACACCCTAAATTGTAGCAGGGCATTTTTTGAACTATTTTTTTTGCAGAACAGTGTTATCAGCCCAAAATAAATTGATAAATGAAATGACATCAGAAAAATTCCCTTTCCTGTGTAAAATGTTTTCACCAGATTTCCCCTATTCCAAGCTCCAGGAGTACCTATTTACTTCCTCCAGTTTGCAGGTTTCAAATGAGTTTATTTAGAAATGTACTTTTCGAAGGGACCTCTAAACCATGTTCCTGTGCACAAGAACTTGATACAAAATCACCTTGTGCACTAAGCTCAGACTTGAGATGACCTAGAGGCGATGAGTTGTCCTCTAGATCTATGTTTTATCAGCTAAGCATGCGCTGATGGCACTAAATTACATTTTCATTATTTACTATGTTGAGTATATATCAGGAATAGGTTTTATTCATGTTTATTTTGTGCAAAAATAACCACAGGAGAAGCAATTTAAAGGACGACTTTAGCTTGTGAACCACTGGGCTTAGCTCACCTTACCTGCAATGGTTTTGGCTTCGAGAAAAATATATGTACTTCACTATGTGGAAAGTATTTCATAACACTCAACACATCCAGGTGCAAGACATGACTGATTTTTTCTTCTTTTCAGGACCAATTGCTTCGATGTTTTGGCTGGATAAAGAATTGGGAAGTGATATCTATCTTGATGGTGAGTTTTTATTAATCAGTATTTAACTGAGTGAATAAAATATTTTATATAAATAATATTTTTGCTCATGTATGACACAATGAAATATTTTGAGGGCCTCAGGGCTGCCCAGAGATGGATATAAGGGTCAATTTGCCCTGAGCCCCAATATTTAAAAGGTGTTTTCAGCTTTCCCATTGCTAAGACCGAAGCATGGGAAAGACAGTATTTCCCCAGTCCCCAAAATTGCTGATTGTTCATGGCTTTTCCCTGGATAGCTTGCTCATATGAAACAAGAGATGGTGGTGAACCACTTACTATAGAGTTAATGCAGGTACTGTCTTTTCAAGTAGCCTTGCATGCTTGAAGGCTGGGATTCTCTGAATGTAAATCTAAATGAGTGAGCTGCACTTGCTGTGTAGCTCAAAATAGAATTAACAGATTTCATGCAGTCTGTTTGATCCAAATGTAAGCCATTTCCCATGGGAACTGATGCGAGCCTCTAATGTATGGTTCCTAGCACTAAAAATAACCAGCCTATCTCAACCCATGATTCTATATTAATGATAATATTTGATTGAATTTATTATTTATATCAGTGCTTAAAAGTTAGTTCAATAGTTTTATGCACTCAATTTTTTTGCTTTTGATGAGGATTGTTAGCACATTTGGCTGTTTAAAAAAAAACTTTTGTTACCTAATTTAAAAAGACACTAAGCCAAAAGAGACACTGCCCATTTTGGGTACCCTACTTTACTATTGGTTTTCATAACTTCAGAAAATAGGATAAGAATTTGAAATGATTTATGTTATTCAATAACTGCTCTGCATGTGTGTAGTGGGATCACCATATGATTTGAAGATGAATAAATTTAGAAAAATAATGCAGAAGTCCTAGAGGTAGTTGCTATGATTTTTTATTATTTGGAGATTTCTGTGCTGACCAACTTTCACTTTATCAGGATAAATGTGTATGCTCTTAGGTTCAAATATATGACCTTGAAGAGGAACCTAATTCACATAAAAGTTGTACTTGTTAGGATTGAACTTTATGCCTTGGCTCTTAGATTTACTGAAAATAGCTATTCATCCATTGCTTCTTTGGTCTTACAATTAGCCGTAAGAAAATATCATGCTGAAACATTTCTTGAATTTATATTGTCCCCAGGGCGTAACAACAGTGTGAAATTGAGAACTTTTTTCATCTCTTGGTGGCATCCAGATCCATGAATGTGCATCCAGTTTATATAATATTTGAGCCCCTTGAAAATGAGCAGATATTTCCCCTATTGTTGGGAAAGGGAAGTAGGAACATTGATTGCATTATTTTTCAGGTCTATGAAAATCCTTAGGGAACCATCCTTCTTGTGAACTATGACCACTTGATTAACTCAGTCTGTTGGGTTTGAGACTGGCTCAATAATCACAGTCTACTGCATCCTATCAAGCTTCATTGTCCTTTAAAAGCAGTTATTAGGATATCCTCTGAACAGGGGAAAAATTAGGTTCTCCTTTGGATCTATGTACTTCAATACTAACCCTGCATGGAGCAAAATCCACTTCCTCAACAATCAACTTCAGAAAGGTATGTTGGACTCCGACTGTAATACAGTTGAGTCAACATGAGTGATTAGCCAGGATGCCCAGCGACAGGGAAAACTAGAAAAAAATCAGGAATTGTGCGTGAGCTTTTAGTCCCTGAAATTATGCTTGAATTATTCATGAATTTTTGCTACAACCTGTAATTTCAAAATCTTTTATTTCTAATTCATTTCGCATAAAATTTTGCCAGTTTAACATCCATTTTCTGGCCTATAATGCGTTTGTCGTAATTTTAATAGAAAATCTTTCTTAAAAAAATGTAAAAAAAATGTTATCTTTGTAGAAATTTTACAGCCGCATCAAAACGTGGAATGTCGAACAAGACAACAGAATCAAAATTCCTAGTTGACTCAAGCAAGATTCAAAAACACGAAGAATCGAATCTCCGGTGACGTCAAAATGTACTTATGAGATCAAAGCAACTTTTTATGAGGTCAAAGCAGTCTTTTAAAATTCATATCTATCGCAGTAATCACCTAAGATTAATCTGGAATTTTGGAAAATATCCCTGGACAATCTGGATTATGCATAAGTTTTTCTGCTTTGATTGGCTGGACACCCTGTTAGGCCTAATATTTCAGTGCTTTCAAGCCCCAATATATTCAAGCAGTCAATTATTACAACATAGAAAGAGAGAACTTTATTAAAATTTGCATGTTCACACTAAATAAGGCATTTACCTATGACGGGGACAGATTTAGTGATTTCTTAGCGAATGTTATTATTTTCACTTTATCCCTCTTTTTTTTACTCTCCTCAAAACCCAGCTGTCAAAATTGGTTAATTCCCATTGTGTTACTCTTAGCTCCTGAGTCCACCGTGCAAATCATTTGCATCCTATTAATTTTCAACTTTGCTGTGTACCTCTCCAGAATTTGTAGTTTTACAAATATTTTATGGTATGTGAGTTCACTTAAAATGCTCTTTTGTAATCATTGTCACTGTGTTTTAGAATTGTTACATGTACAAAAATGTTAGTTATATGCAAAAATTTGAAAATTTATTTACTCTTTTACTGTTCTTACATGCTTTGCCATATGCCACATCAATCAGTCCAGTTTAAACTTCACTTGTTTAATTTGTTTGTTGACCATAGAGTAATCCATGCAGCTTTGAAAGCCCCATTTCCCAATCCGAAAAGTTTTCCCTGAAAGCCTTTGTCTGAAAACAAAAGGTATAAATATTGCCTGTTAGTCCATCAAACATGTTCACAGGTACTGCTTAAATACTTCAAAGAAGCCAGATACTTCTTCATGGGGGTCAATTATTCTTCCTTGCACATTAAAAAGCAAGTGCCTTTAGTGTGTAATTCTAATTGTAAATACATACATGCATAATTTGTAGTCATCAATTAATTTATTACCTCTTCAGCTTGTTCTGTTGATCCTCTCTGTTCAGATATTAAGCACATCAGACAATTAGTGAGCAATGTATGTATTAGGTTGCCTTCACTGCTGCCACCATGTTTAATTTCAGACTGATTCCTCTGACTACAGTCTCAGACACTATTATTTAGCTTACATTCATTACTGCTTATACCAGATTGTGTCCTTAGATACATCCAAATAATATCAATTTTTAATTGCTTAAGATATGAGCGACATGTTAAACAACACCATGTTTTATAGGTGGAAGTATCTGCCAAGGGAATTAGTACAGTTTTTCTTCCACAAACCTAATTGTCTGTCTTTTAAATGAATATATCCTGTACTCCTGCCTCATCAACCCCTACTTCATAGAGTCATATATCTGCTTCATTGATGGTGTTTTCCTTCTCTGGCTACATGATATCTAGTCCTTCAACTGTTTCTATCAGCATTCACTCAATCACTTTCATTCATCTTTCACTTCTTATCATTCCTCTCCCCCCTTGATGTATCCATTTTCTTAAAAAATAAAAATTGTAATCATTAGTCTCAATCAAACTTTATGAAAAATAGCAATACTTTTACCTCACTTGCTGCCATCCTCCCATACTACAAAAGCAATACTGCTCTTTTTGTATGGGGCCTCTGAAATTGCAAAAACCTTGAATCTCTCTAAAATTTCCGAGGCCGTCTGCACTAATCCTTTCTTTAATATGATTATCTTGGCCAAATTTTGAAAAAGAGAATCTTATGAAATCCTAGAACCCCAAAAGCTATTTAAGTAGAACTATACAGATCTCTGCCTATGCTGTACATGCATACTTTATGAGCATGAAGGATAATTTTAAGCGTCCTCCTACTTCTTTGTAGTTATGTCACAGCTGCCAGTATTTTATTCATGTTGTCCGGATGTTTTAAAATATTTTAAGTTGTGAAAGAAACCCCATAGGAAATGTTTATCTGAATTCTACTAAGGAAAATCCTCATCAAGGAAAAAATAATTGGTAGTGTAGATTATCTGAAAACGTTTGACTAATGCTTTCGTAATTTCATTTCCAGGAATAGTTACTGTTATTGACTGCAAATATGGAATGCAGGTAGGTGATACATTTATTATTCCTTCATTACTTAATTACCTACATATATGCATAGATTTTAATTCATATATGTGTACATAGTTCCTTTATATGTGCTATAATTGATAGTTTTATTGCTTCATATTCATATATAAATGTAAGTAAGAATTAATTAGCATTGTAAAAAATAAATTATCCATTGATCAGGAATTTAATTTAGAATAGGGATAAAGAATTAGGTATGGTAATGAAGGAACCATGCTTTACGAATGTATGCATACAAAAGAGAGCTAATCTTGATGTAGGTCTTGTATCTTCATATTGTGAGAATTGCTTTGACAGAGGTAGTATGATGCATGCACGTGGGTGGCTATGAGGAAGTTTCTACCTTCCATTTTTAAGTACTTCTTTTTTTCTTGTCTCTTAGGCAATGGAGTTGTGGTAGAAAATACAAAGAATGTATGATGCATTAGGTTTTTGATCTATATAAGATTTAAAAAATCAATTTAAAATACTTAGGAGCGCCAATGCTTGATTGATGCCAAATGAATCTTTGACTGCACCCAAAAAAAATTTTTTGTTTTTAAAGTGTAAAATAAAATAATTTAAATTATGTTGCTGCTATTTTTAATGACATTTTTTGTTGCTAAGCTATCCAGAGGCAAACTTGGGTACCCCAAATTAGTATATGCAACCCGCGTTAGATTATGTAATCCACATTTGAAGTCGAAAGTTTTACATCTGATAGTAAGACGAGCCCTAAAGCCCAAAGCCTTTGAGCCCCAAAAGCTGTAGACAGTTTTCAGGAATGTTTAAAGAAGTAAACTGTACTTTTTGTCTTATTGTTCTTATTTTATTATTCCTATGATCTTGAATATATTTTTTTGTAATTATTTTTGTGTTACCACCAGAAAAATTGTTCACTCGTAACAATTATTTTAAATATTTCTGGTTATAATTATAATAAAAAAAGCTTAATCAGGCTCCAGTTTGTTTCTGTCGCCGCTGTTATTTCGTTCAAAATTTCAATCTCCTCCCCGTTGTCATGGGTTTATGTTACTCGTACATACTTGAATTGATTTTTTAAAATTAACATTTTATGTTAATTACCGTATTTGTCTGAATATAGTCACCCCTTTTTTTCCAAAAATGCCCATGGTAAAAGTTAAGGGGGAACTATATTCAAACCCATTTATTTTTTATTTTTCCTGAAACTCAAGCCTCAAAATAAGGGGAGGACTATAGTCGGAGAAATATGATATTAATATGTATTAAATTAATTCTATATTTTCATTCTGTTCTTCAAGCCTAAAGTTTGTCTTGCTTTCATTAACTTGTGAACCAACTTTAGCTGCTTCTTGTAGGAGTCCAGTAGTTTATTTTATTAGGTCTTGTTTGTTTTGTGTTATAATGGCTACCTGATCCGTAAAGGTTGGTTTTCTCCAGAAGGTATGCTCCTTCAAGGGAATCTTTCATTTATTCGTGTTATATTATAGTGTGATAAATTATAAAGATTTAATTTAAAATTTTTTGGGTTACTCCTGCTCTAAATTTTATGCTTTAGATTTTCATTGACTTTTTCTCCGACTTGCAAACGTAAATACAAGAATTCTTACTGTCATTAAAGTACCTTTAATGTTTTTCTGCCTCAGTGTCTACTATTGGAATACTTGTGCCTTAATCACCTGTATGTACTATATGCTTTTCCTGTTCGAACCAATATTATCATCCTCAGAAAGGAAACTCTTGATGTGAACTCAGTTCTGGAATTGAGAAACTTTCAAAACCTGTACAAATACTTTATCCCTTGAGATTAGGAGATGGATTGTGAAGTTCTCTTCCTCTAATAAGTTAACATTAAGGCCTTCCTCTCTGTGTGTCGCTACGGGTGTTCGACTACCGTTTCAGAACGGTAAAGAGTTGAACATCATTTCGGTGGAGTGACTCCCTATGTGGTTTTTAGTGCCGAGTGGCCAGGGAGTGGATGGGAAAGCTAGGGATTCGGGATGTCGGATTTTGAGCGCGGCAGTCGTGTGCGGCGCTGTTTTTCGGGAGGCGAACTTGGCCGTGGGTAAGGGGGGGATGAAGATATATTACGCCCAGATCCGAGTCGTACCCTTTGCGGTGGTGGGTTAGGGTAACGGGATATAAGGATATATGTATATTTTTTTCTGGCTGGGTATGAGTTTCCGCCGCGTTCGGCGGGCTACATGGAGCGGGATGGGGTCTGCTCGCGTGAGATTGGCTCGGAACTTTGAAGTCGCTGTTTGTTCGCCGTGTGGATGTAGGTAGGTATATTTGAGAGGGAGTTGGGATTTGTATGGACATTAGTGCGGATATGTGTGCGGAAGGGAGGGAGCGGTAGGTTGGGTGCGGGGAGCGCGGCGCGGTGGGGAGAATGGCTCCCAGGTCGGGGGAACTGTTGGGTGGTTTTGATGGGTTTTTGCGGTTTCGTGATGTAGGTCTAAACCCGAGGCCAGGATAGGCATGTGCGTTCCTCTTGTAGCGTGTATGTTTGAAACAGGGTGGGGCGAGAACCTAAGTGGTATCAAGTTGGGAGCCAAGAGCGGAAACACAATGAATGACGGTGCAAACTTGTGCATTTCGCTATAAGAATTTTATTATTCATACTTTGGGTTTCAACGATTTAATTGGTATTGCTGGTACACGGGTCGTGAATAAAATATTCTTACAGTATTATTCTTCTCCTCCTCTTGATATCGATATCAATCCAATACATCGAGGTTAGGCTATACGCAATGAAAAACCCAACTAATTGGATGTGTTATTAAAAATCTTGATGGAATTCTCTTCTAACTGTCCGTGACACTTTCGACTTGACCATGAAAAATGTTTTTCCCGCTAAGAATTTTATCGTAATTTCATATAGAATTGTATATATTATTATGCAGTATATTATTACATTTTTGTTACGTTTAAGTTGCATAATTAAGTTGAAATTTTGTTATTAAAATGGTTAGAATACCGGTTATTTACTTAATAATTATGTTTCTCTTATTAATTGGCTCGCGGATCTTGTCATCATTCATACGAGTTCCCGAATTATGTTTTTCTTCATCGCATTATATAGCCCAAGTCCTTAAATCTCTTCATCTGAAAACGTGATAATTTCCCCTTTCGTATCCCGTATAACCTCCTGTCCTCGCTCTATCGCGGTTCCATGGCCTATTTGCTCAATATTTAATTGATCCAAAGGGTAAACTGAGTAATAATGGCTAAATTTTTATAATCTAAGCATTCTTTTTTAAGTAAACCTTATGCCCTCAAATGCGTTCTCATCTTGTCGCTGGTCAGAAGAGTACCGCGTAAAGAAATATGTAGTACCTTCCAGCAAAGAGCTAGGAGAGGATTGTGGCCTTTTTTATGCCGAACTATAATATTTTATTAATAAGTTTCAAGTTCAATGAAACACTTTTATTAAATATGGATAGTATGTCTTAGCCGCACGCCGAATTTTACATTTTTGAATCATGTATCAGTAATTAAGGAGAAATTAGAAGTGTTCCAGAAAACCTTAACCCACCGTTAAGTCTGTAAAAATTGAAACATTCCGGCCGGTGAAGCCATTTCGATCGTAGATATGAGATATATCATGGCTTGAAATCCTTTGTTGAAGGAAAGCAAAAGATAAAACCCTTTGAAATACCACAGAATATAATCCTATTTTTAAGACTTTGATTTCTTATTGATCACGCAAGCTGATATCGAATTATGATTTGGTATGTACTGATGAAAACGAACACCGCTTCATAAATACCTGCCTATAATTTTTCTAGAGGTGTTTTTTACGTTGTGATTATCATGGTACCTCTGCGGAATGTACGAAGCGAAGTTTCTTTTCACATACAATTATTTCACCAAGTAAGTCGAAAGCTGTGAATTACGTATGGATCTTACATGATTTTTAAACGTAAAATACGTCCTGTGTATAATTTTTTAATCTTAATTGAATAATTTCTTCGATGATGTCTCAGCTAATGAATTGGAATTAATGTTAGAGGGAACAGGAAATCCATACTTTCTTCCATAATTATGGACAAATGCATTTACCAGGGAAATATTTTCTCCCGTTCAAATGACAGTGGGTTTTCTGACTACAATGGTTTTGCAGCGGCCTGTCAAAGTGCTGTGCTTGCTGTACTGTCCACCATATTGGTATTGGTGGGACCAAACTTGCCAGAGGAAGCACTGAAAATGGAGAACAAGTGTATTGGAAGGAGAAAAGCGAATGCTTTCGTGTTGCGGAAGGAGTGGGCATGGGAAAAGTGAGATTGCCTGCATGGTCCATATTGTGCGAGCGTGTTTGTGTGGTTTCGCTTATTAGAGGAGAGAGCGCGCGATATTGGATGTGGGGAGCGGGCGAAGGTTTGAACTCCGGAGCGGAATTTGCCACACTGCGTTTTGGGTTTAGCGACGAATGCTCGTGTCAGGACTCAACGGAGGATGCATTAAAAGACGGATGCTTCATTCCGCCTGGCGTTATTTCGTGGTATCAGGGATACCGCCTCTTTGAAAAACAACACTATGCAGCAGTTTTAAGCTCATAATTTTGGAATTGAATACTAACGGTCGTAGCTAAAGCATTACTCTGGAGGGTAATTGATGAGTAATCTTCAAACCTGAGGAAAGAAATGGGTGAGATAATTTCAAGCTTTTTTTTCTGCGTACGTGGCGTTATGACTAGTCAGGATATCGGCTTTATAACGGCAAAGATTAATCAAGTTGTCCAACGACCGGGAAAATCGGGAATCGTGCGTGAATTTTTGTCCCTAAAATTATGAATGAACTATTCCTAAATTTTTGCTCCAACCTGTAATTTCAACATCTTTTATTTCGAATTAATTTCACACAAAAATTTGCCAGTTCAGTACCCATTTTCTGGCCCAGTATAATACGTTTGTCATAATTTTGAGTACATAGCTTAGTATAATTTTAAAAGCCGCGTTGAAACATGGAATGTCAGACAAGACAACAGAATCAAAATGTCTTGCCCTCTTGACTCAAGTAAGATTCAAAAACACGAAGAATGGAATGCCAGGTGACGTAAACATCTACTTATGAGGTCATTTCAGCTTCTTGGCTTGCATTGAGTAAATTTAAATTTTAAATACAATAACCTATTCCTTGTTCATGTAAATACATAAATAAAATGTTATTAAAAAGTATTGAAGTAATATAGGTGTTTTAAAATCCATATCTATCGCAGTAACCACGTAAGATTAACCTGTAATTTTGTAAAATTTTCCTGGAAAAACGGAAATCATGAATTTTTGTGCTTTGATTGGCTGGATGGATTTTTTTGATAATAATGAAATCTCCTTTTTTAGACGGAACAATAAATTCTCCCTTTTTTGTATGGACAACTATCGTCCCATTTCCGGGTTCTCTTACATCTGTGATGACGAAACATACGCGAAACAATCCCGGAAATCTCAATTCACCCATCCCTTTCTTTGTTCAAAATTTTTATTATTTTATTAAATTGGCTTGTTTTATTTATCGGCTAATAATTTCAGTATAGTATATTATTTCTATATTATTTTTATATTATACTATTTTTTCAATAACTTTTGTTCAATAGAAGCAAAATTTTGTGCGTATGAATACTTATAGAATTTTCTTCTTGGTACACTAGTCAGTATTTTACGCTTTACACCTTACCTAAGGGAAGATATTTTCGTTTGTAATTGAAATATAAAGCAAGTTATGTCCTCGCTATATAATGAGAAATTAGCTTAA
Source organism: Ischnura elegans (assembly GCF_921293095.1). Classification (NCBI taxonomy): domain Eukaryota; kingdom Metazoa; phylum Arthropoda; class Insecta; order Odonata; family Coenagrionidae; genus Ischnura; species Ischnura elegans. The sequence continues at coordinate 37,618,681 of NC_060249.1, read as the reverse complement.
AATTGCTTAGAATAAAAATGGAGCTGATTGTTAAATTTCAATATTTTTCTATTTATTCCTCTAAAATCGCAAAGCAAAGTGTGTTTGAAGTTTTACACCGATCCGCTCATAAAACACACTAGCCATGGAACGCTTGCAATGGAAAAAAAATATTATTGGGAGCGTAAATATTGGTAATTACCTGGGTACGTAGTTTGGAGTCCACGACGCGACTTAGCAACGAGAGTTTGCGTCAAGCAATTGGAAGAAGAGTTGTGCTTGAAAAAGAGATGCTTTCATCGAGAATGTGATCATTGTGGGGTACATCAAATTAAGACACTAGGTAAAGATTGGCGATGTGTTAGATAACAAGCGTATGCTCTATGCCATTATCAATGATCCCTTCGCGTAACCAAGTATATGACGCACTTCCTGTTTATGATTTTCCTTGAGAGATAGTCGTAGACATTTGAGGCTTAACTACGCCTAACTGTGCAATTCTAATCTTACTGTGCTCGGAACGCAAAGACATCAACTCTTACAGTGCGTTCATGAAACTCGGGAATGAATGAGTAATCGTGAATGAACTTCAATAGCTTCTATTGTGACTCCATTACCAATTCTGGTTTTGCCAGGACGAAAGACGTGCTTACAATCGGCAATTCAGGTGTCCCAAGGCGATACAGTTGCCACCGTAAAATTGTGTCCTCTCCCAGTATTTCGTTGCCCTGAAATTTTGCATTTACTTTTATCGAATATACAAGGTTTTGAAGAGAATATTTTATATAGCTCCAGACTAAAATGCTTTGAAAATGCATTATTTTATTTCTAACTTGTAGTATATTTTGGGGGAATGACTTATTTAAACCAACCTCCCTTTCGATGTCGGGTTCGACTTTAAACTTATGCCGTTCGGTAGTACCCCGATGATTATTGCAGAATGTGAACTTATATTATTGCTGCGGAGCCATGAAATTCCATGTTTGTGTAACATTTCGATCCTTCCGTGTTAACAGCGGTGAAATACACATAAGTTGCCTCGGGAAAATGTTCTCCTATATCGGGAATCGAACTGTGCACATCTGGCTCTCTAGACCACTGCGCATACCACAATGCTATCCAGGTTCCTTGATTCCCATGGCAATTGTATTCAGGCTCATAGCACATTCGCTTTACATCTAGGATGGTAACGCGAGGGAGGAAGGCCTTCAATGAAATCACAACCGGTTGAGAACCTCAGATATGTGCTAAGGCCGCGCATGGTGGTAATGTGTAATATTTAAATCGCGTCGTTATAATTTTTGCCAATTATTCATTCAATCTCCTTAGAAATGAATATAGCATTTGTGACCATTGTCTCAAAATATTCAAAGCCCTTAAAAACATATCGTGCCACGTTAAAAAATATTTTGTACCATACCACTAATGGTACGAGCCATTTCAAGCGGATCGCCGCCATTTCATCGCGTACGCAACTCATCGCGATGGGAAGCCAGGTCTGTAGGTTAAGTAATTGATAAAACTTCCTGGTGAGAATGAAATTGAAAGGAAATATTGACCGATTTCGCGAGTGGAAGCTATCATAAAAGTTTTATCCTAATTGATAGATTTTAGGAAGCACACTTAATTGCCGGTAAATGATTAGGCGGATGAAATACTAAGGTTTCTGTTACGATTGCGTGGCTATTGTGATGTAACCGACGTTGTTACCCAGCAATGGCCACAATTGTGCCTCAGTTATATCATTTCCTAAGTCGTCATAAAATGTGGGTTGGAGAGCTATTTCCATTCCTTCTTAGTCGTTTTCCAAGAAATTCGAAGATATTTCCGCTGGAATACTCGGCAATCAGTTTAAAATTGCTTTATTTCTTTCGATAGTTGTTCAAATTTACCTTCGCTAGACGTTTCAGACTGCTCACGTATCATAATGAATGCCTGGTTCATCCTTATCGCCATCATTTTGTCCACGGAGAAATCGCTTGCCGTTAACGATGAACTTGAGGCTTATAGTGAATAGCACTCTGGGAATGAGAGAATTTATCATTCTGTATGCATGGTATCGGAGATCTTTTTCGGCGAAGTGCCAGCAACGTTTGGAAACGGCTCGGATTATCTGATGTTTTTTTGAGAATGTATCGGTGATAATTCCACTCATCGTAGTTTTTTTTCATTATTATTATTATAATATTTTGCTATCCGCTGTCGTGAAAATGACTTCCCCCCCTTCGCTATAAGAAGGTTTTTTCGCGTGTTACAGCAGAGGACTTGGCATTCTGAGTCTTCATATTCATTTTGCCATCGTTTCATTAATTTAGCAAAAGTTTTTTGCTCTCTTGTTGTTGAATGGACCTTCTAGTAGTCTCCTTTTAATATTGAGTTTGATTTCTTTCCGCCTATAATATTTTCCATATTCATTCCTTTTAATGTAATGTTCAAGGCTCAGTTTTGTGGAATCGCTGAATATGAAGAAAAACTTCTCTTCGTTCATTTCATAATTTATTTTTGCCGACCATAGTTTCGTCATCCAAGTCGTTGTATGGTTTGACCCACTAGTATTTCTTTTGGAGATTTTTTTTCATTCACTCGTCACGCGTCTTTATGTACATTCCACCTGCATTACACAGTTTCGATTCTTACGACTCCTACATTTATCAGTCCAACATTTGTCTGTCCTCCTCATTCGCTTTAGAATAGTTTAGTTTATTTAACCCGAGGAATATGATTGAACGATTCATGATTTTTCAGTCTATACGCATCACATACGATTCGATGCCGTTCTATAAATCGCTACAGCTACTTCTTGAGTCGAACTCGAGCTTAACAACTTGAACCTTTTGGTCAGCGGCGGTCTGGCCAGGTCGGTCGGCTATCACCGAAGGCCCCGAGTTTAGGGCGCCCCTCACAACGCTCGTGCTTATCGTGAAGCTTGTATGAAAGGTGTAATAAAAAAAAAGATGCAGATAATTCGAACCAAATTTTTTTGCTACTATAAAATTTTACATTTTCATTATTTGCCCTATTTACAACATACTCAGTGTATAAATAACTATAATATATGAAATAAATAAAATAATGTTGTCGGTAGAAAGCTTTCTTGAAAGGTTCATTCAAAAAGTCCAGAATAGCGTCAAAATCCATTTCCGGTCATGCAATTTCCTAAATTTTCCGAGGGAAGTCCCCCGAATCTCCTGGTAAGCGGGGCCCGATATTGTCCCCCAGCCGAGGGCCCCAAATCACCTCAGACCGCCCCTGCTTTCAGTATTCTTAGTTTTTTAATTTTATTTTTTATTTAAATGTGATTTGTCATTTCATTTATATACATATGTTATGTATATTCGGTTTATGACATTCTATGTCTTCCTATTCCCAATATCCATGCCGCCTGATCCTTCCTCTCCTCTTCAACTAATCCCCCGACAACCATTTCTTTCGGTACTCTGATTTTACTTGGCTTGCTTCTCCTTCGTCTTCGCTTTGGGTTTCACTGTAACATTTGTTTATGGAGTAATTGATTTAATTATTATAAATATGTAAGACACGGTCTCCGGCGTTACTTTGTGGAACTATTTCATGTTAAAAATATAAATACTTCGTTTTATTCCACACTTTATTTCAAATGGTACGACCTGAGTTCAGCATATCACGTTATCATAATGCTGTTATAAATGTCACAATTATTTTAATTATTTACTTTTTATTTTACGATGCCATTCAGTATTTCTACTCTCTCTCCCCATGCCAGTGGAATTACGGCGAAATATTTCTTCCCTATATTTACTGCTGCTTGTGTCGTATGTTTTCCCTGTCGAGTTTCTCCCGTAATAATACACTGCTTCGGTCCCCAGTCGCACGATCTGTTTCCCCTTTCCCATCCGGGATAAATTTTTTGTTGCATGTTTGACCTGCAGACATGGTATGCGGAATCATCACCATCAACGATCGAGCAGCTGGTATCACATGCGACTCGATACGTTTCCATTTTAATATTGGGATCGCTGTTTCTTGCGTTTCACGTAATATCCCCGTAGCAGATTTTTTTCTCTCTCTCTCGAACTTGAGTTGACCTTCTTGTACCCCCTTTTGGAGAATGATATTTTCCTTTTCCCCTCCAGTATTTTCCCGCTATCGTGTTCCCTCCACTGGGAAAATGGTCGGGGTATCCTTCCCCCCTCCAAGGCTTCCCTACAAACTAGTGTCCATCCGTTTTCCCTGTTCCCTCGTTACATATCCATCTCCGTATCCTAACCCGTATCATTCCCTCCATCCCTTCGTACCCCCCCTCCCCTTTTCCCCATTTTAAATCTCTCCCCCAGGCCACGGCAAACATGTAAAACTCATTTCGAGTCTTGCCCTTGCTTTCGCGCTCTGCCGCGCCCTCTATCTATCTCTTTTCTTGTTTCCTCTCTCTCTCTCTCTCTCCCATTCCCTCCCCTTGTAATCTTCTTCCCCTTTTCTCCCGTCTCTGGAGCCCCCTTTCACGGTCATACCCTCAGAAAAACGCCCCCACTCTCAACCTTCCTGTGTCCGATTCCTGTGAGCCCAGCGGTAGCGGCGGCCCCAGCCTCCCACGGGCCTTTCCCGGCGAGCCAATTGTTTGTTTGCGAGCTCCCCAACTCGGGTTTTACGGAGGACCCCGAGGCCTCTCTACATCTCTCTGTTCTCTCCTCCTATCTTCTGCTTCGTCTTCTTCTTCATCCCTCCCTTCCAGTCTCTCTACTCTTGCCTTCGGATGTGTTCTTTTCCCCAGTCCGTGTGCAGTCCTTTCCTTCTGGGAAACGTCGACCAGTTACACTTCCTCCTCTCCCCTTTGTCACCAGCGTGTTTCTGTTAGGCTAAAGGGCTGGGCTCATCGTGTCGGATAGGCTTTTTCGATGAGGAAGATTGTGGCTGACTAAAATCGGTGGGCTTCGATCGATCATGGTCTGGCGATCCTCTTCGTAATTTCGTATTAGTGGATTTTTATGGCTAACGTCATAATAAAAATGAAGCATCATTTATCGACTAAGTCAACAAAACAAAACAAATTCAATGCATTAATTTTTTAAAATATCAACGTGTCACGTTAACATATTGAAACCATTGTTTACAGTTATTATTGACAAAAAATCAGGATTTTCTCTATCTAACGTCCATCTTTTTGCCATTATCCATTCTTTGTCACCAGTGTGTTTCTGTTTCGCTTAAGGGCTGGGATGATCGTTTCGGATGACGTCTGGACAGGCTTTTTCGATGAGGAAGATTTTGGTTATCTAGAATCGGTGAGCTTCGATCTATGCTCTGGTGTTATTATTCTACGTAGTATCGTAACCAACTCTAACTAACGTAATAATAATAATGAAGCATAATTTATCCACTAAATCAATTGAACAAAGCAAATACAAAGCATTTAAATTTTTTTAAATATCAGCGTGTCGTGTTAACATATCGAAATCATTGTTTACAGTTATTATTGACAAGTAATCAGGATTTTCTGCATCGAATATCCATCTTTTTACCCCGTAAAGAAATGGTGGTTAACTAATTGTATCTTTTATATTATATTCGTCGCTGTCGTTATTTCATGTAATTGAATTCAATGTGCTGATGGATTCGATAAATGGCAAACTTTCTAAAAATCAATATTGATTGAATATTCGTGTGCAGTCGTTTCTTTCTGGGAAATGTCGACCAGTTACACTTCCTACTCTCCCCTTAGTCACCAGTGTGTTTCTGTTTGGCTAAAGGGCTGGGCTGTTCGTGTCGGATGACGTATGGACAGGGTTTTTCGATGAGGAAGATTTTGGCTATTTAGAATCGGTGAGCTTCGAACCTTTAATACGTAATATCGTATTACTGGATTTTTTAGTGGCTAATATCATAGTAATAATAAAAGTTTTACTTATCCACCAAGCCAACTATCCAAAAAAATGTAAGACATATAAGGACAACAATTTTAAAAATCAGTCTGTCGTGTTAACATATTCAAGCGATTTTACATTTACTCTTGACAAAAAATTAGAATTTGTTTGTACCGAATATCCATCTTTTTACCCTATAAAGAGATGATGATAAAATAATTCTATCTTTTGTATATCAGTCGGTATAATTATTTCCTAATGTTTAATTCAGAGTGCAGAGGGATTCGGAAAAGGCAAACTTACGAAAAATCTTTATAGATTGAATGTTCGTGTGGAGTCGTTTCTTACTGGAAAATGTCGACCAGTTCCTCTTTTCCCCTTTTTCACTAGTTCTTTTAGGCTAAAGACCTGGGCTGATCGTGTTGTACGACGTTTGAATGGGCATTTTAGATGAAAATTTTGGCTGTCGAGAATCGGTGAGCTTCGATTGCTGGTGAACGCAAAGTTGTGTTAGTGGCTTTTTTATTAAATGATTCACGATGATCAATCTTTATCATCATTGCACATTAAAAGGTTCATTGTGCAGTCGGTTTAAAAAAAATAAATAAAAAATATTGCGCATTGTCAGGTGCTGCATCGTATAAGATGTTATTGATTTTTCATCCGAGTCGCAGTGTGGCATAGGTGTCTTTTGGGAACTAGCCCTTGTTATTCCTGCTTATTGTTTTCTGTATCTCTAAGATATCATAACTGCCCATGGAACATCGAATTATTCATTGTATCGGATGTATTTACCGACTTCTATGGAGTTATTCTATCAAAGCTAGGATTTGGTGGCCCCCATCCATGGTTTTTTTTTCGTGCTCAGTGACTCATGCAAGCGAAAATAAGCCTCATGTGGCTTGGAAAAGTTCCAGTGGCAGACATCTCGAACACTCAACAACATAATCACCGATGTGTCCCATCTCCTTTCAACCTCTAATGCACAATTTTTCCCCCGTTCGCCCGTACCCATCGGTTCTCGAGGTCCCCACAACCCCTGCGTGCATGATTCGGTGGATGAAGGGGGGAGTAAAGAGGCATAGGGGTGACTAATTTTACACTTTAATTGCGAGGGTATCAGAGAGGGTTTTGGGGGTAAGGGAGCAGATGGGGTAGAGACGTTGGCGCTAAGGGGGGAGTGTTCAAGGGGAAGAGGATTAGATACTACGCAAGAATTGCTGGAGAGGAGAAGGAGACTCAATTTGTTCAAACACCTGACACCCGGATCGTATTAAGGCAGGGGGTTGTTTTCAAAGATGCACACAGCAGGGAGTTCTCACCTGAGAATCTTCGTCTAGGACGGCTTTTATTCTGGGTAGTCGATCGATGGGTTGGAGCGTATGATTAGATTTCGAATGGAGCTGGTTGACTTTATCATATTTATTTACAATTTTTCGTTTTAACCACTAGCAAAATTCATTTTTCAAGATTCTAGCAAGTATAGCATTAACCGAATCTTATTTTCATCAAGTGTGTTCGCCTCCCACGAGCGACCCCCCTTCCTTTGCTGTATTAAACTTTCACATTAAATATTTATAATTTAAATTGAATATTTAATGTGGGACGCTGCTAGTTATGTGTCGATTGCTTAACTACAAAAAATATGTTTTCTTTCAGGCTGTCACATAAGCCCTGTTACCTTTACCCCAGATAGTAAACCAACCACACGTTTTGCATCGCTAGTGCTTCGACTTTTTTAATAGATAACTTACGGGGTACAAATATATATCATACCTCGCGCGTTTCGGGCGGCGAAATATGAAAACTGCATAACCAGTGGTTTAAAGGGGTGGAGAGTTATTTTCGTTTCTCGTTAATCGTCTCGGGCCCTGTGTACCAACACCAAGCATACCATCTTATGTCTACCATTCACATTTTTGACTGCGGAGAACTTTTCGCTTTGTCTCTAAGTTTTGAGAATGTTGAAAAGTTTGCGGCTCACTGTCAGTGAGCGAATGTGAAGTTTTTTTTGTCAAAAAATCTCGTCCACATGTGAAGTATACGATTCAAATTTCGATCTTTGGTCACAGTCAATCACTCGAATTTGTTGACGGAAACAAAAAAAAGTTGTTGACGTGGCAACTTTTGTAGCTAGTGGGGAGCAATCGAAGAAGTAGAATTAATTACTTTCTTTCAGGGCGAATGGAGAAAAATTGGTTCTTTGTTTTTCGTTTGTGGACATCCTTTCCCGCAGAAACTGCTATCTATCTTTCCGTTATCGATGCATCTCAATCGTTGCCGGATACATCGGTGGACATCGTCCGTCCGTCGTTACTGGTGAGCTTTAATTTTCGGCTAAAAAATTGGTATCGCAATCGTGAAAATTTCAAAATATGCCCTTCTTGCGATGTCCATTGCCTAAAAAAATTGAGCATCCCTCGCTAAATCCTATGTTATTATGAAATCCGAAAATGCACAAATCCTTACATTGTTGTGCGCGAATAGATGAAAATAACAAATGCAATTGATTTTTTTAAATTTAAAGAATGATACAATGTACGCCGCGAGTGAAGGAGATGTAGTCACCGCATCGTATTCATTTCTAACAAGCCAAGGCAATTACTTCTGTAACTGAAGAAAAAATATTACTTAAAATAATGAAAGTTATTTTTTTAATTGCTATCCAATGACTTTGGGTTATAATGTATCTAGTGAACTGTATTCATCTGTTGGGGCGGATGAACTCATACCCTTGATGACTCAAACAGCAAAAAAATATGGAAAAATATACCTACTCATTGAATAATTGCATGATTATGAAAGTAACGTAATTGAAAATAAACGTGTCTATGTTTTAGAATGTATATTATTTATCATTGGTTCAAATAATGTTTCTATCACTTTATGTCTGCTGTGGCTTGCGAAGAAATAATAATTTTATTCAAATGTTGATCTTCATTGCTGCATTAATTTGGTTATTGCTTATGTAAATATTGTGTATATATTTTTTCTTTTGAAGTGACCATTTCTTTATTCATCTATCTATTTCGTTTTTGAGGTTTTGGTCAAAATTTAATAAACCTGCCGTGCCAGCATTTCGTTTTATTGTTCGAACTTCATCAGGGCTGCTTAATAAGGTAACCGCACCGACCCAAAAACAAATATAGAATTAAAAGTTATTACTTTAAAAACTAGCAATATGTGTGTTTTGTTGTTGTGATGTATTTCAAAACTTGTTTTTTGTTTTCTGCTGTTGTTATTGAATTCGTCAACCATGTGGTAGTTTTAAAAATAAAACGTAATATTGGCATGGGAATTTCATTTAATTTTCACCAAGACCTGAATAAATAAAAAGGAAGATATATTTTTTTCTGTTTAAACGTAGGGATATCTCCATGGGGTGTTTCTTTGAATCTAAATTTGAGAGACTTTGGAATTAAGAATTTGTTTAGGATCGCAAAGTCTAGGTGGAGCTTTCATGATATTTTCGAAGAGAGGTGACGCAAAAAGGAGACACATAAGTAACTGAGGTTTGTTGGGTGGGTTGAATAGTATCTGTGTGTTTACAATATTTTACTATATGTATGTATTTTTGCTGTTTTATTGACCAATTCTTTGTTCATCATCATCATCATTATTATTAGTCAACAATCCTAAGATTGGTTTGACGCAGCTCTCCATTTCTCTCTTCTATCCGCTAACCTTACTGATTAGAAGAAGCCTGAGGGGCCTCATTTTCCGCAGACGAAGAGTCTGTGGGAGTCAAAACGGTATATTTTTTGCTTAATGCAATTACTGAAGATTCTTTGTTATTGTCCAGGCTCTTACATAGGGCCTGCGCGGATTTGTCCTTGGTGGCTAGGGTTTTAGATTGGCCTGAGGGACCAGGTTTGGATGATAGAATCGGCTTAATTGATTTGACTTTCTTTTTCTGATGACCGGATCTGAGGTATGTCGGAGAGTCTGCTTCCGTGCGTGACGGAGTGAATTGTGTGGCGGTGTGCTGATGGATAACCGGGCAGGGCGCCGGTGTCTTGGAAGTAGATCTTTTTTTTTATTTTTTATAACGACGTATTTCTTCTCTTTTACATCCTTTATAACCTGTCCCATGTCACTCATTCGGGGAGGTCCCTTGCTCTTCTTCCCTTCCACCTGTATGTCTACGATTGTTTAAATCAGGCCATCATGGCTCATAATGTGACTAACTAAGGTTTCGCGTCTTCTCCTTAAGGTTTTTAGAAGACTTCTGTTTTCTCGCACTTTCCTCATAACTTCCTAATTACTTACCCGGTCGATCCGTTTCATCTTCATTATTTTTTATTTTCCTTTTATTTTTATGAAGTCCAAAAACAATCTTTAGATTTAGATTTTTAAACAAAGGGTTAAAAAATGAAGGCCGTCCCTAGCCCTTTTACCCTTCCACTATTTATAGTTTATTAGCAGTATTTTATTCCCTGGAAAATAAAATTTCCAAACGAAAATAGTAAAAGAAAAAAAACGCTATCGCTGGAACCCGTCAATATACCCATTGGATGATATCACCTTTTGTCTTTTCAATCTGTGTCGTATGCTCAAAAGCCGATTATCCCAATCGATGATATTTATTTTGTAGCGATGCGGGGATCGAGGGAGGGGATACTGTTGGAGAGTAAATATGAAGATAATAATAGCCTATTTCCCCACGAAATTCGGATCGCTATGACCGTCAGCGACACGATCGTAGACTTTTATAAATCCTCGCGGTGGGTGAAATCTCACTTAGTGACGGCGACTGGATATATCCCTGTCGCATTATTCGTGATCTTTACACTGGGAGCGTATCGCAAGGGGCGCGTGCTTTTCGTCGCGCTGCTGTTTCGCCCAGGCCGTAGTCTCCTCCTTCCGATTGGTGCCTCCAAGGCGGAGGTGGGGGTTGAGAGGTTTCGGACGGGGTCGAATGGGACGGGGAGGGGTGGGCGAAATGATAATGGTGGATGCGAGAGTGCGTCGCCGCGGAACTCTGGCCAATATTTTATTTTATTATTTTTCGCGGGTGGGGTGGAGGATGGCAATCGGGACGCGTGGAAGTAGCTCCGCTGCGCTCAGAGAGCAAGGCTGGAGAGGGGGTTGGAGGGAGGCTGCTATTCTTTTTTGGTGGAACACTAAGCGGCTTCGTACCGTAGGGGTGGGGTGGAGTTTTTTTCCATTCTGTGGTGGGGTGGGGTTAAGGGGTTACCCACCCTGAGTGGTACAGTACTAGCCTCGGCAAAATACAAATCATTGAATTTAGGAGCCCTACTGCGGTACGAAGTAAATATAATCTCTGTTTAAAATGCAATAGTTTTCTCCATTTTTGCGGGAGAATGATTGCATAAAAATGAGCTTTCCTCGCTGTGTAAGGGAGATTTTCCTCTTTGAAATCGGTGATTATGTATAGTTTCTTATAGTAATACTTTTCTTTTGGAAAAAAATACATTGCTTAAATAATTATGATTTCGCTTCGATGGAAAATGAATGGCATAGGTTCAAAATTGTAAAACGTGTACACCTTTCAAGCATTTCAGCAGGAAAAAACAGGAAAAAAAATCGAAAAAATGTCGGAGGATTCATAAATTAAATCTCTCGTTTATGTGAAGATACGTTAGTTAGATGAAAGTGGCGTTTTATGCGGCGTGGCGTAATGTTGAGAAAGTTTTAAATTTATTATAATGCATTCCTATCTTGATCACTACGGAATTAATGAAATGAAAGCCTAAATTATTCAAGAGCGGAGAATGTTGCATTTGAATGGCAAACTTTAAAATATTATGTACGAAAATTTGGAATTTTATATTTTTAAACACATTTCCACATATGTAGCTCATAATGTTTCCATTTAATGATGAAGTTAATTCTTGGTTGTGTCTGGTTGTAATATTGAAAATGGATCAAAGCAGGAATACATAAAGCAGGAATACCTCTGCGACCGATTGTGAACACTATCGACTCACCGACGTATAATTTGGCCCGCTATATATCTAGAGACATTCAGTCCTTTATTGGGAGTACCGAATCCTACGTTAAAAACTCAAGCCATTTCATCGAGCTACTAAAGGATTTAAGAACATCAGAGAATGATATTCTGGTCAGTTTTGACGTTGTGAGTCTTTTTACTAAAGTTCCGGTTAATGATTCAGTTCTGATTTTAAGGGAACTAACTCAGAAAGGGCTCCCTAATTATGTACCCGATCTCGCAGAATTATGCCTCAAAAACAGCTATCTTCGCTACGACGGAGAAATATATTCCCAAGTAGAGGGAGCTGCTATGGGATCCCCTCTCTCTCCGGTCATAGCTAACCTCTTCATGGAGAAGTTTGAAGCCGATGCTCTTTCATCAAGTGAATATCAACCGGTATGCTGGCTCCGATACGTTGATGACACTTTTGTTATTTGGCCACACGGGAAAGAGGCTCTTGAATATTTCCATGAACACCTGAATAATATTCATGATAACATCAAGTTCACCAAAGAAATCGAAGAAGATGGCTCCTTACCGTTTCTTGATGTTCTAGTAAGGAAAAGGCAAGACGGAAGCTTGGGACATTCGGTCTTTAGGAAGAAGACCCACACAGATAGGTACTTAAACGCGGCATCACACCATCACCCGCGTCAGAAGTCCTGCGTTATCAAGACCTTAAGACATAGAGCCCTTGCCGTTTCTGATGAAGATAGCGTAGAAAGTGAAATGGAACATCTAATTTCTATTTTAAAAGGAAACGGATATGCTAATTCATTCATTAGGAGAGCTTTAAGGGAAGTCAAGGCCCCGATGGAGAAAACAAAACCAAGTGCTTTTGCAGTTCTGCCTTACATATCAGGAACAACGGACCGGATTGCTCGCATCCTTGGAAAAGCCAACGTTGAAACCAGGTTTGGCACGTTGAGGAAGATCAGAGACCTACTTCCATCCGTCATTGATGCTGTTCCCCCATTACAAATGGAAGGCATATATGAGATTCCGTGTTCATGTGGGTCTAGTTACATCGGACAGACCAAACGTAAGATAGTGACAAGGCTGAAAGAGCATGAAAGGGCGCTGAAGGCAAGGCAATGGGAAACTTCAGCTGTCGCCGATCATTTTATGTCGGGGCCAGGACACAAGATCCTCCTGGATGAGGCCAAAGCCATTGCAAGAAAATCTGCATATTATCCACGGCTTATTAGAGAGGCGATAGAAATTTCAAAACGACCAATGAATTTTAACAGGGATGATGGATATAATTTAAGCCATGTGTGGAAGAGATACATTTCGAAAATTTAATTACAATATTCCACCTTTCATCTTCCTTTTTTATATTAGATGTTTTAAAGAAGTTGGCTTTTATTTTATTTTTATTTACTTTTTTAAATACCTTGACAACAATGGACCAGTTTTTCCAACGGTATGATAGGTGTTTATATTTTCATTCTCCTGACGACGTTCCCAGTAAGTGGAACGAAACGTTGAGTTAAATAATAAGCACGCAGACGTATTCCCGAAAATGAATTATAATAGTGCATCTAATCGCTGCGAAAACCTTAAAACTAAAATATGGATCAAAGAGTTTATTTCCTCTGTCTAAGAATCGTTTTCTGTGTTTCATTTACTATAGGTTACATGTAGTCCTCAGTGCATTACGAATAATTATTAATGTCAGGAGTATTAACCTGATCTTGGGAATGGATTTGGTTTTCTAGGTAGTTGTAAGTTTCATTATGAAAGAAAAAAAAATCTTTGTGACTCTAATAGATAATTTTATCTATGTTAAATAGTATGATATTTCATTTTTGCTATTTGAAATGGCGGCTTGAAACCTACGGCACACCACTAGCCGGGGTAATTGTTTTTTTTTTCTTTCGGGGGGGATGGTCCGTGATGGTGCTAATGGAATTGCGGACGTCACTTGTTTTTTAAGGTGCACCTCACCAGCTCTCGCACGTTCGGATGGGGTGGCAGCGACATCGCATCGAATAGCTCGGATGCCGGGGAGCATCACGGACGGGCTTTTTGGAAAAGCCGTTTGGTTGGCTGGGATGGGGTGAGGTGGTGGTGGTTGGTGTTGTGGATGGGTGGGCGCGCTGGTTGGATGGCCTACAATCTCTCTCCTGAAGGAATGTTCTCTTTTCTGTCTCGCGTTTTCGTTCCCTCGCCTTTTTTTTATCTTCATCATCATCGCGATGTGTTTTTTTTTATTTTTCCCCTGAAAGCCCGGAGTAGGAAATACCATTGGTCGACCTCGTTCTCTATAAACCGCTCGCGAAAACATTTTATTCGCCGTCCCAACCCCGTGGATATCGCCATACGCCCGATTCTTTTGTTCGGTTCGGAGCGAGGAATAAATTCCTCTCCTCACGGTGGGTGGGTTTCGCAAATGTCATCGCCGTGCATTCTTCGTGGATCTTTGAAGTGGTTATGAGCACAAGGTTTGTCATTCATAGGGTGTTGGATGTTTTTGAAGCTTTCGTCGCTTTTCCCATATGCGTGATCGGCTTTTGGACTCGTGTTTGAGTTATAGTTCAGCGCTCTCTATTCGTGTATATATTCGATACGATGTACTTATGTAAATCTAATAAACTGTACCTTTTTTTTAGAAATCATTTTTCGCCTACTCGTTGGAAGTATTAGGCTAAGTTCATAATTAGAGTAAGCGCAGTTATATTTCAAATTATATTTGCATATCTCTATCCAGGTGAGCCATTTATGATATTTTCTGAGCCTACAGCTCATCTCTCGTAGAAATGGTCGATACCAACCCAAATGTGGATAAGTTTAAACTTATTGTTGAAAGGTCCTCTTTCTTTTATTTGAATTTTAAAAATTCTTCTCTAGTTTAAGAAGATATTCATGACATTCCCGGAAGGAAATTTTGCGCCTCGTTCTGAACGAAAATGAAATAGTTGCGAAGTCATTCCTTATTTTATTTGCTATGATCCGATTCAAGTTCTGACCTATGGTTTGCTTTTCAGAAGTGGCGAATATTTTCCATTGTATTATTAATCATCTACCGTAAATGTGAACGGGCTTTGAAATTACTTGAAGTTACCAGCAGTAATTTATTTTACTCCAGTTCAAATTGGTTTGTCTCTGAGGATACTGAGACAGAATTATTCTCGTGAAAAAGACTAGAAAAAGTACGACCCAAACCATTCTGACGACTCAATCCAAGTTTCAGTTTTTAATGAAGTGAGCGTATATCAGCTATCACTCGGTAGTTTTCCTACTAGTAAAATGAGAAATCACACCGTTTGATTATGAAGTCTATTCAAGTATACTGCCGTAAGTATGTCCGCAAGCTTATTCACGATTCGTTTCAAAACTTTTCCTTTATGATCATCCTTATTGAATGGCCAAGCAGCACGATTCCCTATAACCTGATGGGAAGGCCAAGATTAATGCGATAGAATTGGTTCATAGGGAAAAATTAATATACTTCAGTAGTTCTTACAATCCATGAATTCAGTGCTTTTCTTCGTACTCCTTTAACACTAGAACTACCGATGGAGTCATTTTGACTCCTCGCGGTTTTTTTTAAAACGTGTACTATTTTATTTTCAAGAACTATTGTAATCAAAAAGCCTAATTTTTTGTCAAAAATGAATAAAAGTCAAGGAATTTCAGGTCAGAATTCGGAAAATTTTAGTCAGGGCAGAGAAATAAAAACCGCGAGGAGTCAAAAGGACTCCATGCCGGTAGTTCTAGTGTTAATCTTGCTTTGGAGATTTAATTACTTTACCAACTGACTGCCAATCTTACTTGCTGTTGTAGGAATAATTGTATTAGCATAGAAAGTTTTCTTTCGGCTCAATGCAAACTGCAATAAATCCCTGTGATGTGCATTTATCCGATTGATGCTGATGTGATGATCTTAGCTTATTTTTAAATTAGTTTGCGGTTATAAAAATTTGCTTCAGTTTCTACGCTGTTGGCGGATAGGAAAAATCCGATCGAGTGGGTGGAGGAAAGCTTAGGGAGAACGGATAGAAATGAGGAATTAGTACGACCGGTCCGGGTAAAGCTCGGAAGACTACAAATTAGTGTTAATATTGGGACCAATATTTTGCCCTAAAAAAGTATCTCTTGTTCACATGATCGACGTTTGCCTAGCATTCAGTCCAATCCAATGATTTTGACGTTTTCTGTATAGAACTTCGGATGTATCGCTTTCAGACGAATCGGGTTATGCCGCTCTTCTCCGAAGTTGTCAGCGATGTTTAAATGACTAAGATGTTGATAGCGCGTTATGCATTTCAGTGGAACTATGGGGTCGCCTATTCAAAAAGTATGAATTATTTTAATGTTAATAGCAGCTTTAATATTTATAATATTGATTATGTACTGGGTTATTGATTGGTAGCCGGGGTATGAATGTATTTTAATTAGCAAATCGCTTTTCGCTTTATGATATGTGTATGTTCGTTGCACGTGCTCTACTAATTTGTAAGCTGTAGTAGCTCTAATGGGAAGGGAGGTATGCAATATGGTATCTTACTTGTCGTTTGGGTATTTGATTGATTTTACAAATAGCTCTCTCCATTGCTCTTATTTTATGATCCAGGGATATGTACGAATGTTAATTGGATTTTTTTATGATATGGGTAATTTCCACCAATTTTTCTGTAAAATTTAATACTTTGTTTGCATGATCGAAGGTTGTTCGTCAAAAAAATTGATCCCAATCCATGTATAGAATCATTGGATTAACCTAAGTTAGAACCATGATTAGATCTTTCGCTTCCATCCGTGGATGGGGAGTCAAAATCGGTGGGGTTTGGGGAGTTGTAGAGGGTTTGGTTGAATCGAGAGAGAGAGGGAGATGTGGAATGGGCGAAACGTTCGAGAGGGTTTTTGGCAGGAGAGCCTGAGGGGGCAAGGAGTGGGGGCGGGGGAGGAGCGAGTGTGGTATTAGTGTGGTTTCCAGGGGGAATAATAGCGGAGGAAAATGGCTGGCGAAAATGTGTGCTCGTTGTTTGTATGGCTGCACTCGTGAATGGCGAGAAAATGTCCCTGGATTATTCCCACTTTGTTTCCACCCCCACCCCCAACCCCTCCACAAATCCACCCCACACCTCCCCTTATAAATCCCTCCGCTACCCACCCCCTTTATCCATCCACCTCCCAACACACTCTCCATCCATCTTTTTTTCTACTTTTTTAAGTGCCTTTTCCACCAGTTTACCTCCCTGCATTAGCTTTTTCTTATTTTCTTCCGTTTGTTCCTGGAGGAGTCGGTTGGGTGGTTCAGGTTTTTTTTTGATGGAAGGGTATTATCGTTGTGAAGGAGTGGGTAAGGCTGAATGAGGACGCCTCCCCTTTCTGTGGGTGGTTTAGAGTGAGTTTGCTTGAGAATGATGATGATGATGATGGATGAAGGTTTTCGAAGGCTCTCTTTTCCCCTCCTCCTTCTCTACATTGCCCTCCTTATTCGGCGTCCTCGTTGTTCCCCTTATTGGGTTTCAATTGTTCGTTCTCATCAGTGACCAGACTTCTCCACGGTCTTCATCTTCCATCTCCGCCTCGTTTTCCTCATCCGCTCTGCCCATGTTTTTCGAGTTCGCCACTTTCATCCCGACGTTTTCCTTGTATCGTCATTCTTCTTGTCTTCTTTATAAGGCAAGCATGCTGAAAGAAAGGTGATCGCTTAGCGAGTAATTAGCTTTGCCACTCAGGGGAAATTACAAAAAATCATACAGCAATATTCGCCATCTATCCTGACAACTGACAGAAAACTGTTGCACACACTTTTAGCGTTGTGTGGAGTTGTTTCTTTGCAATCTTGAGGTATTTTCTGGATTAATTTTGATAGTATACCTGCATATGAATTTTCATCAATACATATCTTATTTCAACTACCATTTAATGTCTACGACGCGTTTCGGCTCACAGAGCCATCATCTGGTACAAGAGCACAAGACTCGTCTTGTATCATTTGATGGCTCTATGAGCCGAAATGCGTCGTACGCATCAAAATAATTGTGAAAAAGTGCCTTTGGTTACGTTTTGTTTCATAATTTCTAACTTTCACTTCAACACGCTTGAATTAGTTGAATTTATATATGGCGGTCGAAGTGGAGAAACTCTTCGACTGACCATTATGTGATGGATGACTTAATCGGCTATTTTCGGCATGGGCATTAGATTATCAATTACTTGTTTCAGGATTAATACATTCAGGCGTATTATCTAGTATCTTAAATAAGGGTGAAAATTATATTTATCCAAATAATATGATCTTTAAGATGCTTAAATTATTTATTGAACTATTATAGTGAATTTATCCTTTTTCATTTTACGTGAAGTAACTTATGAATACACGTCCCCGGGTGTGGAGATGGAGAGAAATGTGTAATATTTGTAATCCACTCTTAGAATTTCATATAAAGACTTAGGATTTTTTGTTGTGAAATGAGATCTGATGCTTCCCCGGCGTATGCTGGTAGCGAAGGCCTTTCAGCCCTGATGAGTTTGACTCGTAGGGGAAGGTTGCCTAAATCGCACCAATTTTGAAAAAAAATTTATTAACTCAAAAATAAAACGCACTATAAGTTTATTATGCTGCTTAATATGAGGAGGAATGTCTACTTTTCTCACAATTTTTGGGGACTATCAATTCCAAGTTGAACACATGCATAAAAATTTGATTTCAAACCTCTGCAAACAGTGCGATTTATGCAACCGGTTTCCCAAATCGCACCACTGGAGGCCAAAATTAGGAAATGATGTTTCAACGACAATGAGAGACAGAGAGGCAAGTAATTTAAGGTTATTTTTAAGATCCCTTAACAGGGCAAAAATGTGCATTAAAGTACCCGTAACATAAGGAACAAAAAAGTTTAATAAGTCATATCTTTGACATTAATAATAGATGTAGTTTTTTGCTTGATGAAAAATCTGCAATAGTCGGAAAAAAATTTACAAGTCTTTTGTAAAAGTGTTCATGCTTTGAAATAGTCATTTCACGGCAGCATTTTTAATACTACTTACATCGCACAGGTGCAGAGAGAGAGACGTGGTGCGATTTGGGACCGCCATTTTATATTAAATCATTTCCACTGCTTAAACACGTGATCATACCACGCTGTTAATAGCACTAAATGGAACACAATAGACTTTAAAAATATAATCAGCAGCTAAAACTATATAAATACAACTTATTTGTTTTCAATATTCATGTAAAAAGACGAAAGAAATAGCAGAAGAGACCCTTATTTTCTTAATACTAACGCACCTGACTTGTCACTACACTGGTGGTCACATAGGTGACGAATGCTTCGTGTTATTTGGGGGGCCGCTTCATCTGGCCCAATTGTGCGGGTCCTTAAGTTTCCTCCTAATTGACCTGAATTTACGGCGAAGGTATTCAACTTCCTTGTCGAAGAATGTGTAGAATGATTGAAGACTTCTCCAGAGTAGGACTTCAGCGTAATTTATTTGGGTTGCTCTGAGGATTGAATGTAGCACGTGAATGCTCGAAAACCCAGGTTACCTTGACATATATTTGTCGTTGCTATGATCCTTTTCAAATATCTTCTCGACTGGCCCAATCGTGTAAGCTCGGAATGTTTCGAGCGGCGTCGCGGCAGGAGGTGGGACCTAAGACACTAGGGATGAGGGATGGGGAGAGAGAGAGAGGGAGAGGTGGGCGTTGCCATGTTTTCTCAAATGGCTTTGTCAGTGCACGGAAATAGAAGACTGTCTCTAAAGCCCTCTTCCCACTTGGCAACACAGCTAACTTACTAACGAAGAGTGCACCACGAAGGTCTGAAAGCGACAATATCCCGTAGGCTAGCCTCCACCTTTCATATTTTGGTTGGTTTTCAGGAAGTCATGTGCCTTCCCCCGAAAAAAAACTTGGGCCTACCTCTCAATTGCAAAGACATATGAAATTAACTATAGTTGTGGATAAGCGACCAGCCGATTTGAAGATGTGCTTATATACAGGGAGTTTCAGTAGGAGTCTGCAATACTTCAGGAGGTGGTATGGGAGAAGATTTTAGGCATTTTTTGCCTATAAATTAATCTTCGAACTTAATTAAACGAGAGCCTTAGCGACCATCAACAATGTATTAGCACAATCTCACCCATTTTGAGATGAATTGTTTCAGACAATTATGATCGCTCATTTTCGTCCAACCTTAATTATTTAATGTAATTAACAATACAGAGTATTAAATAAAATATCGAAAGGGCTGGATACCCAAGAAATACCGTTTTTCATGGAAACTACTAAGTGCGTCCAAAATAATGTTTGCGTTGCCGCAGCTCAGTAACTGCGGAGTCGTATTAATTGCGATTCATTACCCACCATTAGTTTATTCATAATATGCAAATTGTGTGGCACAGAGCTCAGGGAAACATGTTTATGGACGATAAATGCTTTCACATGTCTCCCATACCACCTCCTAAAGTATAGCAGATCCCTCTTTAAACACCGTGTATGTTATGCTCATACGTTGTGGTGCATGGATATCCGGATTCAGTGCATTTTCGTATTCGTATATATATATTTTCATAGCCATGCTCTTTGACGCTGCTAGCTGTCCTTGGTGGTTCGAGCTTTGCAAAGGAAGCGAAGTTATATCCCTTTCCCTGCGCACCGTGCACTAATGCATTTACAGTGCGCGTACACACAATCAGGTTCGCTTCCGCGAGAGTATTATCCTCAACGCGTTCTCCCAGCGAGAGCTTGAATTGGTTACCACCACCATCGAGAGGAGGAGTTGAGCGAAGACTTGGGATGAAGAGAGAAACTTTTTATTTTTTTTTCAAAATTATTTTTCGAAGCGCGGAAAAGTTCGGTTGGGCGTCGGATTGGTGGGGGTGGAAATTTGCTCGGCTAAGTGGAACGTGTGGCGAAAGTGGAATTGTGTGGACTCCTTCATTTCGTGCATGTACGTAGGGAATACATACGCCATCTGTATACACTGCTGCCGTACCCTCGTTACGTGGCGAAGTGTGGTAAGAGGGGTTTTGTGGGGGAAATCATTAAGGCCCATTCTTCGCTCGGGAGATTTATCATTATTATTTTTTTTATTCCCTCCGAGAAGAATTGTGTTCTTTAATATCCTAAACACTAAACCTTTTCTTCTTTTCTCCGCTCTCCTCAAATTCCGTTCTCTCTTTCTCACTCTTGGTTTATTCCCGGGGACAATAATTCTGCTCCACCCCTACTCCTCCCCGCACTGAGAATATATATATCCACCCAGCACCACGGTGCATATATCTTTCTGTTTTTTTTTTTAATTCTCATCCCACCATCTCGTGTTTTCTGCACTCGGCTCTTTCTCCCAGGGTTTGCGTTTTTTATTATGAATACGTGCATTTCTGATGCAATTAGGGTGCCTTGTTTTTTTTTGCGCGTTTCTTCCTGGATTGCGGCGTTGCTGGGATCTTTTGCCTCGGTTTGCGGGAGGGGTGGTTGTAGGTTTTTACGTGTGGGAGAAGTCCCTCTCATTTGTACAGGAACTCTCTCCCGCACCGTTCGTTACCTTGGGTTTATTTCTCTCCCTCCCTCTCTCGTTTTCCCTCGCTAAACGGGCGGGTTTATGCCAGTTTCGAACTATTTGAGTGTTGTGGATGAGGTGGAGAGAGAAAAAATATGTACGCCCGTCTCCCCTCGTCTTTCACTTCTCCCGAGTCCTCTTTTTCTTTTGTTTTCGATGGCCTGTATTTTTAAGAATACTCTTGCGTCGCTACTTGTATTCGCGCGGAGTTGAATAAGAGTTGGAGTGAGGAAGGGGATTATCCTTGGGATTTTCTTCATTCCCTTACGAAGAGAAAAGATTTCATTTAATGCGTGTTAATTCTAATTTGGGATTTTAAAATATTTGCGCGTTCGCAGTCGTGTTTTTGATACGCACGGTTTTTGTGTGGCTTTATTTCTTTTGTGCCCTGTGATCGATTTGTTTTTTTTTCTTTCTTGCACTGCCTGCGAAGCATGTGGATTTAATGCATAGTTGAAGTAGCTGTGCCATTTCAGTATTTTGATGGCTTTGCCAATTATGCTGGACCTCATTACTTCATTTTGCGACTGGTCTCTTGCTAAATACACCAAAGGATGTTAGCCAGTTACACCACCAAGCCAGTTAACACACCTGACCGGCAATCGGGAGATCCGGGTTCGAATCCCGGCTAAGTCAAATATTTTATTCATGGCGAACTTCGTCCTTTGGTGTATTTATCTTTGCACCCGTGCGCGTGACTGCGTACTTGTTTCTTCAGTGCTTTGGTCTCTTGCTATTAAACGGATTGGGAATCTAACTCTGACACCGAACTGTCTGCAATATCGCAAATTATGTCAGCTCTTACTCCCTTATTGCAAAGACCGAAGGGAATCCGACTTGGAAGTATTGTCTTTAAAAATTTCACCGTAGTATACTTCTGTCTTACTGTGTCGAGACCTTTACTGGAAACGTTTGGATGTCGTATTGCAAATTTTCTTGTTTTTAATTGAATGCATTATAAATTTTTAATAAATGTATTTAGTTTCTCTTTTTTTGAAATGGGATAAATCTCGTCACTATCCTCACCTTAGGTGGAAAGAGTTTTAAATTTCGCGGGTGTATTAGCGAGAAATCTTTTTAGGAGCTTGTGCTAAGAGTGAAAAAGTATTTTTAATTATGGTGTGTTATCGGTTTCCTATTTCACTTATACCTCAGATTGATCCGATGTATTTTACCTCCTGCTATTGGCTAAAGAATTCTTTATTCTATTCTATTGATTGAGTTTTTTCGTCATATCACCTCGTCACCTGCGTAGTTTTCGTAACTAATTCCTCTGTCTGTCTCTCTGCCCCACTACTTTTCTCAAGTCTTCAATAAAAAAAATTCTAACGCCTTGTGTTTTTTCTTTTGCAGCAGTTACAAGAGGTGAAGGAAGAGGCCGGATTAGCCAATGAAGCCGTCAGGTAAGCATTTCCTCGCTTCTGTTACTCCCTCAACGAAGTTAGCTCTCCCTCTCCATTAAAAGTGTTTTCTTTTCCTACAATCGAACTCTCCAATATTATGAGAATCTTCATTTTCCTTCGTTAACCTGTCTTATTGTTTGGGGTTTACAATTTAAAGTAACGATGTTTATTGCAACTTTTAGGTTTTTGTTTTAAGGAATCACATGCTCTCTATGTTAAATTTATTCATTGTTTTTGTTTAAAAGGATTAACTATTCAATGTGTCGGTATATCTGTTACACTCATTGATTCATGAATCGCTTGGTGGAAGCAGGTTTCTAGTCTTAATCTCTACTCAATGAAGTTTTGCTGTATTCATATTTCACCATACGCTGTTCTTATTAGGAAACTACATAAATTCATTAGCAAAGCAAAAGTTTTTTAATGGATATATTTTTATTCTTTTAAAAATGTTGGATTGATATTGATATCAGCAAGCTGTCGTTGGTACCTACTCCACTTTTTGTTTGGTACTCCAAAAGCACCGAAATTTGAGGAAACGATCTTGGGGGGATGCCATCCGTGCAAAACTGGTTATATTTTACAGAGAACGTATTTATATAAAAAAAAGCTGGATCAGTTGTATGATAGGTTACATAAAAATGCATTTGAAGGGTTCGTTGCTTCAAATGAAAACTTGCGGTGCATACGCTAAGGGTGTACGACTGGCACCACAAACTCAATACATTGTTGTTGTATTTATATGTCGCCATATGCTTTTCTTTCCAGTAAATTTTATATTAATGTATATTTATGTTTACTACTAGTCGGACATAATAATTCTAATGTGCGATGTTAAAAAATCTTAACCACTTTTGACACCAATTGTCTAGCGCTGACGATATGAAAAAATGTGGATTGTTCCTTCTGTTTTAATTTCCCATGTTGCGACTTGTGAACATTTGCCTCAATTTTTTATAAAATTATCCTAAATATGACTTATCCATGCTCTTTTATTTAATAATCCAATCAGGGATCGATATTTGACGAAATCCCGCGCTCTTAATACGAGCAGTACATTTTACTAGTTAAGGTTTGAATCAATTTGAGTGTATCTATAATTTATTTTTTTATTCATTATAAATCGATGGGGAAAATGCAAATTATCAATTGCTATAACTTGAATGAAAAAGTACCTGTAAATCTGAGTCTTGATCGAATGGTGTGGATATGCATCTTTAAAGGCTGACTTGTAATTCTTATTTTTATAAATAATATTTCTTTAACTCCGAAGGTTTTGACGTAAACTTATCCAACGAAGAAGAACTCTACCCCTTGATTGTCGGCGTCAAAACATTTAGTGTTTTTTCCAGTCACGTGAATCGGTCCAAATGGAATCGAGGTTTGACTTTCTTCCATCGTAAGAGGCCGTATTGTTATTGATTTTGCACAAAATGTCAATTTTGAACTCTGAACGTTTCGCAGTGGACATCGGGTGGAAAACGCCTCTACTTCGCGATGTCTGACGTCGAAACGCTCGGTGTTTTCAGATAAATTCTTTGCCAGAGTTTCTCAAATTGGTAAAAATGTTCGAATGGAATCGAGGTTTAACTGACTCACGGAGGGTGCGAACGTTCTAATCTCGTCTCTCTTTTCTTTGTCTTCATTCTTCAACTCTCTCTCCCCCGGAAGTTTCCTTGGTCCACGATTTAGAAGATTAGAAGTAACGCTCTCGATGTATTTCTGATCAGTTCCTTGCAAAATTATTTGTCCCTGTGTTTTTCAAATCGGTAAAAATGCTCGAATGGAATCGAGGTCTAGCTTACACGCGGAGGGTGCGAATGTTCAAAACTCGTCTCTCTTTCCTTTTTTTCCATTCTTCAACTCTCTCACTCCGCGACGCTTTTCGTGGTCCACGATTTGGAAGATGATTTTTTCATCATCGTCAACGTCCCAATTAATTTTTTTTCTTACCGATTTGGCGGATTCACTCGCAGTTTTCCCTTCCAAAATCTGCTCTCAATGGACGCTCTTCATTAGTTTCCCCTGGTGATCACCTTCTTTCGTTCGTCGCTTCTACGGTTGGTGGCGTCATCAGCGGCCGGAACCCGCGCTTTTTTCTCCCCCGTGGTCTTCATCCCTCTCCCGCACCCCGCAGAAGAGCCTCGTCGAGAAAATCCGCTCGAAGCGAAATGGTTGGGATTATAAGAGCGATGTGATTGCGTTTTGATTCTCAGATGATTACTGACAAGTCTGAGCGAATCTCATACCTCTTTAATATAGATATATTCGCGATCGATATACTATTGAAGCCGCTCGTCCGTAATCGATTGGGTACTTAAATGCTTCGCAGTGGGTTCCAATATTTTTTTTTGAAGTCTGTGTTTGATTACAAATGAAAAGATTACAGCATGATAGACTATGTTCTTATGAGCGTGTGAAGGTGGACGTGCTAAGGATGCAGACGGTAAACCTCGAGTGATTTATGTCGCTATCACTCGCCATATCAGTTGAAGGATTAAGCTTTTTATGTCACATTACAAATGTGTAGAAGCGGGGATTTCACGATATTGAGAACGGTGATGGCCTCGTGATAATCAGCGATAGATTTTTATCGTATTTCTGTTATATTTTTTGCATTTTTTTATTTCTCAGGTTTGGCATTTTTTGATGCCGAAAGTATTGCAACTATACCATAAGGCCGTTTTACACGGGGCACGGAATTGCGCGAATGCATGAACGAAATTAGAACAGGGGCTATTCTGCCATCTCACGTCCACGCATTCTCGCATGTGTTCTAGCAATTCACCGCTTTACACGACGCAATTTTGACTGCACCTTCGTACACACGTCAGATTGTGCAAGTACGTGGCCCGTGTAAAACGGCCTATAGACTCGGAAAAGTTGTTATTGTGAAATTGTTTGAATTTTCACTCACTTCCTAGTTTTCAAAGCTAGTAATAGGGGACAGATTAAAATAGAGAGTGGAAAAGTAAACCATTGAAAAGTGTCAGAGTAGAAAGAAGTTGGAAAACTGATGGAACTTTTAGACATTTACTTGCTGATGATACACCGAGAAAGTCGTAAGACTTTTTTGATAGAGACAGTTTCTGGCACTTACCGTCGTGAGAACACAATTGACGAAGGTGGTCAAGAGAGAAAATAATCAGAACGTAATCGAGATTAATGTCTAACACAGAACACATTTAACATCGTCAAGAAATTACATATACAATAACTAAGATCCGTTGTGCGAATCTTGTCGTCTCCCTGTCGGAACTTGCTTTACGTTGCTCGCGCCGCGCTTGCTGTCATGGAAAAGAGAGAAATCCCAACAGGCGAAGGAATCTAACGCAACGGAAGGAAAGTTATGTCCCCTTGGAATGGTTTGGAAGACTCTTTTGGTGGTGGCGTGATCGTCGGACTTCGAATCTCGTGATACGTGGAAACAAAGTTTGAGGGGAGACTGTGGCTTCAAGTTGTTCATAAATTTCTACTCTTTATAGTGCAGAAATGAAAGACTTATGATCATTTTCTGATTCTTTGCTTGCGGCATTGTATTAACGAATCCTTGATGGTATTAAAAACTGCTATACATGTGTAAAAACATTGCGACCTTCATGGATCGGCTGATTTTAATTTGTTTTTTCAGTATGTTTTTATATCGGCGTATCTAAAATCTACGTCGAAGTTGGTATAATATCTGAAAATTGAGAGCACTTTTGCAGTTTTCTACCTAAATTATTGTGCGCTTTGCGTGTTTTATTTAGAAGTCGCTGCTGGAGTAAAATTAAAAATATTGGTGTCCGACGGAAAGATGAAAATTTGAAATTATGCCATGAGCGTCATCAGATGAACGTGTGTTAGATATAATGGCTGATTCTAGTGATTTTGTCGCTTTACTTAATCTTTTTGTGATGGATTCATTTCCATGTTCCCTGTATTTGCTATTGGATGGTATGGTATTTGGAGGAGGCGACCGACGGCTGAGGTCATTTGCGCCTTGAGAGAATGGTGGTGAGGGAAGGGTGGCGAGAAACCCGGCGTCGGAATTAGCCTGCTCATAATGAATGGTACCTACGGTACTACGGCTTGACGTCCCATCCGACGGAAGGAGAGCTACACTAGAAGTGTCCTCTACTAAGCATTCAAGTAGGGATCGGGCAGTCTCTAAAAATCACTGCCACTGCCGGGATTTGAATCCGGACCATCTATATGGATAGCCAGCGCTCTGACCACCACACCAACACCTAGAGGATTATTTCATAACACTGAAAACTGTTGTATATTTAATAAATACGCGACATTTGCTGACCGGATGCATGAAATTTTGAATCGGATTGATTTTTTTCATGTTTTCGTTGGTGGCTATGACTTACATATTTCCCTTTTGGTGAAAAAAGCACGTTATTCACCAAGTAATGGGCTAATATGTGATGGTGTATATGGGGATGGATGAATAATACAGTTGAAAATTCAGAATCTTACTCTCTTTTAAATATTATTTTGAATTCAATAATTTGAAACTATTTTGAGTGACATTTAATTTAACTTCTTGCCATGAATAGGTATGCTACTTTACGTAAAATACATTGAAAAGGTAAACATGGAAGCAACAGCTCTCGTATTTCCAAAAATATACTTGAAGAATTTTCATCGCAAGTTCTTGTGAAGTGGACTGGTGCCATTTTGGAATCTATGGGTTCTTTCATGATATCATGGAATTTATAAGTGAAAGTAGCGAACGTTGACTGCAGGATTTGATTTATGTATATTTTGTTTGGTGCAGAGGGCAAATAGAGATGATGATTTAATGTTTTGTAGATCCAACTTGTCTCTGTTTTATGGTAAATTTTTTAAAATCGTAGAATAGAACTACCCATCGCCGTCACCATTGAACATGAAAAAAGTGAGCAGTCGAATAAAAATAATGTAAATGAGTCAAATAAGGTTAAAAAAACATGATAGTTGAAAAGTCTTCTAAAATTATTATGACTCGTGGAGAAAAAATAAATATGTCGGTTTGAACTCTAGAAACCAGCGATCTCTTGATGTAGAGTTCATTACGCTAATTGCTTCAGTACACTTTCAGGCAACGCTAATTGGCTGGGGAACAATTACGATAAGTGGACTGATTTTAAAATGTATAAATAATTCATTGCAGTGAAACAAATAGGAGTGGACCGAACTGCAGTTAAATTGCCATTTTTATTTTCCTTCTGCACCGAGCAAAACATTCAAATCGCGAAGTCAATATTCGTAGCCTTCCCTTGTTAGTTGTTGGAAATTTAATTCTGTGGAAATGGTTCATTGATGTGTCGGAAGGTTATAATTGTCTGGATAAACTTGCATTGTGGAAGTCAGATATCGGTGACATTTTAAGAAATGTAGGTAACGGAATGGGCGAAGTGGTATCTATGATTCTCCTTTGGAATTGAAGGAGTGGAGAAAAGGAATAAAGAGTATGGACCGCGGAGTGAAGCTCTCTCCCTTCGTTTCCCACTGCCTCGCGGCAAACCTTAAGCCTTTAGGAGAGCTCGACCAAACACACTTTTGTTCTCCACTTCTCGCGCATTCTTTGCCGTTGCATACCTTCGGTCTCGTTTCCAGAAACACCTTATTGTTCTAGTTGTGCTCTTCTCTGATAGTTCGATAGAACTCGTCTGTAAGGCATGGGTAGCGTCGCATGGGTCAACATTTTGAGAGGAAAAATATGATATGGAAATATGTGACCGGTGAATTACGTTGAGAGAATAACTGGAGATTTTCAATAGTGGATTAAATAAATCTAAAAAAATAAAAGAAATGTAATCAATGATTAGTGGATTAAATTTACTTAGTTGGAATGCATCGATATTTTTATCAGTAAAATATAAATTTGGCTTCTTTTTTGTAATTTTTATTTATTGTAGTAGCCGGTATGTTAAAATGCTATCATAAAAAATCGATGTTAAAAAATGGAAAAGATTTTTTTCAAGATCGTGACCAATTTTGTGTTACATCCGGCCAAAAATAATTAAAGAACTAATATCTCTAAAAACTCTTACCTAGAGTATTATGATATAGATGATGGCTATAAGTACCACGAAAACGTTACGTCAGCCCATGTTTGATCTCTATGTTATGTTTTAGAAATTAAGAAATCGTAAAAGCTATAGGAACAGGATAGACATAGTGGAATGACATCCTGAAAGTATTGAAAGAACAGAGAGATGGCACTTTCCCACAGGTTTATTATTGAAAGTACGACGCGCTTTTACCGTCGGGTCATTTCAAGTCAGATGTGGTTAGAATGATAAACAAAGATGTCTAACTGCCCACTAATTTTATTTTTACAGATTACAACATGTGTTTCGATGGCTACAAATTCATAATCAGATACTGAGTAATGGTTGAAATGTTTGAAATCGAAATGTAAATTGAAATGGAAATTGTGTAGCAATCAATAGCGATTATGTGGTGATTGTGCTAGAAGTATCTGATGGTCGAAACATGTTTGTTGTAGGCTGTTAAAATAAAATAAGTGGGCATTCAGATATCTTTATTTATCATTCTAGCCACAGTAAGCTATTAAAATAAAATTTATGGTCAGTATGATATCTTTGTTTATCATTCGCTATTTTGTTCCACACCATCTCTCCGCAAAAAGTTGACTTGATGCGGCTAGAATGTCTGAGCCGGTTACGGAATAGCGCCACCAACTCCTCCGCGTCTTCGCCACCTCCCTCGCGCGTAGATAATAGACCGTCGCTGGGGGATTGTCTCCGCGCCCGAGTCACATAATCGCCGTCGAGTGGGCTTTGGATCTCCCTCTCTTCACACGGCGGCGCCGGGTGCGGTCGGCTGCCGCGCCCCGTGTGCTGTGTGTGTGGGTGTGGGCGCTGTGTTGGCCTTCTGGTGGCGCTGCTCCCACTCCCTCTCTACCGGTGCCGCTCCGGATGCCGGGGGAGGAAAAACCCTGGGAGGGAGAAAGGGTTAAAAGGAGTTTTGGCGTGTGGTGTGGAGCGGGTGCAATCAGTCCGGGGCAGCGCCACACAGAGCTACCAAGAGGAGCACAAATATTGCCCGGCGGAAAGCGCTTAGCCGAGTCAGAGTCTCGACCCAAATACGACCTCTTTTTTTTTCTCTCTCCATCCACCCACGAGGTCTCTTTCTCCTGCCCACCTCCCAACACCCCTCCTCGTTCGCCAAGCAAGCAGAGAAAGAAGCACCCGTGCAAATATTCCACCTTCAACCCTATCTCCTTCGCGCCGTATCCTCTTTCTGTCCCTTCCACCGTTGCATACCTTTAGATCCCTGCTTTTTTTTGCCCTCCGAATGAAAGGTTTTGTTGTTGCCTTTTTATTTTACCTTCCTGTCGGTTTTATGTCTGTCCTCTTCCATGGCTGCGAGGTGACCATGAGGTAAGGTGGGAGGCGATGGACAGCGTTGCCAAATTTGCGATTTGTCTTATATTTGATGATAGTTTCAGCGTCAGCATTTTCTGCTGGTATGGTGCTTGTAATATTGAATTGCTATGTGCAATAGGATTATTTTTCAAAGTTATTTAAACTTTATTTCTAAAAGGAATGTGTCGAAAAACAGTAGGGTGAAGTGATATTTAAGCAGTTACGCCTTTGTGCCAGTGCAAATCAATGATTTGTCGTCATTTTTCATTGAAAATTATGTCTTGCCTAGAATATATTAGTTACCGTGGGATGGGGCTGGCGTGCAAGTACCTTCAACCCTATCTTCTTTGCACCGTAGCCTCTTTCTACACCGCCCACCACTGCCTACCTTTAGATCCCTGCTTTTTCTGCCCTCCGAATGAAAGGCTTTGTTGTTGTTTTTTTTTATTTTACCTTCCTATCGGTTTTATGTCTTGCCTCTTTCATAGTTGCGTGGAGACCATGACGTAGGATGGGAGGCGATGGACAACGTTGCCAAATTTGAGAATTAAATTTGTGGATTGTATTGCCGTAAGCAATAGTAAAGCTGCTGATATGTATCTACTTTCGGCGTTATGTTGCAACAGCATCTGTTGCTTGTAGTGTACTAACAATCTTGAATAGCGGTGAATAGTAAGCTTATTTCTCAAAGTCTTTGAATGTTATTTTAGAAATCGAAGTCGATATTACTCACACTCACCCACCCCTGTAGCCACTGAAATCCTAGTCGATTTTTGAAGAATTAAAAAAAAAATTATTCTAATTCCCAAACCACCGAATACAGCT
This sequence comes from Ischnura elegans, assembly GCF_921293095.1. NCBI lineage: Eukaryota > Metazoa > Arthropoda > Insecta > Odonata > Coenagrionidae > Ischnura > Ischnura elegans. The sequence continues at coordinate 37,587,790 of NC_060249.1, read as the reverse complement.
CATATTGGCCATTTTATATCGGGGTATTCAACAAATTCAACAATTACACGTACACGAACAACCATGCCATGGATAGGGGAACCTACCTAGGCAGGACTCGAACCCGCGACCTCTTGTTAGGCAGGCGAGGACTTTACCCCGCCGCCACCGAGGGCATTTGAATTTTATGATTCAATGACAAATTTATATAACAAATAAAAAATGGAAAGCTGACGTGGTACGTCGGTGAAAGTTATGTTTAGGCTGTTTTTTTGAGCCAATCCTAGGTTTATTGTTATATTTCATTGAAGTTTGTGCCTTTCCGCTTCTAGAACAGCGATAGAGGCAATTTGTATGTTTATAGGTTTTTTACCGTTATCAGTGATTTTCATTGTGGGAACATATGTAGGTGCTTCCGCATGTAAACATTTTTCTTCTGATAAATGTATTAAGGTTTGTGATAATAGTGATGTGTTGATGAAAGCCTAGTATACTTCACTCATAAATCTGCACTTTGAAAGTACCACAATAAAAGATGAAATGAATCAATCCAGGATTTATGTTACGGATAAAATCTTGAGCCTTCAATGACTAATTACAATTTTTAGTTGGAATTTTGGGGCTTGATTGCATAAAATTGCTTTCAAGTTGTGCAGTGATCGATCTACTTTGAATTTGTTATTATGTGCTTAGAAGTGACTTTTACGGAGAGGAATTATCTTGTGAGGCGCCGCGGCCGGGCGCCGCGGTAATCAACGTTTCAAATCTATTTACATCGGTGTTTCCATTCTATGTGGTAAATTTTTGCAAATTGAGCCAATTGGATAGCTATATAGGAGTCTTGAAGATGTGGATAGTTCGAAGCGAGAGGGAGGATATGAATCCAAGCAGCGCACCTTACACTTTGCCAGTGATTTTACGAATAGGTACACACTTACTTGCTTTTCTAACTCATTTCTCAACGGCTCAAATAAGTATCTTGCCAAAATTGTTCTGTGAAATCATAACCCCAAACTTTTTTTTTCTAATTATGGCCACCTTTTATAGATTTGACCCCTCTGTGCGCCATTAAAGACTTAAATCATTTTGTGCCGTGTGTGTATACTACTCCGAATTGTAGTTGGAACTACGTACGCTGTATCACCTAGCTGGAGTACTTAACGTTGAGAAATTATCTCATGTGCGTAGAGCCCTGTCAGAGGCCGCAATTATTTCTGTGAAATGAGTACATTTTTTTTCGAGCTTAATTTCAATTTCTTGGTTTAATCCCCGAAAAAAAGGGTTGAAAGGTTGTCCGTGACGAAGGGATGAGCCAGGAGTTTTGGCAACGTTGTGGTGTGTGTGTGTTCTGAGGGAAGGAACCCGAGAGGATTTTTCGGAGTGATGAGAGTCAGCTTCATCCTCTTATTGCGCCTCACTCTCGGCCAAGAAGTCGGATGTCTGGGGGAGAGCGGGGGAAGGGGGTGGTCGTTGGAAGACCCTCCCGCTCCCTTCCCGTTGGGGGTAAGAAGAAAGAGCAGACAGACTTCCTTCGGCTCATTGTTTCCCTACTCCCATTTTCCCCTCATTTCACTTCTTTTGTCCGCCAACATCTTCATTTTATCTCTGCTCCGTATCCCTTTTGGCGTGAGAAAATGTTTATAATACTTTCTAGTCTTATATTCTCTTGCTTGTTAAGAATAGTGATTTCTGTCTTTGTTAAGCGAATTCCTACTTTTACAACATTTTACCGGGTATGGCAGGTTTTAGATGTAGTATTTTGCGAGTGAAGCCCTCTTCTCTCGAATCGGACTTCCCTCTTAAATTCTCGACATGGCCTTACTCTCTTTCATTCTGTATACATATAAATCCTATCCTCTTCCTACCCCTCCCTTCCTACCAAACGAATTTTGTTGATGTTTTATTGCTGGCAACGAATAGCGATTTAGTACTTTTTTTAGACTTGTGCCCACTGGTGTTTTTTTTATATTCTACCGGTGAAGTTGGATTTACGTGGAACGTTTTGCGAACCTGACTCCCCTCCCAAATCGGACATCCTTTCCCGCTCGAAAGAAGACGTGGACACTCCCTTTCATTCTGTCAAAAAATTGTATTCTCTTCCTCCCCCTCCACCGCTAACCTATTATTCTTCCTTTTGACTCTTTTTTTTAACATCTCCTCTGTCAATGGTCGTTCCACCCAAACCCTCCCATCTACTCCATACCTCATCTAGAAGCTTCCTCTCCTCGCCCACCATTTTGAGCACTTCGTCGTTCCTCTTCCTTAGCTTACTTTACCCTCTCCATTTTTCTTTTCACCCTCATCTTCAAATAACTTTAAGTATCTCACACTTTTGAGTGTATTTATGGAAATAAATATTAAGAAATAATTCGCTACTATTCCCTCCATTGGAGTGAAGTTGTGAGGAACTTACATCTCGAATTTCTTAATTTAAGTATACCATCAAATTTTCATAAGTTAGTTGAGGCCAAACTTTTATGTTTGCCATTGCATACAATCCCAAATCGATTACAAAATTTCAAACGTATAAACCAATTAATTCGACAGTCTTTGATGCTACGGGTGGCGTAATCATTTTTTAAATCATGAAATTCGTAAGCCTCTAGCAATAGTATTTTATTTATTCTTCACTAGCCTTTTATCCTGTTAAAAGTGCCTCTGACTCCTTAAATTCGCCAATGGGAGTAATCATTCGAACCAAGAATTATTTTATGGAATAAAATATTTAGCGTACAATAATGAATCAAAATTTTTAGTTGGAATTTAGGGGCTCATAGTTGTGTAAAAATGTCTTCTAGGTGCATAGTGATCGATCCACTAATTTTTGTTTCGAGCAGGATTAGGTGACCAATGGTAAGAAGGGTTGAAGTGCGTCTGAATATGCAATGTTTTCAAATTTGACGCCATTCGTTGAGGCCCTTTGTGATCGTTCTGGTAGTGCAATTTTATTTACTTCGCTCTACGGTGAAGCCATTGCAGTATTTTCAGTAATGGTTTCACATTCATAATTGTGGTTGATTGTAGATGTAGAATCTACATTTTCAAAGCCACGAATAATGTAGATCGTGGATGTTATGGTGGGATTTTGCCAGTCACGCGCAGGTAATGTATATCTTATCCTCACTTTTTTTAACCTTCGCATCTTCCAGCGACGCTCCAAAAGAGTGGTTAAAGCTATCTTTTCCTCCGAGTTCTTGAAAAACGTATCTCCATCCATTCGATTCGTGCTCCCCATCGTCCTTTCATCTGCCTCCATCTCTGCTCACGCCATTCCCAGGGCTGAGAGTCGGGAGGCGCCCCCGGCTTTTCACTCCTCCCCTCGCGTTGTCAAGTGCTTCGATCGGAAGTGTGTCGTCTTGCCACCGTACCTGTGCCCTCCCTTCCTCTCAGGATGCCTCGCTTCGCGTCCACAATGCACGGGTTGCGAATAGCATAGCGCATCAATCTCGGCGACCCTTCCACCGCGTGATATAATGGGTGCTGTTCGAAAAGTAAAAAAAAATCCCTGTCCTTAAGATTCCTCGCTGTTACGATTAGTATGCCAACTTTTGCTCCAAGGATCGCTTTTAAGGGATGGCTCCTTGCCATCTTTGCCATTTGCTGTTGTACCTAAGTTTTCATTTTTCACTCCTGGTGATTCATTTTTTGCGTTCAAAAACTCTAGGTGTTACTAGGTGCATAGATATTTATGTTTTTACGAAATCTGAAGCATAAAATAACAAATAATATTTATTACGCGATGGGGTTTTGCCCATTATAAGGATGATCAATAGGCATCAGAAGTCAGTCGCTACGTGAAATATGAAGTAATACAGTAATTGGCATTACTGTAATTTTACCTGAAGGTAAAGTAACTCAGTAGAAGTTAAATCTTTGCTCTTTCCACTTGTTCATTTATTTTGCCCGAACATGGTTTCGTTTGAGCGTAACATTGAATGATAATTTGTTGCTGAAGTGGTGGTAATTGCTCACATGATAAAATAAATGGTTTCGGCGTGATTTTGTGAAAACTACTGCATGATAATATAGGATCTTGGAAAGATAAATAATACATTTTATAAGTAAATGTAATTATGGATTCCCAAGTTAGAAATGAAGTTATAAAAATTTAGGCCAAGACCACTGTATTTATACACAATTTTTTCCTCATTAATATAAGTGAAAGTAAATCATCGCCTATAATTTAATTCTATTCATAGCGAAATGTATTGCGTGTCCCCTTGAACCTGGGCGAACGAATTACATTTCATAAATGTTTGTGGACCAGCTGTTCTCATCTTTGACCAAAACAAATGATCGCGGCTATTTCACATCCCTGTGCTGCGTTGTGTTTTCTTTGTCTTTGTCTCATTGCCGTAAAGCAACAACCTAAATTTTTAGCGGATTTTATAACTTGATCCTAAATTTGCAATGAAAATCTGCCAGCAACATCATTTAGCCATCCTTTTCATGTTCATTTCAATCAAAACTATGGTCAAATACACCGTTGCCTATCAATTAATTATTTACGACGGAATATTCTTCGTTCGCTCGGGTTGAATGTGTGAAGCAGCCAGGTACCACCTTCCCGCGAAACAAATGCTCGTGGCTACCCGACGTTCCTGAACGGTGGTCTGAGTGTGTCTCGCCATTGTCTCACCGCCCTTGCGCCAACATTCTCCCCCCCTCCTCCCTCTTTATATCAACGAATTCGGAGGGAGGCGAGCGAGACGGCAAGCGATGGTGGGCGTTGGTGGGGAGGCGCGAGAATCACACGCCCCCGGATCCAAAGGACAAATAACGAAACGTTGCTTCGGCTGAAAACCCCCGAAAAAATAGGGAAGGTGGAGGCTTTTCGGCTGAAAGAAGGGTGGAACGGGCAGGAGAAGAACAAAGATCTTCGGTCAGCTTTTGTCAGGCAGAATCCGGATTTTCGCTGCCGTCTATACTTCCATTGCCAAAAAACTGCGTGGGCTAGGGAAGCCAAAAAGGGTCTCTCCGGGCTTGGGAAGGTTCCTTTTTTTATATTTCGGCAGCTCCGTTGTAGCGGCTTGTTCGGGACGGTGTGTTGTGAGGATAGCATTGAAGGAATAGGACGGGTTGTTAAACGTGGCTGGTTCGGTTTGAGAGGCTTTAAAAACGTTTCGAGTTGGAGGAAGGTAAAAGAAATATTCTCTGGAGGCTGCACCTCCCACTCGTTAAAATTTCCTTTTGGTCAAGTTTTACGTTTTTTTTAAAGGCTGAAATTTTTTCTGTGGCAGTCGAAAGGTAAGGTTTTGGGGGAGCAGTAGGGGGAAGTCTCGCTTGTAGTCGGGATAAGGATGTGAGAAGACGTTACGTAAGGAGGGATTAACAATATTTTTTCTCCGCTTCCCTACTCGTCAATTTTTTTTTGCTCCGGATGGGAAGGAAGCCGGAAAGACTTGGTTGGTGAAACGTGGAAGATTCTTTGGTGTGCACAATCCGTGTGAGATTGTGTGATCGCCCGGAAAATACACCGTGGACTAAGGGATTACACCAGAATCGCCACCTTTTTAAAGGACGTTTCAAGAAAAGAAATAAATGTTCATCCTTGAAAAGACATATTCATTCTCTTTCTTTTACGTTTCATTTGTGGAGGAGCTTGACATGTATTTCTGTCAGAATTATGGAATTTTCTACTTTTTATTTTGTAAGCAGCATGTAGCACCTTCTTGGATTTATTTAGTGCTTGATCTCTATGTTTTTCATTGTTGGATCTGATAGAAAGTGCTAAAATAAAATGACGCGTATTTTTCTTTTTTTACCGGCTGTAAACTTTTCGAGTTGTGGTCTGCAAAACACTGATGTACGAAACTACTCTCCACAAGAAATGCCTTCTGAGCTGTAACGATATATGAATATTCTGGTACCTTCTTTTTGATCACCATTACTTTATAAAATTGCCTCAATAATGAAAGTCTTGAATGGTCCTCTGCCTGTACTGCGAGATATGATTTTAGGACTTCTACCAATGAGGTGATTTTAGTTTATCTTTAGTTTTGAGTGTAGTTAAAACCACCAACAATCCTTTGTTGTTTTCTAGCCGCGACGTCCTCACATACTTCTTCTCGTCTTTTTCTCTCATTTTAGTCCTTACTTTACGTTTTTATAGTCTTTTATTCAAAATAATCTCCAGCCTTGGGCAGCTAAATTTAGTTTTCCTCTGGAAATATGTCGCTTATAATCTAAGCTCAAAATACTTCTCTATTTATTGCGTTTTTGTAGTTTGTCTTTTCTAAAAATCTGCTTCATTTCGTTCTTACTGCAATAGAATCTACGAACAACTGAACTCGGTACTTTATAGGTCTGGTGGGTACAAGTCTAATATTTCAGTGGTATATTCATGTGTGTATATTTATAACGCTACTGAAAAGACACATTTCTGAATTTTGAAACTAATTACACTCTCGTAGCCAATTTTCACATTTATTCACGTCTCAATTTTTTGACTGATGAAGAATAATATTAATTTTTTTTTATTTTCTATCCGTTTTCTACCGTCGTAATGCATTCTTCATGTGTAAAGTATAATTCACAAATGCCTTTTTTTTTGGGAAAATAATGGTTTCTAAAGCGAATAATGACAGTACGTAGAGTAGCGCTTCGACTGAAGCATAGAATTATCATACACATTTGACAAGAATTTTCTTGAACTTATGGATTTTGCGGAAATAATTATTTTTATTGCATTCAAATTCTCATTTTTTACCTAGAATTTTATATTCTTATCTCAGTTGTTTTTTGTACTTGATACACGGTATTCTTTGTCACATTTGCCAAAACTTTAAATACAGATTTAGGAGTTTAAGGTTTGGGTAGTTCAGCAGAGAGAAAAAGACAAATAGTTATACCAGTAACTTAGAGCACACTGCGCTTTATTTCATTAAAAAAAAACAAAATAAAACTGAACTTGCATCCAGGTTACAACTGCCCAGAAAAAAATTCCACTTACACATAGAAGTGCCTGCATAATTCGAACTGATTACACTTTTCTATACAACAAGGAAATAATTACAAATGGATTTAAGAATGATTTAAAAATGGTCGCGTTGGCGTAATATGTGATTTATAAAAATATGCATTTAATGAAAATCGGAGATTAAACAATATGGTGTTCCTTTCATCATGAGAATCGGCTTGAAGCCGGTCTAGCCTAAAGAATTGACATTTATCTTTAAAACGTTTTTATTTTATTTTCTGAAAGGCGGGCAGAGAAAATTGCCGTGGGTTGACAGCTATCTACATCTACATAATACCCTGCGAGCCACCTCTAGGGTGTTTGGCAGGGGGTGATCAATCACCAGCATGCAGCATGCATTTGGACTCCCACATGCACACCACAACGTCCAAAAAACGTCCCGTATAATAACAAACTATACTACTATATGCTGTTAGAAATAGAATATAGAATAGAAATTCAGAAACATGCATTAAGTTTTACATAGGTTAGTAGGCTACACTACAAGTCATGCAATCTATTTACGAGTTCTATTGCTGCCGTTATAATCTCTTATTGATCGTGGAAAAAATGACATTCGGAATCTGTCTGTTCTGCAATCTATCTCTCTTATTTTATTTATATGATCTGATCTTCCGTAGTACGTTGGCGTCCGCAAGATATGGTTAACTTCGTCAGAAAAGACACTGCTCTTGAATTTATCTAAAAGGTTTAGTCTATTTTTCAATCTACGGTCCGACAGAGATTCCCATCCGAGTTTATGTAAGAGGTCAGTTACACTAACAAGACTATCGTAACGACCTTTCACAAACCTGGCAGCTCTTCTTTGCACGCGTTCTAACTCTGTTATTAGGCCTTTTTCATGAGGGTCCCAAACACTGGCAGCGTATTCCAAATGTGGTCTAACGGGGGAAAGGTAGCTAATTTCTCTCACTTTGTCGTCGCACTTTCCTAATATTCTTTTAACAAAACCCATTTTACGATTAGCTTGACCGGTTATTTCTCGAATATGTTTATTCCACGATAGATCATTATTGAGTCTAACCCCTAGATATTTCACGGATTCAACTGCCTTTAACTGGGTGCCCCGAATGATATAGTTACGCTGTAGGGAGTTATTCTTCTTCCAGAAATTCATTACGACGCATTTTTCCAAATTTAATTCTAACTGCCAAGCATCGCACCAAGCTTGGATAGCAGCAAGGTCATTCGTTAGTTCATCTATATCTTTGCTGGAACGGATTTCTCTGTAAACTACAGCGTCGTCTGCAAATAATCGTAACTTACTCTGCACTACTTCGCCAATGTCGTTTATATAAAGAAGGAATAGGAGTGGGCCAATGACACTACCCTGAGGAACGCCAGAAGTGACTCTAACCTCATCGGAGACTGCACCGTCTAATACTACTCTTTGGACGCGGTCGCTCAAAAATTCTCTAATCCAGGAAATGACATCTTCGTCTAGGCCATAAGATTTCAGTTTTATTATTAACTTTCCGTGGGGTACTTTATCAAATGCCTTTTTGAAATCAAGAAAAATCGCGTCTACTGGAACGTTGTCTTCCCCGGAGACTAAAATATCGTGGGCGAAAAGCGCTAACTGAGTTTCGCACGATCTGCTTTTCCTGAATCCATGTTGAGTTCCTATTAATAAGTTTTGCGCGTCTAGGTGTTCCATTACCGAGCTGAAGGGACAAGTGCTCGGTTTAGTCAAATTTTTGTTGGAAAATAATAGTTCCTAAAGCGAGCAATGGCAGTGCATAGAATAACACCAAAGAATAGGTGGAATCATCGAATCATCACAGATAAGTATTTGACAAGTATCTCCTTGTTATTATGAATTGGGCAGAAATAATGATTTTTCGCATTTTAAAATCTTTCTTTTTATGCATAGAATTTTATATCCATATCTGAGCTGGTTTTTGAACTATTGGATACACGTGATATTTGTTACATCTGCCAAAACTTTAAATATGTTTAAGAGGTAATTAGCAATAGCGTAAAGAATAATTAAAACGGTCGTGGCGGTGTTTAATATGATTTGTTGAAATATGCAGGTAATGAAAATCGGAGGTTAAACAATTTGGTGTTTCTTTCAATCATCATAAAAATCGTCTTGAATCGCCTGAAGAATTTACATTTATCCTGAAAACGTTTTTATTTTACCCTCTGAAGGGTGGGCAGAGAAAGATGCCATGGGGTGACAGCTATGGAGGGACAAGCGCTCGGTTTAGTCGTGTTGTCGAGAGGGTGGCGAAGGCGTTTGCTCCTGCAAGTGGGGATCAGGAAGAAAAGGAGGACGTGTGTAATCCTCTTTGAAAGATTTGTAAACCGATGTAAATGCAGGAGGAGGAGAGGGATCTGGTGGTTGAATGAAATTTTGAGCGTCTTTCGTGTCTTTTCGCACTCTCCAGTCACGAGGCAAAAGAAGAATACAGATCAGCGTGTTTAGGTCTTTATTAAGACGCTAGAGTTGGAAGTTATGAAAAAAATGGTCTTACGGGATGATTTATTTGTTTTCTCTCCCTTTCTTTTATCAGCCCTGAGCCTAGAAATTTACCGTGGTTGCAGAGAATTTCTCATATCGTTTCCGAATCTCAGGATGAGTCATCTGAAAAGACTTGCATTGGTGCATTTGAACTGATTTTTTCTGTATCCGGGAATGATGGTATGGAAACGGTTCTTTTAATAGTAATTTTTTCGCATCCGTATTGCTATAAGAGAGCTTGTTTACCCACCAATTATTCTTTATTTTCATTATTTATTTGCATGCGATTTTGTTTTAAAGCGATCTCCTCAAATATAAGGTCATTCTCTACTTATTGGCAACTTCAACGTCCCATCTGGGGTACCTAATTTTTTTCTTGGTAATTTTAATTTGTGTGACTGTACTATTTTGAAACTGTGAGATAGTGAATCATTATTGTAGGTACGATCAGCGAATTTTTCTCTTCTCTGCTCGTTGGCTAGGGAACATTAAAGTACTCCGTGTGTAAAGCACCAAAGTCAATTTAATATTCTTGTTACTTGGATAAGGTATTTATAATTGTATTTTTTATCGGAAAGATGTATGATAATCTATTCATATAATTTCCAAACTTTTGTATAAGTTCTTGGGTATTACACCAGTTGCTGTTATAGTTGTTTGTCCAATTGTAACAGTGTTTTGGCTCCAGATATATTTTATCCAGCTGTAGGTTTTAGTATTTTCCCGGCATTTATCTATCAAATTTTCTATCTTATTTTTATATTCGTGGGAATAATAGAATATTACCATATATCGTCTTAAATATTGAAAAGTGGTCCAGTACCAACTTGCATAAAAAGTATTAAAACCTTACTCTTGCATTAAATTTTGGTTAAAGAAGAACCTTTGAAATGTATTGTTGAATTCATTTTGAAAGTTTCGAAATGTTATCTGTGGATCGTACAGAACATTGAAAAGGGGGTTCAATTCTTACATGGTAAAAAAATATTTTAAAACCGTAATATTCCTTCTTGCATTGTAAAAGCGTAATGTTTATTTCTTCTTATAGTCTTGATTTTGTTTTAGAGGAACCTTCAAAACGTGTTGCACCAGCAAACGTCTGCTTTATTTCCCTGTCGAAGGTTTATAAATATCGGGAGTATAGAATGCCAACGTTCGGTGGTCTTTAGCGAGAGAGAAGGGGAAGAACATGGCTTTCTGGAGTAATAAGGATTTTCACGGGTGAATACGGAAGCTAAAGGCGTTTCTTTGATTCTGTCTCCTCCTCTTCTTTTATTCCGAGAGGGACTCGGTCGGGAAAGAAGATCCCCTTCTCGCGGTAATCTTTTCCATTGTGAAGTCTCCCCGAGTGTGAAAAGTTTCCGGAGTTGCGAGTTTTTCCCGTGATCGTTCCGTGAGGCACGCGAATGACTGGAGACAATGCGAACCTTGCCGCTTATGTTTATTGTCCGTGCAAACGGATTCTGGCGATTATAGGATTTAAGTTCCGTTTCACAGTTCACTTTGCCGTTTTTTTTCAGAGCCCTTCGACACAATTCTGAGATAACTTTCGTCATTAAACCGCATTACAATGTTCCCTTTTGTCGCTTAGGATTCCCTTATGTTAATAAAAGGATTTTAGGGTAAAGGTACGAGAACGGAGGAACTTCTCAGCGGCTTCTCTTTTATGCTCAAAGCGATTTGAAATATGTTTAGGTCGCAGGTCTTAAAAGCAAGCTGCATTTTCCTCGGAAAAGATGTGTATATTGCTTTGGCATAGTCGTCTTTGTGTCCTTAACTTTTGCGCTTGAGCGAACTAATAGAAATCGGATGTTTCTTATTTTTTTCGAAGGAAAGTTACGTCTTCTGGGTTTAACAAGCAAAAATTTTTCCTTGTTATACCTTAATCTTCATATTCTTTCATGGTCTAACCTCTTTTAATAAGCTGAATAAAATATATTTTCCCCTGGAAAGGTCTTTAGCAAATTTAATCTAAGGACTTCACTTCTTTCCTCATTTCTAAAGTGACCTTAAGTCCTAGCTCATTCCCTTATTTCCCCTTACATTGTGCTGAAGGTTTTGAAAACGTGAATGAATTTTTATGGCAGATCTGGTGTAAGACGATTGCGTTTTTTCCAACTATATGCCGCAGTCAATAATGGCGTTGGAAAATCGGTTTAGTGCTTGGTCTTTAAGCAGAATTACCGGGTAGGTTACCTGAATCTTCGGATCGAAAAAGAAAGTGCAGTATATGGCTGCACCTTCGAAATAAAAGCCTGGTTTCAATAAACTTCAGATTGGCCCATGCCATTTTAAAATCCTTGAATATGTGAAGGGAATCGTTAACGTTGTGTAAGAATATGTCTTTTCACTTACTCACCCATTTAAGCAGTAGTTCCCGTGGAGAACTTAGAAAACGAGGACGTAGACTCATAACGTGCTGTGTGCTTAGATAATTCTCTATCTTCAGTCAGTGACATGCGAGAACAATATTTTTGTTGTGGTCCATTTTCTGTAGGGATATATTTTCAGTAATGGTTATAATGGTTGCTGTTGCTCTTCATCCTCTATATTTTTTCTACTGTATAGATACCTTTTTCTCAACTTATATGCAACCAAACTCTACAAATGAGGTACCAAAATGCACAGAATTTATTAGAGAACATTCGACGGCATATCTTACTTCCTAAATGTTGCTATTGTTTCCTAAAATTGGTTTAAAAAAATCGATTCCGGCAAGATTGTCCTCAACCCAAGAATAAAGTTAACGCCGTCGAATCCCTCCATGCCTTTTAATTTGACTCGCAGACAATTTACCATTAAGGTTTCCTATGCGATGACTATTAACAAGGCTCAGGGTCAGACTTTGCATAGAGCTGGCTTATTCCTGCCTGACCCTGTATTCTCTCGTGGCCAACTTTCCGTAGCTTTCTCTAGGGTAAGATCTTTTCAAAATATTTTTGTAAATATTAAGGAAAACGCTAAACAAGTATTAACAGAGGATAGTGTAATTACTTCCATTGTTGTGATTAAAGAGGTCCTCTGACGTCAATTTGTACATGAACATTCCAATTAAATTTGTCCATAAGACCCTGCCTTTTTTTCTACATTTTAAAATTAGAAACACGCCTATCCCTCTGTGGACCTGCATTGGAAAGAGCGGGGGAAGCCCGCTGGGAGCGGGCGCATCACGCTCGTTTTGCTTTACTTGCTTCATGATACTCATGCGTGGCGAACGTTGAAGTGGTATACCTGCTAAGTTATTTGATCATAGTGTTCGCAAGTTAATTCTCAGCTTCATCGTAATACAGTGAATTACGTAGGATAAAGATTTGCTAAAATATTTACTGAATCACTTCAGAGGTATAATGCATGGGAGAACGTCATTAATTGAGTTATGAAGTGAATTTACGGATTTTGGATTTAAGATAGGATTTTTCCGTCAATGGAGCCTTCAACGTAGCTTGCATTTGCTGTGAAAGTGGAAAAAAATTCTTTAAATAACTTGAAAAAGCCATCTTAGTATGCTGGGGTGCTGAAAGCCTTTGCACGTTTGGACGCAATTCGAATACAATTGGAGTATGTGGAATGTTTATGAAGTAATGGTTAGAATTGGAATTGAATGGATAAGACAATGTTTACTCAGAAAGTACTGCTTCAATGATAATCCTAATTCCATGCCTTTCACAAACTTAAGAATCGGTACTAATTCTTTGTTTTATAAACGAACTTATATAAATGTGTAATGAGAATAATTTTTTCAAGAACTTTCAGGTCATGCTGAAAGATTTGCTGGAATACATCTAAGTTAGATTAGGTTTAAAATATTAAATTATAAGATTACTTATTGTATGGATTTTAAATTGCATGTTGCTCTTCATTAAGAAATAAATGCTGCGAGCAGTGCTAACGGTGGCTCTTTCTAGGTGCTTTTTTATTTTATTCCTTTCATATATTCAAATACTAATTGTAACTATTATGAAAATTACATGTCAGTAATTCTACAGTTTCTTCAAGATATTTTGCTTGCTTGAAAGACTAGCTTAACGAACGGTCCACCTTTCCTGCTTTTGCGATGTTTGTCTTGCGTCAGCCTGGTGATATGAATAAGTTAAATATTAAGTATGTGTGTGCAGTGTGGAGAACTATTAAGTGTGGCGTTTGCTGCTGTGTTTCATTAATAGAGTAACAATTTCCACAAAGTCTGGAGCGCTTTCTTATGGTGATAATTGTATGATTTTGGGTGAGAGTTTTATGCATAGATATGTACTTGAAAGTGCCCTTTCAATGATAAAATACGTTGTTAGATTGAAAGGGTTTGTCCTGGTTTGGTGAAATCCAAATCTTGTATACAGTGCCCTTCGTTGAAGTAGAAAAATTAGGTAGTGTGTAGGTAATAGTTCAATTTTCGGTACAATGTTGATTGTACTTCGTAGTTGTATATTATCATGTTCTCGTTTAGTTTTTTAAATAAGAAATTGCACAGTTTTATACTAAATTTACTAGCGCCCAATGCGTTTCGTTGCATATTACAGCATTATGACGAGATAGCAATGATCTGAGTTTCGCCAAGTTCGTTCTAAAGCAGGGCCAGGACGTACTTGCTATTGTTGTTGTTTACAATGCAAGTCGTCAATATTAAGAATTTCCCCTGTATCATACCAATGCCCACGTTTTCTTGTGTTGTAGTCGAAAGAGAAAACAATGCACAATATAACGATGATATGTTGGTGAAATTATTTTCATCCGAGTACCTTCGAGGCGAATAAGCGGGCACTTTTTTGGATGTGAGAGTGAAAGACAAGCCTCAGCAAATGATGTGTACTTAAAGCGAATTGGAATCGATATTTTGCCTTGTGCAAATAATCATATCTAAGGGATCAAGCTGTCTTTCTAGGTGGTCGTCTACGCCCTCTTCCACAAGTGCAGTCAGTCGCAGAGTCGCATTGAAAATTGCTCCCTCTGGGGATAGGGACTAGTTATTGAAGCTTCCCACCTCCCTGTACCTCCTCCTTGTATTTGCGGAGTACTACTCTTGAATCCCGAGTTCGAAACGCTGATATTGGTCCTATGTGTGACTCAGACGTGTTTTGAATCTTCCTCAAGCACCCGACGGTGATATACTATTTCTGCCATCGTCGTCACTTTTCTTTTTTGGAGATGATGTACTTTACTTCCCTGCCCAGACGTGTATATCCGTGTCCTTTCTTTTTTTCCGACCAGACGTTACACACTCGACGCATGGCCCGCGCAATAACTTCCACCGAAAAAAAAGATATCCGGCGTTAGCCCCCCTACCGAAAATGCATCATGCGATGCACGCGCTTTTGTTTTAATTCCCCCTTGCACTCGATGCAGGTCCTGATTCCTGGAGCCGACGACGTCTGAGACCTTAACACCACCGAATGCACCACGGTGCATGCATTCCTTTTGTTGCATTTCGCTTTCCTCGTGAACATTTCGACGCACTACCCCCCCACCTTATTTGATTCATTCTCCGATTCACGCCTCCGTTGTACATATTTGCCAGGCCCTGTTTTCGCGGAGAAGCACGCATTTTTGAATTGGGGAAAACGTCATTTTGGGGGTGACGTCGTGTTGATGAGGATATCAGTGTCTGGAAGTGGTGCCTACCTCACTCGTATTCCAGTTGCGTGCGTATATTCGCTGGGCACGCATAAGTAAGATTGCGAAGTCTCCGCTTTTTTCTCTTCCCAGTCGCTGTTTAAGTTTTTTTCCTCCAGTCTATTCCATATATTGATATATTGTGAAAATATAAACCTTTTCTCGCTTGATGCGGGTTGAGTTTTCATCACGCTGTCAATGTTTTATCAGCACTCAAAATCTTCCATTCAAATTCAGACAATTTATGATAAATTATGAGTTCGTCTTTTATGGGACCCTGGTATTATTTTTCCCTTTATTTTTCTTAAAATTGTATATTTACTGGTTTATGTATAGCAGCAATGTTGCTCCATTTACGATTAGAGTTAAAATAAATCATAAAATTTATTTGAAAGGAGTTGGAACGTATACTTGGTAAGGGTGCTAATATGTAAGACAAGTTGGCAGGATTCAGCAATCGTGTTATATTTCACTATTATTCCAGAGATCCGGTTTTTATCACTCGCTTTGGGTTAACTTTAGTATTTCATCTCTACTTAAAAAAATAATAACGACGTTAACTTCTTAGTCATAATGGGATATTTAGGTGCGCCTATGTTATTTAGTGTCATGGTTTTCAAAACCGTTCGAAACATAAACGAATCTAGAAAACGGCTATGTAGGCTAGCAAACCATTTCAATGCGTAGCCACAACAGTAGCTAGGGGTCTGCCTTAAACCATAAATATAGAGAAAATACGCTATAAAGCCATCAGGAGGATTTCATTCTGGGAATCATTGAGGAAATTTGTAGAGTGAAAGAGAGTTGCGTTGCATTCGTTACATTTAGGGTACATCATGAAGCGGGACCTCATAAATTCCCAGCTGCTAACACAGATGTGAATTAGGGATGTTGTTTTTCATGAGATCATCTCGATGCACACACAGCCAGATTAAGTCATGTTCCGAGAAAAATCTTACGGCATTGCGCCATAGAAGATTTTGGGACAAAAGGAGCCTTTTTATAAAAAATAACCAGCTATCGTGGGTGAAGGGTGGTACAAGCGAGCTTTTGTTTATGATTTTCGTTGCCAACTTAATCATTTGCCTTCAATGAGCTTGAATGTCCCCAGGTATTGCCCGCAGTGGGTTTTGGTAGCAATCTTATTCTTTGTAAAGAGTCATTCTTCACTCGCCTTGGTTCCGCTCTTCTTGAGAACCAGCCGAGTGCTCTACGATCCTCCACGAATGCGATCATTCGATTTGGCGTAGAATTTCAATTCTACGTACGTTGAGACGCTAAGCTGTCTATTCTGCTTGCTGCAAACTCACAATTCTGTTTCTTTAGGTAACCCCTACTACGAATTTTAATCTCCCTTTACTGCGGATCTGATGGCGCTAGGACAGTTCCTTCCTCTTTTCTCTTACATTCACCGTTTATTTTATCAGGTCCTGGAGGAGTTCATTTTGTGCTTCCTATTTTCTTTTCTCTGGATGGGGCGATCGTCATTCGGAGTTCGTTGTTGTGATGAAGATGGATGCATCTGAAAATTAACCCATCTCACTTGCATAATAATTGCTTTAGCACTTATATTTGGTGCCCATCGTAATGGAATGCACTCGTGGCTTTCTTCCCGTTTCAGCCTGTGCATGCTCCGATATTTATCGTCTCTGCCTCCGATATTCGATAGTTTCATCTATGGATTGTGCTCGAATACTTGCGTACGTTACTCAGAGACACAGCCAACACTATCATGAAGAGTTAGTACATGTCATTAATTTTTTGATTTTCCCGGGAAATCGACTAGATAATCTAACAGATTGACCGTTGGTTGTAAGCTTGCCATGGGAATCTGATTTTGCATAGATAATCGTTAGAAGTGGTAAATGGCTCCCTTTGATTTTTAATCGATAGTGTATTCGTGTTATCGAATCATCAAGTAGGCGTGAAGTGTTGTTTACTTCTCTCATTGGACTAGTGTAGTATGCTGGTGTAGTCATTTCGAATTACTTCGAAGGAACTACGGATTGATTGAGAACGTGGTCCATACTGATTCATTCCATTGCGAAGTTGAAGAAATTCATCTTCGAACGCTGTAGAGGTCGTATTTCTTCGTTGAAGCTTTAGCGGGTCATTGCAGCCGTTGATGGTGTTTATCGGGTGTGCCGCGCGTACTTATTGGGTTTGTTGCCCGACGATTCGTGGGCATTGCTGGTTACTTTTTCTGATGGAATTAGGATATTTTATTTAACGTTAAAGACAGTAAAACTATCCTTATTTCCTGAGAAAAGTGACCTTCAACAGCCACGAAAGGTCGGGCAACAAACCCAATAAGCTCGCGGGGAATACACGAAAAACATTATCAACAGCTGTATGGGTCGATGGATATGCATACTTCGAAAAAGTAAAATATTGATATAACTACGTAGATACAGAATGCAAATGCAGATTGCTGTTTTAAAATATTATTTTCGTTAATTGTATTGAGGAATCAATTGTTTGTAACAATTTGTTTCAATTTTCTCACAAAGAAGATGAGATGAAAATATTTATCTTTCTCCATTGTCATATGTTTTACCATCCCTGCCACCTCTAATGGTATTGGAACTCTTGGGAAACTTTTGTGTTGATAACAGTAGCGATATATCGTTTTCGAGCCTATATTGCAGCAGTGAACTTCGACGTTTTTATGATGCATTGTGTGGTGTAAACAAGGCTTGACACATTTATGAGACATTTTATAGTGTTTAAAAGTTCAATGATGCACTTGATATTGTATTGATGCGTAGTAAGTTAATTGAATCGGTACCTTTGACACATACTTGTGGAGACATCAGTATTTTTTTCCACTCGGCCGATATTCACTTCGTTATCAAATTGTCTAGCATGCGCTTCAATATGATTTCTTACCTTGATGTAACTGAGATTCATTTGAAACCCTAGTGGGTAGGAAGAAATTTCATTGATTTAATCCAAGTTCTTCATTATTCAGTAGCTGTTTAGGTGTGCTGTTGAGTTTTTTATTGTGTATTAATTCCATTACAAAAAAATCAAATGCTTATTGAAGAAGCACTTGTTTACTCTGGTTAAGGGGTAGCTACGAATGTCGTGGGAAATTACTGCAGCAAAATTTTACAGTTTTACGCACTTTTTAGTCCATATGCCGTTTTTTATAGTCCCTAATATGTTATTTTATTTAAAGCAAACTGTTTCATTGATATTTGTTAGTAAGATTTTCTATCAGTAAACACTCAAACACCCACATTTTTTCTTTTAATAAGAGTTAACTTTTTTGCACTTTATTTACATACAAAATTTATTCGCAGTGGAATGGAATTTCGAGTAAACTGCCAATTCCCGATGCAGATGCAGATTGTGTATCGGTATCGCTCTAATTCTAGTTTTTATCGCTGCAACCTCCCCACCTCCTTTTGCCTACTCCCTCCCAATGGTAGGTGCACTTCCCTACCCGTACCTACTCTTTCCCAGTCTCCCGGACAAGCTGCAACCCCTCAACGCGCGCCTGTGTTGCGGGATTGTCTCTCCTGCCGGGATGAGTTTCCTGTGTTGCGTGAATAATTGAAAAGGGAAATGCCCACCTTTCACGCTGCCTTCCCCCCCTACTCTCTCCCGCCCCTCTCCGTTCCCTCCTCTCCCTTCGCTGTGTATTCCTCCCTACCCTCCCCTCCGTGTTCCCACATTCTCCCTCGCGACCAAGTTCCCTCTTTGCATGTGCGGCTCCTTGTTTTAGGTACCAACACACTCCTCACTTTTTTCGGCTTTCTCGTCCATTAACCGTATTTCTCCCTCGGTTACTGCTCTGTAGACTCTTCAGTCTGGTTTCTGTTAGTCTCTTCTCAGGGCTGGCTCCTTTTCTGGGCCCATTTTTTTTTCGCTGTTGATAAAAGAAAGCGTTTTTCTTAATTGGACCCGGTTCGGGATGTGATTTTTTTTGTTCTTTCCGATTTTATTCATTTCGTTGTTATTTTGTTTTATTATTCGTTTTAACAGGGTGTTTGTGATTTATTGTAAGCCCATGAATCGTGAGCTTTCCGGTCTGCTTCCGATAATATTCTCGCGAGGTAGCATCACTAAATGCATCCATTCTCAGTTTCTTTTCTTGAACACTTCTGTATAATGTTGTATATAATGAGGCATAATGTGGTAGTAGTTTTTAATGGCGGTTAAATAACATATTGAAATATTTCCACTGATTTATTTTCGTACTACGCTTTTGTTGTCACGACAAAAGTTTCATGTAATTCAGTGGAAACATTGCAATGTCATATTTAACTAATTTTATGCTGATTTGAGTCATGCATTAGAACTCTTAAATAATCTCTCAACTGTAAGAGAGAAGAAAACTCACGTGACGTGAAATTTCTTTCCTAAAAAATTGCCAAAAGTGAATTCAGGAAGCACATGCTATAAGCTGTGTTAATGTTATTTGTGCGAATACATCAAATCGTGTCCATCGTTTCCTACTCAACTAGTATATTTTAAAAGATGTTATGATTTCATTATTTACTGATTTTTGCAAATTTGGCATTTAATTCCGAGAATTTCTGACGGATCTTACTGCAATGGTAGCTTACGCTTCCGAAAAATTGGAATTTTTAAAGCATAATATGGAAGTCATTCAGAATAAAAACCAATACTGGGTGCACCATTAAATGAGCCATTTTAAGAAAACCGTGGTCCCCTGAATAACTCTCTTTTTGAGGTTAAGTAAATGAGTGTAATTGTTGTAGTACATGAAAGTAAGTCATCTAGATTTAAATAGTGCAGTCATCTCAAATAGCCTGACGTAATAAAAGGCCATCATGAGTTATCATCGATATGTTCTTTTTTTATTATCATTAGCTAAGGTCGCAATTTATGACACCAGTCTGATGAAAATGTATGCATTGAGTTTGTATACGGATTTCCAGATGGTACATTGGGTATCATTGCTCTTAGGAGGCTACTTTTCAAATCACGTATTTTGTGCCATACTGAGGTGAGTTTCAGGAAGTGTAGGGGCTCACCTTATACCCTACAAGGACGAGTGCCCGAGTGAAAAATTACTGCAGTCGCGTTTTTGTTTAGTTTCGGGCTAAATATAGGTAATTTGGGTGATGGTCGAAGGATCCCCGGCTTAAAATAACGGTTGAAACATTTGGACTTCTCAAGAATAAAATCTTCGTATGTGCGAGGTGGCTCTGGGAATGGGAACTGGCCTCCTACCCTGAATGTGTGATATTGGCGTGCCTATTGCTAAGCCTTGGGTGAACTCTACCGTCATATAACCAAAGCTAACCTTTGAATTGAATCACTGAATTATAGGTATCTATTTTTTTCTTTCTGTTGGGTTTTAAGAGAGAAGAATGGTGAAGATAAAATGGATCGAACGTGTAAGTAGGAAGTGTTAAGAACAGTGGGACAAAAGAGAAGTCTTCTAAAAACCTTCTTCTTTAGAAGTCTTCTAAAAGAACGAGAAGAAGGGACAACTTGGTTGGCCACAATATGAGACGTGATGGCCTGATGAAAACAATCTTAGATTGAAAGGCGGAAGGGAAGAAGGGCAAGGGACGGCCCCGAATGGGTTACATAGGATAGTTTATAAAGGATGTAAAAGAGAAGAAATGCATCACTATGAAAAGGCTAGCGTAGGGTAGTGCGGAATGGAGAGCTAGGTCAGCTGAGCAAACTAATCTGAGGATTGTTGACTAATGATGATGATGATTGAAAACACCAGTCAAATTCAAACAGCTGGTCTCATAAGTCATCACATTTTATTTAGAAAGAGGTCCTGAATTAATATGATGGCTCAAAACATGTGCGATTTTCAAGTATTTTCAATCGACGATTCGTTTTTCATCACATTAAAATGAAGCAAGGGTAGGAGAGCGGAATGGAGCTCCGTCAAACCAATCTTAGGATTGTTGACTTATGTTGATGATGCTTAGTATTTCGCTTTTTTATTTTTTTGTATCTTGACTCATCAAAATGGCCGCTTTAGAGGGAGATTGCGTATCGATTTCCGTCAACCGTTTTCCGAACGCTAGCGCTGTTGCTCCCTGACCTTGGTGAATGGATGCGTCTCCTCACCCATCTCCCTTCTTCTCCTTCTCCGACCTCAGTGTCTCACTCTCTCTCTCTCTCCTCCCATCGCTCCGGCTTCTCTTCCTGCTCAAATGTGTTCCCTCGCAGCGATACCGCATTGCGAATTCATCATGTGAACTGCCGCCAGAGCACCCCGTGCCCCCAAACACCCTTCCGCGCTTCCACTCCGACCCCCTCCTTTTTTTTTGGCAAGTTCCCCTTGCCTCTATACCGTGCTTGTTTCTTTTTCAACCTTTTTCGCCGTCATCAAACCTCGAATTCTACTACTTTGTTGCCAAATCGTCTTAAATTAGATGCTTGTAGTTACAGATATTTGTTATTTTTCGATTATTATGTATCCGATTGTGAATGCATGGCTAATAACTTACTTATTTTTTTGCGAGTCCATCTTGCCTTCGCACCGTGCCCCGGGTTTGTTTCTTTTTCACCGTCATCAAACCCAGAATTCGTCTCTGTTGCCGAACCATCTTAAATTTTTGTACTTACAGCGATTTGTAATTTACCCATTATTATTTATCCCATTGAGTATGCGTAGTTAGTAATTAACGTATTTTTTTGCGAGGCCCTTTTGCCTCTATACGCTACTTGTTTCTTTTTCGACTCTTTTCATCATCATCAAATTTAAAATTTCCTCTGTTTCTAAACCGTATTCAAATGCTTAAAATCACAAGGTTGTCATTTACCAATTATTATCTCTCCGATAGAAAAGGATATACGTAAATACTCGCTTTCAATTCCCCATCCCTTTCTTATTTCGCATGTTTTTTTTTGCCTCTATACGTTGCTTGTTTCTTTTTCAACTTTTTTCTTCGTCATCAAACCTCGAAATCTACTACTCTGTCGACGAGCCTTCTTAAATGTTTGTAGTTATTGCTATGTTTCATTATCATATCTCCCATTGAGAATGAATGGCTAATAACTCGCTTATTTTTTTTTGCAAGTTCCTCTTGCCTCGATACCGTGCCCTGAGTTTATTTCTTTTTCAAATTTTTTCACGGTCATTAAAATATTGAATTCTTCTACTCTCTTGCCTAAGCGTTTTTAATGTTTGTAGTTACAGTGATTTGTCATTTGCCCGTTATTTTTTCTCCCATTGAGAATGCATGACTAATAACTAACTTATTTTTTGCTATGCTCTTGCCTCTATTCCGCCGTTCCCCGACTTTAAACTTTCATTATAAAACCTCAAATCGTAACTTGCATCATAAAACTTGAAATCTAGTCTGTTTCTGAATTGTATTCAAATGATTATAGTTTCAGCGATTTGTCATGCCCCAATTATTATCTCTCTGATAGGATATAAAATAGCCAAAAACTCACTTTCAATGTTTTGGAGAAAAAAAGAGCTTTTCCCATGCGAGCACCTTAGAATTCTCGTTCTGGATCGTGACTCAAATTTATGGCTACTGGATCATTTAGGGCCCATGGTTTAATTGATTTGCGAGTAGGAAAAATTATAAGAATGCTAAAGTTTCAGACAAACGAATCCTCATTCACATTTATGCATACCATATATCTTCTTCATAATTTTGGAGTAATTCTTTGCCTTTTTTTACCAACTCTGGCATTGTTAGTGCCTCATTCCAAAGGTGGATTTGAATAGCTAAGGGTGAAGATAATACCGAAATAGCTAATAAGTGCCTGTGTCACTCATTCAGGGTAAGGGGGCAAGTACATTTACCTGGGCTACCTCGCACTTACGAGAATTTTACTTGGCAGCTTCCGAATGCTTCACCCGGGATTTGAACCCTGGCCCCTTCGACCAGCATGCAATCACTTAGTAAGAGCACTTTTCGATTCTTATTTCTATTGCGGAAAAGCTATCTTGACAATTGCATAGGGATCCATATTTTTATAGGTCAACGTATTCCTATAGTGTTTACAATGGTGTTGTTAGTGAATAATGGATTTATTCATGTCCATTTATTACTTTTTTCAACGCAGATATTACCAGTTATTGCCACCTTTCTGTTCGTTTGAATAATTTTTACAGATTCTGCTCGATTTCATCTTAATCGTATGTGTGCAGTGTTATTCAGACGTTTTTTTTCGGAATACTGTGTCCTAAGAATAATAATAGGAGGTGCAAACTTTATCTAATATCAGCTCATCGAAGCACATTTTGTTCAAAATTATTTGGGCTCTGTATTTTGTAAGCAAATTAATTTGAACAAACAGTGAGGACTCCTGGCTTATGAAATTCTTCTTTTTCTCCTCTTTCAGGCAAGTGGCTTTAGCAGATCTGATCATCGTCAACAAGACGGATCTGGTTACACCTCAGCAAGTATCGGAAATCAGAAGTGAAATTAAGTGAGTATATGCTTTTCTATTCGTCATTTATTTAGACCCTATGTATATGATTGTGAAGCCATCAATCCTTCGTCTAATATTGCTCATCGTTAACTTGTGATGCTGAATAATGTAATTTTTTGCGTAATTACGTAGATCTGAGGAAACATATTGGGATGCATCGAAAAATTGCCCGCCTTTCCTAATTTAGGTTATCGAATTGAACCCAATATGATTTTTATTTACAAAGTTACTTTCGAAATATACTTTTCCAAATTCGATCACAGTCAATGATAAGGAAATAGTGAAGATTTTCGGGTCTCCTGCTAAGTAAGGTCCTTCATATTTCCTTCCGACATTTCAATGTGCAACTCACCCATCGTTCTCATGGATTTAGGAATCCAATGATTTGGATGGCGTGAGACCCGAGAAACTTTACTGCCATTGTTCGACGGGAATAACCAAAAAATTACATGATCTACATATATAAAAGAGGATGTCTTTTTGTCTGTCCGCTATGCGTTTCCATACGGCTGCACGGTTTGCGACCAAAGTTAGTACATATGTGCATCTCATGCTATCAAATCCCATAGTGCTACTTTTGGTTGCGTCCGACGCGTCCTTTGCGTTGTTTTCCCATTAGCCTTTGTTACCTAACGTCGTACAACTTCTGTGGTTTGACAACCTGCCGGGTAGGCACACCTCTTGAAACGCTGAATGAGAAAATGGAACTTAAGTATTCTACACTTAACTATTAATCCTCTTGGTGAAAACCTTTTTGCTGGGGTATGCGTTCACACGACGTTTTTGGTATACGCGCTTACGGGCATGCAAAACAGTCCATATTGTGAAGTGAGGTATAAGTCAATCCCGTGTTCGGTGCACGGAAAATCATTTTTGCCATGGTTTGCTCTTATATATGTGTACCATACCCACTTCGTTCCTTTACCTAAAATACTTTCATGTGATCATGAATTCCAAATTCCAAGGTTTTCCAATTCTCTGGGTACTATCCTTCCCGAGCAACGCCGGGTGGCCTGCTAGTACGGAAATAAAATTGGTGCACAAGCCCATTATAAGATCGTATTTTGAAATTATCATGGAAATGACGTACTTTGTGTCTCGGACCTACCTCCTAAACACGTCAAGTGAAAAGGGGGTTGCGTCTCGATCTCTCTTTCATCCTGCGGAACATTAAGGCGGGGCAGTTCCTCCGACCAACGCTTTTACACCGCCCTCTGCTGCCTCTCGTGATCCTCCCGCTCTCCTCTTCAAACCTAGTCTGGTCCGCTAGCCCGTTTCCCCCTTAACGCAGACCCTTCCTTTCCCGCTGGAAACCGCTGATCCCTCGTTAGCATCAGTTTCATTCGGGATGATTCTCCTCCTCCTCCTCCTGCACACTAGCCCAGCATAATATAGGCGTCCATTTGCCTGGAAGTGCTCCCAAGCTTTCCTCGTTTCCCCATTGCGTCTAGGTTGGGGCGATATCCCAGGATATCGAAAAAATATCACGATTTTGGTAATCATATTGTCATAGTCGTAGTCATGTAAAACTTTTTGTCCTTCTCTTGCCGCTTCCTCTTCCGGTTTCGCAGCGTCTAACCATCGTAAAGTGGCAACGGTTTGAACTACGTGTACTGTGGTACAGACATGCATTCACACCGCTAGTTCCGCCAACTATCGTTAGGACGATCGCTGGGACTATCGTAATCTGAATGGGGCATTATAATTCAATAAATCGTTATGTTTTATGGGTATTTGATATTGGGTGATATATTGTTGTATGTTATCGTTATTTCCCCGATATTTGTTGTCGTAATCGCTAATCGGAGAAGTTAAAAAAATATCATATTCCTATGCCAAATTTTCTCTATCACCTAGGCCTATTTGCTACTCCCTCATTCGCGAACTAGTCAGTTAACTACCGGAGGCAATGTCAGGTGTGAAAAATAATCTGTGAACTCCTCATGGGCCCCAATTGCTGAACTTATTCCGTAGCTCAAAACAGCTTGTCTTCTGGGTCTCCGTGCGTATCCATTTCTTCAGAGCGGATTATAAAATAATGGAATACGATGTAACACTGCAATAGCTATCTCCTTTGAAGCGTAAAACAGACTTTTAAATCGAGTTTTTCTCTCCCCGGAATAATCTCGAACGGTTCAAACACCCCTAAGCTTTAAATAAAGCCTCGATATCCAAAATCGCCTGTCGAACGAGTGCGATTGCGCGCAAAACGAGCGTTCGCAGCGAGAATAGCTCATCACGTATTTTTGCATTCATATCTTGTCCTTTTTATTTCCCCCACCTCTTCCGTATCGCACCCCTCCCTTTTACATCTCCCTCCTCGGTGCGCACTCCTCCCCACTTTTCCAAAGCCACCCCATCATCCGTCCCGAATGACCCTAAATGGGTTATGTAACTGAGTTATCCGCTGGAGGCGCGCACGACGGGGGCGGAGTCTCTCTCTCTCTTGGGTGGGCGGGTTTGGGAGGGGATGGAGGGGAGATAAGGAGAGGGGGGGGAGGAAAGTAATGGAATGGGTGGACTGGCTCGGGAGGAAGTCGGCCGACTTCATCTGGACGAAATTGAGGCTCAAGCATCCAACACGTTCTCCCCTGCTCGGTTACACTGGCGTGCAGAAACCAAGCCTGTGCGTTGATAGCCATTGGGGACTGCGGGAAAACATCCAGAAAGTGGTAACTGGGAGTGATTTAGATGTCGAACTCCTCCGGAACTGAAATGGTTTTTTGACTTGGTCTTATTCAATTTCGTTTAGATCGAGGTAAAAATTTTTTGCTGATTGAAAGCCTTCATGACAATTCTGTTGCTTTCTATGTTCTATTACTTGTTCTAAAAATACTTTATTTGCATTAATATAATTCCTCTTGAGTGAAGTATGACTTAGTGGGTGTATTTATAGCCAGTCGGGACTTATGGGATGCATCCAAGAATTCAATTTTGGCAAGTGGTTTAGATGTAAAACTTCCCTGGAAAATAAATGGTTTGTTGTCCAATTTCATATTCAGTTTTATTTGATCTAGAAGAAAATCGTGATTATAATTAAAATATTTCTAAAGCATATTATTATTGCTCTCTTTGTTTTATAACCTATCGCAGTCAAGCTTTATTGTTTATGAATGTATGTCTCCTTTGGAGTGAAGTAAGAACAAGTCTGTGCATAAATAGTCGGGGAAGCAAAAGTTGCAAAAAAATGCGTGACAACTGTGTTTGGTTTAAATGTTCAACACCACTGTGACCAACCCCGTATTCCATATGGTGAGGTCGAGGAAAAAGTCACCCTTATGATGAAAAATCTTCAAGAATCATAATCTTTGTATGCTTATCATGTTATTACTTATTATAATCAAGTTTTATTGTTTATATTAATATTATCCCTAGCGAGGTATACCCAAGGTTTAAACCAAGTTAGAGCATTAATATGTGGTGTAGACATAGGGAATCCATCCAGAAATTTAAGTATGTTTACTTGGTGTGATTTAGGTCTGATGGAGATCCCCGGAGTGTTCCTGGTTCAAATCCTCGGTGAATCCTGCGGACATTCTCAAAGGAAAACGTCAGAGGAAATGAGTGTTCTACATTCAAAAGTCCGGGCTTAAAACAGAGAGACATCTACCTTCTCTTGTCCAAACCAACCTTAAGTTTGAGGCACGGAGTCACGGAATTACTAAATTAATAATATGTATTTCTTACGATTATGATTTTACTTCAACTTTGTAAAGGAATCTAAAATTCAGCTTAAAACCCAGTGAAATTCTGCGGCGAAATGAAATTCGGCTTTCATATAGTATCGATGTGGATTAAATAATGAGCTACAATCAACCCGTCTTTGTATTTTCGTCTGTTAATGGCGGGAGAGGTTGTAGCCTGAATAATTGAGAACGCAACTTGAAGATGAACACGGAACCACATGTCGTTTATTTTTTAGCCGGAACGTTGTTCACGAAAAGTTTCCGGAGCAGAATCACCACCGCAATTCCAGGGAGAAAGAAACTACGTGAGACTGAATCCCAAGGCTCGACCCTTCAAACATTTAACGTTTGAGAAACTAAAGATTTCTGGAAACCATTCTAACTACCGTACCGAATATTTTATGCCCCCAGTGCCATCAAACAAATGAATCCTGAATAAGTGAAAGGATAGAAGGGAGAAATTCTCTTCTATCTACCTGGAGGCTCTGTGGTGATAGCTGCCTTCACCCTTGCAGCCCACTTCACCCCTCCGCACTTAAGTCCGCCCTGGGTGAAAAACCGCCAACTTTGTGCGCTCCCAACTTGCCACCCGTACTCTACAGCCTCCGCCCTGAAAAATCGGTCCATTCCAACATGTTTATTCCCACCGCGTTTTCCGGGGACTGCAATCACCTCATCCGCCTATCTTCCTGCTGAGCCTTTCCTCAGATTTTCTCTTCTCTACGACATTTCCGGACTAAATATGCGTTTCCTAAAAAGATTTTGACTCTAAGGAGCGTATGGAACTGGTAGATAACCAGTGGGAAACTGTAAATACAGTTTCATAGCTTGTGAGCGACCCAGGTTTCAGAGGGGGTGGAGAGTTGTTGCTAGAGCATTTCTATTGGTAGTGCTACACTCCCGTGAAATTATTTATATAAATTAAAATTCATATTTAGATTAAATTAACTTTAGTACATGTTGAAAGTAAAAAATATTAAACCAAGAAGTACATCATTACTTTAGTAAGTTTTTCGCAAGAATTCCCTTCGATTCGAACTTCTTTCTTTGGTCGTTTATGTTTTCCCCATTTTATAAAAACGTATTTTTATTTCTAAACACACGCCTGGTATACGGCATTTTGTTATGAA
Organism: Ischnura elegans; assembly: GCF_921293095.1. Taxonomy (NCBI): domain Eukaryota; kingdom Metazoa; phylum Arthropoda; class Insecta; order Odonata; family Coenagrionidae; genus Ischnura; species Ischnura elegans. Next base: position 37,559,548 of record NC_060249.1, on the reverse strand, counting down.
TTGAATGGATTCAACGATCACCATTGCCTTTTACCCAATGTGACTCAGGGTAAAAAAATCAATATTCTCCTAGTTACACGGCCGAAGAGCGTTCACTCTGAGTATAGGTTAATTAATTGACATGTATCTGAAGTGACCAATGGATGTTAAATTTAAGCCTCCATAATGAAACCCTCACCTTGGAGAATTGGAGCACTTGGTTGTTATTTTGAAGTTGGCAAAGTGTCATTGACAATTATTTAATCTTGTTATGTATTAATATCATTGTTTCATGACGTATGCATCTGTTTCAATGTATTGGTGTGTCCTTTTCAGATGTAACAGTTGAATATCCCATTTATGTGCACGTATGTGATATTTGTTGAGACACATTGCCCAAGAACATACCTTCTACCCGTCTACCCATTTAGCCACAATACCGGCAATATTCCGAGAATAAGTTTTGTTTCTTATGCATTTTCCAGAGATAGGAACTACCAGCTCTTCGTAGCATAAAACATATTTAATGTTGGGAACTTTTTTTTAACTTATGGTGATATTACTTACGTATAAGACTCGTGTAAAAGAAAAGTGGCCATTTTCAACGGAAGTCTCCTCAGCTACGTGAAAAATAAATTTAATCTCGTTCCTTTTTTATTCCACGTTAAAACATTTCGATGTAGAAGTTGTGTTTTAATGAGGGCATTCTGTTATCAAACTTTTTTTTTACAATTTTATCTTTATGGGTCAAGTGGTCGACGTAAGTGGGATTATGACTGCGGGGCGGAGGCTGAATGAAACTTCATTCTGTTTTTTCTCGTCAAGAAATGCCTTCGCGCTGCCAACCCTCATAACTCTTGTGCCCTCTGGTGAAGAAACTTGTGGTTAATTGTCCTCGTTCCCTTGAGAGGCACAAGTGTTCACCTTGTTCAACGCTAAATGATAAGTTTTCCCATTAAGTCTCCTAACGAACTCAAAAAAGGTGTGTTTCATCCGTAGGGGTAACCCCATTTTTTGCGATGCTTTTTAGTCACCATCCCTTTATGATCGTATTTAATCTGAATTTTAATAATATTTCAGGACGATCAATGGAGCTGCCGAAATTATAGAAACTCAACGATGTTCGTAAGTACCTATTCTTTTTTCCTTTTAATTTATTTAATGAAAACAAAAAGTTTCTCTTCGCACGTTTTTTTTCAAATGGAATTGTATCTGTTCCCTGCTTTCATCTCTGTTTAATTTTGAGGAATAAGTAGGCTCTTATTTTATATTTTTTGAATTCCTTGTCTAGCTTTATAATTATAGGTTTGGATCGTAAATGTTTTTAACCCTGTGGCGGAAAGGGGCTATTATTAGTTTATGATGTTTTTTGCTGCTCCCAGCCTACCTTATGAGAGCTATCTTTAATTCCCTTCCGCTCAGTTTTCCTGGGATAATTGATGATACTGAGCGGAAATTTCAGTCTCTTTTTTTGGTAACGAAACAATGAGCGGGATTAGAAAGGAAGATAATGCCACCGAAAATCTTTTTACTATCCACATACCTGGTATGTAGTCCATGCGTGAAACAAATGACACGTGTTCATTAATTTTCTTTTCATTTTTCAATAATCGTACACTGTCATGCTGAAGGTATTGAGTAAGCATTCCACTCAGGATGAGTGATAAGGTGGAGCTAGAAACTTAAAATTTAATGAACAAGGTGCTAGTGCGTATTAAGTCATAATTTCTCCAGGCCCACAACAAGATTGAGTTCGTTTGACGAGGAAAAGTACTAGGAAAATTAATAGCTTCACATTAAAAAGTACATTAACAGTGTAATTATATACTACTCATTATCAATTTAAATTGCCCCTTTTCTGGAAAACCTGGTAATTCACGAAATATTATTCCTCTTATCTAAAAAGCATTGTATAGTCAAGTACAATGACAGAAATCTATGAAATCCCATTTTCTGCAAATATATAATTGTGATTTTTATTTTCGCCTTACCAATAG